>NC_136063.1:1952283383-1953622050 GCF_964261635.1 Lissotriton helveticus
ATGGGGGCAGTAGGTTACGCTCATAGCTAGCCCTGGGGTCTGCTATTATATACATCCCCCGGTATTGACATTCTTCTTTTGCTTCCTGTACTGGGCAGACTTTGGGCAGGGGAGGAAGTCCTCCACTGAGGACATAGATCAAGAATTTACTCCAGTTGATTGCATATCCCGAATATTTGCCAACATTTGTAAATACATTAAGCACTCTATTCAGTGATGCCCTGGGGGATGCAAAATAAAATAGTATGTCATCCAAATAAAGGAGAAATGCAGTCTGCCCAGTTTTCAGCCCATTTCTGGCCCAAATAATGGGGTCTCTATGGGTCCAATCGGCCAAGGGTTCCAGAGTCTGTGCAAAGAGTAGAGGGGACAGCAGGCATCCCTGTCTAGTACCTCTACTGAGGGCGAAGACCCCTTTTTTAAAAATTGTTGATGACCACCTGTGCCAGGGGTCCTGAATTAATAGTTTTACCCATTTGATAAAGTTGTGTCTGAATCCCATCTTACTCAATACCTCAAAGAGGTATGGCCATTCAATAGTGTCAAAGGCCATTATGGAATCCAAGGATACCACAACTGCATTCTCACTTATAGATTCCTGATGTCCTAACACCCCATTAAGCCTCCTCAATTTGTGTGCCCTGTTTCTATGAGGCATAAATCCTGATTGGTCAGGGTTATGTTTGTTTGGTTGTCTTGTAAAGCGCAGTTCTACCCCAGCAATGGGGCGTCCCAGCGCTGTAGATCACTGGGGAACCCACCCTGGGTTTCCCTGTGAGATGATCCCTGCAGGGTGTACTAGTCTGTTGATTACCCGAACCAGATGAATGGCTAGTAGTTTGGACAGGATTTTGGGTTCAGCGTTCAGTGACAAGATTGGTCTGTATGAGGAACACTTGTTTCTGGGCTTACCTTCTTTGTGTATAGTGACCAGTGTGACCACCCTCTGGTCCGGAAGCAGCGCACCCAAGTCGCAACTTTCTTCCAACATACCTCTTAGATATGGCATCATTTTGTCTGAATTCAGCTTATAGAGTTCAATTGGTGGACCATAGGGGCCCATTGCCTTTCCAGATTGAAGGCTTTTTATGGATTGGACAACCTCGTCATTGGTTAATGCACTGTCTAGCTGCTCCATATCTTCAGTTGATAATGCTGAGGGTGTTATATCTAAGAGCAGGGCTTTAGAATCTTCTTCTTGGAAAGAGGTGTCTGTTTGATAGATATTGCTTTAGTAATTGGCAATTCATTAGCTTTCTCCTGCGGATCTACTAATACTGCCCCTGACTCCGTCAGTAGTTCAGTGACCAGACAGTTTGCTAGCTTTTTGTTATCTAGCCTTGCCAATAGTTTCCCAGCCTTGTCACCTAACTCATACAGTCTACCTGCCTTGTCCCTACTGATTGTTTTGGCCATATCAGTGGCAATTGTTAAGTCTTTCCTGTTCCCTTCGTCCTGCTGCTCCCACCTCTAAGAGAAGAATCTCTTCTTCTAGCCTGAGTAATTCTTTAGTCTTTTCCATATGCACGCCGGTGATCATGGAAATTGCCTGTCCCCTCACCACTGCGTTGAAGGCCTCCCAAAGTGTTTGTGTTGACTCTACCGATTCCTAATTTTCATTGAAATAATGATCACTTGCCTTTTTTTTCTTGACTACTGGATTCGGGAGATACCAAGGGTTAATCTGATATATTCTGCCCATCTGTTTTCGGCCCAATGCTACCTTGTCCCATAGCGGTGAGTGTTCCGGGACACCACGGGCGGATTTCCTGTATATTCCCTATCTGAGCTGTCGGGGTGGAAAGGCAATCTATCCGAGATAGGCTGTTATGTGGCCCTGAGTGAAAAGCATGCTGAACATTCCCTGGATGATGCACCCTCCAAGTGTCCACCAGCTCCATTGCATCTAGAAAATCGGGAAGCCATCTTTGTGTGGGGCCTATGTTGCGGGTGGGACACCAGTTGAGTGTCACAGTGTTAAAGTTTCCACCCACCACCAGTCATCCCTCTGGGAACGTTAGCATGATATTACCTAAATCTCTGAATGTCGGTCCCTACAGCCCAGGTGGGACATATATCATTACTATTGTGAGTGGTCTACCCTCCACCCACTTCCCCAACATTGCCACATATCTGCCCATCGTGTCCGTCAATGTGTGATTAGTTGACATTGGAAAGGTATTCTTAATCATGATGCCCAACCCCCTGGACCCTGTAGTGAAACCTGAGTGGACAACCAAACAGTATTCCAATCTGTTCAAAGCCTTACATGTATTACCGATGAGGTGCATTTCTTGGAGCAGGACCGCATCCGGGACGTGTCTCTTAAAATATTGTAATACTATACCAAGCTTTAATTTTTTCCCCAGACCATAGACATTACAAGATAGGAGCTTAAAACTTTTTTCCCACTGCTTTCTTATCTTTGTGTTCTTGTCTAATTGATTCTCTCTATTTTCCTGCTTCACTAATCGTCGCACTATCAAATAACACGTAAAACAACCCACATCAACCCAACTACCCCCCTGCCTGCTCCTCTGCACTCTGGGCTTTGAACTGCCCATGACCCCAACGATGTAGAGTGCCTGTTGCCCTTAACTGTAGACTAAAAGTAGAATGTTCTTGGGGGATTCCACCACCCCTACCTCTACCCATCATGATCACATCTCATAGGGACCAGCATGGTAATTAGAATGAATAATAAGACACTTAGCTTGGTCATTAAGAGTACTGTCCATCAATAAAGCGTTGTCACTACTCGGGCTCTGGACGGCAACAATATTCAGTTATTCTTGTTCAACAGGTGATGGATTGGTCACTCAGACTGTAGCGAGCGGGCCGTTTAACCCAGGGTGCTGTGTTCTTTTGCTGGTCGCCAATCTTCCAATCAGTCCACTGCTGTTTCTGGGGTGTCAAAGAACCAGGAACTACCTTCGGCCTCAACTCGGTGCTTTGGAGGAAACAACATTGCATAAGTGAGGCCTCTTTCCCTGAGCTGTTTCTTAATTTCGAGAAAGGATCTCTGTTGCCTCTGAACGTTTAACGTAAAGTCTGGAAAGAAGGAGATCTCAGAGTTTTCATACTTAAGGGCAGTGGCCACTCGGGCGGCATGTAGTATAGTGTCCCTATCCCTAAAATTCAGGAGATTAGCCAGCATTGGATGGGGGGCATTCCTCGTTTCAGTCTTTCTCCGAGGACTCTATGCGCTCCTTCGACAACAAAGAATTTGGAAAGACTATTGGGTTGCAGGTGCTTGTTTATTAAGTCTTCAACAAAGAGGTTTGATGTGAGCTCTCTGCTCTTTAGGGTATTCCAATTATTTGTATGTTATTTCTCAGAGTATGTCCTTCATAATCGTCCAGTTTATCCTCTGCCAATTTCCGAAAGGCCTGCAAATCCTTGATATCATTCGGCATTTGTTTTTAGCCTCCCATAAGGTCTGTGATAACTGTTTCCATTAGTGTGACTTTCTCTCCCATTTTCTGTAGATACGCCCATATTAGCGTGACCTCTGTCATAATGGAGTCCATTCTTTGCTCTAGGGAAGTACACACCCCCGAGATGGCACCCATGACGTCCTTTAGAGTCGGGTCCTGGTCTTCGTGTTCTGGTCCCGCTGCTGTAGTGCCTTTGGTGGTGTATTCAGGGTCCGCTGGTCAGGGCATTGTGAAGTTATCTAGCCTTGTCTGCTGCAAGCCCTTAAGGAACTTGGCGCTCGACATCCCGACCCTCTCCGAACTCTTTGCCCAGTTTTGGCATTTCGTTGCTTTACTCATCCCTGTCTTTTGCATTGTATTGCGTTTCCTTAATTCACTTGTGTGTCGGGTATATTAAAGGCGCTTTTCCTGTGTAGCAGTATATCTCTGGAACATTATCAGAGGGTCCGCTCTATCTCCTCTCAGTGTCTGTGTGCTATCCGATATGTAGTTCTGGGTATTTGCGCAGCAACTTTACCTATTCAGCACTTCTAGGCTGGACATGCTGTGAGGGGCTTGAGCGATTATTCTCCAGCCCTTCAGTCACTGCCAAGCCCCGGGTCATCCCTAAATGTCCAGGGTATCCACCCCTTAAATGTCTTCCCCAGGTTCCCAAACAGTGAACAAAATATAGCGTGTCTTTAATTGTGCACGTCTATTATATAAATGTAAATGTAAATGTCGGAATTTGTAAAGCGCACAGCTACCTCCACCGGAGGTGTCCCGGCGCTGTCCGTATACCGCTTAGGAACCCTTCCTGGCTTTCCTGGGAAATGTCCACTCCTGGGCACCCCCCAGGTGCAGCCAGGCATCCCAGCGCTTTTGGGGCCGTTGTGGAGACTAAGCAAGCTATTGCCCATAGTTGCAGCGTGGGACCCATGATCAGAACAGGCACTGAGGCGAGAATATCCAGACAGGGGAATTAATGAGCCGGAGACCCGCCGAGGCGGGAATGGAACCCTGGTCCCTGGCCAGAGCTCTGCATCAAGATCTGCCTGCTCTAACCATTGAGCCACACTTCTCCACATATATGCCAAACGCTCACCGGGTTGTCAGTCCACAAAGCTGTAGTGACAATCAGGGCATTACTGGCCTGCTCATGTACTCCCCATGTGCCCTTACACCTCGTCCCTGTTCAGTTGTTTGGCCCAGTTCTCTGTTATCTACTTCAGTGTGGTGCTGCAGGTGATAGATGCCCCCGATCGATCTCCACCCGGCAGGCTGATTGATCTCTGGCCCCTCTGAGCGGTGCTCAGACCATCAGAGCTGTGTCCAGCACCGCTCTGGCTCACGTCATTGGCCTCTCAACTCTCGCCGGGCCCAGGGTCTCTTCCATGCACTCTCTCTTCAGCAGCCACCAGGTCTCGCACCATGCTCCTCCAGTCACGCTTCAAGGCCGTATACATTTGTATGCCGCTGGTAATCGGCCACAGCCTCCGGTCTCACATTGTCAGGGAGCCGGCTTTGTAACGTCAAGTTCCTGGCTCCCGATCTTTTAGAGGCCATAACACACAGCGCTGTGTATCCGCACAACCATAGGTTCCTTCTGTACCATTATTGGATCGCCAGTGCTCACAATGTCTCTGAAAATCCCGCAGTTTTTTGAGATGGATCTAAATAGTGGATTACAGGGTATGGTCGGGGAGTCCCGGAGCTGTTCTAATGAGCATCCATTCCCTGTGGTGGTGTTGGTATACCCCCCACGCAAAGTCTTTTTGCTCATATTTGGCAAACACCTTTTGTTGCTCCTAATTTGCATAAACAATCAATATTAAGCCACCAATTGCACTACACGCCAGTTTCTGGGCTACAATCGAATTAAATGCACCATGTTTAGTTTCATTTTGGGTGGTTACCACACCTCTAATTTGGTATTCATTGCCCCCTCCTTTTAGTTCTGACCAACAGAATCAGATTCCGCCCTGAGCAGACTGTTACCTTATTCACTCCAGCACCTGCTAATCCAAAGGTACACACCTTTTTCCTTACATTTGATATCAACTATGCTGGCCTCATCCTAGCCCTTTCTTACCTATCCTTTATTCGCTTCTTTTCAGAATCCATCCGGACAGTGGATTTCTCATCTTTAATTATCTTAGTATTACAAGTGGTACCCTACACCACTAATACTGGTAGGACTTGCTGACCATCAGATTCCATTGACACTTGTGTGAAACACACTCCACGCAATGTTCAATCATTCTGTCCATATAGGCTGTCCACACCTTGTCTTGAAGAAGACCCACTGTGACTCTGTCGCAATCACGTACATTCTTTGGTCGAAATGTCAACGTATCCTGACAATCCATACCCTACGTTCTCCATCCCACGATATATAACGGAATCCAAAAAAGAGTTGCTGAAGAATTGCGTTCTTAGGGACAGATATCTATTGTTTCAATCATCTTTAATGCTGTTTTTTATACAATTGCCCAGTATATATTGCCTTCACTTAAACATCTTGTTAGATTTGGAGGTCTCTCGTTGGCACAGGTAGGTACTTGTGACAAATAGGGACCCTTGCCTCTAGTCAGGGTAAGGGGGTACACTCCTAAAATAAACCTTGCTCACCCCCTTGGTAGCTTGGCACAAGCAGACAGGCTTATCTCAGAGGCAGTATGTAAAGCATGTTTAACCACATACAGTAACCAAGTGACAACACTACAAATGGACCCCACACAAGGTTTATATAAAAAATAAGTATTCTTTATATAGACTTATCACATGACAACAAATGTCAAAAATCCACAATACTAAAAAATTGTAGTTTTAGCTTAGTTCAGTTCAGTTCTTAAGATGCGACACTTTGCATCAATGTACCTTACGATGCGTTGGGCTTCCACAAGTAATGTTGCAGCGATGGAAAATGCGGCAAAGTTCCGGTGCAAAGAAGTGAAGACATGAAAATCTTCCATATGCGGCACGCTTCTCTGATGATGAGAGAAGTCTTAATTCAATGCGTCAACTGCAGCGGCGACACCCTTGTTTAGTGATGCGATGGCAACAGCTTCGACTGCGACACTCTTCTCCAATGTTTGTGAGAAGCTTCTGCACGATGCGACATCTACATCGGCGACATCCTTGTTCAGAAATGCGACGGCAGCAGCTCTGACGACGGTGGGCTTCTCCAGGGATGCGAGGCACTTTTGTTGATGCGGTGCAATATGACAGCTACAGAGGCGACACCCTTGTGCAGAAATGCGACGGCAGCAGCAGCGACACGCTTGTTCCTAGTTGCAAGACACTTCTCTAGATGCGGTGCAATACGACAGCTACAGCGGCAACACACTTGTTCAGAAATGCGACAGCAGCGACGGCTAAACGCTCCCTCTTCATTGCAAGACACTTCTCTCCATGCGGTGCAATACGACAGCTCCAGTGGCGACACCCTTGTTCAGAGATGTGACGGCAGAAGAAGCGACAGAGACATGCTTCTTCCCCGTTGAGTCGCGCTTCCAGCTCCTTGCGACACGCAGTCCCTCAGAAGGCCCAAAACAGCAGCAGGCACTTCCAAAGAACTCTGGGGAGCTGGGGAATGAAGTCTGTTGTCCCTGAGACTTCAGCAGGAGGCAAGCTCTTTTCCAAGCCCTTGGAGATCCTTCACAAGTTGAAAGTAAAGCACACAAAGTTCTTTCTCCTCTCTTTGGCAGTAAGGCAACCACTGCAAGCCAATCTCCTAAGCAGCACTTCAGCTTAGGAATAGTCTCGCCTCGGTTTCTTCAGGTTCCTCTCCTCAGCAGAGGTTTCTTTTTGCAGAACAAAAGTGATCTAATTTCTTGGGATCTGGGTCCCAATATTTATACCCCAAAATCCTTTGTTCTCTGAGGGGAGAGGGGCCTTTGTCCAGTCCAAACCAGTTCTGGAGCACTCTGTTTACAGGACTCCTTCTTTACTTTCACAGTGCAAGGCAGAAACATTAGACGCCCCACAGGAGGTGAAGCCAGCATTGTGGAGGCAAAGCACAGCCCTAGAGCACTTTGTGAACATCATTCCTTCTCTTCATTCACTGTGCAGGGCAGAGACATCAACCACACACCAAGAGGTGGAGCCAGCATTGTGGAAGGTAGGCACAGCCCTTTTCAAGGTTCAGGTGCAACTCCTCCCACCCATCTAGAAGCAGATCTCTCTATTCACCACTGGGCTGACTCATTCTGTCTCTTGGAATCCCCCAGCCCTGTCACTCAAACTCCAGACAAGGAATACACCACCTAGCAGAGGCAGGCTTGAGAGGTTAGGCAAGAAAATACCTACTTCTAAAAGTGGTATTTTCAAACACAGAATGTTAAAACCTTCACCAAAAGATATATTTTATCATTCTGAGTTCAGGCATACTAAACTTGAATTTCTACCTTGTTCTCTGAGTCAGTTAGGATTATAAGAATGTAATAATCTAACTGCCCATTCTGGCCTATGGAGAACAGGTAGCCTTGTAATAGTGAAAAACGAAAATGGCTGTAATTCTTATTAGAACATGCCACACACATCAGGGTTTGCCCTACCTCATACTTACAATGCACCCTGCCCTTGGGCCTACCATAGGGTGTCTGATACGAAGAAAAGGGAAGGTTTAGGGACTGGAAAGTGGATGCACTTGCCCAGTCAGTATGACAGTACCAGACTGAACACATGCCCAGTAATGGCAGGCCTTTAGACACATTTTACAAGGTTCCTTCTGTGGGGGCACAACCAGTTCTGCAAGCCCACCAGCAGCATTTGGATTTTAAAGCCCTGGGAACACTTAGTGCACTATACTAGGTTCTGATAAGTAAACCAAATCAGTCAATCATGGAATCAATAAATTAAATTACAGTAGGGAGCACTTGCACTGTGGCACTGAACAGCAGTGGTACAGTGCCCAAACCATCTAACACCAGCAAAACACACGAGGCAACAGCAAAAATGGAAGGGAGACCCACACCAATGGTGCCAGGTCTAACACACCTCCTCACATTAAGATCACTTATTCACTTATAAGCCACAATTTCTTCAACTATGAACTTGTTTTGGTGACAGCCACGCATATGCAAAAAACGAAAAAAGAATAAAAGTACAATATACTAATTTTAATTTATCTCATCTTTGTGTGTTTCTTCTTATTTCTGTACATTAATTATGGAACGCTAAGAAATTGTTCGCCCAACAGAACCAGTGTAGTATATTTTCTAGATGGCCCGGTTCTGAGAGATCCTGAGTTACCCCATTACATTTTATGTTATGCAGCAAACTGATGGCAGACAACATTTATACTCTAATTAAAGAGGTAGAGAGTTTGCTAAGTGGTCTGAACAAGCCACCTCAAGTGAGATCCTAAGTGGCAGATATTTTAACACAAAGTAAATCCAGAAAAAATATCCTATGCATTGAACAAACTACTATGGGCACAGCCATATGCCAAGTGTACTCTCGCAATACAAGCAGCCAAAATCATCAGGAGCCTAGCCCTCTGGACCCACCCGCAGTTCTTTACAGCATGAATACCATGGTGGAGGGAGTGATAGCCCCGAACATAGTATGACCTAACTGATTTGAGCCTCTTGTCACCAAAGACACATTGGCCCCCAAAGCTCTGCACAAAATCACCTCATGCACTCAAGCAGACTCTATCCCTAACAAGATCAAGCATGGAAGATTGAATTGAAAGAACTCAAAGTTAATGTCAAGGAACTAACATCAAAAGTCCTTACACTCAGGGAAATCATAGGGTCCCTCACAGATCAGCTCAAAAATGTGCATTCTACCACAATACTGGGGTGGAGTCTGGCTTTATGTATTGCCAAAGCAAAGGCGGAGAGATCTCAGGTGATGAAATAAGGAGATTGGGTCCCATTTTGCATCCTATGGTCCTAAACCACCAGCACAGCGTGTCAACCAACTATACTCCTCAGCTGTTCCATCAAACCCCACCCCCTTGTGCCCCATTAAATGGAAGATATTTAAACAGACCACTATGCGCCACAATCCGTATGAAGAGGGACGGTACCAGGTTGGAGCTTACAGTTATGGAGGGACGATGGGTAAGGAGGGACCACTGGAAGGATCACTGGAAGAATTTAAGGGCATAGGAGCAATTTAACATGTAAATGCCTTGCATGGGGAACATAGTCTCAAACTCCCACATGGCAGATCAGGTTACAATGATGGAAAAGGTGGGCTCTCGAGGGGGAGAAGCCTGGACTGGAACCTCAGATTCCCTAAAGAGGCTAGTTAAAGAGTTTTGATGATAAATGTACCTAAATTGACAAATGATTTAGGAGAATCAAGGGGTGCCCCGATCAACAATGTCACCCACAGGATAAGGCAGATTAGGCAATGCTATTCAATCATAAGATCTGAAATACTAAAAACTAAGAGCTGTTTTACACATGAAGAATCAGATCACGGGGGCGTGGCTAGCAGCCGATGATGGCGGCCGCTGCTTAGGGAGGCTCCCGGGAAGAAGCGGCTTCCCGCACCAATCCGTCTCTAAATATCCTTCCCTCACTAGCTGGGTGGGGCGGACCGGACCCAGAGTCCGTGCGGCTGTCTTTGCCGAAATTTTGGGAGTGGCGGAGGCTTGCTAAGGTACAGAGTCCCCGTTTTCAGGCAGAGGAGGAGCTGGGCCTACCTGCCGCAGTGCAGCCGCGGAGCCACTGAACGTCTGCAGCCGGCCGGAAGCGGCCGGAAATCGGAGGAGAGGTGACCGGAAGTGCCGGTAAGCCGGGCGCATCGCTCCGAACATCCACGGAGCCCCATCCAGTGCCGTGGCTGCTTGTGCACTTGTGCGGGAGTGGCCCTTGCACATCTACCAGCCCACGTGATCCGCCCGGAGGAGCGGAGGACGCCGCGCACCCTGGGCTCGGCGCAGCCGTTCTCCCGCAGTACCCACGAGGCACACCAGTACCGAGCGACGGCTGTGTTTGCAGCGCGGTGCCCACGGTCTGTGAGGTGACTACAGCGTGTGCGGACCACTTCATTAGGGCGCCAGGCGGGGCTTACTAGCCGGACAATAGTGAGGGCGGGGGCCTGGACAGCGTCACACTGCGGAGGCACTGGAGTGAGGCACGCCAAGGGACATACCACGGGGGCATAGCCTGGTGTTGGGGGTACTTTGTGGTGACCGCCTGGTTCCCCATCAGGCCCCGTCAGGCCCGCTACTGGGGTGCTGATTCGGCACAGACTCGGCAGACGGCCGGGGCATAGCGTCTGAAGGGCGGACCCCCCCCTCCTCCTGCTACGAACTTGCGAGAAGACGTCCTCCGCCCTCACTGAGCACTCGCCTGCACGCGTTGCCACGACCTACCACCGACCTGCGTGGAGACGACCCGGCTTTCAGTCGCGCCCGACTGCACCCTCTTTGGCAGCTTCGCCACAGCCTGCGCCATGTCACACAGGGGCCCTAAAAACACCTTCACTCAAGCCAAGCTGGACAAGTTTGCGTACGACAGGCAGTCACCGCCCCAGGAGCAACGCAAAACTGCTGGTAGGACGACGGAAACCGATGGGGCGAAGAAGGCCACGCTTGATGATGTCCTGGCGGCATTGGCCCAGGTGCAGGCTACGGTGGGTGCCACGGCGACTGAAGTCACCTTAATAAGGGCGGATCTCCAAAAAATGAATGAGAGGGTCAAACAGGTCGAAGTGGTTACTAAATCACTGGTCGAGGATGTGTCCGAACTGCAAACGGCGGTGGAGCTGCTGCAGACGGATAATAAGCTGCTCAGAGTCAAACTGGATGACCAGGAAGGTCGTTCCAGAAGCAACAATGTCCGCATTATAGGTGTGCCAGAATTGGAGGACACGGGGGCCCTAGACCTCTACGTGGAGGACTTGGTCAAGACTCGGCTACAACCCAAGGGGCTCTCGAACTTCTTCTCGGTCGAAAGGGCTCACCGTGTTCCGGGAGGAAAGCCCAAGACAGGAGGCGCGCCACGACCGATATTGGCCAGACTGTTCAATTTCCGCGATCGTGACGCCATTCTACAGGCTGCGAGAGTGGCGCCGGCCCTTCAAATCCAGAACTCGAAGATCGCCTTCTTCCCGGACTACACGGCGGAAGTGTCCAGAAAGAGGAGGACGTTCCTAGAAGTGAAAAAGACCCTGAGAGAAAAGGAACTGCCATACTCCATGATATTCCCGGCTAAGCTTCGAGTGGTTGCGGACAAAAAAGTGTGGTTTTTTGATACCCCCGAATCGGCCCGGGACTGGCTGGAGGGCTGGCACACTGTTGGGCGACAACGCAGGACGCATAGGCCGGATCAGGACCGTAGAGGTGGCAGCAGAACGGGCTCACAAACGTCGGGTCGAGTGGAGGGCGTGGGACAGTCTCCATCCCACGGATTTGAAGGGGGAGGTGGGGGCGAGTGACTCCTACCCCGAACTCTGAATTGCTGAGGATCGCTGTTTCCCAAAGGTGACTGGTTGCTTAAACTGCTGCACGTAGACTCTGGCGTGGCCGCCCCGACAGCCTACAGGGAGGCTGCCTGCCCGGGGAGACGCTCTCCCCCCTACACGCAAGTACTCTGGTTGTGGGATGGGTCAAGCACTCTGCTCAGTTGGGGTGGCGGGCAGTTCGAAGTCCGTTAGGCAGGGGGGCAGGGAGGGGGGTTTGTTTTGAACTGTTCTTGTTCTTGTTGGGAATGTATGCAAACGGTCAGGGTAACTGTTTTGATTCATGTGTGTGCCAGTGCAGATTGATGGGAAAGGACAGTGATACTAGGCCCCCGTGATGTCCCTTTGTTCTTTGCTGTGCAATGGCACGGCCGCAGGACTAGACCTGCTTTTCAGCCGGTCCATCGCGCGCCCAATAACTACCGATGGCTGATAACTCTGGCCCGACAGTGGATGTAGGGTCTGCTGACTCACACTGCCCTCCCTTGCGTTTAATGTCCTGGAATGTGAGGGGCCTGGGAGATAAGGTTAAGCGGGGGTTGGTATTGACTGCCATCAAGCGCCAGCGGCCTACTGTGGTCCTGTTGCAAGAGACTCATCTGGTAGGGGGAGCTGCGAAAGCCTTGGACAGGCGTGGTTATAAAATGTGGGTCCACTCCGAGTTTACGTCTGGATCCAGAGGGTCCGGCATACTTGTACAAAAACACTCACGATTCCTGCCTTTATCGACTAAGACGGATGACCAGGGATGCTTTGCAGCCTTACATGGACAGTGGGAGGGGAAGCTCTTTAACGTGGTGTCCGTATATATCCCGCCAGCATTACAGTCGGTCCACCTCCCAAAGCTGGGAGAATTCCTCTTGACTCTCCCCGAGGGCGAGATCATTCTGGGGGGGGATTTTAATGCGGTAATGGACACGCAACTGGACAAACACCCCGCGCCGGCTCCACAGGGGGGGGGGCTCCTACCTCCAGCGCTTCACAGCAGCTATGGGCTTGACTGACATCTGGAGACACTTGCACCCCAGCGTGCAGCAATACACTTTCCACTCTGCAGTGCATGGCAGCCTTTCGCGCATTGACTACTTCCTGTCGCTGGGTGAGGGCCTCCGACATGTTGATGCAATGGTAATTCTCCCTCGAGGAATTTCTGACCACTCGCCACTCACACTGACACTTTCCTCGCAGACCAGTGCGCGCAAACGCATCTACCCCATTAGTGCTGCCTACTTCAAGGTCCCGCAGGTTCGTAAGGCTCTTAAAAACACAACGAAGCAATATTTCATCGAAAACGTGAGTTCAGTGCGCTCCCCGGCGACTCTCTGGGAAGCCTATAAAGCGGTCCTACGGGGGCAAGCCATTAATTCCATTACGGGGCATAGGAGGCAGCTGTCCCGGGAACTGGCTGATCTGGAGGTGGCGCTACAGGAACAAACTGAGGCTCATGAGCGACACCCCTCTCCCTCCGGCCTTCACACACTCACCCTCCAACAACAGCTATATACTGCTCACTTGCGCCAGCTGGTGAAAGGACACATAGTCGATACTCAAAATAGAATTTATGAGGTGGGTGACAAAGCAGGGAGAATGTTGGCGTGGCTTGATAAGCGGGAGGGTAATTCTAGGGGGATCCAACGCCTGAAAGATGAGAGAGGGGAGACACACACTGATCCACGGCGTATCACGGAGCTACTGGCGGCCCATTTTGAGCGGGTGTACACCCCGGAGTGTGCGATCACAGCTGAGAGGGCCAGGACCCTCTTAGCCCCAATCGAGGTCCAAATGTTATCACCGGAGGCCTCCAATGAGTTGGAGGCGGACATTACTGCCGACGAAATCCAGTTGGCGATTAAGGCTCTAAACCCGGGTAAGGCAATGGGCCCGAACGGCATACCCATTGAATGGTACCAGACGATGCCGGAGACCCTTAGTGTGCACCTGTAAGGGATGTATAAGGATTGTTTGGAGAAAGGTTGCCTCCCGCCGGACCAGCGGGCAGCGACCATCGTGACCATCCCCAAGCCTGGCAAACCGCCGGAGGAGTGTTCCTCTTATCGACCCATTTCCTTGTTGAATGCCGAGGTGAAGATATTGGCTAAACTCCTGGCACAAAGGATCCTGCCCCATCTGTCATCGATTATACACCTGGACCAGTCCGGATTTATGCCACACAGAAACACATCGTTGAACCTGCGGCGGCTGCACGGGGTACTGGCTAGGGCGGACACCATCGGCACACCAGCAGTAATTTTGGCATTAGACGCCAAAATGGCTTTTGACTTGGTGGAATGGGAGTACCTTTTTGAAACGCTGAACCGCTTGGGATTTGGACCTCGCTTTATAGCATGGGTCAAACTACTGTACACCGGCCCGGTAGCGCACGTGGTGGCTAACGGCCACATTTCGCACACATTCCCGTTGGGGAGGGGCACGCGGCAGGGGTGCCCTTTGTCGCCCTTGCTGTTTGCGATCTCTTTGGAACCTCTTGCGACTCTTTTGAGGACTACACCCCTCCTCAAGGGTATAACGTGGAAGGGGGGTTGGGAGGACCGTCTGTCGTTATACGTGGACGATATGTTGCTTTATCTAACAGACCCTGAGGGTGGGGTGCCGGCTTTGCTCCATATTTGCGATACGTATGGCAGAGTTTCTGGCTACGCGTTGAACTGGACCAAATCGGAACTGTACGTTTTGCAGGGTCCGGCCCCGAATCTGGCCGACACGTGCCCCCTGAAGCTGGCGGGCTCTTCATTTAAATACCTGGGTATTCATATCACCAAAGACCCGACCGAATTTGTTGATAAAAATTTGAAACCTCACCTAGACAGGCTGAAACGGGATGTTGTGTTCTGGTCTAGCCTGCCGCTGACGCTCTTGGGCAGGGCGGCGCTTTATAAGATGATGGCGCTGTGGTAAATAAATAAATAATACCCTATTTTTGAATGAATAAATGAATAACAGATAGCTCAATAAATAAGAGTCAAGATTCGAGGTAGTAGGAGTTTTGCAGGTTTAATACAGCATAAGGACAGGAACAGGACGACCTGCACGGGAATAGGATGGCAGCTGCCGGGGACAGGATCGGGAATGACGGCGTAACGGCTAACTTTTAATAACAGTACATGAGCATATATACATAACGCAAACACATAGCATTACATTGCAATAGGCGTAGCAGTGGGTGGAGCAATAGGCGTGACGCGTAGCAGTCGCGAAAGATAAGGGTGAAAAGAGGTGTAACAGGGCGTATACATAGACATGTGATGCAAACGTAACAGAATATGTCATGAATGGGGCGGAAACCATGGAGGGGGCTACCTAAGGAGCCGGGACCTCTAACCTGATGGTGCGCGCAAACTAGCAATGACGTATCACTAGGAGAAGCTGGGGGCTTCGAACTCTGTGCTAGGAGCAGAGACTGAAGTCTGGAGAGTCAGGGCGACATGTACCTAAGCAGTATCTAGTATCTGATATTTAGAGAACATGTTGATATAAACTAGAAGTCAGGAGGGGAAAGGCTAACTTGATTCTAAGAATGGACCATGCATTATTCTACATGTAGTGCGTGATGAAGAATATTAAATGACCATTAATACAGTATTTCTCTAACGTGGGGCCGTAAAGGCTAGACTATGACGGTGACTATTGATGCGATTCAGTAGCTTTAGGAATGCAGAGAAGGAGGACTGAACTGATAACTGGAATCATAACATATTCTTGGCAGACTCAGAGGCAGAGCCAGGGTGAGCCGGGCACTGCGAGGCAGGAAGTAAGTGAAGGGTCGAGGATACAGGTGGGGGCTGTATCGCTCCTCAGCGAGGGTTCAGGAGACAGAAGCCGGATCTGGTGTCCGGGCCCTTTTGAGGCCTAGAAACGGGGACTTTACAATGGAATAACGTGCACACTGAGAAGCGTGGCAACGTAGTTTTACATAGGCCTGATATTCGTAGTATTCACGAGAACTGGAAACTGCCATACTAGAGGTGGACACAACTGTAATTGCGTCTTGAATCGAACATGGGGAATACATATGCATATTTAATCATGCACACATAACATATGATGGATGACACGTAGGGACACAGAACATGGCAAAATTTACTTTTCCACATTCCCTCCTTGTCACTACGTTTCCATCAGGAAACATCAATATTCATGATACCATCTATCATTTCGTACAGTATCATTTGTTCGTCTCGAATTATCCTGGAACGGGATTTAGAATGGGGCTTGGGACTAGGAATACATGATGTAGCACAAATGCCGCAAATCGCAGGGCCACATTGTATACAGAGGCAGCAGCTAAATATGATCGCTACTGCAATACCTAGAAAGGACAAGACTTTCCATCCCCAGGCGGAAATTATATTCCAGAACCAACAGGACCATGTCCAGGTGCCTGGATCTTGGTGTAACAGATGGGCAATTTTATGGAGTCTGGTTATAGCTGAATAAACAGACGGCGCGTTACTTGGAATGAAAATGCAGCAACTAGATCCGATGACTCTACAGGCCCCGCCCCTATCGGCCAATATGACGTCAAGGACGAGACAATTCTGTAAAACGACAAATCTCATAGCAGATTGCTCTTCGGTTAAGTTACCTAGAGCAGAGGCAGTCTCATTGACTACAGCTTCAAGGGTTCTGGTTAACCTACGGATTAGTTTACTATTCTGGATAGGTCCTATAAAGAAAAAGAAACCTCTGTTGAAATCTGTATACTGTTCTAGGGCAGTTTCAGTATAATCGACAATTGGGGACTCCCTTCTATGTCTAATGTGTACTAGATGTGTGTTTCTATGGTAATCAGGTGGGGCTAGGAAAACTGGTGGCAGTAGGAAGGCAATGTAACAGGTTCCCTCCCAATCGAGGGGCAGACGAACATATGCAGTTTGACCACAAATAAAATAAGAATGACGTGAAGCTTTGAAAATAGATTTCCCACTGTCACAATACTTGACAATAGTAGTACAATCACTATGTCCTACATGTACGGAACCATTATTTCGGACACATAATTCGCCTTTGACTGGTAGTACTGAAATAGCAGGTAAGTCTGGAGTGGAATCAGACTGAACATTCAGGACCATGAAATTCGAAGAATAATTACCTAAATTGTAAACTTCATTTTCTAGATCTAACCCGGTTCTGTGGGGGAGACCTTGCTTGTCTGGGAAACATGTGCTGTTAAGAAAAGACATATCTGTTGAGGATGACGTTAACGTGGACCATGCTCCACACGAACCATTATGTGAAAACGGATAAGGAAAGAGTGGCAGAACTCCCTTCGGTGTCTGGAAAGGGGGGAGTCGACCACACACCCAACAATTAGTGGCATTGCTGGTCTGGTGTGAATAATGTAACATGCGGATAAAAGAATTATTTCGCATAGCGAGGCGGTAAGAGAGTTCATGAGGAGGTAGATCACTAAACGTGTGTTCTACTGTAGCATTAGAAGACTTATTTGCATGAGAAACTGGGAAACACAGGTAAAATGCATAACTGGTGCAGGAAATCATAATGCTGAGAAATAATATGAAACATAGAAAAACGATACATCGAATAGAGTTTTGACTAACTCTCTCACTATGGGGGTCTATTTTATACATGTCAGAAACAGTCTAACCGTTTCACCTAGGGGAGGACTTAGACAATCAAACTGGCTGACTTATTTTACTAGACCGGAGTTTCAACTTATACTCCTGCTGCGGAGTCTTCTCTAACAGGGGAGGGTTTGTAGCAATGTCTTTTGCGGGACAGTCCTTGAGAACAATATTTTGGCAATCCTTCAAATCCTGGGAAATGTTCTTTGAGACGGGTTTCAGTCCGTAAAACTTCTTTACATGCGAAAGGTGCACCCAGCCTTTGCGACCTTCCAACTTCACGGCTGTACGGGTGGCGAGGAGGACCTGTCGGGGCTCCTTCCAGCGTGGCTCCAGCGGACTTGAGCGGTCAAAATTGCGGACAAGGACCATGGATCCTGGAACGATTTCATGCGGTGCCACCTCGGTATTGTCTGGAAATGCGGCGGCAACCTGTGAACGACAAGAGTTGAGGGCAGACATCAAGGAAGCTAGGTAATCTGTCAGCATATTACTTGAAACATCGGTAATACTTCGGGGTCTAGGAGTACCCCACATGTTAGGGGGGCGGCCGAAAACGACCTCATACGGGGACAGACCTGATCTGGAATGTGCGACCATGCGCATATAGAACAAGGCAACTGGCAGAGCTACTAGCCAGTCCACACCTTTCTCTTTACACACTTTAGCGATGCGGATTTTCAGGGTCTGGTTATGTCTCTCTACGAGACCGGCTGCTTCAGGATGGCGTACACAATGGAACTTCCACTGGTACCCTAACAAAAGGGAAACATGCTTCATCAACTCAGATGAGAATGGCTGGCCGTTGTCAGAATATACGACTCTAGGGAGTCCATAACGGGGGAAGAACTCACGAACCAACTGCTTAGCAGTGGTCGCGGCTGTGTAATCTGGGACTGGATATGCTTCTGTCCACCTGGACAAAGCGCATACAACTACAAGGACATACTTGAAACCTCGACATCGCTCCATCTGAATATAATCCATCTGGAGGACTTCAAAAGGGTGGTCAGGAGGCTGGAATCCACCTTGTTCCACCGGGACACTTATACCTGGATTAAACTGACAACATATCATACAGGTACGGACTTTCTGCTTGGCTGCAGCTCGTAAATGCTTGTTGAACCAGATGTTCTGGATACTGTCTAACATAGCTTTTTCTCCTAAATGTGCTGGACTATGTGCGGTATTGATAATGACTTGAACCATAGAGTCGGGGAGAAACCATGTGGCTCTACCCTTCGTTAACCATCCTTGATCTGTCGGGACCCCTCCTTGTTCGGACCATTTCTTGATTTCATCGGGAGTAGCGTGTAACTGGATATCTATGACATCTTGAGTAGGGTCCTTAACTGTCATGCATGTAGTCGGATCTGGAGTGTGTGTCATGGTAACTGGAATGTCTGGAGTCTGTGCTGTAAGCTTGGCTGTGCGATCTGCTAGATCGTTACCTTGAGAAATGGTGTCAGTAACTTTCGTATGTTCTTTGCACTTCATGATAGCGATAGATGTCGGTAAATGTATGGCATCTAACAGAGCTTGAATAAGGAGACCATGCTGAATCTTGGTTCCATGAGAAGTCATGAAACCTCTCTCCTGCCAGAGCACTCCAAAGTCGTGTACAACTCCGAATGCGTAGCGTGAATCTGTGTAAACATTAACTTTCAGGTTCTTGGCGTGTATGCAGGCTTGTGTCAGAGCAACTAGCTCTGCTGCTTGAGCGGACAGGGTGTCAATACGGTGTGTTTCAATAACTTCGGTGTCGGTAGTCACTGCATATGCGGCGACTAGTTCTCCTGTACTTGTTCTCATACATGAACCATCCACATAAAGTGTCAGGTCGGGGTCTGGTAACGGAATATCCGTCAAATCTTGTCTTGGCTTTGTCGTAATGTTAACTACTTCCACACAGTCATGTGTGTCCGGACTTAAAGTAACTGATAGTAACAATGTAGCAGGATTTAAAACGTTGCAGCGTCTGATTTCTATGTGTGGCTGGAACAGTGTCAATTCATAACCTGTTAAACGTGCAATTGTCAAGTGCTGAGTCTGTGTTCGGTTTAAAAGAACTTCCACGGAGTGTGGAACATGTACTGTCAAGGAATGTCCTAATACTATGGAATCACTTTGTCTGATAGCTAGTGCTGTGGCTGCAACTGACTTGAGGCACGCAGGCAGAGCCTGGGCTACAGGATCTAATGTGCTCGAAAAATAAGCACATGGCTTGTATTGTCCTGCTTGATCTTGTGTGAGAACAGATAATGCTGTACCTTCGCGGTCTGTGACGAAAAGTGTAAAAGGCTTACTGTAGTTTGGTGTAGCTAGGACTGGAGCTTGGCATAGGGCTTTCTTTAACTCATTGAAACTGAGTGTATGTTCAGATGTCCAAGGGAGGACAGTCGATACGGCTGCCTCCTGTGTCGTTAACTGTATCAGTGGCTTGGCTAGGAATGCATACTGAGGAATCCATTGTCGGCAATAAGAAGTGAGGCCGATAAAAGCACGTACCTCCTTCTGGGTCTTGGGCTGAGGAAGACTCGCTATTAACTGGATACGGTCTGGTGTCAACTGCCTACCCCTCTTGGACAGTAAGTGTCCTAAGTATACCACTTGCTGGACACAGAATTGAAGCTTAGAAGGGGACACCTTGTGCCCCATCTCGGCTAGAAAATACAGAACCGCCAGTGACGCTTGCTCGCAATCACGTTCAGAACGGGCTGTGATCAGTAGATCATCGACATACTGGAGCAGGGCAGTGTCAGTTGGCATGTGAATGTTGTCTAGTTGTCTCTTGAGTGCTTGACTGTAAATACTAGGACTTTCTGTAAAACCTTGAGGAGCTCGTGTGAACATATAGCTTCTTCCATTTAAACAAAATCCGAAAAGGAACTGGCTGTCTGGATGAATGGGGACACTGAAAAATGCGTTCTTGAGGTCTATGACAGTGAAAAATGAAGCTTCGGAATCAATGGCTGTTAATAGGGAAGAGATATCTGGGACAACTGGATACTGGGGAATGATACATTTATTAAGCTCTCGTAGGTCAATCACTAATCGATATACTGGGGGTGCATTTGGATCAGTACGTTTCATGACTGGAATGATCGGAGAATTGCATACATTGGAGTCAGTTTCTACAACTACTCCTTGAGCGATGAGCTCGTCAATAATTTTGGATAAGGCTGCTACAGCCTCAGGTGGCAATCTGTACTGTCTGATTCGTGGTAACACTACACCTGGCTTGAGAGTCACACGATGGGGTGTGATTTGCATGTAACCTACATCAGTTGGACCTTGCGCCCATAGATGCTGCGGAACATCAGACAATCTGGGATCAAAATCTCGTAATACATAGTGACCCTTAAAGTCACGTAGGAACAGACGTATTCCCTCTGGGGAACAGCATATAACTGCACCTAACTCTTTCAGTGTTTTAATGCCTAATAGGTTTTCTGGACATGACTTAGTAAGTAACAGATCAGTGGTACGGGACAATGGACCTACTTCTAGAGTAACTGGCTTTGAAATTTCATTTACGATAGGTTTTCCTGAAAATCCAAGGGAAACATTTCTTGAGCCTGAGAGCGGAGCCCCTGGAACTTCGGCGTGACTAATTGTGGTCCTACTTGCCCCTGTATCAATCAAAAAACTTTCTGTCTTTCCCTAATACTTGACTATGAACATAGGGACCTTCTTGATCTACAGGTATCTCGATGAGAGGCAAGCCTACCTCCCTCTCTAGGCTGTTTCATGAATACTGCTGGTACTCTGGATACTCAGACTGTGCATACTGGTACATCTGCTGTGTGACGTGCTGTGTTGCAGCGATAGGCTGCGCAGCTGTAACTGTCTGTGGTGCATTCTGTGGCTGAGGAATCTGTGAAACTTGTTCTTGTCTAGGCGGACGTGGTCTTTCTTTAGTCTTACCGGTAGCTATATTATGTTTCAGAACTGCACACTCATTTATAAAATGACCTGGCTGTTTACAATAATTGCAGTTCCCTTTAACGGGAGCTGCAGGATGACTGGCTTGATTTGGACCCCTCTTCTGACTGTCTTGAGGAACAGATTGTGCAACTAGTACTTTCATTTTCGTGTCTTTCATACGTTTTCTCTCGTGTTCTTGCTCTTCCCTGATTCTATTCTGGTGGTATTGGAGCATCTGCAACATCTGGGACGGGGTATTAGCTTGCCAGGTACTTTCGACTTTCAAAACTCGATTTTTAATTTGTGGGCTTGAATTCTCGACTAATTTAGTAACAAAAAGGTGAGGGTATGACTCACTACTTGTCTTGAGGCCACTGTTGATGCTAAAACATTTCTCAAATCTGGAATAAAAATCACTAATATCTTCATCTTGTTTCTGTTTACAGGCTGAGATTGCATCCCAGTCTTCTTTTCTAGTTGTCAATAATCTAGGTAAAACTTGTATTAATAATTCTGGTAATTCTTTACATTTCGCTCCAAGACCCGTACCTGGTACTCGTGCCTTATCTTCAGCTTCTAGAACTGCCCAATCGATCTTTTTCTCTCCCACCTCCCATTCTTTTTCCTTGAGCTTTTCATACACCCCTGCGGGCAGCAGAACTTTTAACATTTTAATTATATCTGGATACGTGTATTCTCCCATACGGAGCATGTCTTTTAATTCTCGATGGAACCCTGCTGGATCTTTATCATGACAGGGGATTAATTTCTTCATCTCTAGGAGTTCCATCTTTGTAATCGGAGTGTAAACAAACACTCGTTCTAGTTCGCCACCCGTTCCTCTAACTGGGTGGACTTCTCGTAACGGATTCTGTCTCTCCATGTAAAATGGTTTACTTTCTGGGGGTGAGACATGAACAAAATGCGGGTTCAAAAACGTTCTATATTTGTGACGCTGTTCTAGAATGACACTAATTAAATCGGTACCTAAACCTTTCCATCTATACTGGAGTAACTCGTTCAGGATATCATGTAACGGGCCTGGATCAGAGTGCTGACCCTCATACAATGTAATGAGGTGCTGAATCATATACATACCCGCCAGTCGTTGCTCGGCTGGGGGCATTTTCAGAAACATTTGTGCCACTATTTCGTCTGGAAAAGTGGTAGAATCAGTAATCCATCGGACTGCTGATCGGACTAGTTCTTGTTCATGCATGGTACTCAACTCACTGTAACCGATTCGTGATTTCAGAATGTGATCGGTAGCTTGGAATACTTGTTCTAGAGAACCTTGTTCTGGTGCTGGATGATGAAAAATAGACTTGTGTTCTAGGCGTAAATGGCGATCTGGAAATCTAGATTTTCCTACATACGCTATTCTGTCGGGATTCTCGTCCTCTACCTCTTCAGTATCAGAGTTACTTTCTTTCTCGCTTACTTGTGCTGCTTTACGTTGATCGTGTAACCTTATTATTTCTTTACGAATTTTCTTGTACATACTGTCCATAGCACTGATAGTCTTGTGCTTACCCTCGGCTATACCATTACTCCACTTTGTCAGGGTTTTCATTTCAGCTTGATTTTTGGACGGGTAATCTTGTTCTCTTATTAGACAATTAATCAGAAACTTTAATATCATGAGCTGGGTCTCAGCTTTCCTTTGGGACATGACATCGCTAATACTTTCTGGATCTTCCCCTGTACGGATGAAACGATATATTCTGTCTAGATCTTCTTTCATATTCGGTAGGGTGACTAGATACTCGGCCACATTTCTTACGCGTAATGAATATAAAACCATATCATCCTCGCCTGGGACTGGGTCATAGCAGCATTCGGCAAGGGATTTTCTTATTTCTGCAACAGACTGATGTCTGGGCGTACGTTGTGACGCCTGCATATGTAATTCGGCTGTCGTTAAACGCTTATGTGGCGGCGGGGTTCGAGGAGGACCTCCTCCTGCGGCCCCTAAACTAGAATCATCAACTGATGCTTTTCGTCTTTGCACGGCAGGAAGTTGAAATGCGGGCTGGACCTGTATGGCGGGCTGGACCGGGGGTACCGTAACAGGTACTCCGGTGTCTGGAGGAGCGGGAAGTGCCTGATTTACAGGGACTGGCGGAGCGCGAACAGGATTTGCATATTCTGGGACTGTGTCGTCCAAATAGGACGAAATAAAAATATCAGCTGCGGTCTGTTTGTGACGTAACTTGGTCGGAACTAATAGTGGCGGGAAATTACTGGATGCCTCTGGGGTCGCTTTTGGCAAGCCCTCGGCAAGAAGAGGATACATACCCTTAATAAGAGCATTCCTCTGTCTCTCTGATTGTTCAGTTCTAACTCGTTCACCTATCTCGATTAATTCTTTTTCTTGTGCTCGTTCCAAGGATTCTCTACTTAATTCTGACTTTCTGATTTCTTTTTCTTTTCTTTTATGAGCTTCTTTGCGCCATAACTCGATGGCATCTTTCTGTGACTGTCTGGCTTTCTTTTTCCATAATGCCTCTTCTACTCGCATGATGCACTCGGCATCCCATGTACCCGATACGGGCCATCTATACTTTTCTTCTAACTGTTTGGTATACTCTACCCATAAATCTAGATATAATATGGCGCTTATGCCATGCTTCTGATACATAAAATGACCTGGACTGTCCCTAGGCGGAACAGGAACTGCTGCTTCCAGCAGACCCTTTCTAGTTTTTAACTGACGTAACTTGGAAAACAGGGGCATGACTGAACTGTAATCTAGACACAATACAATACACAATGAACACGATACTTATTCCCCATTCATACCACGACATTAAAATACATGAAGAACATTTAAAATAACAGTTCGAACAGAATACTACCTGGAATACTGAGAACAGAACACATGAATTTTCTCGAGAACAGAACTGACTAGAACAGAGACTAGATGCACTGCTGAAACAGTACGAAACTTACCGGTCTCATAAAGAGACACGTTCAGGACCCGCATCCACCGAAGTGGACACTTCGTTTGTGAGTCTGTGTACCACCAACCCACAGACCAGAGTCAATTAGATTGACCCTGTCTAGATACCACCCCAGTAACGGTACTCACCGGGCAGCAAGAACGGAAGGCCTCGGACTGGACTGGACTGCTACGACGACGGACGACGAACTTCGGACTTCAGTTACGGGTGGACCTCCGGATACCTCGGACCTTGGACTCTCGGCTTGGGCTCTGGTCGGGACTCGCCGCGTTCCTCCACCGTCTCGTCTGGATGCTGGACCGCCTCCTCCGTCTCCTCCGTGGGCCTGAGGGATACTTGAAGCAGAAATATCTGCCGGTGCGCAGAAGAGTTCCGTCACGACTGCAGAGGGTCAGGGGGTCGGCGTGGCTTCACCGACGCGTGGGGAAAGGGCAAGTCCCTATTCGGGCGCCATTATGTGGTAAATAAATAAATAATACCCTATTTTTGAATGAATAAATGAATAACAGATAGCTCAATAAATAAGAGTCAAGATTCGAGGTAGTAGGAGTTTTGCAGGTTTAATACAGCATAAGGACAGGAACAGGACGACCTGCACGGGAATGGGATGGCAGCTGCCGGGGACAGGATCGGGAATGACGGCGTAACGGCTAACTTTTAATAACAGTACATGAGCATATATACATAACGCAAACACATAGCATTACATTGCAATAGGCGTAGCAGTGGGTGGAGCAATAGACGTGACGCGTAGCAGTCGCGAAAGATAAGGGTGAAAAGAGGTGTAACAGGGCGTATACATAGACATGTGATGCAAACGTAACAGAATATGTCATGATTGGGGCGGAAACCATGGAGGGGGCTACCTAAGGAGCCGGGACCTCTAACCTGATGGTGCGCGCAAACTAGCAATGACGTATCACTAGGAGAAGCTGGGGGCTTCGAACTCTGTGCTAGGAGCAGAGACTGAAGTCTGGAGAGTCAGGGCGACATGTACCTAAGCAGTATCTAGTATCTGATATTTAGAGAACATGTTGATATAAACTAGAAGTCAGGAGGGGAAAGGCTAACTTGATTCTAAGAATGGACCATGCATTATTCTACATGTAGTGCGTGATGAAGAATATTAAATGACCATTAATACAGTATTTCTCTAACGTGGGGCCGTAAAGGCTAGACTATGACGGTGACTATTGATGCGATTCAGTAGCTTTAGGAATGCAGAGAAGGAGGACTGAACTGATAACTGGAATCATAACATATTCTTGGCAGACTCAGAGGCAGAGCCAGGGTGAGCCGGGCACTGCGAGGCAGGAAGTAAGTGAAGGGTCGAGGATACAGGTGGGGGCTGTATCGCTCCTCAGCGAGGGTTCAGGAGACAGAAGCCGGATCTGGTGTCCGGGCCCTTTTGAGGCCTAGAAACGGGGACTTTACAATGGAATAACGTGCACACTGAGAAGCGTGGCAACGTAGTTTTACATAGGCCTGATATTCGTAGTATTCACGAGAACTGGAAACTGCCATACTAGAGGTGGACACAACTGTAATTGCGTCTTGAATCGAACATGGGGAATACATATGCATATTTAATCATGCACACATAACATATGATGGATGACACGTAGGGACACAGAACATGGCAAAATTTACTTTTCCCCAGCGCTACCGCGTTTCCTGTACGTCCTCGAAAATACGCCCTATCCCGTGGCACCACGGTTCTTCCAGAGAGTGGCTGCTCTGGTTTCGAACCTTCTTTGGGGGAACCTCCCTGCACGCGTGGCGCAATCTAAGCTGCACAGAGATTGGTATGATGGGGGTATTGCACTGCCGAACCTTAAGCTGTATTACTGGGCAGCACACCTAAAGCCAATAAACCTCTGGATTCACGCCCCACACACCGAACCGGCCTTCCAGTCGGATAGGGCTCAACTGGGCACAGATACTTTGTTGGGTCCATTGTATGACCACCGCAAGGTGCGGGCCTTGGTGGGCCCCACTAAATTGACTGTTCAGTTGTGGCACACGGCGACGGCGGCACTGGGCTGGAAGGGGAAGATCACTGGGATGACTCCGCTGTGGGATTCGCGGGCACTGGGCAATATGAGGAATACTAAGGGTTTTGCGAACTGGGATACGATAGGTATTTCCACGGTGGGTGATTTGTGGGAGAGGAATGCTGTGATACCCTTTATCCGACTAAAGGAACTATATGGTTTGGGTGACAGGGAGTTTTATAGGTACATCCAAATACAGCACGCACTGCTCGCGGCCCTACCCCCCGACACACCTCTGCCCGAATCCTCGCCCTTGGAGGATCGCCTCCTCACTGACTACATGTTAGAAAAGGCGACATCACTCACGTACCGCAAATTGCTTAATAACTCCACGGATCCGACACTCCAACTGAAGGGGAAGTGGGAGGGGGACGTAGGCGACATGGACGAA
This sequence comes from Lissotriton helveticus, assembly GCF_964261635.1. Classification (NCBI taxonomy): domain Eukaryota; kingdom Metazoa; phylum Chordata; class Amphibia; order Caudata; family Salamandridae; genus Lissotriton; species Lissotriton helveticus. The sequence continues at coordinate 1,952,310,165 of NC_136063.1, forward strand.
CATGAATGGTATGCAGCACTTGGGTCCCCTAAGGAAGTGGGCATCTCGGCGCGCATGCGTTTAGTGCAGTTTAAGATCCTACACAGAGTTTATTACACGAGGACCATGCTACACCGCATAAACAGGACTCCCCATCCGTATTGCCTTCGTGGGTGTGGGGAGGAGGCCACGTTTTTTCATACCATATGGGAGTGTCCCAAGATACAAGACTATTGGAAGCGAATACTCCGTACGATTTCACAAACACTGAACCGGTCCCTGTTGCCCGACCCGCGGAGGTGCCTACTTAACATTTGGGAGCCTACTGACCTTTCTAGGTACGATCAACTCTGGGTCACGGTGGGGTTGATGGTGGCAAAGAGAGACATAGCGCAGCGATGGGGTGTGGCAGACCTCCCTTCCAAGTCCCAATGGTGTCTACATATGGATACAGTGATGGTGACCGAGAGGGCGGTGTACTCCAGCCGAGCCTGCCCAAGGAAATGGAACAAAGTGTGGTTGCAATGGAATGGGTACAGGGGGGACATTTGCGATCCCTTAGTGGAGGATGGGCAGGAGGACTCGGACGAGGAGGGGGAGGAGGGGTGAGCCTGAACGAAGTGGTTGAGCAGGGGGTCGACCGGGGCCGCTATGCGCGTTCTTCTTTTGAGCCGCTGACTGTGGGATGAGGGTGGATGTGTGCATAAAGCGGGTGGGGGCGCTAGGAAGCTGGGGCATGAGCTGGGAGTAGGCCTCTCCCGAGAGGCACTTATAATTCAAACTGTATTGATCCATGTCTGACCGTACTATCATTCCTAATGTTTTAGTTTTAGAGTTTGTTGTTTTTCAAAAAAGATAAAATACCATCAAAACCATCTCGAATGTTGACAATGCTATCTCAAATGCACTTTTACTTTGCAGTATGCTCTATTGGACAATTGCGAACGCTGTTGATTTATTGGACACTATGCAAAGCTCTATTTTGTCTAATGAGCACGTGTTAGCGGCCGGCCCGCAGGGTTGTAGGCGTTTCGCTGTGTAATATACAAAGTGCAATAAAGGTATTGAAAAAAAAAAAAAAAAAAAAAGAATCAGATCATATTGGACCTGGCTGGTGTCGTGTATTTCTATAGGTTCTGAATCGATCCCCCTATTCCTGACCCTATTCTGGTTAAACTTACTAGCTAGTTAACTAACAGTCAGCCCATGAGGCAAGAAATCCCCCATGATGCAGATACCGTTATCTGACGCAGTCACACTACGGCACAGGAACGTGTTATCTGATTAGGTCATAACGCTTGAGATCTAATTAGACAAGCGATATTCCTCCAGCCCCTGATAAGGCATACGACGTTCTCATAACAAATCAAACCTATGACAACCTGGATAATCCGTGCGGCCATTGTTTTGATTTCACAGAGAACTTTAGTAAAGAATGTGCTAACGAGCAAGTCGTATGACATCTTTATTGACGTACCTATGTCCATCCTTACGTCAATCCCGGCACCTTTAAGGTATAAATATTGCCGACCTTGCCCTATGCAAAACACACGCGTGGTGACAAGACGGAGCAGCCATACTTGCCGAAGCAGAGAGCCGAAGCAGACCCCGCAGGCAGCAGCCCCGCCTTCCTGACGCGCTGAGAGACGCGCTGCTATCTCAAGCCGAGAGACCCAGCACCGGCGCTTCTGGGCAGCCCTCGCAGGCAGCCTGGAATATCGAGAGCAGAGAAAGAGATACCATTCCTCATTCATCCTAAATTCCAGGTACAGAACTGAATAACCCCTCCTAGAGAATTCTTTAGTTATTCACTTGGCAAAAACAAACTTAACTTAAACTGTAACTTTCTATTCCCGCCCACGTATTAGACTTAGGTCAGGTACACGGGGTAGGCGTATTTAGAAACACCAGTTGAGCACGTTTAGTCAAATGTATATGTGTATGTAAATATATTTTAATCATTTTAAACATCATATGGCTCAGAAACCATATCAATGTTTTTACAGTATTATTTTATACTATTGCTTCTAATGTATGCACTTTACTTAACTATAAGTATCGCAATAATATCGATCCATTTCTCTTGTACGAGAAAAGAGACTGATCAATAAATAACATCTTTTATTGAACACGCCCGTCTCTTCCTTTTCTCTACATTCTGATGAGACTAAGAATGCACGTACTGACTGAGTAAAATAATTGCCTTGTGCTCACACGACTCTCGAGATTGACTCTTGATTAGGGGAGAGCAAAGTTGTCATGTTCTATGGTTGTCAGAAACTAAATCCCTTCTTGTCTAATCAGGGGAATTAATCCTTCCTTGAACATTCGAGAAAGTTTCTAGCGAACTCTGAGCTTAGCTGGCAAACCCAAAAATTAAGTCTAGTATCGACAGTAGTAGACCTAGTTAACGTCTGGCCTAGGCCTTTACTGCTGTAGGTACTATTCCAATGCGCAGAGCCTATTGGGAAAATAGGAGCTACACTACATGGCGCCCAACGTGTTTGGAAAGGGCGATAAAACTAACGTAAGACATTTAGAGTAACTCAGTCGTGCTTTCTCACTCAGACCCCTTTTTCCAAATACTCCAAAGACGTCTGGAGTGGGTGAAAGGTTATTATATCCTCCAAAACCTCGCAGGAGGGAACTCCTATGTATGGTTTTTGGTCTAGTCAACGTTGAAGGATAAAACAGTTCCAGAATATTGTGCATCTAATCTCTGTTTCCATAAAAAACCTGATCTGCAAATAAAAATAATACCATCCTGTCAGTAAAATGGGAGACAGTGATGGAGAAAGAGAGGCAATTAGATTAGCTACTGAAATAGCAGATGCTGATGCTGCCATGCAAGCAGCAGACGCGGATATAATACTCATTCCGGTCACCAAAAGAAGATCTATAACCTTAAAACTTATAGAAAATGGACTGACACCTAGAGGTGGCACAGTCATATTCGTAATCGAGGCACACGAATATCGGCAGACAGAGGTATACTATACATGGATACATTTTCCAGCAGCAAATGCTGTAACAAAGTACTTCCACTATTACAAAGTAGAGGAACCTCCTAATGAGTACACTCCTTTCGAGGAGGTGGAAGTACCACTCAAATTCCAAGAGCATTTGCTCTTATTTGATGGCGCCCTAAAACATAATAATCACATTACAAGGCTCGGTCCTTTAGGAAGACCAGGAGCAACGTGGCCGGTCTTAGCCGGATACACACCACATCCAGACATCGAAAGAATGCCTGCAGCAGAGCTGTTAATACAGCTAAAACAACTACTAAAAATTCACAGACAATTAGTTCAGTATGTAATGCGGACTTCAACAATTCAGCCAGCGATTAAACTTCCACAGCTGACCCCTCACCAGGGGAACACAAATAAAATTACACCACAGAACATCCAATCCTGCCTAGGTAAAGTTCCAGCTAAACGGGAACAGATACCATTCTGGTTGGCACAGAAAATTACCCAAATAGAGGCGGTGTTTCCTGACACCACCCCGCTGGAAAAACACAGGATTCTGACTATATGTCTCCCAATGGGAATCGCACCACACATTGAGGACTGTGACACTTGGGGTACAGTCTTTGCTTCCATCTATACAAAAACACACGGTGTTCCATCCATTTCGGTAATACCAGATGTGCTTAAACAAATTCAAGATGAATACGGTCCAGAACCTGCTTTAACTCTTGGTATGAAATTACTGAAAGACTTCAAGCAGGTCTCGGCTATATTACTAGCCAACATAAAAGGTGAAGCAGCAAACGTGGCGATCCGCCAGAGGTTAAAAGAGACAGATATAGCAGACCAACCAGCTGAAATTGCCAGAATCATAGAAAAATCCTATGAAGAACTAGGCAGAGATAGTCTAGGTGGAATACCAGTAAAACCGCAACTGACTACAAGTCCAGAAAAAATGTTTTTTAATAATAATAATAATTCACCAAAAAAGAACTGGGATGGGAACAAACAATCCAATCCCAAAGAAAAGAAATTCCAGTCCAGAGGAAGGTCTCCTAGGCGAAGAGAGAAATCTCCAAACCCGAGACAAAGGTCACCTCAGAGTGACCCCTCTGGGAATAGATATAACCTTAGAAATAGGGATAATATTAAAAAACCTGATAGATATCAAGACATTGATACACGTCCCTCTCAATCTTTTCAGAATTCCTCGCAGAAATCGGAAAGAAGAGGACGATCAGAAGAGCACGCCAAGTCCAAAGACAAGGAACCTGCTCAACTGAAAAAGAAATCACAATTTCCAAAAAAGAAGGTAGCCAGTATCAAGGTAGTTAACAATGCCGAGAATACTGAGGACACAACTGAAAAACGGAGAATGGGCTCAGACAATGCTAGACAGCGCAGCAGAGGTGAGCATAGCTCGCAAAGTCCTTATGGATCATCTGGAGACAGTGGACACGAATGAATACCTTCAAGTGGAAACTGCAGATACCAGAGTTAGCAAGCCCCACAAAATATACGAGATAACATTACGTATAGAGGGAGATAAGACTAGGAAAATAAGGGGACTATTTTGGGATAACCTATCCAAAGGCTATGACATACTTCTAGCTGAAAAAGACTGGCCACCAGAGTTTGTCAGGGAGTGCCCTCATGGCGAAGAAGTAATTATGCCTGCCTTCTCGAATCAAATACCGATTCATAAAAAATACACACTTGCTAGAAAGTGGGCAGTGGCCTTAGCACCTGCTTTATATAAAAATCATGTAGGATGGGATGAGGATTCTCCTCCTCACAAAATCCAGTTAAAATCACAACCAACTGCACAAAGGCAGTACCCAATTAAGCAAGAAGCTAAAAAACAAGTAAATGAAATACTAGATCAGCTAGAATACCAGGGGGTGATTGAAACTTGCACCTCACAAATGAACAATCCTTTGTTTCCGGTCTCCAAACCAGACAATTCGTACCGTCTAGTTTTGGATTACCGACACCTTAACACATGTTGCAAAACTTTTGCAGTGCAAAACTCACACAGTGCTGCACTAATGAATAACATAGTGCGCAAAAAATACAAAACAACCTTGGACATCTCCAACGGATTCTTTTGTCAAAACATAGCACCAGAGAACAGATATTTAACTGCATTCTCAGTAAATGGCACTCAAAAACAATTCTGTCGGTTAGCCCAGGGGTACAAGAACAGCCCGGGGGTATTCTCAGCGAGAGTAACAGAATTACTACAACTATATGATGATGAAGCATTATCTTATGTCGATGACATTTACTTAACAGATGATGACTTGGAAACTCACTTGAAAAGAGTGAACACCATAATACTTGGTTTCGCTGCAGAGGGTTACAAATTCAACTTCAAAAAGTCCAGAACTGCCCATCTGACGGTCCTATTCTTAGGATATGAGTTATCAAGTGAAGACAAAAGCCTGGCAGACAATTTCCTAGAGAAATGTGCCGTAATCCAAGCTCCTAAAACACTAAAAAACCTACAGTCAATTCTAGGCTTCCTAAATTTCGGAAGAACATATATTGCAAATTAGGCAGAAAGGGTCAAACCCCTTTATGATCTAATTAAACCAGACTTTAAAAGATCCAGTTGGACTCAAGCACACACAGAAATTTTGAGATCCTTACAAACAGACATGCTAATTAAAACAAAATTAGAAACCCGTGATAATACACGCAACCTTGTGATCCGAGTCATCCCAGGGAGATGCGGATTCACATACCTGACTTCTAATGAAGGAGATAAGGTACCAATTGCATTCAAATCACATTTGTACACAAAAGCTGAACAGAGATTCAACAACAAAGGAAAAATTGTTCAAGCAGTTCAAACCGCAATAGCTAGAGAAAAAGACATAGCTGACGGTAGACATATCACAGTCAGAACAGCAGAATCAGCCTTTGAGGCATTAACAACACCGTGTAATTTACCAACAACAACATTGGATCCAGAATGGTTACAATGGGTAAATTCAATCACAACGGACAAAGTATATTACTTCTTTGATCCAGAACTAGAAGAATTAAAAAATCGAAAATATGAAAAAACGTATCCTCTGCCAATCGACATTCTGCCTCTACGACACTACGCCTTTGTAATCTATACAGACGGACATGCTCAACCCTCCGTTTGGGGAGAACATGCATACAATCCCACATGTGAGATTACAAAAGAAGTGTGGCACGGAGGTAAACTAAGACCTCTATTAACAAAATCACACTCAGTAGAAACTAATTCAGAACTACAAACTGAAATATTAGCTTTGAAAATGGCGCTAGATAATGCGGATCGCGAATTCCCAACACTTATAGTGTCAGATTCATATTTCTGCGTCAAAGCATATAACAAGGATTTGCAGACCTGGATTCAGAACGATTACAAAGATGACACGGATGCACCAATAAAGCAGAGACTGCTCTGGGAACAGGTAGCTCTTTTGAAAAAAGAACTACCAAAGACTCACGTGACACACTCACTGAGTCACCAGCGTGATGGCGTTCACGTTGTAGGGAATTCATTGGCTGAAACAGCCGCAGCGGCAGCCAGTAAACCGGCTCCCGTAGATCGGAAAAAGCGTACATTAAAATACATTGACGGCGAAACATTGCTGGCAGTAAAAACGTCATCAAAAGGCGACTGCTCGGCGTTACCGATCAACTATCCACTCAATTACACATACATCATAGATGCAAACTCCATTCCTTTTGCTCGAATCCCTGGAGTGGGGGATAGAGTGATTCCAAACATGGACAGGAGAAACTTGTTAATCGCAGACGCACACATGGGCGAGGGTCTCAGACACCTTAAATTAAAAGATTCTCTGGAAGAATTACAATCACGGTACTGGTGGCCAGGCATGAGCCTGCACTACACCATGTTTGTAAAAAACTGCCCAAACTGCAACAGAGATCGCAGTGGGGAGAGAAGCAGTTTAATACCTCGTCGTATCAAGGCAGATAATATTACCAGTAAAAAGAATGGCTTGCGATTAACATATACAGGCTAGTTCCCACTTATAATGTAGATCCACAGCACTCGGCTGACGTCCGGACTGTTATACAAGATTTGCGAGTCTAAATGGCATATACGCTAAGAGCATGCTACGTTCGACCAATTTTTTCTTTTTCTCAGGCAATCCAGCCTGGGGGAGGGAAAGAATGGCCAAATGAGCACAGCCCAGCGGGAATCTTCTCACTTCCTTCCTGAGGGTATGGGATGGTGTAAAGAAAAAACCAAGACAGAAAGCAATCTATAATAGAAAGGATATTAGGTTCGGGAGCTGGGTGGGTCAAACATCTAATAAGTGTCCAACGTAGTCTAAATAACTTGCCAAGAAATTCTCTGAAGGGATTCATTCCGTACGAATTATTATTCGGAACTAGGATGTTGATCTCTGACCTTGATAGTCAGACTTCAGTGGTAACAGAAAAAAGCTTTGATGTCAAAGACCGTTTGGCTATTTTGCAGGACTTAAACAAAACAAGAAAAGACCTGAGCAACATACAGTTGAAAGAACAGCCAACAACCACTGAAGAATCACCACCTGTCCCAGCAAGACCTGTCTGGATTCCAAAAGTCGGGGATCTAGTCAGGGAGAAGATCGCGGTAAAGAAGGAATTTGGGCCTTCTTACAGAAAAGCAGTTCCTGTATTATCTGTCAACGGGACAAGATCAGTTGTACTACCGCCACTTGCTGGAAAAAAGGAGAACCGAGTTGTATCCATCGACCTGGTAAAACCACAACATGTGGCCGATAACCAACGGTAGGCCAAGTGGACTCCCAATAAGTAGCAGAACACCAAGGTTTGCTACCAGTACAGAGGTCCTAACAAAGAGGCTCATCACATTCGAAACGCCTACAGAAGAACAACAAGGACTATGAAACAATGCAATAGAACTAAGACCTCTGAAAACCCAAATAAAGACATTTAGCAGAGACACACCAATCTATACAGAAGTACCAAGTGAAAATGCAAGAAACAAAAATCCTGAACCAATTGGAACAATTGACAGAACTGCATCTGGTTACTTCATCAACTTCGATGATTCCTCCAACGGTTTCAGCGAACAAAAGACACAGCCATCATCAAAATCCTTTAAAGACAAAGCGAAGGAACTTTTGAAACAACTAAAAGAAACATATCTGATTTCTCCATGGATTGAATTTTGGGTGGGTTTTGGTGCATTTATCCTCATACTTTGGCTCATCATGGTATTTACCTTGGGACGCTTCATTGAGGGAAAATATGCTAAAATGGACACAGCAAGTCAGAACATCAACTTGGTCCTCAAACCACACACATCTTCACACGTCGAGAAACGAGAACTTTCTTCAGAACTTTCTTCAGCCAACTTCACAGCAATTCCAATACCTGGTGGGGTAGCCTGGGACAACACTGACTATGAAATTTATGGTCCGGTCGAGATCCTGAAATATCCACACCAAATCAAGATCTCCTTGAGTGACTTTGCAAAACCAAACTCATTTGCTGATGATTGGGACTTTGAAAGTATTAACAATATGATGTCTGACTTAGTAATGTCTGCTAAATTTACAAAACATGATTATTTGCAGGGTTCTACAAATTATGACAGCATGTACTGCTATAACCATTATGGTAACCATTTCGTGCATAAATCTGCACAACCTAGAAATGTTTTAAGTTATAATCAATGGGAACATTGTGCTACACCTCCAAAAGGGAGCTCTAGAACCGTTTATGACAAATATTCATATTTTTCAGGTTTTAACATAACTAATGCTGAAACATTTTATTACAAATTGTCAAACAAGACAGGGATGAAAACCATGATAACCAACACAAAATTGATATATTCAGATTCTTTCTTTGAAAAAATGAATACCTTTGGATTTGATTATTGGGACAAAAATGTTGATTTGAAAAGTGTTTGGGGTACAAAAGAATGGCAAGTACAGGGTTTAGAAGCTTTGTTTAGAGCCTGCATGATCCCAGAACAAATGATATTTTTAAATGACACCGTTCAACAAACCACCTGTCTTGGCCTAGCGAAAATCAAAGATTTAAATAACCTGTCTATTCCAAAGCCAACAATGTTTAGCAATAACTCTGATATAGACATAAACCATATACTTAACCAAAACAGAACACATCCTGATTGGAAACAATGGTTGATCTGGCCCACAGATACAAATAACTGTCAAGATAGATTCCTGAATAAAACACAGGGTTTCAAAATGAACAGGCCAGACCCTAGATATCCCCAGAGACATCACCCAGGGATAATAACAACCTACAGTGTGGGCAAATTATGCCTTCAATGGCTACAGACTTCCACACTGCCTGAAATTAAGCAACACCTAACTTTACTTACTGATGGTTCTGACTTGCGTGATTTCATACTGGGACCACGCAAACAGCGTCATAAGCGTTTCATAGCAGCCTCTGTATATGCAGCATACAATGAGGCCTGGAAGGTTACTCAAATTGAGACAGCAGAAAGAATACGGGAAATTGACCGTATTAATTTGGAAAAATCACTTTCTGTAGTGGACAATGGGTTAATGACTCTGTCCTCCAGAATTTTTTCATTGGACAGCATTGTGTCTTCAGCAATCGATATATTATCGCAAGACTTACTGTTATTACAACATGGTCAGTCACAATTGCGTTCTATTGTACAGCTTGGCTGGACGTTACAAAATCTGCGTTCAGGCTACGTGCCTTGGCGTTTAATCAACACTACGTCACTATTCCAAATCTTTAACCTTACTGATAGACAAATCGGTATGGCGCAGAAGGGTGCTGATTATACAATCTTGAGCATTGAAAAACTAGAAAGATTACCAATGACAATGTCAGAACGACCTGTCAGTGAATGGATAATCCACGGAATCATAAATATTCCAATCTCAACCTTCAGGTTTCAATACTGCCAAAAATATATACAGGCTGGCATGTACGAGAAATTGGGAAAGGGGTACCTTAAAACAACTTGGAACCTGCCCTATTCACATGCATGTGTCAGTAACAAAGGACAGAAAGTGTTTCTTAGTGGCAACAATTGTGCTATGTCACTAAGCGGCACGCTTCTGTGTAACGGTATTAGTTTGCACGGAGCCTGTGAAGGGAATTCATACAACCTTTCATGTCACCAGCAAGGCGCACCTGCAACTGAAATAGAACCATTCTTTCAAAGACTCTATAATGGGAGTTACATTCTTATTGTAGACCGCAGATGCTGTAGTCTTATGCCCGGGATTCCTTATCTCGTCACTACGACGGCGAAGGTCAAGTGCTGTGGACGTTCTTTGTTCCCCAGCTCCTTTCCAGACAGGGAGGCAAGGGCATGGCCCGGTCTGAAAATTACTTCTATTCGAATAGACACTTTAAGCAGAATGAAAACAGTGCTTCTTCAGACGCCTACAAGGCTCACGTCATCTAAAGAAACGTATGATCTACAAGTCGCAAGGACGACTGCAGAGATACATACATTATTATCAACCAATTCCCCCGTACATTTCGCGGAAATCCTGAGCGAAATCTTAAATATTTCTGATACCACTGGGGTCTCAAAGGTATTTAAGACAGTATTTTCGATGGCATTAACACCATTCAAAGCCATACTGGGTATCTTTCCAGATTTCGTCCATTCGATTTTTGGCGGACTTCCCCTGATCCTAGGACTAATTGCAGGAATCCTATTCCTGGTCCTTATTTTTCGTTATGGCAACCCATGTCACAGAACAAAATCTCACGACAATGGAAGATACGATCCTAGCCATTGGATACCGGGACCGGATATCAAAAATCCTGGGACTCTCCCGGCTTAGAGACCTAAACATGACTTGGTTTCTATCATTTCGACCAATGTGGCAAAGGTGTGTTTTACCTGTACTAAGGTGTCTGCTATGCGGAGAAGAATGCGTGTTAGACACCTGTCTGACGCTACAATCGGATGCGCCGGTGGATGCAGATACACTGTTGGTTCCTACCAAGGTTCACGCACTGTGCTGCCCTCAAAGGCTGCCAATTCTGATGACGGCATTCCTGGAATCTTCACCACTGCGATTGAAGAGTAGTGAAGTTCAAGATGAAAGCAGCATCGAACAGGTACGACCTTCTGTCAGCAATGCAAATCAGAATGTCAATGGAGACAATCATGCGCACGAATGCATGGTTACCCCTATTTCCGACTTAGTGGAACTTTCCCATGAAGCTGTTGACAGTTTTTTCGAAAGCCTGAATGATATGATGTTCTCTCCGGAACAGAAATAGAGACTTTTGAGTAAACTCGCACACGGCGTTCCCTGAATTCGGCCTTCAACTTTAAAAATAAAGTCACATGAACAATTACAATCCAGTTCACGGACAGCAACTTTTTTCAGCAAGCCCCTAAAATATTTTTCTATATATTTTTTCCCGGGACACTGATCTTCTGCTTAAAGTAAGAAACTATTCCTAGAGAACTAAGATTTCTATTTTTTTTTAGATACTTTATAGACTTTATATAGACTTTAGCTGCCCACTGGTATGTTCACAATATATTTTATGTGATGAAATGGTTTCGACTTTTTTTCTGTATAGCCATATTAAGAGCCATTTCATGTGTATTTCTCATGTACCAACAAGCAATAATGCATAACAATGCGTGTTTACTTTTGCATTTAATTCATAGCTTAAGTGCATACAATATATATGACTGCAATTTTCCAGTATATTTGAAAATTTCAAAATGCATTTATGTATTTTGGGGTGGTAAGGTATACACTATACTCTATAGTATGTTGTACTATGTTATACTATGCATAGATTAGTAGATATGACCATAGTTAGCGTGGAGTGGGTGTCGTGTATTTCTATAGGTTCTGAATCGATCCCCCTATTCCTGACCCTATTCTGGTTAAACTTACTAGCTAGTTAACTAACAGTCAGCCCATGAGGCAAGAAATCCCCCATGATGCAGATACCGTTATCTGACGCAGTCACACTACGGCACAGGAACGTGTTATCTGATTAGGTCATAACGCTTGAGATCTAATTAGACAAGCGATATTCCTCCAGCCCCTGATAAGGCATACGACGTTCTCATAACAAATCAAACCTATGACAACCTGGATAATCCGTGCGGCCATTGTTTTGATTTCACAGAGAACTTTAGTAAAGAATGTGCTAACGAGCAAGTCGTATGACATCTTTATTGACGTACCTATGTCCATCCTTACGTCAATCCCGGCACCTTTAAGGTATAAATATTGCCGACCTTGCCCTATGCAAAACACGCGCGTGGTGACAAGACGGAGCAGCCATACTTGCCGAAGCAGAGAGCCGAAGCAGACCCCGCAGGCAGCAGCCCCGCCTTCCTGACGCGCTGAGAGACGCGCTGCTATCTCAAGCCGAGAGACCCAGCACCGGCGCTTCTGGGCAGCCCTCGCAGGCAGCCTGGAATATCGAGAGCAGAGAAAGAGATACCATTCCTCATTCATCCTAAATTCCAGGTACAGAACTGAATAACCCCTCCTAGAGAATTCTTTAGTTATTCACTTGGCAAAAACAAACTTAACTTAAACTGTAACTTTCTATTCCCGCCCACGTATTAGACTTAGGTCAGGTACACGGGGTAGGCGTATTTAGAAACACCAGTTGAGCACGTTTAGTCAAATGTATATGTGTATGTAAATATATTTTAATCATTTTAAACATCATATGGCTCAGAAACCATATCAATGTTTTTACAGTATTATTTTATACTATTGCTTCTAATGTATGCACTTTACTTAACTATAAGTATCGCAATAATATCGATCCATTTCTCTTGTACGAGAAAAGAGACTGATCAATAAATAACATCTTTTATTGAACACGCCCGTCTCTTCCTTTTCTCTACATTCTGATGAGACTAAGAATGCACGTACTGACTGAGTAAAATAATTGCCTTGTGCTCACACGACTCTCGAGATTGACTCTTGATTAGGGGAGAGCAAAGTTGTCATGTTCTATGGTTGTCAGAAACTAAATCCCTTCTTGTCTAATCAGGGGAATTAATCCTTCCTTGAACATTCGAGAAAGTTTCTAGCGAACTCTGAGCTTAGCTGGCAAACCCAAAAATTAAGTCTAGTATCGACAGTAGTAGACCTAGTTAACGTCTGGCCTAGGCCTTTACTGCTGTAGGTACTATTCCAATGCGCAGAGCCTATTGGGAAAATAGGAGCTACACTACAGTGACTTCGAAAAGGGTTTGCTTAAGCTGGACCAGTGCACCTTTCCTCCTAACACATCATTGATTCAGTTTAAGCCCCACCCCAAGTAAAGCCCCGCACATTGATCAAAAGCATGAGGGATCTTCGCAGAATACTACTAATACTAATGACCAGGCCAAGACTCAGGCACTTTCCACAAATAGGCATACCTGTAAAGTACAGGGACTGCTCCTTCATCAACCACAACACAGGAAGGCAATTACCATCTCACTCTAAAAGAGTTGCCAGGGGTCAGCACGACAAGCGCCACAGAAGGACAGTTCACAACCCAAAAATTACACAATCTGACTCACAAATTCATCTGACCTCCAGTGAGGTGAGGGAACATCAATCAAATAATAAGCACAACAAGAAACTGAGACTGTTTCATTGGAATCTTGCAGGTATTAGGTCTAAGATCACTTGTGAAGACTGGAAGAATCTGATTGATAGCTACAATATTTGCCTCTTCCAGGAGACATGGGCCTTTTATAAAATACCGAGCATGGGATTCACTAATCATAGCATAGAAGCGACACCATCAAAAAAGGGCCGCCCGGTAGGTGGAGTAACAATCTGGACTAAAATCAATATGGGGATTTCTATAAAAAAAACTTGATCTAGATAGCTCCAGCCTACAGGCTCTGATTATCAAAGATACCATCAACAACAGGTTAGTTTTGTTAGTTTACATTTATTATAGGTTTGCTTCTCCACACTATGCCTTTCCAACAATCGTACACCTAGATAAAGTCCCTGGAAAATAAAGGGCATCCTACTTTATAGTTATTGCGGGGGACCTCAATGTAACCTTTGAGCCCCTTGGAGTAACCAAAATAGTTACTGATGAAGAGGATACTGAACAAGGCACTCTACCCCTGAGTCATGGGAAGCCAGCTAAGAATGTGAAAGCAGCACTCCAAGTTGCTTCCCTCACCTATAAACATGGGTTGAGGGTTGTAAATGGTCACTCCACTTCTGACAATAGATTATACCTCACATATAAGAGGGTAAACTGTAAAACCATAATTGACTACTTTTTACTCGAAGTACAACTATGGGCAAACCTAGCTGACATGTGGGTCACAGAGAGATACAATAGCGACCATAACCCTCTCTCTGTGGAACTAATAGAAGTATTTGGTCTTCACCAAACCCCCTTGAAATCTAATTCATCTAACCACATTGTCACTAGCAATAAAAATAATTTTCTGAGCCGTCCTCAGACGGCCCAGAAAATCTTCGGCCTCTGCTGCATTAGATGCCCTACACTGGCTCCCAGTACAAAAGCGCATCCTGTTCAAGGTCCTTATTATCACCTACAGAGCCTTTCACCATCAGGGCCCATTGTACCTGCGTAGGCACTTTATACAATACCATCCGACGCGGAAACTTAGATCCTCTACAGCGAACCTCCTGTCCGTTCCTAGAGTTAGGCTGACAACCAAAGGAGGAAAATCCCTAGGAATTGTCTATGCTAAAGCATAAATTACCCCACTTCCTTCGGGAAGCCACCACGGAGCATAGGTTCAGAAAAATACTGAAAACATGGATCTACACACTGTCAGACACAGGCTGCAAAGCCCTGTTATGATCCCTCTTTTCCAACATGAGCAGTCCAGCTGTGGTTATCTGCTGGTAACCAGGAGTCGCAGCGCCAAGATGCTCCTTGGAGTGGTAGCGCGCTATAAAAATGTCACATCACAGCACATCACATCACATCACAAATAGAGGGTTAAATGCAATTAATTGAGAGCTGTGTTAAGACCATGGCATAAAACTACACCTAGTTGTAAACTCCCTGGTTAACATTGGAGTAGCAAGTCACTGTGGGTACATTTAAAACCCTTTCAAATAACATCAATATATTCTTCAGGCGTTCGCAGTTTTGCTAGGTGGAACTACTCGAAGTGACAAAAAAACTCAGTGCAAGCGCAAACTGCCGTTTGTGCTGGTCTACCTGCTGCTCGGGTAGAAATTCTATCCGAGCTGCAGCTCGCGCTCATGAACTTACAGTTTGCAAGCATGAGTGGGAAAAAAACTCTGCTGCACTACGCAAAGCTGAGTTTTCTGCACCTGGAGGAGCTCCGCAGAGCGCGGAGAGCCGAAAAGGCCACAAACTCCGCAAACAGAGTTCACCTTCCAGGCCTAATATTCTTCTAAAAAAATGTGAAAAGAAAATGGTCAGAAACAAAACAAAAGAGTGGTTTGATGAAAACTGCACACTAGCAGGGAAATCGTTGATGTGAGCAATCAAGTCTGACCAGAGAACACTCATAGCCATAAAAAGGAAAGCTTAAAAAAATGCACAACATAAGGCACACAGAAACTGGCACATAGGGATACGACAAGACATATTAGCTGCAGCCCAAACCAAAAATAGCAAAGCATTTTGGCACCTGATCTCGAAAGGGACAAGAAGCTTAGTCATAGTGGAAAACTTTCATATCCTTCCGCAGCCATGGGAAGTCCACTTCTAAAATCTGTATACAGGACAGATGGACAGTGGTGTAACAACTAGAGATCTTTTTCAACTGGGAACAGACACAGATCACCTCACTTTTACCATAGAAGAAACCTTGGATGCAATTACAATCTTGCAGTGAGGGAAAGCACAGGCCTAGACCAAATTCCATGGGATCTCTATCTTTCAGAGCCCCAAATATGGGGTGTGATTTTAAATTGTACATTTAACGCCATACTAAAAGGGGTAGAAAATAAATCCCAGATTCATGGATGGGCACTGAAGTAGTTCCCATACACAAATAGGGAGACAAAAGTGACCTGGAAAATTACAGGCCCATCAGCCTTATTGATATTTCCAAGGAAATATTCTGTCTGCAACTGCTGAAGAGGATCCATAACTGAAAGAGGCAAGGGAGTTTACTATCACCCCTGTAGGTAGGATTCAGAGGGAAGACAAGCACTATAGATCAGTTGCTTCGCTTCCTTATGATCTAGTGAAAATACGTGACAATCAAGAAAGGAACTTTATACCTAGTATTTGTAAATCTTTGCACTGCATTCAACCTAGTCACATGGGAAAATCTCTGGACAGCTCCAGCAAATTATCAGACTCCCCACAAATAATTATGCCCAAATTAGGTGGGGGAGTGAGGGTGGGCTAACGGACCGGATCAGGGTGAGATGCGGAGTGAGGCAAGGGTGCATCCTCGCACCAACCCTCTTTACCCTATACATAAATCGACTGATTGACCAACTAACAGATTATAGGAGTGATCTCACTAAGCTTGCAGGGCAAGAGGTGCCTGCACTATGGTTTGCAGATGACACCCTGCTTATATCCAGGTCCCCAATGGGGCTTCAATACTTAGTGGATCAGTTTGGGAGGTGCTGTGAGGAACATAAATTAGAAACTAATCACTTAAAAACAAAATTCGTAGTTTTCAACCATCATTCGTCCTTCAAGCGAAGTATAAAGCTGGGCCAACTACACTAGAGGAGGTGAGACAATTTGATTATTTAGGGGTGAGGCTTACTAACACATTATCATGGTCATCACAATTAGTAAAAAAACAACTCTCAGTACAACAAGTGGGGACCACCTTAATCAAAAAGCTAAGAAAGTCAACTTACAGACTAGTGACCCCAGTGATTCAAGTAAATGAAGCAAAGGCAATAGGAGCTGCACTTTCTGGGGCAGAGTTATGGGGACAGGTTAACGTAGACCCCAATAAAAAAACAAAAATAAATTAATGGGATCCATGCTGCAGCTGCCCCGAAATGCTCCACTGACAGCAATGCGCTTAGATCTGGTCATGAAGAGCGTCACCCATGCGATTGCCCTCCGGCCCTTAACTTTTTGGATGCGCATTTGGTTGAACAGTTCACCACTGCCAATGAAAGAATTACTCAGAGATGTATTATCATTAGATCCGGAGGTTTTGTTCAGAGGTTCAAGTCTGTAAAGGAGTGGTTTTTCAAACTGGGTGTGAGTGATCTATGGCTAAACTGCATCCAAAAAAGGTCTCCAAATCTCCTCAAAAAGAGATATTGGAGCTATGTGGAGGACAGTTGGCTAAAGAGAAGTGCAGGGGAATTGACATATAGGTTCCTTAGTATTAAATATAGAACGTGCAAGAAGATTTTTGGGACCAAATAGAACCACCATTTGCAAAATCACTATACCTAAAATTTTGGTATGGTATTCTTCCAATCAATAGCTTTCGCAGTAATTGGAATGGTGTTGATATCTCGCCCAGTTGCCCGGCATGTGAGGTCGCACTTGAAACAGAAGTACACTTTCCATTTTTCTGTCCAATGTACAAACATGACTAGAAGAACCTGGCTATTTCCAATCTGGCGGATTCTTTCAGCTTACTGTTTAACGGAGATTGTTAGAATTTGTAAACGTAATAGCACAGAATACCTAGTATTTGGATTGTCTAGCTATCTGCTCTATGCATGGACATTAAGGAGTAGGACACTGAACATTTTTAACATCAAATGATCTTTTTTTAAATCATGTTCATGTTTTTAAGTGCATACATGCTGGGAAGACGAATCAAGGTATAAGGATAGATATTCTCCATGAGATTATTTTTAACTGGAACATGTGGTATGTAACAATGGCGACATTATGTTAACAACAAAATGCTAAAGCACACTAGTGTAGCTAAAACTATATTTGCTTATAAAATGGTTACCGCTCACTGAGAGTACCATCTAATGCGATAATAGGATTTTAACTACTAGTGGGTCCAAACGTCAGTATCAATACTCTAACAATTGATAACATTTTTTAACCAGTTGATGATAGGTTCAAACTGTTGATCTTATTGTACATAGGGCAATTTTAGTATATTTTTATCGCAGACGTTTTAATGGTATCAGAACCAGACACTTTAATAAATACCAATACATGCATGGTTGTCAATGGAAGTCACCACATAGTTCTTGGATGTACCCCAAATTGAACAGTTATTGGGAGATGCCAATTTGAACTGCGATTAAGAAACATGTGTTATGTACTTTGTGCTCAACAACATTATTTTATTCTGAGGTCTTGGTGAGAGGACTACTTTTTCTCTTTTAAAACCTATTGTATATTGATGTGCTTTTATGATTTTTATGCTAAAATCAAATAAAGATACTTATCTAGCTATGTATCTATCAATAACAGAACGTAATATCAAAAGGATGTTATGTACAAATGGGGGTCATGTAAAACCTCCTGTACATTGTTGCTGAATCATTCTGGGAACTGTAACCCAAAGCGAGCCACAGCTTGGCAAACTGTCTCTGAGCCAGTGAAGTAACGCAACATGCACGGCATCCAATAGCATATGCCATGAGGGTGTGACAGTGAAAACAAATTAAGCTCCAATGGTCAAACACTCACATTCCATGGACTAGTGTAAAGTATCTATGGATATCAGTCGCACCCCCTCAAAAACAATTATATGTAAATGTTATTATGGCCATGGGGTATCTAGGACCCGACTGACATGGAAACATGAGTGTGAGCACGGGTCATTGTGACGGATCACCCTGCACATGTAAATTCCAAAGAGCTACATTCCGCCCAAGTGGGCTCATGCATCAAATGTCCAAACCCCTTTTAGTTCAGGGGGCCTATTCCTTTCCAATGTGTCCAGACTACCACTCATAAACCACAATCATAGGTCTGTTTAGCAGGTGGGGAAGCCCCACCTACCCGCAAGTAGTAACAGTGAAATTAACATGGTAATCAACCTAATTTGGCATGAAATGCGCAGAACATCAGACATATAACATTTAAACTGTAATAATGGTCACAGGAAAATGCATTAAATACAAATTGAGTTCAACTGTATGGTATATCTAGGGCCCGACTGACATGAAAACATGAGTGTGAGCACGGGTCATTGTGACGGATCACTCTGCACATGTAAATTCCACAGAGCTACATTCCGCCCAAGTGGGCTCATGCATAAAATATCCAAATCCCTTTTGGTTCAGGGGGCTTGTTCCTTACCAATGTGTCCAGACCACCACTCATAAACCACAACCATAGGTCTGTTTAGCAGGTGGGGAAGCCCCATCTACCCGCGAGTAGTAGCAGTGAAAATACCCTGGTAAACAACCTAATTGGGCAACCTCAGACATATAACATTTAAACTGTAATAATGGTCACAGGAAAATGCATTAAATACAAATTGAGTTCAATTGCTAACATAGCATCAAAGAAGAAATGTACAGAAGAAAAGAAAAGAAGAGAAGAAACAACCCCATAAAATAATAGTGTCTTATCTCATAGGTCCCTGTGTATGGCAGGAGAAGAAGAGAAGGCATGTTGGCTGCAAGTAAGAATAAATTGCAACATGGATCCTGAATGCAACAAACTCCAGACCTGTGAAACATACAAAAATATAGAAAAATAAAAGAATTGACTATAATCCCATGGAGCTGTGGTGGGAACACAATAGAAGAACAGAATACAGAGTAACAGTGTCCCAAATATTCACACTGAATGCTCAGAAACCCAGTAATTTAATCTCCTGAATGTACACATAATTCCTCATTGGTGTTAAGACCATTCAGGATGTTGTTGGTCAAATGCAGTATATATTTATATTCCAAACATCTCAACTGTTGGGTGCAATCATCCCACGTTGGGGATGTTGCCACCATAGCTAGAGCAAAGAAACTGAACCCATCCTTATTACTTTTATAATAGTTAGTGAAGTGGCGGGCCATATGTTAATATTTGTCCAGGTTTTTAATGGCCCACATGTGATTTAACACTCTTTTTTGACAGGATGAATCCCGCTGCCCTAGTACATCTTGTTACTGGACAGATCAAGACATATACACAGAAATGTCAAGAACTTGTTGATGGGGGTTTCTATGCCTGCTAGTAGTAACAAGAATGTTGATCAAATGTTAGCTCAATCTGCAGGCCTTGAATTTCATGCATGTGTAACAGCCTTTGGGACAGGTGCCCAGTTTTGTACAGTTAGTTGACAGTGACATCATTCCTGCTGAGTTTATCCTTCAGTGAGGGCCCTCTTATGAATGTTATGTTGGGGAGATTTTTAATTAAAACTTGCAAAGTGGTTTGGGTTGAAATGACATCCTATTGTTTGCTAAGTATTTTCTTGACTGCACTAGCCTTAGGGCTGAAGGTGGTGACAATCCTGGCCTTTATGACAGTGTGGCTCCTAACAGCGTTTCTCCATTGTGAGTGAGCCATTATGGTTTTGCATTCAGCCTGAAAGGCAATGTCAGTACTAGAATCCAGGTGAGCCTGCAGGAATTCCTCATACAAAATGCTGTTAATGAGATTGACAGTGTGGCCACTTAATACATGCAGACAGGTGCCCAGTTGTGTACAGTTAGTAGACAGTGACATCATTCCTGCTGAGTTTATCCTTCAGTGAGGGCCCTCTTATGAATGTTATGTTGGGGAGATTTTTAATTAAAACTTGCAAAGTGGTTTGGGTTGAAATGACATCCTATTGTTTGCTAAGTATTTTCCTGACTGCACTAGCCTTAGGGCTGAAGGTGGTGACAATCCTGGCCTTTATGACAGTGTGGCTCCTAACAGCGTTTCTCCATTGTGAGTGAGCCATTATGGTTTTGCATTCAGCCTGAAAGGCAATGTCAGTACTAGAATCCAGGTGAGCCTGCAGGAATTCCTCATACAAAATGCTGTTAATGAGATTGACAGTGTGGCCACTTAATACATGCAGACAGGTGCCCAGTTGTGTACAGTTAGTTGACAGTGACATCATTCCTGCTGAGTTTATCCTTCAGTGAGGGCCCTCTTATGAATGTTATGTTGGGGAGATTTTTAATTAAAACTTGCAAAGTGGTTTGGGTTGAAATGACATCCTATTGTTTGCTAAGTATTTTCTTGACTGCACTAGCCTTAGGGCTGAAGGTGGTGACAATCCTGGCCTTTATGACAGTGTGGCTCCTAACAGCGTTTCTCCATTGTGAGTGAGCCATTATGGTTTTGCATTCAGCCTGAAAGGCAATGTCAGTACTAGAATCCAGGTGAGCCTGCAGGAATTCCTCATACAAAATGCTGTTAATGAGATTGACAGTGTGGCCACTTAATACATGCAGCAGAGTATTCCACGCAGTGTCCTTTCTAAACAATTTGGAAGTCCTTTTGTTGCCCTCCACCAGCACTCTGATTCCCACAAAGTATATGTTTTTGTTGCACATGGTCCCCTCAAATCTGAGATTAATTTTACTTTCATTGAGTTTTGTAATGAAATTGTTTGTCTGTTCCTAGCTACCCTTCCATATCAGTAACAGGCTGCCTATATACCTGGTCCAGAGAATCACATGCCATTGAAGTTTTCAAAGGTTCCGGCCACCTGCTGCTCCCACCAACCCATCAAAAGTGTGGTATAACTGAAAGCACAACAGGTGTCCTTCACCATGCCCTGATATAGGCAGTTGTTGAACTAAAAGAAATTGTTCTCTAGACAGAACTGAACCATAGTCAGGATCATCTCTCTTTGAAAAAGAAGGGAGAGGGACCTGACCCTAAGAAAGTGTCTGCAAGCCCTATTGCCATCACTGTGTTTACTACTCAAATATACACTTCATACGTCTAGAGTGATAAGATAATCCTCTTCCTAAGGAAAGTCAAAGTCTTGTTTATTTGGTTAATTAAAACCACAAATTAAACATCACAAATGATTTATTAGGTTCCCGAAGAATTAAAACGATATCATCATACAGGGTACGAGGATCAGCCCTCATTATCTAGTTAATTTATGTCCTAACCTGTTTTGCAGTACCTCTTATATAAAACCAGGTATAATTTGCACATATGGCAACACAGGGCATACTAACAGTGCAAGGGTAGCATAAATGAGAAGCAGGGAAACAGTAAACTATTTCTAGGCAGCAATGTATACCAGTGTCCGTTTGTTCCCCATGTTTGCCTACTGTCTGACACAGTCTCTTTTGTAATAATAAATATAAAGTGCAGAAGTGACAAGATAAAATTTTGCTAAAATAGAAGAAGACATCAAGTTAAACATTTACTTGAACCCACCCAACCGATAAGATCTGCAACAGGCATTTTATCTAACAGTGACTTTTCCATACAACCGGATATATAGTGCAAGTGTGACAGTGCAAGAAGTGCTAATAGTGCAAGGTGGAAAAAGGAAGAACTCTTCTGGACAGCAGTGCCCCCCGTATTCTCTAGTTCCATGTTGATTCCATGTTATCTTATTCTGCTTATTCCATGATGCCAAAGTGCAGGCGTGTGGAGATAAAATTCACTCAAACTGGAAGAAAGAAGACATCAAGCTTGATACAATTACTAAACCACCCTCTTCTGGGCACATCTATGTTTGACATTTATCTAACAATGACCTATCTACTTTTTCCAGTTGTTCTAATATTCCCAATAAAATGCACACGATAATAACCTCTTCCCAAGGAATATCATATATTCATTACTGTGGTGTATGTAAGATGGAAGGGAAGTGATGAATGGGCAGAGAAAGAAATTAATATGTCACAAAGTATTTTCAAGAAGGGATCCACAGGAAGAAACAATTGGTCTGCCTGGGGCTTGTTTAGATTCTGGTGAATTTTGGGTAGGAGGTAAATATGTATCTTCAGTTACTAATTACAAAATAAATGGTATTCCTCTCATTCAATCATGCCACAATCCTTCTGTTAGACCTGGCACCATTGGCTTGGGTCTCCCTTCCATTTTTGTTGTTGCCTCATGTATTTTGCTGGTATTAGATGCTTTGGGCACTGTGCCACTGCTATTCAGTGCCACAGTGCAAGTGCTCTCTATTGTAAATTGATGTATTAATCAGCGGTTCCATGTTTGGCTATTTGGTTTACTTTTCAGACTCTAGTCTAGTGCACTGAGTGTGCCCGGGGCATGTAAATCCAAATGCTGCTGGTGGGCCTGCAGGACTGGTGGTGCCACCCACAGAAGCAGCCTTGTAACTTGTGTCTAAGGTCTGCTATTGCAGAGCCTGCGTGCAGTCTGGTACTGTCATGCTGACTTGGCAAGTGCATCCACTTGCCAGTCCCTAAACCTTCCCTTTTCTTCATATCAGTCACCCTATAATAGGCCCAATGGGAGGGTGCATTGTAAGTATAAGGTAGGACAAGCCCTGATGTGTGTGGCATGTCCTAATAGTGAATTACAGCCATTTTCGTTTTTCACTATTGCAAGGCTACCTGTTCTCCATAGGCCAGAATGGGCTTTTAGAAGTTATTACGTTTTATAATCCTAACTGTCTCAGAGAATATGGTAGAAATTCGTGTTTAGTGTGCCTGAACTCAGAATGATAAAATACATCTTTTAGTGAAGTTGGTTTTAACATTCTGTGTTTGCAAATACCACTTTTAGAAAGTAGGTATTTGCTTTTCTAACCATTCAAATCTGCCTCTGCTAGGTTGTGTATTCCCTTTTCTGGATTTGTGAGTGACAGGACTGGGGGATTCCAAGAGACAGGCTGAGTCAACCCAGTGGTGAATAGAGAGATCTGCATCTAGATGGGAGGGAGGAGTTGCACCTGAACCTTGAATTAGGCTGTGTCTGCCTTCCATAATGCTGGCTCCACCTCCTGGGGAGCGGCTGATGTCTCTGCCCGGCACACTGAAAAAAGAGAAGGAGTCATATAAACAAAGTGCCCCAGGACTATACTTGCCTTCCACAATGCTGGCTCCACCTCCTGTGGGGTGTCTGATGTGCCTCCCCTGCACTGTGAAAGGAAAGGAGAAGTCTGGTAAACAGAGTGCTTCAGAAATGGTTTGGACTGGGCAAAGGCTCCTCTCCCCTCAGAAAAAAAGGATTTTGGGGAATAAATATTGGGACCCTCTTCCCATGAAATTAGATCACTTGTAGACTACAAGAAGAAACATTTACTGAGGAGAGGAGCCTGGAGAAACTGAGGAGAGACTATTCCCAAGCTGAAGTGCTGCTTGGGGGATTGGCCCGCAGTGGTTGCCTTACTGCCAAAGGAAGGAGAAAGAATCTTTGTGTATTTTGCTTTCAACTTGTGAAGGATCTCCAAGGGCTTGGAAAAGAGCTTCCCTCCTGCTGAAGTCTCAGGGACAACAGACTTCACCCCCCAGCTCCCCAGAGTTCTTTGGAGGTGCCTGCTACTGTTTTTGGGCCTTCTGAGGAACTGCGTGTCGCAAGGATCTGGAAGCGCGACTCAAGGAGAAGAAGCGTTTCGCCGTCACTGTGCCTGCTGTCGTAACTCTGAAGGAGGGTGTCGCCACTGGAACTGTCGCACTGCACCGCATCGGAGATAAGCATGCCGCAACGAAGAGGAAGCGTGTTGCCGTCGCTGCTGCTGCCATCGCAACTCCGAAGGAGGTGTTGCCGCTGTAGCTGTCGCATAGCACCACATCAAGAAAAGAATCTCGCAACGAGGTAGGAGCATGTCGCCATCGCTGTGCCTGCCGTCGCAACTCCGAAGGAGGGTGTCGCCGCTGGAACTGTCCCACTGCCCCGCATCCAAGAAGAGCACCTCACATCCCTGAGAAGCGTACCACCGCCGGAGCTGCTGCCATCGCACCGTGGATGTCGCCGCTGTAGGTGTCGCATCGAGAGGAAGCTTGACGCATCTTGGGAGAAGAGTGTCGCCGCTGGAGCTGCTGCCGTCGCATCGTCAGGGTGTCACGGCTGAAGTCCAACCATTGAACCGAGAACTTCTCGCATCCCCGAGAAGCTTGCCGCATCTGGAAGATCTTCACCTCTTTGTTTCTTTGCACCTGATCTTTGCCGCATTTCCCTCGCTGCGACATTGCTTGTCGTGGAAGCTAAGCTAAAATCTACCATCTTAAAGTAACAGTATTGTGTATTTTTGCAGTTTATGGTTTTGTGGTAAATCTATATAAAGTATACGTACTTTGTATATAAAAACCTTTTGTGGTGTCCATTTGTAGTGTTGTCACTGGGTTACTGTATGTGGTCACAAATGCTTAACACAACGCCAGGGAGGTAAAGCCTATCTGCGCGTGCCAAGCTAGCGAGGGGGTGAGCAGAAGTTATTTTAGGAGTGTAATCCCCTATTTGTCACAAGTACCTACCTGTGCCAACTAGAGACCCCCAAATCTAACATCTTCCAATCATAAATTCATAAAATTTAGCTTCAGAAATGTTGACATCTTGCTTAGAGATTGATAGATAACAGGCAATATTATTCAATTAGTTAAACCCTCTTTCAAGTATAATGTTGTGGAGAGGACCACAACGTTGCCACCTTTGTCCGATTGACAGATGACAAAGCTTTGATCCTCCTGTAGGATCCTCACAGCCATTCTTTCCTCCTTGTTCAAATTATCATAATGCCATCTCTGGCGTTTGGCTAGAGTCTTGAAGTCCGGAATCACCAAAGCCTCAAACGTATCGACTGCCTTATGGAGGAGGTTGGGGTTAAAGATGGACTTAGGTGCAATAGAACTGGGATCATTATGATCAAGATCAAACCCTCAACCATCCAGATCTAAATATTTTCACCACTACTTGTACTCTTAGAGTCCAAATTAGTAAATGTAAATAGTAGGTTGATGTCCCCAATCTTAGGGTTACTCAAAGTGGGTCTGCTGTTCCTCTTGGACTGCACATTGTTACCTTCCAGAGCAAAGCATTTGTGTAATTTCAATTTCCTTATAAAGTGGAACAGATCCACCCTGCTTTGGGAATAGTCAACTTCATTGACTGGGCAAATTGAAAGCCCTAACTTTAAATCCTTAACTTATGTGGGAGATAGTGAGTGATTCGAAAGATTTACCATATTATTGAGGGTTGTCTTTGTTGTCCCATCATTTGTCCCCATATTGTCATTCCCATGAGGGTTTTTGCTCCTTTACCTATGACTCGACCTACTCCTCCTCTTTCCTGCCGTCTTCCTCAGTCCTTCTGCCGGTTCTGCTGGTTTCTTTCCTGTTACATCGTCCGGAGTTCCTTACAAACATTGGAGGTCAAGCCATTTCCCATGGGGGCAGCCCTTCCCCAAAGCCTCTGCTGTACCTGGGAGAAGTTCTCTATGTTCAAATGGACTCCTTGTGTCTACACTTTGTATCAGATATTGCCAGGTCAGTGTGTGCAGTGTTGTGTGGACTGAAAACATTTTCTTACCGCCTTTTAGGAGGCATAGGTACTGTCCTGAGACAAAAAGCTTTCTCGTAGAACACAATCTGTGTTTCGAAGGGCAATCCATATATAAACATTTACTAACTCTTGAACTAGAGGAAGATCAAGAGGACATTGATGAGTCCCAGTTAGCTGTAGAGAATTGGAAAGTTATTTTGATGTACAGCCCAGTTTGATAGTCAATAGGCAGTAATTCTCCACGGGAGAGTAGCATCAGGATGAGTCGATTATAGAGCAGATTTAAGAATACTTGTGGCAGAGTGTGAATTAGAAAACTTAACAACAAAGATAATTTGTGACCAAAAAGTTGTAAAGTATTGGGACAAGAAAGTCCAAGAAAAGCTGTTGACATTGAAATATCACACTCCCACTAGGACAATTGATATTGTAAAGGGTTTCAAACTGTCACAAAAATCTTTGGAAGGAATTAACTTGCAAAGTGCAAAAAAAAAAAATTAGGTAGGGTGAGGCTGTTCCAGCAAAGATAAAGAGGTGTAATTGTTTCACACGCCTATACCCATAAGGCCAATGACTAAAGTGGAGTCGAGGGCTTGGGGCTACATCAGGGGGTATGACCCTAAGTATGTGCTGAAAGTAGGTTAAGAATACGGGTACAATTTTATAAGTATGGAGCATGTATAATATGTTTAAACAAAACTGTTTCTGGATCATGTGTTTTCTGCAAAATAAAGGTCATATCGAATGAATTAAGAATGGAGGCCCCATAAATCTATCCTAGGGGGAAATTTTCCCTGGGTTACAAGTGAAGATACTAATGGTCACTTCAAATGAATGAATAAGGGAGGCCTCAGCAAGGCAGCCCAAATGGGAAAATCCTCCCCAAGCCATGAATGTTGATGTTGATGGTATTGATGAAACGTTAGGATCTGCTTGATATATAGATACAGTGTCTTATACTGATAGATATCTTTCTATTACACAGAAGGATACCACTTATATGAAAGTGAGGACCCCGCTTTTAATTGTCCTGATGAAGGTGTGACCCTATCTATGGTACCAACACCGAAACGCGTAGACGCACAGAAAAATAGAGAATCCAAATAAAGCCTATAAGATACCAACTATATATACATCTGATAATTGTGGTATGAATATATGAATTGTGTAAAGCTATTGGATCCCATAAATTGGTAGAAACAACATTCTCGTGAGTACAGTAACTGGGGTGTTTTTGATGTTTTGTATATTTTGTGTTATTGAAAATCAATGTATTGTAATGTATATGCACTGCACTAAGGTTTTTTATTAACTTTTTTAATTGAAAAAATGTATCTAATGTATTTTTATTTTTAAGGCATGAGATGTCTGTTTACATTGTATGCTTTCAGAACAATTGTTTTTTCTGAAATTTTAATTCTGTAATAATTTGTACTTATTTTTAATAAAAAGATTGTAAACGTTACATTTTGGTCCTCGGCCTGTCCCTTGATAACATGCACATGGGTATCTTGAATGCAGAATAACCTCTTCTATACATACTGTGGTTTCTATTACTACTCCAGGGATATCCTTTAGACTTGCCAATATGGGATTGCGCCAGTCAAGGAGTCTCAGAATTACAAGAAATGAGTACAAGGTTAAAAAAAAGATTTTTTTTTTTATGTAAATAAACAAATATTTGTTTTAGATGTGGCTACCCCAACCAACAACTTATGGTCGTCCATGTCCTACAAAAAATGTTAACTGTAGAATTTGTGGAAAATAAGGTCTATTTGCAAAGGTTTGTCAGTCTACAAAAAATAATGTCAATTCAATAACTGAAAGGGAAGTTAGTTAAGGGTCTGAGGATGAGCAAAGTAATGGGAGAGATGTAATATTAGTGATTCAAGACGGTGAATCAAACTGAGTTAATCCTTATAAAGATATTGTGAACAATGGACAAGTGTTACATCTATTAATTGATTCAAGAGATGAATGCTGATGATTATGGAGGAGCGGTTCAGAAAGAAGTGGTTAGGAAAGGAATTATGTACCCCTGATAAAAACCCAGTGTCATACGATATGCGACAAATTGAGCCAGCAGGCTACTTTTAGCCATTTTTGTAGTTCAGAGGGAGGAGAAATTATGGGAAGGTGGATGTAGCGGAGAAATAATTAGATATCCTATGTTGGTACCATATGGGGATTTTCTGCATGACACTGAGACCAGGAAAGAAAGTACAGGTGTATTTGGTCATAGAGGAAGGTTCATACAAGTCTGTGTTCAGTTCGAGTTGGGCAGGATCAAAGGATTTAAACACGAGGGGCATATTACCAACCAATAGAGATAATTTTTGTCTCTAACTTGTTTAGAGACAAAAAGTATCGCCGCAAATCGGCGATTTTTATCGCAGATAAACCTTGCTATTAGCAAGGTTTATCGCAAATGCGATAAAAAACGGCCGCAATGCATGAATATCGCTGAAAAGTCAGCGATATTCATGCATTATCGAGCAAATGCTCTTAGCCATGTTATCCACCTCCCATTGGATAACATGGCTAAGAACTGCTCCTGGGCAAGTGTTAGCTTTTGGAGATATTCGCGCTTAGCGCGAATATCTCCAAAAGTTGGTAATAGGAGATAGCGATGTTAGCGACTGTTTTCAGTCGCTAACATCTTGGCACGCCCACTTTGCATGTCATTAGTGATAAATATCACTGACATGCAAAGCGGGGCCCAAGATGGTCACTATCTCCTATTAGCTGTCGCTAACTGGTGTTAGCGACAGCTTGGTAATAGGGAGATAATTTTATCTCCGCTTTCTTGGCTTTTAAAGCCAAAAAAGCGGAGATAAAGCCCCTTGATAATATGCCCCAAGGTTAGAGACCAGAGTGAGGCTAGTCCAGTTAAACACGAATTAAGAAATGTAATGTGGAGTGTGAGGGAAGACTTAGCCAACATTCTAAAGAAAATGTGAGAAGATGGTGTAATAGAGCCAGTGGAAGCTTCTTTGTGGTTGTCTCCTTTAGTGATCACAGATAATAAAAATGGTCAGATAAGAATCTGTATTGATCACAGAAGCTTAAAAAAGGAGATATTGGTTGATTTCTATCTGCTTCCCCAAATCAATATTATTGTGACTACACTTGCGGGTGCCAGAGTGTTCTGTAAGATCGATCTAACATCTGCATACCTTCAAATAGATCTAGATCCTTCATCTATACACCTTACCACTTTTGTTTCTACTGTGTGTACCTTTCAATTTAAAAATAATTCATTTGGTTTGGCATATGTGGCTTCCGTGTTCCAGCAGATTCTTTTGAAGGGGTTCTTAATGGCATCAATGTAGTGGTTAACTTTGAAGATGATATGTTAGTTGCAAGGGAGAACGTAGAGGAACATGACAAAGCAATGTGTGCAGTATTGAAGGGACTGGAAAAATCAGGGATCATTCAAACATAAACAAATGCGAGTTTCAGAAGGATAGTATAGAGTATCCAAGTAATGGTATTTCAGAGAAAATGTTACAACCCCAACCAGGTTTAGTCGAAGCCATCACTTTGGTGCGTACTTCTGACTTGTATGACCAACTTGCTTTATTCTTAGGAGTATGTGAATTTTATGCTAAATTTCTTTAAGAATTTCTCTGCTAATACTGTCAATTTAAGGGAGCTTCCAAAGAAATTTGTGTGGGATGAAAAATGCTAAATGAATTTCTGTGTTAGAAAACGTATATTGTTTCCATTGGTATGTTAGTACTGTTTGATCCCATCAAGGTGTGCAGTATTGAAGAGACTGGAAAAATCAGGGATCATTCAAACATAAACAAATGCGAGTTTCAGAAGGATAGTATAGAGTATCCAAGTAATGGTATTTCAGAGAAAATGTTACAACCCCAACCAGGTTTAGTCGAAGCCATCACTTTGGTGCGTACTTCTGACTTGTATGACCAACTTGCTTTATTCTTAGGAGTATGTGAATTTTATGCTAAATTTCTTTAAGAATTTCTCTGCTAATACTGTCAATTTAAGGGAGCTTCCAAAGAAATTTGTGTGGGATGAAAAATGCTAAATGAATTTCTGTGTTAGAAAAAGTATATTGTTTCCATTGGTATGTTAGTACTGTTTGATCCCATCAAGGAGTGCATCATCACAGTTGATGCAAGGAATTGGGAGCCACTCTTGCTCAAGAGTTGTAAGGTAATGAGAAAACTGTAAGTTTCACATCAAGTGAAAATGAAAAGACAATTCTGTTATTGAAAAATAATGTTTTGGGCTGTCGAACAACTTAGGGCCCTATGTACAAAGTATTTTAGTGTTTTCAAATAGGTTGAATTCAAAAAGGCTTTTTGAAATTTCATACATTCCCTATTTGAGATTCGGTAACCCATTGCAAATCACAAATTGAGTTTGTGATTCATTGCTAGGAAGGCGTGTGTTTAGTGCATCCCTGCCTAATACCGATTCGCAGTGGTATTGTGATTGCAAAACATTAGCATTTTACCTCTTTCCCCTTGTGAATGTTCGTAAAAATATTTTCTAAGAGCAGACAGTGGTCCCACAGACCATTGGCTACTGTTACAAAATGAAAAGAAAACTTTACCTTTTTCTTTTTGAAAGACACACTGTTTTCCTTTCAGGAAAACAGGTTGCATTTAAAAAAAATATTGCCTTATTTAAAAGCAATCACATACATGGTGATCTGCTGACCCCAGTAGGCCAAAAACCCTGGGATATTTGTGATTCCCAAAGGTCGCAAACCGAGACCTACCTCATTAATATTGATGAGGTTTATTTGTGAGCCACTGGGAATTGCAAAATATTTAACCAGCACATTTGTACATGGGTCCTTGCGATTCCAAATAGTTGACCGCAAAATTCACTATTTGGTAATCGCAAACACTTACCTTTGTACATGTGACCCAAGTGTTTTATATGGGGAAAGAAATTTACATTAGAAACTAACAATAAAACATTGGTTAACATTCTAAATGGAAAAGTGATTAAAATCATAATTCTAGAATAGCCAGGTTGAGCTCAAAACTATTACAGTACAATTTCCATATTGTGCATATCCCTGGTGGAAATAATATTAGAGTTGATTAACTTTCATGCTTCCCTGCATCTGTTGGTGAAGAAAGTGTGTATGTTAATGATGAAGAATGTCTGATAGCAACCATTGATGTGTGTAAATATTGTGGTTTCACAGAGGATGAGTAGGTTGTGACATTGTCTGAGGATGAGATGTTGAAGGAGGTCACACATCACTTTAAAAAGGGTTGGTCCAGAAAGAAGCTGCTGTCTGCCAGAATCCAAATGTTTCTTAAGGTAGCAGATAATTTCTTTCTTGACAACAATGGCATGCTGATGCTAGGAGACAAGATATAAACTACCATGTGGTTTGAAAGAGAAAATAATGCTGTGTGTTGATGGGGTACATTTGTGGCAGACTATCACTAGGAGAAAAGTGAGAGCAAATATGTGGTGGTCAGGTATGCATACTGACATAACTGATATGGTCAGAGCATGTGTCATTTTTGCTAAAAGCAACAAATCGATATGAGAACTGTGTCAATTAATTTACAACCATCTGAGATTCTAGACGGACTCTGGTCAAAGATAGCAATTGATTTCATTGGGCTTTTTAATTCTTTACCACAGAAACGTAGATGTGTCATTGTGTTGATAGATTGTTACAGTAAGTTTTGGGAGATAGAATTCTCAGAGGAACTCAGCACAGAAAGTGTTATCAAGTTTTTGAAGCGCTGCCCGGGTAGTTACGCGCTATATAAGTGCAATTTTTCATTTCATTTCATTTCTAAGAGAAGGCTGTCCCAGAGAAATTGTGTAATGCAATGGTGTCCAGTTTGTATCTAATTTCATCAAATAATTCTATGTGACATAGAAGAATTGCTGTTACACTTGGCATACACGGCGTGGTTTCCCCTGAGTTTTTGTC
Organism: Lissotriton helveticus; assembly: GCF_964261635.1. NCBI lineage: Eukaryota > Metazoa > Chordata > Amphibia > Caudata > Salamandridae > Lissotriton > Lissotriton helveticus. The sequence goes on from NC_136063.1 coordinate 1,952,342,364, forward strand.
TCTATGGCCTGTATTTGTGATGCTGTGTTGGAATTTGTTTTTGATAGCTTAGATGCTTGGGGCAATTTGCTACTGATGATCAGTGTCAAAGTGCAAGTACTTCCACAACGCAGTTCATCATCATAGACTTCATTTTCCAAGATACTGTTTGTTTGGGAGTCCGTGTGACTCCGTGCCCGACACCACGTACCTCATGGTCGGTGCCATACTTTAGATTTATTACGTCAAAATAGCCCCAGGTGGACTTATTTGTTTGCTACAAGTTCTATTTTTACAATTCTAACATCATAATTTGATACATGTATGGTGCATTTTTGTCATTTTGATCTTGCTGAGTTTAGATAAAGATACTTTACTTTTCTAAATTGGTGTGGTGTCCATTTGTGGTATTTTCACTGTGCTACTGTGTGTTTTGAGTACAAATACTTTACACATTGCCTTTGGTTTAAGCCTGTCTGCTCATTCCAAGCTACCATGGGGGTGACCAGAGGTTATCTAAAGTGTATATCCCCTTACCCTGACTAGAAGCAAGGGCCCCTACTTAGACAAAGGTACATACCTCTGCCAATTAGAGACCCCAATTCTAAAAATTGCACTGAATAACCCAGAGGGCAAAAGACTTGTATAGAAAATGTACCACATATTAGAGGTAGTCGAAAGTATGTTGTGGTCTCATCGATCATGTTCAAACAGGACCACAGGAGAGAGTCCTTTTGAAGAGATGAAAAGACAAGCACCTGTGGGCAAGTTGTGCCCTGCGTGGTTGCAGAAATTTCAACCCCAATCCAGTCATTTGCAGGAAATTAGCAGTGCCATTTGTCTTAAGATTGAGGCATCCTAAGCTAAAATGAAAAGTCAGTATGATGCCAAGCATAGTGTAAGAGAAATGACACCAAGGATAAGGATATGGGATTTGGAACGCCACGTAATGTTATGAAATGGATGTCGAAATTCAGGTGTCCTGTGTGAGTGGAATCTGGCAATGCTGTCATCATTAAAGGGAAAGAATGGTGGCACATGGAGGTATTAGTTAAAATCAATGAGGTGAGTTCCAGCAGTCCCGTTGCATCTCCTGTTCAAAGTGTTCACATGTACCATCGAGGTATTGATGAAGACTGTTAGGTAGTCAGATGTAACAGCATATGATCAATTAAGAAACCTATGAGATACTGAGATGTGTGATTTGTATGTATGTCGCTCGAATATGCTGTAAAAAGATTGGTTAAATAATACGTGAAGCATGATGTGCAATCTCAATCTATACTGAACTTTCGTGACGTTGTCCAATATGTATATTGTAAATAGTTATCTGTGTCTATTGGGAAGAGGGGAGATGTTGTGGTGATGTTGCTTCAACATCCTTTTCCTTCTGTCCTTAAGACTCTTTCTTTAGAGTGTTGGTAGATAGAATGTTTTGGGGGCTTCATCTATAGTGTTCTATCTGTGGCAAGGTTCTCCTGACGCTGCCCGGATTTTGGCGAAAAAAGTGGTACAAAAGGGGGTGGTGATGGACGGAGCATCTGAACTAATCAAAAACTCACACCCAGTCAACAGATCTGGGTTTAATCCATCACCATTCTTTAGCCCACTCTGCCACCCCAGTTCAGACATGTCCATATGCAAATCAGTCTGACCCTGAGCCTCATGGGAACAGTACAGCCCGAACTGCCAAACCATGCCTTCCCTGGACCGGAAACAAGCTTCCAAGGACCGGTTTCTGACATTTCAGCCGTCTTCAGCCCGGCTTGCTTGAATTCAGTGGCAAAGTGAGCAAGGGACTCACATAATTGTGGCTGTAATTATTAAAGCTTTTCCACCACATGCTCAGCCAGTGGAATGTTACTGTGATGATGTATTATGGAATGTTGGGAGTCTGTGAAGAAAAGCCACAGTTGAGAATGGGCTGAGCAGCATGCTGGCTGCCCCAGGTGGGGCTAGTTCAGGACTTGTACTAGATTTATCTATGTTATCTACAAATCCTCTAACCAAGTAAAATAAATCATCTAAACGACATTAACCTGCGTGGACTTGATTATTACACTCTTCATTTCATGCTACTCCCTTGGTTGCATCACAATAGATGGCTTTGAAAAATGTGACGGTCTTTAGAGGCTCATTAAAGACAACAGAGATTACATAGGTATTTTCTCATGAAGTACTACAGTTGGACTGAAAAAGAGTGATAAAATATTCATCACTCATGATGGAACAAGGTTTCAATCGTAAAGAAACTTGCTTGCATTCAATCCTCTCGAAATAACTTGTAACTTATTAATCAACATTGTTTTGTGAGTACTAATAATTGCATTTCACAACATTTTAGTATCAAGGGGAAACTTGACTATGTGCTTTTACTAACAGTAACTCGAGTGTCCTAATATGGCCGCCAAAACGCAGGAATCTTTCTGCGCATGCGTCTGCTACATCTACGTAGTGTGACATATCTATGCTTTTGGTGAAAATTCTTTGCAGCTGCGCACTAGGGCCAAAGATTGGCCGCTTCATGCTTCATATACTAATGCACATGATCCTGCTCGAACTAAAGTTTGTATGTCCTGCTTAACTACTAATGCTATAGTTAAAATAAAGTAATGGGGTTTGAGTTGAAATAAGTCTTATACAGTGCATTCATTTATATTCGTATTCTAACATGACTCTCTTGGACTTTATTATTAGCTCATATTTGGGCCTGAAGGGTATTGCAAACTCCATTTAAAAAAAGCTGCGTCTGCGCACATGAAAACAGAAAACCTTGAATCACTGTCATTGAACTGCAGCCAAAGTCCTGTCTTACCTGAGATTTTCCTGGGAACCTGACCATGTGACCCTAAGAGAGGAAGAAATACTGACTGAATGTAATACATTGTATATGAATTGGAGCTAATATTGCTGGGTGGAATGAAAGTCATGGGAAAGTAAATTATGGGCGGGAACATTGATCAATTACATCAAATCAAAATGATCTCATACTGGTATGGTGTGATGACCTCTCCTCGCCTTTCTGACCAATCAAATGAAGGGAATTCACATATTTGCAACATTGGGGGGTGGTACATGCCCTGAAAAATGGTATAACTAAAGTAGGTTTAGTTAGATAGATTGTCCGACCTGTCACAGACCTGTCACTGACCCAACGTGTGCTGGAGAAGAATCATGGATGTCGCAGACCTCAGAGGGCTGGTCGAGCACTCTGAAAGAAGAATCGGGAAATTGCTGAGAGAAAATAATCTGTCACCCAGGGTGTAGCTGCAGAGAGTCGTGTGGTGCTGGCGTTGCACTTAGCGGAGGTTACCTGTCCTGTCTTGCACCTGTCCTGTTGGCACCTGATAAGTTGGGAACCCTTTCTTGTACCTTCCCATGGCCAGGATTGTTCCTCGCACCACTCTAGGTAAATAGAATCTGTGTGGTATGTCTTTGTACCATTTCCCTTTTTCACCCTTCCCAGGTACCAATGTTTAAAAGTAATCTTGTAAAATTTCTAAAGATTATTCCTTTGATCATTATTTTCCTACTTGAAAAGTCTTTGACCACTCGGATTTGGAACTTGGCTCACAAAATATTGCGCAGATAAAGTGTTTGAAACTTTCCCGAGTCTGTGGCTATTTTCATGAAAGGTAAATGTTATTCTTTACCTATTATTCTAACTCCTTTGATCCATTAGACTTAGGACTTAAAGCATAAATTGCAAGGATTTGGTAAGGCATGGTGTACAGGTATAAGTCCTAAGGTGAATAAATCTCTGATAGGCAGGAAGAAAAATTGGATTACAGTTTCAAGGTGTGAATGTTTATGGGCCCAGGTGAGTATGGTAAACTGAGCCGGTAAACCCAAGCCATCACCCACAGTCCTACTCTTCGTTGTTAGTCTCTTCTGTGTGTTTGTTTGATAAAGGTCTTTCTTATAAAGGTGACAAATGATTTTTGAGCGAGGTGGCCTGATGCATGTGAAAGCCAGTTAGTATCCGATACTCCGGGCTGCTGGTGATTCTCATGAAGCAAGAACTCACAAGGAAGTAGGGGGCATATTATCAAGGACCGGTGTTAAAATTATCGCCGTTTTATTGGCATGAAACTGCAGATAAAACGGCGATAATGGGCTTGATAATACGCCCTTGTTAATTCCCATAGAAGCCCATGTTCTGGTGCTAAGATGGGCTTCTATGGGAATTAACAAGGGCATATTATCAAGCCCATTATCGCCGTTTTATAGGCAGTCTCCTGCCAATAAAACGGCAATAATTTTAACACCGGTCCTTGATAATATGTCCCCAGAGGACCAGATGTAACGAAGGATGTTTATCGCCAATGGGAGCTCTGTCTTTGGTTTATTTATCTGCTAACACGTCAAAAAGCGGAAGGTATTAGTTTTCACCATTCTCCCAACATTAGATGTCATGTGCTCCAACAGATAGAAACTTTTCAAGTTGCTGTATTTTGCTGGAAAAAATAGATTACTAAAAACTATTTCTGTCTTATCTCTCTCCAACTGGAAATATAGCTATTCTTCGGCGCATTCACTACTGTAGGCAAAATTAAATTAAAATGACTTTAAACAATACGATCATTGAAATAAAATATAGAACGTGTTTCTAGTATGTTTTTGCACTCACAGCCAGGAAACTAAGGCAGGGCTTCAGGGCGTCATTACTACTGCTGTTATTTTATAGAGTGCTTTTTTGTCTTAACAGTCCAGAAACAACATCGTTTGATGAGTTGCTTTGAGGTCTTTTCACAAAGCTCCTGTTGCTAAGGAAACGGTCATCCTTCCTTCCACGTGTGATGAAATCTGAGTCATTAAACCGTCTTACTTTCAATCAGTGACTATCTAGGCATAACGGGGAAAAAATAGATAATATGCCTTGTGTGATAAATGCATTTAAAATGCTAAAGCACAGTGATAATTTTGATAGACCAAAATTATAACCTTAAAGTATGTGTTTATGTTTGCAGAGGTTCTGCATGACGGAATTAAACACTGCATATGGTAGGATAGGATACGGATGTCTAGAGGATTTATTTTGATACATGACAATGTTTCCTAATTGGTAGCAAACTATGGTTCTGGACGCCTTCAAGCTGAGCCTATGTTTACCTGTCGGCTGGCTCGACAAACCTCTAGGTTATGCGTACTGTCGGAAGAGTAAACAAGCATTAATAAAAGTCAATATGTCTAGCATTAACGTGTAAAACATTTAAATCGAGCCTTAGCAGTTTATACCACGAAGCAAGCGTTAATATCTTTGCAAATGCTCGGAAAAATAGCAGAAAAACAGCACTTTTGTCTAGAATGTATACAGGAGAAAATGAATGTGAGAATCAGTGTAGTTATTGAATGCAGTATTGAGACGTTAATCAGTCCTTCATACATTCTAATTGAAGCATTTCCTAAAAGATGAAATGATACACCAGACAGCCAACAGCATGAGGCAGTATCACATACAAGTCTTGTGGGTGCAGCCAAAGTGCACTATTTGTATTTTTTAAGGAATTAATAATAATTAAGGCTCAAAATGGTCTGTTTTTACTGATTTAAAAAGAAAATACAGACACTTGTTGGTCAACAACTACCATTTAAACTCTTCGCTACCTTCTGAAATATAGAGAAATGTTAATGCCCAAGAATCCATAATGAGATGTCCCATATCTCATATAACATGACCAAGCTTGCCTTGAAAATTATGATGTGTCTTCTGAGGTGGAACCTATAAGGCTGAAAAGAGAATGGAAGACATAGATAGCTGCCTGGGTGAACTATTGGAGAGTGGTCAGGGCATTGATTGGCTTTCTTGAAAACATATTTCCACAATTGGTTCAGAATAATTTAGCAGAGAATTCGGAGTTGGAAAGCGCCCATTGAATCAGACCTAACAGATTTTCACAGAGTGGCTACCATTGCCCATCACTGTGTGCCTCCTGTGTGATCAACATAAACAAATGCTTATCCACGAAAGAGCATCAAAAACAGTCTTTTCATACTGGGGGTGGGGGGGCGAATAGTAACTCTATATACACCTCTGCTGATTACTACTTGCAAACTAAAATTCAACCAAAGAAGGTCAGGCACTGACGGTGGAAGAGAAACATCGGATATGGACTAATTCATCCAGCAATAATGGCCATCACTCATGAGTTGACAAGTGAGAAAAATTCTGAAACTGAGGCATTGAAAACTTTCTTGATCTTTCAGACAACCTACGTTTCAACACCACTGAGGTCTACCGTGATGTCTCGCTTGTAACCCTGCCCTTCCAACACCACTGACCAAGTGTGAACCAGCATCTTGAAATCATCTCAGTCTGGCTTAGCTCACAGTCAACATAGTCAGATTGCATCAGATGATGGAAACACTGACCCAAGAGCGAGACTAATCCATCCATATCTCCCTAGAAAGAGGTCCCAGAACCCTAACCAAGAAAACTGGTACTTTTTCTCTTGGATGCTTGTTAGACCTAGCATCCTTGGTATTGACTTCCCCTAACCTTTTGTTTTGTCTTCAGACCTTCTGTCTTTGCTGACTTTGTTTATGCTAGCCTTAGGACTCTGTCTTCTATACTCCAGGGAACCAGTGCTAAAGCGCTTATAGGATTGGTCAATTAGTATATTTAATTTACCTGTAAGTCACTAGTAAAGTGTCACTACCTCTACCCATGGCCTGTGAATTAAAGGCTACTAGTGGGCCTGCAGCACTCATTGTGCAGCCCACTTAAGTAACCCTTTTAACCATTCGGCAGGCCCGCTATTGCAGTTTGAGTGTCTCAAGTTTTGAACTGCTATTTAGACCCTGCAAAATAAATCTTTTGTCAGGCCCAAACATTACATTTTAATGCATATACGTCCCCCCTAGGGTAGGCCCTGGACAGCCCAGAGGTAGGGGTGCAGTGTATTAAAAAAATTGGACATGTGCATTTAAGCTTCAAATGTTGTGGTTGTGAAAAACTCCTCAAGTCATGGCCTACCTCTCCCATATGATAACTTTGGAGTTACCATATTACATTTTAAAACTGTAATTTCCAAATGGGAAGAGGTACCTAGTTCATGTTTGGTGACTTTGAAATTGTAATAAAAATATATTGCGCATGTTAAAATCTGATTTTTAGTTATGATTCCACTTTTAAAAAGATGTCATTTTCCTGACTTAGCTGTTTGGTGCCTGCAGCCTGTCCCTGGGTTACATGAATCACTGTAGTTGACAGTTGGGCTTAGTGTATTCCTTTTAGAAAAACACACAATCGGAAGGTAAGGTGTGACTGGATGGTCAATCACTGGCAGAATGGGAAGGAGGAGCTGAGACCAGCCCCATTTACAATTGAATAGGCTGTGTCCTGTCTCCATACCCCCTGTAGTCAGTGTGGAGCAAGGAAAGCAGGGCACCTGTGCACTTCAAAGGTCAGGCTTCTAGAAACTTCTCTCTACGTCAATCGCACAACTGGGTATGAATTGGCCATGGGCGGAGAACTCCGCTCTGACCTCAGGGTGTGCAGAGATTTGCCTTCTCTGTGTTCCACAGAGAAAGTGGAAAAGGCAAATCTCTGCCTCCACCCCCCATTAACAATTAATTTCACATCAAGTAAAATTACATTAAAAAACACTTACCTGTATAGCGGCATCCCCAGGCTGCCCTCCTTATCTTCCTCACCGTCTCTGGGTAATATTTGAGAAAACTGTGCATGCACGCGCACCCATGCATGTGCATTTCTTGAGAGAAATGCACATGCACTGGCGTGTGCTCATGCGCAGTTTTCTCTAGGATTACCCAGATGGCGAGGAAGAGGGCAGCTTAGGGACGCCGCGGTACAGGTAAGTGGTTTTTAATTTAATTTTAATTACTGTACAATTAATTTTTAAGAGGGTGGTGGAGGAGTGTGACGGAGCGGAGTTCCACGGAGTTTGTTTGCAACTTCGTGAACCTCCGCATAGCCCCGCTACACCCACTACGCCCAGGGTTAGTATGAATACTGGACCTCAGACACCAACTCTTCAGTGCACTCCTGGACTTGGGTATACTCTTCCAGGAAGTATGACTGCTGTGCTGCTAAAAGGATGATCACCCTGCCGCACTGCAACTCTAAGGACAGCTGCACTGCTGTGCTAATCTGCTGCCCTCTGACATGGGTGAGAAAGACTGGATCTGCATCTCTGGAAACTTCAACCCCAGAGTGACTTCAAAGACTAGTTGGCTGGCCTCCTGACCTGAAGCCTTAGGGACACAAGAGGCTTCCAACAACCTTGCACTTGCACTAGGACTCTGCCATTTCTGAATCTACCCTGCTCAATGGTGCTGCCCCGGTCTTTAACCCTTGGAATTGGGCTTAAGGTGCTTTACCAGCCACATTGATCCAGCAGAACTAACACATCTAAGCTGCTACACAGCTCAAACCCAAGCAGAACCAAAACATCACCACTGCTGCATGGATTGGACCTGCGACAAAAACCCACTTCTCATCGCAGCCTCTCAAAACCACTGCTGCATGACACATCCTCAGCCCGGGCACACGCATCCCTCATTGACAGCAGCCTCAACAACAAAACCAGACCCTGCATCGCTACCTCAAATCTCCTTGAAACGAATGCATTGTCTCAACTGTGTGACGCATCACCGACACAGGACTTCACATCACAGCCATCATTGACGGGATACTCAGCATTACACAAAACCTTGCACCACAGCCTCACCGCATCTCAGAACCGACGCATCACTTAGGCTGAGCAATACATCTTCAAAGCGGATCCCCCAACGCTCTTCAAACCAGGATTTAATATTCTTTGTTCAGATGGCCTAACTGGAACTTTGCAGCTGGCCCACAATGTATTGTGATCTGCCTGAACTTGTCACTTTGTCCCAGTCTGGCTTTAGCAGATATGCAGAATTGGCGCTGTGTACTTTTGGGCTCTATTTTAATCAAATTCCTTAAAACTGCAGGTCTGGGGTTCTATTAATTGGATTTCTGTCATGTTGGTCATGTTTTATTTATTAAAAAGAACTCTATGTTTCTACCTTGGGTTCCTTTTTGTGTGGTGTTTTCACTTTATTCCTGTGTGAAGTGTTTCACAAATACTTTATACAATGCCTCTAAGTTAAGCCTGACTGCTCTGTGCCAAGCTACCAGAGGGTTCAGTACAGTTTAATTTAAGGTTGGCTTCTGCCTCACACAGACAGGGATTGTAGCTTCGGGTCGACCAGGACTCTCATCCCAGTCAACAAAAATAACTTTTCTCACACTTCTCTACCGGCCTTCAGACTTACCAGAATCTTTGTTGTCCTCTCTTTTCTGATACAAGACCAACCCCTTCAGGTATCCTTTGTAACATCTATCTTTGCTGGTATATTGCAACCAGTGGTACGTCACTCGATATTTGGACATGGAGTCCTGGGTCAACCTTTCAATTATTATCTCTTGGTCTTAGCCAGGCTCACATGACACAATGTTTTTTTTTAACAACAAATGTTGTATTCATTTTACAAGGTACAAAATGGGCGGAGCCCAGCAGAGACATTACATATATTGTATACGGCATACAGTACCTACTTACAGTATACAAACACAAAATGATCTGCAGAACAGCAGACCAGAAGTATAACATATGACACTGAACACACCCGGAGAATTTCAATTGCATGTTATCAACAAATACCTTACCATAAGAAGCCAAAGTCTTCGTACTATACAAGTGAGTTTTTGACCATCAATTGTTCAATGGGATCGTGTGAATCTACTTGCCACATTGGGGGCAAATCAATACCTCTGTATATGGCCCAACAGGCCCAGATTTTCCTGTGCTTTTGTGGGCACCCTCTTGCCTGAACCACAATTTCCGCGAACATACACCTGTCCACTACCTTTTTCCAACCTGCAAAACTGGGTGGAAATGTAGCTTTACAATGCTGCGCGATATCCGTCATGGCTAGGGTAAGACCCAGGAACAAGAGGTGCTGCTTGTAGCGGTTCCCCTTGATGTCATGCGTGCTATGAAGGAGCACCAATCTGGGGTCGAGTGGGATGGTCCATCCCAATACCTGACCTAGGGAAGATGTCACCCAAGTCCAGAGTGGCTGAATCCCTGTACAACTACACGCAGTATGAATAAAGAAGCCTTTATCACTACTGCAGTGAAGACATTAAGGAGACAACAAGCGTAATATACCTGGTGGAGGTACTTGAACTCAATAAGTCGATAATGTGAAGACACCGCCGCATACCGAGGACTAGCCAAAGCCTCGGTCCAACCATCATCAGATCAGCCTCCCATGCCACCCTGGTTTTGTGGATGGTGGTCTTAGTGTGAATATTGAGTGTCTGATATATTTGTTTAATTTTGTGAGCCCCAATGTCCCCCATCAGCAGGCGTCCTGCCAGTGGGTGAAATTCTGGTAAAGCCTCCAAATTATGGATATAAGGGTCTAAGGCATGTCGTAGTTGCAAATACCAATGAAACTGAGATTTATGTAGGTTGTAGTATGTTTGCAACCGCTGAAAGGACATAATGGTAGTGCCCTGCGCAACGTCCCCAAGCATAGAGATCCCAGTAAGGTCCCAGTTATGGAATTTGTCCAGGGCGGAAACGGGTCGTAGATATGTGCCTTGCCAGAGGGGAGTGGAACCTGTCAATCTTCCCCACCAACCCATGGATTTAACTGTGCGTCTCCAAATTTGCATAACTGTCCTGCAAGATGGAGGTAGTGTTTAAAGGGATGGGTTGCTGTACAGGAGGTGTAACAAGAGAGTGCCGGCCATGGCCTAATGTTCAACTGCATAAGCTTGATCTGACCGAGACCCAGACCACCATTCATTAATCACCAAAAGGTGAGAGGCGGAGTAATATGCATTGATGTCGGCTGCTGCGATACCGCACAGTATGTAGATTGTGCGCATGTACGGAGTACACCCCGGATCGCTTCCCCCTGCCATAGGAGTCAGTTCAAAATCGCATTGAGTTGAGTAAACCATGAGGAGGAATATCATATGGAAAATTCTGGAGTGTACATAGCAGACACGGTATGGATACCATCTTAAAGATAGCTGATTGACCATATACAGATAAAGGCAGCTGTGACCAAACCGTTTTCCCATTGCATGCAACCGTGAGTAGTGGGGCGATATTCTGCACTCATGAGATAGCAGGGCATGGCGATATAAAGACCTCTAAGTATTTAAAACCTTCGGTAGCAATAGACAATTTTGAAGCCCTAGCCTGGCTACTCTGATCACCGCATATAGGGAAAAGTGTGGATTTGGATGGGTTGGTGCTCAACCCAGTGGTTTCACCGAAGATTCGCAGCATCAGGACGACACGAGCCCCGAGAACCACGGGTCTGTCATAAAGAGAGTGCATCATCAGTGTAAAGGGAGATTCTGTCCCTATATTCTTGCGTCCAGTCAAATCACTGGGTCCTGATGTACCCACACCGCAAGGGGCTCTATAGCTATGGCAACCAGGAGTGGGGACAGGGGGCATCCCTGTCTTGTGCCCCGGCGAATGGGAAAGGGGGCCGAACAAAATCCTGCCAAATAGATAGATGCAGAGAGATCAGTATATAACAGCTGAATATATGCTATGAACCTTGGTTTCTAGGTTTATGGCATGAAGGAGTTAGAAGCGGTAGATCCAACTCAGTGAGTCGAATGCCTTAGCTATGTCAGCTAGCAGAACTGCTGCTGGGCGACCAAGTCTAAGAGCTCCAACAATGGCGTTGTGGACATGCCTGACTTGGTAGCCACCCCAGACAATGAGCACTACGAGTCAGTGATTACGAGCTCAGCCTCGTCCGTGCCCAGAACTGGACCTTCCCTGATGGTTTATTGAACGCCGGTGAAGAGCCGTCAATTTGGATTTTCCATATAAGAGTGGCCCGCTCCACTGTACTCCTCATTGGCCCCAAAGAGCCCCAGCACTGCAGTTTTTTGGTGCAAAACGAAGGGGGGACTCTGCTCCAGAGGAGTACTCCCAAATGGGGCCTGATTCTCTCCAATTTGCCGCAGTTCTTTGGGACACTTGCCGGTATGTGGACATCGGTGCCAGCAATGCAGCTCCTACACCAACAGGTGCGCAATCCTGTGGCTCCCTGCACTACACCTTCAAGGAAGGGGGTGGGGGAAGGGGACCCCTGTCAGCAGGCCACCCCTGACAAGCTGGGAAAAGGAGGGAGCTTCCAGCCACACCTACCAGTAGGACCCGAAGGGTGCCACGGTCCCACCGTGATGCAGGCTTCTCGGCATCAGCAATCACCTGCTATGCAAGCCCCGGTGTGTCCCCACAGAGCAATGTCAAGCCCAAGCCTCCACCGCCGGTTGCACGGCCGCGGCATGGCAGTCTGACTTCAGCGTTGTGAAACTACGCTGCTTAGGTGAGCTTAGGCGCCCCTGGCCCGCATCACTTCAATGCACAGCATCCACACCAGCCACCTCCTCTTACTCTCCAGTCTGCAAACAGAGACAATATGTCAGCAGAAACCAATTCTGTGCTGTACGGCTATGTCTTCCATTACTGTCGCACAGTCCGTAAAGCAACTGCGGGCACGATCGATGCCGGATATCGGCGAATTTGGGATAAGGCAGGCGGAGCTCTGCTAGGGCACGTCCGCCATGCTTGGCTTCCAACCACGCCCCTGACACAACATTTTGATGAGCAATGTCAATTACTGTATTGTGGCTATATTTGACCTGCACTCCATGTTACACGTCCTATAGATTGAAATGTTTCCTTATGACGTTTCCCCATGAGTCTTTTTGCTACCAACTCTCAGGTTGTGACATTCACATGCATCAATTTGATCATATTAACATTAGGATCCCCGCCAAGTGACGGCACCCCATTTTCTTCTCTAGGCCATGTATTATGCCTCCCTTTGGTGCATCCTCACATCATACAAGTGAAGCTCCCAGTCTAAAGTCAACATCCCTTCCTACTGGTCACTTGGCCCTCAAAGGTGTCTTCCCTTTACATACTCCAGTCTTACACTGAAGATGTTGATATTTTCAACTGTGTGTGTTCACTCTATACTTTCCTCTTGGAGCCTGTCTTTCCTTGGTTCTTATCTGACCCTAACTTCTGACCTAGACTCTCAAACATATTGCAGCTGACATATCTCAGTACATAACATCCTCCTTTAAACACACTCTACCTATCGCCTCATTTGGCTTGGCTGTGTTGAGTCACTGGATTCTCACGCCACCAACTATAATATCAGACCACTGATGATCAATAGATTAAAGTTAGTGGTGTATCATTCTTCTTTAAATGCAAAGGATTCAGAATTATTGCAACACACAGACTCCCGCATTGAATGTCTGCAGGAGACCCACCCATATGAAGTAGAGTGATTGAAACTGATGTTTGGTTGTTAGCATCAGTCTTACATAAAATGATTTGGGTGAACAGGCCTTATCTGATAATGTCCCCAAGATCTGGTATGCCATACTTATATTCAAGTCACAGTTTCTAAGTCATAAGATTTTAATGAGATTGTCAGACCCGCAGGGATGAAATACCTTTGTAAAGCTGAGGGTGTTTGAGAGATTGGCTGTTGTGTATGCACCACATTCTAATAAGGTGCACTCCTTGTCTAAGTTGTCTAGTCTGATGGGTGAATCTTGTGATTGTTTGGTGATTGGAACCTTGCCTTTGACCTTGACCTTCAGGAATTACAGGATTTGTTCAAAGATATTGATTTGGAAGACATATGGCGTCTTTTACTTCCGCTGAGAGGGACTATACCTTTCCTATCTTTACACATGGCACAATGTTCTTGATAGACTATTTCCTGATTAATTTGCTCCTTATAACCAGGGTGATGCTTAGTCACATTCTGGAGGGCTGAGTGACTGACCATTGTCCTATACAGCAGGGTTGGTACCTGGGTCACACTGTGGCCCTACCCAAAAATTGGTGCATATGTGATGTGACCTTTCTATCTCCCTCAGACTTGGAGAGTCCTCAGTTTTCTTGTTGATACTTATACAGAAGACAAGAGTCGTAAGCCTATTGAGCGACAAGTGGAAAGAGGGACATTGATGCTAATCGACCACTATTCATCAAGTAACAGCAATAAACAGAGAAAAAGGAATCTCCAACTAATGTTCATAGGAGGGGTAAATAGAGATTTGGAAAAAAAGAGAGAAAACACACTGCGGTGGATAGCACATCTTTCATGCATTTTAGGTGACTTGAGAGATCTTTAAAGGAACAGCACACAATATGGTACATCAAGTCTCACTACAATAACAGAGGAAGAATTATTGGAGTGGTGGCAGTATGTAACGATTCCCAAGGCTTTTTGCTTTTACCTGGTGTTCTGTAAGGGGAAGTCAATATTGAACCTAGGATGTACACAGTAACCTTTCCAGGAGAAGTGATGGCAACAACCAATATTTTGGGTATGACCTTCCAAATAAGACTGCAGCAACTTGTTGCAGGTCCTCCATAAGTAGAAAAGTTGACGATGTCCCAACTTTGTTAAAGTCCTGGAAAAGTTCCTCCTTGTGAGGCTTGCAGACCCTAGCTTATCTAGGCAATGAGCCTCTATCTAGCCACATCCCCTAAAGGGTCCAGTCCTCTCTGGCCAGCTGAACTGTATTAGAGTCAGGAGTCCTTCCACTTTTTTTGCAATATGGCAGAATCCAGCTGCCACCAGGTAGGACTTTCTTCAACTCCTTAACCACTACCCTTTTTATGCGAGTTATCTTCCCATGTGACGGGAAAAACTGGTTCTCTCCCCTTCTGTAACTGAAACCTGACTGTATTGGAGGGTCCAAGGAATAAAAAGGAGAGGCCATCTTTGGCATCTCTGCAGTCAAAAAGAGATAGGGCTACAGCTGTCCTCTATTCTTCTAACTGTTCCTGTTCACCCCCAGTAAGTTAATCCTTTCTAAGTGGGCCACAGTTAACAAGTATTTGCTCTTTCGGGGATGTGAGGTTAGCTTTTGTCCTTTGAGAAGGATATGTAACCTATCACTAGAGGTTTAAAGAGTGGCAGATCTGGATTTATCTCAGCTCTGACTCAGGCACCCTAAAGTCAATTTTTGAGAGTTACTTTTGCATTTAATTTAAACAATTTAATTGATTTTATCATTATCTTTTAAATTGAATTGGAAATGTGTTTGAAGAATTTTCCTAGCATTTGCTCAAGTGGAGATAGGAAATATGTATGTTTATCTCATTTAGCCCTATTCAAGAAAAGTCGAGAAAGGCCTACATTGCTTTTGGATTTTATATAACTGTGAGGACACACCAATACCAATATGTAGTGTACCCTATTTGTATATATTAACACCCTGCCCTGTGGATTTCTAAAGTGGTGACACTTATTAGAATGACTAATGCATATATAAAATGGACTTTTCCAAATTTTTATTGCCATGTGTCACTCTAGTGCTTTTAAACTAAAGCCTAGCCAAAGCACAGTAGTGTTCCTGGCAGACATATATTTTTATTATATATTTGAGTGGTATAAATACACAGTTCAGCCCACATATGAGATGTAATTTTCTGTGCCAAAGGTGCATACTAGGCAATATTTACAATCGTCTTAGGTGGAAGTCAAATGGGCCAAACAGGGTAAAACACATTTCATTATTATCTCTTAAGGGCCAGAGGGCATGCACTGTGGTGCTGGTTAACAGTGTCCAAGGCAGAGAGTCCTAATAACAGAAAAAAGAAGATCTTAAAAAAAGCCCAAAACTTTGAAGTGACCATGGTTAAAGGCAATTTACTACACACGTCCTTGCATTACCTTCACTCACTGATGAGAGTAGGGCTCTAATGAGGCATCAATTATTGAGGAAGATATTTTAGAGATGGCTATTTCAGATCTAATCATTGGATGTCACCCAGTTAGGATGGCATTTTGGATGGATTCTGTAACACTCTAACACTATGATATTACTCCATCTATACAATGCATTTGAGGAAGCAGACCTGACAGGTACTCATGGATCGATATCTGATAAGGCCACCATTACAATAAGACCGAAGTAATGGACAGCTCCAATGGGACTGTTACCATCTGGTTTCCTTGATTAACATATACATTTAAATTATAGCCACAAAAACCAGGATGAATAGGGTCAAAATGTCCCTAGTCCCCAAACAGAGAGGTTGGGTTTGTAATGGGTCACCCCTACAGGATTCCCCTCAGGACCCTATTGTATACTCTATGGCATCCCTGGTCCCTCTAGAAGGAAGCATTGGCCATGTCTTTACACATAGAAAAGGCTTTTACTAAGTTGAGTGGCATTACCTTTGCCAGACTGTTGATAGGGTCAACCTTGGTACCGATTTGACATGTACAATATGCTAGGTAGATGATAACCCCGCTGCTTTTGACAATTTCAGTGGCTTCCAGTCCAGACCTATTAGCATACAAATATGAACCCATCACGAGTGCCCCATCACTTCTTCTATTTCTCTCGGCATTGTCAGCCACTATCCGCTTACTGGAATTGATTCAGAGAATCGACACACAGGCAAGCCAAAATAAAGTGTTTTTATATATTGATATCATTTTACTTTGAAGGCCCCTCAAATTCCATGGCCATATCTCTGATCCACTCCTTCACCAAGTTTTCAAGATTAAGTGGGGAAATATGTGGTGCTAACATTGACCCTGTTACCACCATAGATAGCCTCTGTGGCTTTGACATGATTGGATCCACCGGGAACTCACTTACCGTCTACATCCAAATTAGCAAAAGCATTACTACAAGAGCAGAATATAATCCGATATGCCTGATTCCCATGACTAAATAGGATTTTGACAGGTGGTTGGAAGTTAAGCATCAATAGCAGCATTTAAATAAATGGTATGTCTCACTCATATGTATGCCTTAAAGGATGCAACAGGCATAGTTTTCAAGGCATATATTACTGTTGAATTTTGGTGAATAAGGATGAATTATACATCATCACATGTGAGGAATGTCATTAAGATTCCTACTGTGAATTGGTTTGTAAGAGAGCAATCAAAGTGGCATTTCTATTTGTGTGTCTGGTTGGGTTATGGACCAACATTTTCCAGACTTATTTTAAGAGACCGAACCAACATTCAGATGTGTCTTTGAATATTAGTCATATATAGTAACTCAATGACAAGAATTCGACATCCAACTGAAAATATGTTTTTGCCACATCCATCCTGCCCTCCATGGTGATCATATGCCAATGTTTTGAAATCCATAGATCCTAGTAATTCCTTAGCATTGTGAATAGGTATTAAATAAAGTTGAAGTAGAGTGCTCAGGTCTGACCATTAGAAAGAAATTGACTCCACTCAGAGTTGCGGAACATAGTGCATCAGAATCGTGAATACAATACAGGAATGAGTGTGGAAACTCAATTGCCCAAACCTATCTAGCATTTTATGTCTTTGCAAAAATGAAATTTAGGAGTGCCTTATAAATTCACAGCAAGAAATTAAATGAGAACCTTTTATAACTGAAATTTGCAGAACTCTCATGAGGTCGTGCCAAGAAAAGAAAGGGAAGCCAGCAATGCAAATGTTATAGGTAGCAAAGCAAGGACAACGTTTTAAAATGTAAGGATTCTGAAGTGCCATGTCTACTATCTCTTGAACTCAAACATAATGTTTGACATGGGTTGGGTAAGCACCCCTTCTTCAGATACGCATGCTTAACTTGGATGAAAAACCTTTCCATTAATTCATATTTACAGTATGTTGTATGCACATGTATATTAAATGAGTATGTGTTGTGTAGGTTGGTGCATTGATATGGATGGTGTTAAGGATTCTTTGCATAACAAAGCTAGTAGATTGTAGAAAGAGTTGTGTTTGCCAAATACTTACAATATCTGATAATGAGTGATAGCATGTGTCTGCGTTAACTGAAGAAGGTGTATGTGGTTGGTATTTGTGTCGTAAACCAGGATACTAATGCCTTAATGTAATTTTCCCATGGCACCTTACTTATTCTTCTGGCACTCAAACTCATCACCATGCTTTCAATACTCTTTTCACATTTGCCAAGAATCTCAGGCTCTACCTTAACTGTGATCTGAACATATTCCCCCTTAATATTCATCTATTAGCTGTCATATTGGTGGAGTGGTGTGGCTCACTGGTTAGAGGCGGCAGACCCGTAAGCAGAGGACGGCCTGGGACCAGGGTTCGATTCCCGACGCGGCAGGGTCGTGGACCAGGGTCAGCGGGCTCGATAATTCTCGCCTCGGTGCCTACTCCAGTCAGGGACCACACTCGGCAACTCTGGGCATTAGCTTGCCTCATCTTCACAACGGCCCCCCAGACTGCCGGGGATGCTTCGTCGCACCTTAGAGATACCCATTAGGGACCATCTCTCAGGGTGAGCCAGGACGGGTTCCCCAGCGGTCGAAGCGCGGAGATACTCCTCTGGGAGTTGATTCTAGCGCTATATAAACCCACAATTAAATTAAATTAAATTATTGCCTATCAGTCCTGTTCATCATCACCATTAACCACATTGCATACTTTCCTTCCGGTTGTTTGTCACCATATGAGTCTCAAGCCCTACAATATTTGCTTTGCTCAAGTACACAATAATCTACATACAGGGCCCAAACAGTATGAGACAAGGCCTACACATTTGGGTAAGAGTAGACTTCAAAACTGATCTCAGTACACAGTGCCCCACCGTCAAAGCACACAAAGCTATTCTACATTTAGGTATTCTAACTGTTTACTCTTAGGTACAGGGAATAAAACGGTATCTGCTTAAATATAGTGCCAAGTGCAGATTGTAATATGAATTTGTATTGATTTCTATGTTTGCAGTACTACTCCATCATGCAGTTTCATTTCCTGATCTGCACTACTCTGCATTTCCCATACAGCATCTCAACCCTGGGGTAATCCAAACTCATCTATCACACAGACACAAATTTATCAGTAGATCCTGCTAGAAATCTCATAGAAGTTCCTATTGTCACACCTATTCTTCTCCACATTCCAACTCAATTTGCCTATACCCCTCTTGATGAGTTACCCCCCAGTGAGTTTGTCAAGCAGACCCTCCTATTCAATTCTGTTCTTTCTCACATGGGCCAAAAACTAAAAACCAATGCAGAAAAAAACTCAACAGCGTTGGCAAAGCCAATAAGTCTGGCATTGGCCTTAAGCCTTCTGGCAATTCTTGTTTTGCTTTGTCATGGTTTTTTAAAAAAAAATTGGGGCTCTCAACCAACCACATATTATCACAGTACTCCCAGGCAGTGAAGGGCCCTACTTAGAAAAGTAAACCATTCTGGTAGTGGATGGAAACCTCTTGTCTTTGAGAAAGACAGAACAAAAAAATAAAGAAAGAAAGAGAGAAATAAATAATAAAGAAAGACAAACGAGAAAAAGAAAGAAACAAGGAAGAAAGCAACAAAGAAAGTAAGAAAGAAAGAATGAAAGAAAAAAATTATCAAAGAAAGAAAGAAGGATAGAAAAAAATAAAAAGGTGGTAGCTTAATACAGAACAGTTTCAAATTGACACATGCTATGAAACCGTCAAAAGGAACTTACAACAGCATTGGCAGGAGAAGGGATATGATAAAGATGGAATGTGCATCAGTATGTGCTCTCGTATCAGGCTCTAAACACAGAGGCAACATTAAAATAATTATAAAGTAAATACAAAAACACTGGCACTGAAGTGAACTACCTTGTGTGGAGATGTGTTTCTTATCAAAGTGCAAAATCCAGTCACTCAAAGTGAAGTTAACCAGTTCCTGATGTAGACTTACCCATTGCCCCCTGCTATATGCTGTAGTGGGTGGAAGCAAAATGTGAATGACAGAACAGACCAATGGCTGAAGAAAGGTGGCTGAAAGCCAATATAATTAGGCATATTATACCAATGTTTGTAGAATCAAAAGGTCTTGTCTAAACTTAGACCTAAAAATGAAAATATATAAATTCATAAACCAATGAACAAATAGCCAAAACATATTGGGTAACAATGGAATTGTTGGTCTGTAAATCGGGGGTTAAATGACAACATAACAATGCATCAGGGAGATTTTGATTTGACATTTTAAACATTCAGTTATGCTGTTTGAAATCTATGTTAGGAACATTTCATAATTGATGCATCTGATTAACTTTTAGTTCCTGAACAACTTTATTTTGAAGATTCAGAAAACAAAGTGAATTAAACTTTGAATGATTTGAATACCCTTGTTTAATTACTAGCATTCTTTAGCACATAGGAGTGCTCAGGAGCTCCACCTTACAACTGTAAGGTTCTTTCCATTTTGTTGACATTCATGCCCCTCCCGGACAGAAGGGGATTACCTTGAGCACCCTAAACATTTGGAACCATAATTTACCTTTATAGTATACTGAATACACTTTGGAGTGCAGCAGACCTCTTTTTATTGTCAACATACCAATACCCAAATGTTGAAGAGAGGAATATTGATAGAAGAGGTCAACGCTGACTTGGGACAACACTAACTAGAGTGGGGCCATTCATGGCATAGAGTGCAGTGATGGGAGAAGGGACTGTGATGAAAGAGAGTGAACGGCTGAGACAAGACTGTGACAATGACAGGAGAGGGCGGCCATGCAGAAAGGGGTGGATACTGACAATAGAAGTGGTCACCGATAGGAGAGGGGCCCATGATGGAGAGGATGGACAGTGATGGGGAGAAGTGAGGTGTCACTGATGTAGTGGTGGATCTTGACAGATAAGGTGAGAGAAGATGGGGTAGTAACAAGAGATTTATGCACAATTAGAAGGCATGGATGTAAGTAAAAGATGTGGACATTGATGGGAGATCTTGGAAGAAGAGGTCTACAGGGATGGGTATTAGGGGATGTGACTGGAGTGAGAATGACAGTTATCAAAGTACAGAGCACCACTGGGTGATCTGACAGGTGATGTGGGAAGTAAAAAGAAAAGCCTACCATTATTCCACAAGGGGGTGTGACAGGTGAGAGGATAGCAGGAGAGGGGTGATAAAAACTAGAAGGGGTCAGTCCCGCTATGTTAGTGACTGAGAACTATTCCCACAGGGCCATTAAATAAAGAAATTGCTTCCCCCTCAAGACCATATTCCATGTAGGATAAAGTTTGTTTGAAAAATAGAGTACATTTTGATAAAGAGCCAGTCACTGTCATCTGGTTGGGTCAAATACAGAAACCAGGTTAGAACCACTTGGGAGAGGGGCAAGGCTATATTCCCTACTGCAAACAAACCCACAGTGCCTCGTCCGACTCAAAACCAACATGACAGAACCATTCTACCCTTGGAGAGACCTCTTGTACCCACCTCAGAGGTGTGGCAAGGGAAATGAACAACCAGTCCCCTTTGGTCACTTCAAATCAGTTTTGGAGGCCATTTCTTCCTTACTGGGCCTGATGCCTGACTGGCTATAATGACAATGGAAGGAGTTAGGCCAGGTATTAGGTATGTCTGCCTGTGACAGCTCAGGTCCTTTTGAAGTTAAATAGGTTCCTGGGCATGTTCCAGATGTGCAACCACCCAGAGGAACAGAACCCCTCCTCACACCCAAGGCCTTTATCTCAACTCTGGCAGCAAGTTCTTACCTCACCAAAGGTGCTATTCAGCTCCTGGGTGACAAATTGGCCTCTAAAAGTCATTAGGCAGATTAAAAGGTAACTTTCTAAAATAATTGTACTAAAATTGGGCTTATAAAAAATATTTTAAAAAGCCCTTGAAAGAACTTTTGTTCTTGTTTCCTATGTGCATGTGATATTATTTAATTTTAATCTCTCACAATGCATTCCTATAGAACAGCCAACCACGTAAAAGTAAAAATCACTGTTATAGTTGTGTTAACTGTAAGGACATGTTTAATAGTAAAAATGTAGACGTCCGACTTTTGAATACCATGCACCCTGCCTTTACAGCATGTAAGAAATCCTTAAGGGTGCCTTATTAGTATGTAAATGAAAGGCTTAGGCCTTTCAAAAAGAGATGTTTTGACAGTTTAAATTTGCACTAAAACATGCAAAGCCAGGCTCCTGGTGCCAGGCCTGAAGTCCACTTGCAACATGTTAACTTTCAGGCCCTGGGCACACGGTGGGCACCATATGCTAGAACATACAGATAATTTAGATATGCCAAATAGGGATGGGCTAATGTCATTATTTTGAAAGAAGGGGGAACAAGCTGCTTACCCCTCATTATCAGAAATAAAGTGCACAGAATTCTACACACAGCAAAAACAGGCAAGTCAAAAATCTGGGCATACACCACACAAAAGTTGGTAATTTCAACCAATACCCATCATTTCAGCATTGCAGTGTGCTTTAGGGGTAGAGGAACAACACCATTAACTAAATTGTAAGAGGACATTCTTAGAGGGTGTAGTTTCCAAAGTTTAAGAGAAACTAGAACAAACCAAATGGGATCACCAGCTTCCAAAATCACAGAACAGCTGATTAAATGCTCAGTTACCCTAAACACCAATACAGAAAACTTACATAGACAACTGCTGACACCAGATATGCCCTTCTTACTGTATTGAGCATTGTTTCCATATGGTTGCTTCATAAACAGGGTGCAATAATATTGCTGTTAATACATGTTTTCACATTTAAAATGGTCTAATTTTAAAGATGTTGCTATGCTTATTGCCACAGTGCATGTTGCAGCTATTGAATTTGTTGCATTCGGTCTGTCGGTGAGGTGCAATACAATATAATTTTTGGAGATGAGATGAAATTGGGTGCCAAGGTAGTACTTCAGAATAGGCAAATGAAAGGACATTTTCCACGTACAGAGTTATTGAAAGAAGATAAATAGACTAATTTCTCAGCATTTTGCAAAGTCATCATTATATTTATTCTAAAGTGTTCTGACCCTTCTACTCAGATGATGATGAGGGTGTCTGCTATTGAGTGCTCCCTGCTCTGTGTTTTCTGTGGCAGTTTCTAGTAAATGGTTATGGATAAATACTAAAGTAGTCACATAAGACGTGATTACAACTTTTGACTGTGCGGGTAGCCTGCCATGCCCCCGCTCCACCAAGAGTTACTGCCACCCGCCTTTCAGATTACAAGTAATTTTGTGATCTGCTGGGTGGGCGGCCTGGTGGTTACTGCGGTGGTGGCTCTTTCATGCCGCAATGGGAACGCCAAACAGGTTCTGTAAAGTCCATGCTGTGCAGGAACTGGGGTGCAGGCACACAGGGAGCAGATGTTGTGCCTCCCTGCATGCATTCCCAGGCTGAGGGGGCACAGACGGCCCTGTGGGCCCCTATTGTTTCAGGACCACCACCCTTTTCATTGAGGAAGGACCTCCATGAAAATGCTTGTGGTCCTGAAACTTATGATATGCATGGCGGTACTGCAGCAGCTCCACTTGCATCTTACAATAGCCCTGACCACTACACGATCACCAAGGAACAGCAGTTCCAAGGCAGAGACAGCGTTCCAGTTATGATCCGACCACCCAACTCGCAATAGGGCGGTCAGAATGCAGGTGTGACAGAGGTTGGACTGCCACCACCACACTACCTTGAGTGTGGCGGATCTTGGACTGCCAGACTTGTAATTAGGCCCAAAGTTTCTACATGCAGATCTATCTCACTTTGTCCATTACAATTAATTTAAGCAGGTATGCCCTTACTATGACCCCTCTGGTATATCATGGAAACAACTACATGATGGGTCACTACATCTCCACAGGTAAGTTACGTAATTTAGTGCGACCAGTGACAATTTAATTAAATCAATTTCAATTTGGAATATAAGAAATTATAATTAAATGAGGAGATCTCACAGGAGGTTCTTCCCGAAGGTAAATAAAAAACATTTTCTATTAAAGATTTCAATGTTAAGGTATGTTTACTTAAATAACGCATTTATAAATCAATTATATATAAAGAAAGACAAAAGTTAGATTTTTAAAGTAAATTAATCATAAGTAATTTATGTAATCACAATATTGACGTTAAGGTATGTTATTTGGTTTATCATGTTTATGATTACCAGTATGGTGTCCTAGTACTAGTTACTGCTTAATATGCAATTCATTTTTATAGATATGTTTTATTAGTTTCCTGAAGGCCAAATGAAGTAAGAGAGTTGAACGGATCACAGACACAATAGCCTGGTAAAAAACAAATGGTTGACAAAAATATTGTGTGAAAAATATTATTGATAACAATATTGTGTTCCTATACTTAGAACGGTAAGTACAAAATATCAAAAAAATATATAGCTGA
The DNA here is from genome assembly GCF_964261635.1 of Lissotriton helveticus. Lineage (NCBI taxonomy): Eukaryota > Metazoa > Chordata > Amphibia > Caudata > Salamandridae > Lissotriton > Lissotriton helveticus. The sequence continues at coordinate 1,952,366,529 of NC_136063.1, forward strand.
CACTAATAGTGTCAAAAATAGACAAAACTATAGATTTTCTTAATATAAATAGAGTTTAAAGTAGGGAATGCTAAATATTTAAATATCATTTTAATATTATGTAAAATAAATACATTCCTCTCTCTCTCTCTCTCTCTCTCTTTATATATATATATATATAAATATATTCACTGAAAAAACCATAGGTTATAGACCATATATAGTTAGGAATTAGCATTTACAAAACCTTGAAAATTCACTGAAAAAACCATAGGTTATAGACCATATATAGTTAGGAATTAGCATTTAAAAAACCGTATTTTACTCACACAAAACCATTGAAATTCCATATATAGTTAGTTGTACTAACTATATATATCGCGCACCCGCAATCCACTGCTGATGATGTCACATATTACATCATTCATGACATGGTCAGTGACATCACTGATGACATCACTGATGACATCTCAAATGACATCACTGATGACATCACTGATGACATCACTGATGATAACATCCAGTGACTGTATGTTTCTGTAAAGTTAAAATATGTTTTATATATTGAAGAATGAGTGGATGTATAAGTGTCTGGATGATGTATTTAGTAGGTGCATGACTGACTGTATAAGTGAGGGATTGAATGTGTCTCACTGAGTGCATGGGTTAGTGACTAAACTGTTTTAAATTGTGCACCATTGTGTCTGTTGTTTTGTAATCTGATGCAATTGTTGATCATTAGCTATATAACTAACTTTATGGGTTATTGATTAGTTGGCCAAGTATTTGTATGGGAGACTGAGTGTGTGTGTGGGTGTCTGGGAGGTGAATGACTCTGTGCATAGATGTGTGAGCAGTTGATTCACTAGATGTATGGCTTCAAAAGTGCATGTGGAAACAGCTGTATGGTGGTTTACTGTGTGCATGAGTGTATTGGTGAGTGAATGGATATCTCAGTGCTACATGTCAAAGTAAGTACATATGTAGAACACAGTACATGTGGTAGTTGACATATATAAATAACTGTGCATAAGAGCCAGTGAATGTGTGAGTGGCTGTATGGATTATTGTGAACTTGTATCAGGGATTGTATTACAGAGTAAATATGTGTTATTATATGTTTCAATAAGTAAGGTGTGTTTAACTATATAGTTGAGGAAATGGAGGTGTGATTGATTCTTTGCAAGACTGTGAGTGTCTGTTTACACTGAGTGTATCTAAGGTTATATTAAGAGGTTCACCGTATCATCACATGAATGATGTCATGAGTAATGTCAAATGAGATGTCATCAGTGATGTCATCAGTGATGTCATTTGAGATGTCATCAGTGATGTCATCAGTGATGTCACTGACCATGTCATGAATGATGTAATATGTGACATCATCAGCAGTGGATTGCGGGTGCGCGATATATATAGTTAGTACAACTAACTATATATGGAATTTCAATGGTTTTATGTGAGTAAAATAAGGTTTTTTAAATGCTAATTCCTAACTATATATGGTCTATAACCTATGGTTTTTTCAGTGAATTTTCAAGGTTTTGTAAATGCTAATTCCTAACTATATATGGTCTATAACCTATGGTTTTTTCAGTGAATTTCATTGGTTTTTTAAAAGCTAATATCTGTAGCTGTAAAATGTATTCTTCTTTAAATCCAAACATATATTTTATATGTTTATTAATAATTTTTTTTTTAATACTTTTTTTTTGTAAGCTCCCGGGGCGCGGACAGGTGAACGCACGGGTAAGCGCAATCTTGCGGCGCGCCCCGGGGCGCGTACTAATACGCGTCCAGGAAGCGCTATTGCCGCGAATGAAAACAACATCGTGACGTATCGCGTAGCCTCCACGCCTTGCGTCATAAGACACGTATCGCGTAGCCGCGAGATGCGTCTTATGACGCACCGCGTAAGCGCACCCGGAAGCGCATACGATCGCGCTACGTAAGCGCCCCGATGCGCTTACGATACACGCCCGGGGCGCGCCCCGGGGCGCGTAGCGTAAGCGCGTCAAACCATGTGACTTTAAAATAACACTTTTCATTGGTTCAGAACTTTTTTTTTTCCAAATTGTGTGAAACCCACCCATTTCTCTCACTATTGCTTTGTACTTGGAGAGAGCAAGAGCTGTTCTGTCTACTCTATCTCCTACTTTTCTGATCTCCAGCAATGGCTGCAAGAGAGTCATCCAGCAGTGATTCAGATGGATTTTTAGATGAGGACCCTCCTCAGCAAAAGAAAAAAACCCATTTCATCTGGAAATTTTACGACATCCCTGAAGGACAGAAAAAAGTCAACGCTCCCAAAGTAACCTGCAAAATATGTGGGAGTAGTTAGTCCTCTGAAAAAATATAGTTTTGGGAATGCTAATTTGATCAGGCATGTGAAAAGAAGACACCCTAACAACTTTGCCAGGGAGAGTGTCAGAGAGCTGGCACGGAATGTACCAACAGATGGCGGCAGCACCTCCACTGGTGGAGCAACACCTTCGGGACCACCCCGTGGAAGAATGGTCCCTAACATTCAGCCGGTGTTTGCAGGCATCAAATTTTTGTGCACGGAGAGTGACGAACTGCTCTGCTATGGGGAGCAGAGTGTTGAACTCATTGCCCTAAAGAAACAGCAACACCGCTGCTCTGCCAGTCCCTAAATTTTCAAATTTTTTTGCTCCTGTTGAGCAGTTTTGCAATCCCTGTTTTTGTTTTTCCCTTGACAAAAATAAAATAAAATTGTTTTAAAAAGTCTAAAAAAAATATAAAACAACAAAAACAAAAAAAAATATATAAAACAACAAAATCAAAAAAAAAGTTCTTTTCAGAACTACCTCCAATTTATAAAAAGAAGCTTTTTTTTAAAAAAAAAGTCTGTCATTTTTAATCTCCATGGTACGCTCCCCCGTAAGCTCCCCGGTGCGCGTACCGGGCGCTCCCCCCCACGAAAATCGATTTTTTTTTATTAGCCTTTTATGGCCCCCACATCAAAAGTAGGGGGTCAGGGGGGTGTACCCTGCCCCCTTTTGCTCATTTCCCCCCTTTGATTCTTGCCACCTCTTGTGTCTCAATCTCACCGAGACACAAGATGGCGGCCGCTGCGGACTGTTTCGAATGTTTACAGACACCCGAGAACCAATCAGCTTGCCGTGCGCAAGTCGCGTGGCGCGCCTGAAGCGCTCCCCGGTCCGCGTACCCGGCGCGGCTCTAGATATATATCTTTTTTTAAACCTAATTTACTCAAAATTCACAGGACCACATATCTTGAGACCTAGCAAAGGCACATCGGACAAACAATATCTACAATTTTGCCAAGTTTCGTGGAAATCCATTCAGCCGTTCGGGCTAAAAGTGAGGCCAACCGCCCTATGGAAAACTCAATGTTAAAAACACGTTTTGGGACCCCCCTTTTTTCTCGGCCCCCCTTGACGAAACCCCCCCAAATTTTTGGGGGCTGCTCAGAAACAAAATGTTCCATTTTCCTGAAAATTTCAGCCAATTCCGTCCACAAACGCCAAAGTTATTAGACATAGAATTTTCAAAAATCCCATAGAGAAAAAATCCTAACTATATATACCTACTGGCGACCGCCAGTAGGTAATATATATATATATATATATATATATATATATATATATATATATATATATATATATATATATATATATATATATATATATATATATTCACTGAACAAACCATAGGTTTGAGGCCTTATATAGTTAGGAATTAGCATTTAAAAAAACTTTGAAATTCACTCAAAAAACTATACGTTTTTAGGGGTGTTATAGTTAGCTGGACATTTCACTCATACAAAACCATTGAAATTGCTCCTATATAGTTAGTTGTACTAACTATATTTTGCGCACCCGCAATCCACTGCTGATGATGTCACATATTACATCATTCATGACATGGTCAGTGACATCACTGATGACATCTCAAATGACATCACTGATGACATCACTGATGACATCATCCAGTGAATGTGGTTAGGTTCGTTATTTAAATATGCATTATATATATATAATAATTTGCATTGAAGAATGAGTGGATATATAGAAATAAATATTTGGATGGAGGATTTAGTAGCAGTATAATTGACTGTTTACTTTAACAATTTATAGTGACTCACTAAATATAGTGGATAGTGACTAAACTGTGTGAATATCCGTATCACTTTGTCAGTTGTTGTGTAAACTGGTTCTCCAGTTGGTTACTAGCTATGTGAAAGTCTATAATAGTTATTGACTGAGTATTTGTATGGGAGAATGAATGTATGTGTGGTTCGGTGGGGGGGTGTGACTGCCCAAAGATGTGTGAATAGTTGATTCAGTAGATATATGAAGTTATAACTACATGTTCTAACAGTTGTTTGGGTGAGTGAATATCTTTATGGGTGTGGTGATGAGCAAATATATTTCTCAATGGTAAATGTCAAACAAACTAGAAAAATAAAAGGCAGTGTATGTGTCAGTTGTTGTATATAAATAAGAATACATAAGACTCAATGATTGTGTGAGTGACTATATGGATAACTGTACACTTGTAATAATGATTTTATAATACACTAAGTATGACTTACTATGAAGTGGTGTTTGTATAAGTGTGTAGCTAAGTAAGTATGTAAGTATGATCCATTGTTTGCATAAGTGAGTAGGATAACTGCATATGGGAATAGGTTGTGTGCTGTTGTGTAATGTCGATATAGGTGTATAAGTATTTTTGATAGTGTTCTATTGTTCATTGACAGCATGTATGAGTGAATCTACATGTCAGTGATTAGATGTGTGTACACATCTAGGAATCACTGAGTGGGTTTTTAGATACTTGTATTGCTGTGTCAATGGATTCAAATATGATACTCTGTATTTTACAAAGAGTGATCAAAGATTTTACTAGTGTATAAAAAGGTGTATGTGATTGTCACGTGGATGATGTCATCAGTGATGTCATTTGAGATGTCATCAGTGATGTTACTGACCATGTCATGAATGATGTAATATGTGACATCATCAGCAGTGGATTGCGGGTGCGCGAAATATAGTTAGTACAACTAACTATATAGGAGCAATTTCAATGGTTTTGTATGAGTGAAATGTCCGGCTAACTATAACACCCCTAAAACTTATAGTTTTTTGAGTGAATTTCAAAGTTTTTTTAAATGCTAAATCCTAACTATATAAGGCCTCAAACCCATGGTTTTTTTCAGTGGATTTCAAAGGTTTTTTAAATGATAATTCCTAACTATATAAGGCCTGAAACCTATGTTTTTTTCAGTGAATTTGTAAGGTTTTTTAAATGCTAATTCCTAACTATATAAGGCCTGAAACCTATGGTTTTTTCAGTGAATTTCAAAGGTTTTTTAAATGCTAGTCCTAACTATATAAGGCCTGAAACCTATGTTTTTTCAGTGAATTTCAATGGGTTTTTAAATGCTAATTCCTAACTATATCAGGCCTGAAACCTATGGTTTTTCCATTGAATTTCGAAGGTTTTTTAAATGACAATTTTTAAATGTATTAATTGTTATTTTTTTTTATACTGACTTACTACATTTTTGCAGGCACGTGTTCAGAGGGCACGCTCCCTTTTTACAACACTCTGCAGCGCAGCTCCATGGCGCTTGCTGGAGATACCTGTTGGACTAGTTCCCTCTAGGGGACCTCTAGATTGAACAGGAATTAATTCCCCAACTTAAACTGTGCAAACGCGCCCTGTAGAGTGTTCTAAATTGGGGGATTAAGTTCCCTTGCATACTGGGGGTCCCTGGAGGCCAACTAGCCCACCATGAGCCTCCATTATGCACCAGGGGGCTGCAATGCTTTTCCCCAGGGGGTGGCGATCCCCAGGCAGTGTGGGAGGGGATTGCCCCCCCCCACACTTCTTTATCACTATTCCCCCGTGATTTTGTCCCCCCGGGGGTAATTTGAAAAAATAAAACGGGTTCAAAAAAAAATTTGTGGCCTTGTGGGTCCTTGTGGGACCACCTGGGCAGGCCTAGGGGGTCAGGGTGTTTCTACCCTGCCCCCTTTTTTGTGTTCTACACATTTGTTTTTCTGCTTTCTTGAGCCTCGGTCTACCGAGCACAAGATGGCTGACAACACTTCCTGGTTTGAAGTGTTGAAAGCCAATGAGCATGCAGCTCCTGATCGGAAAGTTTTAGAACTCAAAAAGGGGGCAGGGTAGAAGCACCCTGACCCCCTAGGCCTGCTCAGGAGGTCCCACAAGGACCACCAAGGCCCCAAATAGTTTTGGGTTTACACCTCTCTGCAAGACAGCCCCCTGGCGCATTTGCAGAGGGGAAACTAATTCCCCTTGCATACTGGGTGTCCCTGGGGGCCAACTAGCCCACCAGGAGCCTCCAGTATGTGCCAGGGGGCTGCGTTGCTTTGCACCGGGGGGTGGTGGTCCCCAGGGCAGTGTGGGGGGGATTGGGGCCCCCCCACACTTCTTTTTCACTATGCCCCCAGGATTTGGTCCCCCGGGGGGTAATTTTAAAAAAAGCAGACCCGGATGTTTTAAATTTTTGGGGGGCCCCTGAGCAGGCCTAGGGGGTCAGGGTTTTCTACCCTGCCCCCTTTTTGTGTTTTACACGTTTGTTTTTCTGCTTTCTTGTGCCAGAAGATGATTGCCAACACTTCCTGGTTTGTAGCGTTGACAGTCAATGAGCATGCCTTTCCGAGCATGAGCTGCATGCTGATTGGCTGCCAACTGTCTGTCAACACTCCAAACCAAAAATTGTTGGCAGCCATCTTGTGCCTCGGTAGGTTGAGGGATAAGAAAGCCAAAAAACAAACATGTAGAACTCAAAAAGGGGGCTGGGTAGAAGCACCCTGACCCCCTAGGCCTGCTCAGGGGGTCCCACAAGGAATCACGGGGTCCGTGTACGGTGCGCGTACACATACACGCACGTACCGCACATACGCTGACTCCGCCATATTTGGAAAAAAAATTCAAAAAATGTTGGGGCCTTGGGGGTCCTTGTGGGACCCCCTGAGCAGGCCTAGGGGGTCAGGGTGCTTCTACCCTGCCCACTTTTTGAGTTCTACACGTTTGTTTTCCTGCTTCCTGGTGCCTCAGTCTACCGAGGCACAAGATGGCTGCCAACTGTCTGTCAACACTCCAAACCTGAAATTGTTGGCCAATCAGCATGCAGCTCGCGCTCATTAAAGTCTGCATACGTGCGCGCACGGTACGCGTACACGTCCGAGTACGGTGCACGCTTATAGATATATACATTTTTGCGAATTCGATTTTCTCAACAACTACTCAACGGATTTACACCATTTGAGCAAAAGGGCGATTTGCAAACCAAACTCTACCGTTTTGCCAAATTTTTTGTAATTCCGTTCAGCCGTTTGGGCTGCAGCCATGTCTAATCATCCTATGGAAAATACCATGTGGAAAACACGTTTTGGGACCCCCCTTTTTTCTCAGCCCCCACTTCACGAATCACCCCAAAACTTTCACGGAAGGAGCGGGCCATCTTCTATGAGAAATTCGCGAAGATTCATCAACCGGCGCCAAAGTTATTCCCAATAGAATGTTGCGGATTTCCTATGGAAACTAGGACCTAACTATATTTACCTACTGGCGACCGCCAGTAGGTAATATATATGTATATTCACTGAAAAAACCATAGGTTTCAGTCACGTTATAGTTAGGAATTAGCATTTAAAACCCCTTGCCCCCGTATGGCTACCCCCCTTCGCGCACTTGCGTTTTATCCCAGCCATCGGGTCTCACTTGAGTAAACCTCTGCCTATCGAACGCGCAATAGCCAGATACAGCGGCCCCACCACATGTTTCCGAGATACTGACCCGCGCTAACACAGCGCTTTCTATCCTGGAAAAAGTCTTGCCCGTCCGACTTTCCTTTCACATCGTGATTTTTCCGACTCCATCATGACATGCCTGCCTCTAGATTAGCCCGTCCTGAACTTACTTGTAGAAACACACTCAGACAGGGATGTGATGCACTCACGACTTGTCTTGAACAGGCTTCATGAGGTTACAGAATGCAGAGCAGCTGGGGATTTATACACGCAGTGAAGGAACTCTTCCATGTCTAAAGCAGCACGTAACAGGCAGCAGCCATCAGTGCTACATAAGGTCACAATTCACAAACCAAACAGCTACAAATCGCAAATAATAGTAATTTGTACACACTATCATTATCGACCAATTGTAAAGATGTATTTACATGGTTTTGAATTAATTTTTTAATTTTTTGCTTTATGTGGAACAATGACTTGCATGTTTTGCGCGCATCTAACTTTTCTATGTTTACAGTCACATGGTTACCTATGACACTGGGTTGTTCTATCACATGTCAAATATGCACTAGTATAAATGATGCTCACTAACATGGTGCAAGTAGATGTAGTGAACAAGGCGGACTTGTCCGTCGAAACGCGTCTGATCGTCTATATTGGTGAATAAAAACCTTTGATCTTCATCCACGGAGTCGGTGCCTGTTCTTTTCAAAGCCAAGCCAGGATTGGGAAAATATATATATATATATATATATATATATATATATATATATATATATATATTCACGCTCCAAGGTTGTCCACCATGTGAGTAGCACGCGAGCAGCAGCTTTATTTATGTGTAGGTGAGGACGGGGATCCGCTTGTAGACGCCGCTCCGTAATGGATCTGCCCGACGCGTTTCGAAGCTCCATCTGCTTCTCTTCAGGGGCTTTAACGGAAGCGGTGTGCGCACCCGCTACACTTCTCCAATTATATAACTCGCCCGTCGATGGGAGGCTCCAGTGAGACTTCTGGGAAGTGTAGTACGGAAAGCACACAATCAAGTCCTGTATGGACTCCACAAGTGGGCCCGTCCTCGATTCCATGTACGGCTGCTACTTCACTGCCGTGACCCCCACGTTAACGGGGTGGTGCATACTCTGCGGCTGGACTGCCGCATATAGATTCACGCTCCAAGGTTGTCCACCATGTGAGTAGCACGCGAGCAGCAGCTTTATTTATGTGTAGGTGAGGACGGGGATCCGCTTGTAGACGCCGCTCCGTAATGGATCTGCCCGACGCGTTTCGAAGCTCCATCTGCTTCTCTTCAGGGGCTTTAACGGAAGCGGTGTGCGCACCCGCTACACTTCTCCAATTATATAACTCGCCCGTCGATGGGAGGCTCCAGTGAGACTTCTGGGAAGTGTAGTACGGAAAGCACACAATCAAGTCCTGTATGGACTCCACAAGTGGGCCCGTCCTCGATTCCATGTACGGCTGCTACTTCACTGCCGTGACCCCCCCGTTAACGGGGTGGTGCATACTCTGCGGCTGGACTGCCGCATATAGATTCACGCTCCAAGGTTGTCCACCATGTGAGTAGCACGCGAGCAGCAGCTTTATTTATGTGTAGGTGAGGACGGGGATCCGCTTGTAGACGCCGCACACCGCTTCCGTTAAAGCCCCTGAAGAGAAGCAGATGGAGCTTCGAAACGCGTCGGGCAGATCCATTACGGAGCGGCGTCTACGAGCGGATCCCCGTCCTCACCTACACATAAATAAAGCTGCTGCTCGCGTGCTACTCATAAGGTGGACAACCTTGGAGCGTGAATCTATGTGCGGCAGTCCAGCCGCAGAGTATGCACCACCCCGTTAACGTGGGGGTCACGGCAGTGAAGTAGCAGCCGTACATGGGATCGAGGACGGGCCCACTCGTGGAGTCCATACAGGACTTGATTGTGTGCTTTCCGCACTACACTTCCCAGAAGTCTCATTGGAGCCTCCCATTGGCGGGTGAGTTATATGAAATTGGAGAAGTGTAACGGGTGCGCACACCGCTTCCGTTAAAGCCCCTGAAGAGAAGCAGATGGAGCTTCGAAACGCGTCGGGCAGATCCATTACGGAGCGGCGTCTACGAGCGGATCCCCGTCCTCACCTACACATAAATAAAGCTGCTGCTCGCGTGCTACTCATAAGGTGGACAACCTTGGAGCGTGAATCTATGTGCGGCAGTCCAGCCGCAGAGTATGCACCACCCCGTTAACGTGGGGGTCACGGCAGTGAAGTAGCAGCTGTACATGGGATCGAGGACGGGCCCACTCGTGGAGTCCATACAGGACTTGATTGTGTGCTTTCCGCACTACACTTCCCAGAAGTCTCATTGGAGCCTCCCATTGGCGGGTGAGTTATATGAAATTGGAGAAGTGTAACGGGTGCGCACACCGCTTCCGTTAAAGCCCCTGAAGAGAAGCAGATGGAGCTTCGAAACGCGTCGGGCAGATCCATTACGGAGCGGCGTCTACGAGCGGATCCCCGTCCTCACCTACACATAAATAAAGCTGCTGCTCACGTGCTACTCATAAGGTGGACAACCTTGGAGCGTGAATCTATGTGCGGCAGTCCAGCCGCAGAGTATGCACCACCCCGTTAACGTGGGGGTCACGGCAGTGAAGTAGCAGCCGTACATTGGATCGAGGACGGGCCCACTCGTGGAGTCCATACAGGACTTGATTGTGTGCTTTCCGCACTACACTTCCCAGAAGTCTCATTGGAGCCTCCCATTGGCGGGTGAGTTATATGAAATTGGAGAAGTGTAACGGGTGCGCACACCGCTTCCGTTAAAGCCCCTGAAGAGAAGCAGATGGAGCTTCGAAACGCGTCGGGCAGATCCATTACGGAGCGGCGTCTACGAGCGGATCCCCGTCCTCACCTACACATAAATAAAGCTGCTGCTCGCGTGCTACTCATAAGGTGGACAACCTTGGAGCGTGAATCTATGTGCGACAGTCCAGCCGCAGAGTATGCACCACCCCGTTAACGTGGGGGTCACGGCAGTGAAGTAGCAGCCGTACATGGGATCGAGGACGGGCCCACTCGTGGAGTCCATACAGGACTTGATTGTGTGCTTTCCGCACTACACTTCCCAGAAGTCTCATTGGAGCCTCCCATTGGCGGGTGAGTTATATGAAATTGGAGAAGTGTAACGGGTGCGCACACCGCTTCCGTTAAAGCCCCTGAAGAGAAGCAGATGGAGCTTCGAAACGGGTCGGGCAGATCCATTACGGAGCGGCGTCTACGAGCGGATCCCCGTCCTCACCTACACATAAATAAAGCTGCTGCTCGCGTGCTACTCATAAGGTGGACAACCTTGGAGCGTGAATCTATGTGCGGCAGTCCAGCCGCAGAGTATGCACCACCCCGTTAACGTGGGGGTCACGGCAGTGAAGTAGCAGCCGTACATGGGATCGAGGACGGGCCCACTCGTGGAGTCCATACAGGACTTGATTGTGTGCTTTCCGTACTACACTTCCCAGAAGTCTCATTGGAACCTCCCATTGGCGGGTGAGTTATATGAAATTGGAGAAGTGTAACGGGTGCGCACACCGCTTCCGTTAAAGCCCCTGAAGAGAAGCAGATGGAGCTTCGAAACGCGTCGGGCAGATCCATTACGGAGCGGCGTCTACGAGCGGATCCCCGTCCTCACCTACACATAAATAAAGCTGCTGCTCGCGTGCTACTCATAAGGTGGACAACCTTGGAGCGTGAATCTATGTGCGGCAGTCCAGCCGCAGAGTATGCACCACCCCGTTAACGTGGGGGTCACGGCAGTGAAGTAGCAGCCGTACATGGGATCGAGGACGGGCCCACTCGTGGAGTCCATAAAGGACTTGATTGTGTGCTTTCCGCACTACACTTCCCAGAAGTCTCATTGGAGCCTCCCATTGGCGGGTGAGTTATATGAAATTGGAGAAGTGTAACGGGTGCGCACACCGCTTCCGTTAAAGCCCCTGAAGAGAAGCAGATGGAGCTTCGAAACGCGTCGGGCAGATCCATTACGGAGCGGCGTCTACGAGCGGATCCCCGTCCTCACCTACACATAAATAAAGCTGCTGCTCGCGTGCTACTCATAAGGTGGACAACCTTGGAGCGTGAATCTATGTGCGGCAGTCCAGCCGCAGAGTATGCACCACCCCGTTAACGTGGGGGTCACGGCAGTGAAGTAGCAGCCGTACATGGGATCGAGGACGGGCCCACTCGTGGAGTCCATACAGGACTTGATTGTGTGCTTTCCGCACTACACTTCCCAGAAGTCTCATTGGAGCCTCCCATTGGCGGGTGAGTTATATGAAATTGGAGAAGTGTAACGGGTGCGCACACCGCTTCCGTTAAAGCCCCTGAAGAGAAGCAGATGGAGCTTCGAAACGCGTCGGGCAGATCCATTACGGAGCGGCGTCTACGAGCGGATCCCCGTCCTCACCTACACATAAATAAAGCTGCTGCTCGCGTGCTACTCATAAGGTGGACAACCTTGGAGCGTGAATCTATGTGCGGCAGTCCAGCCGCAGAGTATGCACCACCCCGTTAACGTGGGGGTCACGGCAGTGAAGAAGCAGCCGTACATGGGATCGAGGACGGGCCCACTCGTGGAGTCCATACAGGACTTGATTGTGTGCTTTCCGCACTACACTTCCCAGAAGTCTCATTGGAGCCTCCCATTGGCGGGTGAGTTATATGAAATTGGAGAAGTGTAACGGGTGCGCACACCGCTTCCGTTAAAGCCCCTGAAGAGAAGCAGATGGAGCTTCGAAACGCGTCGGGCAGATCCATTACGGAGCGGCGTCTACGAGCGGATCCCCGTCCTCACCTACACATAAATAAAGCTGCTGCTCGCGTGCTACTCATAAGGTGGACAACCTTGGAGCGTGAATCTATGTGCGGCAGTCCAGCCGCAGAGTATGCACCACCCCGTTAACGTGGGGGTCACGGCAGTGAAGTAGCAGCCGTACATGGGATCGAGGACGGGCCCACTCGTGGAGTCCATACAGGACTTGATTGTGTGCTTTCCGCACTACACTTCCCAGAAGTCTCATTGGAGCCTCCCATTGGCGGGTGAGTTATATGAAATTGGAGAAGTGTAATGGGTGCGCACACCGCTTCCGTTAAAGCCCCTGAAGAGAAGCAGATGGAGCTTCGAAACGCGTCGGGCAGATCCATTACGGAGCGGCGTCTACGAGCGGATCCCCGTCCTCACCTACACATAAATAAAGCTGCTGCTCGCGTGCTACTCATAAGGTGGACAACCTTGGAGCGTGAATCTATGTGCGGCAGTCCAGCCGCAGAGTATGCACCACCCCGTTAACGTGGGGGTCACGGCAGTGAAGTAGCAGCCGTACATGGGATCAAGGACGGGCCCACTCGTGGAGTCCATACAGGACTTGATTGTGTGCTTTCCGCACTACACTTCCCAGAAGTCTCATTGGAGCCTCCCATTGGCGGGTGAGTTATATGAAATTGGAGAAGTGTAACGGGTGCGCACACCGCTTCCGTTAAAGCCCCTGAAGAGAAGCAGATGGAGCTTCGAAACGCGTCGGGCAGATCCATTACGGAGCGGCGTCTACGAGCGGATCCCCGTCCTCACCTACACATAAATAAAGCTGCTGCTCGCGTGCTACTCATAAGGTGGACAACCTTGGAGCGTGAATCTATGTGCGGCAGTCCAGCCGCAGAGTATGCACCACCCCGTTAACGTGGGGGTCACGGCAGTGAAGTAGCAGCCGTACATGGGATCGAGGACGGGCCCACTCGTGGAGTCCATACAGGACTTGATTGTGTGCTTTCCGCACTACACTTCCCAGAAGTCTCATTGGAGCCTCCCATTGGCGGGTGAGTTCTATGAAATTGGAGAAGTGTAACGGGTGCGCACACCGCTTCCGTTAAAGCCCCTGAAGAGAAGCAGATGGAGCTTCGAAACGCGTCGGGCAGATCCATTACGGAGCGGCGTCTACGAGCGGATCCCCGTCCTCACCTACACATAAATAAAGCTGCTGCTCGCGTGCTACTCATAAGGTGGACAACCTTGGAGCGTGAATCTATGTGCGGCAGTCCAGCCGCAGAGTATGCACCACCCCGTTAACGTGGGGGTCACGGCAGTGAAGTAGCAGCCGTACATGGGATCGAGGACGGGCCCACTCGTGGAGTCCATACAGGACTTGATTGTGTGCTTTCCGCACTACACTTCCCAGAAGTCTCATTGGAGCCTCCCATTGGCGGGTGAGTTATATGAAATTGGAGAAGTGTAACGGGTGCGCACACCGCTTCCGTTAAAGCCCCTGAAGAGAAGCAGATGGAGCTTCGAAACGCGTCGGGCAGATCCATTACGGAGCGGCGTCTACGAGCGGATCCCCGTCCTCACCTACACATAAATAAAGCTGCTGCTCGCGTGCTACTCATAAGGTGGACAACCTTGGAGCGTGAATCTATGTGCGGCAGTCCAGCCGCAGAGTATGCACCACCCCGTTAACGTGGGGGTCACGGCAGTGAAGTAGCAGCCGTACATGGGATCGAGGACGGGCCCACTCGTGGAGTCCATACAGGACTTGATTGTGTGCTTTCCGCACTACACTTCCCAGAAGTCTCATTGGAGCCTCCCATTGGCGGGTGAGTTCTATGAAATTGGAGAAGTGTAACGGGTGCGCACACCGCTTCCGTTAAAGCCCCTGAAGAGAAGCAGATGGAGCTTCGAAACGCGTCGGGCAGATCCATTACGGAGCGGCGTCTACGAGCGGATCCCCGTCCTCACCTACACATAAATAAAGCTGCTGCTCGCGTGCTACTCATAAGGTGGACAACCTTGGAGCGTGAATCTATGTGCGGCAGTCCAGCCGCAGAGTATGCACCACCCCGTTAACGTGGGGGTCACGGCAGTGAAGTAGCAGCCGTACATGGGATCGAGGACGGGCCCACTCGTGGAGTCCATACAGGACTTGATTGTGTGCTTTCCGCACTACACTTCCCAGAAGTCTCATTGGAGCCTCCCATTGGCGGGTGAGTTATATGAAATTGGAGAAGTGTAACGGGTGCGCACACCGCTTCCGTTAAAGCCCCTGAAGAGAAGCAGATGGAGCTTCGAAACGCGTCGGGCAGATCCATTACGGAGCGGCGTCTACGAGCGGATCCCCGTCCTCACCTACACATAAATAAAGCTGCTGCTCGCGTGCTACTCATAAGGTGGACAACCTTGGAGCGTGAATCTATGTGCGGCAGTCCAGCCGCAGAGTATGCACCACCCCGTTAACGTGGGGGTCACGGCAGTGAAGTAGCAGCCGTACATGGGATCGAGGACGGGCCCACTCGTGGAGTCCATACAGGACTTGATTGTGTGCTTTCCGCACTACACTTCCCAGAAGTCTCATTGGAGCCTCCCATTGGCGGGTGAGTTATATGAAATTGGAGAAGTGTAACGGGTGCGCACACCGCTTCCGTTAAAGCCCCTGAAGAGAAGCAGATGGAGCTTCGAAACGTGTCGGGCAGATCCATTACGGAGCGGCGTCTACGAGCGGATCCCCGTCCTCACCTACACATAAATAAAGCTGCTGCTCGCGTGCTACTCATAAGGTGGACAACCTTGGAGCGTGAATCTATGTGCGGCAGTCCAGCCGCAGAGTATGCACCACCCCGTTAACGTGGGGGTCACGGCAGTGAAGTAGCAGCCGTACATGGGATCGAGGACGGGCCCACTCGTGGAGTCCATACAGGACTTGATTGTGTGCTTTCCGCACTACACTTCCCAGAAGTCTCATTGGAGCCTCCCATTGGCGGGTGAGTTATATGAAATTGGAGAAGTGTAACGGGTGCGCACACCGCTTCCGTTAAAGCCCCTGAAGAGAAGCAGATGGAGCTTCGAAACGCGTCGGGCAGATCCATTACGGAGCGGCGTCTACGAGCGGATCCCCGTCCTCACCTACACATAAATAAAGCTGCTGCTCGCGTGCTACTCATAAGGTGGACAACCTTGGAGCGTGAATCTATGTGCGGCAGTCCAGCCGCAGAGTATGCACCACCCCGTTAACGTGGGGGTCACGGCAGTGAAGTAGCAGCCGGACATGGGATCGAGGACAGGCCCACTCGTGGAGTCCATACAGGACTTGATTGTGTGCTTTCCGCACTACACTTCCCAGAAGTCTCATTGGAGCCTCCCATTGGCGGGTGAGTTATATGAAATTGGAGAAGTGTAACGGGTGCGCACACCGCTTCCGTTAAAGCCCCTGAAGAGAAGCAGATGGAGCTTCGAAACGCGTCGGGCAGATCCATTACGGAGCGGCGTCTACGAGCGGATCCCCGTCCTCACCTACACATAAATAAAGCTGCTGCTCGCATGCTACTCATAAGGTGGACAACCTTGGAGCGTGAATCTATGTGCGGCAGTCCAGCCGCAGAGTATGCACCACCCCGTTAACGTGGGGGTCACGGCAGTGAAGTAGCAGCCGTACATGGGATCGAGGACGGGCCCACTCGTGGAGTCCATACAGGACTTGATTGTGTGCTTTCCGCACTACACTTCCCAGAAGTCTCATTGGAGCCTCCCATTGGCGGGTGAGTTATATGAAATTGGAGAAGTGTAACGGGTGCGCACACCGCTTCCGTTAAAGCCCCTGAAGAGAAGCAGATGGAGCTTCGAAACGCGTCGGGCAGATCCATTACGGAGCGGCGTCTACGAGCGGATCCCCGTCCTCACCTACACATAAATAAAGCTGCTGCTCGCGTGCTACTCATAAGGTGGACAACCTTGGAGCGTGAATATATATATATATATATATATATATATATATATATATATATATATATATATATATATATATATATATATATATATATATATATATATATATATATATATATATATATATATATATATATATATATATATATATTACCTACTGGCGGTTGCCAGTAGGTATATATAGTTAGGATTTTTTCTCTATGGGATTTTTGAAAATTCTATGTCTAATAACTTTGGCGTTTGTGGACGGAATTGGCTGAAATGTTCAGGAAAATGGCACATTTTGTTTCTGAGCAGCCCTTGAAAATTCGGGGAGGGTTCGTCAAGGGGGGGCCGAGAAAAAAGGCCTCACTTTTAGCCCGAACGGCTGAATGGATTTGCACGAAACTTGGCAAAATTGTAGGGACTGGTAGCCCGATGTGCCTTTGCTAGGTCTCAATATATGTGCTTCAGTGAATTTTGAGAAATTAACGTTAAAAAAAAGATATATATCTGTAACAGCGGACCAGGCAGCGCTCCGGTTCGCGGACTTTTCGCGGTACGGAGCTTTGTGAAGCGAAGCTGATTGGTTCTCCGGCGTCTGTGAACATTCCAAACAGTCCGTAGCGGCCGCCATCTTGTCTCTCGGTAGGATCGAGAGACAAGAGGAGGCCAAAGCGAAGGGGCAAATGACCATAAGGGGGCATAGTAGATCCTCGCTGACCCCCTAGGTTTGATGTGGAGGTTTTAAAAGGGCCCCGCGGGGCAAAAAAAATAAATAATAATAATAATCGAACGGCTGAATGGATTTGCACGAAACTTGGTAAAATATTAGGGACTGGTAGCCCGATGTGCCTTTGCTAGGTCTCAATATATGTGCTCCAGTGGATTTTGAGAAATTAACGTTCAAAAAAAGATATATATCTGTAACAGCGCTCCGCTTCGCGTAACGGAGGTTTGCGAAGCTGATTGGTTCTCCGGCGTCTGTAAACATTGCAAACAGTCCGTAGCGGCCGCCATCTTGTCTCTCGGTAGGATCGAGAGACAAGAGGAGGCCAAAGCGAAGGGGCAAATGACCATAAGGGGGCATAGTAGATCCTCCTTGACCTCTTAGGTTTGATGTGGAGGTTTTAAAAGGGCCCGCGGGGCAAAAAAAATAATAACAATAATAATCGAACGGCTGAATGGATTTGCACGAAACTTGGCAAAATTGTAGGGACTGGTAGCTCGATGTGCCTTTGCTAGGTCTCAATATATGTGCTTCAGTGGATTTTGAGAAATTAACGTTCAAAAACAAGATATATATCTGTAACAGCGCTCTGCTTCGCGGAGATAAAATTATCTCTGTATTACCTAGCTGTTGCTAACACCAGTTAGCGACGGCTAGTAGGAGATAGCGACCATCTTGGGCCCCACTTTGCATGTGAGTGATATTTATCACTAATGACATGCAAAGTGGGCATGCCAAGATGTTAGCGACTGGAAACAGTCGCTAACATCGCTATCTCCTATTACCAACTTTTGGAAATATTCGCGATAAGCGCGAATATCTCCAAAAGCTACCACCTGCCCTGAGCAGTTCTTAGCCATGTTATCCAATGGGAGGTGGATAACATGGCTAAGAGCATTAGCTCGGTAATGCATGAATATCGCTGAGTTTTCAGCGATATTAATGCATTGCGGTCGTTTTTTATCGTATTTGCGATAAACCTTGATAATAGCAAGGTTTATCTGCGATAATTTCTGAAGATGCTTAGCGGTAAAAAATTCGTTGCTAAGCATCGTTAGGGATAAATATCGCTTAACTTTGGTAATATGCCCCAACGTCTGTTAACGTTCGATTCGAAGGAAATCAGGAAGTGTTGAAAAACATTGTCTGCGCCATCTTGCCTTTTTTCAAATGCCACACTTTTGTCGTGCACGGCAGTCATTTTAGATGCCTTGACCAGACCCACTCTCTGCACGCTGTCGATCCTTAGCATGGCTCCCCACCCTCGCAAGCATCTCCCCCAGGCAGTGGTCACCCCCGCTCTCTGTCTTATGCATGGGTAATAAACCACCCCCCATCTGCGCTGCTCTTCCCTGAGAATCACACCCTGTGCCCGCCCGACACCTCCCTTTCGCCCTATTCACTACCGCACCCTCTGACACTCCTTTTCCTCTGTGTCCGATTGTCCAGGCCGGTCCTAGGGTATCAGCTAGCCCTGCAGATGTAGTTTATGGCCCCAGCTGTAAAGAATCACCCCTCTTCAAAGGAGTTATAGTAGATCAAGGCCCACACTCGATGAGATCCGTCACAGCAGACGCGTTCCTATTATCTGAAAACCATCCTGTATTGTGATTGGGGAGGGGACCGAGCCTGAAGCGGAAGATTCCAGGGATGACTCTTTGTACATCAAAGTTTTTACAATTATGTGTCACATTAAAAATATATAGCACTCCAACAAAGTAGTAAGATTATAAAACTTTAATAACTTATAAATATATACAAGAAAACAAAAACAGTAATAACATATAAACATTTTTAGGGAAAAACAACGAAGTAGCGGTCGGCTGTGCGAATAGTCCCAACGCAGCACAACGTCCAGATTTCACTGATTTCGGAATCCGGCGTGGGGCGTCGCGGGGGGTGGGTCATCAGTAGCAAACTGTTGTGCGAATAGTTCCAAGGCAGCAGAACGATGGCACCAAGGTGATGTCCAGTAAGTTGCCGCACTGGTTTTGGTATCCTACAATGCTGCTCCGAATAACGGCGTGGGGCGCCCCGGGGGAGGCGGCGTGAACGGGCCTCTCCAGGTGGAGTCTCGTCTGTTGTAGTGGGGCGCCCCTTTACCGTTTCAGTTGCCATTCCGTCCGCTTTTGGTCCACTGTGTCAAAAGCCGCAATTCAGCTGAGTTGCGCCCACTCTTGCGGTGCAGCGATAGGCGGCTGTCACAGGATTCTCAAAATGGCGGCAGGCTGTTTCCTTTTTGGGCCTGGTCCACTGAAATGGCCCTGGGACACCTTGGAAATCGGACGCTTGTCTGCTAGGTCTTGGACCCCATTCTCGAAAGCGTCCCCTCCGCCTTGAGGATTCATCAAAAGTTTTGGGGGCCCCCGACTCCTGCAGGCTTCTGGTGGGGAGCGGCTGCCATGATTGCTCGCGGAATGACTACGACGGAGCCACGAGATGGTGGTGCTTTCATGGTGACGCCAGCTTCAGTCTGAAACATCCAGAAACAAGGTGGGGCTTTCATCGTTTGGTGAAAAAAAAAAGCTTTCATCCAATGAAAAGTGTTGTTTTTAGGTCATATGATCAAGCCTTCCATCATTAGGAAACCAAAAGTAAAATGAACCAATGAAAAGTTTTATAAACAAGTCACATGACCTGTTATGCGGCATAGGGTATAAAATGCGGAGAAAATACGTTGGCACGTGAGGCGGCGTCAGTAGCGGACCGATGTGCGAATAGGCCGAAGGCAACACAACGCGCCAAGATCCGGATGGCACCGAGGTGGTGTCCAGCAAGTTGCAGCACTGGTGTGGCCATCCTACAATGCTGAAAGTCGGCGTGGGGCGCCCTGTTGGCCTGTGAGTTCGCGTCAGTAGCGGACCGATGTGCGAATAGGCCGAAGGCAGCACAACGCGCCAAGATCCGGATGGCACCGAGGTGGTGTCTAGTAAGGTGCACTGGTGTGGCCATCCTACAATGTTGAAAGTCGGCGTGGGGCGCCCCGTTGGCCTGTGAGATGGCGTCAGTAGCGGACCGATGTGCGAATGGGGCCAAAGGCAGCGCAACAATGTTTTCTGAATAGAAGACACCACAAGGCGCTGAGATGCCAAGATCCGGATGGCACCGAGGTGGTGTCTAGCAAGTTGTGGCACTGGTGTGGCCATCCTACAATGGTAAAAGTCGGCGTGGGGCGCCCTGTTGGCCTGTGAGATGGCGTCAGTAGCGGACCGATGTGCGAATGGGGCCAAAGGCAGCGCAACAATATTTTCTGACTAGAAGACACCACAAGGCGCTGAGATGCCAAGATCCGGATGGCACCGAGGTGGTGTCTAGCAAGTTGCCGCACTGGTGTGGCCATCCTACAATGTTGAAAGTCGGCATGGGGCGCCCCGTTGGCCTGTGAGATGGCGTCAGTAGCGGACCGATGTGCGAATGGGGCCAAAGGCAGCGCAACAATATTTTCTGAATAGAAGACACCACAAGGCGCTGAGATGCCAATATCCGGATGGCACCGAGGTGGTGTCTAGCAAGTTGTGGCACTGGTGTGGCCATCCTACAATGGTAAAAGTCGGCGTGGGACGCCCTGTTGGCCTGTGAGATGGTGTCAGTAGCGGACCGATGTGCGAATGGGGCCAAAGGCAGCGCAACAATATTTTCTGACTAGAAGACACCACAAGGCGCTGAGATGCCAAGATCCGGATGGCACCGAGGTGGTGTCTAGCAAGTTGCCGCACTGGTGTGGCCATCCTACAATGTTGAAAGTCGGTGTGGGGTGCCCCGTTGGCCGATGAGATGGCGTCAGTAGCGGACCGATGTGCGAATGGGGCCAAAGGCAGCGCAACAATATTTTCTGAAGAGAAGACACCAAAAGGCGCTGAGATTCGGTTACCACCGAGGTGATGTCTAGCAAGTTGCCGCACTGGTGTGGCCATCCTACAATACTGCTCCGAATAACGGCGTGGGGTGCCCGAAGGGGGGGGGGGAGGCGGCGTGAACGGGCCTTCCTAGGTGGAGGCTCGTCTGCTGTAGTGGGGCGCCCCTTTACCGTTTCAGTTGCCATTCAGCTGAGTTTCGGCTGCTCTTGATGCTACAGCGACAGGCGGCTGCAACAGGACTCCCAAAATGGCGGCTTGTTCTTTGGATTTGGGCCTGGTCTACTAAAATGGCCCTGGGACACTTTAGAACTCGGACGCTCGATTTTTTTTTTCCTTTCCTGTACATGCAAAAAAAATGTAAATGCCCGGTACGTTACACGCTTCATCTGCCACGATGTACTCTCCAGAGGAACCGAAAAAAAATATAGTTATGGTAACTATACCATGCATCGTCATATGGAGAGGTGGCACCAATTAATTATAGTGCTGCATAAAAGAGAGATTTGGAGGAGAACCCCCGACCTGCCAGTACATTCATCAAAGAAGTGGCACTGACAGCATCAGAGGCAAGGGAAATGGTCCCAAATATTTAGAACTTTGGAAAGATTAAAATGACATGTTTAGATTGTGGCAAATTAATTTCATGTGGACAGATGAGTGTTACTCTAATAAATACAGCATATGAACATCATCATAGTCGATGGTTGGTAGAGACATTTTGACTATATCCTGGACCTGCCCGTCCTCGCCCAAAATGGCGCCGGAATAAATGGGACTCGTAACTCCTTGTTGTGTACTGGTTGCAGAACCTTGAAATCACGAGATACGTATGCAGTTTTGAAGCATATGGCGGGCGGGGACGAGAATTGATTGAATATTTCGACATCCCTATTGATATTAAGTTCTGATGTGTTATTGATTACTGTACTATTGAAAGTTCGAATTAACGTCACCCATGGTACTTGCCCGCAAATGTATATCTAGATAATTTTATTGTAACTGGCCCTGTCGTATTTTAATTATAAAATGTACGTCCACCGATTCCGCAACTGTTAGACACCTTAGTTCTTGCAACCTAATGGCCCGCCCGTTACGTTCCTCTACAGTGTAAATGTCTACTCATCATATACGATTACAGTTTGCTCCGTGGCCGGCCCACGTGGTTATAGGCTCGTATTTGTATAATGAAATTTTCACAATAAAGGTTTTTAAAAGAAAACATGGTAGTAGTATATACATTGGTAAAGTTTTTAATAATAGTCACTGTTTTAGAATCATTAAAAGGCAAGTGAAATAAAGCAGACCAATTACATGAAGGGTAAAAGGTATAATGCGCAGGAACGCAGTAAAGATAAATGGTCAAGGGCTGTTGTGTTTTCTACTCCTGCAACATAAAGTGATCGATAAGAATCTCATATTCAGGCGTATCGGCGATTAAGACAGCAGGTCGACCCTCTTTTGCTCAACGGCTCCGTCATGGGACGAAGAAACGCTCTTTTTCTCGAAAAAAGAATATATTTTACTTGCAGGACAGTTGTAAATTTTCCGGGAAAGTACATTAGCCTGGAACATTATAACATATATTTAAGAAAAAATAATGTTCGGAAGTAATAAAAAGCGTAATTTTTAGGTCATATGACCAAGCCTTTCATCATTAGAATAAGAAAAGTCAAATGAACCAATGAAAAGTTTTATTAACAAGTCACATGACTTGTTATGCTTACGTTACGCGCTGCGCGTCGCGCCCCGGATGACTTCCGGATGCGCTAACGCGGCGCATCATATGACGCATTACGCGACAACGCAGGTCCAGAATATAGTCAAAATGTCTCCACCAACCAGCGGTTGGAACACAACCCCTTTCAGCAGGCTAAATAGTTCTGTTAAATGACAACAGAAGGGACAGGCAACAAGAACCATCAGTCAAAGATGGGAGGGCTAGTTCTTCTCTACCGGGTTACATTGGGGCGCTACCGGAACTGATCGAATTGGTAGTCTACAGTGTTTCTGGATGTTTCAGACTGAAGCTGGGGTTAGCATGAGAGCACCACCATTTCGTAGCTCCGTCGTGGCCATTCCGCAACCAATCATGGCAGCCGCTCTTTATCGTTATTTTGGGCGGGGTGGGTGGCGGAGCCGAGCTGTTTTGCAGCCATCATTGTGTGGAGTTCAGTTCATCTCACTAGTTTTGTATTTGTCATGAGGGGTTGTTCCTAATGTTTCTATTTTAGCGAGGTCAAAAAGAGATCCCATTAGTGGCCTACTGATTTTGCTCGATTCCTTTTCTTTTTTTTTTACACGATTTTTCGTTATC
The DNA here is from genome assembly GCF_964261635.1 of Lissotriton helveticus. Classification (NCBI taxonomy): domain Eukaryota; kingdom Metazoa; phylum Chordata; class Amphibia; order Caudata; family Salamandridae; genus Lissotriton; species Lissotriton helveticus. The sequence goes on from NC_136063.1 coordinate 1,952,389,921, forward strand.
TGCAAAGACTAAACAGAGTATTGCGACTCTGTGTCTGTTTGTAAATAGAGAATGAACCAAAGAGAACCAATTCTAAAACAGTAAATGCTTGGATAACAATCAATCAAATGGAGAGAGAAGCAGGCACGACGTATTACAACGGGGGCAAAGGCCTGCGTTAACTACCTTTCACTATCTGCAAAGAGAGAGTACTCCTAATAGAAATGAGGGGGGGCACCATTCAAAGCAGATCAGTGTGCATAAACACGAAAATGTTTTCACTTACCACGTACTTGACATTCGACAGCTTATGATATTTGCTATTAAAAAACCATTGAAATTCACTGAAAAAACCATAGGTTATAGACCATATATAGTTAGGAATTAGCATTTACAAAACCTTGAAAATTCACTGAAAAAACCATAGGTTATAGACCATATATAGTTAGGAATTAGCATTTAAAAAACCTTATTTTACTCACACAAAACCATTGAAATTCCATATATAGTTAGTTGCGCTAACTATATATCGCGCACCCGCAATCCACTGCTGATGATGTCACATATTACATCATTCATGACATGGTCAGTGACATCACTGATGACATCACTGATGACATCTCAAATGACATCACTGATGACATCACTGATGACATCTCATTTGACATCAATGACCACATCACTGATGATATCATTCATGTGACAATACAATGCATCTCCTCACATTTTAATATAACCTCTGTTTCACCCAGTGTTAAATACAGAGTATAATTTTTGAAACCATTGACACACCAATACTAGTTACTACATATGTACTCACTGATTCCTACGTCTACACACACATTCACTCATTCACCCATACAATCATTCATACATACAATCACTCATCTTTACAACACTATCATATGCACTCATACACCTATACAGACACTCACACTCTGCCACTCATGCATGGAGTTACTCACACACCTAGTCAGTCCTGTAAAGAATCAATCACACTTCCATTTTCTTGTCTATACAGTTAAACATAGAGCACCTTACATTTTCAAACATATACTAACACATACTTACTTTCTTATACAATCATTGATACAAGTACACATTGATCTGCAGAGAGTCACACACCTCCCAGCCAGCCACACACACACTCAGTCTCCCATACAAATACTTGGACAATCAATCAATAACCCATATAGTTAATCATACAGCTACTGATCAACACATGCAGCAGTTTACAGAACAACAGACATAATGATGCACAAATTAAGACAGTTTAGTCACCAACCCATGCACTCAGTGAGACACATTTAATCACTCACTCATACATTCAGTCATGCACCTACTAAATCCTTCGTCCAGACACTTATACATCTACTCATTCTTCAATATGTAAAACATATTTAAACTTTACAGAAACACACAGTCACTGGATGATGTCATCAGTGATGTCATCAGTGATGTCATTTGAGATGTCATCAGTGATGTCATCAGTGATGTCACTGACCATGTCATGAATGATGTAATATGTGACATCATCAGCAGTGGATTGCGGGTGCGCGATATATAGTTAGTGCAACTAACTATATATGGAATTTCAATGGTTTTGTGTGAGCAAAATAAGGTTTTTTAAATGCTAATTCCTAACTATATATGGTCTATAACCTATGGTTTTTTCAGTGAATTTTCAAGGTTTTGTAAATGCTAATTCCTAACTATATATGGTCTATAACCTATGGTTTTTTCAGTGAATATATATATATATATATATCCACACTCACAGGAACCCCTTTGAAATAGAGCCACACGAGGGTAAGAATAAGGTCCACTTTTATTGGAAGGCAGCCTGCCGGCAGGGACCATCAGGGCAGCAATAATAAAAAGTCAAAAGTTAACGGCAGACGCGTTTCAGGAGTGATCCTTTCTTCAGTGGCGTTTTTTGGCAAAGATGGCTGGAAGCGCTTATAAAGACACACACGATATTTGTATCACCCGCCCATAAGGTGTGGCCTCTTGCAAGGAATTATGGGTGATGTAGTGTCCTTGTATTTTCCCCAGTGGGCGCGCCTCCAAACAACTTGAAATCACAGCCTTTTCAAATTTGCAAATGTCCATGGCGGAACCTGCCCCGCTTTATGTGCTGTCGACCGGAACCTTCGAACTGGCTTCCCCCTGCACGGGCTCCAGTTTGCCCTCGTTCCAACAATGGCAGCAACGCTGTGATGCCGCCATCGACCCGCCAAACGGAATGAGTAGCTGAATGAGTGTCTGAATGGATGATTTGGTGGGTATGGGACTGACTAAATAAGTGAGTGATAGAACATGTCTTAGTGTATGCATGGGTGAATGACTAATCTGTGTCAATGTCCGTATCAGTCTGTTAGTAGTGTGTAAGAGGCTGCATGTGTTGGTGAGTACCTACTTGAGTGTCTATAGGGGTTAATGATTGGGTGCCTGAGTTTCTGTGTGGGTGGGTGGGGGGGGTGACTCACTGCATGGATGTGTGAAGGGTGAATCACTGGGTAATGGGTTCATGAGTGAGTGGATATCTCAGTGGTATATGTGTGAGTAACTACATATGGGAAAGGCAGTATATGTAAGTGCTGGAGTATATAAGTGACTATATGTGAAAGAGAGGATTGTGACAGTGACTGTTTGGATGAGTGTGTGCTTGAGTCAGTGATTGATAAGATAGTAAGTATGTATTAGTATCTGTATGAATAAGTGAGGTGGTGTGTCTATAACTGTATAGGTGAGTAAATGGCAATGTGATTAATTCTTTGCCTGAGCGACTAGGTGTATCAATAACTCTATAAGTGAGAGGCAGTGTGTGAGTGCCTGTATGGGTATATGATTGCATATATCAGTGGCTGTATAGATGAGTGACTGCATGAATGAGCGACTGTATGGGTGAGTGAGTGGATGTGTGTGCATCTATGAATCAGTGAGTGGGTATGTACTAACTGGTATTGGTGTGTGGATGGTTTCGAGAATGGTGGTCTGTATTTTATAGTGAGTGTATCAAAGATTATATTAGGGTGTGAAGAGGTGCATCACATATTATACATGGTCAGTGACATCACTGATGACATCACTAATGACATCTCTAATGACATCACTGATGACATCACTGATGACATCATTCACGTGACAATCAAACACACCTTATCACAATGTAGTATACTCTTTCATCACTCACTGTAAAATAGAAAGTGCCATATTTAAAACCATTGACACACCAATAGAAATTTCTAAACACCCACTCAGTTATTCATATAACTATACACACATCTAATCACTTACCTATAGATTCAGTGTTATATGCAGTGAATAATCAACAGAACACTATCAAATATACTTATACGCCTATTTCAACATTACACACCAGCACACATTGTATTCACTTATAAAGACATCCTTCTGACTTATGCAAACAATTGATTATACTTACATTTACTCACCTACACACTTATACAAACACCACTTCATCTATAGATATAGTAACTCACACTTAGTGTGTTATGAAATCACTATTACAAGTATACAGTTATTCATATAGTGACTCACACAATCACTAATTCTTAAGCACACTTAATTAGATATAACTGTCACATACACTGCCTTTTTTTCAAGTTTAATGGAGATGTACCATTGAGAGAAATATTTCATCACCACCACACCCATAAACATATACACTCACTGAAAGAACTGTTATAACATGTAGTCTTAACCTCAATACCTACTGAATGAACTATTCACACATTTTTTGGCAATCACACACCCCCCACCAAACCACATAGACATTCATTTACCCATACAAATACTCAGTTAAGAAACCATTAACAAATATAGTCTTTAACATAGCATTTAAGACAAAGCAATAAAGACGTTCACACAGTTTAGTAACTACACATTATATATAGTGAGACTCTACAAATTAGTCAAGGAAACAATCAATGACACTGTTACTAAATCCACCATCCACACATTTATATTTATATATCCACTCATTCTTCAATGCAAAGTAGTGTATATATAATGCATATTTAAATATCAAAGCAAACCACATTCACTGGATGATGTCATCAGTGATGTCATTTGAAATGTCATCAGTGATGTCATCAGTGATGTCACTGACCATGTCATCAATGATGCAATATGTGACATCATCAGCAGTGGATTGCGGGCGCGCGAGTTATAGTGAGTACAACTAACTATAACGGGGGGATTTCAATGGTTTTGTATGAGTAAAATGTCCAGCTAACTATAACTGGTGTGAAACCTATGTTTTTTTCAGTGAATTTCAAAGTTTTTTTAAATGCTAATTCCTAACTATAACGAGTGTGAAACCTGCAGGGCCTTATTTACGAGCCCCTTGTGCCTCCGGAACATCACTTTTTGTGACGTTCCAGTGGCGCAGAAGACTGAGTGATATTTATCAGGCAGGACTAAGCCACTTTTTAAGTCCCTTTAACGCAGTGTCCTGCGTTAAAGGGGCGTGCAAAGGGGGTTGCTGGGGGCGTTCACAGCTGCATCCATGGACTTGAGTAATTTATAGCATCCTCAAAGTCAGTCTTTCAAAAATTCCAAAGTATAGGACATGATAATCCAAATCCAAATGTTTCTCAAGAAAAGTCATAAACCGTGTCCGTGGGTCATATCTGCCCAAACGCCGATATTCAGAACGATTGAAAATGACTTTTCTTGAGAAACATTTGGATTTGGATTATCATGTCCTATACTTTGGAATTTTTGAAAGACTGACTTTGAGGATGCTATAAATTACTCAAGTCTGCCCGAATTGTGTGGGTAAAATTGATACCTAGTCACTTTGAATAAGAATGTACTTACCACTGGTCTAACATTTGGAAGAAATATCTAGTTATATGACAACAGGATACCGACATAACTTGAAGGAAATAAGAACACCCTGAAGAAGTTCTGTTGCACAGAACGAAACGCGTCGACTAGCTGTGGTACATAAACTTGAGGAAAATAAAAGCATTTGAATATACACCAAGATTCAGCGCTTCAATAAAGACTCTAAGTCAGTGGTTCCCAAACATTTGACTCCTGAGGACCCCCATTGAGCCACAACTGGAAGCCGGGGACCCCCAAGCAATTTGTATGAGTTAAATTTCAAAATTAAAACAGTAATTCGAACAAAATACACACGTGTGCACACACAACAAATACTTAAAGTATTAAGGATTTTGGGGCCAGCTGTAGGACCATTTCATTTAGCGCCTCGCAATTTGCGACACATTGCGAGTGGCAAATTGCGAGTCGCTAAATGAAATGTACAACAGTGTGTTTAACACTTTTTGGGATTCCCAATGGGGTCGCAAATTGCGAGGTTCATTAATATTAATGAGCCTCTCGCAATATGCGACCCCATTGGAAATGCCAGCCCTAACAGGGATGGTGGCCTTCTGGGCTCTGCAGGCCAACATGTCTCGTACTGCTTTTAAATAAAGCAGTTAAAAAAAAATGTAGCCTGTTTACCAAGCATTTAAAATAAAAAAGAAAATTAAACGTTTTCGGTTCATTTTCTAAGGGCAGGCAGAGGTCCCTGGGACCACTGCCTGCCCTTAAAAAAATATTTTGCATGCATTTGCAAAGGGGGAGGGGTCCCCTGGGAACCGTTCCCATTTGCGAATGCATTACCATCTACTTGAAGTAGGTGGTAATTGCGACTGTTTTGCGACCGCAAAACATTTGTACATGGTTTTGAGACTCCCTATTTGGAAGGGAATGCCCCTTCCAAATAGCAGGTTGCAAAACCTATTTAGCGAGTCGCAAACAAATTGCGACTCGCGAAATAGGCTATGTACATGGCTCAATAGATTTTTGCATGCATAAACGGGTTCACGAACCCGTTTGCGCATATAAAAACAGATCGTACATCTGGCACTTAGTATTTTATATTGAAGTAATAGCCCCTCTGTCACATGTATTGCATTTGTTTTATAGCATCTCTCATACCATTGTAGGATGTCAGACCACTTTACATCACACACATATAGAGACATTGAATCATACATGTAAATCAGTGTGTATATAAAATGTTTAAAGAGTGCATGGTCTGGAAAAGCACAAACTCAGGATTCAGAACATAACACAGTGGCTAGCACTGACTTTAACATTAAAAATGCATTTCCACCCAAATAAATCTTTTTAGCAGCATCAGGATAATGAATAACTGGGAAAAAAATTACGTTAATAACTGGTACCATGCAGTTTGCAAGCAGCTGTTTGATGACAGGTTATAGGTCCCTCTGCTAGATTATGATTGTCACTTATGAAGTGCACAGTAACAAAAGAAGTTCTGTGACAAAAGCTGTAACCACAAACCTATGCACATAAAATACTGCTTTTAAGATGCATGATACACGTTCTTTGCAGTAGGCACATTAACCTTCTGTGCTATATTAGTTCAATAGAAGCTGCCACTAAACAAAACTCTCCTCTGCTCCAGAAGGTACATTAATCACTGGCATTCTCTTGACACTTTTATTGTTGTGCCGGTAGGCTGCTAATTATACAAGAAACATTTCTGTGCTTTTAAAACTGTTGCCTACGGACCCCCTGGGAATGTGTCACGGACCCCTGGGGGTCCGCGGACCACAGTTTGGGAAACACTGCTCTAAGTGATATGATTTGATTGGACTTGTTGTTCAAGTGGTGCTGTGCCAAACTTTGGAATATTCTCCACTACTCTCTACTACTCACTCTCTACTACTCATTCTCTACTACTCTACTACTCTCTACTACTCTCTCTCTACTACTCACTCCCTACTACCCACTATCTACTACTCTCTACTACTCACTCTCTACTACTCTCTCTCTACTACTTACGCTTCACTACTCACTCTCTACTACTCTCTACTACTCACTCTCTACTTCTCACTCTATACTACTCTCTACTACTCTCTACTACTCACTCTCTACTTCTCACTCTCTACTACTCTCTACTACTCACTCTCTGCTACTCTCTCTACTGCTCTCTACTACTCTCTACTATTCACTCTCTACTCTCTATTACTCACTCTCTACTCTCTACCTCTCTCTACTTCTCTCTACTTCTCTCTCTACTAGTCTCTACCTCTCTACCTCTACCTCTCTACCTCTACCTCTCTACCTCTCTCTACACGCACACATATACACACATATATATGCATATATATGAATATGCATTTATATATATGTATGTGTATATTACCTACTGGCGGTCGCCAGTAGGTATATATAGTTAGGATTTTTTCTCTATGGGATTTTTGAAAATTCTATGTCGAATAACTTTGGCGTTTGAGGACGGAATTGGCTGACATTTTCAGGAAAATGGCACATTTTGTTTCTGAGCAGCCCCTGAAAATTTGGGGGCGTTTCGTCAAGGAGGGGCCGAGAAAAAAGGGGGGGTCCCAAAACGTGTTTTTCCCATGCAATTTTCCATGGGGCGGTTGGCCTCACTTTTAGCTCGAACGGCTGAATGGATTTTCACGAAACTTGGCAAAATTGTAGGGACTGGTAGCCCGATGTGCCTTTGCTAGGTCTCAATATATGTGCTCCAGTGGATTTTGAGAAATTAACGTTCAAAAAAATATATATATCTGTGAGCGCACTCCGGGCAGCGCCCCGGTTCGCGCACCTGACGCGTAACGGAACTTCGCGAAGCGAAGCTGATTGGCTCTCCGGTGTCTGTCAACATTCTAAACAGTCCGGAGCGGCCGCCATCTTGTCTCTCGGTAGGATCGAGAGACAAGAGGAGGCCAAAACAAAGGGGGAAATGACCATAAGGGGGCATAGTAGATCCTCCCTGACCCCCTAGGTTTGATGTGGAGGCTTAAAAAGGGCCCCGCGGGGCAAAAAAAAAAGTGTTTTTTTTGCGTGGGGAGCGCCCGGTACGCGCACCGGGAAGCGGTCTGGGGAGCGTACTATAAGGAAAAAAGAATGATAGACTATGATATTTTGAAATATTGTAGGTTTATTGATTGTTCTTTTTGTTGTTTTTTTGTTTTTTTATTTAAGTAGCAGTATTTATGATTATTAAATATACATTTATTTTTGTGATTGTGCACAGTATACTATAAGTCTGACTTTACATTATAATCAATTTGGTACTAGTTTATGAATTACATATAAAAATTATTAAAGACTCAAACAATTTTTGATTATTAAATATAAATTTATTTTTCTGATTCTTTTTCAAAATTTAATAGAACATCTAACATTTGACTGTCTGATATGTCTTCTTTTTGACTGAACATAACTTCCCACATTTGACCGTCCTGATAATGAAGTAAGAAATCCACAGATTCTACACATTGTAGAAGTTCATGGTCCCGTGATTCATCCATGAATTCCAAGTCAATGGGTTCAATTATTTCCTCATTGTTCATCTCTAGGACAATTTCAAAGGAAACGTTCTGTTCTCCTTCCATTTTTGTGCTGAAATTTGCATAAAAAATAAATATATCAGTAGAGATAGGGCACTGTTGGGTTTAAGTTCAGACAGGTACTTTTTAGGCGTGAAGTAGTACTATTAAAAAGTGCCTGTGAAAAAGCCTAAGTAAATTCATAATTATACCACAGAAACCTAAATCAATCCATAATTATAATTAACAAGCCTTTCTCAATGTCTAACTGTTACAGAGGGATAGTATATAACTATCTGAAAATGTTTTCAAATTTATAAAATAACATCTTACCTTTTAAAAACAAGTTTAAGTTGTCAGTGAAAATGATTTTGCAATGTAGTTCAGGAAGTAGTAGTCAAAATGGCTGTGTTTCTCTCTCTTTCTTTATATATATTCAGGTACATAACCAATCAAATGTCAGGTAAAAAAAGTAGAAAATGAAAGTAACATTTTAATTGGTTGTCAATTCCAACACTTCAGATGTGTTTTGTGAAGTAATTTACCTCAGGGTATTTAGAGAGGTCTACAGGCTAAATGGCTAAATGGAATTCCAATCAAATTTGTGAAAATGGTAGGGATTGGTATGTAGTATGAGCTAATCTATATTTGGTGAAAGTGTCTCCAGTGGTTTTTCTGTATATTACTTTCCCACCTTTTTTGAGCGAGCGCTTCCCGGTGCGCGCCCCGGTACGCGAACCGGCAGCGTTACGGGAGTCCTCCATTTTGTGTTTCGGTAGAATTGAGATACAAGATGGAGGGCAAATAATGTTCAGAATAGGTAGAAGGGGGCACGGTAGACGTATCCTGACCCCCTAGGTTTTCTGAGGGTAGCTGAGGAGGACCATATGTGCGGAAAAAAACCATTTTTTTTCAAATTTTCGCGCGGTTAGCGTCCGGTGCGCGTACCGGGTAGCGCTCCGGGGAGCGTACTTTGGTGAAAATTAGTGAAAAAAGTTAGAGTAAAATAATAATTGTGAGTGATCAGATGTAGGGTAGCTCTGAAAAGAGCTTTTGGGTCCTGTGGCTGATGTAGGTACCTGCAAGTAGGTACCAATGCACAGTCTTAAATTGAGGATGAAAATTCTGTTCCCCTCATCTGAGAAGTGAACTCCATCTGCTCTGTAGATATCTTGCATGTAGTAACGCAAGTTATTGTTGTAGATGGAGCCCATTCCATGGTCTCTCATGTAAGCTGAAACAGACTTATTTACATGCTTTCTCGATTTCTCAATTTGTGGACAAAATTGGTTGGACCACTTCCATTTCTGTCTTTGGCATATATTTGAATATACCAAGGCAGTTTGAGGAAATAGTGCCATCAATTGCTCAAAGGTGTCCTTTAAAAGCATTTCCAGACCTACCCCAGTCAAAGTGCCCAAGTCATTTCCTCCACAGTGCACAATTAACAGGTCAGGTTTTGGCAAATGCAAAAAGGTTTTCACCAATGGTATCAATTGGTGACATCTTAATCCTCTGTGGCCAATCCAGTTGATTTCCACATTTTGTAAATTGAGGTTGTGTAAATTTCTGTTATCAGTATACCTTTGAGCCCAGTGGATATAACTATGTCCAACAATCCAGACAGAAAACATGGTGAGAGGAGGTTCTGCTGCAGTCAGATGAAGTGTGGTAATGAAATGGCAGTTGAAACAGTAGGAGTATGTAATGAAAAAAACTGTGGAGTTTCTGTAGTAATTAATCAGTAGCAGTGATTGGTGGATTTTGATTGCTGAAAACAGAAAGTTAGGGTGCATGGATGAGTTCTTTGAAAGATGTAATTTGAATGGTCAAGAAAAAATCATTTTATGAAAGATTGCACTGGATACGCAGGTGTACTGAGAGTTCAGAGTTCAATTGAAACATTGTTGTGTGAACTTGCAAACATGAGAGGTCTTTCAGGAGGTGGTTGCTATGGAAAAAAGGCAGAAAGGGCAGAGGGGGGAAGGGTGTTGATTTGAAAAAAGTGAGGGAAGAGTTTTGATTGGGTGACATGAGAGATATGTGTGATGAATTACAGCATTTCTGTGCATTGATGGTTGCAGCCTCTGGAGTTCATACCTTTTGCTCTGCTGAAGACAAATTGGTGTGTGTCTGAGACTGTTTTGAAACTCAAAAAGTATTTGCTAAGGTGAGAAAAGATTCATTTAATTTAAATAGAGAATAGTATGCTTTAAGGAGAAAATTATGAAGAAAGTTGTGTTTTTAAAATGTTGCTTTGTGTCAAGTGTTTTACAAATAGATTTTGTTTCTTTGAGTTACATAGCCATGTTACATAGGCATGTTAAAAGTGACGCAAAAATTGTGCAAGGGCCTTAAAAAAATGCTTTCATGTGTCTTAGGGCATTTTAAGTCACTTCCCCATGAATGTAGGTATATAATTAGTTTACATGATGTGTTTAAAAACAATTTTTGAAATCAATTAGGTTTCTTGATATGTACTGCTAGAGTTTCATAGGTTGCTTGGGGCATATTTACAAGGCCTTTGAGTTCCTTTGATGTTATTTTTCCCATTTTAATTTAAGACACTTCCTTGTGGTGCAAGGTCCTTGTAAATACGCCCCCATCTGTGCTTGGCAAATTTAGATTTTGATTCTTTGAGTTACATAGCCATGTTAAAAGTGACGCAAAATTGGTGCAAGGGCATTAAAAACGCTTTCATGTGTCTTAGGGCATTTTAAGTCACTTCCCCATGAATGTAGGTATATAATTGCTTTACATGATGTGTTTAAAAACGTTTTTTGAAATCAATTAGGTTTCTTGATATGTACTGCTAGAGTTTCATAGGTTGCTTGGGGCATATTTACAAGGCCTTTGAGTCTCTCTGATGTTATTTTTCCCATTTTAATTTAAGACATTTCACCGTGGTGCAAGGTCCTTGTAAATACGCCCCCATCGGTGCTTGGCAAATTTAGATTTTGATTCTTTGAGTTACATAGCCATGTTAAAAGTGACGCAAAAATGGTGCAAGGGCCTTAAAAAAACGCTTTCATGTGTCTTAGGGCATTTTAAGTCACTTCCCCTTGAATGTAGGTATATAATTAATTTACATGATGTGTTTAAAAACGTTTTTTGAAATCAATTAGGTTTCTTGATATGTACTACTAGAGTTTCATAGGTTGCTTGGGGTATATTTAAAAGGCTTGAAATGAGCAAAAGAAATTCCACATTTTTCAATTACATGAGGTTTAGGACTGTCCAGGGACACAGAAGAGGTCTGGCCTTTGTTCAAGAGTGCAGTGGACATGACTCACTTCATTGGTAGGCCTGCACATGTATTATCTCCTCTGTACTCTTCAATAAGCCTAAATTTCATCTGCAACCCTGAGTAGGCCTCACCTCAAACAAATCTCTGGATAGGCCTCACCTTATCGTCATCCTGAATCAATCATTTAAAATGTTAGGGGCAGATTTATGATGGCCGTGCGCCTCTTTTGCGCCGCTGTTGCGTCACTTTTGTGATGTAGTAGTGATGCAAAAGATGCACCATGTTGCAAGATAGGCCTCACTTCATCTCCAACAAGATACCGTCAGTTTAAACTGTAAACATTTAGGACTGTGTAGGGGGCATGGAGAAGCTGAATCTTCTGTAAATGTCAACATTTTTGTATACAGTGCTCAACTTCTGTGTACTCTTTGATATGCTAGACTCCATCTGCACTATGAGATACCTAAGCAAAGGAAACACAGGTGATGTGATTGTGAAATGAGGAAAAGAAATTCAACATTTTTCAATTACATCACCTGTGTTTCCTAACTTTACGAATCACATTGTGCAGATGAGGTTTACGCCTGTCCACGGACACAGAAGAGGTCTGGCCTTTGTTCAAGAGTGAAGTGGACATGACTCACTTCATTGGTAGGCCTGCACATGTATTATCTCCTCTGTACTCTACAACAAGCCTAAATTTCATCTGCAACCCTGAGTAGGCCTCACCTCAAACAAACCTCTGGATAGGCCACACCTTATCATCATCCTGAATCAATCATTTAAAATGTTAGGGACAGATTTATGATAGCCTAGTGCCTCTTTTGCGCTGCTGTGCGTCACTTTTGTGACGCAGCTGCGGTGCAAAAGATTTGCTATGTTGCGACATATTTACAACTTGATGCATCTAGGCAGATGTGTCATGCTGTAAAGTCCTGTGCCACATGAAACCGATGCAGCAGTGATGCAAAAGATGCACCATGTTGCAAGACAGGCCTCACTTCATCTCCAACAAGATACCGTCCGTTTAAACTGTAAACATTTAGGACTGTGTAGGGGGCATGGAGAAGCTAAATCTTCTGTAAATGTCAAAATTGTTGTATACAGTGCTCAACTTCTGTGTACTCTTTGATATGCTAGACTCCATCTGCACAATGAGATACCTAAGCAAAGGAAACACAGGTGATGTGATTGTGAAATGAGGAAAAGAAATTCCACATTTTTCAATTACATCACCTGTGTTTCCTAACTTTACGAATCACATTGTGCAGATGAGGTTTAGGCCCGTCCACGGACACAGAAGAGGTCTGGCCTTTGTTCAAGAGTGAAGTGGACATGACTCACTTCATTGGTAGGCCTGCACATGTATTATCTCCTCTGTACTCTTCAACAAGCCAATTTTCATCTGCAACCCTGAGAAGGCCTCACCTCAAACAAACCTCTGGATAGGCCACACCTTATCGTCATCCTGAATCAATCATTTAAAATGTTAGGGACAGATTTATGATAGCCGTGTGCCTCTTTTGCGCCGCTGTGCGTCACTTTTGTGACGCAGCGGCGGTGCAAAAGATTTGCTATGTTGCGACATATTTACAACTTGATGCATCTAGGCAGATGTGTCATGCTGTAAAGTCCTGTGCCACATGAAACCTGCGTCAGATTTCATGTGAGCGTTTTGTTGTAGGGTGGCCAGTCATTTGCATGAAAGCCCTGTAAAACTAACACAGTAAAATTAAGAAGATTTCACTGAGTCACATTTATGGCATTGCTGAATCAAATCCTTACGCCTGTTTGAAACAGCATCACTGGACATGGTTAAATAATATCTGCAAAATGTTACTCTTGTTAAACAATTTTACAATTATAGTCTCTGAGATTTGTCTCTTACTCTGCAACATCTCATTGTTGTTCTCTTTCTTTAAAGATAACGACAACATCAAGCATGAGTGATAATGAGCAATCTGTTGATCTCGATATTATCATTGAAATTGTGATTGAAACATCAGTGGAAGTAGATCCCTTGGATGATTTAAATCCTGAGGATGATGAAGAACATGATGAGGATGCCGATTTGTCAGAATTGTATGACATAGGGTGGGAAGCTGACCTGCTTGAGCCTATGGAACTATAAACATTTATTTTTAAAAGTTACTGGAAATGAAAAGTAAACATGTTAAACCGTTTCATTTAAAATTAAACACAACTTCTAATAGTCAGTAGTTGCCAACACGGCTTTATACCAGGGAGAGGAACTACTCACCATATACGAAAAGTAATAACGTTATTCGATGTTACTTCAGTCACAGGAGACCCGATTGCAGTGATGTTACTTGATGCAGAAAAAGCATTTGATCGGGTCTCCTGGGGCTACATTTGGCATGCTTTAGAAAGAACAGGTATTAAGCACGGTTTTATTAAAGCCCTACAAACTCTTTATCTAAAACCGGTGGCAACTTTACGAGTGAATGGTGGAAATACGGGCCAATTTCAAATAAAAAGAGGTACTAGACAAGGGTGTCCTTGCTCACCGCTACTGTTTGCCATATACATGGACCCATTAATACGGAGTATAGAGGCATCTGAGATGATCGCACCCTTAACAACACTCATCGGGCAATGTAAAATTTTAGCTTATGCAGATGACATTGCTGTAATCTCTCCAAATCCCTCTGAATCTATAGAGCACCTTGAACTTGAGGCGATGAAATTTGGAAAGATATCGGGGTATAAATTAAATACATCTAAAACGCAGATAATAAAAAATTCATTTACTCCATGTGTAGACAATCGAGTGGTGCAGGAAGGCACGTATTTAGGGGTTATCATAATGCCAGATTTGGATATTTTAGTAGAAAGGAATATCAATCCTTTGATTAAGAAAGTAGAGAAAGACTTGGATAGGTGGGACAATTTGCATATGTCAATAGTGGGGCGGACAAATATAGTAAAAATGTTGATACTCCCAAAATTCTTATATTTATTTAGAGCAATACCCTTATTATTTGATGTTAAAATATTTAAAAAACTAGAGTGTATAATAAATAGATTCATCTGGGCAAAGGGGAAAACAAGAAGGGCCCTTAGATTCACGACACTGCCGAGAGAAAGGGGAGGCTGGGGAGTTCCAGACTTAAAATCTTATTACTGGGCGGCGGCTTTACAAAACATGATTGGTATGTTGGGAGGGGAAGAATCAGAAGAGTGGAGCAAATCTGGTTCATTAGCAATTTATGGATTAACCTTGGGAATGGAAGCGAAGGATGTCCTATTGAAATTTACAGAGGCTAGCTATTATAAGAGGACAAAATTTAAGACGCTCATAGCAGCATATGACATTTGGAAAAGCTTCTCTAAAAAAATAGGTTTGGGGAAATATAACGTGTACACTAGACTCACACATAACCTAAATCTTTCACAAGAGAATTTCTCGGGACCTATATTTGCGGAGTGGGAAAACATGGGAATTAGAATTATAGGGGATGTAAAGGGGGACCAGGGGATTCTTCAATTCTCAGATTTACAAACTAGATTTAACTTAGAAACTAGGCAATTCTTTAAATACTTACAAGTTAGGAGTTTTCTTTTGAACAAAAAAGGAGGCGCTTTGGGATTCAGGCGTAATCCAATTATGGAGATAATCCAAGGTGGGGAAGACTGCACAATTAAAAGGCTCTATGCTGAATTGATAAAATTAAAACGGGATGACTACCAAAAATGGAGCGAAAAGTGGAAGGATAATCTTAATATCAGTTGTGAAAGTTTTGGTATCTCCCTAGAAAAGGGTTACTCTCTGTTATGTTCAGCACCATTGCAGGCGCAACATTATAAAACAATATATCATTTATACTACACACCCGCTAAAATAGCACAATGGGGAGGTACAGTGGGTATTAAGTGCTATAGGTGTGGAAGCTTGGATGCCGATTTACAACATGTATTTGCTACGTGTCCTCATCTAGATTTACTAAAAAAAGATATTGAACGTTTTATAAACAATATTCTAGGAACTGAAATTGTGCTAACTCCCGGAACTATATTATTAGGAGTCAATTTTGAGGACGCACGATCATATTGTGGGAGGGAATTTCTATTTGTTGCAGTATCTGTTCTGAGATTATGCATAGCCTCTGCATGGATTGACCCTATACCACCTACTTTCCATAAATGGCTGGCTAAGCTATTATTAACATACAATGTGGAGAAAGAGATTTATGCAAGGAAGGGAAAAAGGGGGAGGAAGTTGGGCAAGATAATATGGGATCCTATAACGCGCTGGAAAGATAATTTAACAGTTTAAAATTGAGTTTTGTTTGAAATATGGTTAAATGAGGTTCATATATGAGATATAAACTGGCATGCTGGTCATAATGGGAGAGATTTATTTCATTGTATGGAAATATTCGGAAAGGGTAATTTTGTTTGATTACACTTAGGCTATACAATCTGGAATAACATTTTGGATCAAAATTACTTTACTCCTTTATTTTAACTGGATGTTGCTTCCTTTATTATGCCTGCCGATGCTTTATTGGTTGTTTTTCTCAATGTTATGCATCATTTTTCTTTCTGCCATTAATATTGCCGTGCCCTGTACATAAGTGTAAAATATCTCAATAAAAAAAATTAAAAAAATAAAAAAATAAAAAAATTTAACACAACTTCAAAAACAGCTTGTGTGTAGTGTCTTTAATAAAATAGTCAAATATGCTCATAAAATTAGGTCAGATTCACATATAAAACAGCACAGGTCAAATGTAGAAGCATTCCATTTCTTTGCTACTATTTGTGACTACTAAATTTGCCAATGCACTAAAAATTATTTTATGTAAAAATGACAAGTAGTGTGTTACATTTTTGACGACTGTTATTGATTTACTGTTTGGTAATAGTGGTTAATAAAATTTTTAATTATATTTTACCACAGATTTAACTGCAGATCATTTCAAAACTACATAATGCCATCTAAACAACGAAACCGAAAGGCTACAAAATGTCAAAGACAGCAGCTTATTAAATGCTTGCAGCAGTCCTCTACAATAAAAACTCGTCAAGTCACCAAGAAAGCTCCGGGTAAGACAACGAAATCATTCCTAAGAAACATTTGTAGAAAAAAAAGTAGTACTACAGAAAATGTTTTAGTCCAGAAAAAGAGAACCAATTTAAATGGAAAGGAAAGGCCAATCAAAAATGTTACTGCTAGAGCAGGAGATAACTCTGTGCATGGTAGTAGAAGGAAAAATTAGTTTAGGGACATTCGTAGACGAATGTTCCGCAACAGGATAATTGGCAATTTGTTAAAAAATATTAAGAAAGGTCAACAGAAAGTGGTTTTTTATAAGAGAAAATAAAAGTTGAGAAAATTTTTGATCAGGCATTCGAAATTAAGCGAAAGTTATTTATTTTGATAATCAATAGAATTAGAAAGCTAAACAAGGCAATTTATGATTTCAAAAGAAATAGTAGATGGAAGAGAACAGTTAATCGTAGTAATTTTTGTGACGTTTTTTCAGGAGAATGGATGCATAGTTCAAGTTGTGAGGCATTTTTTAATGAGGAGAGTTATTTCCAGGATAATGATTTGGTGCATGCAGTTGACACCAGTGGTCGAGCTTATGAGGTGAAAGATGGTTGTCCAGTTGAAAAAGAAAAACTTGTGGCAACAGAGGCAGAAGAGGTGTTAGGTAATGAGGTTTTAGGAAGACGTCCTAAGGGACCAGTGTATATCTGGAAGTGTAGTAGTATTTGCAGTGTGCGACAGGATTCCATCAATTTGCTTTGTGATTTTGTACGGACATTTAATAAGAAAACTTTAAAACAGAAAATGAAGTTGTTGCAAGAATTAGATCCTTGCAGAGTGAGAGAAGTGACAGGTTTGCATGGTCATTCACTGGCTTGTCTTTCCAGGAGAGTATGCCAGAGTGTTTTTCATCATTTCAGGATGCTAGCAGTGCATCATAATAAAGTGAGGAAATTAGATAGAATGTTGTATTATGCTAAGAGTCCAGCAATTATGCTTAAACAATTATGCACTGCTCTTTTGCATGGTTCTGAAGTAGATGTGAAGAATATTTGTGAAGAAATTGAGTTTTGTTACTTTGCAAGTAAAGAGGACAATGTTGAAATTGACCCAGAAGAAGAAGGTAATGTGGAAGATAGTGTACAGGTTTCCAGTACAGATAATTTTCAGAAAGAAACTGCCACGTTTCAGGTGAAATCAAGTGAGAGGCCTAATTTTACTTGTGTGTGTTGTCGACGCACTTATTATAAGAATCAGACTAAGTTAGTGGATTTATATGCAAAAAGTGAAAGTGAAAATAATAGTGAATGGAAGGATTTTGCAACATACTTGATGGTAGAAAATTGTTTTGATTTGGGATTGGATCAACGTGTGTGTACTTATTGTTGTAACAAATTAAATCAAAACCGGATGCCTGCTAGAGTGGTTCATAATAATCTGGAATTGGTTGAGATTCCTTCCGAATTGAAGGATTTAAATACTTATGAATCTATTTTGATTCAAAGTATCCATCCCTTTCAGGCTATTGTACGAATGGAGCCAAAGACAGGGAAATTGCCTCCATCAGATTTACAGAGAGGATTAAAGGGAAGAGTTGTTTATTTGCCTCTAGATTTGAAGAAAAACATTAATACAATTGGAGTAGAGAAAGTGGAAGAGGAACCTCTGGTTATCTTAGTTAATGGGGTTCCGACAAAGAGTAAGAAAATCTGGCAAGATTTAGTGGATGTTAGGAAAGTCAAAAAGGCAACATTGTATTTGAAGAAAAACAATAAGTACTACAAGAATGTATATGTTGCAGAAGAGGAAGTAAGTGAAGAAGAGGATAGCGATTTGTGTGCTGGTCAAATTGAGAAAGTAGAAGCCTCTAAAAATGAAGAAATATATGAACATTATAGTGTTCATCCTTTGCATTCCAAGGAAGTCATAGGGAATGCTATTGAGTTGTTTCAAATGAAACAAGCCAAAGGAAGTCCCATTAGTGTTTGGGAGGAAAGTTTGGAAGCTCGGTGTTTCCCACAGCTATTTCCAACAGGTCAAGGAGGAAGATATGATGAGCGACCTGATCAAATTCCTGCTTGTGAATACCGGACTTTACGATTGTATGCAGAAGATCCTAGGTTTCGTCAATGCATTCCCTATTTGTTTCATCTACTGTTTGAAAGCGATCTGTCTGGACTGTCATATGCAGTGAACCACATCTTGAAAAGTGGTGTACACATGCAAAATATCTCGGCAAGTGACTTTATGGATAAAGTCAATGTGCAAGACAGTATTTTGGATTCTCACTTGATTAATCTCATGGCGTGTCAGCGTGGAACTAATGAGTACTGGTACCGTCGTCATGGTGATTTAAAATGTATGCTGAGGAACTTAGGAACTCCCACATGGTTCCTCACTCTCAGCTGTGCCGAGTATGGCTGGGAAGACTTACTTGCATTTCTACGAGAGGCAAATGCAAACATTGAAAATATCGAATTCAAGACACCCGGAGAACTGTGCTCCTTGGATCCAGTGAATGTATGCAGGTACTTCAATCATAGATTTGAAGCTATGATGTCTTTCATCATGAACAAGAAAAATCCACCTCTTGGAGAGGTGTTGGATTTCTTCTGGAGAAAGGAGTACCAAGCAAGAGGTGCTCCTCATATACATATGCTGCTGTGGATCAAAGATGCACCCAATTTTGGAACAGATCCGGATGACTTAGTGATGAGTTTCATAGAACAGTATTCTACATGTGCTGTTCCGAAGGCAAAGGAAGACAAAAGCCTAAGAGAACAAGTTTTACGCTTCCAAAGCCATCGTTGTGGAAAGTACTGTCGTTGTAAATTCAGAAACAAGGACAAGTTCTACACAAAATGTTGTTTCGCCTTTCCACGACCGGTGATTTCTAAAGGAAGAGTGAACAGTTTGATGTCTTCGCTGCGACATAATGTGATGAAGAAATCACCCAAAAATACGTACAATTTGAAAAGGAACGAAGAGTCCAAGTACATCCACGACTACAACCCAGTGATTTTGTCCATGTGGAATGCTAACATGGATATACAGTTTGTGGCTGATAACTGTATGGCTGTGGCTCGGTATGTGACATCTTACATCACCAAAAAAGAAAAGACAGAATTGAAGGATATGTGGGAGGACATTTCCCATGAAAAGAGCCTCAGTAAGAAGTTGTACAGTTTCAGTCTGAAGATGTTGTCGCATCGAGAAATCGGAGTTTACGAATGTTCTGACCGATTGTCTTCAGCAAGTCTCTATGCCAAATCCAGGAGTATCATTTGGGCGAGTCTTGGTCTTGCTACAACGCGTAATCGAGTTCTGAAACCTGTATGAGAAATTGAGTATTTGGCGGAAAAGGAGCCAAACAGTACAGATATTTTGAAGACCAACATGTTGGATACATATTATCCAAATAGAAGCAGTCACCTCGAGAATGTTTGTCTGTATGAGGTTCTACAAAATTACATATTCAAGAGGAACATCAAAGAAGATATTGATAAAGGAGTGTATGCTGTAATTGGAAGTGAGCGATGTCTGGTCAAGCAAAGAAAATGCCACTTGGTAAACCATCGAAAATTGAGTGGCGAATCTCCTGAAAGAAAAGAGTTTTCTATTTAGCACTTTTGCAACTTTTCAAGCCTTGGCGTGCAGAAGAGGAACTGCTTGGAGATTTCCTCTGTTACGAAGACTCTTTCAATGCCGCCAAGGAGACCATAGAATGTCCTGTTTTTCCAAAATATCTAGAAATGTTGAATGCGGAAATCGAGCAGGAAGCAACGATTGCAGCCGAGATTGCTAGAGACAGTTCTCAGGACAGTCAGAGTTCTGTTTCATTGAGTCAGGATCCACTAGGAGGACCAGTTATCGAAAATGAAGCTGCCACTGCCATGATTGAAGTGGAAAGAGCCATGGCACATGCTCAGGAGGATGCGGTTAACTTAGAAGACTTGGAAAGACAACTTAACGTTGTGCAGAGGAAAATATATGACGAAGTTACCAACCAAATAGATCATGGATTAAGTCATGAGAAGAAAGAGTGCTCATGTACGTCGTTGAAGCCTGTCCGACTGTACGTGAGTGGAGAAGCGGGAACTGGAAAAAGTTTCCTCATTAAAGCAATTTCATGTTATTTGCAGAAAAGGACTGAGTCATTGCTGTCTTGTGTTGTCACCGCTCCAACTGGACTGGCAGCACATAACATTAAAGGTATTACTTTGCATCGTCTACTGATGCTGCCAGTGGAGCATGATAACAAATTACAATACCACAAGTTATCTGGAGATGCTTGTTGTGAAGTTTCAAGAGTCTTGAGGAAAATGAAACTTCTTCTCATTGACGTAGTAAGCATGGTTTCCAATGTCATGCTTGCCTTTGTGCATTTGAGAATGCAAGAAGTTCTCAAAACAGAGTATGATGTGTTATTTGGTGGCAAGCACATCATTGTTTTCGGTGATGTTCTGCAGCTGACACCAGTGAAAGGACAACCTGTGTTCAAAATGCTCACGCATGAAGATACCAGGAAGTGCCTAGGGAGCATTGGCAACGTCAATATATGGTTAAACTTCAATTATGCTGAACTGCGTGAAAATATGCGTCAGGCGAAGGATGAAGATTACAAGAATATTCTACAAGATGTTAGAATCGGAAAAGTGACCGAGCATGGGAAAGAAGCTTTACATGCATGATTACTGTCAAATTTGTATCCAGAAGAAGATGTTGTGCCTGAGAATATTTTTCGGAAAATTACTGAGAAGAAATCTGGAATATGTTTGATGCCAACTCTTGCAGAATGTGCCATCTTCAACAACAAAATGTTGCATTTAGAAAACCAAGAGATTGTGAAACTGGAAGCTATTGACAGAGTAGAGCATATGGGATCAACAATTATTTTGTCTGAGAATTTGAAATCAAAATTGGATTCATTAGAGAAGACTATATCTAAAACTGCAGGTTTTGAAAAGACTCTGAATGTGTGCTTAAATTGCCGTATAATTTTAAGAAGGAATTTACATGTTGAAAG
The DNA here is from genome assembly GCF_964261635.1 of Lissotriton helveticus. NCBI lineage: Eukaryota > Metazoa > Chordata > Amphibia > Caudata > Salamandridae > Lissotriton > Lissotriton helveticus. The sequence goes on from NC_136063.1 coordinate 1,952,411,562, forward strand.
AGGTCTGGTAAATGGATCAATGGGTAATGTTGTTGATTTTGTGAAATACAGAAATAGAGATGGAATTGAATTTTTAAAAATTAAATTTGATGGCATTGAGGAAGTACAGCTAATTGGTCGTTGCTCTGCTAGGTTTTTGCTTGTAAAAGACTTATATGTTCGCCGTAAGCAGTTTCCTGTTTGCTTGGCATATGCAGTGACAATCCATAAATCGCAAGGTTTAAGTGTAGACAGTGCATTGGTGAATATTGGCAGTTCTGTGTTCAAGGAGGGTATGGCATATGTGGCATTGTCACGAGTCAGAACTTTATCGGGATTGTACTTGATTGAGTGTGGTGTCACAAACATTTGTGCGGATCTAGATTGTGTTAAGGAATACAATAGGTTAAGAAGAGAGTATGCGCCACATTTGCCTCAATATCCTTTGTTTGAGAAACGTGTGGTAGGCCGGAAACGAAGAAATGTGACCAATAGTAGGGAGGTTGTAGCAAAAAGACGAAAAGTCGATGAACCTGAAATTATAAGCAGAAAAAAAAAGGATTCTGTTGAAGATGTTGTTGGTTTTCAATTTGAAAATAGTTCTGGTGTTAACTGCTATGCTAATGTAGTGGTTAATGTTGTCTTTTCTCTAGAAACTTTAAAATAACAGATTGTGATCAATTCGGATCAAAGTTGTTGCTGCTTGCTGAATTCTGTGTTAGAGAAATGTAGAACTGATAGAACAAAAATAGAAAGTGTGTCTGAAATTCGAAATCTGTTAGACAAATATTCAGGTCAAATGCAATTCTCTCAAAATATTCAGCAAGATTGTCAGGAGTTTTTAATGTATATGCTTGATGTATTGCAAGATGAAGGTGTAGATGTAGATCACCTGTTTGGCCTTTCTTATCAATGGCAGCATGACTGCGAGAACTGTAGGGTATCAAGTACTACTAGTGTAGACTCAGAAAGATTTATATATTTAACTTTGCCAGACAGTAAATCAGTGTCCTTTAATAAGCTAGTAAAATCAGCCGATCACAATATGGAGTGTAGCCAATGTAAGTCAGCAATGCTGTCCACATTATTTATACGAACATATGGCCAGTATGTCATTTTAATGTTCCAACGATGTAGGCCTGATGGAACAAAATTGACAACTTTAATTAAAAATGTTGTAGCTTCGCAGTTGTCAATATCAGGAAGGACGTTTGTAACTGCAGCAATTATATATCATGACGGTCCTTCAACAACATCAGGACATTACACAGCTTATTTAAAGTCTAGAAACGGCTGGTCATTCTGCAATGATTCTGTTTTAACTTTTTAAAAAAAATTGCCTTTTGACCTTAAAAATTCTTACCTGGTGTTTTTAAAACCAACATTTTAGGGAAAGAATCTCGGGATCTGCTCTGAGGAATTTCAAGAGGTTCTAATGGCTCCTACACTAGTTGACCTTGAGGATAAGTGTAGTACAGAGTAAAAAGTTAAATGTGGAAATGTGGAACATGAGTGAGCAAGAAGGATGAGATATTACTAGTACAGGATTGTGAAAGTGATCTTGAACGTTTTCTTTCTAAAAGTTGCGGAAAAAGAAAATGACGGGATTTGCTTAGAAGAATTCCAAGAGTTATAAATGGCTCTTACACGATTTGGCCTTGAGGAAATGTGCGGTAGAGAGCGAGAACTCATTTATTGTATGTAACATATTTGTCAAAACGATGGAGCTTTTCTTTCAGAAAGTGGCGTGCTGAAAATAATAGCAGCACAACAGAGTATAAGCTGTTCATAGGACATCCTTTGACGTCATGGAAAGTAAGTTACTTTTAAGGAGTTCTGATTTCTGATTGGTTATGTTATATGGGTTTTTTAAACACAATCATTTTGATTGGGTTTTTTTTTCCCCGCTGTTATATGATGAATACCTTCAACTCACTGTTTTTAGTGAAATTTGATACATTCTGAGAACAGCAAAAATAAACCATTGTAACATGTATAATTAATTCTGTACGTTTTGTATTTATGATATACATTGAGAACTGTGCAGGAGGCATGGAGAAACTGAAGTTTCTGTAAGTGTCAAGGGAGGTGAGTAATGTACATTGCTCTGTTGCATACAGTCCTCACCTTCTCCGTACTCTTGGATATGCTAGACTACATCTGCACAATGAGATACCTAAGCTGAGGGAATACAGATGATGTGATTGTGGAATGAGCAAAAAAAATGTCACGTTTTTCAATTACATTACCTGTGTTTCCTAACATTACGAATCACATTGTGCAGATGAGGTTTAGGCTTGTCCAGGGACACAGAAGAGGTCTGGCCTTTGTTCAAGAGTGCAGTGGACATGACTCACTTCATTGGTAGGCCAGCACATGTATTATCTCCTCTGTACTCTTCAACAAGCCTAAATTTCATCTGCAACCCTGAGTAGGCCTCACCTCAAACAAACCTCTGGATAGTCCACACCTTATCGTCATCCTGAATCAATCATTTAAAATGTTAGGGGCAGATTTATGATGGCCGTGCGCCTCTTTTGTGCCGCTGTTGCGTCACTTTTGTGATGCAGCAGTGATGCAGAAGATGCACCATGTTGCAAGATAGGCCTCACTTCATCTCCAACAAGATACCGTCAGTTTAAACTGTAAACATTTAGGACTGTGTAGGGGGCATGGAGAAGCTGAATCTTCTGTAAATGTCAAAATTGTTCCATACAGTGCTCACCTTCTGCGTAGTCTTTGATATGCTAGACTCCATCTGCACAATGAGATACCTAAGCAAAGGAAACACAGGTGATGTGATTGTGAAATGAGGAAAAGAATTCCACATTTTTCAATTACATCACCTGTGTTTCCTAACATTATGAATCACATTGTGCAGATGAGGTTTAGGCCTGTCCAGGGACACAGAAGAGGTCTGGCCTTTGTTCAAGAGTGCAGTGGACATGACTCACTTCATTGGTAGGCCTGCACATGTATTATCTCCTCTGTACTCTTCAACAAGCCTAAATTTCATCTGTAACCCTGAGTAGGCCTCACCTCGAACAAACCCCTGGATAGGCCACACCTTATCGGCATCCTGAATCAATCATTTAAAATGTTAGGGGCAGATTTATGATGGCCGTGCGCCTCTTTTTAGCGCTGTTGCGTCACTTATGTGATGCAGCAGTGATGCAAAAGATGCACCATGTTGCAAGATAGGCCTCACTTCATCTGCAACAAGATACTGTTAGTTTAAAATGTATATATTTAGGACTGTGTAGGGGGCATGGAGAAGCAGAGGCTTCTGTAAGTGTCAAAGTTGTTGAAAAACTGTTTGTCCTTCAATCTTTTCCCTTGTCTTTTCTCATTTTTAAATACATGTTTTAATATTTTTCAAATTTTTGTTCTTTCTTTCACAGATTGAAAGTATAAAAATAACAAGTGACTAAGTTAACGACAATTATAAGGTAAATGTTTTGTACTCTTTTCGTTACATTTCTATCACATTTAACTTCAATTAGTTCCACTGCTTCATTTCTTTAACCCTCAGTTTCCTGCCTTTGCTATTTCCCTCATTCCTTTCTCTATTACTTACTTACTCTACTCCTTCTACTCCTTTTCTCAGTCCCTCTGTTCTCATAGTTCCTCACTCCTGTTCTGTTACTCTCACTGTCTCTGACTCATCACTCTTTCACTACTTGTTCATTATGCTTTCTCCCTGTAGTTCAAGCACACTAAGGGGCATATTATCAACCAAGGCAATAAAATTATCGCTGCTTTTATTGGCAGAAAACTGCTGCAAAAGCGGCTTTAGCTGCAGTTTTCTGCCACAAAAGCGGCTTTAGCGGCAGTTTTCTGCCGATAAAAGCAGCGAAAATTTTATCGTCTGTGTTGATAATATGCCCCTATGTTATTTACATTTCTTTGCTGTTTCAATCATTCCTTTTCTGTCACTTCTTCTTTTCTGCTTTCTGTTTTTTCTCTCTGTTATTCCACATGTTTTAACCTTAGTCACTATCATACATCTTGTTTTATTCCTATTTACTTTTGCTCACTGTTTTCTTAACACATTCCCTCAGGATTGTTCTTTTAGTCCGGTTCTATCCCTACCTCTCATTCCACATCCTTTACTATTTTTCTTCTTATTTTGCTCTCCTTCTCTTGTTTTTTTTTTTTTATTGCGCTAACGGGGCGCTCTCCGGTGCGCGCACCGGGAAGCGCACCAATGAGAAAAATTAAGTCAAGAGTGCTTAAAATTTTAGTAATTTTTTAAAAATGGGAGGTAGTTCTGAAAAGAACTTTTTTTTAAATGTTTTTGTTGTTTTATATATTTTTTTGATTTTTCTGAACATTTTTTGTTTTTTTTGTATTTTTTGAACAATTTTATGTTTTTTTTGTTTTTTTGGGGGGGAAACAACAAAAAACAGCCATTATAAAGGGCTCAACAAAAAAACATGAAACAAAAAACTGGGAATTAACAGTGGCTCGAGAGGAGAAAAAATAAAAAATAAAAACTACTGCTTTCTTCTCTTGCTGCAGTTGTGGTTGTCGATGGAAGCATTAATAAGGTGAATGCTTAGTTCCCCGTAGCAGAGGGTCTTTCCGCAAAAAATGCAGACCATTTTTATTACACCAAATTCTTCTTGTATATTTGGTACTGTTTCGCGCCCTTCTGGTGCTGCAAATGAAGATTCACCTGACGAGGTGCTGGCCTGATGGTCTCTTTTTTTCTGAGCCAGATCCCGTACCTCAGCTTGTGCCAGATTGTTAGGGTGCCACCTCTGCATGTGGCGGATCATTGTGTAGTTCCCAAATGAATATTTTTTATTTGGGTTGCCCCTGGACATGACCTCTTTGCAAATTAAGCATGTCACCTTCGGGGCATCCACTTTTTTTTGCCCAGCAGGAATGGAAAAATACTGCCATATATAATGAACTTTGACATGGCTTTGTCTTGGTTCTTCAGGCAAGTATGTTATAGTTTGTTGGTCCTCATCATCTTCTTCCTCCTCTTCTTCAACTCCTGGAAGGATCTGTGGTGATGGACCTTCCTTTCTGGGTGGTGGTGGTGGTGGGGGTGCACTAGCTGAGTCTACTACTGAAGCCATGTCTCACAGATAGCTCTTGCTTTCTCAAAGAAAAAAGTAAGAATGAGGAAAAGAGGAGGGGGCTTTCATCATTTGTAGGAAAAAAAAGTTGAGAACCAATGAAAAGTGTTATTTTCAGGTCACATGTCCCGACGCGCTTACGGTTCGCGCTCCGGGTCACGCCACGGAGCGCTTCCAGGTACGTTTACGGAGCACGCCGAAGAAACGCATCACGCGGTTACGCGATGCGTCACGTTTACGCGGCGCATCACGCGACTACGCGAAACGTCATCATGTTGTTTTCGTTCGCGGGAGCAGCGCTCACGGAACGCTCCCCGGTACGTTCACCCGTACGTGCCCCGGGGCGCATACCGGGGCACATATTAAAAAAAAAAATATTTACACATTTTAAAATTTCTAATAAAAATTATTACTTTCATACATATAGATATTTGCTATTAAAAAACCTATGAAATTCACTGAAAAAACCATAGGTTATAGACCATATATAGTTAGGAATTATCATTTACAAAACCATTGAGATTCACTGAAAAAACCATAGGTTATAGACCATATATAGTTAGGAATTAGCATTTACAAAACCATTGAGATTCACTGAAAAAACCATAGGTTATAGACCATATATAGTTAGGAATTAGCATTTACAAAACCTTATTTTACTCACACAAAACCATTGAAATTCCATATATAGTTAGTTGCACTAACTATATATCGCGCACCCGCAATCCACTGCTGATCATGTCACATATTACATCATTCATGACATGGTCAGTGACATCACTGATGACATCACTGATGACATCTCAAATGATATCACTGATGACATCACTGATGACATCTCAAATGACATCACTGATGACAACATCCAGTGACTGTGTATTTCTGTAAAGTTAAAATATGTCTTACATATTGAAGAATGAGTGGATGTATAAGTGTCTGGATGAAGGATTTAGTATGTGCATGACTGACTGTATGAGTGAGTGATTAAATGTGTTTCACTAAGTGCATGGGTAAGTGACTAAAGTGTCTTAATTTGTGCATCATTATGTCTGTTGTTCTGTAAACTGCTGCATGTGTTGATCAGTAGCTATATGAGTAACTATATGGGTTATTGATTGGTTGCCCAAGTATTTGTATGGGAGACTGAGTGTGTGTGTGGGTGGCTGGGAGGTGTATGGCTCTGTGCATAGATGTGTGAGCAGTTGATTCACTAGATGTATAGGTTCAAAAGTGCATGTGGAAACAGCTGTATAGGTGGTTGACTGTGTGCATGAGTATATTGGTGAGTGAATGGATATCTCAGTGCTACATGTCAAAGTAAGTACATATGTAAAACACAGTACATGTGAGAGTTGACATATATAAATAACTGTGCATAAGAGCTAGTGAATGTGTGAGTGGCTGTATGGATCATTGTGAACTTGTATCAGGGATTGTATAAGAGAGTAAATATGTGTTAGTATATGTTTGAATAAGTAAGGTGTGTATAACTGTATAGTTGAGAAAATGGAGGTGTGATTGATTCTTTGCATGACTGAGTAGGTGTGTGAGTAACTCCATGGATGAGTGACAGTCTGTGAGTGTCTGTTTACACTGAGTTTATCTAAGGTTATATTAGAGAGGTTCATCGTATTATCACATGAATGATGTCATCAGTGATGTGATCAGTAATGTCAATTGAGATGTCATCAGTGATGTCATCAGTGATGTCATTTGAGATGTCATCAGTGATGTCATTTGAGATGTCATCAGTGATGTCATCAGTGATGTCACTGACCATGTCATGAATGATGTAATATGTGACATGATCAGCAGTGGATTGCGGGTGCGCGATATATAGTTAGTGCAACTAACTATATATGGAATTTCAATGGTTTTGTGTGAGTAAAATAAGGTTTTGTAAATGCTAATTCCTAACTATATATCGTCTATATCCTATGTTTTTTTTCAGTGAATATATATATATACATACATATATAAACATATATAATCGGCATATCTATACATATATGCATACGTATGCATGTTATTTACATGAAAATTTGAAAAACACTAATAAAAGCAAAGCTAAAAAGCCACCTCATTACAAACAGAATGGCTTTAACTTAAACGAGGGCGAGATCTATTGCATTTTCAATGCTTGTTTACTTTGGTTCCATCAAGAAGGCGTTCAGATATGTCAAACATTTGCCATAAATTCTGAATGTTAGCACTCTAGTTGCTCATTAGATCACTGTAGTAAAGCTACTGCTCACCAGAGAAGTCTGCTGCTGGTATTCAAAGTGCATGTTTCAGTCTGCATGTCAGAATTTTTTTTAATGAAATAGAAGAGGATTTGAGAAGTCAAAATGTGACCTAATTTTTCTTTCTTCAGCACTAATCATAATTTCTATGGCAAAATGAACCCCCTCATTTTGTTCCTTTTTAAATTAAATATTTTCAGACTTACCACTTCATTCCAATCAAGATGGCTTCTGGTGTGCCATACTTTTGTCATAAGTAAGACTGTTAGCGCTCTAGTTGTTCTTTAGAACACTCTGGGACATTCTGTCATTGGGCTATACTTGGGCTACATCTGGGTGATATTTGGGCTACATTTTGGCTCTTTTGTCTCTGGTGGCCATCTTGGGAGACTGCATGTCAGAATTTTTTAATGGATAGTAGAGGATTTGAGAAGTCACTCAAAAGGTGCCCTAATTTTTCTTTCTGCAGCACTAATCATACTTTCTGTGGCAAAATATACCCCCTTATTTTGTTCCTTTTTAAATTAAATGTTTTAAGAGTTACCGCTTTATTCCAATCAAGATGGCTTCAGGTGTGCCATACCTTTGTAATAAGTAGGACTGTAAGCGCTCTAGTTGTTCTATAGAACACTCTGGGAAGCTGCAGTAGAACACAAAGGAATCAACTGACAGTCTCTGTCCTTGTTGGATGTACATGTTTTACTGAGAATGTCAGACTTCATTCTCACATGACTGAGAAAGATAATGTGAATTTACAGAAAATAAGCTTTCAGTTTAGCTTATAGAACCCCTTCCAAACCACTGTGGGAAAAGCATGAGATAATAGTTTTCTTTCAAACATGATTCATGATATCCCAGCAGAAGGCTTTTTCACATGGTAAAATCACCTTAGAACACACCACAATTCCTAAAATTAGTATGGTACCATCAACAAATGATTTATAATGTAACTAAAGTCCTAAAACCTTGTATTAACTGCAATGCTTTTTAATGAGGTGCTATCATGTATATTGGTCCCAAGATGGCTGCCAACACTTCTTGGATGAAGTGCTGACAGCCAATCAGATCTCACGATGAGATGTGTGGTTCGGCTCCGCCCAGATATATACATTTTTTCACATTTGATTTTCTCAACAACTACTGGAGTGATTTACACCATTTAAGCAAAAGCGTGATCTGCTAATCAGACTCTACCATTTTGCCAAATTTCTTGTAATTCCGTTCAGCCGTTCGGGATGTAGCCGTGTCTAATCGTCCTATAGAAATTAACATGGGGAAAACATGTGTTGGGACCCCCTTTTTTCTCAGCCCCCACTTCATGAATCCCCCCAAAACTTTCAGGGAAGGAGCGGAGCGGTGCGGGCCATCTTCTTTGAGAAATTCGTGAAGATTCATCAACCGGCGCCAAAGTTATTCCAAATAGAATGTTGCGGATTTCCTAGGAAAACTAGGTCCTAACTATATATACCTACTGGCGACCGCCAGTAGGTAATATATATATATATTCACTGAAAAAAACATAGGTTTCAGTCACGTTATAGTTAGGAATTAGCATTTAAAAAACCTTAGAAATTCACTGAAAAAACCATAGGTTTCACCCATGTTATAGTTAACTGGACATTTCTCTTATACGAAACCATTGAAATCCCCACGTTATAGTTAGTTCAGCTAACTATAACTCGCGCGCCCGCAATGCACTGCTGATGACATCACATATTACATCACGCAGTATTTATCTGCAACCTTGTAGCTTGCTGTTCTTTATTTTTCTCACTGCTTATAACCTATAATTATGTAACATTCATTAACCTAGGACTCTCAGTTTATTGTCTAATTTTTATATTATTCATTTCCTTGTGTTACTCCACTAACCTTTCTTTATGCAGTTGCTTGTTATCTATTCTGTCAATCCTTGAATATCTTATGTTTTTCACTAATGTTCCTTCTTATTTCAAAAGTCTTTCTAGTATTCCTTACTCAATGTGTTCTTTTCCCTTAAGACCTTGCTTAACACGATTTTTATTGTTTCTTGTTTTAAGTTAGAGAAAATACATCGACTGAGTACATTCAATATTGTCTATAAAGTCAGGTAAGTTTACTTACTCACTAACTTGTCATACAACGTTCTTTAACTCTCACAGAAATATTTCCACTTTCTCTTCAGGAATGTCTAAGGAGCAATTGAAAACAGATCTGAACTCCGGAACGTCTTCGGTCAAGTGCGCACTCGTTAGTGAGCGTGCACCACACCAAGGATTCCCCACAACTCTGTGCTAATTTGACTAGATCGCTACCGCGTCTTTCAGCCGCGGCCCGTGGAGGGAGTTGTAGTGGGACAGGCAGGGGGTGCAGGGGAGGGGCAGGGTGAGGGGTGATAAACAACGGAATCTGGATGATTGCAGGTAAGTAAACAATAAAATTAATTTTGGACCATATTATCAACAAAAGGCGATGGATTATCGCCGCTTTTATCGGCAGGAAACTGCCGATAAAGCGGCGATAATGGGCTTGATAATATGCCCTTGTAAATTCCCATAGCAACCAAGGTTAACACCAGAACCTGGGCTGCTATGGGAATTTACAAGGGCCTATTATCAAGCCCATTATCGCCGCTTTATCGCCAGTTTCCTGCCGATAAAAGTGGCAATAATTTATCGCCTTTTGTTGATAATATGCCCCTTCGTTCCGTGCCCTGCATCACATTTTGTGATGCAGGGCGCGGTACGAAATTCATTTTATTAATTTAATTGTTTACTTACCTGCAATCATCCAGATTCCGCTGTTTATCACCCCCCACCCGGCCCCTCCCCTGCCTCGCCTGTCTGCCCCCCCGCAACTCCCTCCACGGGCCGCGGCTGACAGTTACTTGTACTTACTTTAAGCATAATAAATAATAAAAAAATTATATATTATAAAATATCACCTGTGGAAGACACACACAAATACAGTTACAATATATATTTTACAACACAAGATAATTTGTAAACCATTTTATTTGCCTTTTTCATGTTCTCAGAATATATTGAATTTCACTAGAAACAGTGAGTTCAATAGTACTCATCACATAACAGCGGGCTAAAATAGACAATCAATAAGATTATCTTAAAAAACATTCAACATTCTCAATAACAATTTAAAAAATAGAAATAAAACATATCTTAAATGTTTTTTTCTAAGAGCAATTTCTTACGTAAATATGACACATCTCAAACAATCATAAAATACCAAAACATTATGATTAATTTTCTTACACTGTAAATAATGTTACTTACAAATATATGCTGACAAAATACACAACAAAAAGTCCTTAATGGTTTCACACACTTTTCCACACAGCCAAATAGTATGCATCAAATTCTTTGTTTGGAAGTTGTTCAATAGTACTCCTGAACGTCCGCCTCGCAGCCTTCTGATCCAAAACCACCAACATCATCTATGGGTCCCCCAGGACTCATCTATCAGTCCAACGCTGTTCAACATCTACATGGCCACCCTCACACAAGTAGCTCACCATCACAACCTCAACATCATCTCCTACATCGACGACACCGAGCTTATCCTCTTCCTCACCAAGAAGCCACATACCACCAAAAGCAACCTCCACGACACAATGAAAGACGTCACCAACTACATAAAGAGCAGCACTGTAAACATATTCTCGCACAAGATCAAGGTACTCATCCTCAGACCCACCCCAGCAGCCTCGGACAACTCCTGCTACCTGACTACACTGTGAACAGTACCAACACCTACCAACCATGTCCACAACCTAGGATTCAACCTCAACTCCTCCCTCTCCATGTGTAACCAAGTCTACACCGTCCCCTCGTACTGCTATAACACCCTCCACATGCTCCACAACATTTACAAGTGGATCCTAACCAAAAGAAGAAAAACAGTGACACATGCCCTCATCAGCAGCAGACTACACTGTGGCAAAACACTCTACACAGGAATTCCAGCCAAACACCTACAACAACTACAACAAATCCAAAAGACCTCCACCTGAGTGATCATGAATGTTCCCTGATGCAGCCACATCACTCACCACCTGATACACCTACACTGCCTCAATATCAACAAGAGGATCACCTTCAAGCTCCTCACCCTCACTAAAATACTCTACAACACCAGACTAATCTACCTTAACAGCAGTAATTCTAAAGGTCAAATTTTGATCTTAAAATTTTGCCTTTAAAAATATTAAGTAAGAATTTGGTAACTCTTTGGGCAAAAGTTGCTTAAAAACTAATTGACTATCATTACAATGTATCCAACCTTTCAGACCTTTTAAATAAACAATGTAATGTCCAGATGTGGTAGAAGGTCCATCATGAAACATATTGCAACAGCTACAAAAGTTCTTCCTGATATTAAACATTGACCAGCTACAACATTTTTTATTAAAGTATCCAATTTTCTTCCATCAGCTCTACAACGTTGCAGCATTAAAATAATATACTGTCCATATCTTTGTATAAGTAATGTTGATGACATTTCTGATTTACATTGGCTACACTCCATGTTTTTACTTGCTCCTCTAATTAGATTGTTAAAATTATACTGATTCACAGTCAGGTAAAGTCAAATATATGAATCTTTCAGTGTCTATGTTAGTGCTACATGTAAACAAACAATTTTGACAGACATGTTGCCATTTATAAGAAAGGCCAAAAAGGTTTTCAACATCTATACCTTCATCTTCCAGTACACCAAGCATAAACATAAAAAAATTCCTGAAAATCTTGCTAAATATTCTGCGTAAATTGAGTACAACCAGAACATATGTCCAAAACATTTTGAATATCACAAACACTTTGTATTTTACTTTTATGACTACTACATTTCTCATAAACAGAATTCAACAATGAACAGAATATTTTGTCCCGATTTTCTACAATTTGCTGTTGCAAACTTTCAAGAAAAAAAAACAACATTAACAACTACATTAGCATAGCAGTTGACACCACAACTATTTTCAAACTGATAACCAACATTCTCTTCAACACTTTCCTTTCTCTTTTTGCTTGCAGGCGCAACTTCATCTCTTTTTTCTTTCTCTACTGTTTCACTACAGATATTCTCAAATCCTCTTCTTCTACATACCACACGATTTTCAAAAACTGGATATTGACCTAAATAGGGTGCATATTCTCTTCTTAACCTATTATACTCTTTCACACAATTTGCATCTGCACAAAACTTTGTCTCCTCAAAATCAATCAAGTACAATCCAGATAAAGTTCTGACTCGAGACAAAGCAACACATGCCATACCTTCTTTAAACACGGTACTTCCAATATTCACTAAAGCACTATCTACACTTAAACTTTGAGATTTATGAATGGTCACCGCATATGCCAAAGAAACAGGAAACTGTTTTCTGCAGACATACAAATCTTTTACAAGCAAAAAAAAAACGACTACGTTATTCTACTTTAGCAATTTCATCGAATTTGATTTTCAAAAATTCAATCCCACCTCTATTTAAATAATTAACAAAATCAACAATTTTACCCATTGCTCCATTTACTAAACCTTTTTCCACATTCAAATTACATCGTAAAATTACCCTACAGTTTACACATGTATACAAATTCTTTTCTAAACCAGCAGTTTTACTTATCGATTTCTTTAAAGAATCCAATTTCCTCTTCAACTTTTCACTCAAAATAATAATGATTCCTTCATGTTCTATTTTATCAATTGCTTCAAATGTTATAATTTCTTCATTTTCCAACTTTAACATTTCTTCATTGAATATAGAACATTCACGCAGTGTTGGCATTAAGCAGATTACAGATTTGTTTTCTGCAATTGTCATGTATATTTTCGCTGGGACAATATTTTCATTTGGAAACAAATTGGAAAGTAATCGTCTCTGCAAAGCTTGTTTGCCATGTTCGCTCATTTTTCCAATTCTTACATCTTGAAGAATAGTTCCATAATCAGCATCATTTGCCTGTCGCATATTTGTAATAAGTTCCTTATACTGAAAATATGACCAAATGTTTACATTTCCAGTGCTCCCCAAAGACTTTCTAGTATCTTCATACACCAGTGTTTTAAACACTGGTTGTCCTTTAACAGGAGTAAGTTGTAGAAGATCTCTGAATAATACGTCATACTCTGTTTTAATAATTTGCTGCATTCTTAAATGCACAAAGGCAAGCATTAAGTTTGATACCATGCTTACCTCATCAATAATAAGAAGTTTAATTTTACTCAACACTCTTGGATCTTCACAAGAAGCTTCTCCAGATAGCTTGGGGTATTCTAATTTGTTTTTATGCCCTACTGGTAGCATTAATAACGATGTAAAGTAATTCTTTTAATATTGTGGGCTGCTAATCCAGTTGGAGCAGTGACAACACAAGACAAATGCGACTGAGTTCTTTTCTGTAGAAAACTTGTGATTACTTTAATTAAAAAACTTTTTCCTGTTCCAGCTTGTCCACTCGCATACATACGGATAGGTTCAAATGATGAGCAAGAGCACTCTTTCTTCTCATGAAGTAATCCATGCTGAATCTGTTCTCTCACTTGCTCATATATTTCTTTCTGCTCAAGATTTAGTTGTTCCTCCAAGTTTCCTAAGTTTGTTACATCTTCTTGAGCTTGACAAATTGCTGTTTCCACCCCTTCCATAGCAGTTGCTGCTTCATTTTGAACAATTAGTTCTCCTAGTGAGTCCTGACTCAACGGAGCAGAAGTTTGACTGTCTTGAGAACTATCTCTAGCAATCTCAGCTGCAATTGTAGCTTCTTGCTCAATTTCGTCGTTCAACATTTTCACATAATTAGCAAAAACACGACATTCTATAGTATCTTTAGTTGCATTGAAGTAATCTTCATAGCTCTCAAAATTGCCAAGTATTTCCAATTCTGAACGCCATGGCTTGAAAAGTTGCAAAAGAGCTAAAAAGTAAAATTCCCTTTTGTCAGGTGTTTCGCAACTCAGTTTACGGTGATTAATCAAATGTCCTTTTCTGTCTTTCACCAGACATCCTTCAGAACCAATCACAGCATATATACCATTATTGAGGTTTTATGTAATATTCTTTTTAAAAATATAGTTTTGCAGCACTTCATAGACACAAATGTTCTCAAGATGATGACTTCTATTTGAATAATATGTATCCAACATATTTGTTTTCACAAAATCTGTATTTTGTGGCTCTTTTTCAGCTAAATATTCAATTTCTTGTACAGATTTAAGTACTTGGTTTCGTGTTGCAGCAAGATCTAGACTCACCCACATGATTCTTCTAGATTTGGAGTACAGACTTGCAGATGATAAGCGATCCGAGCATTCATACGCTCCAATTTCTCGATGTGATAACATCTTCAAACTGTAACTGTATAATTTCTTACTTAGACTCTTATGGGAAATCTCGTCCCACATTTCCTTCAATTCCGTCTTTTCTGACTTTGTTATGTACAATGTCACATATTGAGCAACAGCAATGGAATTGTCTGCAACATATTGAATATCCATATTAGCAATCCACATGGACAAAATGACTGAGTTATAGCCATGTATGTATTTTGACTCTTCATTTCTTCTCAAGTTGTAGGTATTTTTTGGAGACTTTCTTGTGATAGTATGTCGCAAACATGACATAAAGTTGTTCACTCTTCCTTCTGATATTACATGTCGTGGAAATGCAAAACGGCATTTGGTGTAGAATTTGTCCTTAGATTTGTACTTTTGACGACAGTATTTCCCACAACGATGGCTATGGAATCGTAAGACTTGTTGTCTTAAGTACTTATCTTGTGTACTTTTGGGTACATCACATAGCATATTCTTCAATAAAAGACAACAGAGTATCATCTGAGTCTGTCACAAATTTTGGAGCATCTTTGATCCATAATAGCATATGTATGTGAGGAGCACCTCTCGCTTGATACTCCTATCTCCAAAAGAAATCCAGAACCTCTCCAAGAGGAGGATTTTTTTTATTGGTGATAAAATACATCATAGCTTCGAATCTATGATTGAAATACCTGCATACATAAACAGTATCCAAAGAGCACAATTCTCCAGGTGTCTTGTATTCAATATTTAGTATATTTGGATTTGCCTCTCGAAGAAGTTGAAGTAAATCATCCCAAGCATATTCTGCACAGCTTAGAGTAAGGAACCATGTAGGAGTTCCCAGGTTCCTTAGCATACATTTGAGTTCTCCGTGACGACGGTACCAGTACTCATTAGTACCACGCTGACATGCCATCAGATTAATCAGCTGAGATTCCAAAACATTATCTTTCTGCTGTACTTTATCCATAAATTCATTTGCCGAAACATTTTGCAGATGTACACCTGTTGTCAATATATGGTTTACTGCATAAGAAAGTCTAGACAAATCACTCTCAAACAAAAGGTGAAACAAATACGGAATACATTGTCGAAATCTTGGATCTTCTGCAAATAATCTTGATGTCCGATATTCAGATGCAGGAATCTGCACAGGTCGTTCATCATATCGTCCTCCTTTTCCTTTAGGAAACAACTGAGGGAGACAACGAGCTTCCAAGCTTTTTTCCCATACACTAATGGGACTTCCTTTTACTTCTTTCATTTGGAATAACTCTATAGCATTCCCCATCATTTCTTTGGAATGCAATGGATGAACACTGTAATGTTCGTAGATTTCTTCAGTTCTGGACACATCCACTTTTTCAATGTTTCCATATGGCAAGTCACTATCTTCTTGTACAGTTATTTCTTCTTCTCCCACATACACATTTTTGTAATATTGATTATTTTTTACCAGATACAATGTTGCCTTTTTCACTTTCCTAACATCCACTAATTCTTGCCAGATTTTCTTACTCTTAGTAGGAACGCCATTAACAAGAATAACTAGAGGTTAATCCTCTACATTTTCTACACCAATAGTTTCAATATTTTTCTTTAAATCTAGAGGCAAATATACAACTCTTCCCTTTAATCCTCTCTGTAAATGTGAAGGAGGCAATTTTCCTGTCTTAGGCTCCATACGAACAATAGCCTGAAATGGATGCACACATTGAATAAGAATAGACTCATAGGTATTTAAATCCATCAGTTCAGAAGGAATATTTACCAACTCAAGATTATTATGCACAGCTCTAGCAGGCATTTTGTTCTCATCTAATTTGTTATAACAATATTTACAAATACGCTGATCATAACCCAAATCAAAACAATTCTCAACCAACAAATAAGTAGCAAAATCCTTCCACTCATTATTATTTTCCTTTTCACTTTTTAAATACAAATCAACACTCCTGGTCTGATTTTTATGAGTTCGTCGACAACAGATACAAGAATAATTTGGCCTTTCACCTGAAATCACCTTAAACTTTATAATTTCTTGCTCAAAATTTTCTACACTGCAATGTTCTACATTCTCTTCCAAATGTTCTTCTATTAATGTCTCAGTTTCTGCACTGTCTTCCTGAGGACCATAGTAACTAATTTGAATTTCATCACAAACATTTGTTACATCTGATACAGATCCACGCAAAAGAGCACTGTTCAACTTTTTTAATATTAGTGCTGGACTTTTTGCATAATACAATGTTCTCACTAATTTCCTCATTTCATAATGATGTACTGCTAACATCCTGAAATGGTGAAAAACACTTCAACATACTTTTTTAGAAACACAAGCCAGAGATTGACCTTGCAAACCAGTATTTTCTCTTACTCTGCAAGGGTCTAGTCCTTGCAACATCTTAATCTTTTGTTTAACACTTTTCTTAGTATAGTTACGTAAGAAATAGCGTAAAAAAATCAATAGATTCTTGCCGCACACGGCAAATACTACTACAATTCCAAGTGTACAGTGGAGCTTTAGGACGTCTCCCTAAAACTTCACCAGCTAACACCTCTACTGCATTTCTAGGAACAATTTCCCTTTCTCAATAGGACAACCATTTCTAACCTCATGAGCACGACCACTAGTGTCATCTGCATGCAACAAATCATTACTCTGAAGATAACTTTCTTCATTAAAAAAAGTCTCATAACTTGAACTATGTTTCTATTCACCCAAAAAAAAACTCACAAAAATTACTTCTGTTAATTACTATTCTCCACCTACTTTTGGCCTTCATTAAATGGATTAGCTTATCTAGTGATCTAATTCTAGTGATTACTAAAATGAACAATTTTCTTTTCAATTCCAAAGCTTTCTGAACTACATTTTCTATACCTTTCTTCTTCTTATAAAATACAGTTTTTTTCTTACATACTTAAATTCTTTAATTACATTTGAGACAAATCTATTATAAAACATTTTTTTTCCTAATTTCCATAAATTGGTTTTTCCTCCTGTTACTATACACAGTTTTCTCTGCACTTGATTTTCTGTGATCGTTCTCGTTATTTGTATTTTTCTTTTTCGTTGCTGATACACTAATAACATTTTTCTGTTTGTGCATGCTACTGTTAGGGCCCGATGTAGGACACCAAATACCGATCGGTAATTGCCGATTTCGTCCGTTACCGACCGGTATTTGGTTTTTGATATGTAGGGGGCCCAATATTTACCGATTCGATACATGTACCGATTTGGTAAAATCCCGAATCGGTAAAATTACCGAATCGGTAAATCTAGATGTAGGTGGCACTGAAAACAGTGCCACAGGCCCTTAAGAATTTGTTATTTACCATGAAATACTATTTCATGGTAAATAATGAATTCCTGTATACATGCACATCTGTGCATGTACACCTGTGCCACCTGTGCTCTAAGGGCATGTATGTGTGTCACATGGCAGGCAAGCCAGAATTAGGGGTGCAACAGGGTGTCAAAGTGACTCCCTGTCCCCCTTGACAATTCGGTAATTTTACTGAATCGGTATTTACCGATTCGGTAATTGACATTGATTCCTTTGGGCCTCAAGGCCCATAGGAATCAATGGCAATTCCCGAATCGGTAAATACCGATTCGGTAATTAACGAATCATACCGATTCGGTAAAAATTACCGTTTTTTTCCTACATCTGATTTACCGAATCTAGAATACCGAATCGGTAAAATTCGGTAATCTAGAGTCGGTAAATCATATTTACCTACATCAGGCCCTTTGTCTTTAATATTTTCCTCAAAAAAGTGTTCCTTGTCTTACCAGGACTTTCTTTCTCTTTGTTAACACATTGCTCTTCATGTAAATCTTGTTGATGACTTCTCTTCAAATACACACCTTTCTTTCGCTGTTTCCACTTTTGAAACTTAGTAGGCATCATACAGTTTTTTCAGTATCGATAAACAGAATCTATAATAAAAAATATAACATTACAAAAATATATATTTCAATATTCTATTATATTACTTACAAGAACAGAGAGAGGATTAAGAGGACAACCCTGGGAGTATAAAAATAAAAGGACTTACAACAAAAGAAGAAGGAGTATGAAACAAGGGAAAATATAATAAAAAAAGAGAGTATAAATAGACACTGCGATATAATAGAATAAAGGAAGTATGGATAAACTGGAAAGTATGAATAGGTAAGGGAGAGTATGAAGAGAAAGATGGAAATATGAGAACAAAGAGTATAAGATGAAAAAAAGAGAGTAAGAGGACAGAGGGGGCCCTATAAGAAGAGAGAGAAAGACTCTAAAGAAAAAAAGAAGGAACATATGAAAAGATACGCAACTAAAAGAAAAAAAAGTAATACTAGCAAAGGACACTATCTATAAGGACAGAGAGAACAGTACCAGAAGAAAGCACAAACAATGTCAGGAAAAGTGGAGCAAAAGGAAAAAAGGGGTAAAGAAGAACAGAGGATACAGTCTGAGGTGAAAAGAAGGAGTATAAACAGATGGAGGATTATAAAGAGTGAAAAGTGTATGACGAAAGAGGCAAAAGTATGTCAGTATGAAAAGACAGAGAATATGAGGAAAGTGCTGCAGAGTGTATACAGTGAATCAAGGAGCAGTAACAGATGTGAGCAAACAATATGAACAAATTTAAGAAGTATAAACAGAGAGGACATAAAATGAAAATAGAAAAGAAATATGAAGAAACAGTGGAAAATATGAACACAGAGAAGGAATATAGGACAAAAGGCAATATAAGAAAAACTCAGTAGTAAGAGGAGAATATGAACACAGGGAGCAGTATAACAACAGGGGTAAAATGAGGAGAGAGATGTCACAATAAGAAAAGACGACAATATTAGTAGAGAGTGCAAAGTATAAGAAAAGACAGAAGAAATGTGAGAACAGACACAAGAGTATTAGAAGAAAAACAAAAGTATGAGAAAACAATAGGGAATACCTGCAAAGAACAGCAAGAATAAGAAGAAACATAGAATATAACAACAGAAGAGTATATATGAAGAAAGCCGAAGGAATGTAAAAAGAATCAGAGACAAAAATATAGAGAAATATAGAGAAAAGACAAATATAAAGAAAGACTGATCATATAAGCAGAGAGGGAGTACTACGAGAAGACAGTAACAACTATGATGACAGTGGTGAATATAAAGTATGACAAAAAAAGTATAAAAAGAGAACAGAATATAAGAAAAAGAAGATAGTATAATGAGAGAGGAAGGAGTAAGACAAGAGAGGAGGGAGTATGACAGTATTATCAAGGCCCGGTGTTAAAATTATCACCGTTTTATCGGCAGGAAACTGCAGATAAAATGGCGATAATGGGCTTGATAATACACCCTTATTAATTCCCATAGAAGCCCATGTTCACACCAAAACATGGGCTTCTATGGGAATTAACAAGGGCGTATTATGAAGACCATTATCGCCTTTTTAACTGAAGTTTCTTTCCGATAAAATGGCGATAATTTTAACACCGGGCTTTGATAATATGGCCCAGAGTGTAGAAAATATGCAAAAAGGAGTGAATATGGGAGCATATTATCAAGCCTGGGTGATACAATTATCGCAACTTTATCGACAGGAAAGAACATCTAACATGAGCTTCAATTGGAATTCCATAGAGCATATTATAAAGCCCATTATGGCAACTTCATCAGCAGTTTCCTGGCCATAAACTGGTGATAATTTTAACGCCCAGGCTTGATGATATGTCCCATAGGACCGGTGTTAAAATTATCGCTGTTTTATCGGCAGGAAACTGCCGATAAAACGGCGATAATGGGGTTGATAATACGCCCTTGTTAATTCCCTTAGAAGCCCATGTTCTGGTTTTAACATGGGCTTCTATGGGAATTAATAAGGGTGTATTATCAAACCCATTGTCACTGTCTTATTGGCAGTTTCCTGCCAATAAAACAACAATAATTTTAACACCGGTCTTTGATAATATGCCCCATAAATCCTAATGTACACACATGCACAGTGTGATATTACACAAAAAAATCAGACCATGTATTTTACCATTTACTACTGAAAAACGTTTAATGGACTATACATATTCCATGTATATAATAACTACATATCGGTCAACAACACTGACTCATTTTCCAAATACATATGCATTTTACTACATTATTTCTGCAACTATTACATCAAAAAAACGAACACAATAAAACAACAAAGACGCACAAGGGGCTTCTAAATATGCCCAGACTATATACAGAGGGAGAGAAATGAGAAAGAAGACAGAACAGGGAGTATCAAGAAAAAAATGAAATAAGAGGAGAAAGAGAAGAAAATGAAGAGACAGAAGGAATAGGAGGAGAGACAAGAAAATATAAACACAATGAACGACAATATGAGCACAGAGTACAATATAAGAAAAAGACAGTAGTACCGAGATAGAGAAAGGAGTAAGAGGAGAGAGAGGGAAGTATAAAAACAGAGGCTACAAATTATTGAAAAAAGGGACATCTATAGCGGCATATTATCAAGGACCCGTGTTAAAATTATCGCAGTTTTATCAGCAGGAAAATGCTGATTGATCACGATAATGGGCTTCATCAGCCGCGGCCCGTGGAGGGAGTTGTGATGGGGCAGGCAGGCAAGGCAGAGGAGGGGCATGGTGGGGGGTGATAAACAACGGAATCTGGATGATTGCAGGTAAGTAAACAATTAAATTAATAAAACGAAACGGCATATTATCAAGGACCAGTGTTAAAATTATCGCCGTTTTATCGGCATGAAACAGCCAATAACACGGCGATAATGAGCTTGATTATACGCCCTTGGTAATTCCCATAGAAGCCCGTGTTCTGGTGAGACTCAATGAGCTGCAACAGTCTAAGTACGGAATATTAAGAACCCACATTAAAATTCACTTTTGACAGTAGTTTCGCAACTCAGTTTACGATGACTAATCAAAATGTCTTTTTGTTTCCTTCACCAAACATCCTTCACAAGCAACCACGGTGTATCGAGCTACAGCAATGGAATTGTCTGCCACATATTGAATATACTTTGACATATAGAAGCAGAGTTCAAGTTGAGTGGTGAACTCCGGTGGCCGCACTGTTTATACTAGTTAAGTACAGCAGCCTACATATACAATGCCTTCATAGCAATGCATTAGAAATAAGTCGGCATATTTACAATCCCGTTATGCCACTTTTGCGTCAGTAACGCAGTAGGCACTTGCATGTAGACACCACTTGAACTTGGCACTATAACAAGTGAAATGTACCAGGTACACTACACTCGTAAAACTGTAGTGTTACCTTTATTTGTGAAAGGAGAGAGTGCGTAGTGTGCGGCAGCTTCTCTGTAAAATCTATAATTACCTCCAAGCAGTGACAACAGATAGGTTACAACAGTCTGACAAACAGGTCCACAACCTTATTCCGCCACTTTTGAGTCACTTTTAACATGGGTAAAGTGACGCAAGGAGCTTGTAAATCTACGTCTGACTTTTCAAGAAAAAAACTCAACTCCAGACTCTGGGACACAGTTTTAATGTTCTTTTCTCTCTCTTTCTCTCTCTCACTCTGTGTGACATCATTTCTCTTTCTCTCTTAAACCTATAGACACTGCTGTATACTTGCACATGTAGAAGAACAGCCCAACTGAAGTTGTGAATTTCACTGGCTGAAGTGTTTGGCCGCAGTGTTTATACAACGGTAAGCACAGATTCCTAGATCTACAGAGCCTTCATAGCAATGCTTTAGAAATAAGTCGGCATATTTACAATCCCGTTATGCCACTTTTGCGTCAGTAACGCAGTAGGCATTTCCATATGGACACCACTTGAACGCGGCACTATAACAAGTGAAATGTACCAGGTACACTGCACTCGTAAAACTGTAGTGTTACCTTTATTTGTGAAAGGAGAGAGAGCGTAGTGTACAGCAGCTTCTCTGTAAAATCTATAATTACCTCCGAGCAGTGACAACAGATAGGTTACAACAGTCTGACAAACAGATCCACAAGCTTATTATGCCACTTTTGAGTCACTTTTAACATGGGTAAAGTGACGCATAGAGCTTGTAAATCTACGTCTGACTTTTCAAGAAAAAATCTCAACTCCAGACTCTGCGAGACAGTTTTAATGTTCTTTTCTCTCTCTCTCTGTGACATCATTTCTCTTTCTCTCTTAAACTTATAGACACTGCTGTCTGCTTGGACGTGTAGAAGAATCGCTCAGGTTCTAGTGTTAACCTGGGCTGCTATGGCAATTCACAAGGGCATATTATCAAGCACATTATCGCCGCTTTATCGGCAGTTTCCGGCCGATAAAAGCGGCGATAATGTATTGCCTTTTGTTGATAATATGGCCCATTGCTCTTTTTTTGACCAGTAAACTTAGGTGCATATTATCAAGGACCAGTATTAAAATTATCGCCATTTTATTGGCAGGAAACTGCCGATAAAACGGCGATAATGAGCTTGATAATACAGCCTTGTTATTTCCCATAGAAGCCCATGTTAACACCAGAACATAGGCTTCTATGGGAATTAACAAGGACGTATTATCAAGCCCACCCTCCCAACATTAATAAAAAAAAACAGACAATGCAGGTACCCGGAGCTGGAAGGTCATTTTACATATTACTGCCCCAGAAAGGTGGCGTTCCCCGCGACGTGTACGGGGAGAGCTCAAAACATATATTTTTTTAAAAAGACCCGAGGGGTGCCGCTCCCTGAGACTGCGGGGAGTAGGACCGTAACCCCCCCCGCATACTTCAAAATAAAACCAGAGGAGTGCCGATCCCCAATGCTCGGTGGCACCTTACAAGTCCCCATTATGCCCCCTGTAATTTGCCTCCCGGGATCTAATGAATAAAACGGACTTCTAGTTTTTTTTCACCTTTTCCCCGCGTACAAGTACTGCATAGGTACCCCGCCATTTTTTATTTAAAAAAAAATTAAGCCTAAAGATCCATGTACCACCCCCTGACCAAGACTATAGAGTCAGAATGTTTTACCCTGCCCCATTTCCTTATTTCTCAACTTTGTTTTACTGTTTTTTTGTGACTCGGCTCTGGCGACAAACAAAATGGCTGCCAACACTTCCTGGTTTGGAGTATTGACAGCCAATCAGCATGCAGCTCCTGCTCGTAATTGTACGTACTTCTGTACGTGCACGCCGCAATTTTTCTTTTTAAAAAATAGAGATTAAACATCCATGTACGACCCCCTAAGCAAGCGTAAAGGGTCAGAATGTTTCTAGCCTGCCCCCATCCCCTATTTCTCAACTTTTTTTACTGTTGTCTTGTGACTCGGTTCTACCGAGGCACAAGATAGCCATCAACACTTCATGGTTTCGAGTGTTGACAGACAATTGACAGCCAATCAGCATGCAGCTCGCGCTCGTAATTGAACAGATCTCCGTCTGCGTGTAGAACTCCATCTCTAGATATCGCTATGACTTTACTTGTAATTGTCTCAGAAACTACTGAACAGATTTACACCATTTAACAAAAAGCACAATCTGCGAACTGAACTCTACCTCTCTGGCAAATTTGGTGTAATTCAGTTCAGCCGTTCGGGCTGTAGCCCTGGCTAAAGGTCCCTATGGAAAATTGCATGGGGAAAACAGGTTTTGGGACCCCTCTTTTTTCTCGGCCCCCACTTGACAAATCAACCCCAAACTTTCAGGGAAGGAGCGGAACCAAGCAGGCCATTTTCTTGGAGAAATTCAAGAGGATTCGTCTACCAGCGCCAAAGTTATTCCAAATAGAATGTTGTGGGTTTCCTACGGAAAGTAGGTCCTAACTATAACGACCGCCAGTAGGTAATATATATATATATATATATATATATATATATATTACCTACTGGCGGTCGCCAGTAGGTATATATAGTTAGGATTTTTTCTCTATGGGTTTTTTGAAAATTCTATGTCTAATAACTTTGGCGTTTGTGGACGGAATTGGCTGAAATTTTCAGGAAAATGGCACATTTTGTTTCTGAGCAGCCCTTGAAAATTTGGGGGGGGTTCGTCCAGTGGGGGCCGAGAAAAAAGGGGGGTCCCAAAACGTGTTTTTAACATTGAGTTTTCCATAGGGCGGTTGGCCTCACTTTTAGCCCGAACGGCTGGTAGCCCGATGTGCCTTTTGTAGGTCTCAATATATGTGCTCCAGTGGATTTTGAGAAATTAACGTTTAAAAAAAGATATATATCTGTAACAGCGGACCGGTTAGCGCTCTGGTTCGCGGACTTTTCGCGCAACGGAGCTTTGTGAAGCGAAGCTGATTGGTTCTCCGGCGTCTGTCAACATTCCAAACAGTCCGTAGCGGCCGCCATCTTGTCTCTCGGTAGGATCGAGAGACAAGAGGAGGTCAAAACAAAGGGGGAAATAACTATAAGGGGGCATAGTAGATCCTCGCTGACCCCCTAGGTTTGATGTGGAGGTTTTAAAAGGGCCCCGCGGGGCAAAAAAAAATAATAAAAATAATAATTGAACGGCTGAATGGATTTGCACGAAACTTGGCAAAATATTAGGGACTGGTAGCCCGATGTGCCTTTGCTAGGTCTCAATATATGTGCTCCAGTGGATTTTGAGAAATTAACGTTCAAAAAAAGATATATATCTGTAACAGCGCTCCGCTTCGCGTAACGGAGGTTTGCGAAGCTGATTGGTCATTCTGTCACTGGGCTATAGTTGGGCTACATCTGGCTGATATTTGGGCTACATTTGTTTTTTTGTGTGTCTGGCGGCCATCTTTGGGCTACATTGGGCTACATTGGGCTTCATTGGGCTACATTCGGCTAATTAGCAAATAGCTCATCGCAAACTAGGAATGGTAAAGAATCGCTATTTATTCCTTAAAGTTCGCTATTTAGGAAATGCAAATAACTTTGATGATACATATGGCGGTTCATCTCTAACAAGATAAGAAGCATAGGGATAGATTTATGATGACTGGCGCATCACCAGGGATGTGTTAGTCATTCTGTGCCGCTGTTCCGTCACCTATGGTGTGCTGCATTTACAATGCGGCGCATCATGGGGCAAAAACAGCACAGATGCGTGATGTATCTGTGCCGTAAAGGTGGCGCATTGCTGGAGTTGTATCGCAAGTGTGATGAAGCTCCAGCAAGGGTCGGGGGTGCCCCTGTCGCAGGGTTTCTGTTCTCACACAGAACTGTGGACAGAGGATTGGAACCTCGGCGAATTAGGGTGTCCCAAAACTCACGTTAGTAATCAAAAACTATTTAGCAAGCTAGGTACAGTGTCACATTGGATATAACAAACTCTCAATGTTTAGACAATCCAGAATATGAACTTATAGTACCTCAGGATACGTGGAACTCATGAACAGTCGGTCGTTATATATTTCTTAGAAACCAGAACATGGAGTTAAGAAGAACACATGTGTATTTGAAATGTTTATTTACTAATGCCGTCTTCTCAGGCGTAGTACCTTAGATAATAAAAGTACACATATTATCAGTAGCAAAATTACCAGCATAGTTACTAGTACATAAAAAGTGAATGGTGATAGTATGTTAACATGCTGTAAATGAATAAGAGTTAGCAACACTTATAAGCAGCCGCGGGCCGTGGAGGGAGTTACGGTGAGGCAGGGAGGCGGGGAGGGGGAGAAGCAGGGTGGAGAATACAAGTACACATATTATCAGTAGCAAAATTACCAGCATAGTTACTAGTACATAAAAAGCGAATGGTGACAGTATGTTAACATGCTGTAAATGAATAAGAGTTAGCAACACTTATAAGCAGCCGCGGGCCGTGGAGGGAGTTACGGTGGGGCAGGGAGGCGGGGAGGGGGAGGGGCAAGGTAGAGAGGGCTCCACCCTGCTTCTCCCCCTCCCCGCCTCCCTGCCCCATCGTAACTCCCTCCACGGCCCGCGGCTGCTTATATCTCACCCTCCCTAATACACATATTATATTATTTGCTAAGAAGGTCTCTTTGTGTTGGTTTAGGGCGTGTCCATACTTTAGTGTCTTAGATTTGAAGGAATCACATCAGCATACACCAGCTCTCTCTTCATGTGAACCGCATCAACTGTTGTGTATGTGTGTTCGGCAAAGCAATATAAAACCCGCCTCATGCCCAGAATTGGCAGAAGTTGCACTTATGTTATGAGTATGAAGTCGTGGAGATCAGACCTCATAACAATTCTGTATCGTGTTGTTCTTGAAACTTTAGCACTCGCTGTACAGATATAGTTTAACAAGTAAAGCAGATAGTAGACCAATAACATATTATTCTCATGTAAACCACGATGAACTACTAGGTGGAAAGCTAAAGCAACAACTAAGTGTCGTGTGCAGAAGTTGCAAAAAAGGAAAAATGGCGTTTAAACCGGTAATGAGCCCATGCTAACTTAACACGGTGTAAAGATATCCAGGACCTAGATGACACCTCCTCATGATCCGGAAACGAACTGAATAAGATAATAGAAGTGCCATCTCATGAGAGCAGATTGCAAGTTTATATGTGGACGGTCCGCAAGGTAAAGCATTAAAAACTAGGAAAATTCAATGCTAAAGAAAAATAAAACAGCCAAGTACTTTATCGAGTCTTAAGCCAATAGGCAAGGTAAATAATAAAAACTTGACAAATAAGTCAATGAATTGTCAATGAAATGCTAGTACTCAGCATATCAAACATGAAAAAGGTCTATGACATAACTGTGTATGCAAAATAAGCTGCAACAGCCTCCAATAGGAAGTCACCGTCTTCATCCGAAAACAGTTCAGCCATCCAATTTAAAAGCGGAAAAGAACATACGTGCTCTCCCAGCACCGGATCCTCTATCACCATCAGAGGACAGCTCGGTGGGTTTTCAAGAAAGCTGTGTTCCAAGAAAGACTGTGCTGCCGCCAGTAAATTCCAGGGACCAAGTAGTCCATGCATCAATGCCACAGCCATAATCCTTTCGCCAGGACAAATCAACTCGTGAGTAATGATAGGAGTCATCAGCTGATTAAAGTCGACGTCAGGAGAAACCGGTCCGCAGAGACACAAATCAATGGCCCAATCGAAATCACAGGTCAGGCAGTGAAATACAGGCTGGACACAGGTGAAGTAGGAGAACCGAAAAGATAATCCATATGCCGTGCTTAATATCGCCAACGGCATTGTGCCATAATATTCTAGCATGCGATTGCGGAACAGTGTCAGCAGCTGCAGGGTCGGAGGTTGCATAGGAGGGACATCCATATTTAAAAATGTAAAAAAGCACAAGAGCGTCCGCTGGTAATGCAAGTAAAAATGCCAATCCACGAACCAGAGTGCAGAAAATACAATGAAAGGGAGCAGGGATGACTCCAAAGATTTTCTCAAATGAAGTCACGAGACCACTGGTAACAACTTTAAAAAAGTGTGCCAGGGATTTTGTGGAGGATGCGTTAAAGATAGTCGGAAACATGTTGCTGAAATTGAAAGGCAAACCTGTGTACGGGTGTTCGCTATGTGAAGTACGAAAGTTTCACGGGCCGAACTCAAGGCCACCTCTCTCTGAGACAAAAGAGCTCTTATTCTTGTCATGCCGTTGAAACGTGTCCCAAGGTTGGTATTCGTGGCCAGATTGAAAACTCCCTATGTTCATGTGTGGGAGGAAATAGAACATTTCTGCAGCAAATAACCCGTTCACTTACTGTTACGATAAAAGGAATACTTTTAATTAACTCAGAACAATCTTCATTATTGAGCATCAAATAACTACCATTTTCCAACAACTTGAACGTGGGGATGATAGCAGGAACTGGCGTGCCTTGCAACACGCAAGCCATATTTGGTCGGTGTTTGTTGCATGAATCGTGTAACTGTATGTGCCTACACATTAGTGAATGATCTGGCGTCTCAGTGCATTCCTCTCCATTCAGATAAACTTCTTGATCATCTTTGAAACATCTGTATGTGTATGGAAGCGACCAGACCTCATGAACAAAAGCACTACCTAAAGGTTCATAAAGACCTATTGGTATATATTTCATACAATTTGAAAACTTATATAAAGCAAAAGGCAGCGTTATTAAACCGTGGATAAGGCATGTTGCCAAAAAACCCGCAATCCTCTGCTGATGATGTCACTGAGCATGTCATGAATGATGTAATATGTGACATCATCAGTAGTGGATTATGGGTAATAGTATCTCTAGTTTACTCCCCTATAGCTGTCTTTCTTTTAACATAAGTGTGTGTTTCCTTCCCTTATACTTACTGTTTTTGGTTCGCTTCCAGTTCGCGTACCAGCGAGCGAACTAGGAAGCGAACTAAGAGAAATAGAGGTTGGCACAGTTCCAAATATTGTACCAATTTTTTAATAACGGGGAGGTAGTTCTGAAAAGAACTTTTTTTTTTATTTTCTGAACATTTTTTTACTGTTTTTGAATTTTTCGGAACAGTTTTATATTTTTTTGGGTTTTTCTTGGAGGGGGCAATGAAAACGATTCATTGTAAAGGGCTCAACAGGAGCAACAAAACAAAAAAAAGAAGTATTTATTATTTTGGGCGTTTCGGACAAACTTGCATATGATAGTCAATAGCTCTGTTGATCAGAGTGATGCTTCTTTCTCCGTAGGAAATGAATCCATCGCAAAATACGCAGGTGTGTTTTACTTCACCAAATCTCATTTGTATATTTGGCACCATCTCCCTGCCCTCTGGTCCCGTTACTTCCGGTACAACAGATCTTCTGGCCATAATAGGGAGATTATCTAGGTCGTTCCGAAACTGTGCAGCACTGTAGTTGTTAGGATGCCACCTAGTCATATGGCGATGCATTGTGTAGTTTCCGAAACTGTATTTTTTGTCGGTCCCTCTGGACAGTCTATCTTGACATATAAGGCAAGTTACGTATCTTGCATTTACTTTTTTCTGACCTTTGGGAATTTTAAAAAATTGCCAAATGAAGTTTTCTTTCCGGTGAGACGTCTTGGGCTGCTCAGGCAAAAACTGCCTCTCTTCGTGCTCGTCCTCCTGTTCCTCTTCTTCTTCTTCTTGTTGAATTACAACTTGAGCAGGTGGTCCACTCTTCCTTGGATGTGGTGGAGGTGGTGGGGAAGCACCAGCTGAAGCTACTAAAGAAGCCATTGCTCAGTGATCACAAAGGGTCTTTCTCTCACAATGATGAAAGTCAGAGTGAGGAAAGAAGGAGGGATTTTCATCATTTGGGAAAAACAAGAGTTCTCAACCAATCAAAAGTGTTCATTTTAGATTATATGACCTAGTCTTACATCATTAGGAAACCAAAAGTGAAATGAACCAATGAAAAGTGTTATTACCAAGTCACATGACTTGCTGTGTTTACGTTAAGCGCTTTGCAGGGCCTCCCGGTTTGCTTCCAGAAACCTGCGCTTTGGCACTCGCTTCGCGTACCAGTTCGCTAACGTAGCACGTCATATGACGTATCACGCGACAACGTGGAACGTCATGCGGACGGGAGGCGTCACGATGTTGTTTTCTAACGCGGCACTTGCGGTAAAGAAACGTTTACCGGCTCGCGGTCTATTTCGCGGCATCAAGGTCAGCTAACGGGAAGCTTCCCGATTCGCGAAGCGGGAACGAAGAAAAAAAAATATTTTAAAAAAAAATTATTCATAAACATATAAAATATATTTTTGGATTTAAAGAAGAATACATTTTACAGCTACAGATATTAGCTGTTGAAAAACCAATGAAATTCACAGAAAAAAACATAGGTTATAGACCATATATAGTTAGGAATTAGCATTTACAAAACCTTGAAAATTCACTGAAAAAACCATAGGTTATAGACCATATATAGTTAGGAATTAGCATTTAGAAAACCTTATTTTACTCACACAAAACCATTGAAATTCCATATATAGTTAGTTGCACTAACTATATATCGCGCACCTGCAATCCACTGCTGATGATGTCACATATTACATCATTCATGACATGGTCAGTGACATCACTGATGACATCACTGATGACATCTCAAATGACATCACTGATGACATCACTGATGACAACATCCAGTGACTGTATGCTTCTGTAAAGTTAAAATATGTCTTACATATTGAAGAATGAGTGGATGTATAAGTGTCTGGATGAAGGATTTAGTAGGTGCATGACTGACTGTATAAGTGAGTGATTAAATGTGTCTCACTGAGTGCATGGGTTAGTGACTAAACTGTTTTAAATTGTGCATCATTGTGTCTGTTGTTTTGTAATCTGATGCATGTGTTGATCATTAGCTATATGACTAACTATATGGGTTATTGATTAGTTGCCCAAGTATTTGTATGGGAGACTGAGTGTGTGTGTGGGTGTCTGGGAGGTGTATGACTCTGTGCATAGATGTGTGAGCAGTTGATTCACTAGATGTATGGGTTCAAAAGTGCATGTGGAAACATCTGTATGGGCGGTTGACTGTGTGCATGAGTGTATTGGTGAGTGAATGGATATCTCAGTGCTACATGTCAAAGTAAGTACATATGTAAAACACAGTACATGTGATAGTTGACATATATAAATAACTGTGCATAAGAGCCAGTGAATGTGTGAGTGGCTGTATGGATTATTGTGAACTTGTATCAGGGATTGTATAACAGAGTAAATATGTGTTATTATATGTTCCAATAAGTAAGGTGTGTATAACTATATAGTTGAGGAAATCGAGGTGTGATTGATTCTTTGCAAGACTGACTAGGTGTGTGAGTAACTCCATGGATGAGTGACAGTCTGTGAGTGTCTGTTTACACTGAGTGTATCTAAGGTTATATTAGAGTCTGAAGAGGTTCATTGTATCATCACATGAATGATGTCATCAGTGATGTGATCAGTAATGTCAAATGAGATGTCATCAGTGATGTCATCAGTGATGTCATTTGAGATGTCATCAGTGATGTCATCAGTGATGTCACTGACCATGTCATGAATGATGTAATATGTGACATCATCAGCAGTGGATTGCAGGTGCGCGATATATAGTTAGTGCAACTAACTATATATGGAATTTCAATGGTTTTGTGTGAGTAAAATAAGGTTTTCTAAATGCTAATTCCTAACTATATATGGTCTATAACCTATGGTTTTTTCAGTGAATTTTCAAGGTTTTGTAAATGCTAATTCCTAACTATATATGGTCTATAACCTATGGTTTTTTCTGTGAATATATATATATATATATATATATATATATATATATATATATATATATATATATATTACCTACTGGCGGTCGCCAGTAGGTATATATAGTTAGGATTTTTTCTCTATGGGATTTTTGAAAATTCTATGTCTAATAACTTTGGCGTTTGTGGACGGAATTGGCTGAAAGTTTCAGGAAAATGGCACATTTTGTTTCTGAGCAGCCCTTGAAAATTTGGGGGGGGTTCGTCAAGGGGGGGCCGAGAAAAAAGGGGGGTCCCAAAACGTGTTTTTAACATTGAGTTTTCCATAGGGCGGTTGGCCTCACTTTTAGCCCGAACGGCTGAATGGATTTGCACAAAACTTGGCAAAATTGTAGGGACTGGTAGCCCGATGTGCCTTTGCTAGGTCTCAATATATGTGCTTCAGTGGATTTTGAGAAATTAACATTCAAAAAAAGATATATATCTGTAACAGCGGACCGGGCAGCGCTCCGGTTCGCGGACTTTTCGCGGTACGGAGCTTTGTGAAGCGAAGCTGATTGGTTCTCCGGCGTCTGTGAACATTCCAAACAGTCCGTAGCGGCCGCCATCTTGTCTCTCGGTAGGATCGAGAGACAAGAGGAGGCCAAAGCGAAGGGGCAAATGACCATAAGGGGGCATAGTAGATCCTCGCTGACCCCCTAGGTTTGATGTGGAGGTTTTAAAAGGGCCCCGCGGGGCAAAAAAAATAATAATAATAATAATCGAACGGCTGAATGGATTTGCACGAAACTTGGTAAAATATTAGGGACTGGTAGCCCGATGTGCCTTTGCTAGGTCTCAATATATGTGCTCCAGTGGATTTTGAGAAATTAACGTTAAAAAAAAGATATATATCTGTAACAGCGCTCCGCTTCGCGTAACGGAGGTTTGCGAAGCTGATTGGTTCTCCGGCGTCTGTAAACATTGCAAACAGTCCGTAGCGGCCGCCATCTTGTCTCTCGGTAGGATCGAGAGACAAGAGGAGGCCAAAGCGAAGGGGCAAATGACCATAAGGGGGCATAGTAGATCCTCCTTGACCTCTTAGGTTTGATGTGGAGGTTTTAAAAGGGCCCCGCGGGGCAAAAAAAATAATAATAATAATAATCGAACGGCTGAATGGATTTGCACGAAACTTGGCAAAATTGTAGGGACTGGTAGCTCGATGTGCCTTTGCTAGGTCTCAATATATGTGCTTCAGTGGATTTTGAGAAATTAACGTTCAAAAACAAGATATATATCTGTAACAGCGCTCCGCTTCGCGGAGATAAAATTATCTCTGTATTACCTAGCTGTTGCTAACACCAGTTAGCGACGGCTAGTAGGAGATAGCGACCATCTTGGGCCCCACTTTGCATGTGAGTGATATTTATCACTAATGACATGCAAAGTGGCCATGCCAAGATGTTAGCGACTGGAAACAGTCGCTAACATCGCTATCTCCTATTACCAACTTTTGGAAATATTCGCGATAAGCGCGAATATCTCCAAAAGCTACCACCTGCCCTGAGCAGTTCTTAGCCATGTTATCCAATGGGAGGTGGATAACATGGCTAAGAGCATTAGCTCGGTAATGCATGAATATCGCTGAGTTTTCAGCGATATTAATGCATTGCGGTCGTTTTTTATCGTATTTGCGATAAACCTTGATAATAGCAAGGTTTATCTGCGATAATTTCTGAAGATGCTTAGCGGTAAAAAATTTGTTGCTAAGCATCGTTAGGGATAAATATCGATTAACTTTGGTAATATGCCCCAACGTCTGTTAACGTTCGATTCGAAGGAAATCAGGAAGTGTTGAAAAACATTGTCTGCGCCATCTTGCCTTTTTTCAAATGCCACACTTTTGTCGTGCACGCAGTCATTTTAGATGCCTTGACCAGACCCACTCTCTGCACGCTGTCGATCCTTAGCATGGCTCCCCACCCTCGCAAGCATCTCCCCCAGGCAGTGGTCACCCCCGCTCTCTGTCTTATGCATGGGTAATAAACCACCCCCCATCTGCGCTGCTCTTCCCTGAGAATCACACCCTGTGCCCGCCCGACACCTCCCTTTCGCCCTATTCACTACCGCACCCTCTGACACTCCTTTTCCTCTGTGTCCGATTGTCCAGGCCGGTCCTAGGGTATCAGCTAGCCCTGCAGATGTAGTTTATGGCTCCAGCTGTAAAGAATCACCCCTCTTCAAAGGAGTTATAGTAGATCAAGGCCCACACTCGATGAGATCCGTCACAGCAGACGCGTTCCTATTATCTGAAAACCATCCTGTATTGTGATTGGGGAGGGGACCGAGCCTGTAGCGGAAGATTCCAGGGATGACTCTTTGTACATCAAAGTTTTTACAATTATGTGTCACATTAAAAATATATAGCACTCCAACAAAGTAGTAAGATTATAAAACTTTAATAACTTATAAATATATACAAGAAAACAAAAACAGTAATAACATATAAACATTTTTAGGGAAAAACAACGAAGTAGCGGTCGGCTGTGCGAATAGTCCCAACGCAGCACAACGTCCAGATTTCACTGATTTCGGAATCCGGCGTGGGGCGTCGCGGGGGGTGGGTCATCAGTAGCAAACTGTTGTGCGAATAGTTCCAAGGCAGCAGAACGATGGCACCAAGGTGATGTCCAGTAAGTTGCCGCACTGGTTTTGGTATCCTACAATGCTGCTCCGAATAACGGCGTGGGGCGCCCCGGGGGAGGCGGCGTGAACGGGCCTCTCCAGGTGGAGTCTCGTCTGTTGTAGTGGGGCGCCCCTTTACCGTTTCAGTTGCCATTCCGTCCGCTTTTGGTCCACTGTGTCAAAAGCCGCAATTCAGCTGAGTTGCGCCCACTCTTGCGGTGCAGCGATAGGCGGCTGCCACAGGACTCTCAAAATGGCGGCAGGCTCTTTTCTTTTTGGGCCTGGTCCACTGAAATGGCCCTGGGACACCTTGGAAATCGGACGACTGTCTGCTAGGTCTTGGACCCCATTCTCGAAAGCGTCCCCTCCGCCTTGAGGATTCAACAAAAGTTTTGGGGGCCCCCGACTCCTGCAGGCTTCTGGTGGGGAGCGGCTGCCATGATTGCTCGCGGAATGACCACGACGGAGCCACGAGATGGTGGTGCTTTCATGGTGACGCCAGCTTCAGTCTGAAACATCCAGAAACAAGGTGGGGCTTTCATCGTTTGGGGAAAAAAAAAAAGTTTTCATCCAATGAAAAGTGTTGTTTTTAGGTCATATGATCAAGCCTTCCATCATTAGGAAACCAAAAGTAAAATGAACCAATGAAAAGTTTTATAAACAAGTCACATGACCTGTTATGCGGCATAGGGTATAAAATGCGGAGAAAATACGTTGGCACGTGAGGCGGCGTCAGTAGCGGACCGATGTGCGAATAGGCCGAAGGCAACACAACGCGCCAAGATCCGGATGGCACCGGGGTGGTGTCCAGCAAGTTGCAGCACTGGTGTGGCCATCCTACAATGCTGAAAGTCGGCGTGGGGCGCCCTGTTGGCCTGTGAGTTCGCGTCAGTAGCGGACCGATGTGCGAATAGGCCGAAGGCAGCACAACGCGCCAAGATCCGGATGGCACCGAGGTGGTGTCTAGTAAGGTGCACTGGTGTGGCCATCCTACAATGTTGAAAGTCGGCGTGGGGCGCCCCGTTGGCCTGTGAGATGGCGTCAGTAGCGGACCAATGTACGAATGGGGCCAAAGGCAGCGCAACAATGTTTTCTGAATAGAAGACACCACAAGGCGCTGAGATGCCAAGATCCGGATGGCACCGAGGTGGTGTCTAGCAAGTTGCCGCACTGGTGTGGCCATCCTACAATGTTGAAAGTCGGCGTGGGGCGCCCCGTTGGCCTGTGAGATGGCGTCAGTAGCGGACCGATGTGCGAATGGGGCCAAAGGCAGCGCAACAATATTTTCTGAATAGAAGACACCACAAGGCGCTGAGATGCCAAGATCCGGATGGCACCGAGGTGGTGTCTAGCAAGTTGTGGCACTGGTGTGGCCATCCTACAATGGTAAAAGTCGGCGTGGGGCGCCCTGTTGGCCTGTGAGATGGTGTCAGTAGCGGACCGATGTGCGAATGGGGCCAAAGGCAGCGCAACAATATTTTCTGTATGGAAGATAACACTAGGCGTTGAGATGCGAAGATCCGGATGGCACCGAGGTGATGTCTAGCAAGTTGCTGTACTGGTGTGGTCATCCTACAATGCTGAAACTCGGCGTGGGGCGCCCCATTAGCCTGTGAGATGGCGTCAGTAGCGGACCGATGTGCGAATGGGGCCAAAGGCAGCGCAACAATATTTTCTGAAGAGAAGACACCAAAAGGCGCTGAGATTCGGTTACCACCGAGGTGATGTCTAGCAAGTTGCCGCACTGGTGTGGCCATCCTACAATACTGCTCCGAATAACGGCGTGGGGTGCCCGAAGGGGGGGGGGGGGGAGGCGGCGTGAACGGGCCTTCCTAGGTGGAGGCTCGTCTGCTGTAGTGGGGCGCCCCTTTACCGTTTCAGTTGCCATTCAGCTGAGTTTCGGCTGCTCTTGATGCTACAGCGACAGGCGGCTGCAACAGGACTCTCAAAATGGCGGCTTGTTCTTTGGATTTGGGCCTGGTCTACTAAAATGGCCCTGGGACACTTTAGAACTCGGACGCTCGATTTTTTTTTTTCCTTTCCTGTACATGCAAAAAAATGTAAATGCCCGGTACGTTACACGCTTCATCTGCCACGATGTACTCTCCAGAGGAACCGAAAAAAAATATAGTTATGGTAACTATACCATGCATCGTCATATGGAGAGGTGGCACCAATTAATTATAGTGCTGCATAAAAGAGAGATTTGGAGGAGAACCCCCGACCTGCCAGTACATTCATCAAAGAAGTGGCACTGACAGCATCAGAGGCAAGGGAAATGGTCCCAAATATTTAGAACTTTGGAAAGATTAAAATGACATGTTTAGATTGTGGCAAATTAATTTCATGTGGACAGATGAGTGTTACTCTAATAAATACAGCATATGAACATCATCATAGTCGATGGTTGGTAGAGACATTTTGACTATATCCTGGACCTGCCCGTCCTTGCCCAAAATGGCGCCGGAATAAATGGGACTCGTAACTCCTTGTTGTGTACTGGTTGCAGAACCTTGAAATCACGAGATACGTATGCAGTTTTGAAGCATATGGCGGGCGGGGACGAGAATTGATTGAATATTTCGACATCCCTATTGATATTAAGTTCTGATGTGTTATTGATTACTGTACTATTGAAAGTTCGAATTAACGTCACCCATGGTACTTGCCCGCAAATGTATATCTAGATAATTTTATTGTAACTGGCCCTGTCGTATTTTAATTATAAAATGTACGTCCACCGATTCCGCAACTGTTAGACACCTTAGTTCTTGCAACCTAATGGCCCGCCCGTTACGTTCCTCTACAGTGTAAATGTCTACTCATCATATACGATTACAGTTTGCTCCGTGGCCGGCCCACGTGGTTATAGGCTCGTATTTGTATAATGAAATTTTCACAATAAAGGTTTTTAAAAGAAAACATGGTAGTAGTATATACATTGGTAAAGTTTTTAATAATAGTCACTGTTTTAGAATCATTAAAAGGCAAGTGAAATAAAGCAGACCAATTACATGAAGGGTAAAAGGTATAATACGCAGGAACGCAGTAAAGATAAATGGTCAAGGGCTGTTGTGTTTTCTACTCCTGCAACATAAAGTGATCGATAAGAATCTCATATTCAGGCGTATCGGCGACTAAGACAGCAGGTCGACCCTCTTTTGCTCAACGGCTCCGTCATGGGATGAAGAAACGCTCTTTTTCTCGAAAAAAGAATATATTTTACTTGCAGGACAGTTGTAAATTTTCCGGGAAAGTACATTAGCCTGGAACATTCTAACATATATTTAAGAAAAAATAATGTTCGGAAGTAATAAAAAGCGTAATTTTTAGGTCATATGACCAAGCCTTTCATCATTAGAATAAGAAAAGTAAAATGAACCAATGAAAAGTTTTATTAACAAGTCACATGACTTGTTATGCTTACGTTACGCGCTGCGCGTCGCGCCCCGGATGACTTCCGGATGCGCTAACGCGGCGCGTCATATGACGCATTACGCGACAACGCAGGTCCAGAATATAGTCAAAATGTCTCCACCAACCAGCGGTCGGAACACAACCCCTTTCAGCAGGCTAAATAGTTCTGTTAAATGACAACAGAAGGGACAGGCAACAAGAACCATCAGTCAAAGAGGGGAGGGCTAGTTCTTCTCTACCGGGTTACATTGGGGCGCTACCGGAACTGATCGAATTGGTAGTCTACAGTGTTTCTGGATGTTTCAGACTGAAGCTGGGGTTAGCATGAGAGCACCACCATTTCGTAGCTCCGTCGTGGCCATTCCTCAACCAATCATGGCAGCCGCTCTTTATCGTTATTTTGGGCGGGGTGGGTGGCGGAGCCGAGCTGTTTTGCAGCCATCATTGTGTGGAGTTCAGTTCATCTCACTAGTTTTGTATTTGTCATGAGGGGTTGTTCCTAATGTTTCTATTTTAGCGAGGTCAAAAAGAGATCCCATTAGTGGCCTACTGATTTTGCTCGATTCCTTTTCTTTTTTTTTTACACGATTTTTCGTTATCTGCAAAGACTAAACAGAGTATTGCGACTCTGTGTCTGTTTGTAAATAGAGAATGAACCAAAGAGAACCAATTCTAAAGCAGTAAATGCTTGGATAACAATCAATCAAATGGAGAGAGAAGCAGGCACGACGTATTACAACGGGGGCAAAGGCCTGCGTTAACTACCTTTCACTATCTGCAAAGAGAGAGTACTCGTAATAGAAATGAGGGGGGGCACCATTCAAAGCAGATCAGTGTGCATAAACACGAAAATGTTTTCACTTACCACGTACTTGACATTCGACAGCTTATGATATTTGCTATTAAAAAACCATTGAAATTCACTGAAAAAACCATAGGTTATAGACCATATATAGTTAGGAATTAGCATTTACAAAACCTTGAAAATTCACTGAAAAAACCATAGGTTATAGATCATATATAGTTAGGAATTAGCATTTAAAAAACCTTATTTTACTCACACAAAACCATTGAAATTCCATATATAGTTAGTTGCACTAACTATATATCGCGCACCCGCAATCCACTGCTGATGATGTCACATATTACATCATTCATGACATGGTTAGTGACATCACTGATGACATCACTGATGACATCTCAAATGACATCACTGATGACATCAATGATGACATCTCATTTTACATCAATGACCACATCACTGATGATATCATTCATGTGACAATACAATGCATCTCCTCACATTTTAATATAACCTCTGTTTCACCCAGTGTTAAATACAGAGTATAATTTTTGAAACCATTGACACACCAATACTAGTTACTACATACGCACTCACTGATTCCTACGTCTACACACACATTCACTCATTCACCCATACAATCATTCATACATACAATCACTCATCTTTACAACACTATCATATGCACTCATACACCTATACAGACACTCACACTCTGCCACTCATCCATGGAGTTACTCACACACCTAGTCAGTCCTGTAAAGAATCAATCACACTTCCATTTTCTTGTCTATACAGTTAAACATAGAGCACCTTACATTTTCAAACATATACTAACACATACTTACTTTCTTATACAATCATTGATTCAAGTACACATTGATCTGCAGAGAGTCACACACCTCCCAGCCAGCCACACACACACTCAGTCTCCCATACAAATACTTGGACAATCAATCAATAACCCATATAGTTAATCATATAGCTACTGATCAACACATGCAGCAGTTTACAGAACAACAGACATAATGATGCACAAATTAAGACAGTTTAGTCACTAACCCATGCACTCAGTGAGACACATTTAATCACTCACTCATACATTCAGTCATGCACCTACTAAATCCTTCGTCCAGACACTTATACATCTACTCATTCTTCAATATGTAAAACATATTTAAACTTTACAGAAACACACAGTCACTGGATGATGTCATCAGTGATGTCATCAGTGATGTCATTTGAGATGTCATCAGTGATGTCATCAGTGATGTCACTAACCATGTCATGAATGATGTAATATGTGACATCATCAGCAGTGGATTGCGGGTGCGCGATATATAGTTAGTGCAACTAACTATATATGGAATTTCAATGGTTTTGTGTGAGTAAAATAAGGTTTTTTAAATGCTAATTCCTAACTATATATGGTCTATAACCTATGGTTTTTTCAGTGAATATATATATATATATGTAAAAATCTTCCCCAACAGCAGCAAGAAGTGGAAACCACACAGAGGATTCTTTGGCGGGGTCTTTTAACGTCAGCAATAGGGCGAATGCATTTCGGCATAGTTGAGCCTTCATCAGCGCCAGGAGGTGTTTGAATGGAGCGGGCAAACAAACTAGTTGAAATACCTTTTCCTTTACAGTCAGGTGGGAGTTGGCTCCGCCCCTCGAATAGACAGCATAGAAGATGATTCGCTGCCTGAGTTTTCTGTAGGAGGCCCAGTGCGTCTGTACTACAGGTACCAGAGTGCTCTGCGTTGGTTCGGCAAAGCCATGGGGGTGATGATGTTACGCGTGCCACTTCAACTTGACTTCTGTGTGGCGACTCCCTCCTCAGCTTCCCATACTGCACCAACCCCCAAACATGACAGTACATTTAGCAGGGGTAGAACTGGGGCTCCGGTCCTCCCAATGTGGAGCACAATGTCTCCAACACTGCCGGTTGTCTTGAAGCATCCGAGGGTGGGATTAGGTCAACCCAGAACCCTGGGAACAGTCACAAACTGCGAAGCAGAAGCCATCTTT
Source organism: Lissotriton helveticus (assembly GCF_964261635.1). NCBI lineage: Eukaryota > Metazoa > Chordata > Amphibia > Caudata > Salamandridae > Lissotriton > Lissotriton helveticus. The sequence goes on from NC_136063.1 coordinate 1,952,452,199, forward strand.
GACCGGGACCCTCGAGGGTGCAGGGGTTTCCAAAGCGCGTAACTGGCAATCCCGCTGAATCATAAGTAAAAATCTTCCCCAACAGCAGCAAGAAGTGGAAACCACACAGAGGATTCTTTGGAGGGGTCTTTTAATGCCACGAACACCAGCAATAGAGCGAATGCATTTCGGCATAGTTGAGCCTTCATCAGCGCCAGGAGGTGTTTGAATGGAGCGGGCAAACAAACTAGTTGAAATACCTTTTCCTTTACAGTCAGGTGGGAGTTGGCTCCGCCCCTCGAATAGACAGCATAGAAGATGATTCGCTGCCTGAATTTTCTGTAGGAAGCCCAGTGTGTCTGTACTACAGGTACCAGAGTGCTCTGCATTGGTCCGGCAAAGCCAGGGGGGTGATGATGTTACGCGGGCCACTTCAACTTGACTTCTGTGTGGCGGCTCCCTCCTCAGCTCCCCATACTACACCAACCCCCAAACACGACAGTCCATTTAGCAGGAGTAGAACTGGGGCTCCGGTTCTCCCAATGTGGGGTACAATGTCTCCAACACTGCCGGTTGTTTTGAAGCTTCCGAGGGTGGGATTTGGTCAACCCAAAACCCTGGGAACAGTCACAAACTGCAAAGCAGAAGCCAGCTTTGACCGGGACCCTCAAGGGTGCAGGGGTTTCCAAAGTGCGTAACTGGTAATCGCGCTGAATTATAAGTAAAAATCTTCCCCAACAGCAGCAAGAAGTAGAAACCACACAGAGGATTCTTAGGAGGGGTCTTTTAACGCCACGAACACCAGCAATAGAGCGAATGCATTTCGGCATAGTTGAGCCTTCATCAGCGCCAAGAGGTGTTTGAATGGAGCGGGCAAACAAACTAGTTGAAATACCTTTTCCTTTACAGTAAGGTGGGAGTTGGCTCCGCCCCTCGAATAGACAGCATAGAAGATGATTCGCTGCCTGAATTTTCTGTAGGACGCCCAGTGCGTCTGTACTACAGGTACCAGAGTGTTCTGCGTTGGTTCAGCAAAGCCAGGGGGGTGATGAGGTTACGCGGGCCACTTCAACTTGACTTCTGTGTGGCGACTCCCTTGTCAGCTCCCCATACTACATCAACCCCCAAACACGACAGTCCATTTAGCAGGAGTATAACTGGGGCTCCGGTTCTCCCAATGTGGGGCACAATGTCTCCAACACTGCCGGTTGTCTTGAAGCTTCAGAGGGTGGGATTCGGTCAACCCAGAACCCTGGGAACAGTCACAAACTGCGAAGCAGAAGCCAGCTTTGACCGGGACCCTCGAGGGTGCAGGGGTTTCCAAAGTGTGTAACTGGCAATTGCGCTGAATTATAAGTAAAAATCTTCCTCAACAGCAGCAAGAAGTGGAAACCACACAGAGGATTCTTTGGAGTGGTCTTTTAATGCCACGAACACCAGCAATAGGGCGAATGCATTTCGGCATAGTTGAGCCTTCATCAGCGCCAGGAGGTGTTTGAATGGAGCGGGCAAACAAAGTAGTTGAAATACCTTTTCCTGTACAGTCAGGTGGGAGTTGGCTCCGCCCCTCGAATAGACAGCATAGAAGATGATTTGCTGCCTGAGTTTTCTGTAGGACGCCCAGTGCGTCTGTGCTACAGGTACCAGAGTGCTCTGCCTTGGTTCGGCAAAGCCACGAGGGTGATGATGTTACGCGGGCCACTTCAACTTGACTTCGGTGTGGCGACTCCCTCCTCAGCTCCCCATACTGCACCAACCCCCAAACACGACAGTACATTTAGCAGGGGTAGAACTGGGGCTCCGGTTCTCCCAATGTGGGGAACAATGTCTCCAACACTTCCGGTTGTCTTGAAGCTACCGAGGGTGGGATTTGGTCAACCCAGAACCCTGGGAACAGTCACAAACTGCGAAGCAGAAGCCAGCTTTGACCGGGACCCTCGTGGGTGCAGTGGTTTCCAAAGCGCGTAACTGGCAATCGCGCTGAATCATAAGTAAAAATCTTCCCCAACAGCAGCAAGAAGTGGAAACCACACAGAGGATTCTTAGGAGGGGTCTTTTAATGCCACGAACACCAGCAATAGAGCGAATGCATTTCGGCATAGTTGAGCCTTCATCAGCGCCAAGAGGTGTTTGAATGGAGCGGGCAAACAAACTAGTTGAAATACCTTTTCCTTTACAGTCAGGTGGGAGTTGGCTCCGCCCCTCGAATAGACAGCATAGAAGATGATTCGCTGCCTGAATTTTCTGTAGGACGCCCAGTGCGTCTGTACTACAGGTACCAGAGGGCTCTGCCTTGGTTCGGCAAAGCCACGAGGGTGATGATGTTACGCGGGCCACTTCAACTTGACTTCGGTGTGGCGACTCCCTCCTCAGCTCCCCATACTGCACCAACCCCCAAACACGACAGTACATTTAGCAGGGGTAGAACTGGGGCTCCGGTTCTCCCAATGTGGGGAACAATGTCTCCAACACTACCGGTTGTCTTGAAGCTACTAAGGGTGGGATTCGGTCAACCCAGAACCCTAGGAACAGTCACAAACTGCGAAGCAGAAGCCAGCTTTGACCGGGACCCTCGTGGGTGCAGTGGTTTCCAAAGTGCGTAACTGGCAATCGCGCTGAATCATAAGTAAAAATCTTCCCAAACAGCAGCAAGAAGTGGAAACCACACAGAGGATTCTTTGGAGGGGTCTTTTAATGCCACGAACACCAGCAATAGGGCGAATGCATTTCGGCATAGTTGAGCCTTCATCAGCGCCAGGAGGTGTTTGAATGGAGCGGACAAACAAAGTAGTTGAAATACCTTTTCCTTTACAGTCAGGTGGGAGTTGGCTCCGCCCCTCGAATAGACAGCATAGAAGATGATTCCCTGCCTGAGTTTTCTGTAGGACGCCCAGTGTGTCTGTACTACAGGTACCAAAGTGCTCTGCCTTGGTTCGGCAAAGCCACGGGGGTGATGATGTTACGCGGGCCACTTCAACTTGACTTCTGTGTGGCGACTCCCTCCTCAGCTCCCCATACTGCACCAACCCCCAAACACGACCGTCCATTTAGCAGGGGTAGAACTGGGGCTCCGGTTCTCCCAATGTGGAGCACAATGTCTCCAACACTGCCGGTTGTCTTGAAGCGTCCGAGGGTGGGATTCGGTCAACCCAGAACCCTGGGAACAGTCACAAACTGTATATATATATATATAAACACAGCTGCAAACCTTCAACTACGGAGCCTGCTATACTCCAACAAATTGGAGGACCTTAGGATATTTAAAGAAGGGGGCGGGTGCAACCGATGGTAATTAGCATCTGAAGAAGGCGCATATTCCGAAATGTATCATGCCTGTTGCAGTGATTAAATGTTTGCCTGGTATTCCCCGCTGTGTCCTCTGGTCTTTTCTGTGGAGGGACTTCGTTGGCATATTTTCACGAGCTGGACCACCGCGCGTGTACAGAGGACCCGCTTCACAAGTAACCTGCATAAATTAATGGCATCGTGGCAAAACTTACCAAGGGATTGGATATTGCTGGCCCACCTCAGGAACACTCCGAACAAGTGGCTGCTGCTGTGGCAGTCAGTGACTGCACGGAGGCGTCGGATCACTGTATCTTTACGTCACGGCCCTGCTTGCAACCTGTCCTTGGGGTTGAAGCGTTGGGGACCCGAGGCAGACATGAACGCTTCCATTACGGGACTCACTCGGCTCACATTAGCCCCCCCTTCTTTACTGGGTACAACAGCGCTCACTGAAGCTTTACTCAGCTCCGTAAGTAACAATAACAAGAAAAGTGCATGCTGGGATTTGGAGTGTATTGAACATTGGACCACAGCTGCAAACCTTCAACTACGGAGCCTGCTATACTCCAACCAATTGGAGGACCTTAGGATATTTAAAGAACGGGGCAAGTGCAACCAATGGTAATTAGACTTCTGAAGAAGGCACATACGCCGAAATGCATCATGCCTGTTGCAGTGATTAAATGTTTGCCTGGTATTCCCCGCTGTGTCCTCTGGTCTTTTCTGTGGAGGGACTTTGATGGCATATATATATATACAGGACTTGCCTATATTGTTGCCTGGCGAATCTTGTTCTGCATGGAAAGTTTTGCGGTGTCCCTTCAAGTGGGTGCTGAGAAAAAGGGAGGGGTAAAAAAAGTGTGTTTCCCATGTTAGTTCCCATAGGAGCTTTAGGCGTGACTACAGCCCAAACTGCTGGATGAAATTAGACCAAATTTGGCAGAAAGGTACATTTGGTTGAGAAATTTTAAGAAGCTCAAGCGGCAGTGGTAAACTCCATTTTACGACGGCCTCCACAGTGGTTTCATCGTAATTGGTTTGTCGGAACTGCCGACTCCCTGTTGGACGATTCTGTGCCCAAAACAATGGCGGTCGGACACTCATTCAACTGTCATCATAATGAAGCCCGCAAATCATGAATGACTGAAGGTAGACTGCGCTCAACAGTGTTTCTGCACAGTAAGACATATCAGCTTATGAAGCCATTCTCTTTGCCCACATGGTCATTGGGCTTGATCCACACTGGTAAATTTACAGTTTTGAGTAATTTACACAACTGAATATACGTACTAGTCCAGCCACTGGTACTATACCACCCTCTCATAAAAAAATGTATAAAAATTGAGAATTCAAATGAAACCCCATAGGAAATACTGTGAAAATAAAATAGTTAGAACTATAAATAAATATATATTAATGTAAAAAAATATAAAAATAGTACATATCTACTGTTCAATTATAAAATACCCTCTTTTGAATTTAAAAATGAATGTAACTATAAGTCATTATAAATATTGCTGAATTAGTTTACACACACAAACACACCCTTTTTTATTATTATTTCTATAGGTGGCAATTTATTTTTAATTTAAACTTCTGAAAAGTAATTTTTATTCAATATATTTCCAATAATTAAAGATTAATTTAAAAACTAAGGGGTCGATTAGGATAGCGGAAGGACAAAGTCCGTACGCCATCCTGTCTGGGGCAGGGACCATCTGCCACAAGGGAGGAGATACCGTGCCCCGAATTAGGATGCACCCGCCACAGTGGCGGGTGCATCCCGCGTTTTTAACATTGCGGTGGACGGAGTTTCACAGCACAACATGACAGGCACCATGCCATGTTTTACTGCGAAACGCAGGGGGGTACCATAGGTACCCCCCATGTGCACCCTCCACCCCCCCTTCACCCTGGGGGCCCGCAACGGGCCACCAAAGCAAAGCCCGTATGCCTTTCCGTGGCGGCATTGCCGCCACAGAAAGGCATCTGCATCCGGCCATCGTAATATGGCTGGGGGTGTCTGGAAGACACCAGCAGCCATATAAACCCTTTTCCACCCCGGCCGCAATGCGACCGGGGCGGAAAGCGGCGGACGGTGTTTCCATTGTAATATGGCAGGGGGGAAATTGGTAGTGGACGGGCACAGATGGCGGACGGATCGCCATCCTAATTGGCCCCTAAGTTAGTAATTCTGTGTAATTTGTTTTATTTGTAATATATTTATAATAAATATATTAAATTAATTTACCTTAATGTGTAAAACGGCATATTCTAAATATTTATTTTTGAATTAAATGCATTTTCAATTCAATTAATTTCAATAAAATCTTTATTCGGATCCATTTATCGAATCCATAAAAGCACTGGTCCAATTCATAAATTTACAATACATTTTAAAATCTTTATGATACATATAAAATACAATTAAAGATAAAAGAAAAAGAATGGCGTGAGGATTATACACAATAAAGTTATTGTTTGCTTGGAACCATGTTTTGAACAACAGGTACTAGGATTCACCTTCATTCATTGTGCATGCTAGAGCATGCCCATAAAGCTGCCTTCAGAAATGAGCATTCTCGAATGACCAAACCATCTTCTTCGAGACTGAGTAATTTGATGTAAGCTGTTTTATGGTCAATAACAAGGATCTCCTTGAAAAACGGGATTAGAAACAATTTGGCGTACATTTGGTAAAAATTACAAAAGAACAAAAAATGTACCATAGTTTGTTTGCTATACATGTCGCATGGGCACATCGTTTGCTTAAGTTTGGTAGTGTACCCTAATGGAAAGCAGAGCATGAAGCGACTAATATTCCTGAGAAGGTATCCTGATGGTAAAGTGGATGAGGTGTTTTCTATCGACATATACCTTCCCACTGACGGTTTGGGCATCTCTTCCGCGTTCCTTAACATGTTATACATTTTATACAACATCTTTTGTAGTGATTTTTTGTTTACGCTACCCCGGTCGCTGGGATTTAAAAAAAGATGCTCAAAGTTTACACTCAATAGGCTTTCTTGTACTGCTGAGAACCATGGAATATCCAACCCCTTATCACAACTAAGGCAGTCAGATATTATATTTTGTGTTACAACAGCCGCAGGATTCAGCCATACTGTGAGCCAAAGGATAGCGGGCCGGGCTCTAATAAAGTCCTCTATGTATGTTAAGTTCAGCTCCCCATGGCAGATATACTTATTTGGGCACCTAGCAATTTTCTACAAAATCTGTTCTCCTCGGTTTGGATGCCCTTACAACCTGAGTATCCTCAAACCTCAGCCCCATAAGTTGCCACTGGGATACACTGCAATATGAAGATTTTAATAATTGTTTGTACTACCTCTGCCCCTCTTGGTTGAGGAAAGGAGAGAACACAATTAATAGCTTGAGCAAATTTGCCTCTGCTATGTGAGTCATGAGTGGTCCATAGAGCATTAGCAGCGAACACCATGCCCAAATAGGGAAAAGTGCAAGTGCTTTGTAAACAATCGTTTCCTATCAGAAAATATTTAAATGGGTGTTTGCTTTGGTCCTCAGGCCATTATAAAAGATTTATTAAAATTAGGGCAGAGATCTAAAGCAGCCCTAAAACCCACAAAGCCCTTTATTAAAGTGCGTAGTGCATTTGGAGTGCGGCCCATTAAGATCGCATCATTTGTGTAAAGAAGTGCGGGGAGTGTGCTGCCATTATTCGTAGGGACATAATTTGTGAGTTTCATCAGGGAGTTGTGCAATTCATAAATGTATAAAATAAACAGCAGTGGGGCTAGCACGCAAACCTGCCTGACGCCCCTGCCAATAATGATGTCCTCAGTCAACTCCCCGCTGTTGCTAATGCGCTCCCGTGCCTTTAGATCCCTATGCAAATACACTAAGAAGTGTACTAAAGTTTCGTCCAACCCGTGTTTTAAAAGTATAAACCATAAATGCGACCTGTTTACAAAATCGAAGGCGGATGTTAAGTCCATAAACGCCAAATAAATAGGGGATTTCCGGGCCACGCTATATTTACCAATAATTAAATTAAGGTTTAGGCACTGTTCAACAGTGCCTACTTTACTTCTAAAACCTAATTGGCAGGGATTTAAAATGTGTTCATCCTCAGCCCAGGTCCTAATTTTGTAAACAGGACTCTCCTGAGAATTTTTAGGGTGTTATCAATCAGGGAGATTGGTCTGTAGCAGCTTGGGTTAGAATGATCACCTTTTTTAAAATAGGAACTATAATGCTCAGTTAAATTGTTAAAAACATTTAGAAAAAGGGGAGTCCAAAATTTCCATTCATGCTTTATGAGATCAATTGGTAACCCATCAGGCCCTGGGGCTTTATTACCTAGGCTCTGCTGTATAGCTTCCTCTACTTCAGAGACAGTTATATCAATCTTAGCAGGTCTTTGGTAGTTGTGTGAGTCCTCATTCCCTGTGGAGGTTTCATAGATCTTAGAGAAGTGAGATACCCATGCTTCACTGGAAATTGTACAGCTTATTGAGGTCAATGTATGCCCCGTTGATCTCATAGCCTTCACAGCTAACCAAAACCCAGTCCCATTATTAAGTTTTGCAGTGCATGCGAGGTTATCCCATCTCTCCTTTAAGACAGCATCTTGCCTTTGTTTGATGATAGACTTCTATTGGTGCCTTAATGATTTTATAAGAGTTTGATCCCTGGGCTTCATTGACGGTGCTTTGCGAAGATCTCTATTGGCTCTAGAACAAGCGCCGTCAAACCACCGTGGGTCCTGATTTGGTTCAGTTATGGGTTTGCAAAGCAAAGATTTAACCCCCCCCCCCCACAATTTGACAAATGAATCAACTACCTCATAATTACAATGACTTTTGGTCAAACATCTATCGATAACTGTTGGGTACAAAGTTACCATTCTAAAGAATAAATCATAGCTTTTAACTCCTCTCCATGCCACTCTTAAGTTATTGGTAGCAGGCACTAAGTTAGTAACCTCACATTCTATCAGAAACTTGTGTCTATGGGTGAGTCTTAAGGTGGTAGCGATTGGGTTATGGTAGCCTAGAAACGTCTTTAATGCCTTGGCTTTTACTAAAAAGTCTGCTAATAGGGGGGAAATTAACACATAGTCAATTATGGAGGGGCAGCCTCGCCCTCTATATGTTGGTATGGCTGTTCCATCAATGTGTGATACCCCTGCAATTTGGCATTCACTAAAGTAAAATTACGCAGATGGGCCTGAAGTTCAATTCCCCTGTTACATGGGTTTTTATCCACATATGGTGCCATACCTAACATCTCAGTGTTAGAGATGTTTGCATTAAAATCGCCACCTACACAATTTTCCTAGGAGCCTTTGCTTTTGCAAGTTCAAAATGAAAGGTTATTAAAGTTGACATTCGGGACATTGTCTAAATCGTTAATGTAAAAATTAATAAAACAAATTGATACACCCCTGGTATAAATCAATGCCTGATAATTATCATTGTTAGGTAGTATCACTTTAGCACTGCCCCCTGCAGAGATATTAATCCATATCGATAGCCCGCCTGACGGGCGACCTTGCTTAGGGATAGAAGCCGTCTTATTGAAACATTCAAACCCTTCTTGGTGGCCTTCTTGGCAGGGTATGCTCAGACGTGAGTCCCTTGCTCACTTTGCCACTCGATTCAAGCAAGCCTGGCTGAAGACGGCTGCAATGCCATAAACCGGTCCTAGAAAGCTTGAATCCGGTCCAGGGAAGGCATGGCTTGGCAGTTCAGGCTTGACTTTTCCCATGAGGCACAGGGTCAGACTGATTTGCATATGGCCATGTCTGAACTGGGATGGCAGAGTGGGCTAAAGAACGGTGATGGATTAAACCCAGATCTGTTGACTGGGTGTGAGTGTTTGATTGGTTCAGATGCTCTGTCCATCACCACCCTGTTGTAACCACCGTTAACCCTTACCCTCTCCCTGTTCCCCCTATCTCCCTCCCCCTCCTTCTTATCTCTAGTTGGTACATTCCCCTGGTCGGCCAGGCGCTCGCTCTGGAATGTTGACAGAGCGAGCCGGCGTCCAGGTTGACAAGCTGACGGCATTACGAGTTCTACTTATCTGGAATAAATACATATCTTGAATTAGACTCACGCCTCCTATTTACTACATTTCTTGGCGACGAGGTGGAGAAGACTGGGCCAGGGACAGTTTTTGCCGTTTCCCTGGAAATTATTTTATGCTTGTCGATTGTCACGGAGCCGGAGCCGGTTGAACGGAGAAAAGGAGCAGGCGTGTGACTTATGCTGGCTGTTACCAACTGCTGCCCGAGCTTTGCAAGTAAGGAGGAAAGCAAGTCTACAGACTATTGAGCAAAGACTTAAATGACACTTGGAGAGGGCTGGTGGTTAATACGGTTGCCAGGTCGGGCATCGCTTTGCCTCCGTTTACGCTGAAGTTAAGGGAGTGTTGCAGCTGATTGAAACGTGGCCGCTCACACCGTGGTGCCGGGCCGGGCACGGGCCGCGATTGAAAGGGAAGAGTGCTCTGTGAGGGGCGGCTGGCAGTTTTATTTTACTGGCTTTCCTGCGGCGAGCCGTCTTAAGGATATCACCCTGCATTATGCCCTGGCGCGTGTAGGTTACATGCGAGCAGGACTAAAGAAAGTCTCATAGGCTTCGCCTCAAGCTCCCTGCGCGCATTGGACTGACGGCGCTGATAAACACCGCGCTATGCAGAGCGCTTACCGGTGATCTCTTTCTGAGATAAGAGGTGACGTGGAGGTTCATCCTCGTTTCCCGCTTATGTTGAACTCGTGTGAGCGGCGTTGAAGGCTTCGGTGGCAGCTGTTTGGTGAAGCGCATCACCGGTTACCTCAGCTTCATTTCCAACCGTCTCCCTGACAGGATCTACTTTCTTTGAGGGGAAGTCTCCACACAGGAAGTTCCCGCCTGCTGGTGGGAAGCAGGCAGTCACATGGGACTAAATTCCTATATGTAGAAGCAGAAAGAGGACTTCAGCAACCCCAGTGTTAATTTTGTTTTCCCTCAAGTGTGCCAGTATTTCATTGCAAAATAGGGAATTGTGGGGTTCTGTGATATTTATTTCGTTATTGAGGTGAACATATGTGTATTGCTCAGTGTGGAACCTCAGCAAATCCGTGGTAAAAGGGTCATTTTCAGGTCTTTAGAGCACTTTTGAGCAGTTTAGATTATCTTAGAAACTATAGGATTTCAGGAACTTTATGGCAATGGCTGGAGCAGGAATGAGCCAGCCCCCGCCTTTTCTTAATGAATTAGGAGAACCTGTTATCCCTTGGAGAAGGTGGAAAGGTATCTTCAAATCTTATTTAATAGCTATTGGGGGCAGCAACTACACCAATATACGCAAACAACATATATTGCTACATAACTTGGGCACACATGGGAGGAAAATATATGAAGACATAACAGGGAGATTGATCGAGGATGAGCAAGAGGAGGTAGAAGAAGGGGTCAATGTTTATGAAAGCACGCTGAGGGAATTAGCAGCTCATTTTAAGGAGAAAATAAATGTGGTGATGGAAAGACACAAGTTCTTTAAGAGAGTACAGAAGAGGGAGGAAAAAGTGAGCAATTATATAGCTGTGTTGAGAGGCTTGTCTGCCACATGTGAGTTTGGTCAACTCACAGACTCTTTAATAAGAGACCAGTTGGTGAGGTGCACCAATGAAACCAAGATACAAGAGGAGTTACTGACTAAGAACCCCAATCTTGAGGAGGCTATAAATATAGCGAAGGGTTTAGAGCACACTGCACGTTGCATGAAGGAAATGAAAGCCACTGAGGGCATATACAGAGAGAGATCTGAAAGCAAAGTTAGTTCTGAGAGTGAAACAGTTTGTAAAGTGGGGCACAAGAGTAAAGAGATTAATCGCAGCAAGCCCAGTTCCACGGTGTGTTACAAATGTGGTAGTCCCAATCATTTGGCGAATAACTGGAAGTGTCCTGCAAGGAATGTACAGTGCAGGAAATGCAACAGGTGGGGGCATTATTCCAAAGTATGTAAAGCCACTGGCAGGGCTGTGCATGTCATTGAGGAGTCATCCCAGGAAGAGGAAAGGGAAAAATCATACATTTTTCAAGTGGGGGATGAGGAGGACAACAGTGATGAGGTTTACCCTAAATGTGATGTTTTACTTGACGGAGTGATGTTTAGCATGTATGCTGACTCGTGTTCCCCTTATACCTTAGTAGATAAGAAAGTGTTTGAAGATAAGTTTGCCAACCATCCTGTGAAATTGTTACCACCAGACATTAGTCCCAAGGGTTACAACAAAGGGAAGATATCCCTTGAAGGAATGGTGACCATGAGAATCTCATTCAAGGATAGACACACTGTAGGGAAGGTGTATGTATCCACGAAAGGCTCAACCCTATTAAGCTGGAAACATCAGAAGCAGTTAGGAATCATACTTGATCCAAACAACAAAGAGCAGGTGTTGTTAATTGACCAGGAAGGCATATCAGAGAATCTCACCCAGGAATTCAAGGAAGTGTTCAGTGATGGATTGGGGGTATTTAAGAACTACATGCACAAGATTGTGCTAAAGGAAGGGGCGGTGCCGGTGGTGCACAAGACCAGGTCTATACCTTTACGCATGAGAGAGCCCCTCCAGCAGGAACTTCAGAGGCTAGTCAAGGAGGGAGTCATCACAGAGATTGAGAGTTCAGCCTGGTTGGCCCCGATTGTCATCATGGCCAAAGATAAAGGGAACAGCATAAGACTTTGTGTGGACCTGAGAGACCTTAATGCGAATATCCTTGTGGACAGGTTCCCTCTTCCTAGGATAGGGGAAATGCTAAGCACAATCAGGGGTGCCAAGTATTTTAGCGTGCTGGACCTATCCTCTGCCTATTACCAAATCAAACTTCACCCAGATTCCCAAATACTGACAGCGTTCACCACCCCATTTGGAAATTTTAAGTTCCTGAGAATGCCATTTGGATTGGCATAGGCGGCTGCTGCCTTTCAAAGAGTCATGCAACATGTGTTAAAGGACTGTAGGAACACTGTCTGCTTCCAAGATGACATCCTGATTTTTGGAAGTGGAGAAGAAGAACACAATGAAATGGCTAGAAGGGTGTTGGGAAAGTTGAAAGAAGTGGGCTTCACCACGAAGCCTTCAAAATGCAAACTAGGAGTAAGCTCAGTGGATTATCTGGGACATACCCTGTCTGAAGATGGCATCAAACCCAAACATGATTTAGTGAAGGCAGTGGAGGATGCTCCCATTCCCAAGAGTAAAGAGGACATTCTATCTTTCCTAGGTCTTGCGGAATACATGGCCAAATTCATAAGGAATTTTGCAATGGTTTCACAACCATTAAGAGACTTGATAAAGAAGGACAGTGTTTTTGAATGGGGAAAAGAACAGGAGGCATCGATGAAGTGCATAAAGAAAGCCATCATTGAAGCCCCGTATGTAGGGAAGTTTGATCCCAATGGTGAAACCATCATCTCTACGGATGCCAGCAACAGAGGCATAGGGGCAACACTGGCACAGAGAGAAGGCAACCAGACAAACGTGATAGCCTTTGCTTCAAGAACTCTCACAGCATCTGAGAAGAATTACTCCACCATAGAGAAGGAGGCTCTAGCTGTCTATTGGGCCATCTGTCACTACAAGTTTTTCATTTGGGGTATTTCTTTTGAAGTTCAGACCGACCATAAGCCCTTGGTCTCACTGTTCACCAAGAAGGACATGGAAAGCATGACGCCTAGGATAGCTAAATGGGCAGTGGGTCTACAAGCTTACAACTTCAGAGTATCCTATATACCTGGGCAACAAAATAGAGTTGCTGACTTCCTATCAAGAGCACCTGCAGACGGAGAAGAGGTGGAGGAAACGAAGAATGACTCAATCCTGGAAGTGCGTTTAGCGGCAGTGGAAAAGGAGTCATGGGAAACCCAGATGGAACAGGATGAAGTAATGAAAAAGGTTAAGAGTTATATACTATCTGGATGGCCCAAGAAATGCAAAGACATGGAGACAGAGATCCAGCCATATTGGAACGTGAGGGAGGATCTTTCAGTGGAAGGGGACCTAATACTGAAATCAGGGAAAGTGGTCCCACCAGAAGCATTAAGAAGTAAAGTAGTGGAGTTGGCTCACGAGGGACATCTAGGCAGAAGTTTGTGCAAAGCCAGACTTCGTGCGGATTACTGGTTTCCTACCATGGACAGAGAAATGGAGGACAAGGTGAGTGACTGCTATGCATGCGCCCTGAGTGACAAATCCAAGATCATGAGGAGAGCACCGTTGTCACCAGTCGAAGTTCCGGAGGTGCCGTGGAGCAAGTTAGGCTTCGACATAGCGGGTCCAATCCATGGCAAAGGTTCCCAGGACAAGTACTTGTTGGTCCTAGTAGACTACTTCTCAAGCTGGATAACCTGCAAGACAGTTCACAATGTGAGCACCAAAGCCATAGTTGATTTCTTGAAAGAGGTGTTCACCCAAGAAGGCATACCCTCAACATTGGTGACAGACAATGGCGTACAGCTAACCTCAGAAGAGATGAAGGGTTTCCTCAAAGACTGTTCGGTGACCCATGTTCGCACGCCGCTGTATTGCCCCAAAGCAAACGGAAAGGTGGAAAGAGTGAACCGTATGTTGAAGGAGTGCATACAATTGGCCAACCAAGTGGGGGAGAACATTGAGGAAGCTATAAGGGACATGTTGTGGGCATATCACACCACGCCGAAATCCACTACTGGATGCACACCCTTTGAGTTGCTGAGGGGAAGAAAAGCTGGCACAAAACTCACACCCAGTTGGATGGGGAGAAAACAAACCAAAGAGACAGATCACAAGGAGATCAAGAGGAGAATTGAAGACAATCAGCAGAAATACAAGGAGTGGTATGATAAGAAGTGGGGAGTGAAGGAGAGAAAAGTTCAGGAAGGACAAGGTGTGTATGTAAAGAAACCAGAGAGACTGTGGAATGGTGGCAGTAAGTTTTATGCACCCAAGACCATCCAGCAGCAAAACAGAAACTCTGTGGTAGTGGATGATGGTAGACTATGGAGTCATGATCGAGTGGTTCCAGCAGAGGTGAGAGAACCAAGGACAGTAATGAGAGGAGCAGGAGGTAGAGAAATCAGGGAAAACATTAGGCTAGACAGAAGGAGTGACAGGTGGAGGACCTCTCCTCAGTGGCACAAACAGTACATAATGAGATAGACACACACATTAAGTCATAGGATCACAGGAGTACCCATCTGCAGTTCCCCTGTTCCTAAATTGTCAGTTCCCTTAAGGAGGATGATGTGTTGTAACCACCGTTAACCCTTACCCTCTCCCTGTTCCCCCTATCTCCCTCCCCCTCCTTCTTATCTCTAGTTGGTACATTCCCCTGGTCGGCCAGGCGCTCGCTCTGGAATGTTGACAGAGCGAGCCGGCGTCCAGGTTGACAAGCTGACGGCATTACGAGTTCTACTTATCTGGAATAAATACATATCTTGAATTAGACTCACGCCTCCTATTTACTACACACCCCCTTTTGTACCGCTTTGTTTGCCATAAGTTGGCAGTGCATTCTCAGACGTGAGTCCCTTACTCACTTTGCCACTGGATTCAAGCAAGCCTGGCTGAAGACGGCTGTAATGCCAGAAACTGGTCCTAGGAAGCTTGAATCCGGTCCAGGGAAGGCATGGCTTGGCAGTTCGGGCTGGATTGTTCCCATGAGGCACAGGGTCAGAAAGATTTGCATATGGCCATGTCTGAACTGGGGTGGCAGAGTGGGCTAAAGAACGGTGATGGATTAAACCCAGATCTGTTGACTGAGTGTGAGTGTTTGATTGGTTCAGATGCTCTGTCCATCACCACCCCCTTTTGTACCGCTTTGTTTGCCATAAGTTGGCAGGGAATGCCGCGAGACGTCAGTCCCTTGCTAACTTTGCCACTGGATTCAAGCAAGCCTGGCTGAAGTCGGCTGTAATGCCAGAAACCGGTCCTAGGAAGCTTGAATCCGGTCCAGGGAAGGCATAGCTTGGCAGTTGGGGCTGGACTGTTCCCATGAGGCACAGGGTCAGACTGATTTGCATATGGCCATGTCTGAACTGGGGTGGCAGAGTGGGCTAAAGAACGGTGATGGATTAAACCCAGATCTCTTGACTAGGTGTGAGTGTTTGATTGGTTCAGATGCTCCGTCCATCACCACCCCCTTTTGTACAGCTTTGTTCGCCATAAGTTGGCAGGGTATGCTCAGACGTGAGTCCCTTGCTCACTTTGCCCCTCGATTCAATCAAGCCTGGCTGAAGACGGCTGTAATGCCAGTAACCGGTCCTAGGAAGCTTGAATCCGGTCCAGGGAAGGCATGGCTTGGCAGTTCGGGCTAGACTGTTCCCATGAGGCACAGGGTCAGACTGATTTGCATATGGCCATGCCTGAACTGGGGTGGCAGAGTGGGCTAAATAACAGTGATGGATTAAACCCAGATCTGTTGACTGGGTGTGAGTGTTTGATTGGTTCAGATGCTCCGTCCATCACCACCCCCTTTTGTACCGTTTTGTTCGCCATAAGTTGGCAGTGTATTCTCAGACGTGAGTCCCTTGCTCAGTTTGCCACTGGATTCAAGCAAGCCTGGCTGAAGACGGCTGTAATGCCAGAAACTGGTCCTAGGAAGCTTGAATCCGGTCCAGGGAAGGCATGGCTTGGCAGTTCGGGCTGGACTGTTGCCATGAGGCACAGGGTCAGAATGATTTGCATATGGCCATGTCTGAACTGGGGTGGCAGAGTGGGCTAAAGAATGGTGATGGATTAAACCCAGATCTGTTGACTGAGTGTGAGTGTTTGATTAGTTCAGATGCTCTGTCCATCACCACCCCATTTTCTACCGCTTTGTTTGCCATTAGTTGGCAGGGTATGCCTTGAGACGTGAGTCCCTTGCTCACTTTGCCACTGGATTCAAGCAAGCCTGGCTGAAGACGGCTGTAATGCCAGAAACCGGTCCTAGGAAGCTTGAATCCGGTCCAGGGAAGGCATAGCTTGGCAGTTGGGGTTGGACTGTTCCCATGAGGCACAGGGTCAGACTGATTTGCTTATCGCCATGTCTGAACTGGGGTGGCACAGTGGGCTAAAGAACTGTGATGGATTAAACCCAGATCAGTTGACTGGGTGTGAGTGTGTGATTGGTTCAGATTCTCCGTCCATCACCACCCCCTTTTGTACAGCTTTGTTCGCCATAAGTTGGCAGGGTATGCTCAGACGTGAGTCCCTTGTTCACTTTGCCACTGGATTCAAGCAAGCCTGGCTGAAGACGGCTGTAATGCCAGAAACCGGTCCTAGGAAGCTTGAATCCGGTCCAGGGAAGGCATGGCTTGGCAGTTCGGGCTGGACTGTTCCCATGAGGCACAGGGTCAGACTGATTTGCTTATGGCCATGTCTGAACTGGGGTGGCAGAGTGGGCTAAAGAACGGTGATGGATTAAACCCAGATCTGTTGAATGGGTGGGAGTGTTTGATTGGTTCAGATGCTCCATCCATCACCACCCCCTTTTGTACCACTTTGTTTGCCATAAGTTGGCAGGGTATGCTCAGACGTGAGTCCCTTGCTCACTTTGCCACTGGATTCAAGCAAGCCTGGCTGAAGTCGGCTGTAATGCCAGTAACTGTCGTAGGAAGCTTGAATCCGGTCCAGGGAAGGCATGGCTTGGCAGTTCGGGCTGGACTGTTCCCATGAGGCACAGGGTCAGACTGATTTGCATATGGCCATGTCTGAACTGGGGTGGCAGAGTGGCTAAAGAACGGTGATGGATTAAACCCAGATCTGTTAACTGGGTGTGAGTGTTTGATTTGTTCAGATGCTCCGTCCATCACCACCCCCTTTTGTATTGCATGTTTCTTGTAGCAATAAGATATCATATCTTTTAACCATTGTTACCCATTCTTCTACGCAAGACCAGCAATATTCCAGCTCAGGATGGGTAAATTAGGTTCTGTTTCGGGAATTGTTAGACGAGTCAAGCTCTAACGTACGGTCGGCTGGTGGCTTAATGACAACACCTGGCTGAGAGCGAGCATCCAGTCAGTCCTGATCAACTAGACCAGACACAGTGGAGAACCTGTTGTATGTGGTCATCTGGGTTGCCTCCCAGGGTGCCCTAGTTAATGTGTTTAGATCCAGTTTGTAAAAATACCCTAGAGGAAGTGAGCTAATGTGGGTTGTGTGTGTAGTGATTTTTCCCTCCATGATGCATAACATTCTCCTCACCAAGGGTGGTTTCCCAAAGTTGATGACTATACAATCACCCTTGATATTCTTTGGGGACTCACCCACCCACCCGACCCTCCGTACCATGATGATGTCATTAAAGTTTTCTGCGCGTAACCCCTTGTGTTTTCCGAGCCAATCTGCACATTTATTTCTCAGTTGTGGCCAAGATTCGGTTTGGTCATTTCTAAGCGGGGGCACTCCTGCTAGGACAGCACGTATTGGCAAACAGCTGGGGGGTAAGCATAGAACGTCCTTACTTCCCCCTTCATTATTCATTATCGTGGAAATGGGCGCTCTCCTGTTTTGTGTGTTAGCTGCTCTAATCAGGCTACTACCTGTAGATCCCGGGTCTATTCCCACAGTGCTCTTCACCGATGCTGGGGGATCAAGTTGGGAAGTGACTAATATGTGCTTGAATTGCCCTGCGTCATGCCCTGCATCATGTTCTACATCGTGTTCTGGGTCATTACTAGTGTTACATTTGGTCAAGAAACATTCCTTGACCTTATGACAGATTAAAAAAATTCCCGATCATACATTTGTGCTTTTTGCTATATGCTGTGGGCCCTGGCTCACCATGGTTGTCCAGGCAGGGTTAGGATCTACCCTGTTCTGTGCAATGGATTTGGGTATATTTACCAAATAAGTCCCCATATTTATGAATTTTTCCATGTTGTCCAGCCGTAACACATATTAGAAAAACGTTTTTCCAAAATGACTTTAAAGCGATCATAAACAATATTTACAACAGAATTAGTTGAGGCATTTCCCAGTCCATTGTCCTCAGAGCTGGCCAGAGTGTTATCAGTATGTGTACTAATAGAATGAGTTGTGGCCGGGGTTGTGTCTATAATTTCCTCGCAGATCGCATCTCTGACAATATCGCTAGTCGAAGTCCCACAGCCTTGAATCCATGTACTAATGGTATTGCTAGGATTAGTTTGCGTGGCGGTTGTTTCCTTTTCGGGGCAATCAAGTTTTTTGCTTTCCTTTTCCTTTTTGCCCCGTTCCCAGCCGCAAACTTAGTTATTGGGACACTGCCGTTCACAATTCCATTCCCAGGTCCAGGTATTTGTTGGTCGTTATGATTGTCAGAATTACTTGACATTTGGGTGTTAATAAGTATAGGCAGCGAGTCGAATTCCAAAACGTGGCCAGTGGGCTCTTCTATGGGTTCTCCAACTAATAAACAAGATTGTGAAGGCACCAAACCCAGTGAAAGTCGCCTTTCAGTAAGTTCAATTTTGTTTGCGACTATGCTGACAGCCCTCTCCAACATGCTATCTATGCTCGTTGCAGATCGTGTGGCAGGGCAGATGCCCCCGTTGCATTTACTTATAACTATGGGCACAGTGTTGTCTTAGGTCAGAACACAGAGGAAAATGTCATAAGGGTACTTAGGCCCACCGTAATCTCTTCAGAATCCAGAGTCCAGAGTCTACGAGGGGTGGCCCAGCCTCCTCCAGGCTTTGACGGGCTTCGCCCGGGCACGCCCACGTGCGTCCCGCACCTCGGGAGCGCCGCACTGAATATGAGGGCTTCCTCCTGCGCTCTCCGATGATGTCAGCACGTGACGCCCTGCCGCGCGATGCCCTCTGGAGCCTGGAGTCCGCCTGGAGTCCGCAACCGCCTGGCCGTTCCCCTCACGGCAGCGCTGTGCAGTAATGCAGTGTCTAAATGTTCTCTATACTTTACTATGAGAAGTTCTTCACCCTCACTGTGTGGTCACCCTATTGTACAGTATAGGGCAATTTTAATATATTTAACTATAAAATAAGTATTTATATATTTTGAGATTACAGTTTAATTATAATTATGTTTTTTAATGTATTTTAAATGTAAAACACAGTTAAGAATGCTACATCACATTAACTTAAAATGTAATTTCTTTTTCTGAAGTTCAAGAAAACAATCTATCCTAAAAAATGCTAACAATTTTTAATACGCATTTGATAATTTTGAGAAGTCAATTATAGAATAATTTTTTACATTGAAATATATATTTCTGTGTTTTATCTATTTCAATCATTTAATTAAATGTCATCTTATTTCCTGTAGGCTTTTATTTTAATTCCCTACCTCCATTATTTTTAACAGGAGTTTGGTGCTGTAACAGTGATTGGCAATGATGGTGGTGGGAATTTTTTGGGGAAGTGAACTTACTCAGAAGTGTAAATTACTCAAAATTCCACATAATTTTCTGAATCAGACCAAGTGGGGACTGCTCTTGTGCAAAAATATCGTCATTTTTATGGAGATGTTTTTATCAATTTATGTCAACACGCACCTATAAAATCAAAACACCGTAATGACTTTTAATGTAATAATTTAATAAAAAATGAAAATTGAGCTGCTATTTTAGTTACTATGTGGGTGAATTCAAAGACGTGAATATTAGTACTGTGCTTTTATTTTTTTGTGAATGACAGACACCTGTTATTGGAGTTGTGGGTTATGTTTGGTTGTGCAATCCGTACACCTCTGTGGTGGCTAGTTCTCTTCTCCAGTGTCTATAGACCTACTAAAGACGTACCTGCATGTAATGTGTTGCAGGAAGACTTTTGGAATAGTAATACATTATGCATGTGAGCGCTGCCTTTTCCCATCCAATTAAAAACAGATTGATGTTTTGACATCACACCCACATGATGAGCACTTACACAGCAACATCCTGTCAACATGTTACTCACAGTATTTGTACAATCTACGTCAGTTTTTCAGATAATACTGAGTAAATGGAAGGGACTCCACAAATCACTGCTGTCTCAGTCTCTATGTTTCTGCCTGGCAGGATAGAAATTGACATCATAACGTTTGGTGAAGAAACATAACTTCTAACATTGGAACACTATTGAAACAGAAATACAGGAGTTCAAGTATTATAAAAAAAGTTTTAGTTGAAAAAAAATATTGTCTTGTGTTTTAACAGAATAGTCGCAACTGCTGTCAGTATTTTTATTGTGTATCACATTTCTTGTTTCCTAATGGTGAACTACACTAGCAAACATGCCTTTAAATTGTGCACTAACACAGCACTTTACTAATTTACGCATAAAGGCGCTGGGTAATTATGACATCGATAGTGCAGGTTGGGATTGTGGATGAGAACACTTGCAGTTAAAGTCCTTTATACTGCTGACCTTCCAATATTGCATGTTCCATTAAATTCTCTCATGTGTTGCAGAATAAGAGAGGGGGCAATAGGGAGCTATTGCGTAGGAGAGTGGAAGCAAAATGGATATGTCGTCTTCAATCGATAAACCTTGGACATAATACGGATAGTGAAATGCATTATTTCCTGTAGACAGATAAAATTTATAACTGAACAACTTGGGTCTACATGCGTATGGCAATGTTGTGAAGAATGGGGTATACCATATGAGATCGCTAGTCCTGAAAGTATATTCTTTTTGTGCTTGGAGCGATTAAATTAAATTAAATACAGTACAATCTATTTTTTGCTTATAATGGTGATTTCATCCATTAATATAATATTGTAGCAAATATAGGATAGGATATGAGATAACATTTACAATCTTATACCTAGAAAGTAGCTAATATATTCGAAATAATCCTTGTTACCATTACTATTGATGTTGAAAGTTAAGCATCAAATATGCAAGCCATGCGTTAAAGCTATTAGTGTTATTCTTTCACTCTACATCTATCTTTGTTTCTCTGTCCATCGATCCCCCTTCCACAAAAAATGTGTTTGTTGACAAAAATGTGTTTGTTGGCCTTATATCGACAGGTATACCTATTTAAGTGGACATCATTGATGTTACTGCCAGTCCTGTATAACGCGTGACTGCATGAATACGATGTACTGACGTACTGCGTCATGTGAGGATATATATCAGCTTGCGTATTTACTCCGCACGCCTTGTGGAGGGTGTTAGGGTTATGGCTGATAGCGGACATATTTATATTAATTTATGACATGTCATCTTTATTATTAAACTGTGCGTTTACAATACAGTGTATTTATCTCTTTCTAACATCGTACACTGGGCGTGTTAGAATTCCTCCTTGTGCTCTGAATGCGCCTTGCTTTGGTGCATTAGCACTATCAGATATGAGAACGTTTTTGCACTCAATATGGCGCAGACTTTCACTGTCATACTATGGTTGCGATACAACGCCTTTGTTTTTAAGTTCCATGTAAGATATCACGCGATGATATATCGATTTATCGCATCGCGTGGGGACGTATATTGGTTTTGCATATATACTTTGCACACCGTGTAGAATGTTCTAAGGTTATAGACGGCAGTGGACATCTTTACATTAATCACTATTACGTCATTGTTATTTTTAAGTTGTGGTGTTAGACTAAAATATAGCAATGTTTGTCTCCTTTTGATACCGCACATTAGGTGTGCTTGGATTCATCCTTGTGTTTTTTAATATGCCTAGCCTTATTGTATTAGCACTATAAGTATGAGGAAGTCTCTACATTTAAATTTGATGCTGGCCTTCACTCACAAACAGTATGTTTCGACATAACGCATTTATATGACGCTTTCAGGTAGGAAATCAAGTGACCAGTCGCCGCACTTTCAAATACAATGCCGGGAGTGAATATGGCGAAAGGCTGTTTCCTAACCACGGGCACGAATGTTACTCCGCTGGGCTTATTATACTTGGCCATCTTCGTGAGTAATTCTTTAACTTTTAGTCGGGTGCAGGTATACGTTGCTCGGGTTACTGCCAGTAATATGTTACTATGCGACAATGGTGGGGCGGAGTGGCTGACTTAATGCATTTTGCATGTACTAATCGTATGTAAGCTTCACGAGACTGGGTGGGCTTACCCTCAGTATATCGGGTGTCTTATAGCTAGCGTTTCTTACATCGGGGAGGCGTGGCATTATATTTACATTGTGACCTCCGGGTGCATTATTCCAAGGACTACATGTTTTTTAGTTAAGAGCTTCGCTTGTGAACAAGATCTTGTTTATATGATTGAGTTTGGGTGTATTTACTGAAATTTTGAATGTCTTCTTGGATTAGTGTTTTGTATATATATATAGGATACTCAGGATGTATATTTGTTTTATACTTTTTTTCTTAGATCGTGAATGTTGGTTGCGTATCATAGCCACTTTCATTATCCTGTTTTACTACAGTTGGAAGTTGGGTTTTCTAAATGAATGATTATTGTAAGTCGCTTACTACATTATATATATATTTCTTTGTGTGGGTGTGGTAACATGGAGAATGTATGTATGCTTCTCAACTATTGTTACACTATATTCAATAGATCATGCTACATATTACTAATATAGACTCTTTAGGTTATACTCTATTATGAATATTTCCTTAGGTATTTGACAGAACTGCAGAACGAAGTTTGTTTTGAACTGATATGAACAACCAGAAACACTTTGTATTGCCTGGTAAATATTACCATGAACCAGATAGACCGTGATGTTAGTTTAAAATTATCTTGGTCTGTGAAATGTTACTCATCCCTGGGTGTTCTTTTCATGGTTATTTTTAATTTCTTCTTTAGGATACACTTCCATGTCATTGCTTTAATATATGGACAAATTTGGGTCTGGAGTTTTGAACGGATTGGTCTATACACATATTGAGGTGACATATTGCTGCCAATGAAAATTTGTTCTCTGCTGACTCTGATTACATGAAAAATTGTTATGGGTGAATTGCACACTTTGTATGATATATACCCATTAAGATGACATTTATGACACATTTTGTGTTTTTGTTTTTCCCCTAGATTATTTTGTGATGTGAGTCACATTTTTGTACTCGTGTACTGACTTGGATATGAGTAAACCGAAAACTTCCAAATACAGGCTGTATAGCATATGGCCAGCAACTTTGCTAAAAAAACTTTCTGGTGAGGATTTTGTGAATATTAGACTCATAATAGGTCCTAAAATTCGTCTGAGCATCGTGATTGTGTTTTAATTCTTTTCAGTATGACTTAAGAAACAACTTTGGTGATGCAATCATTAACTTTATTCCTAGAATTAAGAATGCACCTATCTAACTTACAAGATAAAATCGTTCATGGATTCTAAAGTGAAAAATGTTTTTATATATATTTTGTTTATATTTTTTGTTGTTTTGATTAGAATTGGAATTGATTAGGGGCCCTCTGATCTGATTGCCTACCGCTTGGAACTCTATGTGGTCCACTCATTATATTATCTGGTGAGGAGCTACTTGTGTCCAAGTGTTTTTCGATTGAACTGGTTATTTTTAGAGATTTTGTCCCTCCTTTATGTTTTCGCTTTTCTCCTTCTTCCCCTGTCTCAATCTTTCTTTCTATTTTTTAGAAGACAGTAGTAAAGACTGAAGTTATTCTGTGAATTTAAACACGTTACTTATTAATGTGGGTCTTTGTGTATTATATGTATGTATCTGTATAATGTTCTCATTATTTATAGGGAATATGTATAATTGTATAAATTTTTGTCTTTTGTTAGTGCCATTTAGTTTTGTACACTGTTTTTATATTTGTATTGTTGGTCCTGTAAATATTGTATATATATATATATATGTTTATATGTTGTTTTACGTTGTTTACAGCCAAGACGAAGTTCCTATGATAGGAACAAAACGCGTTAGCTGTTGTCCTATTTCTAAAATAGGAAGAATAATAAAAGAATATTGACTAAGTTTACATTTGGCCCTTCTGTGACTGCATCCCTGGTGCTGCCTCCACTCTTCATGAAGTTCTGTCTCTGGATTCCCAGTG
Source organism: Lissotriton helveticus (assembly GCF_964261635.1). Lineage (NCBI taxonomy): Eukaryota > Metazoa > Chordata > Amphibia > Caudata > Salamandridae > Lissotriton > Lissotriton helveticus. The sequence goes on from NC_136063.1 coordinate 1,952,476,399, forward strand.
GGACCCAACCGCAGCAGGTCCCGGAGACCTTATGCAGAGGAATTGATATATATGGGACTCTAAGATTGAGATGCTCAACGTGTAGTCGGCTGTGGGAGCAATTGTATCTTTCCAGTATTCAAGAGGACTTAATCCCCCAATTTAGAATGCGCCACAGGGCGCGTTTGCACAGTGGTGAATGTAGGGGTTGGGGCTTTAGGTGAAAGATTGTACCACTCTGCAAACGCGCCCCCTGGCGTGTTTGCAGGGGGGAACTAAATCCCCTTGAATACTGGCGGTCCCTGGTGGCCAATTAGCCCACCAGGAACCTCCAGTATGCGCCAGGGGGCTGCGCTGCAGAGGAGTGTAAAGAGGCCACGCCCCTTTATACACCTCTCTGCAATGCAGCCCACTGGCGCATACTGGAGGTTCCTGGGGGGCTAGTTTGCCCCCAGGGACCCCCAGTATTCAAGAGGACGTAATTCCCCAACTTAGAACGCGACATGGGGTACGTTTGCACAGTAGCGAATGGAGGGGGCGGGGCTTGAGGTGATGTGTGCGCAAACACACCTTGTGGCGCGTTTTAAGTTGGGGAATTAATTCCTTTTTAATCCAGAGGTCCCCTAGGGGCCAACTAGCCCTCCAGTAAGTGTCACGGAGCTGTGTTGCAGAGTGTTGTAAAAAGGGGCATGGCCTCTGAACATCTCTCTGCAACGCAGCTGCCTGGCGCATACTGGAGGTACCTGGTAGGCTAGTTGGCCCCTAGGGGACCTCTGGCTTGAAGAAGAATTAATTCCCCAACTTAAAACACGCCACAGGGCGTGTTTGCACACATGTCACCTCAGGCCCCGCCCCCTTCCTTCACTATTGAGCAAAATATTCCTCTAAAATCAGCCGAACTACGAATTCAGATTTACTCACCTGTTATCAGGAGAGACCTCAGTGCTGCATCTTTCAGCCCACTACTGATCTTGAAAAGTAATTGTAACCGTACTTACATCAACTTGAACTTCTTCCATAGTCTAACATTGATTTTCTTTTTTCACAATTTGAGCCTACCTCTGCTGAGTTGTGTTTTCCCTGTCTGGGTGTGTGTGTGACAGGGCTGGGGGATTCCAGGAGACAGGCTGGGGCAGTCTGGTGGTGAATAGAGAGATCTGCATCCAGATGGGAGGGAGGAGTTGCACCTGGGACCTGAATAGGGCTGGGCCTTCACTCTACAATGCTGGCTCCACCCCCTGGGGCTTGTCTGACGTCTCTGCCCTGCACTGTGAAAGGAGAGGAGGAATCATGTCAACAGAGTGCTCCAGAGCTGTATCTTACCTCCCCTGTGCTGTCTCCACCTCCTGTGGGGAGGCTGATGTCTCTGCCTGCACAGTGAAAGGAAGAAGAGAGTCATGTCAACAAAGTGCTCAGGAACTGGTTTGAACTAGGCAGAGGCTTCTCTGCCTTCAGAGAACAAAGGATTTTGGGGTATAAATATTGGAACACTGTTCCCAAGAAATTAGATCACTTCTGGAACAAGAAACCTTTCTGCCAAGGAGAAGAACCAAGGAAGCTGCAGGAGTTTGGACTGCCCCTCAGCCAGTGTGCTGTTTGCTGGGTTGGCCTGCTGTGGTTGCTTTATTGCCAAGGGAAAGGAGAAAGAACTTTGTAAGCACTTTCATCTACAGAACAGGTGACATATTGCTGCCAATGAAAATTTGTTCTCTGCTGACTCTGATTACATGAAAAAATTTTATGGGTGAATTGCACACTTTGTATGATATATACCCATTAAGATGACATTTATGACAAATTTTGTGTTTTTGTTTTTCCCCTAGATTATTTTGTGATGTGAGTCACATTTTTGTACTCGTGTACTGACTTGGATATGAGTATACCGAAAACTTCCAAATACAGGCTGTATAGCATATGGCCAGCAACTTTGCTAAAAACACTTTCTGGTGAGGATTTTGTGAATATTAGACTCATAATAGGTCCTAAAATTCGTCTGAGCATCGTGATTGTGTTTTAATTCTTTTCAGTATGACTTAAGAAACAACTTTGGTGATGCAATCATTAACTTTATTCCTAGAATTAAGAATGCACCTATCTAACTTACAAGATAAAATCGTTCATGGATTCTAAAGTGAAAAATGTTTTTATATATATTTTGTTTATATTTTTTGTTGTTTTGATTAGAATTGGAATTGATTAGGGGCCCTCTGATCTGATTGCCTACCGCTTGGAACTCTATGTGGTCCACTCATTATATTATCTGGTGAGGAGCTACTTGTGTCCAAGTGTTTTTCGATTGAACTGGTTATTTTTAGAGATTTTGTCCCTCCTTTATGTTTTCGCTTTTCTCCTTCTTCCCCTGTCTCAATCTTTCTTTCTATTTTTTAGAAGACAGTAGTAAAGACTGAAGTTATTCTGTGAATTTAAACACGTTACTTATTAATGTGGGTCTTTGTGTATTATATGTATGTATCTGTATAATGTTCTCATTATTTATAGGGAATATGTATAATTGTATTAATTTTTGTCTTTTGTTAGTGCCATTTAGTTTTGTACACTGTTTTTATATTTGTATTGTTGGTCCTGTAAATATTGTATATATATATATATGTTTATATGTTGTTTTACGTTGTTTACAGCCCAGACGAAGTTCCTATGATAGGAACAAAACGCGTTAGCTGTTGTCCTATTTCTAAAATAGGAAGAATAATAAAAGAATATTGACTAAGTTTACATTTGGCCCTTCTGTGACTGCATCCCTGGTGCTGCCTCCACTCTTCATGAAGTTCTGTCTCTGGATTCCCAGTGGGACCCAACCGCAGCAGGTCCCGGAGACCTTATGCAGAGGAATTGATATATATGGGACTCTAAGATTGAGATGCTCAACGTGTAGTCGGCTGTGGGAGCAATTGTATCTTTCCAGTATTCAAGAGGACTTAATCCCCCAATTTAGAACGCGCCACAGGGCGCGTTTGCACAGTGGTGAATGTAGGGGTTGGGGCTTTAGGTGAAAGATTGTACCACTCTGCAAACGCGCCCCCTGGCGTGTTTGCAGGGGGGAACTAAATCCCCTTGAATACTGGCGGTCCCTGGTGGCCAATTAGCCCACCAGGAACCTCCAGTATGCGCCAGGGGGCTGCGCTGCAGAGGAGTGTAAAGAGGCCACACCCCTTTATACACCTCTCTGCAATGCAGCCCACTGGCGCATACTGGAGGTTCCTGGGGGGCTAGTTTGCCCCCAGGGACCCCCAGTATTCAAGAGGACGTAATCCCCCAACTTAGAACGCGACATGGGGTACGTTTGCACAGTAGCGAAGGGAGGGGGCGGGGCTTGAGGTGATGTGTGCGCAAACACACCTTGTGGCGCGTTTTAAGTTGGGGAATTAATTCCTTTTCAATCCAGAGGTCCCCTAGGGGCCAACTAGCCCTCCAGTAAGTGCCACGGAGCTGTGTTGCAGAGTGTTGTAAAAAGGGGCATGGCCTCTGAACATCTCTCTGCAACGCAGCTGCCTGGCGCATACTGGAGGTACCTGGTAGGCTAGTTGGCCCCTAGGGGACCTCTGGCTTGAAGAAGAATTAATTCCCCAACTTAAAACACGCCACAGGGCGTGTTTGCACACATGTCACCTCAGGCCCCGCCCCCTTCCTTCACTATTGAGCAAAATATTCCTCTAAAATCAGCCGAACTACGAATTCAGATTTACTCACCTGTTATCAGGAAAGACCTCAGTGCTGCATCTTTCAGCCCACTACTGATCTTGAAAAGTAATTGTAACCGTACTTACATCAACTTGAACTTCTTCCATAGTCTAACATTGACTGGTTTCACTTGGAAATTCTTCTAAGTGTGGAATTTTGGAACTTTAAAAAACTCCTCTAAAATCAGCCAAACTACGAATTCCGATTTACTCACCTGTTATCAGGAGAGACCTCAGTGCTGCATCTTTCAGCCCACTACTGATCCTGAAAAGTAATTCTAACCATACTTACAGTAACTTGAATTTCCTTCCATAGGCTAACATTGACTGGTTTCACTTGGAAATTCTTCTAAGTGTGGACTTTTGGAACTTTAAAAAATTCCTCTAAAATCAGCCGAACTACGAATTCAGATTTACTCACCTGTTCTCAGGAGAGACCTCAGTGCTGCATCTTTCAGCCTACTACTGATCCTGAAAATTAATTCTAACCATACTTCTAGTAACTTGAATTTCCCTTCAGAGCCTAACATTGACTGGTTTCACTTGGAACTTCTTCTAAGTGTGGAGTTTAGGTACTTTAAAATATTCCTCTAAAATCAGCTGAACCACGAATTCTGATTTACTCACCTGTTATCAGGAGGGACCTCAGTGCTGCATCTTTCAGCCCACTACTGATCCTGAAAAGTAATTCTAACTGTTAGACCTGACATCATTGGCGTGAGTCTCCCTTCCATTTTTGATGGATTGCCTCCTCTGTTTTGATATGTTTTTGCTGGATTTATGCTTTGGGCACTGTGCCACTGCTAATCAGTGCCACAGTGCAAGTGCTCCCTATGATAAATTGATATACTGATTGGATTCCATGATTGGGTTATTTGATTTATCTGTCGGCTCCTAGTACAGTGCACCATGTGTGCCCAGGGCTAGTAAATCAAATGCTGCTGGTGGGCTTGCAGCACTGGTTTAGCCACCCACAGAAGCAGCTTGTAAAGTGTGTCTCAGGCCTGCCATTGCAAGGCCTGTGTGCAGTCTAGCACTGCCATGTCGACCTGACCAAGTGCACCCACTTGCCAGTCCCCAAACCTTCCCTTTGCTTCATATTAGACACCCCCTATGGTAGGCCCAAGGGCAGGGTGCATTGTGAGTATAAGGTGGGGCATGCTCTGATGTGTCTAGCATGTTCTAATGATAAATTACACCCATTTTCTTTTTTCACAATTTGAGCCTACCTCTGCTGAGTTGTGTTTTCCCTGTCTGGGTGTGTGTGTGACAGGGCTGGGGGATTCCAGGAGACAGGCTGGGGCAGTCTGGTGGTGAATAGAGAGATCTGCATCCAGATGGGAGGGAGGAGTTGCACCTGGGACCTGAATAGGGCTGGGCCTTCACTCTACAATGCTGGCTCCACCCCCTGGGGCTTGTCTGATGTCTCTGCCCTGCACTGTGAAAGGAGAGGAGGAATCATGTCAACAGAGTGCTCCAGAGCTGTATCTTACCTCCCCTGTGCTGTCTACACCTCCTGTGGGGAGGCTGATGTCTCTGCCTGCACAGTGACAGGAAGAAGAGAGTCATGTCAACAAAGTGCTCAGGAACTGGTTTGAACTAGGCAGAGGCTTCTCTGCCTTCAGAGAACAAAGGATTTTGGGGTATAAATATTGGAACACTGTTCCCAAGAAATTAGATCACTTCTGGAACAAGAAACCTTTCTGCCAAGGAGAAGAACCAAGGAAGCTGCAGGAGTTTGGACTGCCCCTCAGCCAGTGTGCTGTTTGCTGGGTTGGCCTGGTGTGGTTGCTTTATTGCCAAGGGAAAGGAGAAAGAACGTTGTAAGCACTTTCATCTACAGAATATTCTCTAAGGGCTTGAACTGTGCTTGCCTCCTGCTGAAATCTCAGGGACAAAAGATTTCACCTCCAGCTCCCTCCTGAATTTCCTTGCTGGGAATTCTGACTCCAGTCACTTGCGTGCCTCTGGGAGTTGGAAGCGCAATGCATCAAGAGGAAGCGTGTCACCGCTTCAGCTGAAATCATCGCAACGCCGGAGAACCGAGCCTTCGCCGCATCTCCTCGGAAGCATGTGCTCATCGAAGCTGCCTGCTGTCGCATCACTGGAGAAGCGTGACACCATCGAGAGAGCCGCTATTGCATCACCGGAGAAGCGTGTCAAGGACCTGTCGTGGCTCCAAAGTACAGAGTCGTTGCATGGCTGCCAGGGCGTCAGTCATCGCATCGTCATCACATCGTCATCGCATCGCCGCATCAAGGGCTCCATCTTCTCGCATCGCAACCGGATCATCGCATGGCATCAAGGCACCATCTTACGCACCGCAACGGGCCCGCAGGCCGATAATCCACGCATCACCTCCGAACCAGTAAGGCTCACCACGAGTCCCCTACTCTTCGCAAGCATTGAGGATGGACGCAACCGTTCCCCCGTGTCATGGAACCAACCATAATGCCCAGCAGATGTCAAATATTGATGTAAATCGCCCATTCCTCATATTTTCATTGTGGTGGAAACTTTGTTGTTCTGTTAGCAAAAACACCACCATTAAAAAGTATTCTGTTGACAGAAAACAGAATCTCATATTTAACGATAGGCCTAGCATATAAGGTACAGGAAAGGAACTCAATTTCTGTGCCTAAATTTTGCCTAAAACCCATTCTCAGTTTCCACAGGGGGCATTGGCTGATGTATTTGGGAGCACTATCGCAATGCACCCAGGGAACAATTATTGCCCCAGGGGAATTCAGGGAGCTTTGGCTTGCTTTGATTATGGTTTGCTTTCTTACATGGAATAGTAGAGTACTTGTTCTGGTCAGATAGAGATTTCACTCTCCAAAGCAGATATAAATCTCAGCTAGAGAGAAATATACCCAGTTACTGTGGTTCCACAAACATGCACATACATACAAAAACGCACCACATTAAGTAATCGATGCAACACTTCTAGTTCAGCAGACCTAATGCCTCAATCCTCCTGGGACTCAAGAATCAACACATTGCTTGCTTCTTTCATTTGTAGCTGTTTTCAGTCTTGGATTTTGACTCATCAAAGGTACTTTGTGCTAAAATCAACTCATCCATAGAGTTTTATGGAGAGAATAGCTTACACATTTTAAAAGTGATATTTCTACCTCTGATTATTGGATTTTTGTCGTTTTGGTGTTGTTTGGTTTAGATAAAGATTGGTTATGTTCCTAAACTGAGGTGGTGTACATTTGTAGTGTTGTCACTGTGTAACTGTGTGTCTATGTACAAATGCTTTACACATTGCCTCTAGGATGTGCCTGACTGCTCGTGCCAAGCTACCAAGCAGGTTTGATGCATATAGTGTTAAGCAGCCTAAATGCATGATCAAAGGGTTTATCAGCTGAGTAATAGAAAAAGGAGCATGCTTTGGGTTTGAGACCAGGCATAGCATGGTATCAGACAGTATAGTTAGAAGTAGGCAATCTTCTTTTGCCAACTTGTTGCATGGGTTTTTGTAGGTCACATAATTCTTTAGTCAAATCACTGGCTGCATGTACTTGATGTTCTATAAAGGAATTGAAATGGTCAGGTAAAATTTGAGGGCCCCTCTTATAATTTACTTAGAAGGAGTAACATCAATGTAGGAGTAAATGTTGGCACTGAAATTTGTATCAAAATAAATCACAGTCTTTTTGTGCAGTAGAGGTGAAATTAAGTGAATATTGCTTAAGGGTCTCATTATTTCACTCAGTTTACCTTTCCATTTAAAGATGAAAAACTTACCAAAACACTTTGTTTGTTTCTATGGAATATGTACACATGGGTGAATATTTAGAGAAAAGAGAACACTATACAAACCACATGAATGGTAATAATTACACTGTATGCTTTGCTGACAATGTGGATTGCTTTAATGACCTCAATAAAGTGTTTATAAAAACAAAATTACACTGTATGCTATATTTTGTATATTGAAAGGAAGCTACAGATTTGTCTAGAGAGTGCTTCCCAGAACACTGCATTGGGGTCCTCAGTATTATAGTTTCAGGCACACTATATAGTTGATATCCTGGATACATAAATATTGATGCCAATATAGTAGCAGCAGGAATCATTGGCAAGGATATAAGATGTCTCCTTTTTAGACTGTTTCAACTGTAACCGAAATCAGTGTACATTAAATAGAAAGAGATCAGTTGATTATGAAATAAACTGTGACAATTCATCATGGTTTAGTTGGTTTTTCCAAGGGACAATGTAATTTATTGAGTTTGGTACCTATAGTCTTGTTTTGAGCAAAGATGAAACCCTTGTTTACAAATTATTCTACTTCTTTTCTCATGGACGGCCAGAAACGATTGCTGTGGTAGATACCACGTCGGGTGTATACTGGGATGGCGTTCATGTCTGGAATCATGATACATGCATCACAGGTCCTGTCTTAGACTAGTATGGCTGTAGGTGTATATATTGTGTATGTTGATTGTATAGTGATCTATTTGTGCCCTGACAGAAATCTAAATTGCTCAAGAGAATATTCTATAGGTCCAGCTCTGTTGTGGTTTTGTGCATCAGTTATTCCTGCATGATGTTCTGGACTCTAGAAAGAATGCGTTGAGGCTTGATAGCAGGCAAATATTCAGAAAAATGTATGGTGAGATGTAAGTGTGACCGGGCTTTCACATTGATGTCCTTGAAGGCTCGCCTGCATCTGATTAAATAGCTGAAACTGGCAAAATAACAGCTTCCATTAGGCAGGATAAAGACTAAGACATCTTGAGGATTTAAGAAAAGCCAATTTTTTTGTGTTTCATTATAACCTTTAGGGATATAGATCCTCATTCCAAATAACTGTACCAGTGGAAGAAGGCATCTTTTATAGCTGGTAGTTCCTTATCATAGGTGAGATAATTTAACTCAACAGTTGTTGTCTTCCAAGAGTGACATGGTTTCCTTCTTGCCACGTTGTGTCAAAACATCTCAGAGTACAGTATTGCACTCATCAGTATTAAGTTCATAGTTTTCTTCTTCATTGGATTGGGTGGTCAGATTGTCTAATGCATAGTTACCTTCAGTAGTCCTAATGAAGGGTACATTTCTCCTGATTAGACCCTTAAGAGGAGCCACAATATTTAAACAATTGTTGATAAATTACTTATACCATTTCAAAAACCCAGGAACAACTGGAGTTCTTGTAAAATAGTATGTGATGGCCAATCCACAACAGTTTGTTCCTTGTGAGGATTCAAGGGTAGATGGTACCACTGGGTGGTAGATGTAACCAAGCAAATCCCCATGATCAGTAAGGATTTTCCTCTTGTGGATGTTGTTGAAGAGCTTTTATTGCCTATCAAACATTATTGAGGTGTTTACTGTAGGAATGTAAATATATTAACTTGTAATTCAAATATAGCACTACTCAGACAGAAGAACTGGAAAGCTGCGGAGGCATTGCACAGGTATAATGGCATGACTGTATATTCCTATTGCCATTATTTCTCCTGGACCATGTCATCTTGGCCAGCCAGATCACATCCCCCCGGGGAAACTTTTTTAACAACATGTTCTCTTAAATTGATCTTGTGTTCTGATAGAATTACTCTAGAGAAAAATATGTTTTAGCTAAAATTAGAATTTACCAAAACACTTTGCTTGTTTCTATGGAATATGTACACATGGGCGAATATTTAGTGAAAAGAGAACACTATACAAACCACATGAATTGTAATAATTACACTGTATGCTATATTTTGTATATCGAAAGGAAGCTACACCAACCCTAATCTCTATATGAATAGTCAATATTTCTCTTTATGGCCAACCATCACCACCAGAATGCCTCAATTTTAGAAATTTGCATAGTTTAGGGCTCACTCACAGAAATGGCCAATCTTGATAATTTCAAACCATTTTCTTTTTTAACCCTTCATAAAGGATTAAAGCAATAAGCACACTAGTATTCATGAAATTCATTGTAATTCACTACAAAATGGACATGCATGCCACACATGAGGTTAATCTGACGATCGTTTGGATTTTACTTTCAGCTGCATTCAATTGCAGTGAAATGAATTCGCAATTGACAGTGCATAGGATAGGGAAAATAATGTGCACTGCTATATAATGTAGGAAAGGGTGGCTATAGTAGATGAAAACCCCAAATGCATACCACCTTCTGTATAATGGAGCATATATTCACCTACAAATAATCTAGGGAAAATATAACATACTCAAGCTTCGAATATTAATATTTCTATCTGCGTACAACTCATTTCACAAATTCCTAAGAAGTAAACATCCAACTATATAAGAGATAGCATTGATCTCTTAAACAGCTTTATCCATTTAGCTAAAATTAATAATCTTAAAATTTATTGATGTGTAATTCTTCTACCCCAGAGTTTTCAATAAGGATAAAGTGTCTGCCTTGAGTGGATTCCTGTGCCAGCAAGATGCAACCAAAGAAATTCTATTAGATCCAATACAGTTTGCATTAATCCACAAAAAAATCTCATTTCAAGATGACTTTTACTTAGAGCAGGTTAAATGTTTTTAAGGTAATATTAAACTAAGTATTAATACACCCTCACCTTTTGCTCCCTGTCCCCTCTCTTTCTTTCTATATTATTTGCTCTTTCGATTTGCTCATTTCCTGTGGCATATATTGAATCCCTCTATCACTAACATCTACTTTATGTCTTATGTTCCCTCTCTCGTTTGCTCTCTACCTGCTATGTTCTCTTTCTCCTCCCTCTCATCCTTTCCTATCTTTCCAGTTCAGCATTCTGAATGTTGTGCTATGTAGATTTGTAGAGCGCACTATCACCTGGGAGGTATCCTGGCAATGAGCAGGTGTGAATCTGCCAGACCTAGGGCCTAGTAAATATGGATGGGGTTCTTAAGTGTAGTAGCATGTAGTTCATTGCTTTAGGAACGATGAAGGAGAAAGTTTGACTGCCAAATATGGTTTTACAGTTGCATGGGATTGGGGAAAGAAAGACTGGCTGGAAGCTTTGTGAAAGCAGATGCATTTTTGAGGTATGTTGGCCCAGTGTTATGTAACGCTTTGAATGTATGGGTGAGGAATTTAGAATTGTGCTAGTTTGTGATCGGGGAGTGTTGGAAATTGAGTTACGTGATGAGGTTGTGAAACCATACTAAAGCAGCTAGAACAATCTCAGTCAGGTTGAAACACAGGCACACCTCAAATTAACCTGTGCTTAACTCTCTGGTTGAATGGCACGAAAGTAGTCCATCTTAATTTAGAGCCAATCTCTAAAGTATTTAGGCAGCATTTCAAAAGGCAGTTAAAGTGAAAACATGACACAAGAATAATCCCACAGCAACTTAAAAGAATGGCGTAAACATGTAAATTATTTGAGTCCATAACAACAAAAATCCAATGAGTAGAACTAGAGATATACAACTTCACAGAGACATCCAGTTGGGGCCATTTCTTTGCGATAAAAAATTAAAAATAACAAACATCTTAGTGAAAATAGTGCCTAAAAGCACAAAGCACCAACTGTGTTTCTCTGGTCACACTGAAACAGGACAAAGTCACAAGTTCAGGCTGACCATGATGGAATGTGAGCTGAATACAGGGACCAAGTTTGGCCTGCTGAACAAAGTACCTTAAATACTGGTTTGCAGAGCTTTGTGAGATCCTGCATCAAGGATGCGTCATGCGGTGGCGAATCTGAGAAGCTGAGGGGCTGTGATGTGGAGACCTGCAAAGTCATCAAGGATGCTATTCATAGGGTGGCTTGTGTTGCAAAGTCCTGCATCGAAAATCCATTGTGCACCAGTGGTTTCTTAGAGCTTCAGTGATGCAATGCAGAGTTCTGTTTTGTCATGAAGGATGCCGTCAACATGAGGCTTCCAATAGGAAGGTCTGCACTGATGATGCGTCAAGCAGCGGTGGTTCCAAAGACACTGCGAGCTGCAATGCAAGGTCCGGTATCAGGGATGTGTTGTACCGTGGAGGTTCCCATGTGGCTGGGAGGATATGGGTTGTGCTGTGCGGTTCTGCCTTACAGGATGACAGTTGGGCTGACAGAGCACCTAGTCATGACCCAGGATACAGGCTGCAGGCACCAAATTGATAGGACAATAAAATGGCAGCTTTCTTGCCCTTGATGCGGATGATTTTGCTTACACTCCGGCTCGGGTTGGTGGTAACGATTCTACGTTTCTGAAGATTAGTGTTCCTGATAGCAGGACTGGTTACCATGTGGCCGTGCCGTTTTGAGATACCCCTGATAAAGGGCAATTGTGAATGCCCGACATGCATTGGAAATCGTTAAACCACCATGGAACTTGTTAAACCATCATTTGTCAGCACTGGATTCAGTCTCATGAAGCATATCTCTCCTTCGAGACGTATTTTTGATTGAACAATAAAATGACTGGGCATAATTCAGTGATCTAGTGTTCATTGCATGATGGACATTTTCCATCGTCATTGATTCTTCAACGTTTAAACTGTTGTTACACATTGCTGAAATTTGTTGACCTATGTTGTTTAAATAGATCACACTACTATAGTGGATGATAGTAGTTCATCCTGCATCTAGGACACTCGTCTTAGTCATCTTCCTCATTTAGAATAGGGTGGTTGGGCAGAGCCTCACCACAGTGCACACACTTTAGGAATTGAACTAGTTTCATTTGTTTACATTTTGCTGTATTTCTGTTTAACCTGAGTGTAACCCAGCTGTTCTTTTGTCTTTCAACTTTTTAAAAGTGGTATTTTCACAATTGTGATTTAAACTCTGATTTTACCGTTAATGAGGGTTTACCATTAAAGAGGGTTTGAAATTATGATTCCATAGACATCAAGTTATCACTTATTAAATGTAACCAGGGAACCGAATGTTATCCTAGGGGAGAAGTAGGCCTCACAGTAGTGAAAAACAAATTCATGAGTTTTTCACTTCCAGCACATGTAAAAGTTAAAAGCACATGTCTACTATTTTAAATACACTGTACCCTGCACTCTGGGCTGTTTAGGGCCTACACTAGGGCTCACATATATGTATTAAAAAGGGAGGGTTAAGCCTGGCAAGAGGTTCATGAGGCCAGGTTGAAATGGCAGTTTAAAACTACACACAGGCTGCAGTGTCAGGCCGGTGACAGGTTAATAAGGTTACTGAAGTGGGTAGCAAAATGAGCACCTCAGACCCACTTCTAGCATTTCATTTACAGGCCCTGAGTACAAGCAGCACCACTCCCCTGTGTATATATATATATATATATTTTAGTGGAGACGCCAGACCCCGGGGTATGGCGTCTCCGGGGCCATATTTGGCCTGAGGAGGGGGGCCACATGGTGCTTACTGGAGGTACATGGTGGGCTAGTTGGCCCCCTGGGACCTTCATGATTGAAGAGGAATAAGGTCCCCAACTTAAAACGTGCCACAGGATGCGTTTGCACACATGTCACCTCAGGCCCTCCCCCTCCCTTTACCACTGTGTCCCGTGACACGTATTAAGTTGGCTGTTGAACTCCCCTTGAATCCTGAGGGTCCCTGGGGTCCAAGTAGCCCTCTAGGTACCTCCAGTAAGCGCCACAAAGTTGCGTTGCAGAGAGGTGTAAAAAGGGGCCTGGCCTCTGAACACCACTCTGCAACGCAGCTCCTTGGTGCCTACTGGAGGCTCCTGGTGGGCTAGTTGGCCCCCAGGGACCCTCAGTATTCAAGGGGAATTCATTCCTCAATTTTAAACGTGCCAGGGGCGCGTTTGCTGAGTGTTGCAGGGAGGGGGCTGGGCCTAGCCGCGATGCATTTTTTTTTCTTTTTAAGAAGGGGGCTGTGTGGCCCCCCCTTCTCTTGCCTTTTTTTGTGCCCTTGGGACCCCATTTATGGGAGAGGGGCTGCGTGGGCCACCCTCCTATGGCCGACTCCAGGACCCCCATCTCCCGGGGCTTATTACTTATAGGAAGGGGGGCTGCATGGCGCCCCTCCTAAGGCCTCTATTGGCTCCAGGGACCACATCCCATGGGGCCCACCTTAATTTATTATTATTTTTTGGGGGGAGGGTGCCGTGTGGCCCTCTCCCCGGCCACTTTTGGCCCCGGGGACCCCAGCCCCCAGGGCGTGGCCATCCTTTTTTTTTGCATGAGGGGTGCCCCCTCCTCATGAGGGGTGCCCCCTCCTCAGGCCAATTATGGCCCCGGGGACCCCATCCCCCGGGGGCCTGGCCTCTCCTTTTTAAAAAAAAAATATATACACAGGGAAGGGGGGCAGCATGGCCCCCCTCCTGGGGCACTCTAGCCCGAAGGACCCATCCGCCGGGGCTAGCCCTCTCCTTTGTGGACTGTGGGGGGAGCCCCAATGCCCCCACATTCCCTTGCGGTTCTCCGCGTCCTGTGTGAGCCAGCATTGCTTTTCCACATGGGGACCTGCGGACATGCAGCTCCCCGTGTGGAAAAGCAATGTGGTTTGGATTTTGGAAGCGAGAGCAGGTTATCTGTTCTCGCTTTCAAAACCCAAACCACAGTTTGCAATGACAGGCGGGAACCGCGAGGGTGGGCACCCCAGGACACAGCAGGAGCCAGCCCTGGGGGGTGGCAGTCCCCAGGGCCATCACTTTCTCCATGAGGGGGGCCGCACAGCCACCCTCACAACCAATGTAAAGCCCCGGGGGTGGTGGTCCTCGGGGATCAGGGGTCCGTAAGGGACCCCAAAATTAGAATATTAGTGCCCAGGGGGTGGCAGTCCCTGAGGCAGTGGGGGGCTGTGTGCCCCTGCAAAATACTTAATAAAAGCCCTGGGGTTGGCGGTCCCCGGGGCTTGGGGGTCCTTAGAGGCCGCCCACAGATTAAAGAAGAAGCCCTGTGGGGTGGCAGTCCCCAGGGATGTGAGGGGCTGTGTGCCCCCCTCAAATATTTATAGAAAGCCCCAGGGGTGGTGGCTCCTGGGGCTGCGGGGGTCCCTTTGGGCCCGCAAATATTTTTAGCATGCCCCTGGGACTAAGCCCACCTGGGGGTTAATTAATAACAAAGCACTTCCGTTTTTTATTTTCACGGTCGCATCCCCGGATCCTCCCCACATCTCCACAATTTTTTTTTCTTATGCTTTTTTGGGCCCTGGGGGTCCTTGTGGGACCCCCTGAGCAGACCAAGGGGGACAGGGTGTTTCTATCCTGTCCCCCTTTCCTTGTTTTACGCCTTTGTTTTTCCATTGTCTTGTGCCTCGTTTACCAAGGCACAAGATGGCTGCCAACACTTCCTGGTTTGGAGTGTTGACAGCCAATTAGAATGCAGCTCATGATAGGCAGGGTGCACGGATATACCGCGCCTCTATATATCCCTATTTTTTTTTTTTTTCTCAGCAACTACTGAACAGATTTACACAATTTAAGGAAAAGAGTTCTTTCTGAGGCAAGGGCTACCTTTATGCCAAATTTGGAGTAATTCATTGAACAGTTCGAGCTGTAGCAGTGGCTAAAGTTTGCTACGGGGAATGTATTTTTTACCTCTTTTTTTTAATTTCTCAGGAACTTCTGAACGGATTTACACCATTTAACAAAAAGAGTTCTTTCTGGACCAAGGGCTACCTTTTGCCAAATTTGGCGAAATTCCGATTAGCAGTTCGGGCTGTAGCCATGCATAAACTTTCTTGTGGGAATTAACGTGGAGAAAAACACATTTTGGGACTACCCTTTTTTCTTGGCCCCCATTTGCCAAATCACCCCAAAATGTTCAAGATAAGAGCGTTCCAGAGCGCTCCACTAGTTTTAAAAATTCCACGAACATTTGTCAACTGGCGCCAAAGTTATTGGGAAAAGAAAAAATGCTTTTTGAATTGAAACAGGGTCCTAACTAGGTCCTAACTATAACTACCTGCTGGCGACCGCCAGTAGGTAATATATATATACATATGCTATGAAAGTCGTCTCAGTGGTTCTGTAGTGCACATTACTCCTCCTCAATTACGGTCAAAAGTAGACTGCGATTTCATTGTAGTTCCTCTGGTGTTTACCACCGCCATCACTACATTTCTTTTAAAATCATTGAGGTAATGTTTTATCTCAGTGATAGTTCTTTGGTTCAGTAATTTTTCATTTTATCACATATTGATAGCGGTATCATACGTTGCGCTGTAGTTTAGGACTGTAATGGAGGTGGAGTAATGTGCAATACATAACCACTGACACGACTTTCATAGCCTTTGGAAAAGGCTGTTATGCTGCAACGCGTTATGCTGTATGAAAGGAATGCAAATTTCAATAAGAAAGCACTGAGCTGAATAAATGCATTTGTATAACCCCAAGAGTGCTCCGTTGGTTCCAGGTGGAGGAATATTGGTGAGGATTTAAAACGTGCAGGCCGCAATGCCAGAGGCACCCATCTGAAAAGAGTTTGGCAGATATGTATATATATATATATATATTCACTGAAAAAACTATAGGTTTCAGGCCTTATATAGTTAGGAATTAGCATTTAAAAAACCTTTGAAATTCCCTCAAAAAACTATAAGTTTTAGGGGAGTTATAGTTAGCTGGACATTTCACTCATACAAAACCATTGAAATTGCTCCTATATAGTTAGTTGTACTAACTATATTCCGCTGATGATGTCACATATTACATCATTCATGACATGGTGAGTGACATCACTGATGACATCTCAAATAACATCACTTATGACATCATCCAGTGAATGTGGTTTGCTTCGTTATTTAAATATGCACATGTATTTTTTATGATTTACATAAAGTTGAACAATATACTTTACATCTTCAATCCACATGTAAACAGTCAAATTTGTTTATTTTTTTGTGTGGTTTCATGGGTGCGCGCAACCTGAGCGCACATCGTGATTTTTTTTTAATGTTTTTTTGGGCCGTTGGGTCCTTAAGGGACCCCCTGAGAATACCTAGGGGGTCAAGGAGTCTCTTCCTTGCCTTCTTTCCACGTTCTCTACTATAGTTTTTCCCAGTTTTGTGCCTCGTAGGCGCGCGCAATGTGCGCGCACCTCGCAATTTTTTTACAAAAAAAAAAGTTTTTGGGGGCCGTTTGGGTCCTTAAGGGACCCCCTGAGAAAACCTAGGGGGTCAGGGAGTCTATTCCTTGCCTTCTTTTTACGTTTTGAAACTTTAATGAAAATCGGGTAAAACGTCATTTTGATGCGACGTCAAGTCATGTAAATCGAAAACAACAATTTTCATTGGTTAATAGAAGTTTCTGTTCTAGAATCTTCAAAAATCCCACCCACTTCCCTCACTATCTGTTTCATTCTCGTGGGAGAAGGAGCCTTTCCAGCTTTCCAGAGAAAAACAGGATTCTTGGCAGAAAATGGCAGAAAGACAGGATTCTTCTTCAGAATTAGAGCAAAAATATCAGCTACCTGCAAGGAAGGGGAAGGTATCATTTATATTGCAATTTTTCACATTTCCACAAGGGCAGAAAAAAGTAAATGCCTCAAAAGTTAAGTGCAATATATGTGGATCTGTCCTCTCGAGGGGAAACCCTCATAAGAAATATTCGTTTTCGATCCATATGATGATCAGTCACGTCACAAATGTGCACCCTGTGCAGTTTGCACAAGCTGAGACAAGAGCCGTGGCCTCACAAATTCCACCTGCTGTGGCCAGCACATCGTCAGCACCACCACCTGCATCACCATCCACCGCATAATTGGACTTAAGGCCATACATGAGTTCTGTGAACATGAGATGCAACAAGTGCTTCAAAATTATTGTGTATGGGGAGCAGATTCTCACTCTGATTGAGCACAGAATTCGAGACCACCAATGCTCCCAGAGGAGATGATTTTTTTTTTAATTTACTTTGTTCCTGTTGAACAGTTTTGCCGTTTCTGTTTCCTATGCCTGTTTGAAAAAAAAATATATATAAAACTTTCAAAAAATAAAAAAATAAAAAACAACCAAACAAAAAAAAGTTCTTTTCAGAACTAACTCACTTCTCCAAAAAAACTGTATTTCTTACACACTGTGTTATTATTTTTTTGAATGAATGTGTAGTGTATAAATGAATGACTAAAATGACTGAGTGAAGGGGAGGAAGGGACGGAAGGAATGAGTGAGGAAAGGGAAGTATGGTGAGTGAGGAAAAGGGAATCAAAGAGTGACTGAAAGTAGGAGACTAAGGGTAGGGGAGTGAGTTAAGGGGAGTAAAAAAGTAAGGGAAGGTCACTAAGAAAAAGAGAGTGAGGGAGGGGGAGTGAGAAAAGGGGAGCGGGCAGAGACAGGGAAGGGGAGTAAGGGACAGAGAGAGGGAAATAGAGTAGGGTAAGGGGAGTGAAGGTAAGAGAAGTGGAGTGATGGTGAGGGAAGGGGTATGAGGATGATAAAAGGGAGGTAAGTGAAAGTGAGAAGTGGGAAGTGAGGGAGAGAGAAATTGAGTGACGGAATGGAGGGAATTTGGAAAGCGTAGTGAGGGAAGGGGACTGAGGATTTAAATGAGTGAAGGAGAGTGAGGGTGAGTGAGGGAAAGAGAGCGGAAAAGACAATAGGGGTGACATAGAGACAGGAGGAAAGGTAGTAGGGGAAGGGGAGTGACGGTGAATAAAGGGCAGTGATAGTTAGAAAAAGGGTATGAGGGTGAGGGAAGGAGAATGAGGGAGAAAGAGAAGGAGAGCAAGTGAGTGAGAGGGAGTGAGGCGATTAGACTGAGTGACACAGAGAGGGAGAGAAAAATGGAGTGAATGAGACTGGGGACTAAACGAATGGGAGTTAGCAAAAGTGAATGAGAAAAGTGAAGTAAGGGAAGAGGATTGACAGATGGAGTGAGGGAAAGAGAGTAAGGGGGAATGAGAGAATAGAAGCAGGTAAAAGAGAATAGGAGTGATGCACAGAGATAAGAATATGAAGTTGAAGAAGATGAGTGAGAGTTAGTGAAGGGCAGTGACAGGGAGGGAAAAAGAAGCATATTAAAAGAGAGGAAACAGTAGTGAGTGAGAGAGAAGGATTTATGGAAAGAGAGAGAAAAGAAAAGGAAGACTGGTGGAGAGAGAGGCAGACAGTAAGAGAGACAAACAGAGGGAGAGTGAAGAAGTGTGAAGGAGTAAATCAGTTGTACTGACTGAGACAGAGGAAGAGACTTAGAGATGGATGAAGGAAAGGAGAATGAGGGAGATAATAAAGGAAGGGGAGTGTGGAAAAGGGAGTGAAAGAGTGAGAGAAGTGGAGTGACTGACGGTCAGTGAGAGATGATGTAATAGAAAGAGAGTAAGTGGGGAGTGAGATCAGATTGAGCGATACAGCAACACAAGGTAGTGATTGAGGAAGATAGGAAAGAGAAGTGAGAGACAGGCAGTGGAAAGAGGGAGTTAGACAAGGTCAGTTATGGTGAAGGAAGAGTAATTTTGGAGAGAAAAGGAGTGTAGAAGTGAATGAAGGGCAGTAATGACAACAAGAAAAGGAAAGTAAGATCAGTAAAGGAAGGTTCGTAAGAGAGAGATTAAAGAATGTGAAAGAGAGAAAGAAAATTAAGAGACTGATGAAAAAGTATTTTTTGTTTGTCAAATTTACCTTATAAATAATGACAACTTTTTAGTATATTTTTTCAAAAAATATACTATCTGTGGAAGAAAAGAAAAAATTGTGAGGAAACAGAAAGAGAAAGAGAGGAACGGTGAGGGAGTGAGAAAGAGAGAGAGAGAGTGGTAGAGAGGAATAGAGGGATAGCAAGTGACTTACAGGAAATATAGTGATTACACTGAGTGAGACAAAGGGAGAGAGGGAGAGAGCAAGAAGTGAGAGAGTAAAAGAATACAAATTAGCAAAAGAGGTTGAGGAAAGGGGAATAAGGGAAGGGGATTGACAGATGGAATGAGCGAAAGAAAATGAGGGAAAGCTAGGAAATAGGAGCAGGAGAAAGGGAATGACAATGATGCACAGAGAGGAAAACATGAAATGGGAGAACACAACTCAGATTGAGTGAAGAGCAGTGACAGTGAGAGAAGGGATATAAGTGTAAGGGGAGGTGAGAGATTGAAAAAGAAACATTTTAAGAGAAACGAAAAAGAAGTAAGTGAAAGACAAGTATTTATGTAAAGAGAGAAAAGTAAAGGAAAAAAATGAAGAGAGAGAGGGAAAGTGAAAGAGACAAACAGAAGGAGACTGAGGGAGTGTGAAAGAATAAAACAGTTATAGTGACAGACAGAGGAAGAGATTTAGACATGGATGGAGGAAAGGGGAGTGAAGGGAGGAATAAAGGAAGGGGAGTGAGCAAAAGGGAGTGAAGGAGTGTAAGAAGTAGAGTGACTGAAGGTCAGTGAGGGGTGGTGTATTTTAAAGAGAGTAAGGGGGGAGTGAGAACAGATTGAGCGATACACCAACACAAGGTAGTGATTGAGGAAGATAGAATACAGAAGTGAGAGACAGACAGTGGAAAGAGAGAGTTAGACAAGGTCAGTTATGGTGAGGGAAGAGTACTTTTGGTGAGAAAAGGAGTGTAGGGGTGAATGAAGGGCAGTAATCACAACGAGAAAAGGTGAGTAACATGAGTAAAGGAAGGTTAGTAAGAGAGAGATTAAAGAATGGGAAAGACACAAAGAAAAGTAAGTGAGTGATGAAAAAGTATTTTTTGTTTGTCAAACTTACCATAAAAATAATGACAACTTTATAGTATTTTTTTTTAAATATAGTATCTGTAGAAGAAAAGAAAAAAATTAGTTATAATATATATTTCGTAATAGAAAAAAAAGTAGAAGTAAAGGAAACAGAAACGGAAAGAGAGGAAGGGTGAGGGAGAGAGAAAGAGAGAGAGAGAGTGAGAGAGAAAGAGAGGGAGAGCAAGTGACTTACAGGAAATGAAGTGATTAGACTGAGTGAGACAAAGGGAGAGAGAAATGAAGTGAAATAAGTGAGAGACTAAAGGAATGGGAGTTAGCAAAAGAAAATGAGGAAAGAGGAGTCAGGGAAAGGGACTGACTGATGGAGTGAGAGAAAGAGAGAGAAAGAAGTGCAGAGAGTGAAAGAGAGTGAGGGATGATGAGTAACCGGAGAGTGAGAAGAGACTGATCAATACAGGAAGACAAGGGTAGTGATGGAGGAAGATAGGAAAGAGAAGTGAGGGACAGAGAGGGGAAAGAGGGAGTTGGATAAGGTACTTCAGGGTGAAGGAAGAGTACTGATGGTGAGAGAAGGAATGTAAAGGTGAATGTATAGGAGTAAAGAGAATGATGGAAGAAGACTAACATAAACAAAAGGAAGGTGAGTAAGAGAGAGTGAAGAAAGGAAATAAGAGAAAAAGAAATAATAGAGTGATGAAAAGATATTTTTTGTCATACTTACCTTATAAATAATGACACATTGTATAGTATCTGTGGGAGACAAGAAAAAATGGAGTTATAATATATATTTCACAATACACCAGATAATAGGAGTGAAGGAAACAGAAAGTGAAAGAAAGTAAGGGTGATGGAGAGAGAGAGAAGGAGAGAGTGACAGAGAAAGAGAGGGAGAACAAGTGACTGACAGGAAATGAATAGGTTAGACCGAGTGAGGGAGAGAGAAATGGAGTGAAAGGAGTGAGACACTAAAGGAATTAGAGTAAAGAAAAAAGATTGAGGAAACGGAAATAAGAGAAGTGGATTGATGAATGGAGTGAGCAAAAGAGGTTGAGGGGGAGTGAGGGAATGGGAGCAGGACAAAAGGAATTAGAGTGATGCAGAGAGAGGAGGACATGAAGTCGTGGAAAAAACTAAGATTAAATGAAGCACAGTGTCAGTGAGGGAAAGGATATAAGGGTGAGAGAAGAGATACAATGGAAACAAAACATATTAAGAGAAAGTAAAAAGAAGTAAGTGATAGAGAAGCATTTATGGTAAGAGAGAAAAAAATAAAAGGAAGACTGGTAGAGAAAGAGGGAGACAGTAAAAAACACAAACAGATGGAGATTGAGGGACTGTAAGGGACTAAGGGCCATATGCATGAACACATTTTCCCATAGACACAGAATGGGCAAAAAACACTTTGATGCATCTGGCCCTAAGTCAGTTATAGTGACTTAGACAGACGAATAGACTTTGAAACGGATGGAGGAAAGGGAAATGAGGGAGGAAAAAAGGAGAAAGGGAGTTAGCAAAAGGGAGTGAGGAAGTGAAAGGAGTGGAATAAGTGAAGGTGACTGAGAGATGATGTGAAGGAAAGAGAGTAAGAGGGCAATACAGCAAGACAAGGGTAGTGATAGAGGAAAATAGATAAGAGAAGTGAGGGACAGACAGAGGAAAGAGGGAATACGGAGAATGAGAGAAGAGGAGTACGTTGAGAAATGGTAAAGGAGTAAAAGAGAGAGTGAAAAAAAGAAAGAGAGAAAGAGAAGTAAGAGAGTGATGAAAAGTATTTTTGTCTTTGTCCTAATTACCCTATAAATATAATATCTGTGAAAGACAAGAAAGAATCGAGTTATAATCTATATTTCATAATACAAAATAATTTGTACAATATGTTATATATTTTATTTTGCTGTTCTCAGAATATATTGAATTTCACTATAAACAGTGAATCCAATACTACTCATCATATGACAGCGGGCATAAAAAAACACTATCAAAAAGATTGCGTTTAAAATACCCATACAACATTTCAATAAATAATGTAAATATTTGAAAAAAACATATCTTAAATGTTTTCTTTCAATCAGCAAAAACCCAATATCAACAACATTATTACTTCTGATTTATACTCTCTAAATAAATTTATGTACAAACATATGCTAACAACATTTACCCGAGATAGTCACTTTTTCTTTCAAATACCTTTCCTCATGGCCAAATAGTATGTGTGGTATCCTTAGTTTGGAAGTTACTTAATAGTACTCTTTTCCGTCCGTTTCCCAACCTTCGGAATCAAAAGCACCAACATCTTTTGTACCATCCAACAATGGTTAACAACATTTACCTGAGATAGTCATTTTTTGTTTCAAATACCTTTTCTCCTGTCCAAATAGTACGTGTGAAATCCTTAGTTTGCAAGATACTTAATAGTACTCTTATCCGTCCGTTTCCCAACTATCTGAATAAAAAGCACCAACATCTTTTGTACCATCCAACAATGGTTATCCCTGGTTTTTTTTTCAACTTGATCGCCCTCACTCACAAAGTTATTCTCAACAGCAGACTAACCTTTCTTAACCCCTTCGACGCTCATGACGAGCTGGGCTCGTCATGGCGTAGCCTCCTCGCACGCTCATGACGAGCCCAGCTCGTCACGTAAAGTGCGCTTTCGCAAAACCCAGCGTACGGGCGGAATTCCGCCCGCACGCATGCGGTTAACAGGACTAAACTGCCTACATCAATTATTTCCTCTAAATCTGGGTTTTAAAAACACTAGGTAAGAATTTGGTGAGTCAAAAGGCAAACATCGTTTAAAAGTCAATTGAGTATCATTACATTGTGTCCAGCCTTTTGGAGATTTTAAATAAGCTGTGTAATGTCCTGATGTTGTAGAAGGACCATCATGGAAAATATTAGCTACAGTTACAAAAGTTCTTCCTGAATTTGATAATTGAGAAGCCAACACATTTTTAATAAAAGTTGTCAATTTTGTTCCATCAGGTCTACATCGTTGGAGCATTAAAATTACATACTGTCCATATCTTCGTATAAATAATGTTGATAACATTTGTGAGTTACATTGGGTACAGACCATGTTTTGATTTGCTTCTCTAACTAAATTATTAAAAGACACTGATTTGCAGTCTGGTAACGATAAATATATAAATCTTTCAGTGTCTATTTCTGTACTGCTTGAAAATGGACAATTGTCACAGTCATGTTGCCATTTATAAGAAAGTCCAAAAAGATTTTCAATGTCTACACCTTCATCTTGCAATATAACAAGTATATACATTAATAATTCCTGACAATCTTGCTGAATATTCTGTTAAAATTGATTTACACCAGAATATATGTCTAAAGCATTTCGAATATCAGAGACACTTTCTATTTTACTTTTATCACTGCTACAGAATTCAACAAACAACAAAATCTTTGGTCCCGATTTTCAACAATCTGTTCTTGTAAACTTTCAAGAAAAAAAATAACATTAACCACTACATTAACATAGCAGTTGACACAAGAACTGTTTTCAAACTGAAATCCAACAAACTCTTCAATAGTATCCATTTTCTTTTTGCTTACAATTACAGGTTCATCTAGTTTGATTCTTTTCTCTACAACCTCACTACATATTTTCTCATATCTTCTTTTTCGACGTACCACAGGCTTTTCAAATAAAGGATATTGAGGTAAATTTGGAGCATATTCTCTTCTTAACCTATTCTACTCTTTCACACAATTTTGATCTACACTAATCTTTGTTTCCTCAAAATCAATCAAGTATAATCTAGATAAAGTTCTGACTCGAGATAAAGCAACATATGCCATACCCTCTTTGAACACAGTGCTTCCAATATTCACCAAAGCACTATCTACACTCAAACCTTGCGATTTATGAATAGTCACCGCATATGCCAAACAAACAGGAAACTGTTTTCGGCGGACATATAAATCTTTTACTAGCAAAAATTGAGTCGAACAATGACTCAATTGTTGTACTTCTTCAATATCATCAAATTAGATTTTCAAAAATTCAATGTCATCTCTATGTGGGTAATTCACAAAACCAACAACATGTCCCATTGCTCCATTTACTAAACATCTTTCCACATGTAAATTACATATAGATTATTTTCTAAACCAGCTGTTTTAGATATTGATTTGTCTAAAGAATCCAATTTTGACTTTGACTTTTCTGACAAAGTAATAGTAGCTCCTTCATGCTCTATTCTATCAATAGCTTCCAATTTTATAATTTCTTCATTTTCTAACTTCAACATTTTTTCATTGAAGATTGCACATTCTTGCAAAGTTGGCATTAAGCATATCACTGATTTATTTTCTGCATTTTTTCTATATATATTCTCTGCACCAACATTTTCCTTTGGAAACAAATTTGAAAGTAATCGTGCCTGTAAAGCTTCTTTGCCATGTTCACTCACTTTTCCAATTCTTATATCTTCAAGAATACTTTTATAATCAGCATCCTTTGCCTGTCGCAAATTTTGAGTTAGTTCTGTATATTTGAAATATAACCATATATTAACATTTCCAATGCTTACCAGGCACTTTCTGGTATCTTCATGTGTAACGGTTTTAAACACTGGTTGTCCTTTCACAGGAGTTAGCTGTAGTAGATCTCCAAAAACGATGATATGTTTGCCTAAAAATAACACATCATACTCTGTTTTAAGAATTTGTTGCATTCTTAACTGCACAAAGGCAAGCATTAAATTTCATACCATGCTTACCTCATCACTAATGAGAAGTTTCATTTTTTTCAATACTCTGGAAAACTTCACAACAAGCTTCTCCAGATAGCTTGTGCTATTTTAATTTATTTTTGTGCTCTACTGGCAGCAGCAATAAACAATGTAAAGTAATCCCTTTAATGGTATGTGCTGCCAAACCAGTTGGAGCGGTAACAACACAAGAGAGTGTCGATTCAGTTCTTTTCTGTAGATAAGTTGTAATTACTTTAATTAGAAAACTTTTTCCAGTTCCTGCTTCTCCACTCACGTACAGTCGGAGAGGTTTAAATAACGTACATGAGCACTCTTTTTTCTCATGACATAAACCATGCTCAATCTGCTCTGTCACTTCATCGTATATTTGTTTTTGCTCAACATTTAGTTGTTTTTCAAATTCTTCTAAGTTTATTACATCCTCCTGAGCTTGTTCCATTGCTCTTTCCACCTCATCTATGGCAGTGGCTGCTTCATTTTGGATAATTGGTCCTCCTAGTGGATCCTGACTCAACAAAGCAGAACTTTGACAACTTGATCGCCCTCACTCACAAAGTTATTCTCAACAGCAGACTAACCTTTCTTAACAGGACTAAACTGCCTACATCAATTATTTCCTCTAAATCTGGGTTTTAAAAACACTAGGTAAGAATTTGGTGAGTCAAAAGGCAAACGTCGTTTAAAAGTCAATTGAGTATCATTACATTGTGTCCAGCCTTTTGGAGATTTTAAATAAGCTGTGTAATGTCCTGATGTTGTAGAAGGACCATCATGGAAAATATTAGCTCCAGTTACAAAAGTTCTTCCTGAATTTGATAATTGAGAAGCCAACACATTTTTAATAAAAGTTGTCAATTTTGTTCCATCAGGTCTACATCGTTGGAGCATTAAAATTACATACTGTCCATATCTTCGTATAAATAATGTTGATAACATTTGTGAGTTACATTGGATACAGACCATGTTTTGATTTGCTTCTCTAACTAAATTATTAAAAGACACTGATTTGCAGCCTGGTAACGATAAATATATAAATCTTTCAGTGTCTATTTCTGTACTGCTTGAAAATGGACAATTGTCACAGTCATGTTGCCATTTATAAGAAAGTCCAAAAAGATTTTCAATGTCTACACCTTCATCTTGCAATATAACAAGTATATACATTAATAATTCCTGACAATCTTGCTGAATATTCTGTTAAAATTGATTTACACCAGAATATATGTCTAAAGCATTTCGAATATCAGAGACACTTTCTATTTTACTTTTATCACTGCTACAGAATTCAACAAACAACAAAATCTTTGGTCCCGATTTTCAACAATCTGTTCTTGTAAACTTTCAAGAAAAAAAATAACATTAACCACTACATTAACATAGCAGTTGACACAAGAACTGTTTTCAAACTGAAATCCAACAAACTCTTCAATAGTATCCATTTTCTTTTTGCTTACAATTACAGGTTCATCTAGTTTGATTCTTTTCTCTACAACCTCACTACATATTTTCTCATATCTTCTTTTTCGACGTACCACAGGCTTTTCAAATAAAGGATATTGAGGTAAATTTGGAGCATATTCTCTTCTTAACCTATTGTACTCTTTCACACAATTTTGATCTACACTAATCTTTGTTTCCTCAAAATCAATCAAGTATAATCTAGATAAAGTTCTGACTCGAGATAAAGCAACATATGCCATACCCTCTTTGAACACAGTGCTTCCAATATTCACCAAAGCACTATCTACACTCAAACCTTGCGATTTATGAATAGTCACCACATATGCCAAACAAACAGGAAACTGTTTTCGGCGGACATATAAATCTTTTACTAGCAAAAATTGAGTCGAACAATGACTCAATTGTTGTACTTCTTCAATATCATCAAATTAGATTTTCAAAAATTCAATGTCATCTCTATGTGGGTAATTCACAAAACCAACAACATGTCCCATTGCTCCATTTACTAAACATCTTTCCACATGTAAATTACATATAGATTATTTTCTAAACCAGCTGTTTTAGATATTGATTTGTCTAAAGAATCCAATTTTGACTTTAACTTTTCTGACAAAGTAATAGTAGCTCCTTCATGCTCTATTCTATCAATAGCTTCCAATTTTATAATTTCTTCATTTTCTAACTTCAACATTTTTTCATTGAAGATTGCACATTCTTGCAAAGTTGGCATTAAGCATATCACTGATTTATTTTCAGCATTTTTTCTATATATATTCTCTGCACCAACATTTTCCTTTGGAAACAAATTTGAAAGTAATTGTGCCTGTAAAGCTTCTTTGTCATGTTCACTCACTTTTCCAATTCTTATATCTTCAAGAATACTTTTATAATCAGCATCCTTTGCCTGTCGCAAATTTTGAGTTAGTTCTGTATATTTGAAATATAACCATATATTAACATTTCCAATGCTTACCAGGCACTTTCTGGTATCTTCATGTGTAACGGTTTTAAACACTGGTTGTCCTTTCACAGGAGTTAGCTGTAGTAGATCTCCAAAAACGATGATATGTTTGCCTAAAAATAACACATCATACTCTGTTTTAAGAATTTGTTGCATTCTTAACTGCACAAAGGCAAGCATTAAATTTCATACCATGCTTACCTCATCACTAATGAGAAGTTTCATTTTTTTCAATACTCTGGAAAACTTCACAACAAGCTTCTCCAGATAGCTTGTGGTATTTTAATTTATTTTTGTGCTCTACTGGCAGCAGCAATAAACAATGTAAAGTAATCCCTTTAATGTTATGTGCTGCCAAACCAGTTGGAGCGGTAACAACACAAGAGAGTGTCGATTCAGTTCTTTTCTGTAGATAAGTTGTAATTACTTTAATTAGAAAACTTTTTCCAGTTCCTGCTTCTCCACTCACGTACAGTCGGACAGGTTTAAATAACGTACATGAGCACTCTTTTTTCTCATGACATAAACCATGCTCAATCTGCCCTGTCACTTCATCGTATATTTGTTTTTGCTCAACATTTAGTTGTTTTTCAAATTCTTCTAAGTTTATTACATCCTCCTGAGCTTGTTCCATTGCTCTTTCCACCTCATCTATGGCAGTGGCTGCTTCATTTTGGATAATCGGTCCTCCTAGTGGATCCTGACTCAACAAAGCAGAACTTTGACTGTCTTGAGAACTGTCTCTAGCAATCTCTGCTGCAATTGCAGCTTCTTGCTGTATTTCCTCGTTCAACATTTGGAGATAATTACTAAAAACAGGACATTCTATAGTATTATTGATTGTGTTGAATGAATCTTCATAACTGAGAAAATCTCCAAGTAGTTCCTCTTCTGTACGCCATGGCTTAAAGAGTTGCAAAAGAGCTAAATAGTAAAATTCCCTTTTGTCAGGAGTTTCGCAACTCAGTTTTCGATGATTAATCAAATGTCCTTTTCTTTGTTTCACCAGACATCCTTCAGATCCAATCACAGCATATACTCCTTTATTGATATCTTCTGTAATGTTCTACTTCAAAGTATAGCTTTGCAGTACTTCATAGAGACAAACATTCTCAAGATGATTACTTCTATTTGGATAGTATGTATCCAACATATTTGTCTTCAAAATATCTGTACTGTTTGGTTCTCTCTCTGCTAAATACTCAATTTCTTGTACAGATTTCAAAACTCGATTTCGTGTTCTTGCAAGACCTAAACTCACCCAAATGATTGTTCTAGATTTGGCTTATAGACTTACAGATGATAAGCGATCTGAACATTCATATGCTCCGATTTCTCGATGAGACAACATCTTCAAACTGTAGCTGTACAATTTCTTGCTTAGGGTCTTTTCATGAGAAATGTCTTCCCACATTTCCTTTAGTTCTGTCTTTTCAGATTGTACATATCGAGACACAACAATGGAGTTGTCTGCAACATATTGAATATCCATGTTTGCATTCCACATGGACAAAATGACTGGGTTGTAGTCATTTATATATTTAGACTCTTCATTTCTTCTTAAGTTATAGGTATTTTTCGGCGATTTTCGTGTCACACTATGTCGCAAAGATGACATAAAATTGTTCACTCTTCCTTTTGATGTTACTGGTCGTGGAAATCCAAAACAACATTTTGTGTAGAACTTGTCCTTTGATTTGTACTTTCGACGACAGTATTTTCCACAACCATGGGTTTGAAACCGCAACACTTGATGTTTTAAATTCTTTTGTTCTGTGTTTTTAGGAACAGCACATGGAGAAGTTGAAGTTCAAGTTAAGGGATTTGTAAAGCGCTCGATCACCATGCCGTTTCTTGGCGCTAAGGACAGTTGACCCGGGTGAACAGAAAGGGAGTGACTAGGGTGAGAAGACTCGTGAAAAGAGGAAAGTCCTAAGGGTTTTGCGGAAATTGAGATAGGTAGGAATGGACCTGATAGTGATGGGGAAGATGTTCCAGAAGGACGGAGCCAAGGTGGAAAACTTCAGGCCCCCATATCTCTTCTCTCTAAAGCGGGGGACACATAGTAAGCTTTGAGAGGCAGAGCATAGGTCTCTGTTGGGGACATATACTTTGATTTTAGAGTTGATGAAGGCTGGTGCCGTGCCAGCCAGAGCCTGAAACGTCATACAGCACATCTTAAATAAGGAACTCTCATGAATGGGCAGCCAGTGCAGGTCTTTTAACAGGGGGGTGACATGATGAGATTTAGGGAGTTTGTATATCAATCGGGCTGCGTGATTTTGGATAAGCTGAAGGCGCCGGAGATCATAAGTGGGGGCGCCTGAGTACAAAGCGTTGCCATAGTCAAGGCGTGAAATGACCATGGCCATGAGAATAAGTTTAAGGGCTGCAAAAGAAAAAAAGCGGTAGATCTTACGAATGGTACGGAGTGTCAGAAAACAGGATGAGACCACAGTGCTGATCTGCGAGCACATTGTGAGGTCCTTGTTGACTTTGATTCCCAGGGTTTTTATGGAGGAGGAGGGTGAAGGGGGAACCGAGGGAAGAGGGCCAGAAGGTAGGGGTCGAGGGGCTGGGGCTGCTACCTGTGAGTACCAGTTTGGTCTTGTCGGGGTTTAACTTGAGGTGATTGCAGTTCATCCAGTCACTGATGAAGGTCATGATGGTTTGAAAGTTGTGTATAGAAGCAGGGGGTAGGGAAAGGTTAAAGATCAGCTGAAGATCGTCGGCATAGTTGAATACAGATACATCCATCCGTTGCAGGGCAAATATAAGGAGACAAATGTAAAGATTGAAGAGGAGGGGAGAGAGGGACGAGCCCTGTGGTACCCCACAGTGAATGGCGCGTGTGGGAGCCGAGAAGTCTGCAAGCTGGACTGCCTGAGTGAGGTTTCCAAAAAAGGAGGTGAGCCAGGCCAGGGCGGATCCCCTGATGCCAGCGCCTCAGACACGGTCGAGAAGGATGGAATGGTCAAGAACCAGCACCTGGGGCGAGTTAACATCCGCGCCCCCTCTAAGCTCGTCCAGAACAGAAAGAACAACAGAATCGGTGGAGTGAGACGGGCGAAAGCCAGCCTGGCGGGGAGCTAGAAAGCGGCTTTCCTCTATGAAGGAGCGAAGGGCTTTGGTGACATGGCATTCTAGAATTTTCCCAAGAAAGGGAGAAGAGAAATAGGACGGTAGTTGGAGGGGGAGGAAGGATCAGCGCAAGGTTTCTTAGGAATGGGAATTATTCTGGCTGATTTATGCAAATCAGGAACCGTTCCCTTCAAGAGAGAGTCGTTGAGAAAGGTTAGGGGAGGCTGGGTGCAGGCAGAGAAAATCTCTTTCAGTATATGGGCAGGGCAGATGTCAGAGGGAGATCCGAATTTTACCTTTGCTAGGAGGGTGGGAAAGGCTTCCTTAGTGATCACAGTAAATTGATCTGAGTGAAAGGGATTGAGCGGGGGTAGGGGGCATTGAAAGGAGAGGGACGGGGAAGGAATGTTAGCCTTAATGGTTGCAATTTTCTCAATGAAGTAGTCATTGAGAGAATTACAGGGGGATTGTGAGGGGACCGGTTTGAGAGTGACTCTATCAGAGGAAGCTAATTCATGAACTATAGTGAATATTTCCTTGGGTTTATTTTCGGCGAGAAGGATCTTGGAGGAGAAATGTTCAGATTTTGCATGAAGGATAGCTCTTTTATATTCCTGGAGTAAAGTAGTATACTGCAGTTTTTGTACTTGGCAATATTCGCGCCTCCAAAGACGCTCCGCCTGCGTTAGTGCAAGTTTTTTTCTTTTAAGCTCAGTATTAAACCATCTGTTGGCTTCGTGTACGGGTCGGGTTCTGACGCGTTTAAGAGGGGCAACATGGTCACACGCTGCAGAGAGAAAGCTGTTGATGGTGGTGACCTGGGAATGAGGAGAGAGGCCGGCAAGATTGGATGGTGACTCTGAAAGGGAGGGGCAGAGTGTGGCTAAGTCCACGTGATTCCAGTTGAGTGGCCAGGTGTTACTGGGGAGGGGGGTTTCATGGCGAGACCTTGATCCAAGGTAAAGTAAATAAAGGACTGATCGAACCAGGGGCAGGGAGTAACCAAAGGAGAAGAAATGGGTGTGTTGGCTGACCAAACCTGATCCAAAATGTGGCCAGCCGTATGTGTAGGGATGTGAGAGTGTGAGATAAAATTTAGATTAAGAAGCAGCTCTGTTAAATTTTTGGACATAAGGTCTTCGTGGGGGTCAGTGGGCCAGAAGTTAAAATCACCCAGTACTAAGACAGAAGAGTTGTTAACTGAGGCATTGGCTGCGGCGGTCGATAGAGGAGTACATAGGTGAGAGGGACCGTGAAGGAAACAGAACTGTTCAATAAAACTCATCACTGTGTAATCCGAATCTGTTCCAAATTTGGGGGCATCTTTGATCCATAGCAGCATATGTATGTGAGGAGCACCTCTTGCTTGATATTCCTTTCTCCAAAAGAAATCCAGAACTTCTCCAAGAGGAGGATTTTTTTTGTTTGTGATAAAAGACATCATAGCTTCAAATCTATGATTAAAATACCTGCATACATTAACTGGATCCAAAGAGCACAATTCTCCAGGTGTCTTGTATTCTATATTTTCTATGTTTGCATTTGCCTCTCGAAGAAATTGAAGTAAATCTTCCCAAGCATACTCAGCACAGCTTAGAGTAAGGAACCATGTAGGAGTTCCTATGTTTCTTAGCATACATTTCAATTCCCCATGACGCCGGTACCAATACTCGTTAGTACCACGCTGACATGCCATGAGATTAATTAGCTGAGATTCCACAAAGGTGTAATTCTGTTGGACTTTATTTATAAAGTCCCTTGCCGAAACATTCTGCAGATGTACTCCACTTTTTAGTATGTGGTTCACTGCATAAGAAAGTCCAGACAAGTCACTCTCAAACAGAAGATGAAACAGATATGGAATACATTGACGAAACCTTGGATCTTCTGCATATAATCTTGATGTCCGGTATTCAGATGCTGGTATCTGCACAGGTCACTCATCATATTGTCCACCTTGACCTGTTGGAAATAACTGAGGAAAACAACAAG
This sequence comes from Lissotriton helveticus, assembly GCF_964261635.1. Lineage (NCBI taxonomy): Eukaryota > Metazoa > Chordata > Amphibia > Caudata > Salamandridae > Lissotriton > Lissotriton helveticus. Next base: position 1,952,508,817 of record NC_136063.1, read on the forward strand.
CTTCCAAGCTTTCTTCCCATACACTAATGGGACTTCCTTTTGCTTCTTTCATTTGAAATAACTCAATAGCATTCCCTATTACTTCTTTGGAATGCAATGGATGAACACTGTAGTGTTCTTATATTTGTTCACTTCTGGACACATCCACTTTTTCAATTTCTCAAGCTGACAAATCACTGTCCTATTCTACAGTTGTGTCCTCTTCTCCTACATATACATTTTTGTAGTATTGATTGTTTTTTATCAAATACAACGTTGCCTTTCTCACTTTCCTAACATCCACTAATTCTTGCCAGATTTTCTTGCTCTTCGTAGGTACGCCATTAACTAGAATACCTAGAGGTTCCTCTTCCACATTTTCAACACCAGTTGTTTCAATATTTTTCTTTAAATCTAGAGGCAAATATACAACTCTTCCCTTTAATCATCTCTGTAAATCAGAAGGAGGCAAGTTCCCTGTCTTAGGCTCCATAGGAACAATAGCCTGAAATGGATGCACACATTGAATCAGAATAGACTCATAAATATTTAAATCCATCAGTTCAGAAGGTATATTTACCAACTCAAGATTATTATACAGCTCTAGCTGGCATTTTGTTTTCATTTAATTTATTATAACAATATTTACAAACACGTTGATCAGAACCCAAATCAAAACAATTCTCTACCAACAAATAAGTTGCAAATTCCTTCCACTCATTATTATTCTCCTTTTCACTTTTTAAATATAGATCAACTAACCTGGTCTCATTTTTATAATAACAAATAACAAATACAAGAAAAATTGGGCCTTTCTCCTGAAATGACCTTAAACCTTGTAATTTCTTGGTCAACATTTTCTGTACTAAAACTTTGTACATTTTCTTCCACATTTCCTTCTATTACTGTATCAGTTTCTGCACTGCCCTCTTTTTCACAAAAGTACCTAACCTCAATTTCTTCACAAATGTTCTTTACATCTAATACAGATCCATTTAAAAGAGCCCTGTTTAACTGTTTTAGCGTAAGTGCTAGACTTTTTGCATAATACATCCTTCTCACTAATTTCCTCACTTCAGTATGATGCACTGGTAACATCCTAAAATGGTGAAAAACACTCTGGCATACTTTTTTAGAAAGACAAGTCAGAGAATGACCTAGCACCATTGGCAGGGGTCTATTTCTCGTAACATCTTAATCTTCTGTTTAATACTTTTCTCAGAATACTTATGTAAGAAATTGCGGAAAAAATCTATTAAATCCTTCTGTACACTACAAATACTACTACAATTCCAAGTGTACACTGGAGCCTTAGAACTTCTCCCTAAAACTTCATCAGATAACACCTCTTCTGCATTTCTTCGGACAATTTTTTCTTTTTCAATCACACAACCGTCCTTCACCTCATATGCTCGACCACTGGTGTCAACTGCATGCAACAAATCATTAGTCTGAAAGTAAGTTTCTTCATTAAAAATTGGCTCAGAACTTGAACTATGCTTCCATTCTCCAGAAAAAACATGACAAAAATTAGTTCTATTAATTAGTCTTTTCCACCTACTTTTCGCTTTCAAAAGATTAATTGCCTTGTCTAGTGTACGAAGTCTATTGATTACTAAAATAAATTATTTATTTTTTAATTCAAACACTTCATCCACAGTGCCTTAAATTTATTTTTTTGCTTATAAAAAGCTGTTTTCCTTTTAGAAGTCTTTCCACTATTCAACAAATTTAATACAATTCTGTTATAAATCATTCTCTTGCGAATTTCAACAAACATATTTTTTCTTCTATTACTGTAGATAATTTGATAGCCACACACTTTTCCAATTTTTTTTAACTCCTTTTTTTTTGTTCTTATAGATGATTTTTTGATCTTTTCCACATTATCCATTTTTTTTTCTTTCTGTTCATTTCCTTATAAAATCCTTTGTTGTCTCACCAGAAGCAATATTATTTTTCTCTGTACAATGTTGTTTAGATACATCTTGTAATTGTGTTGTTTTGGAAAAGTAAGCCTGTTTATATTTTCTTCTTTTAGAATCCTTAGTAGGCATCTTGATTTTCTTTCTGTAGATAATATCAATCTATTGTGAAGAAAAAAACATATTATACACCACTACTAACATACAACATACCAATTACAACAACTACATGATGTAAACACTGATTCACTTCATAAGTAATTTGAAGGTACAGCAACAGTGTCTGAGCAGAGTAGGAAATCATACAGTCACTGCTGTTTCTCAGTTTATGGCAGTGTAGTGGTGTTTCAACATTATAGGGGAATTTCCTTAGAATGGTGTTTCAAGGTTCCGAACAGTGCAGTGGTGTTTAGACAGTGTAGGAAGTCATGGTGAGATTCATATTTCTGACTTTAGAGCAATACACTTGTGCTTGGGCAGTGTATAGTATCATGCAAGGGCTAGGAGTATAAAGCACTGCATGTCCGAAACTCTAACTCACTCCATGAGTATATGTATTCCCATGTCTTAAAACACATACACCGAGGAAGAGAAATGTTTACTACATGCTACAGAGAGACTTGCAAAGGCATTTCTACAGCACGGCCAGGATCTTCAGTGCACAGCATGGAGACTATTTCCAAATTAAGAGGCCTGACACACATACTGCATAGCAGTTTCTAGTACTACATACCCTAAACCCTAACACACTTCATCAGAACATGTATTCCCATATTTTTTAAACACATGAACAAACTAAATTATTACAATACTACAGAAAGACTCACTCGAATAATTCTTAATTATAAATTATGAATTTATTCATCAAACATTTAGTATTCCAATAAAACCTCCAAAATCACTTTGTCCCGTATTTCATTTTGATTTTCCTCAAATTCAAAATTTTGATCTTCAAATTCAAAATCTTCCACCGCTTCCAGTAATTCACTGTCCAAAGTCTCATCAAAGAAATCTGCATTTTCTTTATTAATTTCCTCTGCAAAAGGTCCATATATTAGGTCCTCTAGTAGTTTGTCTGACATGTCAAAATTTAAAGCAAAGTTCTCCTGATGCTCTTCCATTGCACCAATATGATAATGTTGTTGCACCTTGCAAAAAATATAAACACTTAATTATATCATTTTCTCTAATAGACAATAAAAAACTACCTTTATCAATTTTATAAGTACATATATTCCCATATTTTTAAACAGCCTAACTATGCAAATTATTCTGCCACCTTCCTCTTAAATGAAAACAGACTCACACTGTGATCTTACACACATAACACTATCCCTTCCAATTCAGTAAAATGATTACTGCAATCAAAGGGAGTCTTGCTGGGAATATTCTTTCAGGCTTTACAACACTGCAGTTGTGTTGCAAGAGTTATGAATATTTTGCTAGGAATTGAATTTCAGGATTTAGGACAATGAAGTGAAATTAAAGCAGTGTAGTGAGTCAAGGTGGGACTGAGAATGTACAAATGAAATTCACTGAAATGATTACTACATGCTACAGACACAGTTGCGTTTGCATTTCAACAGCTCACCAAACATCTAAATTGCACAGCATAAACACAATTTGAAAATTAAGATGCCTGAAACACATACTGCATAGGACTTTCTACAACTACATCACCTAAATCATGACTCACTTCTTGATTTAGGTGATTTAGCACACAGAGGGAGAAAAAGTACAAACAGTCACAAAATGATACAGGCAGAGGGTGCAAGACTACAGACAGAGAGGGGAAAAATATAACATGGTAGCGCTTTCTAATAGACACCAGCAGCCATATAGTCTCATAGGCCTCTAAAGATGCACATGAGAGGGTACAGGCAGAGGGTGCACACCGCTACCATGTTAAATGTTTTCGTTCTCTGCCTGTAGTCTCCCACCCCCTGTGTGTACCATGACTGTGTCTGCTTGCACTATCTGTCCCTCTGCCTGCAGCCCTACACCATCTATCCTCTGTGTCTACCATGTCTGTGTCTGCTTGCACTATCTGTCCCTCTGCCTACAGCCCTCCACCATCTATCCTATGTGTGTACCATGTCTGTGTCTGCTTGCATTATATGTGTCTCTGCTTGAACCATTTCACCCTCTCTCTGCACCATCTTTTCTCTGACTGCATCATATGTCCCAATGCCTGCAGCCTTGCACCATCTATCCTCTGATTGTACCAGTTTATTCTCTGCCTGCATTATGTCATTTTCTGTCTGCACCAACCCTCTCCCACTGCCTGCACCCTCTCATGTGCATCTATAGAGTTCTATTATGATATGCCTGCTACTGTGTATTACACAGCGCTACCATGTTAAATCTATCCCTTCACTGCCTGTAATCTCACACCATGTCTGTGTCTGCTTGCACTACCTGTTTCTCTGCTTGAACCATTTCACCCTCTCTCTGCAACATCTTTTCTGTGACCGAACCATCTCTTCCTCTACCTGCAGCCCTCCACCATCTATCCTCTGTGTGTACCATGTCTGTTTCTGCTTGCACTATCTGTGTCTCTATCTACAGCCCTGCACAATCTATCCTCTGTGTGTACCATGTCTGTGTCTGCTTGCACTATCTATCCCTCTGTCTGCAGCCCTACACCATCTATCCTCTGTGTATACCATGTCTGTGTCTGCTTGCACAATCTGTGTCTCTACCTGCAGCCCTGAACCATATATCCTCTGTGTGTACCATGTCTGTGTCTGCTTGCACTATCTGTGTCTCTCCTTGAACCATCTCACCCTCTCTCTGCATCATCTTTTCTGTGACTGCGCCATCTGTCCCTCTGCCTGCAGCCCTACACCATCTATCCTCTGTATGTACCATGTCTGTGTCTGCTTGCACTATATGTGTCTCTGCTTGAACCATCTCACCCTCTCTCTGCACCATCTTTTCTGTGACTGCACCATCTGACCCTCTGCCTGCAGCCCCACACCATCTATCCTCGGTGTGTACCATATCTGTGTCTGCTTGCACTATCTGTCCCTCTGCCTACAGCCCTCCACAATCTATCCTCTGTGTGTACCATGTCTGTGTCTGCTTGCACTATCTATCCCTCTGCCTGCAGCCCTACACCATCTGTCCTCTGTGTGTACCATGTCTGTGTCTGCTTGCACAATCTGTGTCTCTACCTGCAGCCCTGAACCATCTATCCTCTGTGTGTACCATGTCTGTGTCTGCTTGCACAATCTGTGTCTGTACCTGCAGCCCTGAACCATCTATCCTCTGTGTGTACCATGTCTGTGTCTGCTTGCACTATCTGTGTCTCCGCTTGAACCATCTCACCTTCTCTCTGCACCATCTCTTCTGTGACTGAACCATCTGTACCTGTGCCTGCAGCTCTACACCATCTATCCCCTGTGTGTACCATGTCTGTGTCTGCTTGCACTATCTGTCCCTCTGCCTACAGCCCTCCATCTTCTATCCTCTGTGTGTACCATGTCTGTGTCTGCTTGCACTATCTGTCCCTCTCCCCACAGCCCTCCACCATCTATCCTCTGTGTGTACCATGTCTGTGTCTGCTTGCACTATCTCTCCCTCTGCCTACAGCCCTACACCATCTACCCTCTGTGTGTACCGTGTCTGTGTCTGCTTGCACTATCTGTCCCTCTGCCTACAGCCCTCCACCATCTATCCTCTGTGTGTACCATGTCTGTGTCTGCTTACACTATTTGAGTCTCTGCTTGAACCATCTCACCCTCTCTCTGCACAATCTTTTCTGTGACTGCACCATCTGTCCCTCTGCCTGCAGCCCTACACCATCTACCCTCTGTGTGTACCATGTATGTGTCTTCTTGCACTATCTCTCCCTCTGCCTACAGCCCTCCACCATCTATCCTCTGTGTGTACAATGTCTGTGTCTCCTTGCACTATCTGTGTCTCCGCTTGAACCATTTCACCCTCTTTCTGTACCATATTTTCCAATTTACAGCACTATTTCTGTACCAGCATTTAATCAAAACACTGCAGTTGTGTTGCAAGAGTTTTGAATATTTTTCTAGGAATGGAGTTTCAGGGTTTAGGACAATGAAGTGAACTTAAAGCAGTGTAGTGAATTAAGGTGGGACTGAGAATGTACAAATGAAAATTCACTGAAATGAGTACTACATGCTACAGTCACAGTTGCTTTTCCATTTCAACAGCACACCCAGCATCTAAATTGCACAGCATAACCCCAATTTAAAAATTATGAGGACTGAAACACATACTGCATTGGACTTTCTACAACTACATGACCTAAACTGTGACTCAGTTCATGATTTAGGTGATTTAACACACAGATGGAGAGAGAAAGTAAAAACAAAATGGTACACACAGAGGGTGAAAGACTACAGGCAGAGAAGGACAAGATTTAGCATGTAAGCGCTGTCTAACGCACACCAGCAGCCAGATCATAATAGGCCTCTGCAGATGCACATGACAGGGTGCAGGCAGTGGAAGATAGAAAATGAGATACTACAGGCAGAGAGTAAACTGGTACAATCAGAGGATAGATGATGCAGGCCTACAGGCAGAGGAAGAGATGGTGCAGTCAGAGAAAAGGTGGTGCAGAGAAAGGGTGAGATGGTACAAGCAGAAACACAGATAGTGCAAGCAGACACAGACATGGTACACACAGAAGAAACCATGGTACAACAGAGAAGAAATACTGGAAACAGTGAGAGAAATGTTACATGCAGAGGCTAATTGGAGCACACAGAGGGAGAGTTAGTAAAGACAGAGATGAAATGGTACACACAGGCGGTGCGAGACTGCAGGCAGAGAAGGAAATGGTTTAACATGCTAGCGCTGTCTAACACACACCAGCAGCCATATCATAATAGGCCTCTGCAGATACACATAAGAGGATGCAGGCAGTGGGAGAGGGTTGGTGCAGACAGAAAATGAGATAAGCAGAGAGAGGTAGACTGTGAGGAGAGACAGGGGAGATTAAACAAAAAGGTGCAAATATAATTCTTTTTTTTACTCAGACACTCAGAATGATCCTGGACAAAAAGTTTAAACCATACATTTTACCAAAACACATTTACCACACGAAAAAGTTTAAGAGAAAGAACACATCCTATCTATTTCAGAACTACAATACAGTGCAGAAACCTGAGTCATTTTCAAAATACATTTCCAATTTACAGCATTACTTTTTTGCCAGCATTATATCCAAACATGAGACACAATATCAGAAGAAAGAACACAGTATAAGCAGAGAGAGGTACACTGTGAGGAGAGACAGAGGAGATTATACAAAAAGGTGCAAATATAATTCTTTGATTTACACAGACACTCAGTGTGATCCTGGACAAAAAGTTTAAAAACCAAACTTTTTACCAAAACATATTTACCACACGAAAAAGTTTAAGAGACAGAACACAACCTATCTATTTCAGAACTACAATACAGTGCAGAAACCTGAGTCATTTTCAAAATACATTTCCAATATGCAGCATTACTTTTTTGCCAGCATTACATCCAAACATGAGACACAATATCAGAAGAAAGAACACAGTATAAGCAGAGAGAGGCACACTGTGAAGAGAGACAGGGAAGATTATAGAAAAAGGTGCAAATATAGTTCTTTAATTTACACAGGCACTCAGTGTGATCCTGGACAAAAAATTTAAAACCATACATTTTACAAAAACACATTTACCACAGTAAAACGTTTAAGAGACTACATTACAGTGCAGAAACCTGAGTCATTTTCAAAATACATTTCCAATTTACAGCATTACTTTTTTGTCAGCATTACATCCAAACATGAGATTCACACTGTGACCTTAGACACATAACAGAAATCCTTCAATTCAGTCAAATGATTACTACAGTGAAAGGGGGGAGAAGGGGGTCTTGCTAGTAGTGTTGTATAAAGAGAGCAAGGGTGAAAAAAGTTAATCACATGGAGAAAGGGAGATAGAAAATAGGAGTAAAGGAAAGGGATAATGACAGTGACGAAAAGATATGAGAGTAAGGAAAGGAGAATGATAAAAAAACAGCATATTAAGAAAAAGGAAAAAGGAGTAAGTGAAACAGAAGGATTTATAGAAGGAAAAAACTGAAGGAAAAAGAAGAGTGGTGGACAGAAAGGAAGACAGTGAGAGAGAATGAAAGTCAGGGAAAGTGAGTAACTTCACATTACAACACATTTTAATTATTAACTTACAGTACAACAACATATATCCCCTTACAAATTAATAACTCACCTTTAAAAATGCTTTTGAAGATTTAGAACAGTGTCAGTCACACACCAGATTTTCTTAAGCAGAATCTCTGAAATGTACCTCAGACACTGCAACCACAAATGGCACTGATCCCCTCTCATTTTTCACACCTATTCCAGTACATAACCAATTAAATTTCTTCCCACACAAATTCAAAACCAAACTAACATTTTAATTGGTTGTACATTTCAACACTATCAACCTTCCCCCACTGTTCTCTCTGCCTGTTACCATGGAAACTCTCCATAGAACACCTAACTAAACTGAAAAGGTGAAAAGTTCATCTCTCAATGTTGCAAACCAAAGCAGCAAGTGTGTTTGACTTCTCAATATTCCAGCTTATCCTGTGCAAAGTTCTTTTCAATGACTTTTTCTAAACCAATAGTATTATTCCTTTTAAAAAACAGTAGTATGCACCGTAGTTTTCAATGTTAAATTATCAGAAACCAGCAATCATTTCTTGTTTTTCAAGTGCACTGAATCTCAACCACATTTTTTTCTAAACTCCTATTTTTCAAACTGCCATTACATCTCCAGAGCCCATCTGAGTACAACCAGATCTGCCTTCAAGATGCTTAGAGTGTGGATTGTAGGACTTAGCTATATGTTCTGGAGAAAAAGGTATGCAGCAAATATAGATGCTTTCTCAACCTTGATTTACCAAATGTGGATATTATGTGGATTGGCCAGAGAGAATTGAGATGTCACCAATTGATGCCATTGGTAAAATCCTTTTTTCGTCTCTGTTGGACCTGGCCCTTTTGGCAGGTTTCACCCCGAAACTTTTTGCTTTTGCCTAGCCTGTTTCTGTAACCTGGTGTTGGTGATTTTATGTCTCTGCGGACTTTTTCACTGTGGTACAGTGTAAAGTGCGTGAGCTCTCTGTGTATGTGTGGTGAGTGACCTGCCCTCCCATAGGAATGCATGGGGAATCTGTGTGACCATGGTAGTTCCTGATGTGTGGGGAGTGCAGGGTCGAGTTTGGTATGTGCGAACTCGTGAGATTGAATGCCGCGTGATGATGTATGCGGCATGTATGTGTCTAGTTGGGGAGTGTAACTTCTAGACATGGGTGTGAGTGTGTAGTGAGTGTGCTGACATGTGATTGGCTGGAGCCTGGCTCCAGGAAGTCTGGATGGGTCTGCCCAGTGGTGAGTGTTGAGATTAGCATGCTGATGTGAGGGGAGGAGTGCACCTGGGTCCTGAATGGGGCTGGGCTTTCCCCACACAATGCTGGCTCCGCCCCCTGTGGTGCGTCTAACTACCATAGCCTCCCTAGTGAATGAAAGGGGTGGTTGAGCCATCAAGGGTGCTCCAAAACCAGCTGCGACTGGTTTCTCCTCCACCCTGCACCTGAATACAAAGGGAAAAGGTGTATAAAAGAGGGGCTGTGACCCCATGAAAATTTTCTTGATCCCAACTTGAATCTGACCAAGGGCATGCTGCTGCTGGGGCCCAGGGTAAGGCTTGCCTCCCTGGGCCCTGCCCAGCCCCTGGACTCCAGAGGGACTTTGCTGGACTATGGACTTCCCTAAAGCACCTGGGAGCGCTGGTTCTTTGCTCTAGCACTGTGGAGCGCTGTGTCTTGCCTTCTAGCGCCTGGGAGCGCTTCATTTCGGCTGCAGCGCTGAGAGCGCTTTGTTTGTCAAGCCGGTGCCCACCCGGCATCTGTCGATCTCGTGAAGTTCTCTGGGACCACCAGCGAGTGCCTACCTCGCTTTATTTCTTATTTCTCGAAGGGGCCTACCCCTCGTCATGCCCCCGAGTTTACCGCCGCTGGCCCGGGACCCCTTGCGATGTTCTCCCCGGGCTGCGCTGGGATTGGCTGCCGGCCTGGGAATCCCTAATGACGTCATTCCCCGGGCCGTGCCGTGATTGGCTGCCGGCCCGAGGAGATTCCCCCGTCCCGCCCCCGCCGGGGAGCGAGACGGAAGCAGGCAGTGGTGCGGGCGTTGCAGGGCTCCCGTGACCAGGAGGGAGCCCCGGATACTAATTTGCCTAGGAGCCACGAAGGCTCGACGTCGAGCCCCGGTCCCGAGATGGGGGACCGGGTGAAGGGCGAAGCAGAGACCGGCGCATCTGGAGACCCGGGAAGTGCCCTGAGGGAGAGGTGGGGCATCGGGGCACATTGCCGGTGCCCGCCCCTCCCCTCCAGTGCAAGTACTTGAGTGCTCGGAGGCCCGTGGGGCCTCCCCTGATGCCGAGTCCCCCGAGAGGGACTCCAACAAAGCCCCCCAGTATTTGCAGAGCCTAGATGGCTCCTTGGGATACGGTATTTCGAGCCCACGAAAGGCTCAGGCGGCACCTGTTGTCGAGGAGCCCAGAGAGGCTCAGGGGCCCATGTGTTTATGTTGAGTCCCCAGAGAGGGGGACTCCAACGAAGGCCCCCACATTGTTCTTGAGCCCTGAGAGGTTCCAACGTTGGTTGCATTGCTAAAGAGCCCCGGAGGCTCCCCCCCTTTGCATATTTATTCCTCAGAGCCTGTGAGGCTCCCACGATGCCCCTCATCATCCTCCTCAGCTGCCCAGCAAGTAGTGGGCAGCTGCTATGTTTAGGTTTTGGGCGCAGTGGCGCAACCTGGACCCTGGACTTTTGATGTAAGTTCTTTGCTAATGTGATTCATGCGAAGTGTTCTTTGCTGCACCTCTGAATGTGTTGTGATGCATCATGTGTAATATGCCTATGCCCCTACTTGTATTGTGATACTTAGGTGGTTGTTTTTGCTAGTACAGGTGGTGCTAGTGAGGTCCTGGTTCCCTGCGTGACCTGTTCCTAAGGTGGTTAGGATTGCGTAGGAGGTACTTACCCTTTACCAGTAATTACTGGTTGTGTGCTAACTTGTTCTAAAAGTGTTCTATGTGCTAATTACTATTCCTAAAAAGTTATGATTCCTGACAGTGGGACATGTGGCCCTGTCTTGTACATATCCCCTTTAAATTTTGCCTGTGCCTGTTGGCACATTGTAAAATGTGTGTTCTTATCTAATGTGTTTTGGTATAATACAAAGGCTATTTTTATATAACCTTGTGTGGAGTTTCCTTTGTGGTGAGCCTTGGGTGTTGTTGCTGGGTGTGCGCGCAAACACTTAACCTACATAGCCTCCAAGTTTAACCTTGCTGCTCGCATCACGTTGCCTAGAGGGTGAGCAGGGGTTATCTTGGTGTGTGACTCCCTTGCCCTGACGTGGAAGTGGTGCTCTCTGACTGACTCTGGTGCAAGCTTTGGCCAGCCAGAGATCCCGTTTCTAACAGTCTCCCACACCCTGACCTCATAATTGTGCACTGTGGTGGAAATGACCTGTGCACGTTGACTGGGGTAGGTCTGGAAATGCTTTTAAAGGACACCTTTGGGCAATTGATGTCACTTTTTTGACAAACTGCCTGGGCATATTCTAATATATGCCAAAGGCAAAAATGGATCTGGTCCAACCAATATTGTCCGCAGATTGAGAAAGCAAGGAAACATGTGAATAAATGGAACTGGTCCAACCAATATCGTCCACAGATTGAGAAAGCAAGGAAACATGTGAATAAGTCTGTTTCTGCTTTCCTCAGAGACTATGGTATGGTTTCTATATATCACAACAACTTGCGTTACAACATGCAAGGCATCTATAGGAGAGATGGTGTACATTTCACAGATGAGGGGAATAGAGTCTTCCTTTTAAACTTTAGACTCTGCATCGGTACATACTTATAGGTACAAAAAACACTCAATGAACACAACGGCTCTTTTTAGAGCCAACCAACATCTAAAAACTCTAACTTGTTATTTAACTGTATTTTTTTTAGTTTTCTTTCTAACGTGCGTGCATCTCGCATTTTGTTTAAAAAAAGAAAAATGTTTTGTTTAACCATCGGGGTCCTTTAGGGACCCCCTCAGAAGGCCTAGGGGGTCAGGGAGACTCTACCCTGCCCCCTTTTCATGTTCTCCATTTTTATTTGTCACTCTCTTTTAAAACTACGGCGGCTGTAGGGTGCGTGCAACGTGCGCGCACCTCGCAATTCTTTTTTAAAAAAGAAAAATGTTTTTTTCCCCCCACGGTGTCAGTGATATATATATGTCAGTGATATATATATATATATATATATAAATTCACTGAAAAAAACATAGGTTATAGACCATATATAGTTAGGAATTAGCATTTAAAAAACCTTTTTTTACTCACACAAAACCATTGAAATTCCATATATAGTTAGTTGTACTAACTGTATATCGCGCACCCGCAATCCACTGCTGATCATGTCACATATTACATCATTCATGACATGGTCAGTGACATCACTGATGACATCACTGATGACATCTCAAATGACATCACTGATGACATCACTGATGACATCTCAAATGACATCACTGATGACATCACTGATGACATCTCAAATGACATCACTGATAACATCTCAAATGACATCACTGATGACATCACTGATGACATCTCATTTGACATTACTGATCACATCACTGATGACATCTCATTTGACATTACTGATCACACCACTGATGACATCATTCATGTGATAATACGATGAACCTCTTCAGACTCTAATATAACCTTAGATACACTCAGTGTAAACAGACACTCACAGACTGTCACTCATCCATGGAGTTACTCACACACCTAGTCAGTCATGCAAAGAATCAATCACACCTCCATTTCCTCAACTATACAGTTATACACACCTTACTTATTCAAACATATACTAACACATATTTACTCTCTTTTACAATGCCTGATACAAGTTCACAATGATCAATACAGCCACTCACACATTCACTGGCTCTTATGCACAGTTATTTATTTATGTCAACTGTCACATGTACTGTGTTTTACATATGTACTTACTTTGACATGTAGCACTGAGATATCCATTCACTCACCAATGCACTCAGTCAACCGCCCATACAGGTGTTTCTACATGCACTTTTGAACCCATACATCTAGTGAATCAACTGCTCACACATCTATGCACAGAGTCATACACCTCCCAGCCACCCACACACACACACTCAGTCTCCCATACAAATACTTGGGCAACCAATCAATAACCCATATACTTACTCATATAGCTACTGATCAACACATGCAGCAGTTTACAGAACAACAGACATAATGATGCACAAATTAAGACAGTTTAGTCACTAACCCATGCACTCAATGACACACATTTATTCACTCACTCATACAGTCAGTCATGCACCTACTAAATCCTTCATTCAGACACTTATACATCCACTCATTCTTCAATATGTAAGACATATTTTAACTTTACAGAAACATACAGTCACTGGATGTTGTCATCAGTGATGTCATCAGTGATGTCATTTGAGATGTCATCAGTGATGTTATCAGTGATGTCATTTGAGATGTCATCAGTGATGTCATCAGTGATGTCACTGACCATGTCATGAATGATGTAATATGTGACATGATCAGCAGTGGATTGCGGGTGCGCGATATATAGTTAGTACAACTAACTATATATGGAATTTCAATGGTTTTGTGTGAGTAAAAAAGGTTTTTTAAATGCTAATTCCTAACTATATATGGTCTATAACCTATGGTTTTTTCAGTGAATTTTCAAGGTTTTGTAAATGCTAATTCCTAACTATATATGGTCTATAACCTATGGTTTTTTCAGTGAATTTCATTGGTTTTTTAAAAGCTAATATCTATAGCTGTAAAATGTATTCTTCTTTAAATCAAAAAATATATTTTATATGTTTATTAATAATTTTTTTTATTATTATGTTTTGGTTCGCTCCCGGTTCGCGAACCGGGTAGCTTACCGTTAGCTCAATTTGGTGCCGCGACTCGGTACGCGAACCGGTAAACATTCCGTTTGCGCAACTGCCGCGTTAGAAATCAACATCGTGACGCGTCGCGGAAGCGCGACGTATCGCGTTGTCGCGTAATGCGTCTTATGACGCGCCGCGTTAGCGCACTCGGAAGTGCTCCGGTACGCGAACCGCGGCGCGAAGCGCAGCTCCCCGGAAGCGATCCGGGGCGCATCGCAAAAGCGCGACGTATCACGTTGCCGCGTAATGCGTCTTATGACGCGCCGCGTTAGCGCACCCGGAAGTGCTCCGGAGCGCGAACCGAGGCGCGAAGCGCAGCTCCCCGGAAGCGATCCGGGGCGCGTCCCGCAGCGCGTAACATAAGCGTAACAGGTCATGTGACTTGTTAATAAAACTTTTCATTGGTTCATTTCACTTTTGGTTTCCTAATGATGTAAGGCTAGGTCATGTGACCTAAAAATAACACTTTTCATTGGTTCAGAACTATTTTTTTTCCAAAATGATGAAAGCCCCCACCTTTTTTCTCACTCTGACTTTCAACTTTGTGAAAGGAAGACCTATTTTGCTGAGTAGAAAATTGCTTCAATAGTAGCTGCAGCTGGTGCACCCCCACCACCACCACCACCACCATCAAGGAAGAGAGGACCACCTCCACAGTTCCTTCCCAACACAGAGGAGGAAGAGGATGAAGAAGAGGAAGAGGAAATACAGCCAACACAGTTTTTACGTGAGGAGCCCCGGATATCTCACCACAAAAATAGTTTTATTTGGCAGTTTTTTTCTTTTCCTCAAGGACAAAAAAAAGTAAATGCTCGCTATGTGACATGCCTCATATGCAAAGAAGATTTATCTAGAGGCACAGATAAAAAGTATAGTTTCGGCAACTATACTATGCACCGTCACATGCAGAGGTGGCATCCACTGAATTACAGCAGGGCAGAGATGCGTGACCTGCAAGACAACCCACCAACTCCTGTGGCCAGGACATCGGCACAGGTAACTCTGTCGGGGCCAGAGGCACGGGAAACAGTGCCAAACATTCAAGAACATTTTGTGCACATGAAGATAGTGTGTATATATTGCGGTAACCTACTCTCATGTGGCAATATGAGTATTAATTTGATAAACAGAGCCTATGAAAACCACAAGTGCTCTAAACGCCCCAAATATAAAAAAATGTTTTGCTCCTGTTGAGCCCTTTCTAATGCCTGTTTTTCGTTGTTTCCCCCCCAAAAAACCAAAAAAAACATAAAATTGTTCAAAAAATACAAAAAAAACAAAAAATGTTCAGAAAAATAAAAAAAATTATAAAACAACAAAAACATAAAAAAAAGTTCTTTTCAGAACTACCTCCCCTTTATAAAAAAAATTGCTAGAATGTTTAGCACTCTGGCAACCTCTATTTCTTTTGGTTCGCTTCCCGGTTCGCTCCCCGGTACGCGAACCGGGAGCGAACCAAAAAAATGTTTAAAAAAAAAAGAAGAGTAAGTATAAGGGAAGTAAACAGAGAGTAATGTTAAAATAAAGACAGCTATAGGGACTAAACCAGAGATACTGTTTAATAGATTTATTTACCGAAGAAATTATGGAAGAGGATATAATTGTGAAAAACAAAATAGATAAGGAAGTGAAAGAAAAAAAGGAGAGTAGAAGAATAACAAAGAAGAGTTTCTTAGAGAATATGAGTGAATGTTCAAAATAAGATTAAAACATGTGGAATAACAGAGAGAAAAAACAGAAAGCAGAAAAGAAGAAGTAACAGAAAAAGAATAATTGAAACAGCAAAGAAATCTAAATAACATAGGGGCATATTATCAACATAGGCAATAAAAGTTTTGCAGCTTTTATCGGCAGAAATGTGTCGCTAAAGCCGCTTTTGCGGCAGAAAACTGCTGCTAAAGCCACTTTTGCAGCAGTTTTCTGCCGATAAAAACAGCAATAATTTTATTGGCTGTGTTCATAATATGCCCCTTATTGTTCTTCAACTACACAGAGAAAGCATAATGAACAAGTAGTGAAAGAGTGATCAGTCAGAGACACTAAGAGTAATAGAGACGGAGTGAGTGAACAAGAGTGAGGAACTATGAGAAGAGAGGGACTGAGAAAAGGAGTGGAAGTAGTAGAGTAAGTAAGTAATAGAGAAAGGAATGAGGGAAGTAGCAAAGGCAGGAAAGTGAGGGTTAAAGAAATGAAGCAGTGGAACTAATAGTAGTTAAATGTGATAGAAATGTAATGAAAAGAGTACAAAACATTTACCTTATAATTGTCGTTAACTTAGTCACTTGTTATTTTTATACTTTCAATCTGTGAAAGAGAGAACAAACATTTGAAAAATATTAAAACATGTATTTAAAAATTAGAAAAGACAAGGGAAAAGATTGAAGGACAAACAGTTTTTCTAAAACTTTGACACTTACAGAAGCTTCTGCTTCTCCAGGCCCCCTACACAGTCCTAAAGATATACATTTTAAACTAACAGTATCTTGATGCAGATGAAGTGAGGCCTATCTTGGAACATGGTGCATCTTTTGCACTGCTGTTGTCTCACAAAAGTGACGCAATGGCAGCGCAAAAGAGGTGCACAATCATAATAAAACTGTTCCTAACATTTTAAATGATTGTTTCAGGATGGCAATAAAGTGTGTCCTATCCAGACGTTTGCAGAGGGTTGCAGATGAAATTTAGGCTTGTTGAAGAGTACAGAGGAGATAATACATGTGCAGGCCAACCAATAAAGTTCAGACCTCCTCTGTTTCCCTGGACAGGCCTAAACTTCATCTGCACAATGTGATTCGTAATGTTAGGAAACACAGGTAATGTATTTGAAAAACGTGCAATTTTTTTAGCTCATTCCACAATCACATCACCTGTGTTTCCTTTGCTTTGGTATCTCATTGTGGAAATGTAGTCTATCATATGAAAGACTATGTAGAATGTGAGCACTGTATGCAACAACTTTGACACTTACAGAAGCCTCAGCTTCTCCATGTCTACTACACATTTCTAAATGTAGATCATAAGTACAAAAAGTACAGAATTAATTATACATGTTAAATGGTTTATTTTTGCTGTTCTCAGAATTTATCAAATTTCACTAAAAACAGTGACTTGAAGGTATTCATCATATAACAGCGGGGAAAAAAAACCACAATCAAAATGATTGTGTTTAAAAAACCCATATAACATAACCAATCAGAAATCAGAACTCCTCAAAAGTAACTTACTTTCCATGATGTCGAAGGATGTCCTATGAACAGCTTACACTCGGTTGTGCTGTTTTTATTTTCAGCCCGCCACTTTCTGAAAGAAAACCTCCATCGTTTTGAAAAATATGTTACCTACAATAAATGACTTCTCGCTCTCTACCACACGTTTCCACAAGGCCAAATCATGTAAGAGCCATTTAAAACTCTTGGAATTCTTGTAAGCAAATCCCGTCATTTTGTATTTCCGCAACTTTCAGAAAGAAAACGTTCAAGATCACTTTCACAATCCTGGACTAGTAATATCTTACCCTTCTTGCTCACTCATGTTCTACATTTCCTATGACACTGATACTGCTTACTATGAAGCAGACTTACACTACCTCTATGACTACTACAATTATTTAATTCTCTACATCACTTTTAATCACAAAGCAATATAAAACAGTAGATAAAATTATATCAACCCCTAGAATCATTATACGCCAGTTACCTACCCTAAATTCTCTTTTCTGAAAACAGAAAGTAAGAATATTTTTAAATAAAAAGGCAACATTGTATCGTAGTCAAATGGGAATAATTTCCGAAACAGCAAATCTTTTTACATTTTCAATAAGCTGTGTAATAAGCGGATCTTGTCAAATGACCATCATGCAATATAATAGCTGCAGTTACAAATGTTCTTCCTAAAATCAACGACTGTGTAGCCACAACATTTGTAATTAAAGTTGAAGACTTACTTTCATCATGGTTTATATAGTTGGATTTTTAAAATGACATTATAATCAAAAGTTTGGACCAATAATCTAGACGGCATTGCAGACTTACATTCCCTCTACTCCATGTTTTGATTGGCTGCTTGAATTAGCTTATAAAAAGAAACAGTTTTTCTGAACTCATACAAAGTGCAGTTATTTTTCCATGACGTCAAGTGTTATGGTAAGAACACCGTTTGCTTTGGGAAATACTCTGTTGTCCTTCAACTAATCTCTGCCCACCACTTTCTGTAAGAAAATCTTCTTTTTTCCAGGAACTATTTAAAACTGAAAAATAACTTTTGACTCTGTACTACACTTATCCTCAAGGCCAAATCGTGTAAGAGCCATTAGAACCTCTTGAAATTCCTCAGAGCAAATCCTGAGATTCCTTCCCTAAAATTTTGGTTTTAAAAACACCAGGTAAGAATTTTTAATTTTGTTCCATCAGGCCTACATCGTTGGAACATTAAAATGACATACTGGCCATATGTTCGTATAAATAATGTTGACAACATTTCAGACTTACATTGGCTACACTCCATGTTGTGATCATCTGCTTTTACTAGCTTATTAAAGGACACTGATTTACTGTCTGGCAAAGTTAAATATATAAATCTTTCTGAGTCTACACTAGTAGTACTTGATACCCTACAGTTCTCGCAGTCATGCTGCCATTGATAAGAAAGCCCAAACAGGTGATCTACATCTACACCTTCAGCATGCAATACATCAAGCATATACATTAAAAACTCCTGACAATCTTGCTGAATATTTTGAGAGAATTGTGTTTGACCTGAACATCTGTCTAACAGATTTCGAATTTCAGACACACTTTCTATTTTTGTTCTACCAGTGCTACATTTCTCTAACACAGAATTTAACAAACTGCAAAATCTTTGATCAGAATTGACCACAATCTCTTCTTTTACATTTTCTAGAGAAAACAAAACATTAACCGCTACATTAGCATAGCAGTTGACACCAGAACTGTTTTCAAATTGAAAACCAACAACATCTTCAACAGAATCCTTTTTCTTTCTGCTTATAATTTCAGGTTCATCGACTTTTCGTCTTTTTGCTACAACCTCCCTACTATTGGTCACATTTCTTCGTTTCCGGCCTACCACACGTTTCTCAAACAAAGGATATTGAGGCAAATGTGGCGCATACTCTCTTCTTAACCTATTGTATTCCTTAACACAATCTAGATCCGCACAAATGTTTGTGACATCACACTCAATCAAGTACAATCCCGATAAAGTTCTAACTCGTGACAATGCCACATATGCCATACCCTCCTTGAACACAGAACTGCCAATATTCACCAATGCACTGTCTACACTTAAACCTTGCGATTTATGGATTGTCACCGCATATGCCAAGCAAACAGGAAACTGCTTACGGCGAACATATAAGTCTTTTACAAGCAAAAATCTAGCAGAACAACAACCAATTAGCTGTACTTCCTCAATGCCATCAAATTTAATTTGTAAAAATTCAATTCCATCTCTATTTCTGTATTTCACAAAATCAACAACATTACCCATTGATCCATTTACCAGACCTCTTTCAACATGTAAATTCCTTCTTAAAATTATACGGCAGTTTAAGCACACATTCAGAGTCTTTTCAAAACCTGCAGTTTTAGATATAGTCTTCTCTAATGAATCCAATTTTGTTTTCAAATTCTCAGACAACATAATTGTTGATCCCATATGCTCTACTCTGTCAATAGCTTCCAGTTTCACAATCTCTTGGTTTTCTAAATGCAACATTTTGTTGTTCAAGATGGCACATTCTGCAAGAGTTGGCATCAAACATATTCCAGATTTCTTCTCAGTAATTTTCTGAGAAATATTCTCAGGCACAACGTCTTGTTCTGGATATAAATTTGACAGTAATCGTGCAGGTAAAGCTTCTTTCCCATGCTCGGTCACTTTTCCAATACTAACATCTTGTAGAAAATTCTTGTAATCTTCATCCTTCGCCTGACGCATATTTTCATGCAGTTCAGCATAATTGAAGTTTAACCATATATTGACGTTGCCAATGCTCCCTAGGCACTTCCTGGTATCTTCATGCGTGAGCATTTTGAACACAGGTTGTCCTTTCACTGGTGTCAGCTGCAGAAGATCTCCGAAAACAATGATGTGTTTGCCACCAAATAACACATCATACTCTGTTTTAAGAACTTCTTGCATTCTCAAATGCACAAAGGCAAGCATGACATTAGAAACCATGCTTACTTCGTCAATGATAAGAAGTTTCATTTTCCTCAAGACTCTTGAAACTTCACAACAAGCATCTCCAGATAACTTGTGGTATTGTAATTTGTTATCATGCTCCACTGGCAGCATCAGTAGACGATGCAAAGTAATACCTTTAATGTTATGTGCTGCCAGTCCAGTTGAAGCGGTGACAACACAAGACAGCGATGACTCAGTCCTTTCCTGCAAATAACATGAAATTGCTTTAATGAGGAAACTTTTTCCAGTTCCCGCTTCTCCACTCACGTACAGTCGGACAGGCTTCAACGACGTACATGAGCACTCTTTCTTCTCATGAATTAATCCATGATCAATTTGCTTGGTAACTTCGTCATATATTTTCCTCTGCTCAACGTTGAGTTGTCTTTCCAAGTCTTCTAAGTTAACCACATCCTCCTGAGCATGTGCCATGGCTCTTTCCACTTCATTCATGGCAGTGGCAGCTTCATTTTCGATAACAGGTCCTCCTAGTGGATCCTGACTCAATGAAACAGAACTCTGACTGTCCTGAGAACTGTCTCTGGCAATCTCGGCTGCAATCGTTGCTTCCTGCTCGATTTCCGCATTCAATATTTCTAGATATTTGGGAAAAGCAGGACATTCTATGGTCTCCTTGGCGGCAGTGAAAGAGTCTTCGTAACAGAGGAAATCTCCAAGCAGTTCCTCTTCTGCACGCCAAGGCTTGAAAAGTTGCAAAAGTGCTAAATAAAAAAACTCCTTTTTTTCAGGAGATTCGCCACTCAATTATCGATGGTTTACCAAGTGGCATTTTCTTTGCTTGACCAGACATCCCTCACTTCCAATTACAGCATACACTCCTTTATCAATATCTTCTTTGATGTTCCTCTTGAATATGTAATTTTGTAGAACCTCATACAGACAAACATTCTCGAGGTGACTGCTTCGATTTGGATAATATGTATCCAACATGTTGGTCTTCAAAATATCGGTACTGTTTGGCTCCTTTTCCGCCAAATACTCAATTTCCCGCACAGGTTTCAGAACTCGATTACGCGTTGCAGCAAGACCAAGACTCGCCCAAACGATACTCCTAGATTTGGCATAGAGACTTGCTGAAGACAACCGGTCAGAACATTCGTAAGCTCCGATTTCTCGATGCGACAACATCTTCAGACTGAAACTGTACAACTTCTTACTGAGGCTCTTTTCATGGGAAATGTCCTCCCACATATCCTTCAATTCTGTCTTTTCTTTTTTGGTGATGTAAGATGTCACATACCGAGCCACAGCCATACAGTTATCAGCCACAAACTGTATATCCATGTTAGCATTCCACATGGACAAAATCACTGGGTTGTAGTCGATGATATACTTGGACTCTTCGTTCCTTTTCAAATTGTATGTGTTTTTAGGTGATTTCTTCATCACATTATGTCGCAGCGAAGACATCAAACTGTTTACTCTTCCTTTAGAAATAACCGGTCGTGGAAAGCCGAAACGACATTTGGTGTAGAACTTGTCCTTGTTTCAGAATTTACGACGACAGTACTTTCCACAACGATGGCTTTGGAAACGTAGAACTTGTTCTCTTAGGCTTTTCTTCTCCTTTGCGTTTGGAACAGCACACGTAGAATACTGTTGTATGAAACTCATCACTAAGTCTTCTGGATCTGTTCCAAATTTAGGTGCATCCTTGATCCACAGCAGCATATGTATATGAGGAGCACCTCTTGCTTGGTACTCCTTTCTCCAGAAGAAATCCAACACCTCTCCAAGAGGTGGATTCTTCTTATTCATGATGAAAGACATCACAGCTTCAAATCTATGATTGAAGTACCTGCATACATTCACTGGATCCAAAGAGCACAGTTCTCCGGGTGTCTTGAATTCGATATTTTCAATGTTTCCATTTGCCTCTCGTAGAAATTCAAGTAAGTCTTCCCAGCCATACTTGGCACAGCTCAGAGTGAGGAACCATGTGGGAGTTCCTAAGTTCCTCAGCATACATTTTAAATCACCATGACGACGGTACCAGTACTCATTAGTACCACGCTGACACGCCATGAGATTAATCAGGTGACCTTGGTGGCCAAAAATTTGGGCGTCAAGCTTGACAACCAGCTGTCGCTACGAACTCATATTCTTGGCCTGGCCGGCACCTGCTACGGAATCCTGAAGATGCTCCGCAAATTTTTGCCTCTGCTGTCTGAGGAGCACAGGAGGATTACTGTGCAGGCTCTTGTCGGCTCGAGGCTAGACTATGCTAACGCCCTCTTTCTGGGCCTCCCCGATTACCTGGTTCAGCGCCTTCAGGTGGTGCAGAACTCCGCTGCCCGGGCGATTTTCGGTCTAGGTAGACGAGCCCGAGCTTCCGGGTTGCTTCAGACGCTTCATTGGCTCTCCATTAGGAAGCGGATCCAGTTTAAATCCCTGACCCTGATGCATAAAGCTTTGCATGGATCAGGGGCGGGATATCTGCAGCGGAGACTGAACTTCTATCGACCAGTCTGTTCCCTCCGTTCGGAATCCCTCTTTAAAGCTGTGGTCCCGCGGGTGAGGAAGGCCCGCGCTGGAGGGCGATCCTTTAGTTGCAGAGCTCCCCAGCTTTGGAACCTGCTTCCACTTTCACTCCGCAGCACTGTCAATCTGCTCCAGTTTAGGAAGGGCCTGAAGACCTGGCTTTTTAACTCTTAGTCTGTTCTATTGCTTACTGTTTTTATTTACTTTTCTTTGATGTTTTCTGTTTTTAACTGTGTTGTGTTACTTCAGTACGAGCCGCTGGTGGAAAGCGTCGGGACACTCTTATCGAGTAGCCGTACGCTATATAAAAGCTACGTAACATAACATAACATAACAATCCAAAATACTGTCTTGGACATTGACTTTATCCATAAAGTCACTTGCCGAGATGTTTTGCATCTGTATACCACTTTTCAAGATGTGGTTCACTGGATATGACAGTCCAGACAGATCGCTTTCAAACAGTAGATGAAACAAATAGGGAATGCATTGTCGAAACCTAGCATCTTCTGCATACAATCGTAAAGTCCGGTATTCAGAAGCAGGAATTTGATGAGGTCGCTCATCATATATTCCTCCTTGACCTGGGAAACACCGAGCTTCCAAACTTTCCTCCCAAACACTAATGGGACTCCTTTTGGCTTGTTTCATTTGAAACAACTCAATAGCATTCCCCATGACTTCCTTGGAATGTAAAGGATGAACACTATAATGTTCATATATTTCTTCACTTTTAGAGGGTTCTACTTTCTCAATTTGACCAGCACACAAATCGCTATCCTCTTCCTCACTTACTTCCTCTTCTGCAACATATACATTCTTATAGTACTTATTATTTTTTTTCAAATACAATGTTGCCTTTTTGACTTTCCTAACATCCACTAAATCTTGCCATATTTTCTTATTCTTTGTCGGAACCCCATTAACTAAGATAACCAGAGGTTCCTCTTCCACTTTTTCTACTCCAATTGTGTTAATGTTTTTCTTCAAATCTAGAGGCAAATAAACAACTCTTCCCTTTAATCCTCTCTGTAAATCTGATGGAGGCAATTTCCCTGTCTTTGGCTCCATTCTTACAATAACCTGAAAGGGATGGATACTTTGAATCAAAATAGATTCATAAGTATTTAAATCCTTCAATTCAAAAGGAATCTCAACCAATTCCAGATTATTATGAACCGCTCTAGCAGGCATCTGGTTTTGATTTAATTTGTTACAACAATAAGTACATACACGTTGATCCGATCCCAAATCAAAACAATTTTCTACCATCAAGTATGTTGCGAAATCTTTCCATTCACTATTATTTTCCCTTTCACTTTTTGCATATAAATCCACTAACTTAGTCTGATTCTTATAATAAGTGCGTCGACAACACACACACGTGAAATTAGGCCTCTCACTTGATTTCACCTGAAACGTGGCAATTTCCTTCTGAAAATTATCTGTACTGGAAACCTGTACACTATCTTCCACATTACCCTCTTCTTCTGGGTCAATTTCAACATTCTCCTCTTTACTTCCAAAGTAACAAAACTCAATTTCTTCACAAATATTTTTCACATCTATTTCAGAACCATGCAAAAGAGCAGCGCATAATTGTTTAAGCATAATTGCTGGACTCTTAGCATAATACAACATTCTAACTAATTTCCTCACTTTATTATGATGCACTGCTAGCATCCTGAAATGATGAAAAACACTCTGGCATACTCTCCTGGAAAGACAAGCCAGTGAATGACCATGCAACCCTGTCACTTCTCTCACTTCTCTCACTCTGCAAGGATCTAATTCTTGCAACAACTTCATTTTCTGCTTCAAACTTTTCTTATTAAATGTCCGTACAAAATCACAAAGCAAATTGATGGAATCCTGTCGCACACTGCAAATACTACTAGACTTCCAGGTGTACACAGGTCCCTTAGGACGTCTTCCTAAAACCTCATTACCTAACACCTCTTCTGCCTCTGTTGTCACAAGTTTTTCTTTTTCAACTGGACAACCATCTTTCACCTCATAAGCTCGACCACTGATGTCAACTGCATGCACCAAATCATTATCCTGGAAATAACTCTCCTCATTAAAAAATGCCTCACAACTTGAACTATGCATCCATTCTCCTGAAAAAACTTCACAAAAATTACTACGATTAACTGTTCTCTTCCATCTACTATTTCTTGTTTAGCTTCCTAATTCTATTGATTATCAAAATAAATAACTTTCGCTTAATTTCAAATGCCTGATCAATAACTTTCTCAATTTTTTTTTCTCTTATAAAAAACCACTTTCTGCTGACCTTTCTTAATATTTTTTAACAAATTGCCAATTATCCTGTTGCGGAACATTCGTCTACGAATGTCCCTAAACTGATTTTTCCTTCTACTACCATGCACAGAGTTATCTCCTGCTCTAGCAGTAACATTTTTGATTGGCCTTCCCTTTCCGTTTAAATTGCTTCTCTTTTTCTGGACTAAAACATTTTCTGTAGTACTACTTTTTTTTCTACAAATATTTCTTATGAATGATTTCTTTATCTTACCCGGACCTTTCTTGGTGACTTGACAAGTTTTTATTGTAGAGGTCTGCTGCAATATTTTTTGGAGCTGCTGTCTTTGATGTTTGGTAGCCTTTCGCCTTCTGTCCTTCGAAGGCATTCTTTAATTTTGAAATGATCTGCAGTTGAATCTGTGATAAAATATAATAAAAAATGTTATTAACCACTATTAGCAAACAGTAAATCAATAACAGTCATCAAAAATTTAACACACTACTTGTTATTTTTACATAGAATAATTTTTAGTGCATTGGCAAATTTAGAAATCACAAATAGTAGCAAAGAAATGGAATGCTTCTACATTTTACCTGTTCTGTTTTATATGTGAATCTGATCTAATTTTATGAGCATATTTTACTATTTCATTAAATACACTACACATAACCTGTTTTTGAAGTTGTGTTTAATTTTAAATGAAACAGTTTACATTTTTACTTTTCATTTCAAGTACATTTTAAAAATAAATGTTTATAGTTCCATAGGCTCGAGCAGGTCAGCTTCCCACCCTATGTCATACAATTCTGACAAATCGGCATCCTCATCATGTTCTTCATCATCCTCAGGATTTAAATCATCCAAGGGATCTACTTCCACTGATGTTTCAATCACAATTTCAATGATAATATCGAGATCAACAGATTGCTCATTGTCACTCATGCTTGATGTTGTCGTTATCTTTAAAGAAAGAGAACAACAATGAGATGTTGCAGAGTAAGAGACAAATCTCAGAGATTATAATAGTAAAATTGTTTAACAAGAGTAACATTTTGCAGCTATTATTTAGCCATGTCCAGCGATGCTGAAGAGGTGAGGCCTATGTCCAAGTTTTTAGTAATCAGGACTCATCTCTTCTCAACCTTGGATAAACCTCACCGACTCTGTGTCCCCTGCACATACTTAAATGTAAAGGGGCAGATTTATGTTAACTGGCACATCCCCAGGGATGCACCAGTTAAAGTGCACCGCTGCTCTGCCACCCATGGTGTGCCGCATTTACAATGTGGAGCACAATTGAGTAAAAACAGCACAGATGCGTCACGCATCTGTGCCGCAAAAGCAGCACATTGCACGAATCACATCGTAAATGCGACATGTCTACTGCAATGCACAGGAGGAAGCAACACATTGCATGGTGCTTCACTCCTTATGCCTGTTTCAAACAGCCATAAGGATTTGATTTAGCAATGCTATAAAGCTGACTCAGTGAAATCTTCTAAATTTCACTGTGTTAGTTTTACAGGGCTTTCATGCAAATGAATGCCCACCCTGCAACAAAACACCTATATGAAACCTGAGGCAGGTTTCATGTGGCACAGGACTTTACAGCATGACACATCTGCCTAGATGCATCAAGTTGTAAATATGTCGCCACATAGCAAATCTTTTGCACCGCGGCTGCGTCACAAAAGTGACGCACAGTGACGCAAAAGAGGCATACACCTATCATAAATCTGTCCCTAACATTTTAAATGATTGATTCAGGATGACGATAAAGTGTGGCCTATCCAGAGGTTTGTTTGAGGTGAGGCCTACTCAGGGTTGCAGATGAAATTTACGCTTGTTGAAGAGTACAGAGGAGATAATACATGTGAAGGCCTACCAATGAAGTAAGTCATATCCACTTCACTCTTGAACAAAGGCCAGACCTTTTCTGTGTCCGTGGACAGACATAAACCTCATCTGCACAATGTCATTCGTAAACTTAGGAAACACAGGTGATGTAATTGAAAAATGTGGAGTTTCTTTTCCTCATTTCACAATCACATCACCTGTGTTTCCTTTGCTTAGGTATCTCATAGTGCAGATGGACTCTAGCATATCAAAGAGTACACAGAAGTTGAGCAGTGTATACAACAATTTTGACATTTACAGAAGATTCAGCTTCTTATCTTGTTGGAGATGAAATGAGGCCTGTCTTGCAACATGGTGCATGTTTTGCATCACTGCTGCATCGGTTTCATGTGGCACGGGACTTTACAGCATGACACATCTGCCTAGATGCATCAAGTTGTAAATATGTCGCCACATAGCAAATCTTTTGCACCGCTGCTGCGTCACAAAAGTGACGCACAGTGACGCAAAAGAGGCATACACCTATCATAAATCTGTCCCTAACATTTTAAATGATTGATTCAGGATGACGATAAAGTGTGGCCTATCCAGAGGTTTGTTTGAGGTGAGGCCTACTCAGGGTTGCAGATGAAATTTACGCTTGTTGAAGAGTACAGAGGAGATAATACATGTGAAGGCCTACCAATGAAGTAAGTCATATCCACTTCACTCTTGAACAAAGGCCAGACCTTTTCTGTGTCCGTGGACAGACATAAACCTCATCTGCACAATGTCATTCGTAAACTTAGGAAACACAGGTGATCTAATTGAAAAATGTGGAGTTTCTTTTCCTCATTTCACAATCACATCACCTGTGTTTCCTTTGCTTAGGTATCTCATAGTGCAGATGGACTCTAGCATATCAAAGAGTACACAGAAGTTGAACAGTGTATACAACAATTTTGACATTTACAGAAGATTCAGCTTCTTATCTTGTTGGAGATGAAATGAGGCCTGTCTTGCAACATGGTGCATCTTTTGCATCACTGCTGCATCGGTTTCATGTGGCATGGGACTTTACAGCATGACACATCTGCTTAGATGCATCAAGTTATAAATATGTCGCCACATAGCAAATCCTTTCCACCGCCGCTGCGTCACAAAAATGACGCACAGTGACACAAAAGAGGCATACACCTTTCATAAATCTGTCCCTAACATTTTAAATGATTGATTCAGGATGATGATAAGGTGTGGCCTATCCAGAGGTTTGTTTGAGGTGAGGCCTACTCAGGGTTGCAGATGAAATTTACGCTTGTTGAAGAGTACAGAGGAGATAATATATCTGAAGGCCTACCAATGAAGTAAGTCATATCCACTTCACTCTTGAACAAAGGCCAGACCTCTTCTGTGTCCGTGGACAGACCTAAACCTCATCTGCACAATGTCATTCGTAAACTTAGGAAACACAGGTGATGTAATTGAAAAATGTGGAGTTTCTTTTCCTCATTTCACAATCACATCACCTGTGTTTCCTTTGCTTAGGTATCTCATAGTGCAGATGGACTCTAGCATATCAAAGAGTACACAGAAGTTGAGCAGTGTATACAACAATTTTGACATTTACAGAAGATTCAGCTTCTTATCTTGTTGGAGATGAAATGAGGCCTGTCTTGCAACATGGTGCATGTTTTGCATCACTGCTGCATCGGTTTCATGTGGCACGGGACTTTACAGCATGACACATCTGCCTAGATGCATCAAGTTGTAAATATGTCGCCACATAGCAAATCTTTTCTACCGCCGCTGCGTCACAAAAATGACGCACAGTGACGCAAAAGAGGCATACACCTTTCATAAATCTGTCCCTAACATTTTAAATGATTGATTCAGGATGATGATAAGGTGTGGCCTATCCAGAGGTTTGTTTGAGGTGAGGCCTACTCAGGGTTGCAGATGAAATTTACGCTTGTTGAAGAGTACAGAGGAGATAATATATCTGAAGGCCTACCAATGAAGTAAGTCATATCCACTTCACTCTTGAACAAAGGCCAGACCTCTTCTGTGTCCGTGGACAGACCTAAACCTCATCTGCACAATGTCATTCGTGAACTTAGGAAACACAGGTGATGTAATTGAAAAATGTGGAGTTTCTTTTCCTCATTTCACAATCACATCACCTGTGTTTCCTTTGCTTAGGTATCTCATAGTGCAGATGGACTCTAGCATATCAAAGAGTACACAGAAGTTGAGCAGTTTATACAACAATTTTGACATTAACAGATTATTCAGCTTCTTATCTTGTTGGAGATGAAATGAGGCCTGTCTTGCAACATGGTGCATCTTTTGCATCACTGCTGCATCGGTTTCATGTGGCACAGGACTTTACAGCATGACACATCTGCCTAGATGCATCAAGTTGTAAATATGTCGCCACATAGCAAATCTTTTGCACCGCCGCTGCGTCACAAAAGTGACGCACAGTGACGCAAAAGAGTCATACACCTATCATAAATCTGTCCCTAACATTTTAAATGATTGATTCAGGATGACGATAAGGTGTGGCCTATCCAGAGGTTTGTTTGAGGTGAGGCCTACTCAGGGTTGCAGATGAAATTTACGCTTGTTGAAGAGTACAGAGGAGATAATACATGTGAAAGCCTACCAATGAAGTAAGTCATGTCCACTTCACTCTTGAACAAAGGCCAGACCTCTCCTGGTCCGTGGACAGACATAAACCTCATCTGCACAATGTCATTCGTAAACTTAGGAAACACAGGTGATGTAATTGAAAAATGTGGAGTTTCTTTTCCTCATTTCACAATCACATCACCTGTGTTTCCTTTGCTTAGGTATCTCATAGTGCAGATGGACTCTAGCATATCAAAGAGTACACAGAAGTTGAGCAGTGTATACAACAATTTTGACATTTACAGAAGATTCAGCTTCTTATCTTGTTGGAGATGAAATGAGGCCTGTCTTGCAACATGGTGCATCTTTTGCATCACTGCTGCATCGGTTTCATGTGGCATGGGACTTTACAGCATGACACATCTGCTTAGATGCATCAAGTTATAAATATGTCGCCACATAGCAAATCCTTTCCACCGCCGCTGCGTCACAAAAATGACGCACAGTGACACAAAAGAGGCATACACCTTTCATAAATCTGTCCCTAACATGTTAAATGATTGATTCAGGATGATGATAAGGTGTGGCCTATCCAGAGGTTTGTTTGAGGTGAGGCCTACTCAGGGTTGCAGATGAAATTTACGCTTGTTGAAGAGTACAGAGGAGATAATATATCTGAAGGCCTACCAATGAAGTAAGTCATATCCACTTCACTCTTGAACAAAGGCCAGACCTCTTCTGTGTCCGTGGACAGACCTAAACCTCATCTGCACCATGTCATTCGTAAACTTAGGAAACACAGGTGATGTAATTGAAAAATGTGGAGTTTCTTTTCCTCATTTCACAATCACATCACCTGTGTTTCCTTTGCTTAGGTATCTCATAGTGCAGATGGACTCTAGCATATCAAAGAGTACACAGAAGTTGAGCAGTGTATACAACAATTTTGACATTTACAGATTATTCAGCTTCTTATCTTGTTGGAGATGAAATGAGGCCTGTCTTGCAACATGGTGCATCTTTTGCATCACTGCTGCATCGGTTTCATGTGGCACAGGACTTTACAGCATGACACATCTGCCTAGATGCATCAAGTTGTAAATATGTCGCCACATA
Source organism: Lissotriton helveticus (assembly GCF_964261635.1). Taxonomy (NCBI): domain Eukaryota; kingdom Metazoa; phylum Chordata; class Amphibia; order Caudata; family Salamandridae; genus Lissotriton; species Lissotriton helveticus. The sequence goes on from NC_136063.1 coordinate 1,952,539,342, forward strand.
GCAAATCTTTTGCACCGCCGCTGCGTCACAAAAGTGACGCACAGTGATGCAAAAGAGTCATACACCTATCATAAATCTGTCCCTAACATTTTAAATGATTGATTCAGGATGACGATAAGGTGTGGCCTATCCAGAGGTTTGTTTGAGGTGAGGCCTACTCAGGGTTGCAGATGAAATTTACGCTTGTTGAAGAGTACAGAGGAGATAATATATCTGAAGGCCTACCAATGAAGTAAGTCATATCCACTTCACTCTTGAACAAAGGCCAGACCTCTTCTGTGTCCGTGGACAGACCTAAACCTCATCTGCACAATGTCATTCGTGAACTTAGGAAACACAGGTGATGTAATTGAAAAATGTGGAGTTTCTTTTCCTCATTTCACAATCACATCACCTGTGTTTCCTTTGCTTAGGTATCTCATAGTGCAGATGGACTCTAGCATATCAAAGAGTACACAGAAGTTGAGCAGTGTATACAACAATTTTGACATTTACAGAAGATTCAGCTTCTTATCTTGTTGGAGATGAAATGAGGCCTGTCTTGCAACATGGTGCATCTTTTGCATCACTGCTGCATCGGTTTCATGTGGCATGGGACTTTACAGCATGACACATCTGCTTAGATGCATCAAGTTATAAATATGTCGCCACATAGCAAATCCTTTCCACCGCCGCTGCGTCACAAAAATGACGCACAGTGACACAAAAGAGGCATACACCTTTCATAAATCTGTCCCTAACATTTTAAATGATTGATTCAGGATGATGATAAGGTGTGGCCTATCCAGAGGTTTGTTTGAGGTGAGGCCTACTCAGGGTTGCAGATGAAATTTACGCTTGTTGAAGAGTACAGAGGAGATAATATATCTGAAGGCCTACCAATGAAGTAAGTCATATCCACTTCACTCTTGAACAAAGGCCAGACCTCTTCTGTGTCCGTGGACAGACCTAAACCTCATCTGCACAATGTCATTCGTAAACTTAGGAAACACAGGTGATGTAATTGAAAAATGTGGAGTTTCTTTTCCTCATTTCACAATCACATCACCTGTGTTTCCTTTGCTTAGGTATCTCATAGTGCAGATGGACTCTAGCATATCAAAGAGTACACAGAAGTTGAGCAGTGTATACAACAATTTTGACATTTACAGAAGATTCAGCTTCTTATCTTGTTGGAGATGAAATGAGGCCTGTCTTGCAACATGGTGCATGTTTTGCATCACTGCTGCATCGGTTTCATGTGGCACGGGACTTTACAGCATGACACATCTGCCTAGATGCATCAAGTTGTAAATATGTCGCCACATAGCAAATCTTTTCCACCGCCGCTGCGTCACAAAAATGACGCACAGTGACGCAAAAGAGGCATACACCTTTCATAAATCTGTCCCTAACATTTTAAATGATTGATTCAGGATGATGATAAGGTGTGGCCTATCCAGAGGTTTGTTTGAGGTGAGGCCTACTCAGGGTTGCAGATGAAATTTACGCTTGTTGAAGAGTACAGAGGAGATAATATATCTGAAGGCCTACCAATGAAGTAAGTCATATCCACTTCACTCTTGAACAAAGGCCAGACCTCTTCTGTGTCCGTGGACAGACCTAAACCTCATCTGCACAATGTCATTCGTGAACTTAGGAAACACAGGTGATGTAATTGAAAAATGTGGAGTTTCTTTTCCTCATTTCACAATCACATCACCTGTGTTTCCTTTGCTTAGGTATCTCATAGTGCAGATGGACTCTAGCATATCAAAGAGTACACAGAAGTTGAGCAGTTTATACAACAATTTTGACATTTACAGATTATTCAGCTTCTTATCTTGTTGGAGATGAAATGAGGCCTGTCTTGCAACATGGTGCATCTTTTGCATCACTGCTGCATCGGTTTCATGTGGCACAGGACTTTACAGCATGACACATCTGCCTAGATGCATCAAGTTGTAAATATGTCGCCACATAGCAAATCTTTTGCACCGCCGCTGCGTCACAAAAGTGACGCACAGTGATGCAAAAGAGTCATACACCTATCATAAATCTGTCCCTAACATTTTAAATGATTGATTCTGGATGACGATAAGGTGTGGCCTATCCAGAGGTTTGTTTGAGGTGAGGCCTACTCAGGGTTGCAGATGAAATTTATGCTTGTTGAAGAGTACAGAGGAGATAATATATCTGAAGGCCTACCAATGAAGTAAGTCATATCCACTTCACTCTTGAACAAAGGCCAGACCTCTTCTGTGTCCGTGGACAGACCTAAACCTCATCTGCACAATGTCATTCGTGAACTTAGGAAACACAGGTGATGTAATTGAAAAATGTGGAGTTTCTTTTCCTCATTTCACAATCACATCACCTGTGTTTCCTTTGCTTAGGTATCTCATAGTGCAGATGGACTCTAGCATATCAAAGAGTACACAGAAGTTGAGCAGTGTATACAACAATTTTGACATTTACAGAAGATTCAGCTTCTTATCTTGTTGGAGATGAAATGAGGCCTGTCTTGCAACATGGTGCATCTTTTGCATCACTGCTGCATCGGTTTCATGTGGCATGGGACTTTACAGCATGACACATCTGCTTAGATGCATCAAGTTATAAATATGTCGCCACATAGCAAATCCTTTCCACCGCCGCTGCGTCACAAAAATGACGCACAGTGACACAAAAGAGGCATACACCTTTCATAAATCTGTCCCTAACATTTTAAATGATTGATTCAGGATGATGATAAGGTGTGGCCTATCCAGAGGTTTGTTTGAGGTGAGGCCTACTCAGGGTTGCAGATGAAATTTACGCTTGTTGAAGAGTACAGAGGAGATAATATATCTGAAGGCCTACCAATGAAGTAAGTCATATCCACTTCACTCTTGAACAAAGGCCAGACCTCTTCTGTGTCCGTGGACAGACCTAAACCTCATCTGCACAATGTCATTCGTAAACTTAGGAAACACAGGTGATGTAATTGAAAAATGTGGAGTTTCTTTTCCTCATTTCACAATCACATCACCTGTGTTTCCTTTGCTTAGGTATCTCATAGTGCAGATGGACTCTAGCATATCAAAGAGTACACAGAAGTTGAGCAGTGTATACAACAATTTTGACATTTACAGTAGATTCAGCTTCTTATCTTGTTGGAGATGAAATGAGGCCTGTCTTGCAACATGGTGCATGTTTTGCATCACTGCTGCATCGGTTTCATGTGGCACGGGACTTTACAGCATGACACATCTGCCTAGATGCATCAAGTTGTAAATATGTCGCCACATAGCAAATCTTTTCCACCGCCGCTGCGTCACAAAAATGACGCACAGTGACGCAAAAGAGGCATACACCTTTCATAAATCTGTCCCTAACATTTTAAATGATTGATTCAGGATGATGATAAGGTGTGGCCTATCCAGAGGTTTGTTTGAGGTGAGGCCTACTCAGGGTTGCAGATGAAATTTACGCTTGTTGAAGAGTACAGAGGAGATAATATATCTGAAGGCCTACCAATGAAGTAAGTCATATCCACTTCACTCTTGAACAAAGGCCAGACCTCTTCTGTGTCCGTGGACAGACCTAAACCTCATCTGCACAATGTCATTCGTGAACTTAGGAAACACAGGTGATGTAATTGAAAAATGTGGAGTTTCTTTTCCTCATTTCACAATCACATCACCTGTGTTTCCTTTGCTTAGGTATCTCATAGTGCAGATGGACTCTAGCATATCAAAGAGTACACAGAAGTTGAGCAGTTTATACAACAATTTTGACATTTACAGATTATTCAGCTTCTTATCTTGTTGGAGATGAAATGAGGCCTGTCTTGCAACATGGTGCATCTTTTGCATCACTGCTGCATCGGTTTCATGTGGCACAGGACTTTACAGCATGACACATCTGCCTAGATGCATCAAGTTGTAAATATGTCGCCACATAGCAAATCTTTTGCACCGCCGCTGCGTCACAAAAGTGACGCACAGTGATGCAAAAGAGTCATACACCTATCATAAATCTGTCCCTAACATTTTAAATGATTGATTCAGGATGACGATAAGGTGTGGCCTATCCAGAGGTTTGTTTGAGGTGAGGCCTACTCAGGGTTGCAGATGAAATTTACGCTTGTTGAAGAGTACAGAGGAGATAATATATCTGAAGGCCTACCAATGAAGTAAGTCATATCCACTTCACTCTTGAACAAAGGCCAGACCTCTTCTGTGTCCGTGGACAGACCTAAACCTCATCTGCACAATGTCATTCGTGAACTTAGGAAACACAGGTGATGTAATTGAAAAATGTGGAGTTTCTTTTCCTCATTTCACAATCACATCACCTGTGTTTCCTTTGCTTAGGTATCTCATAGTGCAGATGGACTCTAGCATATCAAAGAGTACACAGAAGTTGAGCAGTTTATACAACAATTTTGACATTTACAGATTATTCAGCTTCTTATCTTGTTGGAGATGAAATGAGGCCTGTCTTGCAACATGGTGCATCTTTTGCATCACTGCTGCATCGGTTTCATGTGGCACAGGACTTTACAGCATGACACATCTGCCTAGATGCATCAAGTTGTAAATATGTCGCCACATAGCAAATCTTTTGCACCGCCGCTGCGTCACAAAAGTGACGCACAGTGACGCAAAAGAGTCATACACCTATCATAAATCTGTCCCTAACATTTTAAATGATTGATTCAGGATGACGATAAGGTGTGGCCTATCCAGAGGTTTGTTTGAGGTGAGGCCTACTCAGGGTTGCAGATGAAATTTACGCTTGTTGAAGAGTACAGAGGAGATAATACATGTGAAAGCCTACCAATGAAGTAAGTCATGTCCACTTCACTCTTGAACAAAGGCCAGACCTCTCCTGGTCTGTGGACAGACATAAACCTCATCTGCACAATGTCAATCGTAAACTTAGGAAACACAGGTGATGTAATTGAAAAATGTGGAGTTTCTTTTCCTCATTTCACAATCACATCACCTGTGTTTCCTTTGCTTAGGTATCTCATAGTGCAGATGGACTCTAGCATATCAAAGAGTACACAGAAGTTGAGCAGTGTATACAACAATTTTGACATTTACAGAAGATTCAGCTTCTTATCTTGTTGGAGATGAAATGAGGCCTGTCTTGCAACATGGTGCATCTTTTGCATCACTGCTGCATCGGTTTCATGTGGCATGGGACTTTACAGCATGACACATCTGCTTAGATGCATCAAGTTATAAATATGTCGCCACATAGCAAATCCTTTCCACCGCCGCTGCGTCACAAAAATGACGCACAGTGACACAAAAGAGGCATACACCTTTCATAAATCTGTCCCTAACATTTTAAATGATTGATTCAGGATGATGATAAGGTGTGGCCTATCCAGAGGTTTGTTTGAGGTGAGGCCTACTCAGGGTTGCAGATGAAATTTACGCTTGTTGAAGAGTACAGAGGAGATAATATATCTGAAGGCCTACCAATGAAGTAAGTCATATCCACTTCACTCTTGAACAAAGGCCAGACCTCTTCTGTGTCCGTGGACAGACCTAAACCTCATCTGCACAATGTCATTCGTAAACTTAGGAAACACAGGTGATGTAATTGAAAAATGTGGAGTTTCTTTTCCTCATTTCACAATCACATCACCTGTGTTTCCTTTGCTTAGGTATCTCATAGTGCAGATGGACTCTAGCATATCAAAGAGTACACAGAAGTTGAGCAGTGTATACAACAATTTTGACATTTACAGAAGATTCAGCTTCTTATCTTGTTGGAGATGAAATGAGGCCTGTCTTGCAACATGGTGCATGTTTTGCATCACTGCTGCATCGGTTTCATGTGGCACGGGACTTTACAGCATGACACATCTGCCTAGATGCATCAAGTTGTAAATATGTCGCCACATAGCAAATCTTTTCCACCGCCGCTGCGTCACAAAAATGACGCACAGTGACGCAAAAGAGGCATACACCTTTCATAAATCTGTCCCTAACATTTTAAATGATTGATTCAGGATGATGATAAGGTGTGGCCTATCCAGAGGTTTGTTTGAGGTGAGGCCTACTCAGGGTTGCAGATGAAATTTACGCTTGTTGAAGAGTACAGAGGAGATAATATATCTGAAGGCCTACCAATGAAGTAAGTCATATCCACTTCACTCTTGAACAAAGGCCAGACCTCTTCTGTGTCCGTGGACAGACCTAAACCTCATCTGCGCAATGTCATTCGTGAACTTAGGAAACACAGGTGATGTAATTGAAAAATGTGGAGTTTCTTTTCCTCATTTCACAATCACATCACCTGTGTTTCCTTTGCTTAGGTATCTCATAGTGCAGATGGACTCTAGCATATCAAAGAGTACACAGAAGTTGAGCAGTTTATACAACAATTTTGACATTTACAGATTATTCAGCTTCTTATCTTGTTGGAGATGAAATGAGGCCTGTCTTGCAACATGGTGCATCTTTTGCATCACTGCTGCATCGGTTTCATGTGGCACAGGACTTTACAGCATGACACATCTGCCTAGATGCATCAAGTTGTAAATATGTCGCCACATAGCAAATCTTTTGCACCGCCGCTGCATCACAAAAGTGACGCACAGTGATGCAAAAGAGTCATACACCTATCATAAATCTGTCCCTAACATTTTAAATGATTGATTCAGGATGACGATAAGGTGTGGCCTATCCAGAGGTTTGTTTGAGGTGAGGCCTACTCAGGGTTGCAGATGAAATTTACGCTTGTTGAAGAGTACAGAGGAGATAATACATGTGAAAGCCTACCAATGAAGTAAGTCATGTCCACTTCACTCTTGAACAAAGGCCAGACCTCTCCTGGTCCGTGGACAGACATAAACCTCATCTGCACAATGTCATTCGTAAACTTAGGAAACAAATGTGATGTAATTGAAAAATGTGGAGTTTCTTTTCCTCATTTCACAATCACATCACCTGTGTTTCCTTTGCTTAGGTATCTCATAGTGCAGATGGACTCTAGCATATCAAAGAGTACACAGAAGTTGAGCAGTGTATACAACAATTTTGACATTTACAGAAGATTCAGCTTCTTATCTTGTTGGAGATGAAATGAGGCCTGTCTTGCAACATGGTGCATCTTTTGCATCACTGCTGCATCGGTTTCATGTGGCATGGGACTTTACAGCATGACACATCTGCCTAGATGCATCAAGTTGTAAATATGTCGCCACATAGCAAATCTTTTCCACCGCCGCTGCGTCACAAAAATCATGCACAGTGACGCAAAAGAGGCATACACCTATCATAAATCTGTCCCTAACATTTTAAATGATTGATTCAGGATGATGATAAGGTGTGGCCTATCCAGAGGTTTGTTTGAGGTGAGGCCTACTCAGGGTTGCAGATGAAATTTACGCTTGTTGAAGAGTACAGAGGAGATAATATATGTGAAGGCCTACCAATGAAGTAAGTCATATCCACTTCACTCTTGAACAAAGGCCAGACCTCTTCTGTGTCCGTGGACAGACCTAAACCTCATCTGCACAATGTCATTCGTGAACTTAGGAAACACAGGTGATGTAATTGAAAAATGTGGAGTTTCTTTTCCTCATTTCACAATCACATCACCTGTGTTTCCTTTGCTTAGGTATCTCATAGTGTAGATGGACTCTAGCATATCAAAGAGTACACAGAAGTTGAGCAGTTTATACAACAATTTTGACATTTACAGATTATTCAGCTTCTTATCTTGTTGGAGATGAAATGAGGCCTGTCTTGCAACATGGTGCATCTTTTGCATCACTGCTGCATCGGTTTCATGTGGCACGGGACTTTACAGCATGACACATCTGCCTAGATGCATCAAGTTGTAAATATGTCGCCACATAGCAAATCTTTTGCACCGCCGCTGCGTCACAAAAGTGACGCACAGTGACGCAAAAGAGTCTTACACCTATCATAAATCTGTCCCTAACATTTTAAATGATTGATTCAGGATGACGATAAGGTGTGGCCTATCCAGAGGTTTGTTTGAGGTGAGGCCTACTCAGGGTTGCAGATGAAATTTACGCTTGTTGAAGAGTACAGAGGAGATAATACATGTGAAAGCCTACCAATGAAGTAAGTCATGTCCACTTCACTCTTGAACAAAGGCCAGACCTCTCCTGGTCCGTGGACAGACATAAACCTCATCTGCACAATGTCATTCGTAAACTTAGGAAACACAGGTGATGTATTTGAAAAATGTGGAGTTTCTTTTCCTCATTTCACAATCACATCACCTGTGTTTCCTTTGCTTAGGTATCTCATAGTGCAGATGGACTCTAGCATATCAAAGAGTGCACAGAAGTTGAGCAGTGTATACAACAATTTTGACATTTACAGAAGATTCAGCTTCTTATCTTGTTGGAGATGAAATGAGGCCTGTCTTGCAACATGGTGCATCTTTTGCATCACTGCTGCATCGGTTTCATGTGGCATGGGACTTTACAGCATGACACATCTGCCTAGATGCATCAAGTTGTAAATATGTCGCCACATAGCAAATCTTTTGCACCGCCGCTGCATCACAAAAGTGACGCACAGTGACGCAAAAGAGTCATACACCTATCATAAATCAGTCCCTAACATTTTAAATGATTGATTCAATATGACGATAAGGTGTGGCCTATCCAGAGGTTTGTTTGAGGTGAGGCCTACTCAGGGTTGCAGATGAAATTTACGCTTGTTGAAGAGTACAGAGGAGATAATACATGTGAAAGCCTACCAATGAAGTAAGTCATGTCCACTTCACTCTTGAACAAAGGCCAGACCTCTTCTGTGTCCGTGGCCAAACCTAAACCTCATCTGCACAATGTCATTCGTAAACTTAGGAAACACAGGTGATGTAATTGAAAAATGTGGAGTTTCTTTTCCTCATTTCACAATCACATCACCTGTGTTTCCTTTGCTTAGGTATCTCATAGTGCAGATGGAGTCTAGCATATCAAAGACTACGCAGAAGGTGAGAACTGTATGGAACATGGCTATGTAAGTCAAATAATCAAAATCTAAATTTGCCAAGCACACATGGGGGCGTATTTACAAGGACCTTGCACCACAGGGAAAGGTCTTAAATTAAAATGGGAAAAATAACATCAGAGAGACTCAAAGGCCTTATAAATATTCCCCAAGCAACCTATGAAGCTCTAGCATTACATATCAAGAAACCTAATTGATTTCAAAAATCGTTTTTAAACACATCATCTAAATCAATTATATACCTACATTCATCGGGAAGTGACTTAAAATGCCCCAAGACACATGAAAGCGTTTTTTTTTTAAGCCCTTGCTCCATTTTTAGATCACTTTTAACATGTCTATGTAAGTCAAATAATCAAGATCTAAATTTGCCAAGCACAGATGGGGGTGTATTTACAAGGACCTTGCACCACAGGGAAAGGTCTTAAATTAAAATGGGAAAAATAACATCAGAGAGACACAAAGGCCTTATAAATATGCCCCAAGCAACCTATGAAGCTCTAGCAGTACATATCAAGAAACCTAATTGTTTTCATAAATCGTTTTTAAACACATCATCTAAATCAATTATATACCTACATTCATGGGGAAATGACTTAAAATGGCCTAAGACACATGAAAGCGTTTTTTTTAAGACCCTTGCAACATTTTTGGGTCACTTTTAACATGGCTATGTTAGTCAAAGAATTAAAATCTAAATTTTCCAAGCACAGATGGGGGCATATTTACAAGGACCTTGCACCACAGAGAAAGGTCTTAAATTAATATGGGAAAAATAACATCAGAGAGACTCAAAGGCCTTATAAATATGCCCCAAGCAACCTATGAATCTCTAGCATTACATATCAAGAAACCTAATTGATTTCAAAAATCGTTTTTAAACACATCATCTAAATCAATTATATACCTACATTCATCGGGAAGTGACTTAAAATGCCCCAAGACACATGAAAGCGTTTTTTTTTTAAGCCCTTGCTCCATTTTTAGATCACTTTTAACATGTCTATGTAAGTCAAATAATCAAGATCTAAATTTGCCAAGCACAGATGGGGGTGTATTTACAAGGACCTTGCACCACAGGGAAAGGTCTTAAATTAAAATGGGAAAAATAACATCAGAGAGACACAAAGGCCTTATAAATATGCCCCAAGCAACCTATGAAGCTCTAGCAATACATATCAAGAAACCTAATTGTTTTCATAAATCGTTTTTAAACACATCATCTAAATCAATTATATACCTACATTCATGGGGAAATGACTTAAAATGGCCTAAGACACATGAAAGCGTTTTTTTTAAGACCCTTGCAACATTTTTGGGTCACTTTTAACATGGCTATGTTAGTCAAAGAATTAAAATCTAAATTTTCCAAGCACAGATGGGGGCATATTTACAAGGACCTTGCACCACAGAGAAAGGTCTTAAATTAATATGGGAAAAATAACATCAGAGAGACTCAAAGGCCTTATAAATATGCCCCAAGCAACCTATGAATCTCTAGCAGTACATATCCAGAAACCTAATTGTTTTCATAAATCGTTTTTAAACACAACATCTAAATCAATTATATACCTACATTCATGAGGAAGTGAGTTAAAATACCCTAAGACACATGAAAGCATTTTTGTAAGACCCTTGCACTATTTTTGCGTCACTTTTAACATGGCTATGTAACACAAAGAAACAAAATCTATTTGTAAAACACTTGACACAAAGCAACATTTTAAATACACAACTTTCTTCGTAATGTTCTCCCTAAACCATACTATTCTCTATCTAAATTAAATGAATCTTTTCTCACCTTAGCAAATACTTTATGAGTTTCAAAATAGTCTCAGAAACACACCAAATTGTCTTTAGCAGAGCAAAAGGTATGCACTCCAGAGTCTGCAGCTATAAAAAGCACAGAAAAGCTGTAATTCATCACACATATCTCTCATGTCACCCAATCAAAACTCTTCCCTCACTTTTTTCAAATCAACACCCTTCCCCCCTCTGCCCTTTCTGCCTTTTTTGCATAGCAACCACCTCCTGAAAGACCTCTCATGTTTGCAAGTTCACACAACAATGTTTCAATTGAACTCTGAACTCTCAGTACACCTGCGTATCCAGTGCAATCTTTCATAAAATTATTTTTTCTTGACCATTCAAATTACATCTTTCAAAGAACTCATCCATGCACCCTAGCTTTCTGTTTTCAGCAATCAAAATCCACCAATCACTGCTACTGCTTCATTAACACAGAAACTCCTCAGTTTTTTTCATTTTAAACTCTTATTTTTTCAACTGCCATTTCATTGCCACACTTCATCTGACTGCAGCAGAACCTTCTGGCGGTAGCCAGTAGGTATATATAGTTAGGATTTTTTCTCTATGGGGTTTCTGAAAATTCTATGTCTAATAACTTTGGCGTTTGTGGACGGAATTGGCTGAAAGTTTCAGGAAAATGGCACATTTTGTTTCTGAGCAGCCCCTGAAAATTTGGGGGGGTTTCGCCAAGGGGGGGCCGAGAAAAAAGGGGGGTCCCAAAACGCATTTTTCCCATTCATTTTTCCATAGGGCGGTTGGACTCACTTTTAGCTCGAACGGCTGAATAGATTTACATGAAACTTGGCAAAATTGTAGATATGGTCTCAATATATGTGCTCCAGTGGATTTTGAGAAATTAACGTTTAAAAAAATATATATATCTGTGACAGCGCTCCGGTTAGCGCCCCGGTTCGCGTACCTGACGCGTAACGGAACTTCGCGAAGCGAAGCTGATTGGCTCTCCGGTGTCTGTCAACATTCTAAACAGTCCGGAGCGGCCGCCATCTTGTCTCTCGGTACGATCGAGAGACAAGATGTGGTGAAAAACGAAGGGGGAAATGAAGGAAAGGGGGCAAGGTAGACCACTCCTGACCCCCTAGGATTGATGAGGGGGATATTAAAGTGCCCCGCGGGGCAAAAAATTAATTATTTTTTTTTTGCGATTTTACGCCGTAGAGGCGCGTCCCGGTACGTGAACCGGGCAGCTCACCGGGCAGCTCACCGGGCAGCTCACCGGGCAGCTAACCGGCAGCGTAGCTGTCAACATTGTAAACAGTCTGGAGTGGCCGCCATCTTGTCTCTCGGTAGGTTCGAGAGACAAGATGTGGTGAAAAAAGAAGGGGGAAATGAAGGAATGGGGGCAAGGTAAACCCCTCCTGACCCCCTAGGATTGATGAGGGGGATATTAAAGTCCCCCGCGATTTTTCGCGGTAGAGGCGCTTCCCGGTACGCGAACCGGGCAGCTAACCGGCAGCGTAACGGGAGTCCGCCATTTTGTGTTTTTGGAGCGTCCGGTTCGCGTACCGGGTAGCGTCCCGGTAAGCGTAACAATGGGAAAACCAAGAGAAACAGTAAAAAAAAAAGTAAGGGAATAGATTTCCAGCAAACTTGGCAAAATTGTAGGGACTGTTTGTTTGATGTGCCTTTGCAAGGCCTCAAGATATGTGCACGTGTGGATTTAGTCTAATTAAGGTTAAAAAAAATATATATATCTGTAAGCGTGCTCCGGCACGCTTACGTTACGGGTTTTGTTTGCGCTGCAGAGCCGATACGTCACGGTTATGCGACGCATCATGAGGCGTCTCACGTGGCTACGTGATACGTCACGTAATAAAGAATATATTTTACAGCTATAGATATTAGCTTTTAAAAAACCAATGAAATTCACTGAAAAAACCATAGGTTATAGACCATATATAGTTAGGAATTTGCATTTACAAAACCTTGAAAATTCACTGAAAAAACCATAGGTTAGAGACCATATATAGTTAGCTGGACATTTTATTGACATAAAACCAATGAAATTCCATATATAGTTAGTTGCACTAACTATATATCGCGCACCCACAATCCACTGCTGATGATGTCACATATTACATCATTCATGACATGGTCAGTGACATCACTGATGACATCACTGATGACATCTCAAATGACATCACTGATGACATCACTGATGACATCTCAAATGACATCACTGATGACATCATGACACACCAATACCAGTTACTACATACGCACTCACTGATTCCTACGTCTACACACACATTCACTCATTCACCCATACAATCACTCATACACAGTCACTCATTATTACAACACTATCATATGCACTCATACACCTATGCAGACACTCACACACTGCCACTCATCCATGGAGTTACTCACACACCTAGTCAGTCCTGTAAAGAATCAATCACACTTCCATTTCCTCATCTATACAGTTAAACACAGAACACCATACTTCAGTGACATCACTGATGACATCACTGATGACATCTCAAATGACATCACTGATGACATCTCAAATGACATCACTGATGACATCATGACACACCAATACCAGTTACTACATACGCACTCACTGATTCCTACGTCTACACACACATTCACTCATTCACCCATACAATCACTCATACATACAGTTACTCATTATTACAACACTAACATATGCACTCATACACCTAGTCAGTCCTGTGAAGAATCAATCACACTTCGATTTCCTCATCTATACAGTTAAACACAGAACACCATACTTTTCACACATATACTAACACATACTTACTCTCTTATACAATCACTGATACAAGTACACATTGATATGCACAGAGTCACACACCTCCCAGCCAGCCACACACACACTCAGTCTTCCATACATCCACTCATTCTTCAATATGTAAAACATATTTAAACTTTACAAAAACACACAGACACTAGATGATGTCATCAGTGATGTCATTTGAGATGTCATCAGTGATGTCATCAGTGATGTCATTTGAGATGTCATCAGTGATGTCATCAGTGATGTCACTGACCATGTCATGAATGATGTAATATGTGACATCATCAGCATTGGATTGCGGGTGCGCGATATATAGTTAGTGCAACTAACTATATATGGAATTTCATTGGTTTTATGTCAATAAAATGTCCAGCTAACTATATATGGTCTCTAACCTATGGTTTTTTCAGTGAATTTTCAAGGTTTTGTAAATGCAAATTCCTAACTATATATGGTCTATAACCTATGGTTTTTTCAGTGAATATATATAGGAGTCGTTATGGATTTGCGCAGACTCCCGGACCGCCTCACACGTCAGTGGCATCAGATGAAACGCTGCCAAATGGCGGGTCATACTTGATGATGAGGAGCCGCTACTTCACCGGCCTCTCCGTCCCTGAAGCGACTGAATGTACGGGGCTGGGAGAGAGGGGAGATAGACAATACACCTCAGCCCAGAAATGTGGAGCAGTCCCTGCCTGGGAACATCGCTGGTCGGAGCTACAATGAGAGGTACAGCGAGCCGACCAAACGGAGCCACAGCCAGCATGAGGAAAAACATTGCATGCTGGGGGACGTAGTCCTAATTCATGGACAACCAGTGACTCCGTGCCTTGTATTCCGGGCATCCAGGCCTACTTCAGGTAAATGGAGGCACTAATAAAGACTATCAAGGAACTGCTTACACCAGTGGCAACTTTTTTACTGAAGGAGCATTTGAGAAAGGATAACTCCGAAACGCGTCATGCTTGATGTAAAATAAATGGAAAGGTGGAACCCCTTCTTACCTCGTGTGCCGCCTCTTAATCTGCTTCGCAAGTTGGGGATTAGTCGTGGAAATATATATATATATATATATATATATATATATATATGTATATATATATATATAGATATTACCTACTGGCAGTCGCCAGCAGGTAGTTATAGTTAGGATTGTTTTCCATAGGAAATCCGCAACATTCTATTGGGAATAACTTTGGCGCCGGTGGACGAATCTTCGCGAATTTCTCAAAGAAGATGGCCCGCTCTGCTCCGCTCCTTCCCTGAAAGTTTGGGGGGGCCGAGATAAACGGCTGAATGGATTTCGACCAAACTTAGCAAAATTGTAGGGACTGGTAGCCCGATGTGCCTTTGCTAAGTCTCAAGATTTGTGCTCCAGTGTATTTTGAGTAATTTGAGTAATTAAGGTTAAAAAAAAATATATAGATCTGTAAGCGCGCCCCGGTACGCGCACCGGGCGCGTAACGCGAGTACGCGAGCGGAAAGCTGATTGGCTCTCGGGTGTCTGTCAACATTCCAAACAGTCCGGAGCGGCCACCATCTTGTGTCTCGGTAGGATCGAGACACAAGAGGTGGCAAAAACAAAGGGGGAAATGACCAAAAGGGGGCAGGGTAGACCCCCCCTGACCCCCTAGGTTTGATGTGGGGGCCATGTGTTTCAAGGGTTACATTACAGTGAAAGGAGGTCTGTCACAAGGATGGTGTCATCAGAACTGTTTGTGAATGAGTGGATGTGTATATAGATGGTGAAATTACTGAATTGGTTGTTATAACTGGTATGGGTATCTGCATTTTTTTGAAAATTGTATTTTTTATTTTTGAATATGTGTTTCAAGGGTTACATTACAGTGAAAGGAGGTCTGTCACTCTGTCACAAGGATGGTGTCATCAGTGATGTCATGAGTGATGTCACTGACCATGTCATGAGTGATGTAATATGTGACGTCATCAGCAGTGCATTGCACGCGCAAGTTATAGTGAGTCCAACTAACTATAACGTGGGAATTTCAATGGTTCTATGCCAGTAAAATTTCCAGCTAACCATAACTAGTGTGAAACCTATGGTTTTTTCAGTGAATTTAATAGGTTTTTAAAATGCTAATTCCTAACTATAACTGGTGTGAAACCTATGGTTTTTTCAGTGAATATATATATATATATATATATATATATATATATATATATTACCTACTGGCGGTCGCCAGTAGGTATATATAGTTAGGATTTTTTCTCTATGGGTTTTTTGAAAATTCTATGTCTAATAACTTTGGCGTTTGTGGACGGAATCGGCTGAAAGTTTCAGGAAAATGGCACATTTTGTTTCTGAGCAGCCCTTGAAAATTTGGGGGGGGTTCGTCCAGTGGGGGCCGAGAAAAAAGGGGGGTCCCAAAACGTGTTTTTAACATTGAGTTTTCCATAGGGCGGTTGGCCTCACTTTTAGCCCGAACGGCTGAATGGATTTGCACGAAACTTGGCAAAATTGTAGGGACTGGTAGCCCGATGTGCCTTTTGTAGGTCTCAATATATGTGCTCCAGTGGATTTTGAGAAATTAACGTTTAAAAAAAGATATATATCTGTAACAGCGGACCGGTTAGCGCTCTGGTTCGCGGACTTTTCGCGCAACGGAGCTTTGTGAAGCGAAGCTGATTGGTTCTCCGGCGTCTGTCAACATTCCAAACAGTCCGTAGCGGCCGCCATCTTGTCTCTCGGTAGGATCGAGAGACAAGAGGAGGTCAAAACAAAGGGGGAAATAACTATAAGGGGGCATAGTAGATCCTCGCTGACCCCCTAGGTTTGATGTGGAGGTTTTAAAAGGGCCCCGCAGGGCAAAAAAAAATAATAAAAATAATAATTGAACGGCTGAATGGATTTGCACGAAACTTGGCAAAATATTAGGGACTGGTAGCCCGATGTGCCTTTGCTAGGTCTCAATATATGTGCTCCAGTGGATTTTGAGAAATTAACGTTCAAAAAAAGATATATATCTGTAACAGCGCTCCGCTTCGCGTAACGGAGGTTTGCGAAGCTGATTGGTCATTTAGTTGTACTAACTATATATCGCGCACCCGCAATCCACTGCTGATCATGTCACATATTACATCATTCATGACATGGTCAGTGACATCACTGATGACATCACTGATGACATCTCAAATGACATCACTGATGACATCACTGATGACATCTCAAATGACATCACTGATGACATCACTGATGACATCTCATTTGACATTACTGATCACATCACTGATGACATCATTCATGTGATAATACGATGAACCTCTTCAGACTCTAATATAACCTTAGATACACTCAGTGTAAACAGACACTCACAGACTCACAGTTCAAAAAAAGATATATATCTGTAACAGCGCTCCGCTTCGCGTAACGGAGGTTTGCGAAGCTGATTGGTCATTCTGTCACTGGGCTATAGTTGGGCTACATCTGGCTGATATTTGGGCTACATTTGTTTTTTTGTGTGTCTGGCGGCCATCTTTGGGCTACATTGGGCTACATTGGGCTTCATTGGGCTACATTCGGCTAATTAGCAAATAGCTCATCGCAAACTAGGAATGGTAAAGAATCGCTATTTATTCCTTAAAGTTCGCTATTTAGGAAATGCAAATAACTTTTATGATACATATGGCGGTTCATCTCTAACAAGATAAGAAGCATAGGGATAGATTTATGATGACTGGCGCATCACCAGGGATGTGTTAGTCATTCTGTGCCGCTGTTCCGTCACCTATGGTGTGCTGCATTTACAATGCGGCGCATCATGGGGCAAAAACAGCACAGATGCGTGATGTATCTGTGCCGTAAAGGTGGCGCATTGCTGGAGTTGTATCGCAAGTGTGATGAAGCTCCAGCAAGGGTCGGGGGTGCCCCTGTCGCAGGGTTTCTGTTCTCACACAGA
Source organism: Lissotriton helveticus (assembly GCF_964261635.1). Lineage (NCBI taxonomy): Eukaryota > Metazoa > Chordata > Amphibia > Caudata > Salamandridae > Lissotriton > Lissotriton helveticus. Next base: position 1,952,556,831 of record NC_136063.1, read on the forward strand.
ACTGTGGACAGAGGATTGGAACCTCGGCGAATTAGGGTGTCCCAAAACTCACGTTAGTAATCAAAAACTATTTAGCAAGCTAGGTACAGTGTCACATTGGATATAACAAACTCTCAATGTTTAGACAATCCAGAATATGAACTTATAGTACCTCAGGATACGTGGAACTCATGAACAGTCGGTCGTTATATATTTCTTAGAAACCAGAACATGGAGTTAAGAAGAACACATGTGTATTTGAAATGTTTATTTACTAATGCCGTCTTCTCAGGCGTAGTACCTTAGATAATAAAAGTACACATATTATCAGTAGCAAAATTACCAGCATAGTTACTAGTACATAAAAAGTGAATGGTGATAGTATGTTAACATGCTGTAAATGAATAAGAGTTAGCAACACTTATAAGCAGCCGCGGGCCGTGGAGGGAGTTACGGTGAGGCAGGGAGGCGGGGAGGGGGAGAAGCAGGGTGGAGAATACAAGTACACATATTATCAGTAGCAAAATTACCAGCATAGTTACTAGTACATAAAAAGCGAATGGTGACAGTATGTTAACATGCTGTAAATGAATAAGAGTTAGCAACACTTATAAGCAGCCGCGGGCCGTGGAGGGAGTTACGGTGGGGCAGGGAGGCGGGGAGGGGGAGGGGCAAGGTAGAGAGGGCTCCACCCTGCTTCTCCCCCTCCCCGCCTCCCTGCCCCATCGTAACTCCCTCCACGGCCCGCGGCTGCTTATATCTCACCCTCCCTAATACACATATTATATTATTTGCTAAGAAGGTCTCTTTGTGTTGGTTTAGGGCGTGTCCATACTTTAGTGTCTTAGATTTGAAGGAATCACATCAGCATACACCAGCTCTCTCTTCATGTGAACCGCATCAACTGTTGTGTATGTGTGTTCGGCAAAGCAATATAAAACCCGCCTCATGCCCAGAATTGGCAGAAGTTGCACTTATGTTATGAGTATGAAGTCGTGGAGATCAGACCTCATAACAATTCTGTATCGTGTTGTTCTTGAAACTTTAGCACTCGCTGTACAGATATAGTTTAACAAGTAAAGCAGATAGTAGACCAATAACATATTATTCTCATGTAAACCACGATGAACTACTAGGTGGAAAGCTAAAGCAACAACTAAGTGTCGTGTGCAGAAGTTGCAAAAAAGGAAAAATGGCGTTTAAACCGGTAATGAGCCCATGCTAACTTAACACGGTGTAAAGATATCCAGGACCTAGATGACACCTCCTCATGATCCGGAAACGAACTGAATAAGATAATAGAAGTGCCATCTCATGAGAGCAGATTGCAAGTTTATATGTGGACGGTCCGCAAGGTAAAGCATTAAAAACTAGGAAAATTCAATGCTAAAGAAAAATAAAACAGCCAAGTACTTTATCGAGTCTTAAGCCAATAGGCAAGGTAAATAATAAAAACTTGACAAATAAGTCAATGAATTGTCAATGAAATGCTAGTACTCAGCATATCAAACATGAAAAAGGTCTATGACATAACTGTGTATGCAAAATAAGCTGCAACAGCCTCCAATAGGAAGTCACCGTCTTCATCCGAAAACAGTTCAGCCATCCAATTTAAAAGCGGAAAAGAACATACGTGCTCTCCCAGCACCGGATCCTCTATCACCATCAGAGGACAGCTCGGTGGGTTTTCAAGAAAGCTGTGTTCCAAGAAAGACTGTGCTGCCGCCAGTAAATTCCAGGGACCAAGTAGTCCATGCATCAATGCCACAGCCATAATCCTTTCGCCAGGACAAATCAACTCGTGAGTAATGATAGGAGTCATCAGCTGATTAAAGTCGACGTCAGGAGAAACCGGTCCGCAGAGACACAAATCAATGGCCCAATCGAAATCACAGGTCAGGCAGTGAAATACAGGCTGGACACAGGTGAAGTAGGAGAACCGAAAAGATAATCCATATGCCGTGCTTAATATCGCCAACGGCATTGTGCCATAATATTCTAGCATGCGATTGCGGAACAGTGTCAGCAGCTGCAGGGTCGGAGGTTGCATAGGAGGGACATCCATATTTAAAAATGTAAAAAAGCACAAGAGCGTCCGCTGGTAATGCAAGTAAAAATGCAATCCACGAACCAGAGTGGAGAAAATGGAATGAAAGGGAGCAGGGATGACTCCAAAGATTTTCTCAAATGAAGTCACGAGACCACTGGTAACAACTTTAAAAAAGTGTGCCAGGGATTTTGTGGAGGATGCGTTAAAGATAGTCGGAAACATGTTGCTGAAATTGAAAGGCAAACCTGTGTACGGGTGTTCGCTATGTGAAGTACGAAAGTTTCACGGGCCGAACTCAAGGCCACCTCTCTCTGAGACAAAAGAGCTCTTATTCTTGTCATGCCGTTGAAACGTGTCCCAAGGTTGGTATTTGTGGCCAGATTGAAAACTCCCTATGTTCATGTGTGGGAGGAAATAGAACATTTCTGCAGCAAATAACCCGTTCACTTACTGTTACGATAAAAGGAATACTTTTTAATTAACTCAGAACAATCTTCATTATTGAGCATCAAATAACTACCATTTTCCAACAACTTGAACGTGGGGATGATAGCAGGAACTGGCGTGCCTTGCAACACGCAAGCCATATTTGGTCGGTGTTTGTTGCATGAATCGTGTAACTGTATGTGCCTACACATTAGTGAATGATCTGGCGTCTCAGTGCATTCCTCTCCATTCAGATAAACTTCTTGATCATCTTTGAAACATCTGTATGTGTATGGAAGCGACCAGACCTCATGATCAAAAGCACTACCTAAAGGTTCATAAAGACCTATTGGTATATATTTCATACAATTTGAAAACTTATATAAAGCAAAAGGCAGCGTTATTAAACCGTGGATAAGGCATGTTGCCAAAAAACCCGCAATCCTCTGCTGATGATGTCACTGAGCATGTCATGAATGATGTAATATGTGACATCATCAGTAGTGGATTATGGGTAATAGTATCTCTAGTTTACTCCCCTATAGCTGTCTTTCTTTTAACATAAGTGTGTGTTTCCTTCCCTTATACTTACTGTTTTTGGTTCGCTTCCAGTTCGCGTACCAGCGAGCGAACTAGGAAGCGAACTAAGAGAAATAGAGGTTGGCACAGTTCCAAATATTGTACCAATTTTTTAATAACGGGGAGGTAGTTCTGAAAAGAACTTTTTTTTTTATTTTTCTGAACATTTTTTTACTGTTTTTGAATTTTTCGGAACAGTTTTATATTTTTTTGGGTTTTTCTTGGAGGGGGCAATGAAAACGATTCATTGTAAAGGGCTCAACAGGAGCAACAAAACAAAAAAAAGAAGTATTTATTATTTTGGGCGTTTCGGACAAACTTGCATATGATAGTCAATAGCTCTGTTGATCAGAGTGATGCTTCTTTCTCCGTAGGAAATGAATCCATCGCAAAATACGCAGGTGTGTTTTACTTCACCAAATCTCATTTGTATATTTGGCACCATCTCCCTGCCCTCTGGTCCCGTTACTTCCGGTACAACAGATCTTCTGGCCATAATAGGGAGATTATCTAGGTCGTTCCGAAACTGTGCAGCACTGTAGTTGTTAGGATGCCACCTAGTCATATGGCGATGCATTGTGTAGTTTCCGAAACTGTATTTTTTGTCGGTCCCTCTGGACAGTCTATCTTGACATATAAGGCAAGTTACGTATCTTGCATTTACTTTTTTCTGACCTTTGGGAATTTTAAAAAATTGCCAAATGAAGTTTTCTTTCCGGTGAGACGTCTTGGGCTGCTCAGGCAAAAACTGCCTCTCTTCGTGCTCGTCCTCCTGTTCCTCTTCTTCTTCTTCTTGTTGAATTACAACTTGAGCAGGTGGTCCACTCTTCCTTGGATGTGGTGGAGGTGGTGGGGAAGCACCAGCTGAAGCTACTAAAGAAGCCATTGCTCAGTGATCACAAAGGGTCTTTCTCTCACAATGATGAAAGTCAGAGTGAGGAAAGAAGGAGGGATTTTCATCATTTGGGAAAAACAAGAGTTCTCAACCAATCAAAAGTGTTCATTTTAGATTATATGACCTAGTCTTACATCATTAGGAAACCAAAAGTGAAATGAACCAATGAAAAGTGTTATTACCAAGTCACATGACTTGCTGTGTTTACGTTAAGCGCTTTGCAGGGCCTCCCGGTTTGCTTCCAGAAACCTGCGCTTTGGCACTCGCTTCGCGTACCAGTTTGCTAACGTAGCACGTCATATGACGTATCAAGCGACAACGTGGAACGTCATGCGGACGGGAGGCGTCACGATGTTGTTTTCTAACGCGGCACTTGCGGTAAAGAAACGTTTACCGGCTCGCGGTCTATTTCGCGGCATCAAGGTCAGCTAACGGGAAGCTTCCCGATTCGCGAAGCGGGAACGAAGAAAAAAAAATATTTTAAAAAAAAATTATTCATAAACATATAAAATATATTTTTGGATTTAAAGAAGAATACATTTTACAGCTACAGATATTAGCTGTTAAAAAACCAATGAAATTCACAGAAAAAACCATAGGTTATAGACCATATATAGTTAGGAATTAGCATTTACAAAACCTTGAAAATTCACTGAAAAAACCATAGGTTATAGACCATATATAGTTAGGAAATAGCATTTAGAAAACCTTATTTTACTCACACAAAACCATTGAAATTCCATATATAGTTAGTTGCACTAACTATATATCGCGCACCTGCAATCCACTGCTGATGATGTCACATATTACATCATTCATGACATGGTCAGTGACATCACTGATGACATCACTGATGACATCTCAAATGACATCACTGATGACATCACTGATGACAACATCCAGTGACTGTATGCTTCTGTAAAGTTAAAATATGTCTTACATATTGAAGAATGAGTGGATGTATAAGTGTCTGGATGAAGGATTTAGTAGGTGCATGACTGACTGTATAAGTGAGTGATTAAATGTGTCTCACTGAGTGCATGGGTTAGTGACTAAACTGTTTTAAATTGTGCATCATTGTGTCTGTTGTTTTGTAATCTGATGCATGTGTTGATCATTAGCTATATGACTAACTATATGGGTTATTGATTAGTTGCCCAAGTATTTGTATGGGAGACTGAGTGTGTGTGTGGGTGTCTGGGAGGTGTATGACTCTGTGCATAGATGTGTGAGCAGTTGATTCACTAGATGTATGGGTTCAAAAGTGCATGTGGAAACATCTGTATGGGCGGTTGACTGTGTGCATGAGTGTATTGGTGAGTGAATGGATATCTCAGTGCTACATGTCAAAGTAAGTACATATGTAAAACACAGTACATGTGATAGTTGACATATATAAATAACTGTGCATAAGAGCCAGTGAATGTGTGAGTGGCTGTATGGATTATTGTGAACTTGTATCAGGGATTGTATAACAGAGTAAATATGTGTTATTATATGTTCCAATAAGTAAGGTGTGTATAACTATATAGTTGAGGAAATCGAGGTGTGATTGATTCTTTGCAAGACTGACTAGGTGTGTGAGTAACTCCATGGATGAGTGACAGTCTGTGAGTGTCTGTTTACACTGAGTGTATCTAAGGTTATATTAGAGTCTGAAGAGGTTCATTGTATCATCACATGAATGATGTCATCAGTGATGTGATCAGTAATGTCAAATGAGATGTCATCAGTGATGTCATCAGTGATGTCATTTGAGATGTCATCAGTGATGTCATCAGTGATGTCACTGACCATGTCATGAATGATGTAATATGTGACATCATCAGCAGTGGATTGCAGGTGCGCGATATATAGTTAGTGCAACTAACTATATATGGAATTTCAATGGTTTTGTGTGAGTAAAATAAGGTTTTCTAAATGCTATTTCCTAACTATATATGGTCTATAACCTATGGTTTTTTCAGTGAATATATATATATATATAATACTCCACTCATCTCACATACCCTCTGTCTCCAGTTATTTGCGGCATGTGTGAGAACTCGATAAATTAAAGTACAATGTCTACTCTTATACAGCAAAAAAAGCACATGCACTCCAGCTAATGGTGTAAACCAGCTCGATTCTTTACTTCACGCCAAGGGAAAAACTCAAAGTACTTTGACACACACTGTTGTATTGATCACGAGTGGCAACTCATATTTGAGAAAATACTTTTGAACAGTTACGTGTAAATATAGGGGAATAAACAAAGGACTATGGAAATAAATTTGCAAAATAAAACAGTTCCATTTTGGAATGGCAATTATCCACAGGAGATTTGGTTGTTGCCTTATAATGATAGTGCCCTGAAGAAGTCCTATGTAAAAAGGGCGAAACACGTTTGCTGATGGGTTTTCATGAACAGAACAATAAAGAAGAAAATAATATGCACTTCTGATTGGCAGCCACTCGCCTCATTAAATTATGATTTCTTAATGATTGTGGATGATTTCATATGGACATTTTTGATTATTAGTGGTGCAGCTCCAATCCAGTTTTGTTGTTTCATATCCCCTTGTTAGGGGAGGTGCTTCTGGGCAGGGGGAACATTTGGAGATTAGCACACAAGATTTTTTTGCATTTAAAATGTATTGGTAACTTACGGTGCAGGTGCTGCATATGTTGCTTTTTGGTCCACTGTCCACATCTCAAGTTAATATCCATCTTGGAATGGTTTAAATACCTGTCTATGCTTAACGAACACATATGATATAGTTAAAACAATGACAATAAGGATATACAATCATCCTACATATATAGTAAATCAACATTCTGTCACTTGTGTAAATGGTCTTCATTGCAGCATGTTTATACAAACATAATCGAATGCATGTCAATAAATGCACATAGTACTAAGCAATGCACCATGTCCCAGTGGGCTTGCTCCTGCGGTGTTTGAGGACAGGTACTGTCTACAATGCACCATCATGGTGTAAACATGTCCTACACTTTTTAACATTTATGTTTCGGACTTGGCGAGGGTCATTAAATCTCATGGGATGCGTGTAACTACCTACGCCGATGATACCCAGCTTGTGTTGGCAGTGCACAAGAATGGCCCTGTGGTAGCAGCTAAGTTTCAGGAGGGACTACTGGATGTACAATCATGGATGCACAGTAATTGCCTGAAATTTAATGCGGAGAAGACCGAGGTTATGACTTTTGGCACAATTTCCCCAGAATGGTCAAATACATGGTGGCCCAGTCAGATGGGCCCTCCTCCGGTGCCAGTCACTAAGGTCAGAAATCTTGGAGTGACTTTTGATAACAGGTTATCTTTTGGATGCCATGTTAACAAGGCGGTTTCAGCTGCTTTCTTTGTACTGAAGAAAATAAAAAAACTCCTGCCGTATCTACCAGCATCTGCAGGAAAAACGCTAGTTACCACTCTAGTATTTTCAAAATTAGATTATGGAAATGCTCTCTTTCTTGGCACACACAAATATATCTTAAACAAACTTCAGTCCATCCAAAATATGGCAGCACGGATCCTGCTTAACATCCCCAGGCGACAGTCCACTTCTGCAGCTATTCGCCATCTCCATTGGTTAAGGGTTGAAAGCAGGATCAAATTTAAAGCTCTTTGTATAGCCTATAAGGCCATTCACCGGATTGGACCGAAGTTTTTAAAAGAAGCTTTCCAGATGTACATCCCCAAAAAGAATCTAAGATCAGCGGCCAGCCATCTTTTGACTGTCCCCCGGACAAGAACGGCTACTTGGGGTGACAGACGATTTTTGGTAACAGTTCCCGTGCTTTGGAATTCTCTTCCTTTGCACATTAAAATTGCTCCCACCCTTATTAATTTCCGCAAATCACTGAAGACTTGGCTTTTCAATCAATGAGAACGTGCTTTGACTAGTGTTGTAATCCTGAGTATTTGCTGCGCCTAGACACCTTAGGGTATTAGTTGCGCACTAAAAGTCTCATAAATAAATAAATAAATAAATAAATAAATAAATAACCTGTTTTTACAGTGAAGGAATAACTTAGCCCACATTGGGAACACAAACCTCAACAGTGTCAGTGCGCTCTAATACATTTCATGTAGCTCCTCCAAAGGTGGTTTATTACCTGTATACAAAAGCAAACATAGGTGATTAGAGTGATAATGCCCAAGTGGGCCCATATTCTAGAGCAGGGGCATATATGTAATATATAAGATCCAATGTGTAAGGGCATGACACGCAAACTGGATCACTGAACATCAGCACCATGATCAAGTCCATCTGTCCCATATAGGCATTACGGTTACCTTTCAACTATGAAAATGGTGATAATTAAACAAATTAACTTCAAATATAATTCAAAAGTGCAGTGTGCACAGGGCCCTAATTTCAAATATACAGAGACGTTTGTGATCCTGAGACCAAATATATAAAGAGTCTTGTCACCCTGAGGTCGATGTTTAAGTCTGAGGGTCTCCAAAGAGTAGAGTCTTTGACTGCAAACACCCCATGTAGGTCGTCGAGGTCCCACCCAAGCCTCAGCGCGGAGCCCCTTCCACGGATTTGTGACTCAGCGGAAATCTTCCAGTCCCCGTTTCCATGCTGCTTTGGCTGCAGCACAAGATCCAACTCACTGAGTCATTGAATCGCTGCAAAAGCTGCAAAGTCAGTGCCAGGTGCACGTGATGACGTTAGGCTTAGGCACCGGACCAAACAGAGGCAAGCTTCTAATCTGGACCCTGCTGACCTCAACAAGTACCTCCGCTCCAAACATGAAGAACAAGCAAGTAAAGCGCACACCCTGGTCGGGTTCCAGCAGCCTTCGCACACCCTGGCCCGGTTCCTGCAGTTCTCGTCAGCCTATGGTTGCTGACTGCAAGCGCTTGTGTAAGACTGCAGTGCCAGCTAGATGGCACCAAGAGAAGCCTCGGCGTGACAAAGGAGCGCATAGAGGTCTAATTTCTGACCACAGAGTCCCCATAAGGCACACCTGACTCAATTATTCACAATACAGTTTACTCTTCATATGAACACATGAGATGTGTTGTACTGCTTGTATGGCAAATGACAACACACCTCTCACATTCCCATATATAGACACCAGTCAACAATAGTAAAGCTGAAAGTGAAATGGCTTCTCAGCGCTGTGTTGATCAGCGGCACCCGAAAGGGTACATTACACTGGGAAAGAGCCGCCTGATCCGTGTTTGAATCTCATCTAACTCCCAGCGGCATTCTTTTCTCATTTAAAATCCCATTACACAATGATTTGTGAAAAGCAGGATCTTTGGAAGATGATTCAAGCAGGGCCTCCGCAGCTGCGAGAGAGAGTCTCCGGGCGGCTAATGAAGATTAAAAGGCAGCGGCGTGGCTGCCGATCCGCGCTGCTGAGCACAAAAACTATTTGGACTCCGATTAGTATGCTGGAGGCTCGCCTTTATATTTACAACAGGACAGGCTGGGATTTGCACTGTCTATTATATGGCGCTTCTAATCACAGGTTTTTGTTCGTGGTTTGATCACATCAGATCAACAGTGATGTTCGGCCATAATAAGTATTAAGGCCCTGATGTGGGTAACACAGGGCCTATTGCTATTCAACGCTTACATTTGCAGTGTGGCAGGAACATTGGAATAAACAGCTCTGGGCTGCTCAATCTATTTTGTGCTGTGAAGTGGTCACTAACACTCCTGCTAAGCGAATTAAATTAAGCGTGAAATGACTTCCTTGGGATGGTTCATTTGCTAACAATCTCTCAGATTTTGGAAACAGTGTAGTTAACTCTAGCTTTATATGGAATCCTCTGAATGCCCATTTCATTGCATGAACAGTATGCGGTAATGGTTAATGTCGAAAAGGCCATCTTTTGTGTGGTGTCCCCCCCAGATATTTGCCCTATATGTTTTTGCTAGCTGTAGAACTATATGCACTTTACCCCTGTTAATCAGGAGTAAATAGCATGTGCTCTCTCTTCGAACATGTACAAATTGACATAGCCTTAAATGGCCTAGTTATCATACATATAAATCCCTAGTGTATGGTACAAAGATTACCCAGGTCCTGCAATTAAAATGTCACTAGTGGACTTCAGCACACACTGTACCAATCACTACAGTGGCAGTGCAAATATGGCACCAGGCACATCATTCTAGCCTGACTGAAGCAGGTTTTGAACTGGAATTCGACCTGTAAAAATAAACCTTTTGGCAGGTCTAAACTAGGCCTCAGAGAAATTGTAATCACAACGGAGTAATTTTGGTAATTTTGCATTACTATTTTAACACAATGATACTGAAATAGAGGTAATTATTTGCATTTTTGCAACTATGAGTAATTCGGCATATAAATCCAGTCGCAAGAGCAGAGGAACAATGAATTTAGTTGCATTTAGTGGTATTTTCTTAGCACAAAATACATCCTCTGGACCAGTTTTGATGCAAGTGTGCATCTTGCGCTAATAAATTAACGCTGAATATTGTGTTATGCTCCTCGTGGGATTCTGCTTAGTCTAACATTTTGCTGAAATTATTTTTACAGGAAATTACATGAATTCTTCCCACTCTAGTCTAAACCTTGTTTAAAATATTGCTGTCACCCCTAAGAAGGGTTCGTACTCCATAAATCCAGGTGCATGGTATTTAAAAGTAGGACATGCGGAAATTTAGAGGCAGATTGATCATTCTTTTGATCAGCACACTAAGCCACCTTGCACACTGCTTGAAAGGGAAAGGACAGGAATATATTGTATTTACCATTATACATTGCTTTCCTTTCCTAGCAGTAGCACACTTTTGGGTGCTTAGAGCCAGCGCAGGCACCGTTGCTTCATGTTGCAAGGGTGTTTGCATTCTAAGAGGGATTGTTTTTGCGCAGGAAGAGACACCGTCAAGGACACAAACAACACTGAGAAGCATTTTACTCTTTCTATGTATGCTACAGAAAGAGGAAAAAAGAGGAGAAATAAAGCTATCTCTCCTCATTACGCCTCACCTGGGGAGGCGCAGCATTTTGAACCATTCCCAGGCCTACCATTAATGGTAAATCTGGCAATGCACCACGTACTACGGGTGGATGAGTCGGAACGCCCATGCTCCATCCATGGAATACTGAGCTGCTTTTCGTTCTAGTTGTTAGTGAACTGCAGCTTTCTGCCATCGCGTTACTTACCTTTCTGCTTCCAGAATCTTCCTTGATGATTGCGGCGTCATCAGTGGGATCCTCTCATTGGGCAGGTTCTTGTCTTGCATGCTTGGCTGCTTCTGGGGAACTCCTTCTTCTGAATCAAAGATTGTTCTTCAATGCATCTGTAAAAAACAAACACAAAGACAAAGTAACAAAGCATCAACTCAGGCAAACTTGATCTGTAAATGCCCTAGTGTGCTGGCATAGTTAAAACCTGATTCCTGCTGTTTGTTATTAGATACTCATCTGACTGTCTAGTATTGCTGTCCTGAACACTCCTGCTTTTTATTCAAAAAGCAATAACAAGCAATAAGAAATGTGTTACGATGAGAACCTGCATATATGCCACTATAAACTCTCTCAAGCACACTTGATTTTTGATTAAGACTTATTTTTGTTTATTTTCTTTTTACCCTGGTGATATGGCTGACATATTGGATGCATGAAATAATGCACTATATATATATACACATACATATATATATATATCCTATTGTTCGATATGTGGTATTGCCTGTTGACCGCATTATCTTCTACATTAGACAACAGGGGGATGCATACAGGTATAATTACATTATATGGTATATAGATAATTTGGATATAAATGGTGATTATATTGATAGGGAAGCACTTCATTTGCGTCGATGTAGCACACCTGTATACCCATGAAGAAGGGGAAACCTGAAACGCGTTGGCTGAAATGGCTAAAGAAGAAAGGCGGGTCATCCACCACACGTGTCTGTTGCATTTCAATAAAAGATGGCAAGATGAACTTACCTGGCGTCTCTTTCTTTGGGGCGAACCTTTGTTGTGGATATATATATATATGATTAATTCTTTGATTTGCTTGAAGCTGTCACTGCACAGTATGTCTTCTGTGTCTACTCACAGCTAAGTAGTCCCAAATTGTATTTAAATGCCAAGAAATGAAGGCCGCACCATGTGATCAAGGTGACAGTGTCCACCGAAATGCACGGTCCTATGTCATTCGCTGGTTAAAAATAAATACCTTTCTTGGATTCCTGGCTGTCATTTCCTGCTTTCGTGAGAAGAAGGGCAGGATTGCTTTGGAGATACATATATGTATATATATACACTCACAAACACACGGCTGTTTGTTCCGGTGCACACCAGAATGCAGCAGAGAGCTGCGAGCGAGCTGCGAGCAGAGAGTGAACGCTACACGCCGTAGCAGACCGCCGCCACCGCCATCGAGTAGCCGCCTCGAGTAGCCACGGGGAGGGAAAGGCTACGGCGGCGTCTAACTCGACTTCGGGGGGCCTGCGGCGGAGAGCAAGCGAGCGAGCGAGGAAGCAGGAGGTGAGCGGGGGGAACAGGGTACGGGGGCAGCGGTTGCTTGCTGTCTTTCATCGGCGGTCCCCCGGGGGTTCCCCCGTGGTGCAAGCCCTGCATCCAGGCTCCAGCTGGACCCCAGCCGCCAGCCGCCAATAATCCTCTCGTCCCGATCCGCTCTGTTTGCCCACCCCAGCGCCAATGTGGAAAGGAGTTGTGGGGGAAAAGTGAGGCTGTGCATTTGGCCGTGCACTTGGCATCTCATCCGCATTTCAACCGCTCACCACTCGTTTCACCAGTAAGCAGCAGTAACAGCGGCAGCAGCACGGGCAGGACGCTTATCCACGGATTACCCTCATCCAACCTGAACGCGAGTCGCCAAGCAGGAGTTGTAAGACTTGCCAACGCGGCCGGAGCCGCCACAACATCATCCTTGCGGCGGGAGCCGCAAGATTACCCTTGATTACCCTTGATGTGTATCAGCGCCAACTAGATACAAGGGTGGGACTTGTCTCTCGGCCACACACCACAATAGTACTTACTGCGCCATCTCCCTAACGGCAGCTGTTCCGATTGAGGACACAGACAGGCTTGGGAGGTGGGACGGGAAGCGGAGCGGAGACAGCAGGGGATACACAAAATAAAATAAACAAAAGGGAATGAGGTCGGGGAGAACACGCACAAACCCACCCAAGAATCCAAGGAGAAAAGTCAAGGCCAAAACTAAATCTCCCGCCGGCATAGCGGATGGAAATTCACCTGCATTACTAATCCCGCCCGTATTTCCAATCTTCAGCAATATGAATATGAACGTCACTGGTAGATTTGCCTTTCTGAAAGATCCTGCAACAGCACTTTACGCATCACCAAATACCCCAACAGGCTTAAAAAAACCAATGTCACCAACTGAAATAAGGCCAGCAGGACCAACAGTACAAACAGTACCAAGGACTCCTCGGAATGCCCATATCATGAATATCGACAAGGCCAACGAAATAGTGGAGACGCATAAGCGCACGAATGCCAGCCTTGTGAAAAACATCTTTCAATTTCAAGCCCAGGTGCACAAGGAGAATAAAAAGGTTAATAAAACACACAATACAACTCAAGGGCAAGTACAGGAGAAGTTACTAACATCCCACACAGGATCATCTAACATTACGGATGGCCAGCATGAAGGAAACAAAACAAGGTCCCCATCCCAAAAAAAAAATGAGAATAAATACGACAAAGTTTTATCAACACCATTAACACCATCAACACCATTAACACCAATAACATCAAGCCATGCTATATCTCATGAGCAATCAATAACGGAAAGCCACCCGGCCCAATCCAACAACGAAGCCTGCCACAATTCAGACATAAGTACCTATGAATTGGCACATAAGGTGTCTCCATACAGCCACTCAACCCCTAGGCCGGACCGAGGTATGAGCCCAATATTGAATAAATCCATAGAGACGATAAAGACAAAGGACTTAAACCTCTGCTGGGCAACTCAAGTACTGACCCATAACAAAGGAAGTACTAAGACACAAGAAACTCGCTTTAACAGCCATACAATTGAAAGTACCCTAGAAGGGCTGAAAATCCACAGTAAATCAACTGCCCCCGAAATTGAGGCACAGGAAACAACTGGAAGCAAACCTGAGGGCCAAAAAAACCCTAGCAAAGTAATCCATACCGGAAGGATGAACCAAGGAGCAACGGTAACCGGTTGGGGTACTAAAAACGCTCCATCACAGGAGTCGCCAAGTAAAAACATAGTAGATATATCCAGTGGAACGAACCAAGAGGTGGATATCATTCTACTAACAGATTCATCGCATGTGACTCACAGTAACGCCCAGGTTGAGCCCTCAAACATAGAAATCTCAAGTGCTTCAGCTGCCCTCAATGTGGCAACAACAAAAACTCCTGAAATACGCCGTGAAATAAGGCAAAAAACCAAAGAGCAGGACAATGATTTAACATCTACAAAGCAAGCTCCACATGGACTTTCACTTGCTGCAACGTTGGAGAACGACCCCGCCAAAAAAGAGGATATGACATCGGCGACAACCTGGAATCCATAATCACATTGCATAGTGCACTAGGGTGCATATTGGAAACCTCAATCAAAACCCTCAATATGCAGTCTGATAAACTGGACATTCAAATACACCTTATGAGTACATTGGCGGAATACATAGCTAACATAAACAAAAAGCGAGACGACATAACCAGCGTTTTTGCCATCTTCAAGGATCTGACCCGGCACCATCTCAAACCTGCACCTGCCATCCAATATTGGAAAAATTAAAGAATTTGCCATCGATACTCACAGATATACTGCAGGAATGCAAACACGCTAATCATAGTGACAATAACACACTAACTGGATGTGACCTTATCTCTTTTGAAAACTCCAAGAGTCAACAAAACGAACATCCAGACCAATCAAAAGGTCCAGTAAGGCAAATAACAATGGGAAAAACCGCACTGCATAAGCTGCAAATGAAATCTGACGATATAACAGAAGAACCGGAAACAATCGGCGCAACACCCCATATCGTACAAAGCAATGACCATAAACAACTAGGACTGCAATCACCGTACTAATCAGTACTCTAGACAGTGATCATTCCATGCAACATATTGAAATGAAACTAAACTCCCCTAGGTATACAATGGCTCCAAGAATACCAGGACAACTATCAACCTTCAACCTGAAGCGGCTTAAGTGGACAAGCAAAACACTATCCCAAATAGCATTGGATGCCAAGAACCTATTACAAATGGTAATGGTAGAGAATGATCTTTGTTCAGAAACTTGGGCTAACTTCCTGGAAAGATTGCCAAAATCAAGCAGCAAGGCCAGGAGGCAGAGCAGTCCCACGACCAAAACCAAATTCTCAATAACCACTCTAGCTATGAAGAAACATCTTCAAAAGCTCACAAGACGGGTGCAAGGTTCAAGAACAAAGCAAAGCACCTGGCAAGAAGTTCGGTTGATTAGGACAGAATAAAAAAAGCTAGTATGGATGGAAAAAAGGAACAAATACAATGACTTCTGGGCCAAATTGATGCTGAATACTAAAAAGCAGACTCCAGGGCGTTCTGGACGCAAATCAACGCAATCAACAGAGCAGCACATCCCACAAGCATGACATGCATCCCAGAAAGCGTCTGGGTCCAACACATAATTGACACATTTGCGGTAAAACCAGTGGAGCTCCAGGCCATGATGACTACAACAACACCAGAAACTACAAGAAATAGGATCAAGGAAAGCAAATCCTTTACCAGTCCCAGTGTCACGCCTAATTGCGTGGAGGGTTTGGACCAATCAATCTGGTCAGCTGACGATCTACGAATAAGTTCTATAATTAAGAAAGGCATGCAGGGGAGTGCACCGGGGCCAAATGGCATCCCGCAGGCGATCTATAAAGAGGACCCTGATTTCTGGGCAAGCAAATTTAATCTCCTATTCCGGTCAATTAGCGATTCTGGTCGGGTCCCGGAAAGTTGGAGGGGTGCCATCATCAACCCCATCTATAAAGGCAGAGATCGCAAAAATCCAACAAATTACCGCCTAATTGCCCTGATTGATGCAGAGGCAAAATACTATGCATCCCTGGTACTAGCCGATCTAATACAGTGGTCGAACATGAACAGTAAGATTCCGTTAAATCAGACAGGGTTTCGTCGCGGAACTGGTACAATGGCTAATGCAATGGCGCTGTGCATGATTGGCGAAAGCAGTCTACTTAACCACCGGGAACTATCTACCTGTTTTGTCGACTTTAAAGCGGCATTCGACCGTGTTATTAGGAATCTGCTATGGGCCAAATTGAAAGAGCAGGGTCTGCCGGAGTCAATCCTAATGCCAATCATCGACCTGTATAGCAACACCTGGATGCAGGTAAAAATCAATAACGGGCAAAGGCTAACCAGGAAGATACACACCTTTGATGGGTTGAAGCAAGGTTGTGTGTTGGCTCCCCACCTCTTCAATTTATTCATGGCCGACTTAACACCAAGGCTCGATCTGATCAATGCCCATCCTCCTCGGCTGGGCACGCTTCGTGTAACACACCTATCCTACGCCGATGATGTGGTCCTGTTAAGCCAGACTCGAATAGGCCTGCATCGGCTACTACAGGAGCTGACCCGCTACACAAAACAGAACATGATAGAAATAAATAGCGCGAAAACAAAAACCATGGTCATAACCAGACGCCATAAACCACCACCAACCTTTACCATAGACAATGTCAAGCTGGAAGCAGTTGGAAGTTACAAGTGTCTCGGGATACTGCTGGACAAGCGTCTCAATTTCCAGGCACAATTCAACAGCATGGAAAAAAGGGCATGGCCCTAATGCACGCCTTTATGAGCTTAGCTACCGAACTCAAAGGCCCTTTGGTCTCGCCACTGTTAACAATATTGAAAGCTAAACCTATTGCAACGATAGCTTACGGGAGCACATTGCACCATGGCAAGAGTGCACAACTTTTGGATAGAGTGCAAATGAAAATTTACAAGCTTTTTTTTGCGCTACCAAGTAAAGCATCCCCGGCCCAGGTAAGACTGGAACTTGGCCTGAAATCTCAAGTGCCACTGAGGCAGTATGAGACCATAAAATTCTGGTACAATGTCTGGATGCACCAAGAGATCACAATCTATCGTGCTATGTGGGAAACTATCGTCAAATGTCCAAACTGAAATTATGCCAAGTACCTTAAAATGTCAATGGAATCAACAAATCTGGCTGGACTTTGGGAATCCAAGCTCCAAGTACCTCTATTCAAACAGGTGGTCAGGAAGGCAGCCATCAAACACTCATTGTTAGACGACAAAGTAGCTTTCAGTCTCCGGTCACATGCCTGGATGACTATCCAATCATACAAAAAACTAGTGCCGCGCACTTCCTGGACCTGGCCTTTTCGCCCTATATCAAACGCAAATATCTTAATATAAGCGCCTGGGCGTAAAATCCGTTCCGCTCGCGGAATTTGCGGATTTTCGGTAAATTCGCGATCCGCGAACTCTCGCAAATTTGCCGAAAATTCGTAAATTCGCACGCAGCGGATTTTTTTTTGCTTGGTCGCGCTTGACAAATACAATATTGCGGCGCGCGGCGTTCACTTACCGTCATTCAGCATTTGAAAAGTTGTTTTTCTCCATGTTTGCGTGTGCTGCGCCATTTTGGATCTTGCTGCGTGATCCCGCGGGAGTTTGTCGACTGCGATTACGTCATCATGCCCGCCACCTGGCACAGCGAGATTTTGTCAACGCGAGTACGTCATAAAGGCTCGCGATCACGCATCGCGGGAGTAAACAATTGCAAACACGTAGATGCGGCGGGCAGCAACAATCTCGCACTCGCGAAATTGCAAAATTTGCAATTCTGCACAAGAAATCCACCAGCAAGCAGCATAAACCTTCTGAAAATGATGATTTTTATCAGAATAACTCCTAAGGTTGACATTTGCCTGCACTTTTTTTTGCAAGGAGTCCATTTGGGGGGGGGGAGGAAGGAAGTGCCCCACAGTCTCCAACTTCCTGTTCCTGTCCAGCAGGCTCCTCCCAGTGCTTTCTTCATGTCGGATCACTTTTGGATTAGAAATCAACTTTCACAAGTAAGTTTGTTTGGGGCATTACAGTTGCTGCAACTACAATTTTGGAACTTTTACAGAACATTAAATAAAATATATTGTGGGTAGCCACAGTATCCAGTAGGACCAGGGTTAGTTATGGGTGCATGATACAACTGTTTTGTTGAATTTAAACATCATTGAGGGCATGGATGGCCTGGGATTGTGCTGAATTTTGTGGTTTTTTTCGATTTTTTTGGGCTGCTGTTGGGGCCTTTTGCCCAGGGGTAGTGAGTGGTGCATGGACTGAGTCTGTCTGTGGAGTCTCTTTAATGTAAACATCATGGATGGCATTGGATTGTGGAGATTTTTGTGTGTTTTTCGTTTTGTTTGGGGTGTACTGTTGATGGGGACTGGCCATGTGGGTGGTGGCCATTTTGAGTGCTGGTACAGGCAGGCCCTGGCCATGTGTTTGGGGTGCAAAGGCCATTTTGAAGACAGGCGGTGTTCTGAGGCCTGCACCCATTTTGCCTAGCTTTCATCCATTATGCCCAGGGGTAGTGAGTGGTGCATGGGCCTAGTCTTTCTGTGGGGTGTCTTCTTGAATTTAAACATCATTGAGGGCATGGATGGCCTGGGATTGTGCTGACTTTTGTGTGTTTTTCGATTTTTGGGGCTGCTGTTGAGGCCTTTTGCCCAGGGGTAGTGAGTGGTGCATTGATTGATTCTGTCTGTGGGGTCTCTTTAATGTAAACATCATGGAGGGCATGGATGGCATTGGATTGTGGTGATTTCTGTGTGTTTTTCGTTTTTTTGGGGTGTACTGTTGATGGGGACTGGCCATGTGGGTGGTGGCCATTTTGAGTGCTGGTACAGGCAGGCCCTGGCCATGTGCTTGGGATTGAAGGGGCCATTTTGAAGACAGGCAGTGTTCTGAGGCCTGCACCCATTTTGCCTAGCTTTCATCCATTATGCCATGGGGTAGTGAGTGGTGCATGGGCCTAGTCTTTCTGTGGGGTGTCTTCTTGAATTTAGACATCATTGAGGGCATGGATGGCATGGGATTGTGCTGAATTTTGTGCGTTTTTTCGATTTTTTGGGCTGCTGGTGGGGCCTTTCGCCCAGGGGTAGTGAGTGGTGCATGGACTGAGTCTGTCTGTGGGGTCTCTTTAATGTAAACATCATGGATGGCATTGGATTGTGGTGATTTTTGTGTGTTTTTCGTTTTTTTGGGGTGTACTGTTGATGGGGACTGGCCATGTGGGTGGTGGCCATTTTGAGTGCTGGTACAGGCAGGCCCTGGCCATGTGCTTGGGGTGCAGGGGGCCATTTTGAAGACAGGCAGTGTTCTGAGGCCTGCACCCTTTTTGCCTAGCTTTCATCCATTGTGCCCAGGGGTAGTGAGTGGTGCATGGGCCTAGTCTTTCTGTGGGGTGTCTTCTTGAATTTAAACATCATTGAGGGCATGGATGGCATGGGATTGTGCTGATTTTTATGTGTTTTTTGACTTTTTGGGGTGTAAAACTGATGTTCCTCTGTCTTCCCTTGCTTTTAGGTGCACAAGAGAACCACCAGTGCCAGGAAGACGTCCTGCAGCGGTGTGTGTGCAGCATAACGTCACGCGACGTCACGTGTGGCCACAGACAAGACAACTCTGCAACTCGTGCAACTGCGGCCTGCTGTTCTGACCTCTGAAGAAGATGGCCCCAAAAAAAGTTCCCGTAGCTCCTCTAGCAAGAAAGTTGGCAGTAAGGAGCAGAAGAAGCAAGTGGCGCCACATACCAAGGAGACTGGTGTGCCGACAGCCACATTTTTTGGGGAAAAAAAAAGTGCGCCTGCAGCAGCAGCGGGGTCTGCTGGGGACCAAGCTGCCGGGAGCAGCACCCCCGCTCCTTTGGGCTCAGTGCCACCACCACCATGCCAACTTAGGTCCAAGCCCTTGAGTGCTTTAGAGGCCGCCAGTATAGTTGTTCAATCACCATCGACCAGTGATGTTGGCTCATCGCAAGAAAGTAGCAGCAATGTCCCTCAATCAACACAGGTTGTTGTAACTGATCTGACGAGTGTTCAACAAACACAGCCGCAACAACAACAACCTGTGCAAGTGGTACAAGCCCAAGTACATGTGGAAGGAGAGGCAGCGCAAGGAGATGCGCAAGCAGAGGTGCATGGAGCGGCACAAGTGCCCACAATAGTTGTGCCTCCCGAAGTAGGGGCACATCAGGAAATCGACATTCAAGCCGAGGTATCACATGAGGAAGCCACTCCTCCTGATGATTCATTGTCTTCCAGATACCCAACAAGGAAAAGATCAAGGATGGTGTCTACTTCTTCTTCAAGCCCCCTTCTTTCTGATGATATGGATGAAAATTGGGAACCACCAGTGCTGCCTGAGAGTGAGGCACACCATGAATGACTGACTGAAGTTTTTATTAAGCGCTCGAATGCCGCGGCGTCTTGGCGCTGTAGAATAAAAGGTGATGTGAGACAAAGGTAGCTAAGCGTAAAAGGAAGGTCCCCGAAAGTCTCAGAGTTATGGAGTGTGATGATGACGCTGAAGAAGAAGTGGCGTATACTCCTGCTGATGAAGACTCTCCTGACGACGACGCAGTCATCATAGGCGTCACTCCAGCCTCAGCGGGCATGCAGCAAACAGACATTTTTACCCTATCCCGAAATGCTGCTGAGCGTGATGATGGCGACGTGACAACGGGACCACCACAAATGCAGTTAACTAGTACACCACCACCTAATGCTTCCATATTTTCTCGCCAGAAGGTACCTTCATCCACCTCCACCTCAATTAGTGGTGATGCAAGTGCACAACGTAGTAAAGTTCGGCAACACACATCCTCCACTTCATCTGGCATTAGCAGCATGACCAGCAGTATCGCCTCCTCCGCCCCCCACAGACATTTGAAGTCCGCAGTTTGGGACTTCTTTAGTGTTTGCCCAAAAAGGGAAAACATAGCCATTTGTAGCATTTGTAAGCTTGCAGTTAGTCGTGGTAAGCTTGGTACCAACTATGGTACCGGAGGCCAGAGGGGTCATCTTAAGAGACAGCACCTTGTCCAATGGCTTGCGCACCTAAAGGAGATCAAGGAAGCCCGAATTGGAAGTCAACAAACTGTATCCGTTGATGTTTCATCTGATGATGACGAGGAGGAAGAAGCATCAAACATTTCTTCACCTACACCCAGTACCCCTGTCAGCAGCACACCCCCTGTGCGCCACACTAAGAGTGTGGGAGAGAGTGAGACACCAATGCGAAAAACTTCATCACCGAGCGTAACTGGGTCGAAGGCGTTATCATCTGCCCGTAAAAAAATTGGTCCAGCCCACCATTAGAAGCATGTTGTTTTCAGATGCGCCATTTGAACGCAACCACCCAATGGTGCGTCTGTATAACACTAAGCTGGCTAAAATGCTAGCGCTGGACCTTCTCCCTTTTTCTTTTGTGGAAGGGGTTGGTTTTCTTGAATTAGTGGCAACGCTTTGCCCTAAATGGAAGGTTCCTAGCCGGTACTATTTTGCCAGAGTTGCGGTTCCAGCACTACATGCAGATGTGCTGGAGGCGATTGGGGCAGCTTTGAAGAAGAGTGCTGTTCACACTATACATCTGACAACAGACATGTGGACCAGTGGCGCAGGCACTGATTACATGTGCATCACTGGACACTGGGTCTCTTTTTCAGGTGTTACAGCAAAGCTAAGGGCAGGTGTTGACACGGACAACGTTTTTAAAGCTGCTCGGAAACATGCAACATTAGCCATGTTTGGCATGGAGACAAGTCATACAGCACAAAACATTTTGCAGGAGTTTAACACAAAGGTCTTGAAATGGCTGTCCCCCAAAAAACGCATGATTGGTTATGTTTCCACGGATAATGGCGCCAATGTAGTTAAGGCCATGGATAAGGGACACTGTTTCAGAGTGCCGTGTTTGGCGCACTGTATAAACCTGGTTGTTAAAAAATTCTTGAGTGAAGAAAGTCCAGTGTGCGGGGTACTGACCACCTGCCGAAGAATGTGCACACATTTCAGCCATTCTTTTAAGGCCCGGAAGCATCTGAGGGGCCTGCTACATGAAAGTCGACTGCCAGTGAAAGCACTCATCCAGGAGGTGGCAACACGTTGGAACTCAACCTTCTACATGCTTGAGCGTCTGTATGAGCAGTTTATGGTACTCGATCAGTATTTCCTTACTCTGGGTACAGCTGCGAAGGACCTGAGGTTACATGCGGAGCAATGGGAGCTAGTTAAAAGCCTGACAGACATGCTTTGTCCTTTTGAGGTCTTCACGCGTGCAGTCAACAGGGAGGACTGTAGTTTGGGAAAAGCTATCCCATTGTTGCGCATGCTAGAGCACCAACCGAAGGAGGTGTCTTCTAAGTTTCAAAAAGATGAAGAAAAGCAAGAAGCTTTTGATTTGGCTGAGAAATTATTACAGCGCCTACAAAAAGGAACTGGCAGCCAGAGCATTGTTTGCTTTTGGTGATGAAGACGTTTCAAAGTACAAACGTTGGCTAGGTCTGTCAGCCATGAGGTTTGAAAGAGAACGGCAGGAAATTGAAGGAAAAGGCAGTACATCAGCATCAGAAGGCCATCCGGAGCCCAAAGAATCCACTCCTGCACCTGTGGCTGTGGCAGAAGTGACCTCTCAGCCGTTAAAGACACCAGCAACCGGATCATCTGCACCAGACACAACAGTAATATTGTGTGAAGAAGACAATTGGCTAACTCAGCTTGGGTTTGCTTCTGAAAAGGTCCCAGCAAAAAGTAAGCAAAGTGGAGGAACCCTGCAGAACCTTGAGTCGATGGTGCAGGACTATCTGAATGACCCAACAGAGGTCTATATTCATGATGACCCATTGGCGTATTGGCATGGGAAAAGAGAATTGTGGCCAGAGATCACCAACCTGGCTATAAATTACTTGTCTTGCCCACTCGCAAGCGTGTCTTCTGAACGTGTTTTCAGTGCTGCTGGTGGCATTGTAACTTGCAAAAGGACCCGCCTCTCGCCGAAAAATGTGTAGAGGTAAACAATGATCGGAAGAAGA
This sequence comes from Lissotriton helveticus, assembly GCF_964261635.1. Lineage (NCBI taxonomy): Eukaryota > Metazoa > Chordata > Amphibia > Caudata > Salamandridae > Lissotriton > Lissotriton helveticus. The sequence goes on from NC_136063.1 coordinate 1,952,579,871, forward strand.
TGAGGAGGACACCAACTTAGATGAGGGAATTTCTTCTCTGTTAGGTGACCTACTCCCGCCTGAATTAGCAGAGTATGAGGACGAACTCTGCTTCCCTGACACCGAGCCCTGAAAATGAGCCAATGAATCAATAACTTTCTTTTTCGTCCTTATTCACTTTTATTCCTGTGTATATGTCATTCTTTGTTTTGCAAAGTCAATATAAATAAAAAATGTAATCACCTAATCAATCACAAAAAGAAGCCCATCAGCAGACCTCCCGGGAAATGCGCATGCGCGGGCAGCCGCGCATGCGTATTGGTATCTGTGAAGGGACGCTATTTCAAGAGGGAGCCCCGGACGAGCCCCGGACACGGTAAGTGCTTTAAAATTGCTTTAATAAGGGTATTTTGCTTAGATAATGTATGTAGGGGAGGGCGGGAGGGAGGCAGGTGGCGCCGACTCGGCTACGCACACGGAGTGGGCGTAGTGTTGCCGGCTACGCTGCCTACGCAAAATGCGTAGGAAGCAACACTACGCCTACTCCGTGGGCGTAGCCGATTCGGACGCCAAGGGTTAGTTTTGACACGATTCGAAATTAGGCCTCTGTGAGGTAGCAGCAGTATTCTGCACGTTTTTGGGAGGGTAATGTGGGGTGTTCTAGATGTTGGGGATTGTCATCTCTGAAAGTGACAGTATAATTTTTGCACTACACAGCGGGCCTTACATATTTTTTTCTCCGAGGTGTCTTTAACACTTACTGTTGTATTTTTCCATCATCAATTACAGGCAGGCTTTTACCCTGTGCCATCGATGTACTACTCAGGCGTACAATTAGCGATCCGCAAATCCGCATCAGGCAGGCAGTGGACACTGGACTGTTTGTCTGGTCACCAAGATTGATCGACGGAGCATCCGATGGAATGAAGTAGTACCGCGAGTAAGAGGAATGGCTGGATGCATCAACTTCACAAATTCAACGGGACCAGCTACAAAAAACAGTAACAGTATCCAAAATTCTCCTTATCTTTTCAATGATATTCTTGTGTACTTGAACTTACTTCTACGAGTGTGACTCTGTGCGTTTGTTTGATCTCTGCTTCAAAATTATCCCTCCAGCAATTTGATACGTCTTTGCTATGTTTAACACTAATTTAATGTTCTAAGTGCTTATTGTCTGAGGGCAGAGAGGCAAGTGAAATTGTGTAATGACTTCCGCCCTGTACTGCCAAGTTTGCTAACTTGTTCCTTCGTAGTTACTAGTAAGTTGCAGTAAGTAGTAGTACTACTTTTCAGTAAGCTAACCATCCATTTACCAACTAACAACTTCTCGCATGCAGTAGTGCACTTTCTTTATGTCCCTTTAAAGGTTTATCGATATCTTCAAATCCAAAGATTTGTTTATCTTCATTTGTTGTTTTACTGACCATGTTCTGTTTTTTTTCCTCTCTACCAAACTTTCCCCCCCAAAAAAACCCATTCCCATCCAATTTTCAAACCCTAACCCTCTTCCCCCGGGCTGTGTGGTATTTCATTGATGTGTGACTGACAACAACAATAAATTCCACACACTTGCTGGGGAGGATATGGTCAAAGCAACCAGAAGTTCATGTGTGCCATCCTGGATTGATAATAAGAACATCCTCCTCCTACACGACGTGAACAATCTAATGCTTAATGCTTACCTTACGTTGGAACTGCTTAGGCTACAATTTAGGGCACTGTTCTGTACCGTACTATCTATTGTACTGTTTCTAATGCTACGCTGGGGCCCCTCAATGTTTAATTTCCTCTTTTTTTCATATGGTGACTGCCAGTGTGTACCACTACTGCTACCAGCACAACAATGATATTGCATCCGTCGAGGATTCAAGTCAACAACAGTGGAGGAGGATGTGGAGGTTGTTGTTGTAGTTTCCTCCTCATGCTCCCGAGCCCACAACCATCGATACTCGACACAAATAGCCTCCAGCTTACGGGCCCTGGCCCGGACAGCCCTCTCCTTACGGGTGAGCTTTTTGGGAGTAGCATCTATGAAAAAAGAAAGAAAAATACTGTAGCCAATAGTCTTTAACATAAAGTCAAAATAATTCAACAGAAAGTTGACAATCAGTAACACCAGCATAAGTAACACCAGCAAGTAGCAAACACAGTATAACATTTTTAAGATAACGGACCAGGTTTTTTTTGATTGTCGATCCACAACTGGCGCCTCCCGTATGTGACGTTATTTATAATTTCTAACCACTATTTTGAGGGTGCCCCAGATAGGAGGAAGAACCTAAACCTCCAATTAGGACCAAGATCCAAACATAATTGATACAGCAGGTATCTGTGCACACGTCACCTTTTACAGAGTAAATGCTGTTGGTAATCAAACAACACAACCAGACAAAAATGTGGAAGTAGTCTTGATAGAAGTTTTTCTTCAATTCAGATTTTATCCACCACGCCCAGCCAACACGTGTTTCGTCAGGGCTAGTAGCCCGCGACTTCATCAGGGCTCCCGCAGGCAGCGGTTCCAAAGCTATTGCCACAATGGCTATGTGCTCTCAGCCGGTTCTAATTCTGACCCGGCTACCGGGTACTGTCGAGGTTCTAGCTGATTCGTCTCAGCCGTCCGTGTGATGGTTAATACCAAAGATGCGACACACCATCGGAGTATCCGTGTGAGCGGCAGGTTAAGAAGACGTACTGCTTTCCAGCGTCTCCGCGTGTAAATGCGGAAGTCATTTACAGTTTACACGCAGAGACACTGTAAAGCTGAGACGGCTGAGACGAATCAGCGAGAACCTCGACACTACTCGGTCGCGGGCTACTAGCCCTGACGAAACACGTGTTGGCTGGGCGTGGTGGATAAAATCTGAATTGAAGAAACACTTCTATCAAGACTACTTCCAAATTGTTTGTCTATTGGTTCTGTTTGATTACCTACAGCATTTACTCTGTAAAAGGCGAAGTGTGCACAGATACCTGTTGTAACAGTATAACATTTTGGCATGTATCTTTCTGCCGTCTTTGTAAGCCTGTGACATTACTGGGAGTTTCAGGAATTCCACTAGCAGCACTATGGGTGGACTCACTACTACTTACATAGTCAGAGAGTACTCAAAAAAGGCCTTTTTTTACTTTTTTTCTCTTGGGTTGCAAAAGAAATCACTGGTACGTGAACTTGTGCTCGCCACCATAATGGCAGCTCACTCTGCTTTCACCCAAGAAATACAGACACAGGCCATGATGATGCAGACTCGCAGTACTTTAAGCAGTACATGCAAGTGGGGATCTGAATGTCTTACTTTTCTATAGGGGTGGCACTGCCACTGGCCATACTTCTTCGACTCAGCGTCTGCTCTACTACATCATACACCTCTGCTATCGATGAGGAGGATAAAGAAGATAACATCCAGGCTTCGAAAGTACGTCTATGATTCTTCTTGATGTCTCAAATGTACCAAAATTTTTTTTTTTCAAAAACCAACTAACACCCTTTTCATTATATTTTGGAAAGCGCTGTCTTCTTATGTTGAATTGCATTCAACAAAACCATTCTTTACAGTCATAAATATTAAGACTCGCTCGTCCTTTGTTTCACCCTTCTTTAACTTTTCGTTCTTCACATCCCTAAACCTCATCTGATATGACTTGGCTTCACAAATCACAATAAAAATTGGCCAGCTGAGTTGAAGTGAAATAGAGGGGGCCATTGGTTACCAGAGAAGTACCGCAGCTAATGCTATTAACAGTCAAGCTTGACTGTCTTCTACGTGATAGTCCAAAAAGTAGTTCTAAATTAGTAAATGTTCTTGACAGTACAGTGTACTTATACTAGTGTACTGTGTACTACTGTACAGTACATCATACACTCCTTTGCGAGGCTACTAAAAAATATTTCAATAAATAAGGAGTATAATAACTTACCACCGTCCGCCACCGCTGAGTCTTCCCCCCCAGCTCCTCCTGTTGGCGCCGCCCCATCCTGAGTGGACCCCTCCGCACTGCTGGCCCCGGCACTGGTTGTCATCTGTGCCGCGTCAGATGTTGTGACGTCTAGGAAAAACATGTCATATTTTCGGATGCCATACACAACTCCCTATTTTGTCTCGTAACGGAAGAAAATGTTACATAACACATTTTTTTTTATAACTGGGATTGAAAAAAAATAACGGTTTTGGGGAGGGTGTTAACCTTTTATATGCTTATTCCATTAAATGCTACACTTGTTCTTATGACAACTGATGAATGCTTGCTTAACGGGCACCATTTTTCTCATTACAGAAAGAAGATTACATTGCCCTTCTGCCAGACAATTCTCCAACTACTAGTAAGTCATCACCAGCAGTACTGTGTTTTCATTTCTTAATTGAAAATAAAACTTTAAAACTAACAAACACTGTGTGGTTTTTGTTTACGAGTGAGTGAGCGGAAAGGTTTGAACTACTACACTTGGCAGTCATGTTTCAGTGACTCAGATAGGCCGGGATTCGGAGGTAGTCTCTCTTCTTCTGTTCTTCTGGGTCGTAAAAATCATTGGTCAGACATTCTAGATAGTCTGTCAGGGGATTGGGGGTTCAACTCTGTTCAGACTGAGGTATGTCGAAAGACGAACTGCACCTATTATCTTGTCCATACTTCTTTGTGTGCAGAATAGTCCCCGAAACACTAGCGGTATGGGATGTGCTCCTCTCAAATCAAAAAGGACACTGCTACCGTTTAGTTGGTGTAAACAATTACATTTTGTTGTTGCAAATTGTCAAAGCACTTACATTAAGAAGACTGGAATAGACAGCAAGGGCAACCCAGAGGACTACACTCAGTGCCTAGAGCTATTGCTGTATCAGAGTTTTGTTTCACACCGTTTGCTGAATGGGCAAGCTTAGCTACCTACACAGACCGACTCATAATTGTAAATAGTAGTAGCACAGAGAGTGATGGTCGAGGCAGGATAAGAATGTAGAAAGTAGTCTACATTAGAAGAAGATCCAAGACTATTTTGTAAAACATAGAATTATTAGGAACCAGTTTATAATAAATAGGGGCTGTAAAAGATAGGGAAGTATAAGTATTAAGATGACAATAAGACAACCTACTGGGGCCAGCAGAAGAGCCTGGAAGGGACTGCTCCTGTCCAACTTCTGCCACCGGAGTCTCTGTCGCCGTCGCCTTGCCCCTGGGAGTTTCTGCTGGTGATCATGAAATAAAGAAACACAACATGGATGATTGTTTTTTGGGAAATATTTGATTTCTTTGTACTCAATCTAAAATTATGTTGGGGAAACAAATTAACATCAATTGCATCTGATCTGGTCAACTAAGAGGATAGTAGTACAGTATTGCAGGATTCGCAGACCATCTAATAGGAAAGTTATGTAATTCACTAACTACATCAACAACAAAAAGGTTCTACTATGACTGCCATCACTCAGCAGCACGAGACGTCGCGTGACAGACACAGTCCGTCATCTTGATTGCAGACCACTAACAAATGTCCAAGAACAAGTAATAAATAGTATACTCAACGTATCAATCCACCACTATCTCTTCAAAGTGGCAGCAGCAGGAGTACAAAGAAGGACTAGACTTGAGTCTACTGTCTCTAGCATTACGTAGTAATGCTCTCAAATGACTAAAAAGTTGCAAACAAGTAAGCATAGTATCAACGCCAATAACCAGGCGAGCACCTGCAATAACAGAAGCTATTTAAACATTAATTTACCTGCAATGTAATCTAATCAGCAGTATTCGTACTCTTCAGGAAAAAAATAGATTAGCAATATAACAGAGCAGAAGGAAAAAAAGTAGTTATTAAATAGCCCAGGGATCTCCACACCAAGCAGGTCGACGAGGTCATGCTCCCGGTCCAAGATGTCACTCCACCGGTGCGTCACTTGGTGGTAGGTGCGCCGGACCCCAGACTCCTTATGCATGCGCCAGCACACCGTGTCCCACAGCTGGCGGCGCTCCCGGAGGCCGTAACCGGAAGCAATCCGCCCACCTGCTGCCACGGTCTTAGGGAGGTGGACCTGGACAAAAACCAGCAAGGCGGCCACCTCCACCGCAGAAAAGGTCTCCCTGGGCTGCACTTCTTCCCCCCTCCAACGCCCGCAAGGGTGCCGGGTACGTGGGGTTGGGCCCTTCCCCTTGCCCTTGTTGCCTCCCTTAGCCAAGGTCCTGGGCACAAGAAGAAGGAAAGAAGAATAGGTGTGAAAAAAAATAAGAGAGAGAGCAAAAGAAATAAAGTAGGTGATAAAGTAACAAAAAGTTAAAAAAACACAAAATATAGATGTAGGAAATTGAAGAAAGAGATAATAAGCAAAAAAAAAAAAAAAAAGTGCAGAAAAACATAGGATTGCAAAGATGTAAGGTGGATAGAGAGGTAGCATGCCCAAAACCATAGCAGTAAATGAAAAACAAGATGGCCGCGCCCATAGAGGACCGCGTGGGTAAGTTTGCACGATATTTCCCCCGCGAGCACGCAAAAACGCTCACGAATACGTAATTGCGTGCCGCATACGACGCGAACTCGCAACGAGTGGCCGGAAACGGAAACACGTCACACAAACAAGATGGCCGCGCCCGTACATGACCTCATGGGCAACCTCGGAGTCGGTGCGCTGCAAGCGGCCCGCGAAGAAGCAAAAAACCACCCGAACACACAAAAAAAAGAAAAACCGCCCGAACTTGCAAAAAAATGAGAAATCAGCAAATTCGCACGAATTTGCGGATTGCAAGTTCGATTTCGCGTCCCGCAAATCTCGCGAAATGGAAGAAAAATACATTTTGGAAAACTGAAAGCACTTAGCAGGTGCAAAAGTTCAAACTAATTTGTAACCATTCCCTGTAGTGCTTCCTGAGGGGCCCCTCCAGAGTTCAGTTGCCTACTTTCAACTATTCTCTGACCCTCAAAGCAGGGTCAGAGAATAGTTACAAGTATGGCACATTGCTCCTGTAAAAAAACTTAACTGCAACAGGAAGGTCTTACAGCTAAGGAAGCAGGTGCCAGACTTGAAGCATAAATTCAGTGACACATTAACCAGCCCCAAATTAAATCATCTCAGTTGAGGCTGGGAAGGTGTGCTTTGCTTTCCCCCCATAATCTACAGTGGTGAACAAGAGGATGGCAGTGGCAAACCAGAGGGTGGCATTGATGAACCAGAGGGTGGCAGCCTTGAACCAGAGGGGGACAGTGCTGATCCAGAGGGTGGCAGTGGCAAACCAGAGGGTGGCAGTGATGAACCAAAGGGTGGCAGGGAGGAAACAGAGGATGGTAGCAATCAACCAGAGGGTGGCATTGATGAACCAGAGTGTGGCAGTGATCAACCAGAGGGTGGCAGTGATGAACCAGAGGGTGCTGTGATAAACCTGAGGGGGACAGTGATGATCCAGAGGGTGGCAGTGGCAAATGAGAGAGTGGGACAGTGATGATCCAGAGGGTGGCAGTGACAAACGAGAGGGTGGCAGTGATGAACCAGAGGGTGGCAGGGATGAACCAGAGGGTGGCAGGGATGAACCAGAGGATGGCAGTGATGAACCAGAGGGTGGCAGCCTTGAACCAGAGGGGGACAGTGATGATCCAGAGGGTGGCAGTGGCAAACGAGAGGGTGGCAGGGATGAACCAGAGGGTGGCAGGGATGAACCCGAGGGTGGCAGGGATGAACCAGAGGGTGGCAGGGATGAACCAGAGGATGGCAGTGATGAACCAGAGGGTGGCAGCCTTGAACCAGAGGGGGACAGTAATGATCCAGAGGGTGGCAGTGGCAAACCAGAGGGTGGCAGTGATGAACCAGAGGGTGGCAGGGATGAACCAGAGGGTGCTGTGATAAACCAGAGGGGGACAGTGATGATCCAGAGGGTGGCAGTGGCAAACGAGAGGGTGGCAGTGATGAACCAGAGGGTGGCAGGGATGAACCAGAGGATAGCAGTGATAAACCAGAGAGTGGCAGTGATCAACCAGAGAGTGCTGTGATAAACCCGAGGGGGATAGTGATGATCCAGAGGGTGGCAGTGGCAAACAAGAGGGTGGCAGTGATGAACCAGAGGTTGGCAGGGATAACCAGAGGGTGGCAGTGATGAACCAGAGGGTGGCAGGGATGAACCAGAGGGTGGCAGGGATGAACCAGAGGATGGCAGTGATGAACCAGAGGGTGGCATCCTTGAACTAGAGGGGGACAGTGATGATCCAGAGGGTCGCAGTGGCAAACCAGAGGGTGGCAGTGATGAACCAGAGGGTGGCAGGGATGAACCAGAGGGTGCTGTGATAAACCAGAGGGGGACAGTGATGATCCAGAGGGTGGCAGTGGCAAACGAGAGGGTGGCAGTGATGAACCAGAGGGTGGCAGGGATGAACCAGAGGATGGCAGTGATCAACCAGAGGGTGCAGGGATGAACCAGAGGATGGCAGTTATGAACCAGAGGGTGGCAGCCTTGAACCAGAGGGGGCAGTGATGATCCAGAGGGTGGCAGTGGCAAACCCGAGGATGGCAGTGATGAACCAGAGGGTGGCAGGGATGAACCAGAGGCTGCTGTGATAAACCAGAGGGGGACAGTGAAGATCCAGAGGGTGTCAGTGGCAAACGAGAGGGTGGCAGTGATGAACCAGAGGGTGGCAGGGATGAACCAGAGGATGGCAGTGATCAACCAGAGGGTGGCAGTGATGAACCAGAAGGTGCTGTGATAAACCAGAGGGGGACAGTGATGATCCAGAGGGTGGCATTGGAGAACCAGAGGGTGGCAGTGATGAACCGGAGGGTGGCCGCGATGAACCACAGGGTCGCTAACAGGCTGGACACGTAGAAACAACATGGTCACGACCGTTGCGACCACACAAGTAAGTTTGCGTTCCCGAACTTGTACAAAACCCTCGCGAACTGGCAAAACCAGCAAATTCGTAAATTTGCGTGAATTTTGCGGATTGCGAGTTTGCAAATTCGCAAATTCGCGGAACGCGAGTTTGTAAAATTCGCCCATGTTTGCCACCAATGCCGAGCATCCTAAGTGGAAGTCCCTAGAAAGTGAAGGGTGCGGGCTATGCAGTGCAGCAAGACAAGACTTTATCCACCTGATTTGCATCTGCCCGGCTCTTATACAGGAACGTCGGAATTGGTTGAAAGCCAAGTTCAAGCAGTTCGGAATACGCACCTGTAGGTCTGCGATTATACAAACATTATGTAACACAGACCCGCAATTCATTTGTAGATCAATCAAATTTATTGAATATTTTGAGAAAAAGCAAAGAACATTGGCAAAATCTTGAACTTGGAATTGTTATTCTTTACCCCAGAAAGACACTTGCTTTTACCTCCAATTTTAAATGTTATTATTCTCACTTTAGTGTAAATTTTCAGTGTGTTTTTAGCATATTATCATATTTGTATCTTTGTAATGGTTTTAATTAACTATACAATAAAGTTTTTCATTCATTCCACTCACACACATGCATATGTGTGTGTTTATATACATATATATGGATATATATATATATATATATATATATATTACCTACTGGCGGTCGCCAGTAGGTATATATAGTTAGGATTTTTTCTCTATGGGTTTTTTGAAAATTCTATGTCTAATAACTTTGGCGTTTGTGGACGGAATTGGCTGAAATTTTCAGGAAAATGGCACATTTTGTTTCTGAGCAGCCCTTGAAAATTTGGGGGGGGTTCGTCCAGTGGGGGCCGAGAAAAAAGGGGGGTCCCAAAACGTGTTTTTAACATTGAGTTTTCCAGAGGGCGGTTGGCCTCACTTTTAGCCCGAACGGCTGAATGGATTTGCACGAAACTTGGCAAAATTGTAGGGACTGGTAGCCCGATGTGCCTTTTGTAGGTCTCAATATATGTGCTCCAGTGGATTTTGAGAAATTAACGTTTAAAAAAAGATATATATCTGTAACAGCGGACCGGGCAGCGCACTGGTTCGCGGACTTTTCGCGCAACGGAGCTTTGTGAAGCGAAGCTGATTGGTTCTCCGGCGTCTGTCAACATTCCAAACAGTCCGTAGCGGCCGCCATCTTGTCTCTCGGTAGGATCGAGAGACAAGAGGAGGTCAAAACAAAGGGGGAAATAACTATAAGGGGGCATAGTAGATCCTCGCTGACCCCCTAGGTTTGATGTGGAGGTTTTAAAAGGGCCCCGCGGGGCAAAAAAAAATAATAATAATAATAATTGAACGGCTGAATGGATTTGCACGAAACTTGGCAAAATATTAGGGACTGGTAGCCCGATGTGCCTTTGCTAGGTCTCAATATATGTGCTCCAGTGGATTTTGAGAAATTAACGTTCAAAAAAAGATATATATCTGTAACAGCGCTCCGCTTCGCGTAACGGAGGTTTGCGAAGCTGATTGGTCATTCTGTCACTGGGCTATAGTTGGGCTACATCTGGCTGATATTTGGGCTACATTTGTTTTTTTGTGTGTCTGGCGGCCATCTTTGGGCTACATTGGGCTACATTGGGCTTCATTGGGCTACATTCGGCTAATTAGCAAATAGCTCATCGCAAACTAGGAATGGTAAAGAATCGCTATTTATTCCTTAAAGTTCGCTATTTAGGAAATGCAAATAACTTTGATGATACATATGGCGGTTCATCTCTAACAAGATAAGAAGCATAGGGATACATTTATGATGACTGGCGCATCACCAGGGATGTGTTAGTCATTTTGTGCCGCTGTTCCGTCACCTATGGTGTGCTGCATTTACAATGCGGCGCATCATGGGGCAAAAACAGCACAGATGCGTGATGTATCTGTGCCGTAAAGGTGGCGCATTGCTGGAGTTGTATCGCAAGTGTGATGAAGCTCCAGCAAGGGTCGGGGGTGCCCCTGTCGCAGGGTTTCTGTTCTCACACAGAACTGTGGACAGAGGATTGGAACCTCGGCGAATGCATTGCTGGAGTTGTATCGCAAGTGTGATGAAGCTCCAGCAAGGGTCGGGGGTGCCCCTGTCGCAGGGTTTCTGTTCTCACACAGAACTGTGGACAGAGGATTGGAACCTCGGCGAATTAGGGTGTCCCAAAACTCACGTTAGTAATCAAAAACTCCTTAGCAAGCTAGGTACAGTGTCACATTGGATATAACAAACTCTCAATGTTTAGACAATCCAGAATATGAACTTATAGTACCTCAGGATACGTGGAACTCATGAACAGTCGGTCGTTATAGATTTCTTAGAAACCAGAACATGGAGTTAAGAAGAACAGATGTGTATTTGAAATGTTTATTTACTAATGCCGTCTTCTCAGGCGTAGTACCTTAGATAATAAAAGTACACATATTATCAGTAGCAAAATTACCAGCATAGTTACTAGTACATAAAAAGTGAATGGTGATAGTATGTTAACATGCTGTAAATGAATAAGAGTTAGCAACACTTATAAGCAGCCGCGGGCCGTGGAGGGAGTTACGGTGAGGCAGGGAGGCGGGGAGGGGGAGAAGCAGGGTGGAGAATACAAGTACACATATTATCAGTAGCAAAATTACCAGCATAGTTACTAGTACATAAAAAGCGAATGGTGACAGTATGTTAACATGCTGTAAATGAATAAGAGTTAGCAACACTTATAAGCAGCCGCGGGCCGTGGAGGGAGTTACGGTGGGGCAGGGAGGCGGGGAGGGGGAGGGGCAAGGTAGAGAGGGCTCCACCCTGCTTCTCCCCCTCCCTGCCTCCCTGCCCCATCGTAACTCCCTCCACGGCCCGCGGCTGCTTATATCTCACCCTCCCTAATACACATATTATATTATTTGCTAAGAAGGTCTCTTTGTGTTGGTTTAGGGCGTGCCCATACTTTAGTGTCTTAGATTTGAAGGAATCACATCAGCATACACCAGCTCTCTCTTCATGTGAACCGCATCAACTGTTGTGTATGTGTGTTCGGCAAAGCAATATAAAACCCGCCTCATGCCCAGAATTGGCAGAAGTTGCACTTATGTTATGAGTATGAAGTCGTGGAGATCAGACCTCATAACAATTCTGTATCGTGTTGTTCTTGAAACTTTAGCACTCGCTGTACAGATATAGTTTAACAAGTAAAGCAGATAGTAGACCAATAACATATTATTGTCATGTAAACCACGATGAACTACTAGGTGGAAAGCTAAAGCAACAACTAAGTGTCGTGTGCAGAAGTTGCAAAAAAGGAAAAATGGCGTTTAAACCGGTAATGAGCCCATGCTAACTTAACACGGTGTAAAGATATCCAGGACCTAGATGACACCTCCTCATGATCCGGAAACGAACTGAATAAGATAATAGAAGTGCCATCTCATGAGAGCAGATTGCAAGTTTATATGTGGACAGTCCGCAAGGTAAAGCATTAAAAACTAGGAAAATTTAATGCTAAAGAAAAATAAAACAGCCAAGTACTTTATCGAGTCTAAAGCCAATAGGCAAGGTAAATAATAAAAACTTGACAAATAAGTCAATGAATTGTCAATGAAATGCTAGTACTCAGCATATCAAACATGAAAAAGGTCTATGACATAACTGTGTATGCAAAATAAGCTGCAACAGCCTCCAATAGGAAGTCACCGTCTTCATCCGAAAACAGTTCAGCCATCCAATTTAAAAGCGGAAAAGAACATACGTGCTCTCCCAACACCGGATCCTCTATCACCATCAGAGGACAGCTCGGTGGGTTTTCAAGAAAGCTCTGTTCCAAGAAAGACTGTGCTGCCGCCAGTAAATTCCAGGGACCAAGTAGTCCATGCATCAATGCCACAGCCATAATCCTTTCGCCAGGACAAACCAACTCGTGAGTAATGATAGGAGTCATCAGCTGATTAAAGTCGACGTCAGGAGAAACCGGTCCGCAGAGACACAAATCAATGGCCCAATCGAAATCACAGGTCAGGCAGTGAAATACAGGCTGGACACAGGTGAAGTAGGAGAACCGAAAAGATAATCCATATGCCGTGCTTAATATCGCCAACGGCATTGTGCCATAATATTCTAGCATGCGATTGCGGAACAGTGTCAGCAGCTGCATGGTCGGAGGTTGCATAGGAGGGACATCCATATTTAAAAATGTAAAAAAGCACAAGAGCGTCCGCTGGTAATGCAAGTAAAAATGCCAATCTACGAACCAGAGTGCAGAAAATACAATGAAAGGAAGCAGGGATGACTCCAAAGATTTTCTCAAATGAAGTCACGAGACCACTGGTAACAACTTTAAAAAAGTGTGCCAGGGACTTTGTGGAGGATGCGTTAAAGATAGTCGGAAACATGTTGCTGAAATTGAAAGGCAAATCTTAATTGAAAAGGGTGTGCACCTCTGCATGGGTGTTCGCTATGTGAAGTACGAAAGTTTCACGGGCCGAACTCAAGGCCACCTCTCTCTGAGACAAAAGAGCTCTTATTCTTGCCATGCCGTTGAAACGTGTCCCAAGGTTGGTATTTGTGGCCAGATTGAAAACTCCCTATGTTCATGTGTGGGAGGAAATAGAACATTTCTGCAGCAAATAACCCGTTCACTTACTGTTACGATAAAAGGAATACTTTTAATTAACTCAGAACAATCTTCATTATTGAGCATCAAATAACTACCATTTTCCAACAACTTGAACGTGGGGATGATAGCAGGAACTGGCGTGCCTTGCAACACGCAAGCCATATTTGGTCGGTGTTTGTTGCATGAACCGTGTAACTGTATGTGCCTACACATTAGTGAATGATCTGGCGTCTCAGTGCATTCCTCTCCATTCAGATAAACTTCTTGATCATCTTTGAAACATCTGTATGTGTATGGAAGCGACCAGACCTCATGAAGAAAAGCACTACCTAAAGGTTCATAACGACCTATTGGTATATATTTCATACAATTTGAAAACTTATATAAAGCAAAAGGCAGCGTTATTAAACCGTGGATAAGGCATGTTGCCAAAAAACCCGCAATCCTCTGCTGATGATGTCACTGAGCATGTCATGAATGATGTAATATGTGACATCATCAGCAGTGGATTACGGGTAATGGTATCTCTAGTTTACTCCCTTATAGCTGTGTTTCTTTTAACATAAGTGTCTGTTTCCTTCCCTTATACTTACTGTTTTTGGTTCGCTTCCGGTTCGCGTACCAGCGAGCGAACTAGGAAGCGAACTAAGAGAAATAGAGGTTGGCACAATTCCAAATATTGTACCAATTTTTTAATAACGGGGAGGTAGTTCTGAAAAGAACTTTTTTTTTTATTTTTCTGAACATTTTTTTACTGTTTTTGAATTTTTCGGAACAGTTTTATATTTTTTTGGGTTTTTCTTGGAGGGGGCAATGAAAACGATTCATTGTAAAGGGCTCAACAGGAGCAACAAAACAAAAAAAAGAAGTATTTATTATTTTGGGCGTTTCGGACAAACTTGCATATGATAGTCAATAGCTCTGTTGATCAGAGTGATGCTTTTTTCTCCGTAGGAAATGAATCCATCGCAAAATGCGCAGATGTGTTTTACATCACCAAATCTCATTTGTATATTTGGCACCATCTCCCTGCCCTCTGGTCCCGTTACTTCCGGTACAACAGATCTTCTGGCCATAATAGGGAGATTATCTAGGTCGTTCCGAAACTGTGCAGCACTGTAGTTGTTAGGATGCCACCTAGTCATATGGCGATGCATTGTGTAGTTTCCGAAACTGTATTTTTTGTCGGTCCCTCTGGACAGTCTATCTTGACATATAAGGCAAGTTACGTATCTTGCATTTACTTTTTTCTGACCTTTGGGAATTTTAAAAAATTGCCAAATGAAGTTTTCTTTCCGGTGAGACGTCCTGGGCTGCTCAGGCAAAAACTGCCTCTCTTCGTGCTCGTCCTCCTGTTCCTCTTCTTCTTCTTCTTGTTGAATTAGAACTTGAGCAGGTGGTCCACTCTTCCTTGGATGTGGTGGAGGTGGTGGGGAAGCACCAGCTGAAGCTACTAAAGAAGCCATTGCTCAGTGATCACAAAGGGTCTTTCTCTCACAATGATGAAAGTCAGAGTGAGGAAAGAAGGAGGGATTTTCATCATTTGGGAAAAACAAGAGTTCTCAACCAATCAAAAGTGTTCATTTTAGATTATATGACCTAGTCTTACATCATTAGGAAACCAAAAGTGAAATGAACCAATGAAAAGTGTTATTACCAAGTCACATGACTTGCTGTGTTTACGTTAAGCGCTTTGCAGGGCCTCCCGGTTTGCTTCCAGAAACCTGCGCTTTGCGACTCGCTTCGCGTACCAGTTCGCTAACGTAGCACGTCATATGACGTATCACGCGACAACGTGAAACGTCATGCGGACGGGAGGCGTCACGATGTTGTTTTCTAACGCGGCACTTGCGGTAAAGAAACGTTTACCGGCTCGCGGTCTATTTCGCGGCATCAAGGTCAGCTAACGGGAAGCTTCCCGATTCGCGAAGCGGGAACGAAGAAAAAAAAATATTTTAAAAAAAAATTATTCATAAACATATAAAATATATTTTTGGATTTAAAGAAGAATACATTTTACAGCTACAGATATTAGCTGTTAAAAAACCAATGAAATTCACAGAAAAAACCATAGGTTATAGACCATATATAGTTAGGAATTAGCATTTACAAAACCTTGAAAATTCACTGAAAAAACCATAGGTTATAGACCATATATAGTTAGGAATTAGCATTTAGAAAACCTTATTTTACTCACACAAAACCATTGAAATTCCATATATAGTTAGTTGCACTAACTATATATCGCGCACCCGCAATCCACTGCTGATGATGTCACATATTACATCATTCATGACATGGTCAGTGACATCACTGATGACATCACTGATGACATCTCAAAGGACATCACTGATGACATCACTGATGATATCCTTGTGAAATAATGGCAGACCTCCTTTTGGCGTAATATAACCTTTGATACATACCTTCAGAAATAGAAAGTAAAAATAAAAAAAATGGAGATTCCAATACCACTTACCAACAACCTATTCAGTAATTCCTCCATCTACATACCCATGCACTCATTCACCAACAGTTCTATATAGTCAGTTATACATGTACTCATATACTTATAAATACTATTAGACACCGACACTCATCCATACAGTTACTCACACACATACTCACACATGCAAATAAACTATCAAACATCCATTTGTTTGCATATACAGCTATACAGACACCACTACACTTACTTTTACAGAAACGTACACATACTTACTCTCTTAAACAATCAGTGATAGAAACACATACTTATTTATACAGGAACTTTTTGAATCCGTAATGTCATGAGTGATGTCACTGACCATGTCATGAGTGATGTTATATGTGACGTCATCAGGAGTGCATTGCGGGCGCGCAAGTTATAGTTAGCTGAGCTAACTATAACGGAGGAACTTCAATGGTTTTGTATGAGAGAAATGTTCAGCTAACTATAACGTGTGAAAACTAGGGTTTTTTCAATGAATTTGCAAGGTTTTTTAAATGCTAATTCCTAACTATAATGTGTGTGAAACTTATGGTTTTTTCAATGAATTTGCAAGGTTTTTTAAATGCTAATTCCTAACTATAACGTGCGTGTTGGACTTGACCTTTTCCCCCCGAAATGTTTTGCTTTTGACCCCCTTGTCTAGGATGTCTCCCCCATGGTAATAAACCTGTATAGGCCATGTCTGGTAGGAGTTGCCCTGTTTTAAAATTGTAATGTCATGAAATGGTGTGCAGGAAATATTCCCCCATTTTAGAAATGCACCTGACTGAAATGTTCTGTATGTAAAATGGATGCCATGGCCATGGGTTTTGCCACCTGACTGCCATAGGTCAGCGGTCTAGATATTATTACCCAGCCTCCCCTAGCTTTTGGAGGGAAAGCCTGGCACCCAGGGTGCTCAACCCCTCCCCTTGAGCCAGTTTAGGCCAGCTTTGCCAACATTCTAGAAGGTTCTGGCACTGCCTGGGAGGAGGGTATAAGTAAGGGGGATGTGCCACCAGAGAGTCAGACAGAGCTGGGACTGGAACGTGAGGGGAACTGCTGCGAGGTGTTACCGCCACATGGGCCTGTGAGCTGGGCCCTGCACCCCTCAAAACCCCCCTCTGCTGTCCCCCCGATGCCCCTGCCAAAGGAGGGCCCCTCTCCCTAGGTCCCTGACACTGTGGGAACCGTGAAGTACGGCAGCGCTGCGCGACAGAAGCCCCAGGAGGTGAGGAGCGTGCCCCTGAGGAACTGCTGTGGGACTGTTCACCCCCCTTGTGAAGCTGTGGCCCCTTTGAAGTGCCGCATGGGGAAGATTATGCCCATAGGAACTGTTGCTGGCTGAAGTGCCTTGAGGCCCCTTGAGCGCCAGGGCCCCAAAGCGCTGTGAAGCCCTGAGCACCACAATTTTCGAGGTGCCAACCTGCCACCGGAAGCGCTGTGCCTGGAAGCGCTGGGGCTCTGTGGCCTGAGGGAACAGTGAGGGGAATAGCGCTGGAGGAGCCTACCCTCGTTTTGGCACGCTGGCCGCAATATAAATAAATAAACAAAAGGGAGCCTACCCCTTACTGCCGCCGACATCACCGCCGCAGCCCGGGGAGTGTTGGCGCTGCCTTGCGCCGGTGGGACATTCCTGAAAATCACCGCTGCGGCCCAGCGCTGTCGTGGGGACCCCACCCGCTGCGGTGGGCACCGTTGCGGCGGCCCCCGGTACCAGGAGAGGGCCGCCGAAGTGAAGAGAGGGCCGCGATAGGCCCCGAAGCCACCGCGGCCAGCATCACGTGGCTGGGGCGCCGGTGACATCACCCGCCACGCCTCCAGCCACCGCGCACAGATTGGCCCACGCGGCCGTGCCCCCGGAGGCCGCGCAGGGATTGGCTGCCAGCCGGAAAGCAGGAAGAGGCCTGATAGCAGAGGAGGTGCTGCGGGGCTCCCGTAGTGAAGAGGGAGCCCCGTTCGGTCGAGAAGCCCAGAGCTGTCGCAACATCGGAGGGCGGGAGGCCACCCCGCCTCCACCCGTGGAGGGAAGCCCCGGGCCCCAAAAGGGAACCCAGGTGAAGGCCGGCAGAGTGTTGCGGGAGACGGGGCCCTCGTGAGCTGCAGAGAGCCCCGCATGTGACCGTCCTGAGCACAGGCCGCCCCCGCGAGAGCCCGGTGAGTGGGGCGGAAGTGGGGGACTGCCGGAGGCACCAGGGAGAGGCCTTGGGAGGAGCTGGTGGTGGGAAGTGTCGGGGCACGTATCGGTGCCCGCCCCCCCCACCCTCTGGACTAATCCTGCGGGAGGACGCTCGGCGGCACCGCATTTGCAGGAGCTGCATCGTGGGGACAGTCGTCATTCAGGAGACTACTGCTGGGCCACCTCAGCCCCAGTTAACCCCGTGAGGCCTACTGGCCCCCCCCTGAACTGGGTCAGGGCGAGCGTGTCTTCAGGGCTTACGCCCGAGTGCCAAGAACACGGGCAAAGGCCGCTAGTGGCTGCTGGGCCATGAGAGTTAGCCCCTGGCTAGGGGTCTGTTACGGCCTGGTGATTCTTGCCCATGGAAAAGGGTTAATAAGTTAAGGGATTGACTGTGGAGTACTCGGATGAGCTGTTTACCCTCTAATGGCAGGCTGTTCTTGCCACCCTGATTAAATGTCCCTTCAGGAGTACTGAAATGTCACCTAGATTCTTACAGGGATATACTTCTAGGGTTGCTTTACATAAGGAGATGCTCATCCCTGCCTGGTGAAATGGCTAGTCATGCTCAATGAAAGGTCCCTCCGGTGTTTCATGAAATGGTCTTTCTATATATATATGGAAATGTTTTCCTCCTGGTACAGGGAGGAGTGATTCCAACTTAAAGCTGCGGCTACTGAAAAGTTTTGCATGTGAGAAACGTTTTACATCGAAAGAAAGGTTATATCCTCTTTTACTGCTTATTCCTGCTGAAGGAAGTGTTTTATTCTGGCATAAGTAGTTTTATTCCTGCCTAGTATTTTCACGTTACCTGTCCAGGTGTGGTGCGCTTCTGGGCCTAGTTTTGATTGTAGGTTGAATATCCTTCTAAGGTGATTATGCTAAGGCTATGCCTAAACTAAGGTGATTGACGCCCAGGGCAGGTGAATGTGCCTTTTACTACAGGTGACCTGCTCCTATGCTGGCCTGACGTGTCACTCCAGGCCCCTGGTTACATCCCATGTTAATGAGCAAGCCTGCTGCTTTATTACAGGTGCTCCTGTCTGGTTCATGCGTTATTGATGCCAATGCACTGCCTGATGTTTTTGTTCCAGGTTGGGTGCTAAGGAGTCATGTTCCCCAGGTCTTTTCCCTAAGGCTACAGCACTGGGGTTCTGCATGCCCTGTAGATCTTGCGAAGGCGGTCTAATGATCCTATGGTTATACCCGCCTGCTATTAGATGGTGGGATGCCATGATGTCTTTCCTTACAGGGGTTATGCAGGATGTTGCATTTTGTAATTACAGCCTACTACCAAGGATGATGGTCTGAGTTGGCCCCGCCATATTGACCCCAGGTTTAAAGTCAATTTAATCACATTCTTGTCATTTCAGCCACGGACTCATGGACTCAACCATTTTTCCCATTGTCCCCTTGTAAATAATCCCCCCTGATACACTTGGCTCTGGTGCCAGTTGGCGCCCTGTTGTAATACCACTGTTTATGCATTTTTGTCTTGCATGTTGGAGATATACTAAACTACTTACTAATTTTCCAACTCAAGCTGGTGTCCTGCCTCTTTTGTGGTGTGCCTGATGAGTCGTATGTGGGTACTGCGTGGATGCTTCACATGTCCTCCGAAGTTTGGCCTGCCCGCTTGGTTCCGTGCTACCCCCCTGGAGATTTGGTAACCCCATTTCTTACAGTGTGTGAAACCTATGGTTTTTTCAATGAATTTGCAAGGTTTTTTATATGCTAATCCCTAACTATAACGTTTGTGAAACCTATGTTTTTTTCAGTGAATTTCAAAGGTTTTGTCAATGATAAGTTATAAATGTATTAAATATTATGTCTTTCTTTTTATACTAATTTTTTATATTTTTAATATAAATATTTATAGGTATTTAATTTTTTAGATTATATTTCATATTCTTATTAAAAAACAATAACAAAACTAAATTGCAAAGTAATTTTTGGATTAATTATTGCTTGACTGGTTGCAAGTATAACACAACTCCAGCAGTGATCTGGGGCCCTATGCTCACAAAGCTGTATCAATCCTTACACCTGCTTCAAGTAGGTGCAAGGTTTTGACACAGCATAAGCTCAAAAGTGACTGAATGAAATGTTATACATTTCACTCAGTCACTTTTAGGAGGCGTTGCTGCACCCCCTTCTGCACAGGAAAGCCTCTTCTGGCGCAGGGCTTTACAATGTATTGCCCCCTCCAGATGCGTCACATTGTTAATAGCACACACCATGGCACATCTTTTGCACCACCTCTGTGTCACAAAAGTGACGCAACAGCTGTGTAAAAGAGGCACAAGGGGATTGTAAATCCGCCCCTAACACATACAAATTCACCCAGTTAGTTTCACCAGCAGCGCAAATTGAAGCATAGACTTCTAACATATTTATGTACATATGTTACATTCATGTGCTTCACACATACTACAGTATACTATAGGTAAACACCTTATAGATTTATGCTGTAGCACTTCCTTACAGCTCTGCACTTTCACATTCTCCATACACTAGTAATATATTCATTCATTCATTTATGAACTACACATTCATTCTGACAAACTTTTACACACTAACATAGAAATATAGTTCTTTCTTTGACCAGTGAAGGTAGTTCTAAATAGAACAGTTTTTTTTGTTTTGTGTTTTTTTTGTGTTTTCTCAACAAATTCCAAGCAGAACAAAAGAATGAAACAAAGAACAACTAATGTCGAGGACAGCAAAGAACCTGCATCCTGCGTTTCATCAAGTCTATAGACTGTTCCCCATAACACAAAAGTTTATCGCAATAAATGCAAAGAATTTTAACTTTAGCAAAGTCAGAATCAATATGCTTGTCTTAAATTCGCCGAGTGCATGATTACGATGCCTCGTTTTTAAATACTGCTGCCTTTTTTTAATCTATTCTGCCACATGATTACTATGTTGCTCGTTCTTTATTGTTGTGTATTTTAAAATTTGACTTTGCGTCTTTTGCACATTTCCCCTGCTGACTCTTACCTGCCAGAGGCTTTCCACCCTCGCCTCACGCTATTCCGGCCAGCACCCCGGTCCACCACGGGTTTTCCTGTTTGTTGTGGAGGGCGCCAGCATACATTTGGTGTCCCTGCCCTCATTGGTTCACGGAAGGTTACGAGTTGCTCGACACTCAGCCGCCACCTTATTTTGGCTCTATGGTTGTGAACAGTGCCTGTTTGTCTTATATTCGCCGAGTGCATGATTACGATGCCTCGTTTTTAAATACTGCTGCCTTTTTTAAAATCTATTCTGCCACATGATTACTATGTTGCTCGTTCTTTATTGTTGTGTATTTTAAAATTTGACTCTGCTTCTTTTGCACAGTTCCCCTGCTGACTCTTACCTGCCAGAGGCTTTCCGCCCTTGCCTCACGCTATTCCTGCCAGCACCCCGGTCCACCACGGGTTTTCCCGTTTGTTGTGGAGAGCGACGGCATACATTTGGTGTCCCTGCCCTCATTTGTTCACGGAGGGTCACGCGTTGCTCGACACTCAGGCGCCACCTTATTTAGGCTCTATGGTTTCTTCCGCGATCAGCGGACGCGCGCAGCGGGCACGCGCCGATGTTGTGCCTAAATCAAGCCCGTCTGCGCCCGTCCGCGCTGAGTTTGCGCAGGGGGCCAGGGAGGCTGGCCCCCGTCCTTCCCTTCCTCAAGTAAGCCCTCTTTACTCAACCCAAACTCTATTGGCACTAAAACCCCCCAGAAAATCCTGCCATTACATTCTTTGCCCTGATGCCTTCTTTGGCACATTTAGCTGCAGATGCAATTCCAATCGCCCTAGATCACCGAATGTCATGAAGGTGAAGCCGGACACTGGGGTGTTCAAGCTCCCCCCCAGGCAAATGAAGAAGGCTTTCTTATTAATGCGAGATCTTTAATTAAAATTAACATTGCCTTCAAAGACTTTGTTTTATTGAGGAAACCCTCCTGGGTATTTATCACTGAAACCTGGGTTTCGGAATCCTCAGGTCCTGATCTCGTAGACGCAATTCTCAAGGGCTATGCCCTGACTAGGATGGACAGAACTGGGCAAAGAGGAGGAGGGCTAGGAATACTACATAAAAGCTCCTCCATCTGCCGAACCGAGCATCTCTCTACTTCCTCAGATTCTTTCCAGGCCATGTACTTCTCCATTAACTCCACTCCCTCAGTCTCCTTTTCTGGCATCTTTTTTTACAGGCCCCCAGGTCCCAGAACTACCTTCAGTCAAGATCTGATGAAGATATTAGAATCTTTTATTGATAGACCTAACCTCACTCTTTTAAGTGATTTTAATTTTCATCTGGAAAATATGAGCTTCAGAGGCACCCTTTGCCTGTAAACCCTGTACTCATGTGGCCTGATTCAACTTGTTGATAGCCCTACTCACTTAGCGGGCCAAACGCTTGATGGTGTTTTCTCCAATGATCCTAGACTGAAGGCAGGTACCCCTATCCCTCTGGCCTGGTCAGATCATTTGGCTGTGCCCTTGGAGCTTAAAATCTATCATACTGTTTCTTCCCACCTGGACCCCAAGAAATGGGAACTCAGAAGGAATTTTAAAGAGATTAATAATGAAACACTTGCCCCATTTATGAATAGACTTAGGCCCTTCTCAAAGAAGGACACCAACTCCGCGGCTCTGGAATTCTCCAATACCATCTCGGGGGCCGTGGACATCCTAGCCCCTGCCAAACAGCACTACTCTGCAAGAAGGAGCCCTTCTGCCCCCTGGTTTTCAGATAGACTCAGACTACTGAGGCAGGGTTGCAGAAAACAGGAGAGGCACTGGCGGGCTCATCTTGATCCTATCGAGAAGGAACAACATAAACATCTCTTAAAAGAACACAAGCTAGCAATAATTGAGGAAAAAAGGGCTTATTATGTTACTCTGACTGCCTCTCTGAACTCTCCCAGAGACCTGTTTAAGAATATAGACTCCCTTTCTGCCCCCCAGGCTGTGGATCCCATAGTGGAAACCCAGGAGCTTTGTGATAGAATCTCAATCTTTTTCCAATCCAAAATTGTTGATATCTATAATTCCCTGGAATGCCTCAACCTGGAGCTGGGTTTCCCTTCCCCCCCTCTCCTCCCGGCAGCTGGGTCTCAGGTTAATGATTCCGGTGCTAGCTTCCTTAATTTCCCTCTCCTTACCCTGGAGGTGTCATGAGCAGGACTACGGAGGGGTTGCCATCTCTGTTGGAGAATACCTATACTAAGAATTGCAACTACCAGAAGGCTGAGCAGGAGGGAGGAGTCATAGTCTATTTAGTAGCCTGCCTCCTGAGGCGCTGTGTACGTGATTTTGTTTGTGACCGGAGTTCGGAACCAGAGGATTCTCGCTTAGGCTGTGTCAGTCAAGGGCGGCGCTCGTTCGAGTAGAAGGGCATGCGGCGGCTGCCGTGTGCCTCAGCGTTGTAGCGGTGTTTCTTGACATTCCCAGTATCGCCGGTTGGAAAATTCCCGGCGTTACAGGTGCGGAACCGCGGCTGATTCCTCTGGCGGCCTTTCCTACAGGTCCTTGTTCCCTCGGCCGAGAGAATACGAGTGGGGAGTGGCAGCTCTCCTTTAGTGCGTACAGGGGCTGCTGTACGCGGTTCTGACACCGGCTGGTGTTAGGAAGTCCTTGAGAGGAGTTGAGGATTGGACTTCCATTGAAAACTTCGGATCCGTGAGTTGTGTACATAATAGGAACTGGTGAGCGCAAGAGCGTCTATGATAAGACGCACAAAGCATTTGGAACTTGTTTGCTGCGATCTGGGCGATAGCGTTTTTCTTTGACTCTTGGAACTTTATCAGTAGAACCGGATTGTGGAATAGTGAACTCAAGACTGTGCTTAGCTGTGTTTCACATGAGAGACTGTACAGACTATTCAAGTCGTCATTTATTTTGGAGCACTCTAATTTTTGTATTTGGATTCACGTAGGGTTATAGGGATTATCATTTTGGTGTTGTCCCAGGAAGGCTGGAAGGTGTGTGAGTGTGAAAACCGCATTGGAGGAGTGTTTTGGGGTGTGAGGAGGTTTACTGAAAGCTGACCTTGTTTATTGCCTTCTAGAGTGGTGCTTTGAAACGGAAGAAGGCTGCCACACTACCTACCGGGAGGGAGAAGAAAGTATAGCTAGTGCCCGTGGTAGGTGCTGTCCTAGCGAGATATACTGAGAGTAGTTAGTAGTGTTATGTACTAATGAAAGATTTGTTTTCTTGTCTCTTCTCTCCTTACAGCCTCCTGTCCCGTTCCAGTCCCTTCCTGGTCTTTTTTCCCTCACCTGATTTCCTTATTCTCTGTTGATTTTGTTTTCAGAGGATAGGGTAGTCTGGAGGTGGACCCCTATATAGCATTGCCCTGATCCTGAGGATACACGGTCGTGACAGGAGGGGATCAATTTTTTCCTTGACAACACTAAATCTGGTCCCCCTCTGGATCCTTGTCCGCTCAAGGTCCTGAAGGCCTGTAGGGAAGTGGCTATTCCCCCCCTTCTAGAGATGATGAACTTAGCATTTACGGAGGGAATTTTCCCTCTCTCGTGGAAAATGGCAGTCGTTAAACCTCTCTTGAAGAAGGCCTCTTTGGACCCTGGGGTGTTGAAAAACTTTTGACCTATCTCCTTACTACCTGCCTCCGCTAAAATACTTGAATCTCATCTTAACTGCTAACTTAGCTCCTTCTTGGATGACTCCAGCCTGCTGGATACCTCACAACATGGTTTGCGAAGAGCCCACAGTACTGAATCTGCCCTTACTGTGGTCATTAACAACATCCGCTCGAAGGTCGATAAGGGCCATACTACCCTCCTGGTCCTACTCGACCTTACAGCGGCTTTCGACACCCTTTCTCCCTCTGTCCTGGTCTCTCGGCTTAGGGAGATAGGAGTTGGAGGCCCAGCCCTGAGCCTCCTGGCCTCTCTTCTCAATCAAAGAGAACAAAGGGTGAAGCTGGGTGACTTTCTGTCCCCCTCGAATCTTGTGCAATGTGGGGTCCCCCAGGGATCTTCTTTAAGTCCCACACGTTTTAACATCTATGTGGCCCCACTTGCAGGGGTAGTGAGATCTTTTGGGCTTGAGGTGTTGTCTTACGGCGACGACACCCAAATTATGGTCTCACTCACGCAGTCTGTGAGTGACTCTGCCCTGAACTTCAGAAATTACATGGAGGCAGTATCCCAATGGATGATTCAGAATTTTTAAAGCTTAATGGAGAGAAGACAGAGGTCCTGATCTTCGGGGGCAATCAAGACATCTGGTCGAACGATTGGTGGCCGGTCTCCCTTGGTGATTGTCCCCTTCCCTCTCATTCCGCTAGGAATCTGAGGGTTCTGATAGATACCTCTATTTCTTTTGACTGTCAGGTCATTAGGACCGTTTCCACCTGCTACGGTATTATCAGAATCCTCAGAAAGATTGCATCCTATCTCTCCCCTGATGCTCGGAAGCAAGCCACCGTGGCACTTGTTTCCTCGAGATTGCATTACTGCAATGCACTGTATGTAGGTCTAAACAAGAGTCTCATCCATCGCTTGCAGATAGTGCAAAATGCCGCGGCCAAGATGGTTCCCAACCTTCCCAGGCTCTCCTCAGCATCTTTGGCCAGGAAAACCTATATTGGCTGCCTATCCAGTCTAGGATTTCCTTTAAGATCCTTTGCCTCGCCCATGGGGCTATGTATGGCTCTGGTTCAGAGGGTATCAGGTCCCTCCTCTACCCGTATTCCCCCATTAGGGTCCTCCGCTCATCAAATAAAAATCTTCTCCTAGTTCCTAGATTTGCAAAAGCAAGATGGGGAGGTAGAGCGTTCTTCACCCTGGTACCTAAGCTCTGGAATTCCCTCCCCCCAGAACTAGCAGGACAACCATCTCTTGCGCTTTTTCGTAAAGCATTGAAAACTTGGTTCTTTGTAGAGGCCTACTCGTAGACGTGCACCTGGAGAATTTAGACTATTTGACCTGATTGGCGCCTTGATCCCCTTGGTCTAAGTTGCGTGGTATAAGTCTCCCTTCACTTACTCACTCACTCAATATGTGGGTGTGGACTGCTTGCTGAAAATGCTGGCGCAGTTGATGTGCTTGGTGTAGCAGCAGGTGGGTTCTGGTGCAACCTCCGTCTTTCAGCTCGAGCAAAGTTCTTGGGGTGCAAGTTCTTCACGTGTCGCACCATATTTACTGTGCCAAAGGAGTATTTTTTACATGGATCTCCCCTTGAAAGAGTTGTTTGGCAAATTTTACAGGTTACTTTTGCAGCATTAACCTTTCTTTGCCCTTCTTGAAAAGTGAAAAACTTCCAAATTAGAGCTTCTTTCCTCTTCTTTGGAGCTCCTTCAGGAATTAAATATTCCTCTGAAGAACTGCTGGAAGATGACTCCATTGCTCTTATTATGGTGATCTTCCTTCTATTTGAAAAGATGCTCACAACAAATGCTTCTTCTTAGAAAGTCAAAGTCGAATAATTATAATGGGACAGAACTTTCAACACACGCAATAGGAAAAGTTACGAACCAATCAAATCTCTACTTTTAAAGTCACATGGCTTTGCGTACGCTTATGAAGCGCTTGCGCAGCTCTTTCAATACGAGTACGCATGATGTTCTACGGCGATTTGTGTAATTCTTTTCAAAAATAATATAGGATTATTAAAAGTATTTTTAAAAAATCATAGTTATCCCAAATGTCTGCCCTTAGTATCTACATTAAATACATACATATTTTAAACCAAGTACAAACATTGCCCCCTTTCGCGTACAGAACGCCGTACATGACGTCACACCGAAGCTTTATTGCGACGGGTAACGTCAAAGCATATTCGTACCGTATGCGCGGGTACACGCTGAGTATGATAAGCAGTACAAACTATGGTGCGATCACCCTCTCAGTGACAAATCAGACCTCAGGGCGCACTAAGGACAATGATTAGAAGTGCTGACTCATTGCAGATCCGATTCTGGGCCTGCCTCTGCGTACATTATAACACCGCCCCCATCTCTCTCTGTTGTTAATGGTTAGTGCACACACTCATACTTGCACATGCGCGGTGCACGCCCCCCCACACTACCCACATACCACCACCTAGCATGCTTGGTATCATTTAGCCTGGAAACCAATACATTACCCAATGGCATGTCACCCAGGGCCATCATTCCTGCAGACCGTGAAAATGCTACCAATGACGGCCCTGGCCTTGGTGTGGTCAGCCCCCGCGGTTCCCATATAATGCAGGCACTGACGTGAGCACGCTCTCTTTTGGCTGCCTGTGCTGCGATGACAGACAGACTGTCAAAAACACCCCAGACTCAGCAAAACCACAGCCTTTCAAGACACGACAAAAGACGAGAGAAGCAAAGGTAAGAGAAGACGTCACAACATCAGCCTCCACTGTAAATTGTATATACATAATGCTATTTTTTTATCCTTCATATGGCTTTCCAACCACTCAATCGTTTTAAATTGTACTTACATAATTGAAATATTTCTTTATAAGTCACAAGGTCCTATACACCTCTAATCTTAAAAATTGTGCTTGCATACATTTCTGTGTCGTATTTCTGTACTACGCAACGTGCTTAGGCCTCTATTATTATTAATTGTGCGTCCATGATACTATTTTCTTTTCTGCGTCACGAGGCCATCCCAGGCCTCTATTAACTTATTGATCTTCCTTTGTTTGCTGGAGCAGAAACAGTCTTAACTACGGAATATTAAGAACCCACAATAAAATTCTCTTTTGATAGTAGTTACGCAACTCAGTTTACGATGACTAATCAAAATGTCCTTTTGTTTCCTTCACCAAACATCGTTCAGAAGCAACCATGGCCTATCAAGAGCAATGGAATTCTCTGCAACTTATTGAATATACTTTGACGTATAGGCAGACTTCAAGTTGAATGGTGAACTCCGGTGGCCGCACTCTTAATACAAAGTAAGCACAGCCCCCTAGATCTACAAAGCCTTGATAGCAATGCATTAGAAATCAGTCGTCATAACGGGCGTCAGTAACGCATTAGGCACTTCCCTATAGACACCACTTGAACGCGGCACTATAACAACTGAAATATACCAGGTACACTGCACTCGTAAAACTGTTGTGTTAGCTTTATTTGTGAAACGAGAGAGGGCCATATTATCAACGCTTGGCGACAAAATTATCGCCACTTTATCTGCAGCAAACTGCCGCTAACGTGGCCATAATAGGTTTGATAATATGCTCTATGGAATTCAAATCAATGCTCAGGTTAGATGTGAAGGACATCTAATGTGAGCTTCAATTGGAATTCTATAGAGCATATTATCAAACCCATTATTGCCACTTTAGCGACACTTTCCTGCGATAAAGGGGCAATAAGTTTTGTCGCCCAGGCTTGATATTATAGCCCAGAGTGCATATTGTACAGCAGCTTCTCTGTAAAACATATAATTACCTCAGAGCAGTGACAACAGATAGGTTACAACAGTCTGACAAACAGATCATCAACCTTATTACGCCACTTTTGAGTCACTTGTAACATGGGTAAAGTGATGCAAGGAGCTAGTAGATCTACGTCTGGTTCAACAAAAAATCATAACTCCAGACTCTGCGACACAGTTTTAATGTTGTTTTCTCTCTCTCTCACTCTCTGTGACATCATTTATTTTTCTCTCTTAAACTTAGACACTGCTGTCTACTTGGACATGTAGAAGATCTGTTTAACTTAAGATGTGAACTCCACTTCCTAATGTGTTTGGTACAAAGTTTACACAATGGTAAACACAGAGGCCTAGATCTACAAATCCTTCATAGGAATGCATTAGAAATAATTCGGCATAACGGGCGTCAGTAACGCAGTAGGCACTTCCATATAGACACCACTTGAACGCGGCACTATAACAAGTAAAATGTACCAGGTACACTGCACTCGTAAAACTGTAGTGTTAGCTTTATTTGTGAAACGAGAGAGGGCCATATTATCAACCCTTGGCGACAAAATTATCGCCACTTTATCTGCAGCAAACGGACACTTTCCTGCCGATAAAGGAATTCCAATCAAATCTCATGTTAGATGTGAAGAGCTTCGATTGGAATTCCATAGAGCATATTATCAAGCCCATTATCGCCACTTTAGCGACACTTTCCTGCCGATAAAGTGGCAATAATTTTTGTTGCCCAGGCTTGATATTATGGCCCAGAGTGCGTAGTGTACAGCAGCTTCTCTGTAAAATCTATAATTACCTCCGAGCAGTGACAACAGGTAGGTTACAACAGTCTGACAAACAGATCATCAACCTTATTACGCCACTTTCGAGTCACTTTTAACATGGGTAAAGTGATGCAAGGAGCTAGTAAATCTACGTCTGGTTCAACAAAAGAATCTCAACTCCAGACTCTGCGACACGGTTTTTAGGTTTTCTCCCTCTCTCACTCTCTGTGACATCATTTCTCTATCTCTCTTAAACTTAGACACTGCTGTCTACTTGGACGTGTAGAAGATCAGCCCACCTGAAGTTGTCCATCCCAGTGGCTGCAGTGTTTGGCCGCAAGGTTTATACAACGGTAAGCACAGAGGCCTAGATCTACAAATCCTTCATAGGAATGCATTAGAAATAAGTCGCCATAACGGGCGTCAGTAACACAATAGGCACTTCCATATAGACACCACTTGAACGCGGCACTATAACAGAACAGGAATATACGAGTCGCACTGCACACGTAAAACTGTAGAGTTACCACAACTTGTAATGCTTCAGCTTATTTACTCACATCTACATAATTCTAAACTCTAATTTTCTTTTTTCTTTTGCAGATTACCAATCGGACACCTTTTGGAATCCATTTCACAATTTCTTTATAACATTGTTTAAGTTATTTTGCCGGTTCTAATATAGTTATAATTTAGTTTTTTTTATATTTATTGTTTAATAAAAGTTAATAAAAAAAACACTACATACTTCTTTTATTTTGTGGGGGAGGGGTATGACGGTCCACAATAAAAATAATGTTGAAATACTATAGTAAGATATTCAAGACTAGGATTGAAAACTATTGAGTTCTAACTTACTGATCTAATAAATACAACGGTGAGAAACTACTAAAATGGCGGTGGACGGAGTACGTAATCAACGTTTGGCGCCTCGGCACTACCTTTCAAATAAATATATAAAAAATATGACTGTACAAAACTACAGCACCGGATGAATCACACGAACCAGGAAAAGAAAGCAACAGATTTACTAACTGATATAAAGAAAGGATTGCTTGTTGAACTTGAAGAAAAAAACGTGAACTTCGAAATGATGCTGAGCATGCGAAGAGAGTACAACGGCTCCACCAAAAAAAAGGAACGCTTTACATACAATAGACGATACATTATCGCTGCTTTTATCGACAGGAAACTGCCGATAAAGCGGCGATAATGTGCTTGATAATAGGCCCTTGTAACTTCCCATAGCAGCCCAGGTTCTCATCCTAACCTAGGCTGCTATGGTTATTGACAAGTACATATTATTAAGCCCATTATCTCCCACATACTTCAAAATAAAACCAGAGGAAGGCCATCCCCCAGTGCTTGGGGCACCTTACAAGCCCCCATAATGCAGAAAAATTGCCCCCGTAATTTACTTCCCCGGGACCTAATGAATAAAACGGACTTCTACTTTTTTTTTCACCTTTTCCACCGCGTACAAGTACTGTACGAGTAACCCCCCATTTTTTATAAAAAAAAAAAAAAATTGACCCTAAAGATCCATGTACCACCCCCTGACCAAGACTATAGGCTTAGAATGTTTCTACCCTGCCCTCTTTCCTTATTTCTCAACTTTGTTTTACTGTTTTCTTGTCACTTTGCCAGTGATGTCACTGACCATGTCATGAATGATGTAATATGTGACATCATCAGCAGTGGATTGCGGGTGCGCAAAGTATAGTTAGTACAACTAACTATATAGGAGCAATTTCAATGGTTTTGTATGAGTGAAATGTCCAGCTAACTATAACACCCCTAAAACTTATAGTCTATTGAGTGAATTTCAAAGGTTTTTTAAATGCTAATTCCTAACTATATAAGTCCTGAAACCTATGGTTTTTTCAGTGAATTTCAAAGGTTTTTTATATGCTATTTCCTAACTAGTTTCAAGTTTATTTATTTATTTGTTTGATTATTTAAAATCTTACAAAAATGTGACCTTAGAGAAATTATCAGCATCAATACACATGTATATGTCATACAATTAGTAAATGTCCATAAAAATAATTAAAAAAATAAATAAAAATGATAAAACTAAATAATATTTTCCTTATGACCTTTGGCAATCACATTTAGAATTTTTACAAAAGCAACATTCATTGGTAGGTCATTCGGATTTAGACAGGCCATTATTGCTTGTCTACAGGATCTTATATTTCGTGCATTGAGCAACCTCCTGAGGATTAGTCTCCTTTCTGAGGCTATAGTAGGGCACAAACATACCAAGTGCAGAATGTCTTCGTTTCCCCCCTTGCAAAGTCTGCATAGCATATTCCCCTCGTTTAGTTTCCTGGGTGGGAGATGACACAAACCTGGCCATACACCAAAGCGTGCTCCTATAAATGTTCGCTTGCTTCGGGCTGACCATGCCGTATGGAGGTAGGCTTGGACTTGTTTTTTTTTGTAGCCATTTATGATGGGCCATGAATGCTTACGTTTTGCAAACAAAGCTTTGTCTTTAAGCAGCGATAGGTTAATTACCAGTTTATTAATTGTTTTTTTAAAACTTTCCTGCGTTATAGTGTTTTCCCAGATTGCTGATATTCCGAATTCTACTTTTGCGTTGTTTAGGTATTTCCACGCTTGCAGTTTCTGGTTGTCTTTAACCTCTCTCCACAAAGCTATAGACAATTGATTGTCCTGATAATTTTTTACTCTATTCCAAACTTTTAATATTTGGCCTTGCCGGGCATATAGTTGATTGTTCATACCAAATTCCATCCTTATTTGTGCTTGAGAGGCGTTACATGGTAGGGTAAATAATATTTTATAGGTTTTTGCTACAGCGTTGTTGATAGACACAGCATCCTTCCCATTAAGCACTTCAGCACCGTAAGTTAAGGATGGTAGTAGTTTGGCAGCTATTATTTTTAATAGTGGCCCGTGTGAGAGTGCAGATAGATTCTTTTGTAGGGTTCTAAATGCCGCAATCAAGCTATTAGCCTTCCTTGCGATATCTTGCCTTTGTGGTACAAAGCTTCCGGTCTCATTGAAAAGGACACCGAGATATCGGTAACTCTCCACTTGCTCTAGATGTGTTTGTCCCAGCAACCATTTCATCTTTTGTCTTTTTTTTCCTGTCACAACCATTATTTTTGTTTTTGTCTCATTTATTGTCATTTGGTTGTCCTTTGCATATTTAAGTGTACAATCGATCAGTCTCTGCAGTACCACTTTTGTGTGGCTTAGCAAAACCACATCGTCTGCATATAGCAAGTTAGACATTTGTTTTCCGGCTATCCAAGGTGGATGTGAGTTTACCTCGTTTAGTAATTTGGTAAGGTCGGCCACAAATAAATTGAAAAGTAAAGGTGCGAGCACGCATCCCTGCTTAAGGCCACGAGTCACCGGTATTTTATTGGTCAAAGCCCGGCCATTCCCTATCCTCACCTTGATCCAATTATCAGAGTATAGTAGCTTAATGAGAGTCAGTAGTGAGACTGGGATTCCGTAGCCCTCGAGTTTTTTCCATAGGAGGGGCCTATTTACTAAATCAAAGGCTGATCTGAAATCGACAAAACAAAAATAAAGTGAATGTTTATTAAAAAGTGTCTTATCCATTAGAACTGATAAAACTAACAGGTTGGTTGTGGTGCCTAAGCCCTTAATGAAGCCGGTTTGTGGGTAGTATTGATTTTTCCTTAACCCAATCTGTCAGAATTGATAATAAGAGACCTGCGAATAGCTTGGCATCCGTATCTTGCAGGGTGATCAAACGGTAATTCTCCGGCAACTGCCAGTTACCCTTTTTGAAAACGGGCGATATAAGTGATCCTTTCCAGGATTGTGGTATTTTCCCTGTATTTTCCCTGTATGGATAATTTCATTGAAAACCTTTGTCAGATAGGTAGCCCATAATAGGGGGTCCTCTTTGTATAGGGCAAACGGGATACCATTTGGACCTGGAGCTCCATCCTTTTGTCTCTTAATTATGTTTGTTAGCTCAGTGATTGTAAATTTTATCACCAGATCTATTTCAGTTGGTCTTACAATGGGTTCTTTGTGGCCTCCACCGTTGGTACATGCTTCTATTTCGGTGAAAAGGTTTTTTTTAAGGAACCTTACCCAGTCCTCTTTTGTTATTGGCGAGGCTATTACATGCTTGTTTGGTCTGTTTATTTCATTAATTATTTTCCAAAATTCTCTAGAATTTGGTTGATTACTGGCATGGAATATTTTTGTCCATAGCTCTTGTTGGATTTTATTTTTTCAGACCATATTAATTTCCTCAAATTACTATTCGTATCTCTGAGTTGTATCCTAACGTCTTCATTATCCGGCATCCTGGTAAGTTGTTTCCTCAGCTTGTTTCGAGTCCGCCTCACTTTTTTTATAGTGTAGGGAAGATTGATTTTATTATCATTTATTATTATTTTTTCACTGAGTTTCGATTTCTTAGTCATATTTACATTATCCAACTCTACTACCTTTTCAGTAAATTGTTCCCAACATAGTATTACTGCCTGCGTTGCTTGCTTCTCAAAACAATCAAATGCCAATTTTTTGGCCTTTTTTTCCACAACATATTTTTTATCCGGATTCCAGATAAGTTTCTTATGATTAATTGACGTGATCTGACCACGTGTGGTTAAATAACTTTGATGTCTGGAGATATCAAAACACAATTCCACTATTTGCTGGCTATGATCACTGTCAATTCGCTTATTAAGTAGATAGGTACCAATTTTATCAAACATGTCTAATGACATTAATGTAAAGTCAATTCTGGATTTAGATTTGTGGTTGTAAAATGACCAGCCAGGTGGCTGATCCGTTGGGAACCTTCCATTTAGGACACATAATCCCATTGCCTCCAAATCCATCAGTAGGTTTCTCCCTATTAAATTTCCGTTGGGAGTTGGACTTTGATCCGATGATTGTTCCGGAATGGACCATTCATAGTTTTGAGAGTGAACCAAATCGTTCCGTGTCATCTTAATCAGCAAGTTAATATTAAAATCTCCTGTGGCTAAAATACTGACAGTCTGATCAATCATTAGTTGCTCCAGCAGGAATGTTACCAGTTCGAAGCTTATCTTCTTACGTGATGTCTGATTTGGTGGAATATAAATATTAAGTATCAGTAAGTTAATCCTGTTTTTTAACTCGTCATGCTCCATTGTTATCCTAACGGCTTGTATATTTGCGTTGTTAGTGTCCAGCTGTTCATGATCGATTTTGAGGTTCATCCCAATAAATATTGCCAGGCCCCCACATGGGCGTCCGAACTTGGTATGTTTGATAGCTGGTACATAGAATCCTTTATAACCTTGTAAGAAGAAAGCTTCCGTATTCCATGTCTCTTGCAAACATATGATTTGGTAGATATTTGACAGGGATTCTATTTTTGCGTTTTGGATTTTTTTTTCCAGTCCATTGATGTTCCATGAACATATGGTTAACGGCTGGCAATGATCTCTCCATTCCTTCAGTTTGTTATGGTTATTACCCGGTCAGAGATCATGCAGAGCATTCCGTATCCAACTCTCATTTATTTGCCGAGGTTCTAGCGGTTTTATTTCTTCCGGGTTCTCCTTTATGATCTGGTGTGATCTAGCCTGTGGGTTTTTTAGTATTGAATATACTGGAATGTCTCTTATTTCCTTATGGGCATTTTTTGGGAGATCCTTTTTAAACGGACTTGGGTAAGGTTTGGACGGAGGATGAGCAATTTTAATCCCCCAGCCATCGAAAATTTCTTCCTGTTTTATAATGTGTTCCGTTAAACAAGGGGTGTTGACCGTTAGGACTGTATGTGGGCGAGAGCCATACGTATTATGTGCAAATCCCACCGATTCAATATCTTTCGATGTTATTTTTTCTAACTCAGGAATCGATTTGAATAGTTGTAAGATATTCCCTCTATTCAGAATATCATTCGAACCTCTTGACTTGTAAACTGGTGTAAATATTATTTATACCACTTTCTTTGTATTGCTTGATTCCAACTTGTTTTCACTTTTATTTTGCATAGTTTTAAGGATAATTTGTTTATCTTTTCCTGTCTTTGTAACTGTTAATTCCTCGTGGTTACTGTGATAATCTCCAATATAGCTCTTTTTGCTTGTTGTTTCAGCACCGGTTACAATGTCTTCTGGTTGATTTCCAATATCAGGTCGGTAATCTTACCTTTGGATGGAGTTTGTAGGATCAGTCATTAAATTGTTTTTTTCTTGACAAACTGTTCTCCGTATCCTTAGACCTGAGCGGTTGTTTCTTCCATTTAATGAGATGTTAGGCTCAACTCCGGATGGCACCATTTGAGTATCATTAGAGTCACTATGTATATTGCATGGATAATTCCAGGCTGTACATCCCTTTCCATTTTGAGTATTACTTACTATTGGTTCCTGAGATCCATTCCGGTTATTTATTGTCTGGATTTTTTTCCCAAGGGGTAAATATCCACCAATTATTTTGGCCACATTATCATTCGGTTTGGTTTCAGTGGGGGTATTTGACTTGTTTTCAAACTGATTATCGGCCTGTTTATTGAAGATATCGTAATATTTTTCACCTTTTACGCTCTTGCCCACGGTATCAAGCTGGATCTCCTCCATCTCACTTTTTGTCAGAGTTGGTTCTTCTTCGATTAAGTCTTCCGGATCAGAATCCTGGGATTCTTCTGGTGGAGGGTATACATTTACAGTGTTTTGATTTCTTAGCTTATTTCTGGACTTGCGGATTTTTTTCCTTTGTCTCTTTGAGAGTTTGTATCCTTGGCAATTGATTTTATCTTTTTCTGTAATTGTGTGTCCAACAAGCTTTTGCGTGCCTGCGGGTGGTGATTCGGTATCCACATTCTGCCCTACCGTTTTTCCTTGAAGTTTTGGTATATTTACCTCTTCTGAGTTAGTTTTTTTTGTTTTTTGAATAATGTTATGATCTTCAGCGGGCTGTGTGGTTTGACCAACTTTTACTTTTTGTAAGATTTTAAATAATCAAACAAATAAATAAATAAACTTGAAAAAAACTCTTGTGTCTCGGTTCTACTGAGACACAAAATGGCGGACTCTCTGGACTGTTTGGAATGTTGACAGACACCTGAGAGCTTTCCGCTTGCGCACTTCCATGGCGCGCCGGGTGCGCTCCCCAGTACGCGTACCGGTAAGCGGTCAAAGCGCGCATATAGATATATATGTGTTTTTGAAGTTACTTTTCATAAAAACCACTGGAGCGATTTAACCAAATATAGAAAAGGCACTTCTGCGTACCAGTCCCTACAATTTTGCAAAGTTTGGTGTAATTCCATTCAGCGGTTCGGGCTGTAGCCGAGTCTGACCGTCCTATGGAAATTAACATGGGGAAAACATGTTTTGGGCCCCCCTTTTTTCTCGGCCCCCGCATGACGAATCCCCCCGAAACTTCCAGGGAAGGAGCGGAGCGGAGCTGGCCTAAAGTTTGGAGAATTATACGCAAATTCCTCAACCGCCACCAAAGTTATTCCCAATAGAATGTTGTGGATTTCCTATAGGTCCTAACTCTATATACCTACTGGCTATCGCCAGTAGGTAATATATATATATATATATACATATATATATATATATATATATATATTACCTACTGGCGATAAAAGGGTCTCGCGGGGGGAGCGCCTGGTACGCGCACCGGGGAGCGTACCGGGGAGCGTGAGAAATAGTGAAAATAATAGTGTAAAATAATCATTTTGAGTGATTACAGGTAGGGTAGCTCTGAAAAGAGCTTTTGGGTTCTGTGGCTGTTT
Organism: Lissotriton helveticus; assembly: GCF_964261635.1. Classification (NCBI taxonomy): domain Eukaryota; kingdom Metazoa; phylum Chordata; class Amphibia; order Caudata; family Salamandridae; genus Lissotriton; species Lissotriton helveticus. The sequence continues at coordinate 1,952,616,875 of NC_136063.1, forward strand.
TAGGTACCTACAAGTACGTCCCACACACACACCCACACGCACACAACCCTACACCCCCACAGTCACACACTCTCCACACACACCTTACACACGCACACCTCCACCCACACCCAAACACCCCACAGCCCTACACTGACACCTTATACATCCACACCCACAACCACACATCCCACACACCTAGACACACACACACACCTCACCCCCAACACACACACGCATACACAGATACCTCACAGACACACCTCACACATCCCACACACCTCCCCCCCACACACACACACGCACACCTCACAGACACATCCACACATCTCACACATACACACACATCCTATACACATACTCCCCACACCCACACAGACCCCAAACACACCTCACACACCCACACTTCCACCTACACCGAAACACCCCACACACCCACACCCACACACACACTTTACACACCCACATCCCCACCCACACCCACATACCCCACACAGATATACACCTCATCCCCCCCAGACACACACACATACACACCTCACAGACATACCCCGCACATCCCCCACACACACCTCCCCCACCCCCACACATGGGGAAAACTCAGTGAAACACTAAAATAATAATTTAAAGTGCTTAGAGGTAGGGTATCTCTGAATAGAGTTGTTGTGTTGTGTGGGTGATTTAAGAACCAACATGTAGGTACCAATGCAGAGTCTTAAATTCAATGTACACTGTTTACTCTGTAGATATTTTGCATGTTGTTATAGAAGTTATTGTGGTATATGGAATGCATACCATAGTCTGTCAGGAAAACATAAAGAACATAGAGGCAGGAGATGAAAAAGAGATGTCAAATACACTTTAGAGATAATATAGTGGGAGAAAGGAAGTATCTATGAGGAAAATTACTATGTAAAACAAAAAAGTTGCACAGTATACTATAAGTCTCACATTATATTATATTCATTTTGGTACTATTTCATTGATTACATATAAAAAAGAATAATGTCTGGAACAATTTTTAATTATTAAATATAAATGTATTGCTCTGATTTTTCAAAATTTAATAAGACTGCCAACATTATGTCGTCGGGAATGTCCTCATTTGGATTACATGATTCCATTTCTTCCACATATTTCAGAAACTCTTCATCAAGAGACTGATCCAAAAAATCTGAATCGTTATTCTCTTCCTCTGGATTGTCCTGAAGATCAAGTTCGAATGAAATATTACATTTAATTTGATCTCCTTCCATTATGTTGCTGTAAATTGCATGAAAAATAAATATATCAGTAGAGATAGGGCACTGTTGGGTTTAAGTTCAGACAGGTAGTTTTGATTTTTTAACAGTGAAGTTATCTTTGGGCAGTGTATGGTATCAGGCTGGAAGTAGAAATATAAAAAAAGTGTATGTGATGAAACCTAAGTAAATTCATAATTATACAAGACAAGCCTAAATCCATCCATAACTATAACAGAGAAGTCTATCTAAATCTATAACTATTACAGAGGGATAGTATATAACTATCAGAAAAAGTTTTCCATATTAACTTAAAGTGCACAATATACTTTATTTTTCAAAATAACAACTTAACTTTAAAAAGAAGTTGAAGTTATTAGTGAAAATCCTTTTGAAATGTACACCAGGAAGTAGTAGTCAAAATGGCTTTGTTTCCCTCTCTTTCTTTATATATATTCAGGTACATAACCAATCAAATGTCAGGTAAAAAAAGTAGAAAATGAAAGTAACATTTTAATTGGTTGTCAATTCTAACACTTCAGATGTGTTTTTGTGATGTAATTTACCTCAGGGTATTTAGAGAGGTCTACAGGCTAAATGGCTCAATGGAATTCCATCGAATTTGGGAAAATGATAGGGATTGATATGTAGTATGAGCTATTCTATATTTGCTGAAAGTGTCTCCAGTGGTTTTTATGTAAATTAACTTTTAACATTTTTGGGAGCGCTTCCCGGTGCGCGCCCCGGTACGCGTACCGGCAGCGCTACGGGAGTCCTCCATTTTGTGTTTCGGTAGATTTGAGAGAGAAAATGGAGGACAAACAACGTTGGGAATGGGTATAAGGGGGCATCGTAGGCACTCCTTGACCCTCTAGGTTTTCTGACCCTTAGGAGGCCGAAATAGGCAAATAAGAAAAAAAAAGGTTTTATTTTTTGCGGGGGGAGCGCCCGGTACGCGCACCGGGAAGCGTACCGGGGAGCGTACTATAGTGAAAAATAGTGAAAAAAGTTAGAAAAAGATAATCATTTGGAGTGATCAGAGATAGGGTAGCCCTGAAAAGGGCTTTTGGGTTCTGTGGCTGATTTAGGTACCTACAAGTAGGTACCAATGCACAGTCTTAAATTCAGGAGGAATATTCTATTCCCTTCATCTGAGAAGTGCACACCATCTTCTCTGTAAATATCTTGCATGTTGTAACGCAAGTTGTTGTTGTATATTGAACCCATTCCATAGTCTCTCATGTAAGCAGAAACAGATTTATTCACATGTTTCCGTGCTTTTTCAAATTGTGGACAAAATTGGTTGGACCACTTCCATTTCTGCCTTTGGCATATATTGGAATATACCAAGGCAGTTTGTGGAAAAAGTGCCATCAATTGATCAAAGGTGTCATTTAAAAGCATTTCCAGACCTACACCAGTCAAAGTGCCCAAGTCATTTCCTCCACAGTGCACAATTAACAGGTCAGGGTGTGGCAAATGCAAAAAGGTTTTCACCAATGGAATCAATTGGTGACATTTTAATCCTCTCTGGCCAATCCATTTGATGTTCACGTTTGATAAATCAAGGTTGTGAAAATTTCTGGTACTAGCATACCTTTGAGCCCAGTGGATATAGCTATGTCCAATAATCCAGACAGAATACATGGTGAGAGGAGATTCTGATGCAGTCAGATGAAGTGTGGAACAGAAATGGCAGTTGGAACAATAGGAGGTTGCAAAAAAAAACTGTGGAGTTTCAGTGCTCTTGAATCACAAGCAATGATTGGTAGAATGAGATAGGTGAAAACTGAAAGTTAGGGTGCATGGTTGTGTTCTGTGCAAGAAGTAATTTGAATGGTTAAAAAAAATGTCATTTAAAGAAACATGGCACCAGATAAGCTGGTGTATTTGCAGGTCAAACATCTTTGCAGAGGTGATTTGCAACATTGTAGAATAAACTTTTAACCCTGGCAGCTCAGTGAGGAGGGAGTTGCTATGGTAACAGGTAGAAAAGGCTGAGGGGGGAAGGGTGTCGGTTTGAAAATACAGAGGGAAGAGTTTTGATTGGTTACCATGAGGAATATGTGTGTACAATTAGAGGATTTCTGTGCCTTTATGGTTTGCAGTGCCTGGAGAACATACCTTTTGCTCTGCTAAAGAAACATTGATGTGTGTATCTGACACTGTTCTGAATCTCCTAAATCATTTGTAAAGGTGAGTTATGATTCATTTAATATACATAGAGACTTGTATACTCTATGGAGAAGATTTGGAAGCAAATTGTGGTTTTTTAATGTTGCGTTGTGTCATGCTTTTTGATAATGCCTGGTAAAAAGTTCCTACTGCATAGTATTTTGTAAAATTGTGAAGTTTTAGTAGTAATATGGAATGCTTTTATTTGGGACCTGTGCTGTGTTTTGTAAATGTGAAGTCAAAAACGATTTTGTGAAAAATGAATGGATTTTACATTTTTTAAAAGGAATAAAGAATGTGTGCATGTTTAAAGAAAAACATTTGACTCTTTACAATGATGTTACCTGTGTTAACTCAGTGTAGGAAGCATATTGAGTTTGTTTGCATAGAGGAATTGTATTTTGTAAAATTGTGAAGCTTCATGTGCAAGATTTTGCCTCAGTCTTATCCCTGCTGTGAGGCAGATGGTTGTAAATATGATCTGTGCTGTGTTTCCTAAATGTGATGTCAAGATTTTGGGGAAAATAAATGGATTTTATATTTTTTAAAGGGAATAAAGAATGTGTGCATGTTTAAAGAAATATATTTGACTCTTTACAATGATGTTACCTGTGTTAACTCAGTGTAGGAAGCATATTGAGTTTGTTTGCATAGAGGAATTGTATTTTGTAAAATTGTGAAGCTTCATGTGAAAGCGTTGATTGTATTTTGTAAAATTGTGAATTTTTAGTCGTGACATGGAATGCTTCTACATAGGACCTGTGCTGTGTTTTGTAAATGTGATGTAAAAAACGATTTTGGGGAAAATAAATAGTTTTTACATTTTTTAAAAGGAATAAAGAATGTGTGCATGTTTAATAGAAATACATTTGACTCTTTACAATGATGTTACCTGTGTTAACTCAGTGTAGGAAGCATATTGAGTTTGTTTGCATAGAGGAATTGTATTTTGTAAAATTGTGAAGCTTCATGTGCAAGATTTTGCCTCAGTCTTATCCCTGCTGTGAGGCAGATGGTTGTAAATATGATCTGTGTTGTGTTTCCTAAATGTGATGTCAAAAACGATTTTGGGGAAAATAAATGGATTTTACATTTTTGAGTATAATGTGGCGCAAAGGTTTAAAAAATGACGCATACATGCGTCACTTTTTAAATATGGGGGAAAAAGGTACATGTTTGGGCTTTCCTGGGGAGCCTAGGTGGTGAGGATTGTATCTAAGTCTGCAGTGGACTAGGCTTCATGAAGCATATCCCTGTCTGCATTCTTAGACATAGTTGTCAATTTGACTCTTTACAATGATGTTAGCTGTGTTTTAAAACAGTGTAGGAAGCATATTGAGTTTGTTTGCATAGAGGAATTGTATTTTGTAAAATTGTGAAGCTCCATGAGAAAGCGTTTGCCTCACTCTTATTCCTGTTTTGAGGCAGGTGCAAGATTTTTCCTCAGTCTTATCCCTGCTGTGAGGCAGATGATTGTAAATAGGATCTGTGCTGTGTTTTCTAAATGTAATGTCAAAAACGATTTTGGGGAAAATAAATGTTTTTTACATTTTTGAGTATAATGTGGCGCAGAGGTTTAAAAAGTGACGCATCTACCTACATGCGTTAATTTTTAAATATGGGGCAAAAAAGGTACTTGTTTGGGCTTTCCTGGGGAGCATAGGTGTTGAGGCTTGTGTCTAAGAATGCAGTTATGGATTAAAGATGCACCCAAATTTGGAACAGATTCAGATGAGACAGTCATGAGTTTCATTGAAGAGTATTCAACATGTGCTGTTCCGAAAACTACGGAAGAAAACAGTTTAAGGCAACAAGTTTTACGCTTTCAATCCCATCGTTGTGGAAAGTACTGTCGTCGAAAATTCAGAAACAAGGACAAGTTCTACACAAAATGTCGTTTCGCTTTTCCACGACCAGTGATTTCTAAAGGAAGAGTAAATAATTTAATGTCTTCTCTGCGACATACTGTGACGAGGAAATCACCAAAAAATACATACAATTTAAAAAGAGACGAAGAGTCCAAGTACATCAACGACTACAATCCAGTGATTTTGTCCATGTGGAATGCTAACATGGATATTCAATTCGTTGCTGACAACTCTATTGCTGTAGCTCGATATGTGACGTCTTACATCACAAAAAAAGAAAAGACAGAACTGAAGGAAATGTGGGAGGACATTTCACATGAAAAGAGTCTAAGCAAGAAATTGTACAGTTACAGTCTGAAGATGTTGTTGCATCGAGAAATTGGAGCATATGAATGTTCTGATCGATTGTCATCAGCAAGTCTCTATGCCAAATCTAGAACCATCATTTGGGTGAGTCTAGGTCTTGCTGCAACACGAAATCGAGTTTTGAAATCTGTACAAGAGATAGAGTATTTGGCGGAGAAAGAACCAGAAAGTACAGATATTTTTAAGACAAACATGTTGGATACATACTATCCAAATAGAAGTCATCACCTTGAGAACGCTTGTCTCTATGAAGTTCTGCAAAGATATATTTATAAGAGGAACATCAGAGAAGATATCAATAATGGAATATATGGAGTCATTGGATGTGAAGGATGTCTAGTGAAACAGAAAAAAGGTAGATTGATTAATCATCGCAAATTGAGTTGTGATAATACAGATAAAAGAGAATTTTATTATTTGGCTCTTTTGCAACTGTTTAAACCATGGCGTGAAGAAGAGGAACTTCTTGGAGATTTTCTCTGTTATGAAGACTCCTTTAATGCAACGAAGGATACCATAGAATGTCCTGTTTTTCCAAATTATCTGCAAATGTTGAATGAAGAAATAGAGCAAGAAGCCACAATTGCTGGAGAGATTGCGAGAGACAGTTCTCAAGGTAGTCAGAGATCTACTTCATTGAGTCAGGATCCACTAGGAGGACCAATTATCCAAAATGAAGCTGCTACTGCCATGGATGAGGTGGAAAGAGCTATGGAACAAGCTCAAGATGATGAAGTTAACTTAGAAGATTTGGTGAAGCAACTAAACCTTGAGCAGAAACAGATATATGACGAAGTCAGAGAACAGGTTGAACATGGATTCAGTCATGAGAAAAAAAGAGTGCTCATGTACATCATTTAAGCCTGTCCAACTGTACGTGAGTGGAGAAGCGGGAACTGGAAAAAGTTTTCTGATTAAAGCCATTGCAACTTATCTGCAGAAAAGGACTGAATCACTGCTGTCTTGTGTTGTTACTGCTCCAACTGGGCTGGCAGCACATAACATTAAAGGGATTACTTTACATCGTTTACTGATGCTGCCAGTGGAGCATGATAACAAATTGCAATATCACAAGCTATCTGGAGATGCGTGTTCCGAAGTTTCGAGAGTCCTGAAGAAAATGAAACTTCTTATCATTGATGAAGTAAGCATGGTGTCAAATATAATGCTTGCTTTTGTGCATTTGAGAATGCAAGAAATTTTTAGAACAGACTATGATGTCTTATTTGGAGGAAAACATATTATTGTTTTTGGAGATCTACTGCAGTTGACTCCAGTGAAAGGACAACCTGTGTTCAAAATGCTCACGCATGAAGATACCAGGAAGTGCCTAGGAAGCATTGGAAACGTCAATATATGGTTAAACTTCAAATATGCAGAACTGCTTCAAAATATGCGGCAGGAACAAGGATGAAGATTATAAAAATATTTTACAAGATGTAAGAGTAGGAAAAATAAGTCAGCAAGGGAAAGAAGCTTTACATGCACGGTTAATTTATAATTTGTACCCAAATGAAAACATTCTTCCAGAAAATATTTTTAAGAAAATTAACGAGAAGAAATCTGCCATATGTTTGATGCCTACTCTGAAAGAATGTTCCATGTTCAACATCAAAATGCTGAAGTTAGAAAATGAAGAGATAGTGAAACTGGAAGCTATTGATAAAATAGAGCATAAGGGAGCAACAATTATTTTGTCAGAAAATTGGAAATTAAAATTGGATTCATTGGAGAAGACTATATCTAAAACTGCTGGTTTTGAAAAGACTCTGAATGTTTGTTTGAATTGTCGTGTCATTTTGAGAAGGAATTTAAATGTTGAAAGAGGTCTGGTAAATGGAGCAATGGGTCATGTTGTTGGTTTTGTGAATTACAAAAATAGAGATGGAATTGAAATTTTAAAAATTATATTTGATGGCATTGATGAAATAGAACACATTTTTCGTTGTTCAGCTAGATTTTAGCTCGTGAAAGAATTATATGTTCGCCGAAAACAGTTTCCTATTTGTTTGGCATATGCGTTGACAATTCATGAATCTCAAGGTTTAAGTGTAGATAGCGCTTTAGTGAACATTGGAAGTTCTGTGTTTAAAGAGGGTATGGCATATGTGGCTTTATCACGAGTCAGAACTTTATCAGGATTGTACTTGATTGAGTGTGACGAAACAAAGATTTGTGCAGATCTAGATTGTGTTAAAGAATACAATAGGTTAAGAAGAGAGTATGCTCCACATTTGCCTCAATATCCTCTGGTTGAAAAATGTGTGGTAGGCCGAAAAAGAAGAAATGAGAGTAATTGCAGTGAGGTAGTAGCAAAAAGACAAAAAGTAGATGAAACTGTCATGAGTGATGTAATATGTGACGTCATCAGCAATGCATTGCACGCGCAAATTATAGTGAGTCCAACTAACTATAACGTGGGAATTTCAATGGTTTTATGCGAGTAAAACTTCCAGCTAACTATAACTGGTGTAAAACCTATGGTTTTTTCAGTGAATTTAATAGGTTTTTTTAATGCTAATTCCTAACTATAACTGGTGTGAAACCTATGGTTTTTTCAATGAATTTCAATGGTTTTTTAATAGCAAATCTTTATAGGTATAAAAAATAATAAATTTTAAAGCGAATTTTATATTGTATAAATATGTCATTTTTTTTGTATTATTATTTTTTTTCATCCCGGGGTGCTTACCGGTGAACGCACAGGTAAGCGCAATGTTACGGCGCGCCCCGGGGCGCGTACAGGTGAGCGTCCCGATAGCACTATTGCCGCGAACGAAAACAACATCGTGACATATCGTGTAGCCGCCACGTCTTGCGTCATAAGACACGTATCGCGTAGCCGCGAGATGCGTCTTATGACGCACCGCGTAAGCGCACCCGGAAGCACATACGATCGCGCAACGTAAGCGCACCGATGCGCTTACGATACAGTGAATATATATATATATATATATATATATATATATATATATATATTGCTTGAGGTATGACGGGTAACTATTCGTAGAATAGGTCTGGATGTGCCAATTGTAATGTTTAATTCCTACACAGATGTTTCTCCCTTTCTTATTGTTAGATATGTGGTATTGCCTGTTGATCTCATTCTAGTCTACATTAGACAGAAGAGGTGATGCATACAGGTATAAGGACATTACATGGTATTTAGATCAGTTGGATTTAAATAGTGAATACAATGATGGACGTATTTCTGATACACCTTTTGTTCTTTCATACAGGGAAGAGTCTAGACGGGTCTTGATACAAACGCACACTTCTGCAGTACAGTTATCAGCAGACATCTGTTTTTTCTTCCCTTCCTCTTTGGTTGGGATTGACTTTGAACTCTGTTGGGTCATCGCAAATGATAGGGAGGCTGGGACCTAGCATCACAACCTACTCGTGGTTCTGTGTAAAAATCCAGGTGAGATTTCCAACTGAGCGACAAGCCCAAGCGGAGTTTTCACCTGAGCGATATGGTGATATCACAGTAGCGGACTTGACCCATATGACGGGCAATCTCCAAAATGAAACACAGGCATTGTCCCTATGGGTTGATACCCTACAATGGTTAGGGGCTGCTGGAATTAGTGGACAGCCATCAGGACAAGGTGCCAATGTTACAGGAGTTACATTTCCTACATTAACCACCACTACAGGTTTAGGGCAAGGTTCAGGGGCACCGTTATACATGGTACTACCCCTCCCATGATTCTGTTAGCTCCTCCGGAATGATTCATGGGAGATCCCGCTACGTTTGCCTCTTTTGTTAGCCAATATGAATTACATTACCTGTGCAAGGCATCTTGTTTTCCTAATGGACTGTCAAAGGTGGCACATGTGTTATCTTGTTTAGGAGGCACGGCGGCCACATGGTCCAGTCCCTTAGTGGAACAGAATTCCCCATTGTTGTATGATTATGATGCCTTCAAAATTGAACTAAAAAGGCTATTTGAGTGACACTCCTTTATGCAATCTGTGGACACTGAACTACTACATTTAATACAGGGTCATAAAGACCTTATGACATATGTGTCCAATTTCAATAAATTGGTTGCAAAAGCAAATTGGCCCGAATATAAACATAGTTCATTATTTTATAGGGGCTTAAAAGATAAGCTAAAACAGCTTTTATCTCAGGTAGTTGACCCTCCCCAATCATGTATTGATGTGATTGAGCTAAACAGCTTTTGTCTCAGGTAGTTGACCCTCCCCAATCATGTATTGATGTGATTAAGCTAAAACAGCTTTTGTCTCAGGTAGTTGACCCTCCCCAATCATGTATTGATGTGATTGATTTAGTGGTAAAACTGGATCATCACCTTACAGAAAGTCATAGGGATAAGGGACGTACCGATACCAGAATGTATGTTTTAAGAGACAAGAAACCAGAACCTGAGAAAACTCCTGAAGAGCCAGAGCCTATGCAAATAGGTAGCATGGGAGGGCCATTGAGCGAGGATGAATAACAGAGATGTTGAGACATGAAGTTGTGTTTGTAATGTGGCAAGAAAGGCCGCTTCTTATTTATCTACACCCTTAAGCCCAAAAGGAGAGTAGAGTCGTTAAACTAGCTATCCTGAAACCTATTGAGAAAAATATTTTGAGTGCGTGTAGTTTTTCAGTCTCAAACACATTATCTCAACACTTCTTTGATCGTACCCAAATTACTTCACACATATGCATCTATTAATTGCTTCCGGTGCCACCAGAAATCTTATGAACAGAAACGTAGCCAAGCAATTTGGTATACCCATATTGTCCAAAGAAAGGGTGGACGAAGTTAAGATCATAGACAGCAGTGCCGTTAAATAAGGGCCTATTACTCATTCCACTGAGGGACTTTTATTGCATATGCAAGTAAACCACAAAGAAGTGGTGCATTAAGTTTGGCACAGGACCCCTAATTCCAAGCCATACTTGATAAACCTTGGCTTTAGAAAAATAACCCATCCATTATTTAGACTGAGCATACCATGATATTACGGACTAGCTTTTGTTTCAAGCATTTGTTTTATTCTATTACTATGATGAGCTCTAAAAGAGGGTCCCATTAACCATCGTGGTTGATGGTCAAATTATGCCCCCATGATGCCTGGATCTCTCAGCAGTGTTTGATAGAGGAAAGGCAACAGTACTCCCACATGACTGCCAGATTGAACTTATACCTGGGACTTAGATACCTTGTAGCAGGATATACACCTTGAGGGAAAGGAGAATCTCTATCTATGACAATACATAGATGAAATGCTTCGGATTGGGTTCATACATCCTTCCTACTGCCTCTTTGCTTTTATTTTTTGTGACCAAGAAGAGGGGAGAGTTCTATTCCTGCATGAACTACCAAACCCTCAATAATGTGACCATAAAGAACCACTAAACTTTAACTTTGATGCAGTCTTTACTAGATCAAGTCAAAATGCTACGGTCTTTACAAAACTGGACTTAAGGGAGGGACGTACCTTTTGGTATGCGTCAGAGAAGGAGCCAAATGGAAAACAGCTTTTTGATCAAATTAGGTTAATACAAACACTTGGTCATGCCCTACAGGCTCTGCAATGCCCCAGCTGCCTTTCAATTGTTTATTAACTTGCATTTACAGGAATATTTGGATATAGGGGCTTTAGCCTATATCGATGACATTCTGATATATTCTGCCTCACCACTAGAACATGAAAGGCATGTTTGAGCTGTTTTACAGAAGGGAAGGGATCATCGCCTGTTTTGAGAATTGTGAATTTAAATACTGTTTCCTTTTTGGACAATATCTTATCTGCACAGGTCATTTGTATCGATCCCAAAAAAGTGATGGCACTCACTTAGTGGTAGTCCCCACTGACTGTTAAGAAAGTGCAGAGCTTTCTCGACTTTGCTAACTTCTATCAAAGATTTATCGATCATATTTCTTCCTTAGCCTCACTCATCACAAGGTTACTGCACAAAGGCAGGAAGTTTCAGTGAATAGAAGAAGCAGAGAAAGCATCCCTGAAGCAGAAAATAGCCTTCACTCGTGCCCCCATCCAATGGCATCCAGATCCCACCCAACCATTTATTGTAGAAGCAGATGCCTCACAGGTAGAGGTGGGAGGAGTCTTATCCCAAGAGAGAAGGGTACAGGGAAGTTGCATCCTGTTGCATTCTTCTCCCATAAATTGAGTCCAGCTGAGACAGGGAGTTGTTGGCTATTGAGAGGACGTTTGATGAATGGCGACAGTACTTTCTGGGTTCTCTATGTATGGTCACTGTCCTGACAGATCATAGAAACTTAGGGCCAGATGTAGGTAATCCAAATTTACAGATTCTAAAATACTGAATGTTACAGATTCGGTATTTTAGAATCGGTAAATGCTATGTAGAAAAAATTTGTATCGGTACGATTCGGTCTTTACCGATTTGGTAATTCCCATTCATTCCTCTCTACGCGCTGTGTAATTAAAAGTGATAAAGAAGAGGTTCATACGCAAGCACAGTGATAGCTTTAGGGTGGACTCCATTCGACTTGGCAGTTCTTCGGTGTTGAATGGATGCAACAGCACTCATGGTGAACAAAGGGTATATGGAAATGCAATAAACTTATTGAACATTGCAGGTCTTAGGATGGATCCAAGGAAGATGTCTGCAATCCTCTGGCAATTGAGACTGTCTTTAGTTGACAAAGTTAAAGGAAAAACGTTCACAGTAAAGTTTGTAATTCTTAAATCGCACACTATAGATCCTGTTGGGGTGATGATATGGCCATTGAAAAGGTGGTGCACTTGGACATTCGATTGCCGACCTGTTAAATAAGAGCTGCATTAATTGGTTAATAAAGAAAACAGTGCATCATTGCATGTGCCATCATCAATCACTTTCTTTGGAGTTTCTATGCTTTTCTTTAAGGGTGGGCTCTCCACACTCCATTCACGCAAATGTTTAGTGAGGCACGGGAAGGTGGCTCTAGTCAGGCTATCTATTTTGATGGGTTACATTATAGAGTGGGATGCATTATTTTTATGGGTTGTTGGTCTTCACGCCTCTCCATGATTGAAGAGATATTTTACTGAGTGATCTTTGTGAGCATGCGGATGGTCTCAGTTAATAACTAGTGCTCTGTGGGTGATGCCAGCCCTCCAATATCCTATCGCTCCTAGTGCATGCATGGGGGTGCTTACCAGTGCGGATGGTGTCTTTTGAACTATCAATGTGAGGGCTGATGTACAAAGATGGGGCAGGTCACAATTGAATGCTGTTAGAGATTGCATCATGTGTGTACCCCTTTAAACCGACATGCAGCATGCAAAGTGACTCTCGTGGTGCCGGGTGTCTTGGCTACGCCCTTTCCTTGGGATTTCTTTTGGGCTAGTTAGTGCTTCTTTTTGTTGGTTTTTTGGGTGCTTCCCTATATTACAAGTGATCTGTTGTCTTTTTTAAATAAAAGTAGAGGTGGTGGGGAAGCTGTTCCATGACCGTGTACATCACTGCTGTTGTTGATGTGCAGTGTTTGAAGCTGGGATTACTGTTTTTTCTTGAAGGTATATGTAAGACATTGTGTGTTGGATTATTGCCAGGCCTAATATGGAGATGAGCACATTATGTGTTTTACTCTTGCTCGGAGCTGTGATGAACTCAGCAGATCCCCTTCTTCGAGGCACCCCCCTCTCCCTTGGACCTTGTCTTTTCCATGGGTGTTTGGACCTGTAGATCCTCCTGGCTGTGGCTTGGAACTCCTAGCCAGTGAAATGCTTCTTTTGTTGTTTTGATGGGACATGACCTGGTGACATGACTTTGGACATTTGGATGATGTGAGGGAAAGGAAGATAAAAAATTGCTGCATGGAGAGTTTGGGGTTTTAGGCCAAGAATTAATCGTAATTCATCTAATGATGCTGACAGACTTGGATAGCTAGTTGTTCTGGTGAATTCCCCCACCCAACTGATTCAGTGCCACGTGACACTTTGCCACCTGTCAGATCATGTGTGCTTGCTGTGGAGGTTATGGGTCTTCACTATCCCAACTGTATGAGAAACCTGGCTCGCGACACTGGAGGACAGCTTTGTTTGGAACTATAAGGGGGCCTCCATTTGTCTGGAGGCTTCTGTTTTTTTGGGGGCGCTGTTTGTACCTCACTCCATGAAGATATTTTGATCACGGGGTGGATGCCCTAGAATGGGGTCTTTTCGACTTGGTAATCAGAACCCGGCCCAATTTATTTGTGGGTGCGGGGACCTGGGTGCCTGCTTTTAAGGAATAGACGGGAACCACCCTGCCTCCCTCATAATACTATCCTCCTCCTGGGGTACGGTCAACCAGCCAAGGCCTATCGGATCAGCAGACAAGCGAGACCTAGGCTCCTGCAGGCACCCTGAATGTCGGACTCTAGTGGGGATACCTGATTAACAAAACACACCCAGCAGTCTTGAATTCCGAAATGCAATTAAAGGCTTGAATTTCCTAATATTTTCTAATTGGTCATTCTTTTGGTACAATGAACATTGCAGTGAGAATGAAAAGGGTGGTATGCATTGGAGATATTTAACTTACTACATGTTTGATTTCTGAGTTTGTGTGTAGGCATTGCCTTCCCAGACAGTTACCATACCCTGCTGTGGTCGTGACCCCAGTCCCTGTTGGATTGGGTTCCCTGTCTGTTGTTGCTTTTGCCCCATGTTTGTCCAACTACCTGATCTCTGTCGCAGTGGCTGGCTGACTTCCCTGCAGCTGAGTGCAAGGTCCATGCAGGTTTTCCTAGGCTTGGTTTTGTGGATGAAGTTCTGCAGGGACTGGCCCAGGCTTATCAACCTCTGTTCAGGATATGCCTTCAGCAAACATCGGTCAACACTGTGGCCATTCTGAGGCAATAGTAATATTTTCTAGGACCTTGTTTTTGCCAACTCCCCTGGCTTCTGCCATTATAGTTAGGTTGATATCCTTTATTGTTTAGTGGTGGAACCTTCTAAATGGGTTGCTGAGAGGGTGGTGCATGTGACTGCCTGCCCATCTCGTGCTCAGCTTCCCTCCCCATATTGTCGGCGGGGACATTATCTTATGGTGGTTTTCTATTCATTTTATGTTCTGTATTTTCTGTGATGAATATGTATTTGGGTCTCATCTGTGGCAATTCACTGCACACGGAGGTGTCATGGTGGTGACAGAGACTGAGTTCAATGGTCCCAGAGGCAAGTGTGCTCTGGCTGTTAACGCTGTTGCCCCAATGTGCCTTGGCCCTGCTTCCCGCCTAGTTTCAGGGCACCCAGTAAGCGTGTGTGTGTCACAGTCCCAACTGTCTCCCACCTTGCATATCCTATAAGCTATGAAGGTTGTCACCTTTGTGGCTGTCTCAACTAAGAGGTGACATGTGCAGCTTGCCCACTGTTGAGCAAATTTGAATAATTCAAAGAAAATGTCTATATATTTCAAGACTGCTTCAGCCAAGGGGGTCTGATTCATAGGGTCTGTCCTTGCCTGTGTACATGTAATGTGGTAGTGTTTCAATGGCCTGGGTTTTAGGGAAGGAGATCCAGGGGAGGAACAGGCTACAGTCCTGTCAACGACAAACTGGATGGACATTTTTAGCTTGGTCTTCAGGTCTTACCCTAATAAATTAGTCAGGGATGAGGAAAAAATATTAAATGTTCACTCACACTAATCTTTCTTTCTTCAAATTCAAGAGGTTCCGTGAAGGAGATCCCTGTCACTGTTCCCGAGAAACCTTGCAGAACTGTGGTATTTCTCATTAAGGAGATTATCCATTCCCTCAGTCATGACCTCATTATCCCTGTGTCTAGTAGGGAAAGTCTATGGTGTGTTGTTCACAAGTACCTTGACTGGTTGATCTTCCTCTGATCGGTATAGGGTAGAGAGTAGGGTGTGTGTGTTTTTGGGTGTCGCTACTGCTTTGGGCATCCATTCTTGTTTTTCCCCCTTGTTCAGCTGGGCCCACCCTGTAGCTTCATTTTCACCATTCAATCCTGGCTGACTGGGGCCCTCTTCCTCACCCTCGCTAGTTGTATCCAGGACTACAATGAATCTCCTGGTTACTGAAGCATGTTCACCGGAACCAGTAGGAGGTCATGTTCTCCCCAACGCTGGGGTTCGATGAGCTGAACGTGAGGGGCAAGTTCAAGTTCAAGTTCATAAATTTATATAGCGCGCTACTCACCCAGAGGGTCTCAAGGCGCTTGGGGGAGGGGGGTGCATTTACTTATCGAAAATCCAAGTTTTTAGTTGTTTTCTGAAGTGGAGGTGGTTCTGTGTCAGGCGGAGGTGGGTGGGGAGAGAATTCCAAGTCTTGGCCGCTAGGTAGGAGAAGGATCTGCCCCCCATGGTGGATTTACGGATGCGTGGGATAGCGGCGAGGGCTTGATTAGATGATCGTAGTTGGCGAGTGGAGGTGTAGAAGGTTAGTCGTGTGTTGAGGCATTCTGATCCGAGGTCGTAGAGGGCTTTGTGTGCGTGGGTGAGGAGACGAAACGTTATTCTCTTGTTGACGGGGAGCCAGTGTAGGTCTTTCAGGTGACCGGAAATGTGAGCTTGACGAGGAATGTCCAGTATGAGTCTAGCTGAGGCATTTTGGATGCGTTGGAGTTTTGTCTGCAGTTTGGCTGTGGTTCCGGCGTAAAGGGTGTTTCCGTAGTCTAGACGGCTGGTGACCAGGGCGTGGGTGACCATCTTTCTTGTGTCGGTGGGGATCCAACGGAAGACTTTTTTGAGCATGTGTAGGATGTTGAAGCAGGATGATGAGACGGCGTTGACTTGTCTGGACATAGAGAGAGAGGAGTCTAGGATGAAGCCTAGGTTGCGTGCGTGATCAGTAGGAGTGGGTGCGTATCCCAGGGCAGGTGGCCACCAAGAGTTGTCCCAGGCAGATGGGGATGAATCTAAGATGAGGACTTCCGTTTTGTTCGAGTTTAGTTTTAAACAACTGTTCTTCATCCATTCGGCTACATCTTTCATTCCTTCGTGTAAGTTGGTTTTGGCGATGTTAGGGTCTTTGGTGAGGGAGAGGATCAGCTGGGTGTCGTCTGCGTAGGAGATGATGTTGAGGTTGTGTTGACGTGCGATGGAAGCGAGAGGGCTCATGTATACGTTGAAGAGGGTGGGGCTGAGGGATGATCCTTGTGGTACGCCTGCAGATGACTTCGGTGGCCTCTGATCTGAAAGGGGGGAGGCGGACTCTCTGGGTTCTTCCGGCGAGGAACGAGATGATCCATTCCAGTGCTTTTCCTTGTATTCCGGCGTTGCTGAGGCGTTGTATGAGGGTGTTATGACAGACTGTGTCAAAGGCTGCGGAGAGGTCAAGTAGGATGAGGGCAGCTGTTTCTCCGTTGTCCAGAAGCGATCGGATGTCGTATGTAGCTGCAATGAGGGCGATCTCGGTGCTGTGTTTTGCTCGGAAACCGGATTGTGATGGGTAAAGGGAATTGTTGGATTCAAGGAAGGCGGCGAGCTGACTGTTGACGGCTTTCTCTATGACTTTGGCGGGGAACGAGAGGAGCGAGATGGGGCGGTAGTTCTTGAGTTCAGTGGGGTCTGCTGTGGGTTTCTTTAGAAGGGCGCTGAGTTCGGCATGTTTCCAGTTTTCCGGGAAGGTAGCGGAATTGAAGGAGCATTTGATGATATCGCGGAGATGGGGTGCGATGATGGAGTCTGCTTTGTTGAAAATGTGGTGGGGGCAAGGGTCGGTTGGTGATCCTGAGTGGATGGAGTTCATCAAGCGGATGGTGTCTTCGGTGGTAATAGTGTTCCAGGCGTATAGGTTGTTGGAGTGCCGTTTTTTTCGGGGGTGGGTGAAGTGGGCTGGTCTTCGGATTGGTTTAAGAAGCTGTTATGTATGTCTGCGATTTTGCTGCGGAAGAATGAGGATAGAGAGTCGCAGAGGTCTTGGTAGGGGGTGATGTCGTTGGAGCCAGTGTTGGGGTTGGTGAATTCTTTGACGATGTTGAATAGTTCCTTGCTGTTTTGGGCATTGTTGTCAAGTCGATCCTTGAGTGCTGATTTCTTGGTGGATTGGATGAGTTGGTGGTGTTTGCGTGTGGCGTTCTTAAAGGAGGCCAGGTTGTCAGTGGTTGGGTTTTTTCTCCAGGCTTTCTCGAGGGTACGACAGAGCTTTTTGGAAATCTTAAGGTCGTCGTTGAACCAGGGGGCTTTTTTGTTGCCTTTCTTGGTTTGATGGTTTTTCAGGGGTGCTAGTTCTTCAATGCTGTGGGTGATCCATTGAGTGAGGTTGGTGGCTGCTTGGTTTGGGTCCGATGATTTGGCGGGATGGTTTTGGTGGAGCGATGTGAGGAGCTGGTCGGTGGTGATTTTCTTCCAGTTTCTTCGGGGAATTGGTTGTGGGGTGTTGTGGGTCGAGGTCTTTTTGTAGGTGAAGTGAACACAGTTGTGGTCCGTCCAAAGGAGAGTAGTAGTGTGGTCGAAGGAGATTTGCTTGCTGGAGGTGAAGATTGGGTCGAGCGTGTGTCCGGCAAGGTGGGTGGGGGTGTTAACAAGTTGTTTGAGTCTGAGATTGGCCAGGTTGTCTAGAAGGTTGATGGGATTGCAGTCGTTCTTCTTTTCAAGGTGGAAGTTCAGGTCTCCCAGTAGAATGTAGTTTTCGGAGGGGAGGGCATGTGGGCTGATGAAGTCAGTGATGTCTTTGCTGAATTGTGTGCGGGGTCCTGGGGGTCTGTAGATGAGGGTGCCTCTGAGTGTGGTCTTGGGGTCGGTGTGGATCTGGAAGTGAAGGTGTTCATCGGTAGCAAAATTAACGTCGGAACTGGTCGTGATGCGGATGGTGTTCTTGTGGACTATGGCGATGCCTCCTCCTGTTTGGTTGGTGCGGTCTTTCCGGATGATCTTGTAGCCGTCCGGGATAGCAATGGCGATTTCGGGTGCTGAAGAGGCGTTCATCCATGTTTCTGTGAGGAAGGCGACGTCCAGAGATGTGTTGTCGAGGAGATTCCAGAGTTCAATGGAGTGTTTGTGGACCGAGCGGGTGTTGAGGAGGATGCACTTCAGGTGGTTGGTGTCGGAGCTCTGTTTGGAGATTGTGGATTTGGTGTGGGTCCTGGTGGTGTCGAACTTGCAGGAGTGGCAGGTGGCAGGAGTGGCAGGTGAAGTGTCCGTGGGTGTGTCCTGGGGCGGCTTGGTAGCAGTTTGGGAGACGACCGGGGTTGAGGGCTGAGAGGGTAGTGGCGTCGTATGTAATGCGGACGGGGTGGGTCTTGCGGGAAGCAGGGGGTCTGGCGCTGGGCGCGGTCCAGGCGCGGACGGGCGTAGAAGGGCTTACCTTTGGCGCACCTTCGGCGCGCATGGGGCGCGACCGCTGCGCGTGAACGCTGCACGCAAATGCTTCTGTCATATGTGGTTAGTGGAAGGGGAGGGGCGAGGGAGGGGCAGTTGGGAGACGGGATCTGGGAGAATATCCGGTCAGGGAGTCAACAACAACAATAACAAAATGTCTGCAAGCCAAAGAGGAACAGGATTGGGGGCACAATCAGCGTCAACGCGATGTAAATGGCAGTGCACAAATCAGAATCACAAAACAATTCCAGAGGTAGCGTAGTGCAAATGGAAATATGTTCAAATTAATATGCAATCAGGCAATTAGCGTTACGATGCAGATGCGATGATTAATCAGGCAATAGCAGAAGTGGGAGCGAGGCAGCAGATCGCGGTGTGTCAGTATAGCGCTACGATACCACAAGGCAGGTAGGGCGGGGAGCAGCGTGAGGAGTGGCCGCCTCCATTGGAAACAGGTCGGTCACAGCGCTGCAAGTGGGAGAGCGGGGCTAATAGTAACAGTGGGAGGGAGGGGCAGCTGGGAGGCGGGATCTGGGAGGAGACTGGGTTGTGCTGGGATTACACTGCCTGCTGATTTCTTAGACCTTCATGCCCTGGCCTACATATTTGGTCCATATATGTGGTCTCATTTGTTTGATTATGTCAGTGTCCTTTGGCCAGGGAAACAAGTGTGTCTTAGTGTGTGCGTGCCATTTGTGGTAAAACTTGTTACGTTTTTTAAGCTGTGTAGGGAACCTGGTTTGCATGTTTTATGTGTTTTAGTTGCAACTCCATGATAAGTTGGGTAATTTTTTAAAGGGACAGGTGCACCCTAGTTGTTCTAGTTTTAGGATATCTAAAATTCTACTATGGTCATGAGTAAAAACATATATATAGTTAGGAATTAGCTTTTAAAAAACCTTTGAAATTCACTCAAAAAACTATAAGTTTTAGTGGTGTTATAGTTAGCTGGACATTTTACTCATACAAAACCATTGAAATTGCTCCTATATAGTTAGTTGTACTAACTATATTTCGCGCACCCGCAATCCACTGCTGATGATGTCACATATTAGATCATTCATGACATGGTCAGTGATGTCATTTGAGATGTCATCTGTGATGTCACTGACCATGTCATGAATGATGTAATATGTGACATCATCAGCAGTGGATTGCGGGCGCGCGAGTTATAGTGAGTACAACTAACTATAACGGGGGAATTTCAATGGTTTTGTATGAGTAAAATGTCCAGCTAACTATAACTGGTGTAAAACCTATGTTTTTTTCAGTGAATTTCTAAGGTTTTTTAAATGCTAATTCCTAACTATAACAAGTGTCAAACCTATGGTTATTTCAGTGAATTTCAAAGGTTTTTGGAATGCTAAGTCCTAACTATAACGTGTGTTAAACCTATGGTTTTTTCAGTGAATTTCAAAGGTTTTTTAAATGCTAATTTCTAACTATGACGTGTGTGAAACCTATGGTTTTCTCATTGAATTTACAAGGTATTTTAAATGCTAATTCTTAACTATGACGTATGTGAAAGGGATGATTTTCTAGTGAATTTCCAAGGTTTTAAAAATGCTAATTTCTGTATCAATTTTTATATTTTTTATATTTATTTTTCAACAAACTGCCTTTGCATATTGTAATACATTGACTGTATCCTGTAATATGCAACAGCACATCTAGTTTTTATGATTTGCATAAAGTTGAACAGTATACTCTACATCTTAAATCCACATATAAACAGTCAAATTTGTTAATAATTTTTTTGTTTTTGTTTTTTTTCAAACGTCCGCGCACCCTGCGCGCACCTCGCAAAATGTATTTTAAAAAAAGTGTTTTTTTCCCCTTTGGCGTCCTTCAGGGACCCCCTGACAAGGCCTAGGGGGTCAGGGAGTCTCTAACCTGCCTCATTTTCATGTTCTCCACTATTGTTTTTGAGTAACTTCTGCCTCGAGGGTGCGTGCACCGTGCGCGCAACTTGCGATTTTTTTGAAAAAAATAAAAAAACATTTTTGCCTGTCCGGGTTCTTCAGGGACCCCCTGAGAAAGCCTAGGGGGCCAGGGAGACTCTACCCTGCCCCCTTTTCATGTTCTCGACTTTTGCTTTTCCCTCTCCTCTGCCTCATACACAAAATGGCAGCTAAAGGGTGCGAGCACCGTGCGCGCACCTTGCAATTTAAAAAAAAAATGTTTTTTTTGCCCTTCGTGGTCCTTTAGGGACCCCCTGAGAAGGCCTAGAGGGTCAGGGAGACTCTACCCTACCCCCTTTTCACGTTCTCCACTTTTAATTTTCACTCTGTTTTGCCTCAGGAGGTGCGATTTAAAAAAAAAATATATATATATATTTTTTGGGGCCTTTGCGGTCCTACAGGGACCCCCTGAGAAAGCCTAGGGGGACTTTCTACCCTGCCCCCTTTTCATGTTCTTCACCTTTATTTTGCCCTCTTTGCTGCTTCGCACTGACTAAATGGCGGCCAACACTTCCTGGTTTCAACCGATTCGAATGTTGACAGACATCTAACAGCAAATCAGAATTCCGCTCGCTCACAATGGTGCGCGCACGGTGCGCGCTTATAGATATATAAATTTTTTCAAATTCTATTTTCTCAACAACTACTGGAGAGATTTACACCATTTAAACAAAAGGGTGATCTGCGAATCAGACTCTAACATTTTGCCAAATTTCTTGTGATTCCGTTCAGCCGTTCGGGTTGTAGCCGTGTCTAATCGTCCTATGGAAAATAACATGGGGAAAACATGTTTTGGGACCCCCCGTTTTTTCTCAGCCCCCACTTGACGAATCACCACAAGACTTTCAGGGAAGTAGCGGAGCGTGCCATTTTCTTTGAGAAATTCACGAAGATTCATCCACCGGCGCCAAAGTTATTCCCAATAGAATGTTGGGGATTTCCTATGGAAACTAGGTCCTAACTATAACTACCTACTGGCGACCGCCAGTAGGTAATATATATATATATATATATGATATATATTCACTGAAAAAACCATAGGTTTCACACACGTTATAGTTAGGAATTAGCATTTAAAAAACCTTGCAAATTCACTGAAAAAACCATAGGTTTCACACATGTTATAGTTAGGAATTATCATTTAAAAAACCTTAGAAATTCACTGAAAAAATGATAGGTTACACACACGTTATAGTTAGCTGGACATTTCACTCATAGAAAACATTTGAAATTCCCCCGTTATAGTTAGTTCATCTAACTATCACTCGCGCGGCCGCAATGCACTGCTGATGACGTCACATCTTACATCACTCATGACATGGTCAGTGACATCACTCATGACATCACTGATTACATCTCAAATGACATCACTGATGACACCATCCAGTGAATGTGTATCTTTCTGAAAAATAAATATTTTTTATATATGTATATCTAAAGGTTGATGGAAGAATAAATGGGTAAATAAGTGTCTAAATGGATGATTTTTTGTAAAATTGATTTGTTAACTGAGTTATTAAGTGTATCTTAGTGAATACATATATTAGCGAGTAATTTTTAAATATTTAAATATCTGTATCAGTGTCTCACTTTGTATATAAGTGGCTACATGGGTTGGTGAGTAGCTACATGAGTGTGTATATGGGTTATTAGTTGTGTTTTTGAGTATCAGTATGAGTGTCTGTATGGTTCGGTGGGGGGTATTACTTAGCGCACAGACGCATGAATGAGTGAGTCACTGTTTGTATGTGTTTTGAAGACACCATGTGTACAAGACTGTATGCGTGATGATTGTGTGTATGTGTGGGTTAGTGAAAGAATGACTGTCTCAATAGTGTATTCATGAGTAACTACATATGTTTTAAACTAGTATATGTGAGTATTGATGTATATAATTGAGTATATGTGACAGTGAGAGTTTGAAAGAGTACCTCTATAAATTAGTATGTGTTTTTATAATTGATTATTCAAGAGAGTAAGTATGTGTACGTTTCTGTAGAAGTAAGTGTAGTGGTATGTGTGTATAGTTGTATATGCAAACAAATGGATGTTTGATAGTTTATTTGCATGTGTGAATATGTATGTGAGTAACTATATGAATGAGTATTAGTGTGTAACAGGATGTATAGGTGTATGAGTACATATAATGAGTGAATACATGTATGAGTGATTATATAGAACTGTTGGTGAATGAGAGGATGTGTATGTAGATGTAAGAATTACCTAATAGGTTGCTGTAACTGGTATTGATACCTCCATTTTTTTGAAAATTGTAGTTTCCATTTTTGAATGTGTGTATCAAAGGTTATATTAGGGTGAGAGGAGGTCTGCCACTCTTTCAAAAGGATGATGTCATCAGTGATGTCATTTGAGATGTCATCAGTGATGTCATGAGTGATGTCACTGAGCATGTCATGAGTGATGTAATATCGGCCGCGCGAGTTATAGTTAGCTGAACTAACTATAAGGGGGGAATTTCAAAGGTTTTTTTATGAGTGAAATGTCCAGCTAACTATAACGTGTGTGAAACCTATGTTTTTTTCAGTGAATTTCTAAGGTTTTTTAAATGCTAATTCCTAACTATAACGTGTGTGAAACCTATGGTTTTTTCAGTGAATTTGCAAGGTTTTTTAAATGCTAATTCCTAACTATAACGTGTGTGTAACCCTTGGTTTTTTCAGTGAATTTGCAAGGTTTTTTAAATGCTAATTCCTAACTATAACGTGTGTGAAACCTATGGTTTTTTCAGTGAATTTACAAAGTTTTTTAAACGCTAATTTCTAACTATATCAGGTCTGAAACATATGTTTTTTTCAGTGAATTTCAAAACTTTTTAACATGCTCATTACTGTATACATTTTTATATTTTATATATATTTATTTTTCACAAACTGCCTTTGTATATTATAATGGATTGACTGTATCCAGTAATATGCAATGGTACAGCGACTTTTTATGATTTGCTTAACGTTGAACAGTATAGTGTACATCTTCAATCAACAACAAACACTAAAAGTTGTTATTTTCCTTTTTTTTTTCAGCGTGCACGCACCGTGCGATTTAAAAAAAAAAAAACCTTCTCCTTTACCACATTCTCCACCATTGTTTTTGGGTGACTTCTGCCTCGAGGGTGCGCGCTACGTGCGCGCACCTCGCGATTGTTAAAAAAATATTCATCTTTTTTTGACCTTCAGGGTTCCTTCAGGTACCCCCTGAGAAAGCCTAGGGGGTCAGGGAGTCTGTACCTTGCGTCCTTTTCATGTTCTCCACTATTGTTTTTGGTTGACTTCTGACTCGTTGGTGCGCGCCAGGTGCGCCCACCTCGCGATTTTGTATTTTTTTTAAACTGTTTTTTTTGCCCATCGGACTCTTTCAGGGACCCCCTGAGAAAGCATAGGGGGTCAGGGAGTCTCTGCCCTGCCTTCTTTTTGCATTTTGGAACTTTTTGGAAAATCGGGCAAAATGCCATTTTGAAGCGACGTACGTGCACCGTGCGTGCATGCGTGCGCGCACATTGCACACACGTAAAGTCATGTGACTTGAAAAGAACACTTTTGATTGGTTCATGGCAGTTTCTAATCTTCAAACACCCCACCCATTGCCCTCACTATCTCTTTCACTTTGTTAGGAGAAGGACTTCAACAGATATCCTGCTGAAAACAAATCCTAACATGGCACAACAACCATCTTCATTGGAGAGTGATGTGGATACGTTCCTTGTGGAGCCTCCTAAAGATAAAAAGAAAATTCTTTCATATGGCAATTTTTTACTATACCAGAGGGGCAAAAAAAGTTGAATGCCCCAAAAGTCACCTGTGTGATCTGTGGTGCTGTTCTAGCAAGGGGAGACCCCCCAAAAAATATTCATTTAGGATCCACACCATGATCAGGCACATCAATAACTTGCATCCCCACAATTATGCCCGTGCTGCTACGAGAGCCAAGGCAAGGGAGCTTCCACCAGCTTCGAGAGAGCTGGACATACATCCTAATTTTGCTAAAGTACACATTTCGTGCAATGACTGCTATGAAATAATTTTTATGGAGAACAAAGTGTGGACCTAATTGATAATAGGATATCAGAGCATGTATGCAGCAAAAATTATTTTTTTTCATTTTTTATTTTTGTACCAGTTCTGTTCTAGTTCCAGTTTTTTGTTACCTATTTACTGTTTTTGTTTGAAGAAAATTCCACCAAAAATATAAAATTCTTTAAAAACTAAAAAAAAAACTAGAAAACAAAATAAACTGTTCTTTTCAGAACTCACTTCATTTCTCCAAGAAAAGCTATATCTCTTATATACTGTGTCATACTTTTTTTGAATGAATATGTATAAATGAATGACTGAAATGACTGAGTGTAGGGGAGGAAGGGACTGATGGAATGTGTGAGGAAAGGGTAGTATGGTGAGTGAGGAAAGGGGAGTCAAAGAGTAACTGAAACAAAGGGAGTAAGGGTAGAGGAGTAAGGTAAGTGGAAAGAAAGAGTAAGGGAAGAGCAGTAAGGAAACAAAAGTGAGAGACGAGGAGTGAGAAAAGGGGAGCATGAAACCGAAGGTAAGTAAGGGATGGAAAGGGAGAAGTAGAGCAGAGTGAAGGGAGTGAAAGTAAGAGAAGTGGGGCGAGGGAAAGGGTATAAAGGTGAGGGAAGGGGAGTAATGGAAAGTGACAGATGGGGAGTGAGGGAGAGAGAAGTGGAGTGAGGGGATGGAGGAACTTAGAAAAGGGGAGTAAGAAAAGAGAGTAAAGAATGGAGTGAGAGAAAGAGAGCAAGGGGGAGTGAGGAAAAGGGAACAGGGAAGTGAAAGGGTGAAAAACACAGACAGGGGGAAGTGTAGTGGGGTAAGGGGAGTGACAATGAGTGAAGAACAGTGACACTTATGGAAGGTGTATAAGGGTGAGGGAAGGGAAATGAGAGAAAAAGAAGGAGATTAAGAGAGAGGAAAGGGGACTAAGGGATAAAGTAGGAGTGAAGGAAAAAGAAGGAGAGAGACAGGAATAGTGAGGGAGAGAAATAGAGAGAGAGAGTAAGATAGAAAGAGAGGGAGAACAAGTGACTTAGAGGGACTAAGGCGGTTACACTGAGTGAGACAGAGAAACAGAGGGAGAGAGAAATGGAGTGAAGGACAGTGGGGGAGTGAAGGAATTTCATCACCTGACTCAAATGTGGAGTTTGTTGAAGAGCAGCCACGTGGTAAGAAGACCGAGGAGTTCTTTATGTGGAAGTTTTTCACCTTTCCAGAGGGGCACGAGAAAGTAAATGCACCAAAGTTCAGCTGCAAAATCTGTGGTAGTGTGCTATGTAGAGGAGATCAAAAGAAACACTAGTCTTTTAGTATACACACATTGATTAGGCACGTAAAAAATGTAGAAATGTACATTCTAACAACTATGCAAGGGCATCTACCCAAACCCTTGCAGCGAACCCTTCAGTTGCTGTTCCCAGCACTTCATCTGCAGGAGCATCTCCTTCATCGACTGCTCTGAATATCTGGCCACTTTTTGCCAATGTACAACTCCAATGTAACTTCTGCAATGAGATTCTTTGTTATCTGTTAACTGAGAAGGAGTAAAGCAGTTAGAATGAGTGAGACAGAGGTAGACATAGAGAGAAACAAGGATTAAATAAAGGAGTGAGGGAGTAAACGAAGGGGAGGAAGTGTGTGTGTGCACAACATATGTGCACGGATTAATTTCAGGGGTGCAACAGGGTGTCCTTTGGACACCCCTGCACCCTTGAAATCGCATTCTCAATTTGCGATTCGCTAATTGCTAATCGCAAATTGAGAATGTCTTCCCATTCATTCCTATTGGCCTCTAGGCCCATAGGAATGAATGGGGAGGTATTCCTTAATTGCGACTCGCAATTTGCGAGTCGCAATTAAGGAATGTTTCTAAATCGCACATTTTTCTGCGATTTCTTCATGCATAGGCTTTTGCGATTTCTTAATTGCGATTCCTTAAAAATCGCAATTAAGGAATCGCAAAAACCAACAATGATGCATGTGCCTAAAAGTGTGCATGACTATTTGGCCGGCACGAGATGGCCGGCCAAACATTCATGCACACTTGGGAGAGTGCCACCACTCCTCCATCTGTTCCTGTGACACAGGCCAGCCCTGCCCTACCACTTACCAGCGGAGCAAGGATGGAAAAATAAAATGATAATAACAATGCCTTATTATCATTTTATTTTTCCTTTTTCACCTGCTCAGAGAGCAGAGGGGCGCTGCTCCTTTGCTTTAGCAGAGGAGCTGCCCCCTGGGTCTTTTGCACCTAAGTTGCTACACATATTACAATGTCCGTATATAACATAGATCTAAAGTTAGAAGAATCTGTGAGCCTGAACACAAAGAGCCTCTGCACTTGTGGTGTGATGCCAACACTCGTGGCGGGACCTCTGCAAAGAAAAACTGCAATGTGGAAGTCCCTCCATGAGTTTGAGGCCTCCCCCCAACTCTGGGGCCTCCGCCACGAGTGTGGAGGCCCTTTGTGAGTTGGGCCCTATATGTCCTGTGAGCGTGCTCGCTGGCAACAAGGACAACTGATGTATAATCAGCTTTTTCTCTGTCAGGAGTGATTACTCTTCCCGACATAGGGCCTTCTCCTGTCTACTCTAAGAGAGTGGTTATGAGCCACCTGTCCTTTTTCTCCACTAAGAAAGACTGGTAAGTATACTTTCTCATTCTTGATTGCATGAGACACCAGCCATTTGTTATCAAAATCTTGAAATATACATGAATAAATGCTAAATGTCTGTCAAATCCCCCGTGACTATTACACACCCCACCAAAAGAATCAACAAATTGACTTTTTTTGACACCCTTTTAATTGTGCTCCCTTAACAGATGTGCAAGAAACCCGATATTTCAGAAGGAATGATGCAATGTTTGTGAAAGTTTTGTGAAATTTGTCAAACAGAGGTAAAGTTATGAGCAAACCATGAAACACTTTTTTACCTGTCACACAATGAATAAACAAGCATTGACACAGCCAATGGATCACAGCTTTATAAGGCCCAGATGTTGACTTTGCCAATTCTTTTTTATTGGTATTAACACGTCAAAATGGCTGCCTGTACATCACATGGCATGCAAATGCATGCGTCACTTTCGCATGGGCATGGATAGCCTGCCATCTTGGAATGGGTAACCTAAAATATATTAAACTAAAAGTAAGGCAGAGGAATGTCCTGTAAGTGTGCAACATAAATGACCTTTTTTATAGAATCCTGCCTTGTAAATATTGTATGGATTGTAATTTATTAATTTAGCTTCTATAATGCTTACCTGACAGCAGAGTGCGTTAAACAGTAATAATGAGGCAAATAATGTAAAATATCAACGAGTGACATTGCGGTCAGGAATATCAGGGCCAACTCACTCTGGGGTTTGAGACAGAATAGATAATTTATTATTAGCATCTTTATGCTAGTGGAGAAGTGTGGCTCAGGGGTTAGAGGCAGCAGACCCGGAAGCTGAGATCGGTCCTGGACCAGGGTTCAATTCCCCGCCTCGGCAGGGTCTTGGGCTAAAAATTCCACGGACTCGATAATTCTCGCCCCGGTTCCTCCTCGACTCACGGTTTCACACTCTGCGACTCTGGGCAATAGCTTGCTTAATCTCCACAACGGCCCCTCGCGGCGGGATGCCTGACTTTCACCTTGTGGATACCCTGCTATCTCACAGGGGAATACCAGGAAGGGTTCCCTAAGCAAGCGCCAGGAAACCCACTGCGGGTAGCTGTGCGCTATATAAGCTCAACTACATTTACATTTACATGATAAATATCACTAAAATATTTGTGGTAATTGAATGTTAATGTCAATATTAATAGTAGCATTGTTCTTGATAATATTAATATCAACAGCAATAAAAATAATAAGGAGGTTGATACATCTCAGGCACTCCTCAATATACAGAATTAAAATCTATTTGCATTTTTAAAAACAATAATATACATCATCCTATTTACAGCACAAAAGCCCTCTTTAACATCATAAGTGATCTATCTGGTCCTGCCTGCATGGGTAATAAAGTAGTTGCCTCACAGAAATGATGCGATGAGATTGCTGCCTACTTTGAAGAAAAGATAACCAAAATCGTTGGAGGTTTTGATCCGGGTACTGTCAGTGGTCGGGAGGAAATACCCCAGATAATGACTGAGGAACCCTGGGCAGAAGCAATTTTGGAGCACTTTCCACCTCTTAGCAAGGAGCTGTTCTACAGTTGTGCTCAAAATGTTTCGTCTGGGTCTCCTTTAGATCCCCTCCCTCATAAGATCTGGAAGGAATATGGGCAAGAATTATTCCCTTGGATGCACCAAATCTTTTGTCAATCATTAGATGATGGGGTGGTACCAGAGGCCTGGAAGCAGGCAGTGGTAACCCCCCTACTCAAGAAACCCTCCTTAGATTCCACTAACCCGGCAAACTTTAGGGCTATTTCACTTCTGCCATTCCCTCTAAAAATAATGGAAAAAATTGTCAGCAAGTCATTATCAGGTTACCTTGAAGAGAATGATCTACTGGACGAGGACCAGTTTGGCTTCCGCCCAGGTCATGGGACGGAAACAGCCCTAGCCACCATATTGGACAATCTGCGAATGCGTGCCAACAATGGTAATTCATTGGTTCTAGTGTTACTAGACATGTCAGCTGCATTCAACACAGTGAGCCATGAGGTGCTGCTGGGCAGGTTGGAGCGAATGGGGGTGAAAGGCCGAGCCCTGAAGTGGCTGCAATCATACTTGTCGGAGAGACATCAGGTGGTAACTATGACCCCGTTTACCTCCGCCAAGTCCTTGGTACGACATGGGGTGCCACAGGGCTCGGCAATGAGCCCCATTCTCTTCAACATATATCTACGCCCGCTGATCCCCATCATAAAGTCATTTGGGATTGACCTGGTAAACTAGGCTGACTACACCCAACTGGTGTTTTCTTTGGAGGGAAAGCAGGCAGTGACCATGGAGATCTTTCAGGAATGTATGTGCCGAACCACAAGCTGGTTTAAAGAAAACTCTTTGCAGTTTAATAGAGCGAAGACAGAGGTGGTGTACTGCTCCAGTGGTAAAAGGTTACAGCATCTGCCGCTAGAGTTTAAACTCACTTCAAGAGACGATTCCCTAGTTCCAGTTAAGACTGTGAGCAATCTGGGTATCCTGATTGACGACGACCTTCAAATGGGATCACAGGCCAATAAAACAGTCAGTGTCTGCTTTGCCTTATTGAAGGCATTGCGACAGATACTTTCACTGCTGCCTGAGGAGACAATACCCTTGGTAGTCAGGAGTATAATTCTATGTAGACTGGAATACTGCAATTCCCTGTATTTGGGAGCTCCCCAATACATTCTGCAGGGATTGCAGTGGGTCCAGTCCATAGCGGCAAAGCTGGCATTAAACAGGCAATGCAGATCCTACACTAGTCGGGCCTTAAGAGATCTCCACTGGCTCCCCGTTAGGGAGAGAATCTGTTTTAAATCACTGTGCATGGTGTTTAGAGCAGTACACGGAACGGGCCCGATCCCTATGCAGGAGAGATTTACAGGGTATAAGCCAGCAAGACATCTCAGTTCGTCTAGTGCCTTTCTGGTAACTACTAGAAAATATAATAGGGGTTCTGCCCAAATTACCTTCCCGTACCTGAGCAAAACATGAAAAAGTAGAAGAAAATGGTACTGCGGGATCAATCAACCATTTAACTACAATCAAGAAATAATTAATTATCCTGTTGTTTACCAATATTATAAGGCATTCATATTCAGAATTTCAAATAAACATATACGCAAGTCAACAAAAAGAGTGGCGCCAAAAATAAACAAATATGAAAAAAATATTCAACATTACAACATACACAATATCTACAAGTCACAATTACAAACTGTACATTACAGATATAACAATCTATCTATACATACATGTACCCTAAAAATATGTACAAAATTTATAACAGTATCCACTCCTAGCTTCGAGTGGAATACATCCTAACAGGGAAGTCCCACACTATGCGCCAGAGCTATCAATTCTCTACCTACAATATATTCATCAGGGCGCAAAAAAAACGAAACTTGGACTAAGTTATAGAATGATGGGGACTCCTCATGAACAAGGTGTCGACGCAGTCGCAATCACGTTTCAGCCAGATGTCTTTAAGGCTTTATCAGGTCATGCATTGTTTTGGAGAGTCCTTGTACAGATATTACATGTGCAACCTAGTGAAATGCCCACGATGAAACCCAATGGGTTATGGGCTTGCTTATATTTTTGTAGGGTTTATGAACAGGCAGTAAATATGCACGTCAATGATATATACAGACAGTAAGATACTACGGGTTTTAGTCTTTTTTGCGTTATAGGAGCATCTGTGCACAGAACCTTTGACCTTCCATGATGCATATCTGCAATGTGACCTTATCATGTGTGGCACTTACAGCCAGTCAGTGCGTTTGAGGGAAAAGGTGAAGTGCTTATTTTGAGCTGGAGCTTTCTGGTGCTGAGCACTGGCACTTAATTGGTTTCCGGTTTGTCAACCACAAGGTGGCACTGCTCATGTAATTTAGAGATGAGCAGTGTAACAGTTGTTTAAGAAAATATCCTTTAACTTTGGGGACCTGTAAAAATCTGAACTGTCACATTTACATGCGAAAGTGATCGTTAACAGTTGTTTTGGCAGCGATGAAAGGGGCGATGGGTGATGCAAGCTGCAGTGGCATCCAGGTCAGAGCACTGGCCCTTAATATTTTACAAATGAAGCACTGGACAAGCAAACTGTATGCTGGAACATGAGCACTTGTAAACAGCATGAAGGTTGTAGCTACAAGTCGCAGATTGCAACATTCTTTTGGTTAAAACACTAGGATGGGGCAATGAGCCACTTTGTATGTATTTATTCATGATGAGTTACTCTGGGTTCAGGTGCATCTCTGTGTTTTAGCAGCATTTTTGCAGAGAGTGACAGACTTTACATAATATGAATATCTTAGAATACTCTGAGGTGGAGGCCAGTTTTTGTTTCTATAATGTGTGTTAACCAATTCATCAGTAACTGTGAAAGCTTATATTCTGGTACATTCTGGTGCATGTTTACAAATGTGCTAACTATGCTTTGCCATTCAACCACTTTTAGTCCTGCTGTGATATTACAGTCTCATGGATGGGTCTTCACTGGCCTGTTTCCTCTTCAGTGCTATATACATTTAGTGTACTTTATGGAACTTCTTTTAGTTATGCACTGCAGACGTCTGCGCCTCTAACAGGACAGCCACGGATTGAATCCCTGTTTGCTGAAGTGGAGAATAGTTTGGAGCTAACACATGCCTCTGCGGGGCAGGGGCCTGAGTGACGCCCCTTTAAAAAGCACACACTTCACAGCTCAGCTGGTAACTCCTTTCCAATACCACTCATAGATAATAAATGTGTGTGATCAGGAAGTGTTGAGTGATTCCAATCAAGTCAAGTCAAGTCAATCAACCTAAAAATGGATCATAAAAGATACACATTCATTTAAAAGATTGCCATAAATCAAAAAATATATAAATATAAACAGAACAAATAAAAATGCATAAAACATCACAAATTTGCCATGATAAAAACCTTACTTTAGATATTTCCACCCTCCTGATTCTGTGTGCCTGTCATCCAGTCTACAATTCACGCCTTGGTGCTGGGGGGGGAGAGGGGATAGCTACATCTCTGCATTCCTCATAGAAGTCCATAAACTAGGGGCTCAAGGAAAACTACAGACCTCTGACTCTGTGAGGCCTTTCTGGGATGGTAACGTGAGAGTGGAATTGGGACCTGGATTCCAAGGGGCAGGGTCTTGGCCCCACTAAAGATAGTGATCACACGTCCCAGGGTAGGATGGCAGACAGGGCAATATTTAGAGAGACCCTGTACATTACAAAGTTGGCCATTGGAACCAATCACATCTTTAAATGAGTTATAGATGCTTTTGGATTTGGAACTATTCTTCGGTGATTCAACACTGGGACAGTAACACAAGAAATCATTAAGGCAGGAGGGACTGTAATTGAAATTTTACACAGACTTGTGGTGGCCTAGTGCTTGTCATGCTCCAGGAAGAGGACTATCACTTGGTTGATTATGCCTAGACGTTGCTGGCCTGCAGCTAAGTGCCAACTATCATGGCCGGGTCCCTAAGTACTTTCCAAGGGCTTGTTGGCTGGCCTCCTGTCCACGAGACCCCAGTGACACAAAGTATCTCCCTGTTTCCACAAGACCATAAGGACCACTCAGTGTTCAGCAGAAATGGGTGGCACTAAGCGCTACTGATAACCCATGGAAGCAGTTGGCCGGGACCTAGGGGGGATTTGATGCCAATCACAATCAAGCCCTGGGTTTTCATCCAAGAAATGCATGATAGCTTCAAGCAGCAACAAACCAAATTGCAGTTAAGATAATAACACATTAGAATTCCTAAACTCTGTAGGAGAACTGCCATGGGATTAACATTTTTCAACAATTCAGAAACAATTTCGAAATTGTGATTAAAATCCATAATTTCACAAATTAATTAATGAAGTTGTTTGCCAGAAAATACAGAATTAACTGCGTTAGAGCAAAAACTACAATAGCCAATTAGAAACAACACAATACCTCACTCGAGCAACTTGTCTCAATGTCCACTCCTTCCTAATTTAAGCCACATGCAAGTTAAAAATCCCCATGGCGAAGACGCCACAGAAAGAGAATTAATAGCTTTCGATTATATTGAGAAAAAAATGGATTGCAAATGTAATTTATTGTGTTTTGAAAACCTGCATTACTATTTAAAAAAGCTCACTTTTAAAATTTGTAATTCAATAAAGTCTCTCAGAAGAGAGCCTGCAAACCTAAGGCAGATAAAAAGGCTCTTCTAATATAAAACAATATTGCAAATGACAAGTCATATATGCAAGTTCAGTAAGTATGCAGGAGTTGGAACCTTTCATTAAATCCAAATATTTCACCAACCTTAAAAAATAACACAGATTCAAACTGGAATTTTAAGAACAACTTAGCACTATATAGACCACGCATATACCAAAAGAAAGCAATGCAAACTCAATGAGAGGAGCACCAGTACACCACGCCACAAGCAGCCAATGTGTTAGAGAAGCAGGATCGAGCACATTTCATCCAGAGAGCTGCACTGCTTCTTCTACCCCACGTCACGGACAGATAACATAACTCTATGGCAGCACGCCTGGCCATTCCAGGCATACTGGCAAGCAGCTTGAGTGTAGTTCTGGGTATTCTTTTGACAGCGTTGCGCATGTGCTCGGTGTGTATCATCATTTTTACTGGCTTTCAAAACCACAAGGCAAGAGGATGACGCTTTAGGAGTACCTGCAGAGTGTGTTTCAAAAGTGTGTTTAACTCATAGGTTCTGCTTTGAAGATGCCAAAGATCAAATTGTGTTACCTACTATCCACCACCAGAATTTGCCTGACATTGCATAACGTGGCCATGTTGGGGGTAGATGGATGTAAAATATAAAATAAAGAAAAAAGTATTCAATCTGGAATTCCAGTATTTGCCTTTCTGGACTTCACTGTCTTCGTTTACGATTGGCTATCTGGCTCAATGTTCTTATGTCATGCATAGGTCTATGCAAACTCCACCCTCTGTAATCGAGGAAAAGAAAGTACACTAAGTTAAGAAACCTAAGATGTGTGCAGCATTCATCCTCATTCAAAGCTGATGCTATGCCTCGTGTTGCAAAGTGTGATAGTTTAGGAAAGAGTTCATTGCGAGAATGAAGAAAGTTAGCCATCAATTGCTGACAAGAATGCTTCAAATATGTTCATCCAGGGGATGATGGGAGTTGTAGTCAGGAGCCTGCTAGCATAAGATATCGTTCCATTTTCAAGACTAAATGGGAAGAACTCAGTGTATGTAGTAGTGGGTGTGTTAAAAGTGAGCGATACGGCTCTGCTGCACTAGAGACCTTAGCCGAAGTGAAAGTGAATAAGAACGAAGGGGAGAGCGAAACTCTGCTAAACCTAAAAAAGTTCCCTAAAGCAGGTGTAAACAGTACTTGGACCTCAGAACACTGATAAGAACAAACACAGTAGGAAGAGCAGGGAGTCTTATGCTACAGCCAATAAAACTGGAAGAAAAGTTGAGTGACAAGCACAGGAAGCAAAGAAAAGTAAGGGGACAAGATGTAAGCCCCTTTTAAGATATATATTAGCAATAGATTTCACAAGCATGGTGCAAGTGCTGTGCAGGTGAACCCTAAAAATTGCTTATGAACATCTGCCTTAGATAGGGCAGTCAGCCTGAGGTACTTCTTTGGTCAAACATTTCAGTTGGCAGAGCCCGCACATGCACCAGAGCAGTAACATGGCACTTCCACTAACTCTGTATACAGCGGGAAACAATGAGTTTGGTGGACTGGACATCCATTACATTTTTGATCAAATACTCTGTCTGCCAGACTTTAAGGGCCTGGCTTAGTCTTCTTTCAGTTCACAGAAACCTTCAGAGGGGTAAGGCAGCAGACTTTAGCCAATTAGCGCTCCATTAGGTTAGATGCTCTAAATGATAGCCTCAATCTTCAATTGAAAAAGATCAGAGAAGGCCAAATGGATAATCACCTGGTCAGCCTTACACAATGCTGTCTCAACCTCCTACCAAGAAGCTGGAACAGAGAGGACAGAGTTGGTTGGAACTGAGAACAAAGAGAATTTGAGTATAAATATTGGGGCCCAGACCCCAGAATTTTAGGATTCGTTTGGATCAAGGAACTTGCAAAGAAGAACGGTTGGGGAAGCTGTGAGGAGAGGCTACCACTTTGCTGTGTTGGCCTGCAGTAGCTGCGTCTGTCTTGGGCAGAGAAAGGACTACACTGAATTTTCTGTAACTTTTTTCTGCTGAATGTCTTTAAGGGCTTGAAGTAGAGCTTTCCCGTGTTCAGGAAGTCTCAGGCACAATACCGCCCCTGGGAACGTGTGTTCCAGTTGCCAGTGAGGAAATCCATAGTCCGATGCCATCATCAACACAGTTGCCGGCTCTGTGATCTGAATACACTACAGAGGGCACTGCCGCACTTAGCACAGCAACCCTGGTCTCATCAATGATGACAACCACCACCACCAAGACGCTGCTTCAACTGCGACCTGTGGGCACCGCACTTCACACCACCTCGGGTCACTCCACCACCCTGGTCTTACTGATGATGCCTCTGCAAGCTAACATTGCCACCACTGCCTTCACCATGGTTTGGGGGCACCGCTTGTAAGTCATATGATGCACTGCCCTGTCCCATACTGCTGTCTGAGCCCACTGATGCTATCTCCCATTGACCACTGGATGGTAAAGTGAGCTAAAGAATAATGATAGATTCAACCCAGATCTGTAACTGGAGGTGGGTGTCTCAAAAGATTCAATGCTCCATCCATCTCCTTGCACTTACTTTGTTCACAGTAAGTTGGTAGGGTGCCCATATGTGAGTCCCTTGTTCACTTTGCCACTGGATTCAAGCTAGCCTGGTTTTTGAGGGGTATTTCACCAAAACCGGTCCCAGGATGCTTGTTTCCAATCCAGGGAAGACCTGGCTTGGCAGATCGGCTGGACTGCTCCCAGGAAGCTCTGGGTCAAGACAGATTTGCATATATCTGGGTCTGAACTGGGGTGGCGAAGTGAGTTAAAGAACGTTGATGGATTCAACCCAGATCTGTGACTTGGGTGAGTGTCTGAAAAGTTTCAGTGCTATGGCCATCATCTCCATGTGTTTTCTTAGCTCCAATCTGCTGTCTGCACTGTGACCTGTTTGCACCGCAACGAGCACAACCCCACTTCCCACTCCAGCTGCATGCACTGCAACCTGAGGGCACCGCACCCTGTACCTCTCCACTTCACCCCACAACCATGATGGTTGTCACAATTTTCCCACACCGACGCAGTAGGCCGGGACCAAAGGTACTGTCTGACACCGACGCCGGTCTGCACAGAAACTGTTGGATGTGGTTGTTCTCAGCACCGCTGTAGCCCTGGACAGAGCTTCCAACTTCAAGGAACTGCATTTTTTAGGTCATTCTTGCAAAGGGCATATTTTGATTATTGCATGTTGGATTTTTGTAATTTTGGTATTGTTTGGTTTAGAAAAAGATTTAATATTTTTCTAAACTTGTGTGGTGTTCATTTTTAGTGTTTTTACTGTGTTACTGTATGTGTGCACAAATGCTTTACACACTGCCTCTGAGATAAGACTGTCTACTCATGCCAAGCTACCGAGGGGGTGAGCAGGGGTTGTCTATGGGTGTCATCCCCTTGCCTGACTAGAAGCAAGGGTCCCTACTTGGAAAAAGGTGTGAACTATTGCCAATTAGAGACCTCATTTCTAACATCAATTATATGTGTAAATGTATCACATAATTAGAAAATCGGGAACATACCATTAGTTTTTTTCAATTGTATTGTCAAGATATTTCCTTATGGGCACTTCCTTTCAGACTAAAATTTTATTTCAGAACATCTCATCATTTGTCATTTCATTGCATTTTATACAATGATGAAATAGGTAAGTAATATTATGTGGATAATATCGGTTGGGAGGGAAGGGATGCGGGTCAGCGTAAGGGGCCCTGGGTAAGTGGTTAGATGTAAGGTTTAAGGTTAGGATTTAAGGGTAACAGATTAAGGGTTAATGATACAGGATAAAGGATAAGGGCATAAAGACTTCATGGTAAGGAATAAAACAAGGTAAGGGGCTGGGTTAAGGAGTTAAGGTTTAGGGTTAACTTTAGGCATTAAAGATAAAGGGGTGATCGGGTAATGGTTAAGGGGCAAAAGGTTAGGCATTAATGATAAAGATTTACAGATCATGGTAACGGTTTAAGAGAAGTATAGGGGTTTCTATGTAGGGGGAAGGAGTAACGGTAAGGGATTATGCTTAATCACTTATCTATAGAATGGCTTATCTATAGAATTAATTTGACTCTCGCATTTGGCAAATGTTTTAACAAGCGATCAAAAACAAACAATTATTAGAGGCTCTTAACAGGGAGGTTGAAATTAATCATGATGAAATCCTAGCTTTAAAAGATGGGGAGAAGGGCATTCTCGATAAAATAAAGTCTATGGAGAATAATGCGAGACATACTAATATTAGGGTCCCAAATATTCCAGCAGGCTTAGAAGGAGAGAACATCAAGGGCTTTATTATAGGCTTATTTAAGGAATGTTACCCCTCCATTGATACTGCAGAGCTCAAGGTAGATATACGGAGGATTCACCGAGACCCCTGCGTAAAGAATTTAAATAGGAAAAATCCCTGGAAAATCTCGATTAACTTTAAAACCTGCAGTTTGAAAGAGTGCGCACCAGAAACGCTGTCTGCTTGGCGAACACCGGACACGGCTCTTGCTAAGACCCTCATACCGCAAGTTAAAGGTCTTCTTGCTCTCACCCAGACATTCTCTCCAAATACGGGAGTTTCCTACTTTTGGACCAGATTTTATTGTTCATCCAACCTTGAAAATACCCACAACGAGTTTCTTCCTTACCTACATTTTGTGCCTTGAGGTAGCCCTTCCTTAGGCAAAACGCGTTGGCTGATCCTATTCCTGTGCATACCTAACATTACATCTGACAATAAAAGAAGAATTTCGACACAAGACCAACTTCGTCTGTCTACATTTGTACATGTGAATTGCCTTTGTAAATGTTGCCTTTCATCCACAAATAGTTTGAAAGAGTGGGTCTTATCTGAGGCCTTAAAGGCAGGCAGTTTCACTAAGGGGACCTGGACATTTCGAATCAGGTCCAGCATTTCAAGAATTACACAAGATAGACAGTAGGAGTTGGGCAAATTTATTCCAGAACTAAGATCTACGGCCGAAATGTGGTTTCAAGCTCTACTGAGAAGTATATGGAACAATAAGATGTACAATATCAGGGGCCCGAAAGAGGCAGGAACTCTGGTCGAGCAGATAAGGGCACATCAGAAACATATATAATAAAAGCCAGATGAAGCAAAGAGCTCCACCAGGTATTGAGACCAATATACCCAAACCAGGTTTTGGGAGGATAGGGTTTCAACTGAGCACTCAAGGTTGCAGTCTGGTTAGAAATTCACTGGGTGGGGAGCATGTAGGGGAGAAAACAAAATACGACAAAAGTCCTCGGTCATAGAAAGTTAGAGCAAAGAGGTGGAGGTATGAAAAAAGCGCGATGATAGCTACCTCCAAGACAAAATGTCTGACCTAACAAATTGAAATTTAGTTAAGGTTTTAACATTGAATGTAAATGGTCTTAGGGTAAACAGCAGAAGGAGAAAAATTCTGCAATATTCAAAACAAGCCGATTATGATATTATAATGTTACATGAGACCCACTTAATACAGGATGAGTGGACATATATCTTGTTAAAACAGAAGTGGATTGAAGAGCAGGTATAGACTAATCTATTTTGTTGCACAAAGGGAGTGACCATATTGATTAAAAAATCTATTAAAGCCATTAGAGGTGAGCGTAAGGGGGATTCTGGGGGATGCTGGGTGATAGTCAACATAAAAATTCAAAGTGTGTGGTATGCTTTTGTGGGTTACTACGGGCCAAATATCGACAACCCTGCACCCCTTCAAGCCCTGCATTTTCAACTTTTGGAGATTAAGGTATGAATAATACTTGGAGGTGATTTTTGTGTGTTATTTAATCCAAGTATAGATAGATCTTCAAATAGGAAAATAGAAAATCCACCAAGAACGAGAAGGCATATTGAGACGATGATGAAAGATTTAGGACTGATAGATATATGGAGAGATAAGGCTAAAGCAAAAAGAGCAATTGATGGAGAGAATGCAGAACAATGTCATACATCCACCCCAGTACAGAGATCTGGGCCTAAATCCATTGTTTTTTTTCTCCCCATGCCATTCCAGTTTGTACCCAGCCATATGCAAATTACTCTTGTCCCTGAGCCCAACAGGAACAGTTCAGCCCAAACTGCCAGGCCAGGTCCTCCCTGGACTGGAAACAAGAATCCTAGGACTGGTTTTGGGGTTTCACCCCTCATAAGACAGGATAGCTTGACTCCAGTGGCATGGAGGGCACGGGACCCACTCATGGGCTTACCCATCCTACACGGGGTGACAAATGCAAAAAGATCAGTTGATGGACAAAATGCAGAACAATGTCATACATTCACCCCAGTACAGAGATCTGGACCTAAATCCATTTTTTTCGCTCACCATGCCATTCAAGTTTGTACCCATCCATATACAAATCAGTCTTGACCCTGTGCCCAATAGGAACAGTCCAGCCCGAACAGCCAGGCCATGTTCTCCCTGGACTGAAAACAAGCATCCTTGACTAAAGCCATTAGAGGAAACCTACGTTTTACCTTTCACAATAAAAAGTATGGGCTTGCCTCTAGAATTGATTTGTTCTAGCTGGATATTAGGTTGGTTAGAAGAGTTAGAAGAGTGGAGCATATCCGTGAGCATATTTCCGATCACTCCTCGGCCCAGCTAGAGTTACAACTAGATAACATGTCAACCCCTAGTAGGTGGACATATAACAGAGCATTATTATTAGACTCAACAGTAATAGAAAAGTTGACAAAAGACATGTTAACATTTTTTTTAGCTAAATAACACTTCAGAGCCTAAACACATACTATGGGATACATATAATGCCTATATTAGGAGTAGGGTAATACGCTTGACAGCAAAAATGCATAAGGAGACAAGATGTAAGATAAAAGATCTGCAAGATAACATCTCAAGGTCACTGAGAGAAAGAACCTTACAACAAAATGCCTAGGATCAGGCCTATTAAGATAATGAAATTAAATGTGCAAGTGGGGATTTTGTAGACTATCTCGATGGTATACTATGGAAAAAATGGAAGGCTAGAAAATTAGCTCATTATGAATATGGGGAAAGATGCTGGAAGTTACTCACTTGAAAGTCAAGAGTAGAATATTTTAAAAACACAATTAGAGATATAGTATCTAAAGAAACTGGGGGCGCTATACATATACATACATAGAACTAGCTTTCACTTATTTATTTCAAGAACTATATATGGAAGATCTTTCAGTTCCTGAGATACAGTTAAAGGAATACTTTAATGATAAAGGCATGCCATAACTGAAAGCCAACTTAATGCAGATTCTTAATCAGAAAATAAGTTTGGAAGAAGTCAAGGTGGCAATAAAAAGATAAGTTACAGATAGGAAGCGCTGCTGGTTTGAATGACCTACCAAATGAGTTGATAGGTAGGATATTTTCTGAGGACCAGGGGATCCCGCAGTCATGGCAGGAGGCAGCTATTAGTATAATTTGTAAACCAAAATAAGACCCTAAGAGCTCCGAGTCATATAGACCAATTTTATTACTGTGACTATAACATTTATAGGCAGGTCTTGGCAAAAGGATAAGAAAGAATCATTGCCTCAGTGGTTCAAGAAGATCAGAAGGGTTTCATCAAAGGTCAACAGCTGCATGCAACAACATATGAATTGATAGGCACCTTAGACATGGCAACTGTGCATAAACTTCCATTAGCGGTCCTTACATTTGACGCCATGGAGGTCTTTGATAGGGTAAGCCGGCCTTTTTAGCATCAAACCATACATAAACTTGGCCTGGTTGAGAACTTCGCCAAAGCACTTAGCTCAATACATAGGAAACCAACAGCCAGGATAATAGTGAATGGGAACCTGACCAAAAGGATTAATATAGAGAGAGGGACAAGACAGGGGTGTCCCCTATGCATCCTGCTCTTTCATTTATGTAATGAGTCACCAGCAATAAAATAAAGGCAAATCAGGAAATTCTTTCATTTGAATATAATGGCTGGTCGAAAAAAGTGGCACTATATCCAGATATTGTGATGGTATTCACACAAGACTTTGATGGTTCTCTCCCAAAGTTACTGCAAACTTTAACTGACTTTGGAAGAGTTTCCGGTTAATAATTGAATCAGCAAAAGACCGAAATCATGTCATGGAATACACAATTGATTACCTTTCTTAGAAAACAAGAAATAAGATGTCTAGGCATGCAGGTGGTACAGGACCTGTCTAAGAGGGCCCAGGTCACCCTTGAAAAAATAAATGAGCAAGATTAGAATTTTGTTAAAATCTTGGGACTGTCTTCCACTCTCAATTTTAGGTAGATTTAATTTGCCATAATGTTAATTCTGTCAAAGCTCACCTTCTTCTTTTGCATGGTCCCTTTATCGTTTAATTTAAAATCAATCAAAAAACTACAAGAAGTAATAACAAGTTTAATTTGGTCATGTACATTCCAGGATTGCCTAGAAGAATTGCCGAAGTTGAAAAATAGAAGAGGCTTTGCTGGGCCCAACTTCCGTCTATACTGCTGGGCCTTTCACTTAAAAAATATAAGATCTCTCTTGTTTAATTTCGCCTCTTTCCCGCCTAGTTTACAAGTCATCATAAAAAGTCTTCCATTTGGTGGCGATTCTTTTATTTTCTTTAGGAAAGTTACATTAAAAGATCTTAAAACCTGCATATGAGCTTTGGTATCAGATCAGACAAACTATAAGGATATACCTTATTATAACACGTCTGCGCCTATATGGAACTCAGAAGGGACCTCGAATTGCTTACAGGATAAACTAGATATTCCATTAATGGAAGCAGGAAACAATAAATGGGTACAAATTATTCAAGAAAACAAAAAACTCTACTGGGAGTCCCTGTCTGCATCCACGAATCAAAGACTATCTAAATTTAAGTATTACCAACCATCAAGTTGGGCAAATGGCCTAGGCATAGATGGGGAAGGAAATTAAGAGTGGGAAGATAAACTGCAGGGTGCCCGCTTTCAATACAACATTTACACGTGGTACCGGATGATGGTGAAAGGCGAGGACGAGACATCTACGCTGCCGAGAGAGAGCTAGAGAAGACACCTGCCAACGACAGTTAACACACTTATGGCAAGTATCAATGCTTAGTATATGTTCAATAATAAAAGCTGCAACTCTAAGAATAAACAACTAATTTAGAGTTCACAGGGCATGTTGGACCACAAAAAGGCTATCAAAGCTGGGAGGTGGAGAAATCAAAGCCTGCCTAAAGTGTTCCATGGAAAAAGCAGATGATGTACACATGTTTCTGCAATGGCCTCTGATCCAGGTCTTCTGACAAGAAGTTGGTACGGCCACCTCTAAAACCTTGGGAAAAGAAATCGAGGCAAGCCTTGTACTTGTGATTTTTGGGGTCTTACCAAGTGATAGGCAATGGCCAAACCTTAAAAAAGGCATGCACACTTGCTATTTGCCTTAATATTATTGTCAAAAAGAGACATTTGCCTAAAATGGGTATCCTCCTCACCACCGGAATATATGGACTGGGTTAGGTCTGTTAAAAAAGTAACTAGCCTAGACCATAGTTGCCTATCTAAAAAGAGTGCTTGAATTTGAGAACCATGGTAGGACTTGTATGAGAATACCTTTTAGACAATATCTTTATAAGGTCTAATGATTATGAAATAAATAAAAAACATTGAAGAAGGAGGAGAAACACCAGGCTGATAGAAAAATACTCTGTTGTTTGGTTTAACTAAGGTGCGAAATCAGGAACTCAGGAGAGAATGGTCAGAATCCTTGAGAAAAAAAAATCTTCACTTTGGTACATCACCTGAGCTCATATCTCTCATAACACTTATTCATAAATGAGGACTTAAAAAAAGAATTTAAAAAAAATTATGATGTGCATGCAAATTGACTTGAAATTGTGTAATGTCTAGTCAGAATATATCCTCTCTTTTTGATAGGATATATTTATTCTTGAAATATGTTATGCCTTAGCCAGTTGTATCTTGAATAATGAGGTGACAGGAGCATTTTGCTCTATTTTACACCTGTTAAAACACGTCTCAAGCTATCCGTTGGACCAAGTTTCAAAGACAGACATATACAATACCTTATAAAGCAAAAAATACTTTAACCGAGACTCATTGCCTAAATGCCACCTGGAATCCGAAGTAATAGAAGGGTGCTTGAAAGACTATGGGAGTATTTGTGGGTATGTCAGGACCACTCAGAACATAGCTGGCCCTCATTTTGGACATACTTGGTGGAGTCTAGCATGTACAAGTCAGGGCATTTACAGGGTCTTATGGTTCACCATATCTATGTTGGCGAGTTGGGGGAGGTACACCTTGACTAATAGAACATAAAACACATTTGAAAGACATTCATGACACCGAGGGCAAGATAGTGCACCCAATAGGATGCTCTCTGTAGAACACCTCAAAGTCATCAGTGCCCGACCAGTGGCTTGCATTGTTGCGGGCCACATTGTATATATACAAGTTTGATTTACTGCCATTCTATCCATACCTTACCTTAGCCTTCCCTTACCTATGTTTTTCGTCTTTTGTGTTCTCCTCATAGTATAAACTTTGTTTAATTAAATTTTCGGTCCCCTAGATTTCCGCATCCAGTTTTCTGAAATGCTTCTTCCTGACTCTAGCATTGAGCTGGACAGCAACATACAAAATAGAAAAAATATCAAACTTCTCTCAGATCCTCATAATATCAAATATTCAACAAGAGCTGCACTGAGGCATTCAGG
Source organism: Lissotriton helveticus (assembly GCF_964261635.1). Lineage (NCBI taxonomy): Eukaryota > Metazoa > Chordata > Amphibia > Caudata > Salamandridae > Lissotriton > Lissotriton helveticus. The sequence continues at coordinate 1,952,661,288 of NC_136063.1, forward strand.
TGGAAGGAAAACTGGCACATGCAGATATCTTGTGGGCCCTTAAAAGCTAACAAGGACACCACTGGAAAGCAGCAGTAGGAAGTGGTGGAATAACTACATTGAAATGTAATGAATCTGTTAGTAAAAGATGCAGTAGCAGAGGAGAGGTCTTCAACATAAAGGCTATCCAAAATCATGCTGCATTTAGGTGAGCAAAGGGCTATATAAATGTGGTGGTGCTATGCAAATGCTAAGAAAAGAAACTACATGATCGGGTGTGGGTTAACTCACTAGCATGGGGGAGCAGTTTGTTCTTGGGGAACTGCTGAATCCTGCATCATCTGTAACAGAGCTGATATCCCAGTATGGCTTTTCCCCAAGAGAGACTGACTGAGACACTCATCTGAGGACTCTCAGACTGGTTACTGTAGAAGCTGAGCCATGAAATTGCCTTCTCCTAAGGCACCCTCTGGAGCCAATGCCAGAACCTTGGACCACGCTACTAAGTGCCAACTGTGGAGCTTAGACCTATGACAGCAGGGCCCAGGGACTGGACGCCATGCTGCAGCACAGAATCACTATGCCAATCAAATTATGAGTGAGTGGCTCCCTGGAACAGCCGTGCCAAGCAGTCATTTTTCCAAAGCGACATGGTCAAAAGGCCTTGAACCAAAACTTGGTGCATATCACCATGTTGAGACTTAAGCAATACGATTTGTGTCATCTGCAGCTCAAATCCTGGATTGCACAATGCTGATCATTCTAAAGGGTTGCAAGAATAATTGATATGCGTGGTCTCTCACCTGCTCCTGTACAACCACGTTCAGCTTCGGAGAATGAGTGCTTGGCAATTTTTCTGATCTGGCAGGGAGTTCCCTTGACTAATATGGTCACATCGCTTACCAACCAAAGCCTGTCAGCCCAGCTGAAAAGAGCTTAGCAGTAATTAGCAGTTTATACTCCACCCAGGAGACTGAGCTGTGAAGCGCTTTGAACTTGCTTTATGGGAGTTGGCGCCTCTTCAGTTAAAACTATCCAAGGACTAACACTGTCTATTGCCACCTCTGGAGATTGCAATTATGCCTTCTGGTCTTACCTCCCTGCACAGACTACATGTGCCCCATGTGATTATCATCACTATAGAAGGCATTGCATGTTGTGCAGAATTGGGTTAGGAGGGCCTACATCTACTCACCTCCCTCATTTAGAACCTTAACCACTGCATAACTGCCCCTTGGCTTGAGTCTGTTTTTGAGACACCTTTCATACATTCTTGCCTGTCCTGCATTGCTCTGACCCAGTGACCTGCTGGTACCTATGAATGGTACAAAAGGGGGTGGTGATGGACGGAGCATCTGAACCAATCAAACATTCACACCCAGTCAAAAGATCTGGGTTTGATCCATCACCATTCTTTAGCCCACTCTGCCACCCCAGTTCAGACATGGCTATATGCAAATCAGTCTGACCCTGTGCCTCATGGGAACAGTCCAGCCCGCACTGCCAAGCCATGCCTTCCCTGGACCGAAAACAAGCTTCAGAGAACCGGTTTATGTTATTCCAGCCGTCTTCAGCCCGGCTTGCTTGAATCCAGTGGCAAAGTGAAGACGGCTGGAATGCCAGAAACCGGTCCTCGGAAGCTTGTTTCCGGTCCAGGGAAGGCATGGCTTGGCAGTTCTGAACAGGGGTGGCAGAGTGGGCTAAAGAACGGTGATGGATTAAACCCAGATCTTTTGACTGGGTGTGAGTGTTTGATTGATTCAGATGCTCCGTCCATCACCACCCCCTTTTGTACCGGGTACCTATGAATGAGCAGGCTCCATGGCTCACACAAAACCTACTCCAGATAGAGACTCAACAAACATCAATGGCCACAGACACACAAGTGCAAGAATCACTAGCTCTGGTGGGCCTCCGTAGAAGCTCAGATCATTTGCCTGATTAGCTGGACTTGATACTCATGGCAATGGTAGAAACTCGCTAGGCCTTAGAGGTCAAGGTTGACATGTTAAACATTGCCTGTACCTTGCTATGGGAAAATCAAGGTAAACTGTCTGAGAAGGTTACTAATGAAATACACTAGCCACTAATAAACTGTATCAATGTACAAAAGACTTGTCTCAGCAGACTTGTTTCAGTAGGCCTGATTTAGAGTTTGGCAGATGGGTTACTCCATAGCAAACTTGGCAGCTATCCTGTCGGCAGCATTACAAGTGCCATAGGATATAATAGACTTGTAATACTGTGGAGGGCAGGTGTGCAATGCCCATTGGGCTCAAAGGGCTTCAGCCCACCGTTGTGTGTGTCAGCCCGGACTGAGATAGCTTCCCGGGCACACACACAGACAGATTTTATGCTGTTATAATTTGGCGTCTGTCTTATTGCAGCTGCACCAGAGTACTTCGCAGGTCTTTATAAGACCATTTACTTGCTAACGAGGCTTTGCTTTTCTTTCACTCCTTTGTAGAGCCCCTGCATCTTCACTCTGCCAATTGCTGGAAGAATTAGCCATCCCCCGAAATGTTTATTAGGTCAACCCCCGAAATTTGACTCTAGTTGTGCCTATGGCAGTGGGAGTATCCAACACGTTTGTGATGGAGTAACCCTTCCACCACACTCTAAATCAAACCTTATGTCGCTCACTGATGACGAAGGTTTATGAAGGACATGTGAAAAAAGGAAGACCGTTGCACCCACTGCACCAATATCTATATCATTGGCCTGCCTGGAGGGCTATGACACAGCAATGCAACCAGTTTTATCGAAAACCGGATCAGAAGCAACATAGCATCAGAATTCCTGTCTTCCCACTTTGTGGTAGAACGTGCTCAAAGGGTCCCATTAAGACGGCTTCCTCCTGGTTCACCACCAAGACTGATTGTGCCCCAAATCCTAAATTATTCATATGCTATCCACATGGCCACCAGGAAAAAAGAGTGTAACGGAATAGAGAACGCTACAGTGAGGTGTTTTTCTGATTACACTTTGGCGGTGCAGCATACACTCTCATCATTTATGCAAATGTAAAGAAAACTATGGACCTAGGGACTGAAATATGCTATGCTATTTCCTGTGAAATTGTGAATAACTGATCTTTCACACTTCTTTACAGATGCCGAATAGGCCTGGGACTGGGCTGAATCCTTTGATAAACTGCTCCACCACACTCCTCATCTATTCGTGAGCCTGCTCATGCTTCCACAAAGATCCAAAAGACCCATACTCAAAGGTCCTGGCACAGAAGCCACACCTCTTTTCTGATTCAGCAAAAACAGCCTAGAGTGGTGGAAGCAGCTGCTCCTCTGCATGAGCTGACTGAAACCCCAACTCTGATCTCCACAGAATCCAGTGTTCTCGGGAAATAACCCACCTTCCGAGAAAAAGGACCTTGAGGTTACACCAGACCCAGTGATTACTCCACAGTACCTTGAGAATGTATTATAAAACAGTTATATCCTTTCTCTTCTTCAGTAATACTTTTGATCACAAGGTGCGTTGGTTGATCTCCCGTGCTCACATATATACGATTATCCTGTGGTATTTTTGGAGGCTTATTTTCTTGGGTATGAGCATCATGATTAAAGATCTGGTGAAAACCACTTGCTTAGTGATGGATGCCTAGAGTGTTATGGTCATGACTATCCATACTTAGTCCTTGATCTATTTTCATAACTGGGAACTCTCTCAACGGCATGCTTGGTCTCTCTGCTGCACTGCTGTTGCACCGCTCCACATGTTACTTTGCTTTTTTTAAGCTGAAGAGCTGTTCTCTGTTTTAGGTTTTAGTTTCTATCTTGGACAGATATGTTGGGGAATCTGTCATTAATGGGGTAAAGAATCATCATTGTAGGCATGAATGGACGTTATATTGTTTTTATAACAGTCCGTATTTATCTTGCAGTGAGATGTTACCTTGTGATTACGCTATATTGTTCTTTGCTACAGTACTCAATCAAACCTGTTCGATACTGAATGTAAGTGAGTCACAAGGAATGTCAAGGCGGTAAATGTAGTGCAGAAGCGATACAGCGTTCACTCTGCTTTGTTCCACTCGGAAGTCCAGATTGTTCATTTACCATAGACCCACCTGATTCCTACTTGGATCTCTCAATTGTAGAATAAATGGAGTGGGCAATTATACGGTACAGGATATTCTGCATACACCAGGCATTCTATGCAATAGATCGAATCCCCTTTAAAAAAGACATCACTCATATTGACGACGATGATTGGTATGTAGTTATTAAGGGCAAAATGGAAGGGAAACCATTGGGTATTCTGTGTGCTCCTCACATAAACCAGGCTAGATGTTGGTACCACTTATCGATTTATCTCTCTGGTTGGGCAAACATTCAAAGGGTTGTTGGTGTCAATGTTACCTGTGTGTTAGATGCCTCAATTGATCATTCCCTGCCCCCTCTCCGCGAAGCCACCTCAGTTCAGGCCACTAAGGATCTCCAACAATGGTTATGTAAGTGGGATTTATGGAATGTGTGGTTCTTATGCTGCCCATCCTGTCAAGAGCATTCATATCATTGCCCTGTGCTCAATATACATTACTGATTAGTACTATTTTTATGTGGGTTACATACATGTATCTCTACCATTTCCTATTACCCCAAAACACCGTCTGATCTCAAAATCTTTTATATATGGTTTTGAGGTACTGACTCCCATCCCAACATGGCACTTGCAGGAGGGTATGTTGGAGAGTGTGGAACAAATTTTTTCATGAAAACAAAGGTACATCCGCCATCCCTTTGATCAAATAGGAAACGTTTACAGGGATTACTAGGAGTTTGTGTTTAAAAACCATGGTGGAAGTTAGAAGGAACACCATTAGCAAATCCAGCATCCAAAGTCTTCTATGTCAGAGCTAGAAACACAAAGAAAGATCTGTAGAGCTGAGATCATTAGAATCCACTTACGATGAACTAGAAACTCTCAGATGCCACAATAACTTTTCTTACTTGGCCAAAATACACAATGAAGACTATAAATCCGGTCTACTCTTACCTCATCTGGTAAATCTGGTCACGTCTTCCCACCTCCGCATAATTGTACCTTTTGGGGCACGATTTGTTTCTAATTGGACTTTTTCGCATACTATAATGAGCAATATAATTCACTGCCAGATTGCTCTTCTGATGCAATTGATGCTTTTCTTCCATAAAACTGGTTGCCCAGCCTCTTGGATAAAGTTAGAAAATCAATGGACTAACCCATCATTTTGCAGCAAACAAAAAAAGTTCTTTACGACTTGCCACATAGGAATTCCCTGGGCTCAAATGGAATCCTTTCTGAATTTTACACATAGTTTTCATCTCAATTGGCTCCAAAATTAATCGAACATGATGAATCCTTTAAATTGGGCTTCCGCCCATCATCTTCATGTGAGGCACTTCTCTCTAACATGCTGACACCACTCAAAGATCCTGCAAATATGGTCTCTTATCATCTGTTATCCATCCTGATCTTGGATGATAGAATCCTAGCTATAGACCTGGCCTGTAGACTCTTGCGCGAGATTCCGGGATTGCCTACAAACTGTCTCATCCCAGGTCGTAATACTTCAGTAAACCTTTGAAGGCAGTGGGATGTCATGTGCGCTTGTGGGCCTTGAAAAGGCCTTCGATTCTTTATGCTGGGGATACATACATAGAGTATTAAAGCAATTTGGATTAAGTTCAAATGTGCAAATGGGTCAGAATCTTATATACTAAACCAACAGCTAGATGTAAAAACAGGGCAATGTATCTCTTATTCTTCAAACATTTGTAGAGGTTCCCGCCAGGGCAAATCTCCGTCACTTTTTTCCCTAGCTATCCTTGAAAACCGAGGATATCTTTCTACATTTGGAGGACATTATGGAAAACCTTTCAATGGTCACACAGATGTTAGATGATGTGGTTGAATTTCCAGTCTTCGTGGGAACGGCGCTAAATATTGTATTTTCCCCTCTAATCCTGGAGGCCCTCTGCCTCGGCAACTAGCTTTAGAAAGCAGACTGTTGTGGGAATTTGGGAGTAAATATTTTTCATTCTGCAAATGAACTTCAGATGACAATCTGGGAATAGCAATACAGGAGATTTGCACACTGATCCCATTCTGGAATTCACTTTCACTTGCGGTTATAGGTCTTACAACGCTTATAAAAAATGGTAGCACTTGCACATTTACTATATTACTTTACTATTCTCCCTATCGTTCTTCCTTGTCCCCTTTTTAAAGAGCTACAACTACTTGGGGTATTAATATGAACTAGTGGCCTTCGCCGGGTCGCCATTTCCACCTTAAAATTGGAAACCTAGACTTCCTGATTTTGAGTGATAGTTTTCAGAAGTGCAGCTACAGTTTGTAACTCAATTGATATCTGGCCATAGTTTATCTGAGACAAGCCTCCCCCGAGAGGGCTTTACTGATGGCTCATTTCAGTGACACATTTCCTATGAATCATTCACAATCCAACCCTCTTCATTACTGCCGGAACAATCTCTTACATATGGGTATATCAAATGTGCACTCCAAGACTGATTTAAAATATTCAGTCCTCCTAACAGTAGCGTAGCTAGCATTGTGCAGCCCATGCAATGCACCTGGGCCCAGAGCTGGAGGGGGGTCCACCTACACCAGACCTTCGAGCCCTGAGAGGACACCTAAGTAGCCTAGCCAAAGTTCCAAAGGAGAACAAGCATTACACATGACTTTACATTTAGATTTTTTTCGTGCCAAATTTGCCTTGCATTAAAAGACAGATGTCAAATGTCAGTCTATTCATTCTGATACATTGCTGCTTATTCATTTAGGTGGACACTGGTGCTTACTCTTCTTTTGCAAAGCGCAAAGTATGAGCATTTTGTAAAGTGAACAATGTGACAATCTTTCTGGTGTGAAAGGAAGAACTGTAGGATGTTGTTTCTTCAACACACATTCCTTGTTTAAATACCAATAAATAATCTGTAAAACCTTTCAAAATAAAAAACAGGTAAGCACGGTGGTACAGCTTGTACCTCTCTGGTAAAACTGTACGTTTGTCAGACAACATAAACGTCAGGATTATGCCAGATTGATTCCGTGCACACAATCAGGAAATGTTGGCACGTATCCCTGCTTGCCCACAGTGCCCTATCTCTACCACTAACCTTACAGGATCACAAATGTGTGCAACCTCAGAACATGACAACCCTGGTCTCCCAATCAAGGTAGCAGATCTAGAACTCTTTCGTTAGGACTCTCATGCATACCCAAAGAAATACACAAGAAATACTGAGCAAGGCTTTTCAAAATTTATTGAGGCGTTGTGATTTTCTTTTAAAAATATGTGTACTTGGAAACAGATTAGCATTATTAGCATTACAAGAATAGTGAAAAAGATGAACAATTTGACTATTGTGCTAAAGCAGTGAATATATGCGGTCACATAAGTACAGTGTATGGTGTGCTTCTACCTAATGCTCCCTAACCTAGTCTTGCCTAGGGTGGGTGAATTGCCAAATGCCTGCCAGGTAGACTGACTTCCCAATACCTACTGGTAAATGTCATCAGGCTGTCCGTCTTGGTGTAGAGCTCGACATCCCTTGTGCCAGTAAACAGGAATCAGCTACGCTGGAATTCTGACATGTTAGCTGAATACTCCTCTCTTAAATAAGGATGTAGTTCTGTATATGATATACACAGCACCCATGTGGTTATGTCACAACCCCTATCAAGTCATAATTGTTCATTCTATTTGGATAGCGTAGTCACCTACTAGACAATATAAGAACGGCATTTGCACATTGATCTTTATTCCTTTGGTGATTGTTCAAGGTAGTGTAATAAAGTGTCTACAACGTAGAGATGTAAGCAATGCCAATTCAGAGAATGGTATTCTTGTCAACAGTCCTCATGTGTAAAAGAGAAGGCAACTTAAGAAACAGGAGCATGTAACTGACAGGGTTGTTTACCAAGCCTATCCTGACCACCTGACAGCACAAATGAAGGACATTTTTCCTAATTCTAAAGTCTGATGGAAGCAAAGATTTAAATAGGGTCAAAGCAAAACCCAACACTTTACTTGGGTATGTATAAATGACAAACTTTTCTTTCTCTTTTTTTTTTTAAGTTCAAAATATTTTATTGAGGTTTTCAGTATAATAAGCAAGACATACAGAAAAATACATGAAAATTGCATGTCAAAATATGCAGAAAGAAATATGCAATGAAAACTAATAAAAAGGGGAAGGGAAGGAAAGGGAAACATGTAATACTATATAGGTAATAGAGAAGTAAATGAGCTACTTATATAAGAACAATATATACATAAGTATAACGACATAGAAAAAAGCAAGTACTAAATTTAATGAGATAAGTATACATCAATAGGAGTCCAAAATAATTGATAAGAAATAGAATTTTTACAGACCCCAGATAAAGATAACTGTGCCCCTCTTCGTGTAAAAATAACCCATTACCACCATGCATGAACTGATAACTTTGAAACATCTTTCCAACAAAATGTAATTGATTTTAACGCAGAAGACAGTAGGAAATTAAAGAGTTTGCATTCAAGTACATTTAAGTCTTGTGATAAGAGTACAGCTTTGCAGATTAACAATTTATAAGATAAATCTTCTTGAATATGAAGAATTTTTTTAACAATGTCCCACACTTCTGACCAAAATGTAGACAGTAAAGGACAAGTAAAAAGCATATGTTGCAATGAACCAGAATGTAATTTGCAATTCCAACATAAATCAGATTGAAGGATTTTAGCTTTAAATAAACTTAATGGTGTCCATAAACAATTAAACAAACTATAAGAATTAGTCTGAAACAGAGAAACAGGTAACCAACCAGAAATATGAGCAAGCCATATAGTTTCCCATAAATCATTTGACAATGAAAGTGACAATTCATTGTTCCAAAACTCTGCAATCATATTAATATTTGATCCCAAATCATTAGACAGTTTTTTATTTAAAATAGAAACACAGTGAGGATTAGATGAAATAGTTTGAATATAAGTAAATAAATCAGTATGAAGAATAGAGGGAATAGCTTGGGAGAATGAATCTAGGATAGAATTAGTTAAATGTTCATATTTAATAAAATCTGAATTAGGTAAATTGAATTTAGATTGTAACATCTGGAATGAGAGAAACATATTATTAGAGTAAATATCCTTAAGAATAAAAATCCCTGCTTTAATCCATGAGGACCAAAATTTAACATGACGATTCAATTTAATAACATTACTATACCATAGTGATATATCTGTTGTAGTAGACAGTGGATGTTCAAAAATAGAATCAAGGTCATTAAAAATTAGTTTAGTGGAGTTAATGATAAGAGAATTATGAAGAGAAGAGGATTTAGTTGACATGGTCAACAAAGAGGGTAATGGAAAGGGAGACACAATAGATTTTTCAATATGAAACCATGTAGGAGGATTATGGACAGAGGAATGGTTAAACCAAATAGCACTTTGCTTTAGAATAAACGCTTTATGATACAAATGAAAGTCGGGAATACCAAAACCAGCATTATTTTTTGACATCTTTAGTTTGCTATAAGAAATGCGCTTTGCTTTATTATTCCAAAGGAATTTGGAAAGAAGTTTATCAATATTTGTATAAAATTGTAATGGAAACTGAATGGGTAACATAGTTAGGGTGTAAAAAAATTTGGGAGCGATAGTCATTTTAATGCAATTCATTCGTCCCCACCATGAAAGATTTAATGGAGACCACTTAGATGTTTTATCTTTAATATAATTTAAAACAAAATCACTATTTAGAGTCATTGTAGATTTGATAGAAGAAGAAAACAAAGTTCCCAAATATTTTAACTTTGTCTTCTACCAAAATAATTTCACGCATGGGAATCATATCTGGAGTACAAAACACATTTAAGGGAAAAAATTCAGTTTTATTAGAATTTAATTTATATCCAGACACTAAAGAATATTTAGAGATTATGTCTATTAAGGCAGGAAATGAATATATGGGATCCTTGATAAATAAAAGCACTTCATCAGCATAGGCCAACGTTTTAACCACAACACCTTTGATCTCAATTCCTGCAATAGAATAACATTGTCTGATAGAAGCAAGAAAGGGTTCAATACCTAGTAGAAATAAAAGGGGAGAAAGAGGACAACCCTGACGTGTACTTCTATAAAGGGAACATTGAGAGGAAAATTGGCCATTAATTAATAATCTAGCAGTAGGATTAGAATATAGAGCTGAAATCATACGGATAAAGTTAACACCAAAATTAAAAGAGACTAAAGTGCGAAATAAAAAATGCCAATGAAGTTTATCAAAAGCTTTTTCAGCATCTAAAGCCATAACACCTGATGGACTCGTTAATGTCTGTGCTTGTTCAATGACATGTAATAACGTTCTTGTGTTATTAGCCGAGTATCTATTCTTCATGAACCCTGATTGATCCGAATGAATGATAGAATCTAATATCGGGGATAAACGTAAAGCTAATATTTTTGCATATAATTTACAGTCTTGATTCATTAAAGCAATAGGACGGTAATTAGCAACCAGGGAGGGGTCTTTATCGGGTTTTGGAAGAACAATAATTAAAGCTTCTGAAAAAGAACCAGATATGCTTCCTGAAGAATTAAACAAAGTAAATAGTTGAAGTAAAAAGGGCGAAAGTTGAGATTGAAATTCTTTATAAAACTCTGCAGGTAAACCATCAGGGCCTGGGGATTTATTTTGTTTCAGGGATTTTATGGCAGATAAAATTTCGTCTAAGGTAATGGGCAAATCTAATTTAAGTTTGTCTGTTTGGATAAGTTTAGGCAAGTTACAGGAGGAGAGGAAGGAGTCTACCAGCGATCATCATTAAAATCAGGTTTATCACATAATTTGGAGTAAAAGTCTAGGAATTCATCGACAATATCTGCATGCGAAATGGCCACATTACCCATAGGGTTGCGAATGGAGGTGATTTGCGTTTTATCTTTTTTAATACGCAGGTAATTTGCTAAAAGTCTACCAGATTTATTCGCGTTAAAACTAAACTGAGCTTTAGCTTTGGAAATTTGGACACCAGCTCTTTTACTAAGAATAGTATTGAACTCATAACGTAACTTTTGTAATATATCTCTATATTTTATATCATTGGAGGTAATAAAAAGCCTTTCATATTTCGCTATTTGTTTTTCTAATCGTGTAATATTTGCATTAAAAGTCTTATTCTCATGAGCCATAATAGAAATAGTAGCCCCTCTTATATACGAATTAAAAGCATCCCAACGAGTAATCAAAGACGTAGACCCTTCAGGATTCAATTGAAAATAATCAGATATAGCAGATAAAAGTTTTGGTTTATTGCGATCATTAAGAGCAATGCTAGAATTCATTCTCCATCTAGACTGATTAGGGGAAGTTGTATGGAGATTCAAAATACAGGAAATCATGGCATGGTCCGAGATATCAATATTGCCAATCATAGGTGATGTACTAGAAGCAATAAGTTGTCTGGAAACTAACATATAATCAATTCTGGAGTGGGAATTGTGCGTTAGAAAAGAAAGTAAAATTTTTATCTGTAGGGAAGTGGAGGCGCCAAATATCAGCCAATTTCGTAGTTTGAAGAAAATGTTTAAAAGCAAAATAGACTTTAGAGGTATGAAATTTCGTTTGAGACAATCTTTCCAATAAAGGATCAGATATAACGTTAAAATCACCTGCTACAATCAGAGGAACATTTCCAACTTTAAGAACCTCTGTAGTAAGATTAGACCAACATTGGGGTTCATCTGCAGTAGGGCTATAAACATTTATTAATGTAATAATTGAATCATGAATTTTAACTTTAGCAATTAAATATCTCCCTTCAATATCCTTAATTTTGTTCAATATTTGGCAATGATATTTTTTAGCGATCAATATTGCTACACCATTTTTTTTACCAAGAGCAGGTGAAGAAACTATACAATCAACCCATTTCTTATTCATGTAATTCAATATTTTGTCGTCAACATGAGTTTCTTGTAGAAAACAAAAATCAGCTTTGAAACGACCTAAATAATCTAAAATCTTAGTACGTTTGATTGGATGACGCAAACCTTTTACATTTAACGGGATAACTTTAACATTTGCCATAGTGACGGAATGAAAGAGAAGAAGAGGATGGTAGATAAAAGAACATATAAAAGATAGGAGTAGTTTTGAAGATTATAAAATGTGAAAAAGAGACTCCATAAAGAAGAAGAGTGAGCAGCTCTAGAGATAAGAAAAGGGAAAGGAAAGGAAAGAACATAAACAAACTGACAAACAACAAACATAAACATGAGAAGGGAAACGCACATACACTTTACAAGCATGGCCAAACCGCTGGAGCCCCAAACAAAATGCATAATGCATTCAGAAAAATGGTCGGCAGAAACATTTTAAACCTTAAAAAGAGTCAAGGAGGAGGATCATGAGTATCCATCGAGTGTTGACCTTGATGTTCAAGAAAATGTCGCAAGTCTTCTGGACGATGAAAGGATTTGAAAAAATGATCTTTCCAGATGCGCATGAGGGATGGATCAAAAAGACCATATTTAAAACCAAGGCTTCTCAATTGTGGACAAAGGGCAGTGAACTCCTTACGAATTGCAACAGTTTCTTTGGCGAAATCCTGATGAATAAAGATTTTATTTCCATTCACCAACATTGTAGGGATTTCTCTTGCAGCTTTCCTTATCAAAACAAGATGAGGATGACGGAGGACTTTGAAAATCATTTGCCTTGGTTTAGCATTACGAGGGTTACGATGAGAAGGGATTCTATGGGCCTTATCCACTTCAAATTTTTCTGGAAATTTGTTATTCAATAGGCCAGGAATCAAATTTTCCAAATATAGACGACAATTCGAACCCTCAACTTCTTCAGGCAAATTAAAAATGCGAAGATTATACTGTCTATTGCGATTTTCCAAATCTAAGAGTTGAGATTTCATAGGAAGAATTTGTTCCACCAACGGAGTAAAAGCATCCACTTTGGTATTATTATCATGAATTTTGATGGAATTATCAGAAATTTTCATAGATAAAGTAGCCATTTCCTTACGCACACTTTTAATTTCTGACGCAATATTTTCAGTATTAACTCGAAGAGCTTGAATTTCTTCAAGTATCAATGAAAGTGAAGGTTCAGAAGATTCCACAACCTTTGATTTGACTGGAGGCGGTGAAACTTGCTGCTTCATTTTATTAGTAGCAGAGTTTTTATTATCCATTTTGAGGAGAAAAAACACCCAGACGCAAGATGTGAAGGAAAAGAAATAAAAAAGCTGCACAAAAATGAAGAAAAGCACTGAAATAGTCTTCAAATACACTGGTGCAGCAGCTAAACAGGGCTGTGGGTGTGGCTAGGCCCAAGCCAGGCCCTTTCCTGCTGAATACTCCTCCCCCTAGTCACAGAATGCAAACAGTACCTGAGGAGAAGGCTGGGTGCGAGAACCAAGGATCCAAAAACAGCACTTCGGGGATGTGAAACGCTGTAGAAACTCCTCCAAAGGTAGGAATCCTTAAAATGGATGAAACGACCTCCTTTGCGCACTATGCCTGACCAGAAAATCGTCGTTTAATGTAAAAACGGGCTTTATGCGCGACGGAGCTCAAGCGGCGGCGGCCATCTTGATTTGCGCGCTCGCGCGTCATTAAGGACAAACTTTTCTAAAACCGGTGGTTAATTCGTAAAAAAAGAAGCGCCCGGGGTCTCGTCAAGAGGCAGCTTCAGCCAGCCAATTCCTCCTGTTAGCGCCGACTAACACAGAACCAACAAACCCTATGAGTGGGGAGGGGATGTGGCTTAATGCTCAGAGCTGCTGACTTTGGAACTGGGGGACCAGGTTCGAGTCTCGCCGTCCGCATAAAGTCCTTTGATTCCGGGCGTATCACCTAATCTCCCTTTATCCACCAAAAATGAATGTGTCCTCAACTGGTGCTCAAGCGCCAATGTTGATGATTGAGTGCCAGTGCTGAGCACCGGAAACCAATGGCTCAAATTAAGCACTGGCTAAAACCAATTTTCCCAAATTATTATTTAGAATTAGAAATTATTTTTCGATTGCTAGATTAATTAAAATTATTACAGTAAAATAAATACATGCATGCACCCCTCCACCCTCCATCATCACAAGTATAAATATATAATCCAAAAATATATCCACATAATAAAAATGTCTACATTTCATTTACAAACCCTCATCTTGGGTTTCCCCCCTTATTGGCTGCTTAGTGATGATTACACTAGTTTCAATATTGCACTCAATGTTACCAAAAAGTGAGCTTTCAGTAAGAATTGCACAAGCCTTGTTACTGCACTTTCTATGGCACACTAGAGAACTTACCATTACTCACCCGCACCTAATGTCATCAGCTTGCAGTTAAGGCATACGCATTTCCTCACAAGTTCAATGCCCAAAGGGGGAATATTCAATAGTCCTTGCACTAATCCTAATATTGCACCAAGCTATTTTGAAAGGCCCAGGGGATCTACCTTGCTTCACATATGCCCAACACCAAGTCAACCTATATTAAGTGTTATCACCCTCCTGTCACCTCACCACCAAAGATTCCTAGATCATGCCCAGCCCAAAAAACAGCATTCCCTAGATATTGCACTATTACAGTTGCTATAATTCTCCACTATAAACCCCTACCAACATTTTAGAGGAATGTTCAGAAAACACGCCTTTGCATATTCCAGATCCTGTAATGTTAATATTGGCTCATTTATCGCCGCTTTCCAGTGGTATGTGAACAAGATCAAGTTACGAGCCTTCCTATTCCTGTTCCTTCTATGGGGGTTCAATGTCCGTGTAACCCACAAGTTTGTGCTCATCTGACACTCCTCTCATACACCATATAAGGTGGCTTGAGAGATGACTCGATTAACCTTTTAGACAGCAGATAATGGCACTCCTATATTATTGAATGTTTAGAATGCAGATTATTGGTTGCAGCCAGAACTTCCTCAGTGGAATTAAATTCTCACAAATGGAAATCACATACACCAATGACTCCTCTGATTTGTTGCACAGTCTATGGAGTATATTTAAAAGGGCATTGCTCACTTTTTACAGTGTTTGCGGTGGCAGAATGCCCTGCTCTATTTTACAAAGCAACGTTAAGCCACTTTGCTTGACTTAACACTGCTTTGTAAATATTGTCCACTTTCATGCAGGTATGCGCTTAAAAGGGGAGTGCAATGAGTGTTGCTGTGTGCATTCCACTACAAAACCAATTGCTTTTTTTTGTGTTTATTTTTTTTATTGAATTATGCAATAAAATACATAGTAAATATCAACGTAATATGGTAAATAAGAACACCTTATTTGCAAAATATTTGAAAAGAATAATGAATTGATAGATTATGAAATTTACTCCTAGTAATAGAGATAAGGAAAACGTTTAACAGTACATACTCTACAATCTGTTATAAAATAACAATACAAAAGATATGAATGTATCTTATATGTAACGGAGTGACTAAATAAATATAATCAAGATTAAAAGAAAGAAGAAAAAAAAAAAAGGGTGCCAGAGTAACGAGGGGAGGGTGAGAGAAGGAAAGAGAAAGGATAAAGAGAATGAAATAGTACAGGAAAAGCATATGAGATAATAAAATTAGGTAGGTAAAGGATGCACATTAGAAGAGGGAGTTGGGTTAGAATCGTCATCCAATATGGTTTCCAAAAAGGGGTACCAAGTTTGAAGAAAAATGTTAGCTTGGTCCTAAAGATTGTAAATTGTGCGTTCATGTAAGGCTGTCTGCATTATTGCCACCAACCATTCTTCCTGAGAAGGAGCAGATGAAGACTTCCAATGGCGTAAAATGCTAATTTTGGCTGTAGCCAAAGCAGTGTGAAGAAGACGAGTCTGTGGCTTAGAAAGTTTTAGAAAACCACGGAAGTCATGTAAAATAATGGTGGCAGATGTAATTGGTAACATTAATGTCATTGTAGAGTTCAAAGTTTTGCCAACAAAGATCCAGAAGGGTCTGGTGCGTGGACATTCGCAAATGATATGTGTTATGTCACAACCAGGATTAGAACATCTCCAGCAAGAAGTATGCGATAATAACCCAGCTTGATGTAATTTAACCGGTGACCAGTGCCAATCATGAAGAATTTTAAAAATACAGAATTTGAGACGCACTTCTCGAACGCCTTTGTGCAACCCCTCCAGAATTTGATCCCATTGAGCATTGGAGTACATAATAGATAAGCGAGATTGCCATTTAGTCCGAAGCGTATGTGAGAGAGGTTTGGAAAAAAGAGGGAGCAAAAAGGTTTTATAAAGACCAGAGGTCACCCCCTTAAACTTCCCCCATAGTTGCAGATAAGATAATATTGGAGAAAGGTGGAGAGCCTAATTGTTTTTTAAGACATTGTTGAAGTTGAACGTATTTAGAGGAATGTAGGAGTGGAAGATTGAGGGGCATATTATCAAGGGGGTTTATCTCCGCTTTTTTGGCTTGAAAAGCCAAGAAAGCGGAGATAAATTTAACACCAGTTAGCGACAGCTAGTAGGAGATAGCGACCATCTTGGGCCCCAATTTGCATGTCAGTGATATTTATCACTAATGACATGCAAAGTGGGCGTGCCAAGATGTTAGCGACAGGAAACAATCGCTAACATCGCTATCTCCTATTACCAACTTTTGGAGATATTCGCGCTAAGCGTGAATATCTCCAGAAGCTAACACCTGCCCTGAGCAGTTCTTAGTAATCTTATCCAATGGGAGGTGGATATCATGGCTAAGAGCATTAGCTCGGTAATGCATGAATATCGCTGACTTTTCAGCGATATTCATGCATTGCAGCCATTTTTTATCGCATTTGCGATAAACCTTGGTAATACCAAGGTTTATCTGCAATAAAAATCGCCGCAGCTCAGCGGTAAAATTTTGTCTCTAACCAAGCAATAGCGATAATTATCGCTATTGCTTGGTAATATGCCCCTAAATTCCTCACAAAGTTGGGGAAAAGTTTTAAAATCTCTATCATGTAAGAGTTGATCCAGAGAATAAATGCCGGCTTCTCTCCACAAAGGCCAGGATAAAGTACGACCATTGATACGAATAGCTGAATTATTCCACAAGGGAGCTTTAATGTGAATTCGCGGATTCGAACTTAATATGCGATGACCCCTCTGCCAAGATTTATGCATGGCTGATAAGATAGGATTTTTAGGATCCAAAGAACTAGTACCAGTACCGTATAAAAGGGATAGTCCTGAATCCTGAGATAGAAGATGACGTTCAATTGATACCCATTGTGGAATGTCTTTAGATTTGGGTAGAAAATATGAGAGTTGAGAAATGTGTAGGGCAAGTGAATAATGTTCAATGGATGGAAGACCCATGCCTCCATATAACTGATGGGCCTTTAATTTAGCAGCAGCAAGGCGCGGTTTAGCTGTGCCCAAATAAAGAGCTTTATCTTGGAGTCGATTGATCTAAGAGTAACTAAAGGAATTTGGAGGGGAAGCATACCCAAAACATAAATGAATCTTGGTAAAGTAACCATCTTAATAGCTTGAACTCTACCCCATAAAGATAATCCTAGAGCTTTCCACTTATCAAAATCCCTCTGCATTTGAGTAAATAAAGGAGCTAAATTATCCGCAACCATATTTTCCAAACCACTATTAATCAGAATCCCGAGATACTTAAGGTGTGAAGATTGCCAGTGAAAAGGGAATCCAGAAATTGCTGATTTCGTAGTGCCAACTGAAATAGATAACGCTTCACTTTTGTCCCAATTTATTTTATAACCAGAAAAGGAGGAAAAATCATTAATAATTTGAAGAAGGGCTGGGAGAGATCGGGGGAGGTTAGTAAGTGTAAGAAGAATGTAAGCATATAAATAAATTTTAGAATGGCCAATTGGAAGGGGGATTCCTGTAATATCATCAGATTGGCGAATTGCAGCAGCAAGAGGTTCCATCGCTAAGAGAAAAAGAAGAGGGGACAATGGGCAACCCTGGCGTGTACCTCTGCGAATTGGAAATGGGGTAGATAAGAAACCTCCACAGTTGACTTGAGCTATTGGGCTATCGTATAATAAACGTACTTTATTAATAAATTGGTCACCCAAACCAAATCTATGCATTATTGTAAAGAGATATTCCCGTTCAATGCGATCAAATGCTTTCTCAGCATCAAGTGAGAGAGCCAAGGCATCTTCTGGACGATGTTTAGCAGTCCACAACGTGTGAGCCAATGTACGAAGATGATTTCGGGAAGAACGGCCTGAGACAAAACCCACTTGGGAATTATGTATCAAGGAGGGTAAGACTTTGCGAAGACGGGATGCAAGAATACTAGCTAGAATCTTAATATCCGAATTTAAGAGGGATATAGGGCGATAACTTCCGCATAAAAGAACCAATTGCTTTTTGACACTACCCTGATTTACAAAGTTGTGTAAATCTGAGGCAGCTCCAAAAACTAATGTCACTAAATAGCAGACGAAAGATTGGCATAATGAAGAGAAATACTGTGTTGGTGCTAGGCATCTTTTTTTAGCGTTAGCAAAATCACAGGGGTGTGCCGTAATCTTGTAAATACAGCTCATCCCAGCCTTTTTAAAATAATACAGCACAGGGCTGCTAAATTGCATGAAGCACCATGCGATTTCCTTTTAAATATCCCCCCACATTGCCTAAATGTGTCTCTATTTCGTCGTCCAAATCAATAGCATATTAGAGGTATCAAGCCAAATAGCCATCTCATGAGCTGATTTTTGCTCTGATGGGAATCAACAAACACAGGTACGTTGGGAGGCAGCCTGGAGAGTATGATTCCGTAGCCCAGCTGCTGTGATTTTTGTTCCCTAAATCTTTTAAAGCTTCTGCTGCTGATAGAGCGTTTGCATGCTTCAGTATGATTTTAGCAAATATTTTTGTCTGGAGCTCTAAGTTGACAATATTTTCCACTTGCAATGACTGCATGGACTTCCCCCATGGAGAGTTCGGCTCATAGATTTCCCTCCGTAGAGTCTACTTTAAGATGCTATTTTTGACATTTAGAATTTTAAGCAATAGGTTTTCCATTTCCTGTTCAGCACCAGTATTTCCTTCAAGGTATTCAATTCCCGCCTGATTTGAGATTAGCTAGTACACTCAGGCAGGGCGAACAGATTTCCTTATTGAGCACATTGATGCTTGGACAATAATTTGAGAAGGTGATCTTTGAACATTATAGCTCCATAGGAAAAGGCAGGCATCCCCTTGGTGTTCATCACAGTCAACAGGGGATGCAGATTTTGACCAGTTAGGTTCCCTTTTAGAAGTCCCATTGCATGTCATAGGTGCTTGGCTGAGATATGTATCGCCTCCTCTTGTGTCCTTTTACCACCCCTTTCATCCAGATGCATTCCCAGTTATTTCAAGGTTTTTACTCTCTCTAGTTGATATTGATTGAGTTGATATTGCAGTATTGAGTCAGGAAATTAAGAGTGCTTTAAAGGCCCTCTTGGGTCTGATCAAGAATGGCCATTAGGGTTTTCCATTTCATCTGGTCTGAAGAAATCTTGATGATCCGGAGGATTGGCTGGACTGACCAAGGCCCTGCACAAACCCTCGGGGACTGTGTTATTGTCAATTTCAGATCTTTGCAGTTGGTGCAGAAGCTATTGTTTGGAAACCTGAGTAAAGTTCACAGGTCGAGCTCCATTTCTATGGTACCATTCAGCTTTTTTTATAAGCCCTTATTGCATTTGCCATTGCTCCAGTCCCAGCTGGTGACTATGCTCAATGAAGAAGGCTTTAACCCGTACCAAAATCCGTCTTTTGTGATTGTATCCTCAAAGCAATTGGGGTTGTCTACTATTGCTTCAGATTGTTCAAGGGTTCAGTTACAAATCGGTTTGATGCTCTGTCGGATAATGATTGACCTGAAGAAAGGCCTTTACTGCCCCTGTTGAAGGGGATCAATGAAGGAACAACTGCTTCTGAAAGTAAAGGTTGTAATGCATCTGTTAGTGGCAGGTGTCCCTACACACCTATGAACTGGAACATTGCAGGCTTAAAGGGAAAGGTATCTGACCCAGACTGGCTCAACTTTACAGCAGATTACAATATCATTGCCTTCCAGGCCACATGGGCTATTATCCCTCCTACATGTGGATGGTTATGATTGCTATTCTAGCCCTGTTGTGCCATCAATACGTGGTAGAGTCAAGGGAAGACTTTTTATTTCGCTTTAGCTGAATCGTAACTCAAAAGTGCCAGAGATTTACTCTGGTAGCTTTGCTTTCTTAGTTTTACATGTTAAGGATCATTTGAGTCCCTTTTGTTTGTATTTGATTAATTATTATAATAAAGATTTTTCTAATTCTGCCTATGCATATTTTAGAGAATGTTCTGTTTTTTAAGTAATCTGGCCACAGTTCTGGCTGAGGACTCAGCACAACCAAAGTACATTGCTTGTGGACACTTCAATGCTAAATTTAACATTTATTTTAGCTGTAATATTCTTGGGTCCTGAGCATTGTCGATTATTGTCCCTATATTTAAGAAAGGTGATCGAAATCTGCTGAAAGATTAGTGTCCCATATCTCTTATCGATTGCACAGCTAGCATCTTTGGCAGAGTAACTTTTAAATGGATAAGAGCTTGGTCTAGTCAGAACAACATTTTATCTCCTTTTTCAATATGGCTTCTGCCCTGGTCTGGGTACGATGGAGCAGTGTCCAAATTTACAACTTATCCTGGAAAAATACGCGATTGCTAGACAAGGCCCTCTGTACGTAACATTTATGGACCTGTCCACAGCTTTTGACTCAGCCAACAGGACTAAGCTCTGGTTTAAGCTTCTGGACATGGGTGTTTGGGTCACTCTTGTGAATTTTCTTTATATTTTACAGGATAATGTATCTACTAAGGTGCGATATGGTCCAGCCGGAGAAACTTCAGACACTTTCTTGTTAGCCCAAGGGATGCAGAAGCGGTGGAATTTGGCATCTCTTTTATGTTATATGTAATTAATTTATGCCCCCATTTGGGAGATGTTACTGCTGATGTACCAAAAATTGCAAAAAGATTGGCTCTGGCATTATTGTATGCTGAGGATTCCGTTCTGATAGCTAGGACCAAGAGAGCCTTGCAAAGATTAGTGGAAGCTTTTGTTTCTATGATGGGCAGTTTGGATTTAAAGACACATTATGGGAAATCCTTAATTATGGTGTGTGGGCCAGGGATAATGAATATCGTTTCCTTAACAGGAGCTGTGTGAGTAATATTAGTTATTTTCGGTTACTTTTAACTCGTGTGGTTCCTGGCAGTCACAACTTAATATCTCACATTTGAAGCTGAGTAGGGCATCGTAAATCTCACACATAACTTTTAAGGGCCCAATTCTACCTTTAAAAAAATGTATAACCATGAATGTATCTCTGCAGACATGTATGGCGCTGGGATCTGGGGCTATCAATCCATCGGTTTTGCAGAACCATGAGAACCATACCTGCAGGTGACTTTTTAACCTTCCGCCCACAGGCTCACGTTTTATCCTACTCTCTGAGTTGAATCTACTGTATATTTCTGAAACAATCAGCTTGGTCCCTCTCATGTTATGGGTTAGCATATGGGCTAACTCTAAGGTCGGTTTTAATAGGGAAGTAATTTAAGACTGCCTTCAGCTTGATAGATGGTTTTCCATCCCCTGGCTGAATTATCTATGCACATCCTTTAATGAATTAGGTCTAGCTAACCTTTTCAATGCACCGCTAACTTTAGGCAAATCAAATAAATCATAAGTGAAAAGCAGCTTTAGGGTTTTTAACTTAATTCAACATTTGGAACGAGAGTGCACTGAAAGCTCTGTGATGGATTATTTTGTAACTGTAGCCTCGTTAGAGTTATTATTTTGGAGCTGACTAGATGGGAAAAATCGCTCTTCTGCTTTAGGGTGGGCCCAGTGTGGAAATTATTATGTTTTCTGAAGGATATTTATGAATGGAAATCTAGATTTTCTGCATGCCCTTATGATGGAACTTCCTGCCAGTAATTGCAGCATTCTTTGTTGTTTTGTAGATTTTTATAAAAAAAAGGACTCCTCTATAAAGAAATGTAGTGCAGCATTGCTATAGCTGTTAGGAAGCAGAGATGTGTGTATGTTTTGTTCTCAAATCAGCAGTGTGCAACTTACACAAAAATGTAGGTTTACATTTGTGAATCAGGCCCACAGGCTTCATTGTACGTTACCTCAAGAGCTTTGAATTGCACTAGTGGAGCGATGCATCAAATACTCAACCTGTGTGTCCTATGCCACCATCTGTCCAAATTGTGCTCCATCTTATTCATTGGTGTACCTGTGTTTAAGCAGCGTGCTTGAATGAGTGCAGACTATCCACACTGTTTTATGAGAGCATTGTAAGGGATGTATCTGTATAAATGTAGGAACAACATTGTCTTTTGTGAGTGCACTGTAAGTGGTCTATACGTTCACAGTTGAGCCAGTGTGAGTGTAGCGTGAGGCTTCTGCCTGTGTGAGTGCAGCATAAGAATGTGCCTTTGGCAGGGCAGCAGTGTGAGTGTGGGTTCTCTGATTGGTATGTCTTAGTGTGCATGCACCTTATAAAGGTCAAACCTATTGGCTTTGGTAATGCTTTTAAGACTTATGGCTTTGAGTTGCAGAAATGCTGTGCAGGGCGTGGAGCTAAAATGTTGTGTGTATGAGAATAGTGTTGAGTTTTGATATTGCAGATCAGGAGTCTGTTGAAAGAGGTTGAGGAGAGTCGCAGGCAGCTGACAGATAACATGTCACCATAGGAAGGTGTCAAGTTACTTTGTTTGCACTAGGTTCCATTGTCAAGTAGCCACACCACTGCCTCTGAACCTCCCATCCATGAGGTCTTTCAAGAGATATACACTGTAGGAAATGGCAGTAAACTGATACATTGGTTATATAGGCCTACCTACAGCTGTCCATCAACCTTTTAACATATTTTTAGTATTTGAAAAACAAACTCCCCAAGTGGGATTTGGCATCCAAGAAACAATCAATTAAGGAAGTCCATATCTTGGGAATTTTCTTCCAGGGTGTGGAGGTCATTATTATTTTTTTCTGTTCCTCACTGGCAGTTTTACTTGGTGGTGACAGACTATAAAAATTGTATTACACCATTCAGTGTAATGCCCTTTTGTATGACAGCTCCTACTTCGTTGGGATTTCACAGGAAGCTTTCTTTCAACTTAGTCAATGGGATCTCTGTCAATGTAAACCTTACAGTCCACCCGTCTCTAAATGAGCTGGGTGAACCGAGAGTTGGGTGATCAGGTACACCTTATGCTTAGCAATGGAGCAAGCATCCTATCCACTGAACTCTATATCAAACACTTATTCTTAATTTTTCTTATAAAATTATCACCTTTGTTATTTAAACTTGCTGACGATCTGTAAGTTATTTATTTCTATTTCTGTATTGTTTATTGCCGCTCTGTCGTAGATCCCATCACACAAAATTATCTCTAAGGGGTGCCTTCACGCTTTGGCCAAGTTATCAAATGTGAGCCGATGAACCCTTAAACAAACCAGTTTACATTACTGAATTGGAATGCTAAGTATATACACTATGTCCGGCCAGTTACATATATTACTATATGGGAAACATATTCATTTGAAAGGGATGTCTTATTTGCTGCAACAATTACTGCTAGGTATATTGAATGCCCTCCTCTTGATCATTATGAATTGTGGAAACCTGGTGTGGCAGCAGCTTTTGATGTTTCAATCAGGAAATTAACATGTTTTGATCAAGCATAATAACATGTTGTTTCTTCTTCAGGATCATGATCAGGCCAGCTGTCATTTTTCTGTAACCAAGCTGGCCATGTTTTCTTCATTTTTATTCAAAGGTTTATTCTATAATATCAGTAACATTCTGAACTAGGCGAAGCAATGGTATCGCCTACGCGATAGATGAAGATAATGCAGAGCGTGCAAGGTTAAACACTCTGCTGCGGGCAGTCTGGTCTCAGATGCGAAGTGCTGCAAGAGTCTCGAGGTTTTGAAGTTGCCTTGCATTGCCAGGCTTTGCTGTTACTCAAGAGAGCCCTTTTGAAAGGCTCAATAGGATCTACCATGTGTAAAACCTCTGCGCAGATGAAAGTGCTCCTGCCATGTTAGCAGTAAGCTGAAAGGAACGGGATTAAAAGCAGCCCCCACATAAAGGAAGGGGGCTCACCCTCAAGGCCAAACAGAACAAAAATGTTTTTTTTTTACATAACAAAAGAGAGCAGGGGTGGCGCAAAGCAAAGTCAATCAATCAATCAATCAAAGCATTTATATAGCGCACTACTCACCCGGAGGGTCTCAAGGCGCAGGGGGGTGGGGGGTCCGCTACCGCTCGAACAGCCAGGTCTTGAGCTGCTTCCTGAAGGCGAGGTGGTCTTGGGTCAGGCGGAGGTGGGCCGAGAGGGAATTCCAAGTCTTGGCGGCCAGGTAGGAGAAGGCCCTTCCTCCTGTGGTGGCTCTTCGGATGCGGGGGACGGCGGCGAGGGCGTGGCTGGTCGATCGAAGCTGGCGTTTGGGAGCGTAGAAGTTGAGGCGGCTGTTTAGGTATCCTGGGCCTTGGTTGTGTAGGGCTTTGTGTGCGTGGGTGAGGAGCCGGAAGGTGATTCTTTTGTTGACCGGTAGCCAGTGCAGATCTCTCAGGTGTCCGGATATGTGGCTGCGGCGGGGGATGTCCAGGATGAGTCGTGCTGAGGTGTTCTGGATCCGCTGGAGTCTCTTCTGGAGTTTGGCGGTGGTCCCGGCGTAGAGGGAGTTGCCGTAGTCCAGTCGGCTGGTGACGAGGGCCTGGGTGACCGTCTTCCTGGTCTCGGTGGGGATCCACCGGAAGATCTTACGTAGCATGGGCAGGATGTTGAAGCACGACGAGGAGACGGCGTTGACTTGTCTGGTCATGGAGAGGGAGGAGTCCAGGATGAAGCCCAGGTTGCGTGCGTGGTCAGTTGGTTTGGGTGCGCTGCCCAGGGCGGGGGGCCACCAGGAGTCGTCCCAGGCAGAGGGTGAGGATCCCAGGATGAGGACTTCCGTCTTGTCCGAGTTCAGTTTCAGGCGGCTGTTCGACATCCATTTGGCTACGTCTGTCATCCCTTCGTGCAGGTTGGCTCTGGCGGTGGTGGGGTCATTGGTGAGGGAGAGGATCAGCTGGGTGTCGTCGGCGTAGGAGATGATGTTGAGGTTGTGCTGGCGTGCGATGGCTGTGAGGGGGCTCATGTAGACGTTGAAGAGTGTTGGGCTGAGCGAGGAGCCTTGGGGAATGCCGTAGATGACTTTGGTGGCCTCCGATCTGAACGGGGGAAGGCGGACTCTCTGTGTCCTTCGGCGAGGAAGGAGATGATCCAGTCCCGTGCCTTCTCCTGGATGCCGACGTTGCTGAGGCGCTGTACTAGGGTACGGTGGCAGACAGTGTCGAAGGCCACGGAGAGGTCCAGGAGGATGAGGGCCGCTGTTTCTCCGTTGTCGAGCAGGGCTCGGATGTCATCGGTAGCTGCGATCAGGGCGGTCTCGGTGCTGTGGTTGGCCCGGAAGCCGGACTGCGAGAGGTCGAGGGAACCATTCGTCTCGAGGAAGGCGGCCAGCTGCTTGTTGACGGTCTTCTCGATGACTTTTGCCGGAAACGGGAGCAGCGAGATGGGGCGGTAGTTCTTGAGGTCGGTGGGGTCGGCTGATGGTTTCTTAAGTAGAGCGCTGAGTTCGGCA
This sequence comes from Lissotriton helveticus, assembly GCF_964261635.1. Lineage (NCBI taxonomy): Eukaryota > Metazoa > Chordata > Amphibia > Caudata > Salamandridae > Lissotriton > Lissotriton helveticus. The sequence goes on from NC_136063.1 coordinate 1,952,686,982, forward strand.
TGCTTCCAGCTCTCCGGGAAGGTAGCGGTGTCGAAGGAGGTGTTGACGATGTCCCGCAGGTGGGGTGCGATGACAGCGTCGGCTTTGTTGAAGACGTGGTGAGGGCAGGGGTCGGTCGGAGATCCGGAGTGGATGGAGTTCATCGTGCGGATGGTGTCTTCGGTGCTGATTGGGGTCCATGTGCGGAGGGTGGTGGTGGGGGCGGTGGTTCGGTCGTGGCGTGCATCGGTTGAGTGCTGAAGCTGTTGTGTATGTCCGCGATCTTGTTGTGGAAGTAGGAGGCGAGGGAGTTGCAGAGGTCTTGTGAAGGGGTGATGTCGTTGTTTCCGGCGTTGGGGTGGGAGAGCTCTTTCACGATGTTGAAGAGTTCCTTGCTGTTGTGTGCATTGTTGTCCAGTCGTTCCTTGAATGCGGTTTTCTCGGTGGTGTGGATCAGTTGGTGGTGTTTTCGGGTGGCGAGCTTGAGGGCAGTCATGTTGTCCGGTGTTGGGTCTCTGCGCCAGGTTTTCTCGAGTGCTCTGCAGTTCTTCTTGGAGCTCTTGAGTTCGTCATTAAACCATGGGGCTTTCTTGCTGCCGGGTCTGCTCGGCGGGGTCTTCAGAGGGGCGAGGTCGTCTGCGCAGTCGCTGATCCACTTCGTGAGGTTGGTGGCCGCTTGGCTGGGGTTCGTTGAGCTGGCGGGAGGGTTCTTGCTCAGGGAAGTAGCGAGCTGGTCTGCAGTGATCTTGTTCCAGCTTCTGCGGGGAACCTGTTGCTGGTGATGGTGGAGCGTGGTCCTCCTGAAGCTGAAGTGGACGCAGCTGTGGTCCGTCCAGTGGAGTCCCGTGGCGTGACTGAAGGTGATGTCCTTGCTGGAAGAGAAGACCGGGTCAAGTGTGTGTCTGGCGTAGTGGGTGGGGGTGGTCACCAGTTGCTTGAGCCCGAGGTTGGCGAGGTTGTCCAGCAGGGTGGTGGTGTTGCGGTCGTTATTGTTCTCCAGGTGGAAGTTGAGGTCCCAACTTCCAGGAGGATGTAGTCGGCGGAGGGGAGGGCGTGTGGGCTGATGAAGTCGGCGATGTCTTCGCTGAATTGGGTGCGTGGTCCCGGGGGTCTGTAGATGAGGGTGCCTCGGAGGGTGGTCTTGGGGTTGACGTGGATCTGGAAGTGCAGGTGTTCGGCGGGTGCGAGGGTGTCGTCGGTGTTGGTCGTTATGCGGATGGTGTTCCTGTGGATGATGGCGATGCCTCCTCCGGTCTGGTTGATGCGGTCTCTCCGGATGATCTTGTAGCCGTCCGGGATGGCGATGGCGATGTCGGGCGCTGAGGAGGCGTTCATCCAGGTTTCCGTGAGGAAGGCGACGTCTGGGGCTGTGGTGTCGAGCAGGTTCCAGAGCTCAATGGCGTGTCTGTGGATGGAGCGGGTGTTGAGCAGGATGCACTTCAGGTGGGTGCTGCTGGAGGTCGGCTTGGTGGGTGCTGGTGAGGCGTGAGTCCGGTTGCAGGTGAACTTGCAGGCGTTGCAGCAGAAGGGTCCGTGGGTGCGTCTCGGGGTGGCTCGGTAGCATTCCGGGGATCGGCCGGAGTTGAGTGCGTTGAGGGTGGCGGCGTCGTACGTCCGGCGGGTGGGCTGGGGTCTGCGAGGGCCAGGGGTCCTGGCACTGGGCGCGGACGGGCGTAGACGGGCTTACCTTTGGCGCACCTTCGGCGCTCATTCGGTGCTCCCGCTGCGCGCGTCCGCTGCGCGGTCGCTCTGGGGGCGTCATAAGAAGGGGGACGTGAGGGCGGGTCAGCTGGGCGGCGGCGGGAGCGGCTCGGCCAATGGGCCGGTGGTGGGCGGGGCCTGGGCGAGCAGCGGCGGGAACGGGCGAGCGGCCGGCTCTGCAGTGGCTGGGCCGCTCGTGGGACCAGGGGGGCGTCTGTGGCGGCGGGAAGAAAATGCGGGAAAAGATGGGGCAGGTAGGCTGGAGCAGGGGGCGGCAGGAGGAGCAAGGGGGTGACCCGGCCTGGTGAGAGGCGCAGCGGTCACTCCCGAGCACTCCTAGCTGTCCCCTTAAGAAGGGGGACGTGAGGGCGGGTCAGCTGGGCGGCGGCGGGAGCGGCTCGGCCAATGGGCCGGTGGTGGGCGGGGCCTGGTCGAGCAGCTTCGGGAACGGGCGAGCGGCCGGCTCTGCAGTGGCTGGGCCGCTCGTGGGACCAGGGGGGCGTCTGTGGCGGCGGGAAGAAAATGCGGGAAAGGATGTGGCAGGTAGGCTGGAGCGGGGGCGGCAGGAGGAGCAAGGGGGTGACCCGGCCTGGTGAGAGGCGCAGCGGTCACTCCCGAGCACTCCTAGCTGTCCCCTTAAGAAGGGGGACGTGAGGGCGGGTCAGCTGGGCGGCGGCGGGAGCGGCTCGGCCAATGGGCCGTGGTGGGCGGGGCCTGGGTGAGCAGCGGCGGGAACGGGCGAGCGACCGGCTCTGCAGTGGCTGGGCCGCTCGTGGGACCAGGGGGGCGTCTGTGGCGGCGGGAAGAAAATGCGGGAAAAGGTGCGGCAGGTAGGCTGGAGCAGGGGGCGGCAGGAGGTGCAAGGGGGTGACCCGGCCTGGTGAGAGGCGCAGCGGTCACTCAAAGTCACTTTGAAGGAAAAATATGTTAACGAGCATTGCTTTTACAGCGAACTGAAAAAAAGGTGCATACTGTTTTCCAAATCTCTGAAAATAGGAGAGCTGCTCATCCCTCCTGGATGACAATAGCATTGATACAAGTGAGAACCAGACAACAAGGCCTATTCTCATTTATTATGCATTAAAAACCTGCGCGAAATTAACTTGTGAAGGCTAAAGCCAGTCTCAAAGGAGTAACACCCTGAACATTGAGAATCCTTCCATGCGGAAGAGATACATATTCTTATTGTACATACATATTCATTGACTTCAATCTATCTATTTCCAAATGATTTAAAACAGCATATTATTGTGAAGCAATTTTTTTTACTGGGTTCGTAAAAAAGGGAATTACTTTAAATCCGTCAACAATTTGTGGAAAAATAGCTTCCACAAAGCCCATCTTTTTACAGATCTGAAATGTGTGGATCCCATCAGGAACTAAAACATGAAAGTGACCAGATGAGCCTAGAAAAAATTTGCCACGTGACAGTTTTCTAAATTCTCAAAGGCTTTCAGTTTGTTTTTGTCTGCTGTGTATTTATCACTAAGGTTCCCTGGAAGGCCCAAAACGGGCTCTTTGTTAGACCTTGTGCTCACAAGACACTTTGGTATTACAGACATCCACAGATGTCGATTTACGCACTTGTTCACTGACGGCCCCCAGTGAAAAAAAGGCGCAGACTATTCTTTCCCAGGGAGAATTAGTGCCTAAACAGGACATGGGTGGGGATCGGTTCACCAACAGCCTCTTCCAGAAACTGTGCATCACCAGGCAAGGGGTTAATTAAGGGAAAAGTTAATTTGTGCAGAGAGTCCAGTTGCAGAGTTTTGGCAGCAGCTAGGATATAAGCATGTCTTTCCCCTCCACCGACGAAATTAGGGCAGTGCTCCAGACGTTGGGAGTGGCGGGCCGACGCGACCTTTTGCAGCCCGGTGTGTTAGATGAGGCGTGGGTCGCATGACACATCCGGCGGCGTCAGGCGTTGCAGCTGTGTGGCAGCCTGCCTCCCTGAGGTCGGGGGAGTCAGATCAAAGGTGAAAAAACATGGGCGGTGGAAGGGAGGGAGGCGCGGGAGCACCTGCGCAAACAGGGGAGAGAGACGCGCCAACCTCCCAGCCCATTTTGAGCATCACAAGCTATCCGGCACCAGAGACACAGAAGAGGCACCAGGCGGGGCCGGGCCCAGCAGGTGACAGGCTCTGGGAGCAATGCAGGGGCCAAACATGCAGCTTATGGAGGCAGACTGGGCACACAGCCAAGGGGGGTGAGAAAACCCCCCACCATTGATAGCCAAGGAGGGAGTTATGGGGCGTAAGTCAAGGGGACCGCACTTACAAAATTGAAGGGCTCGGGGGAGCACAACAAGACAGGGATAGGGGGCCCCAGGGGTATGTCGGTGCAGGTGGAGTCAGGGCCTGAGGGCCCATGGGCCAGAAGCACCAATTAACAAATGGGCGAATGTGGACCTTGAGGTGCAAATCAGGGAGCAACGCCACCTGGTCCAAGAGACAGAGGCCCGCTGGTTTGCTATGTACAAAGCCCATGAGAAGGAGGAAGCACACAAGGAAAGAAAACAAAGGGGAAGTTCAGGGAGTGGCAGGCGGTCAGGCAAAAGACAGGAACAAAGGGCCAGAGCAGGAACAGTGGGTTTGGATGCCAAACAGTGGGGGACCCAGGGAGGACTCTGGGCAGGTTTCTATAGCTCACGGGCGTGGTGATGCACAGGACTGTCCTAGTTGGCGCAACCGAGGGGGCAAAGGCAGGGTCAGTAACAAAGGCTGACAGAAGCAAGGCGAGGCTAGCTGGGCGCAACATGGCCTCCAGACATTGGCATAAAGTCATAGGGGGTTCTCCGGCGTCCAATCCTACGCCGAGGGAGTGGGCTTGTGACAGCAGGAGTGTAAGAGACTAATTTTTAACGAAGATGAATGTGAAGTTAATGGAACAAAAGAGGAATGCAATGGAGGGGGTACAGCATATGCAGAAGAGGAAGAGTTGCTTTTTGATTATGAGAGTGATTAGTGGGAGAATGATGAGTTGCATGAGGCAAAGGAGGTAGTCCAGGAGGGGCCCACAGCACCAGCGAACAGCGAGCAAGAAGTTCTTCAGTTAATAACTTGCAGCAGTCCAGTGCAGATGCAAACAGAACAAAGGAAAGGAGATGAGCAACAGAGGTGAATGCAGAGCGGATGGACGGCGGACTGAGCCATTACCTTCAGGTACGGGTGAATGGTGGTCAGTTTGGGATCATGGGGATGGGCGGAAAAAGAATCTGATGAAAATGTTGGTGGGGTCGGGGATAGTGAAGTCATACTAAAGAAAGCTAAAAAGAAGGTAGTCACATGCATCATAGTATCACGCAAACATGTGAGTGGGGAGAAGCATAATTATAAGAAAAGGTGTCAGTCAGATAGTCGGAGATGAAGAAAGACAAGGGTGACACGGACTCAGATGAAGTCAAACATAAAAATAAACAACCATTTATGGGCCTGGGCATGCCCGGCTGAAAAGACAAAAAACATAATATGGAGACACAAGTACGTAGATGTATTCAAACTATTACATAAGGACATGCAGGCCCAAGAAGGGTCGAAAGAGGAACAATGGGAGATTACGAGGCAGCCTAGAGTGCCGATTAATATGGAGAACTGGATCTCAGCATTCCTTATCTACGCAGGCATTTACTGTGAAAGACATGGGGACGGGGCGCTAGCACTGCTAAAATATATTAGCATAATCAGGAAGGCCCAAATGCACTTCAGGGGTTTTGCATGTCTCAGCTATGATGAAGAGTTAAGGGTGTGAGTGAGCCGAGGTCGACTCAGAAAATTGGATGCAGTGGATGTCATCCACGCAATCAGTGACATCCACACATATGGCTAGTGGTGTGTCAGTAACATATCAGCCTTTTCACCCAAAGCCCACCCCACAGGGGGCAGGCTTTTGGTGGTACCTCTAAGGTGGTACCAAAGAAGACGGAAGTAGAGTTTCGGTTCATTCATCATCTATCATATGGAGTTGGTGAATGATTACATTGCAGAGGTGGATTCCAAGGTGTTGCATGCGTCAGTGGATGACAAGGTGGCCCTGCAGAGGAGTTGTGGTCAGAGGGCAGAGTTGGCAAAGTGCGACATCAAGTCGACATTTTGGCTACTCCTCATACACCCGAAGATTTTCAGTTGTTGGGCATGCAGTTCGGTGGTTTGATCTATGTGGACAAGGTTTTGCCAATAGGTTGCTCTATCTCGTGTGCACTGAGGCTTTCAACACTTTCTTGCAGTGGGTTTTTACAAGATCTATTGGCCAGAAGTTTGTGCCGCCCTATGTAGATGATTTATTATTTGTGGATAGTAAAGAATCAGGTGAGTGCTTGAAGGCTCTGCAATATTTTCAACAGATGGCGGAAGACTTTGGGGTGCCGTTGGCACATGAGAAAACAGAGAGTCAAAAGATGGTGTTAACATTCCTGGGTATTGAATATGACACCGTTTTGATGGTGGCATGGTTACCAAAGTCCAAAGTGAACCAGATTCAAGCGTTCTTCTGGAGGTGATGGGAGAGAGAAAGATTGAGCTGCGAAAGGTGAAGAAACTACTGGGATACCTACATTTTGCATGCAGGGTGGTGCGAGCAGGGCATACTTTTTGTTGCAGTTTGTGTAGTTTAAATTCATTGGTTGAGATAACTTTTTTTGAATTTTTTGGCAGTTATAATTTAATTAGTTTCATTTTAATTGTGTTTATTTAATGTTCCTTTATATTTTGTTTAGTAATTTCTTTAAAATGTATGTGCTAATAAATTATATATATTTTTTAAATATGTTGTATACATGACTGTTTATTTTTGATATTGGTGATTTCTTTTTATGTTGTAGTGTTTGTGTATTTATTTTTCAAGTTTATTAGTTTGTGTTTTAGTTTTATTAATATTATATTTTTTTGTTAGTGTTTGTTTTAATGTTGGAAATATGTTATTTGTTTATAGTATTTGAAAATAATGAATTTTTATGTTTAAATGTTATTTTTTTGTTTGGTTAATATGTATTTTATCAATGTTTGTGATGTCGATATTATGCATATATATATTTTTATTGTATTATATGTCATTTTAATGTTATCAATATGTTTGTGTTCTATTTTGTGTTGTTGATATATTTATAGTTAATGATTTTTTTGGCAATTTGTTTTATTGATAATTGTGTTATTTTTGGGGTATTGGGTGTTGATATTTTTATATTCGATATTAGTGAATTGATAATTTTGTTTGTCAATATTAAAGGAGTCGATGTTGTGTCAGTTAACCCTTAGTCACACCTAAACTCCCTTTGTGTGTGTCTGTCTGGAGCGAATCCAAAGTCTAGCTGTCACCCAACCCCGTTTGTATTAGAGACAGGCTGCATGCACACAGAGCTAAGAGAGAAAGATATCATCCTCCTAAAAGTGGCATTTTCAAAAGCATAATGATAAATTCGACTTTACCAGTAAAGAGGATTTAACATTACCATTTCAGTTATATGAAACATGGCAGATTTACTTCTTCTCAATCAGGAATTAAAAATTATAAAGTGTAATAAGGAATTCAAAATGTTAACCTACAAGAGGGGTAGACCTAAGTGTGGTAAAAACCAAATGTTGGTGTTTTTTACTACCAGGACCTGCAAAACATAAATGTGTAAGTCCTACCTTTTAATTACACAGCACCTTGCCCTATGGCCTTCCTAAGGCCTACCTTAGGGGGTGACTAATATGTAATAAAAGCAGAGCTTAGGGCTTGGCAAGTGTTTTAAATGCCACATCGACATGCCAGTGTAAACCACACACACAGGCTCTGTAGTGGCAGGTCTGAGACATGTTTAAAGTGCTACTTGTGAGGGTGGCACACTGAATGTGCCACCTACTTATTTGGCCCTTTAAACATGTTTAGGCCTGCCATTGGAATGCCTGTGTGTGAAGTTTTAACCTGCGATGTCAACCTTGCATAATAAACATTTTGCCTTCCCCTAACCTTCCACACACCAGTCAGCCAACAACCCAGTTTCTAACAGTTTCTTTTTCTTATGTGAGAGTTTGCTGTTCCTTGTACTGTAGTGTAGTTCCTATATTCCCAATAGGCTCTGCGCATTGGAATAATATACACTATAGATTTGACCTAGGACTGAGGTCAGTATGTCTCTATCGAGTATATTAAACTTAATTGTGTGTGCAAGCTAACTCATAGGTCACTAGAAACTTTCTCGAATAAACAAGAAGGGATTAGTTTCTGACAACCGCATGAACATGACAACTTTGTTTCCCCTAGAATCGAAACATATCTCCAGAGTCGTGGAAACAATAGATAACTTTTTCACTCAGTCAATCGTGCATGCTTAGTTTCTACAGAGTTGCACAGAAATAGAGAGACGGGAGTTTCAACAAAAGGATTTAATGAACAGTCTTCTTTCTCATGCAAGAGAGGTGAACTGCTACAATCGTTAGACAGAATGCAAAGTATAATGCTTACAGCGTAAACAGTAATATAAAATAATACTGTAATAGCATTGTGTGTTGCTATGACATATATAAAAATACATACATAAATAACACAGGGTAAAAGACTCAACCGATGCTTCTAAAATACGCCAACCCCAATGTACCTAACCTAAGTCTAGTATGCGGGAAGAAGTAGGTGTTTGTCTTTTAGCATAGGTTTAGTTTTGCCAAGAATTGCCAAAGGTTTCTCTAGGTCCTAATCAGCTCCATACCTTAGAATGAGTGAGGTTGGTGTCTCTGTCTCGGGACTCGATTTTTCAACACCTCCCAAGGGGAGCCGGAAGCACTGGAGCTGGATTCTCGGCAGGAGGATGACAGCTTCTTATCAGCGCGTCAGCTGGAGAGTTGGCTTCCTTCGGCACTTCCTGTAGCGAGCTGCGTCGTGCAAGTAGGTAGTCGAACTGCACTGAACCACACTGTGCTTTGTTATAGCAAGTGAAGGTATATTTATACCTTGAAGGTGTTTAGGAATGCCAGTATTGACGTAAAAGTCAGGCATATGAACGTCATGGATGAACCCCTAAGGAATAGTTGTTCAAGCACAATATTGAGTTTCTTGGAGAAATCAATATCCAGGCTAGCGGAAGTCCCTTTGGCTTAAGAGTCTGGTTTTCCAAGAAATCGTTGTGACGTAGATGAACGGATGGAAGTAGCCATGCCTGTATTTGGGTAGCATGGGCTATGCCTGAATAAGGACTTAGGGCAATGAGAAATGTACCTATATAAGGGCATGAATCAGGAAATTCATTCAGAATCTAAATCGACATACAACAGTACTACAGGCTTTGGTTAATATTCCAAGTTTTCTATTTTTATGTAACTCGACCAACATCTGCACATGAAACGACCAATGCTAAAAGGATAAAAGCAGCTCATTTAAAGGTCTAACACTCTAAAAAGAGATAAAATGCATGTATGACATTATAAAGAAAACACTCATTCTGATGCCAACATAACTCACATTCCAAGTTAATCTTTTATGCAATTTTAAAAATAGGCATTGTTAAACTACATCACACATTTGTCAGTAGATCCTTCATCATAGATTGTCATATGTTATTAAAACTGATTGGCACCATTACCCTTCAAAACTTAAAATAGTTTTGCCTGCCTTTTTCTCAGAATTGCATTTTTATGTCTTCCGTCGAGCCAGCAATTTGAATGTTTCTTTCATCATGTCAGGTAAAGTGAGCGATGGGAGTGTACCCCTTTTTGAGAGTCAGAACAGGAGTTCTAAGCTAAGTCGCAATCTCTACCAGAGTCTTGCTCTGACTGATGTCTTCAGTAGTTGAAGAGTTGAAGCAGCTTTATTTTACTCCCTTGCATGGTGGCAAATGTTTGGTTATCAGAACACTAATCATGGCATGTGCTGCTTTGGTTAGAATGACTTATTTCAGTATTTGTTGATCTATCTAAACAACTGAACATAATGGAACAGCTTACATAAAACAAAATAACATAGTTAAGGCACACCAAACAGAAGAGTACAAATGGAACACAACTCAACAATTGAAGTAAAACGTAACACAATTACATTGTGGCAAGCAAAATAAAAACAAAGCAGCACAAAAAATAACAGAATACATCGCTGCCACCACAAAATGTCACTAAACTCATACGCTGGAATGTTCTTATCACACATTTTCACCTCCAAAATCTTGTTTTCATAGAACAGCAATAAATGTGTTTGAAGCAAGCACTACCTTTCCTTACCACCAACGACAAGAAATAGTGCCACTGAAAAAAAAATTCAGGTCTGGTCTATGCTCTCTTGTTTCTCTTGTCCATTTTATATGACTGCTGACTTCTTAGGTAGTAAAGGCTCAGTACGTTTATGCAGTATAGTTGATGACTTTAAGTATCTTCTTGCATTGACCAATAGATGGCTTTCAGTTATTTATGCAACACAAACTATGTGTATACCTTTAAAAGGGAAAAGACAATAAATGTTTTCACTCTACATATTTCAAAGAACCTGCTGAGAACCGAATTAAACTAAAGGGGAATGCCTGCTTTCTGCAGTAACAAGGTCATTCTGGAGGAAGAATTTAGCACACACAAGAGTGCCTGAAAGCAGAAAAGGGGAGAAGGGCAGAACCTGAAGGTGGGAGCAGTTTGGAAAGGACTGTGATCAGTAAAATGGACACAAACTGGGAACATCAGCAAAATAGAAACTTGGAAGAATACATCAATAGAAATTGCAAACAACAGGATTTCCCATGCAGGAAATCAAAAGAAAAACTGTCATAAATGCTACTTTAAATGTTACTTGGAAAAGAACAAAAGGAAGAAAAAAGATATCTTATATGAAGTCTAGGAGCAGTTTATCTCACAGAGAATTGGTACAACCCCAACAGCTCTTATGGCAGCAGAGCAATGGGTGCATCTCTGTGCCAAAGGCACCGAGTGTCATAATCACATTGGCACCCTTGATAACACCGATCAAGGTTTCCACATAGATATTGGAAAGGACAAAAGGGAATAGAGTAGGAAATACTGATCGTGGAACTGGGCTTCGGGGAAAGCAGGACCAGAATCAAAGAGCACACACAGAATAAAATTAGAAGTAATCACACACAACTAGAATGTTATATCAATAAAGGAAATTCGCTCATTAGCAAAGGAGGACAGAAGAATGGAGACAGAGCAGGGAACACCAGAACACAAGTGTTAGACCTGGCATAGCTTGGAGTCATTACCCATGACTTTTTGCCTTTGTCTCCTGTGAAGTACTTGCCACTGTTAATCAGTGTGCAAGTACAGATGTTCCCTGGATAAAGTGTAGAGTTGGTTTGGTTGTCTCTGATTGGTATGTTTGCCGTACTAGCAAGATCCCTAAGTGATGTGCACTGTGAGTGCCCGAGCTAGTAATAAGGAAATGCGCAGAGAGGGAACACAGGTCTTCGGCGTAGGGCCTGCACTCATTATGCTAAATTAGCATGTTGTCCTGACAAGTGCTACCACTTGTCTGGCCTTACTTTTCCTTTTGCATACACATTGGGGCACCCCTGTAGGACGTCCTGGTAACCCCTAGGCATGGTGCTGTGTAGATAAAAGGCAGGACCTGTGCTAGTGTGGGGCCTAGGCCCTGACAGTGGAAAATATTTCATTTCATTTTCCCTGGTGAAAGGCCATCCTGTCCATGGGACAGAATGGAGGAGGCTGGGTGTAGTATTGTTAGCCTAGTTTCCCAAGATTTGGAGATGGAACAATGAAGTTTGGTATGTCTGAACTCACATCATCATAACGTAATTTGTCGCTGTGTGTCCAGAAAGAGCTGTTTTAGAAAATTGCAGAGTTTGTGCTTTAGACCTATTTGCGTGTCTCAGCAGAATGTAAATTGCATGCCTGGAACTGGGAGAGGTGAGAAAGGCTGAGGAAGGTTGTGCCCCAGTGGAGTGGTGGAGACGGCGCCAGGCTTCCCTGCACCTGGAGCAGGGCAAAGGAGAGGCTTTGCGAGGTCAAAGAGAGGAAGGTGACACTGGGGAGGAGATACGCAAGACTGATTTAGGGAAGGGGTCGGGGACCCTGAGCACAAGGAAACGTCAACGATAAGGAGGGGTATAACTAGAAGAACTGGAACCCCAAGACTTTGATTGTGTTTTGTCATGTGGACAATGCCGTTGAGAATGGTCTTGGTATCGTTCAGAGAGGTGCTGGGAGCACTTTGAAGACGCCGTGTGCTGGTCAGGCCTCTGATGGCTTTGACCTGTCCACGATCAGGAACAAAGCCTCTGCCTCAGGAAGAGTTGCTGAATAGGCTGCAGGAGATGCTTCGTGATCTGGGACTTGTAGGCAGTTTGTAAATCTTGACTGAGGAAAGACTGAAGGGGTGCTGCAGCGGGTCGTGCTCCATATTCTTCCTGAGCAGGTCATTGCTGTGTGTCATGTCCGGTACACCAAGGGCATGAGGTGAGCTGGCTCCCTGTTCGGAAACACAGGAACATGCGCGGTGGTGGGACCGTGTCGTGGCAGCCTGAGACTTCTGAAAGGGTGCCTAAGGTGAACGGGGACACCCGGAACGAATCAAGACTCTGACGTGCAGGGCGCATGTCTTGGTAGGGCTACAGGTGTGGGAGCACCTGTGGAGTGTGAGCATCGTGGAAGAGAGCCAAGATTCTGGACCCGCAGAGGGTGGGTGTCGCAGTGCAGTCTAGACTCTAGTGGAGAGTGCCAGGACATCGTGGGCATTGAGAAGGGGTGAGTCTCCGACGAGCGGATCAGCGTGTGGTGGTGAGGTCAGACTCAGACGTGCAGTGTGCGTGTCGTGGTGCAATCCAGTCGTTAGTGGAGAGCGCCGGAAGACCGGGTGCACCCGGAGATAGAGCAAGTCTCGGACGCGCCGGGGGTGCATGTCGAAGCGTGTGCAACAGTAGGGAAGGTGTTGAAATAGTAAATTATACTATTCCTTAGTTCAGCATGCCCCCTACAGCAAGTCATAGAAACTACTTGCGATGTAATGGTTTACATTGTTGTAACAACCGCGTTGTAATCTCTGACTAACAAGCACATCATTGAACCAAACCTATCCCCTCATGGTAGACATCCACTTCTAGATCTAACCCAACCCTAGAATAACACTCCGCGGAACCCTCGCCTATAGACCTCCTGAACCCTCTGCCCCTTTAACCAACATCATCACAGACTACATCGCTCCCCATGCCCTCACCCCCATGGACTACATACTGCTCCTAGACCTGAACTTCCACCTAGACAACATCAGCAATCCCAACACCACCGCCCTCCTTGAGATCCTCAAAACATAGGACTAAAAAACTTGTCTCTACCCCCAAACACACAGTAGGACACACTCAACCCCATCTTCACCAGAGGAAACAACATTTGCTTCGTCCACAGCACAGAACCTCTCTGGACAGACGAGCATTGCATCCATTTCTCCTTCTCGAAACCCTCAGCACACAAGCGCACGCCTGCCTCCCTCGATAAAACTGGGACAATGTCTCCGAAGAACCCCTCACCTCCACCCTAAACGGCACTCCTCCCCCTACCACAAGAAATGCCAACACAGCAGCAAGCAACCGCCACCATTGGATCCCCAACTGCGCCAACAGTCTTGCCCCTTCCAGAACACCATGATACAACACAAAATGAAAGCCACCTGGTTCACCACGGACCTCTGAGAATACAAGTGCCCTTGATAGCACACCACCAATTCATCAAATCAACTAAGTAAAACGTCACCCAATAATGTATCCCCTCCAACTCCCACAACTCCAAGGAACTCTTTGCCATCATACAAGAATTTGCCAGACCCAACAGCAAAACAACCGACTTCCATCCCTCCCAAGACCTCTGCAACATTATCTGGTAGAGTAGCGAGACATGTCTGTTTGAGTTGTTAGAACATCTCAATAACAACTCTTACAACCTATGTTCTACTTATAAAGCAAACAAACTAGAGATTGATTTCCTAGATGTGGTGATGTATGTCAGAGAAAATAGATTCATGTCCAGACTTTGGAAAATCAACAGCTTGTAACTCAGTGCTGCATGCCTCCTGTGCGCATCCCATTTCACAAATAAATGTTATTTCACTGGGAGAGATGACAAGGATCAGAAGGAATTGTAGCAAATATATTGTTTTCCTTTCTAGAACTGAGCAAATTGGAAGAACTTTTTATTCATAGGGGCTACTCACGAGACGTTCTTGACAATTCCAAAAATAAAATTCTCACCACACCAAGACAGTCCCTGTTGTGTAATAAGAGAAAGACTTACTAGAGAGGCAGGGACCGTAAATTGACTTTTTTTACTGGCTATAACACACAGCCATTCGATTTACAAGATGCTACACAAAAACTGTCATCTACTCAAGCTAGATAAGTCAGTGTATAAATACATTCCCAAAAAACCCTTGGTGGCGCATAGAAGGGGAATCACACTAAGGAAGATTTTATGTCCTAGTTACTTGCCCCCAACTAGACAAAATATCACTTGGCTATCCAACAGGCCACAGGGCTTTTACAAATGCGCACAATGTAATGTTTGTCGGTTTGCACTTAACAAACTAACAGAGTTCCAGTACAACACTCCCATTAAATACTGCATACAACATTTCATCTACTGCAACACTAGGTTTGTAGTCTACATATGTTTGTGCCGTTCAGAAATACTTAATGTCATATCTTTATGTCTGTATTTTTAATACTTTATCTCACTGTATTCCTTTTTTACTCGATCTCATATACGCATGTTGCCTCTGTTCCTACTCCTAAACACTATCATACTTACTGGGCCTTTTTGGACTTTTTTTTAGATGGCCGCCGTACTATCCTTGTTGATCAACTTTTATAGATCACAATGGAGCACCACGTGAAGTCAATTTTTCAATATTCCGAATTCCCTTTCTACTCCGTACTTTGTTTTAACTCCGGTTCCGGGAACACAACGCATTTAAATCTACCACGCCAGAGACATGTCCCTGGTAATGGTACAAATGGGAAAAGATTTTTAACATGTGGGGTTGGTTAAAGAATGAGATCAGTTTATACTGGATTTCGGGAGCTCTATTTCGACTTTATGCTCCTGTTTTTTAGCTCGCTTTATGTATGTAAAAGTTGACATTCTATGTCTTGAATATGTGGCCGCCCGAGCCCACCGTAGGTGGCCACTCAGGAGGGCAGCCCCTTTAGTGACATTGGGCTTCCCCTGCCCATGCCTTTCCACCCCCTCGCGTCCCCACCGGGGAGGGTGGTGTAGAGGAGGAGCCTCGTGAGGGGCCGTGGGTTCCACGTCATGTCCGGTGCTGCAGGTAGGCAGGGCGATGGGTACTTAAGTCCCCATCGCCATCTTACGAGCCTCTTTGTGGCACCGACGCGCCGTCGAATCCCACGCTAGAGGACACGCAATTTTGCTATCTCGTCCCTAGGATTTGGGCCTCACAGTGAGTGTTGGTCCATCTAACCCCCCTTCGCTCGCTCCCCCCGCTTTAGGGGTTAAAGCTGGGCTGGGCGGCCTGCCTAGGCGTGGGCCGCTTTTGGGGAGGTGATCGGTGGCAGTGCATGGCCGGGCCCTGGGGTTTGCTCAAGTTGCCCGGTCCTGGGAGAGCTGCGGCCATCAGGGGGGGCGGAACCAGAAGGCAGCTGCGGGTCCACCTCTCTTGACCATTTTGTCTTGGGAGGTCGCAGGGAGGCAATGGGAGGTTTAGGTATGCGGGGCTCGTTTCTAACGAGGCCAATGTCCGGTGCTACCGTCGGGGGCAGGGGTCGAGTGCACCCGAGCTACGGTGTGAGGCCGTCGGGGTGCCGGCAGATATTGTGGCCGAATGATGATTAGGGCGAAGCAATCGGGGGCAGGCCGGTATGTACCCAAGCACAGGCATTTTTTTTGCCAGGGTTAGGTCCTCCCCCTCCCCACAAACATCGGTGAGCAGTGGATTGTGGCCCATAGGGGGTTAATGGTAGGGCGAAGGGGGACCTCCGCACGCGTGGGGTGGTGCAGGCGACGGACCGTCGGGCACAGCATGGTCAGTGCCACAGCAGTTTGGCCAATAGGAGAGTGTCTGCATAGCACCCCTGGCAGGGCGCCTGGGCCCGGCGCTTGGGCCGGCATGGCCTGTGACGGCAGCTGCGAACGAGCAGAAGAATCAAGGTCCGTCCCGGCTACGCACAGCCGTTTTGAGGGGTTTCGGGTCGGTCCGCGGATTTTGCCGCAGGTGGGGTCAGCTCACCTTGGCAGTAGCATTTCCCGCAGCTTTCAGGGTCGTGGATGGGATTGCGCGGTACGCTGTTGCCTACCGAGGTGCTCCCTTTGGCCTGCTGCGCGACCACCACCCAGGAACTACCCCACCTCTCCCTGCACCCCTGCCCTGTGAACTGAGCCGCCCTCCGAGCCGAGTGCAGGCGGCATCGCGGGGCAGCAGGCCTGTGCCTAGTCGAGTTCCTCCAGGGACCGTGCATCGAAACAGATGGGAAAGGGGCCTCTCACCTTAACAGTTCCCCAAGCCACTTGCGGCACCTCCAGTCTGCTTGCTAGTCAACAATTAAGAGCACTGCGGGGGGTTGCAGAGTACTCATGAGGGTTAACCCCCCCACCAGCGAACTCGAAACACAGGCATGTCCTATGGGCAATTGGTGTTGCTTGCTTCAGCAGCACATATACTTAAATTAACGGCGGTACAGTGGGCAAGTGGTAGGTCGCGGATCTCGTAAAATGAAGATTACCGGCTCATACCCCGTCTGTGCAGCAAGGAGTTACGTTTTATTACGGGCCTCGAAGCATAGAGTGGGCAGTTATTGCAATGGCCCAGTACCACGCAAACTGTACCCCACATACAAGACCCTGTGATGCCCTTGGGGGCGCCTTTAGGCTTGGTCGTGCCCTTCCCGCCCGCGGCCGATGATCACATGACGTATGGCAGACTGCGGAGCCTGACCTACAAGCCTCACCCCCCCGCTCTTCATCTTACATGCTTTGTGCCACCTCCGACAAGGGACTTCGCCTCACTCCGGGCGTTGCGGCTGATCGGGTTCACGCCTTGGAGGGTGGGAGGATTCTCCTGCAAAGGGGGGGTGTCTTGGGGCCAGGCGTGGGGGGCCCAAGGCGGCCTGCTCCCCGTCCCAGCACTCAGCATTTCATCAATTCCGCATCAACGTAGGCAGAGCAATCTAGAAGTAGCACAATTCAAATCACAAAGAGTGCAGCTTCCGGTGTTTTTAGGAATACTTCCTTTTAGGTACCATAATGGGCATAACTTTATAGCGTACAGCAGCATATGTTCCTGGGTGGTCGTTTTAAAGGCTGGTGCCACTATAACCACTACTTTGTGTTTTGCAATTTAAAAAAAAAAAAAATTACGTTAAAGAAGCAATAGAAAGGCAACTTCAGTGGATGTTGAGTCCGCTTTAGTTCAACCCAGAGACAAATAGACGAAATGACTCATAGGATGTTATTGCTTAATCACCTGTTATTTCTGTGCAGTTCGAAAGGATAGGAGGCAATTCAGAGCAACCTAAGATCCAAGCAAATACTCTAGGAACAGGTATTGTGAGAGGTGATGCGTGAGTGGGTTCCCTCAGCAGGCAGTTCTGCTCATGCATTGAAATAAAGGGCACATGAGGCACAGGTGGTAGGGTGGTGCAGGCTGAAGCCTTGAAGGGAATGGTTGGAAGGTCCCAGCATGGAAGGTGTGCAGGGACTATGCTGTGAACACCAGGTATTGTAGACACCGTTGGCAGGAAGGCGAACTCAAGTGTGCTGTCTTTTTTTTCAGCCTCACCGGTACTCCCTGATATTAGTCGCATTTTGGGCGAAACACAGTTAACGGAAAACACTTGGTGGAGGTAATACCAGAGGGGTGCGCTGTAGGCACAAGAGGGGCATGGAGGCCGCTATTTGAAACCGGGGTGGGTATTCAAGGGGACTGATGCGGGGAAGGGATGGTAAGGGATGCAAGGGTTAAGGTCATGGCAGGTCTGACAGCTGGATGTGTGTTTCAGAAATAACACTATTCTTTCCCCGCAGGAGATCAACTCATCCCGGGCGTTCCCCCCCCTCGCCTTACCCCGACGGGTGGGTCTGTGGGTCAGACCAATTTTCAGCATGGTAGTCAAAGTAAGTAGCGCTTGGGGATCGGGAGAAAGACTAGAAGGGACACACAGGCCGGAGTCTCACATTCAGCAAGGCCATTGGTTTACTCCTGCATTTCTTTTTCAGGAGAGCTTAGCCCGAAGTGCCGGCATGAATAGCCAGGGATCCTCCCCGCTTTTCTTGCAGACGTCCCAGGTGGAGGATTCCCTGCCCGAAACCTCCCAAGATGCGCAGCTGGCAGCGGTGATGGAAATGGTCAGGGCAAAAGGCGTGGTTTGGGCCAGCGAACTATTGAGAGCAAACAATCCGGGCGACTCCAGAATCGGCATGTCCGTTCCCCCTACGGGGCAGGAACCCGCTGAAGAGACAGGGCTCACCACGTCCAAAAGGGTCAAAAGGGCTACAGTCAGATACCTCCCTGAGGAACCACCATCAGCGAAGAGTCGGAAGACTGAACTTTCAAAGGGAACAGTAATCACTCCGGCATCTCCCGCGCCACTACCCGCAGCCGGTCAGCACATCGAATTTTGCTACACAGAAGGACCTTGGTAAGCTCACTGACTCGTTAGCTGACATCATGGCTGAAGTAAGAGCCGGCCTCCGCACGGCCAGTAGCACTGGTGGTGCTGGCAGCACACACGGTGGTGAAGGGGTGGTGGACGCAGCTCTACCAAGTATGGCACAGGTTGGCACAACATTGACATAAGTGGGGGTTGGGGGGAAGTTTCAGTGGAGACGCAGCCGGGGCAGAGTTCAAGCAGCAACCACACAGGGGGGAGTTGACGGGGGCACTACTAAGAACTCACTGGGTCAGAAGGTAGCAGTCCCGGTCCTGCCTCATATAACAGCGCTTTCCCCACCTCAGGCTGCCGCAGTTATGGCACTTCCTACCCCGGCAGCGACCGACAACGTTCCCATTAAAGCAACTCAGACAGTGCCGGCGGCAGCAGGGCCACTAGTCACTATGGCCCCCTTGCTGTCTGGTCGCTGCTCCCTAGCATGGCAGGTGCCATTGGCAGCCAAAGAAGGCATATGGCATAGGGAGTTCATTGACATTTTCACGCTATTTATGCATGGGGCAGAGGGCGTGGACACTAGGAAAATGGGCGGGAAGGATGACAACAAAAAGGTGCGCTTTCAGGTTTGGCCAGAGAACTCGATTAAGACATGGGGACAGGCCTTTGCAATCTTAGCAGCAGTTGTGATGGAGTGCTTCCCAGAGCAGGGACCGGGTCTGTTCCAATACGCTAGCATCATCACCAGTGAGGCAGAAAACAATGGGGGCATGGGCTGGTACAAATATGATTGCGAATTCAGAAAGAAAATGGCCATTTGCCCAGAACTTGTGTGGGACCAGATGGAGGTGCAGTTATGGATGCAGCACATGGGCAAAGGGCGGGTCGAGTCAGGAGCTTCAAAAAGGGGGAGTGGAATAAAGGACAAAAGCAAGACAAGAAGTTTCAGCCTAGACAGTCCTTTCGGGGAGACCGCAGGAGGGACAGAAACAGGGAGCCAAGAGACCACTTATTGAAACATGCAGGCTTTACAATGGTGGGACATGCACCTGGGGAAGGGCTTGCAGATTCTCTCACACATTCAGCAAGTGCGGTGGTACCCATCCAGCAACAGCATGTGACAAACGTGAGTCCTCCCCGGGGCCAGCTAGACAGTAGAAGCACGATTGTGGGCCAGCCGAGTGATTCTGTAAAAGCCCACCCCCCGTCCTCCCCTTCCACTTTAGCTACGCCTCTCCAGCTTGTGCAACCGGGGCTGTGCTTGCCCAAAGGCCCCTCTCCCATTGACATCCCAAACCTGCTACCCCTCCTACGGCAGTACCCCAATTCCAAAGACAGGAACGTGTTCGCGGAAGGTTTCCTGGAGGGTTTCAAAATCCCTTATCAGGGTCCCCTGGTCAACAGGGAGGCTGAGTACCTCAGGTCAACCAGGGACTACCCCGAGGTAGTGGCAGCAAAGGTTAGGAAGGAAGCAGCCTTGGGGAGGCTGGTGAGCCCCTTCCAGCTCCCCCCCTCCCGAGTTGTGTGATCTCACTCTTGGGGGTTGTTCCTAAGAAGTAACCAGGGGCCTTCAGGCTGATACAGCACCTATCATAGCCGGAGGGTGACTCAGTTAACTCCTGGCTTGACGAGGGCTCTTGCTCGGTATCGTACTGTTCTTTTGACATGGCGGTCGATTTGGTTAGGAGAGCACGGAAAGGAGCTTGGTTGGCGAAAGCTGACATTGAGTCAGCATTTAGACTACTGCCCGTACACCCTGAGAGTCAACACCTCCTCGGCTTCAAGTGGCAGGGGGAGTTCTCCTTCGACAGATACATGCCAATGGGTTGTGCTGTGTCGTGTGCCTTTTTCGAAGCCTTTAGTTCTTTCCTGCAGTGGGCACTCGAGTGGAGGTATGAGGTGGCCAATGTGACCCACTACCTGGATGATTTGCTTTTCATCGGGGCAGCGGGCACACAAGAATGCAGCCAGGGACTCCATGCTTTTCAGGATTTGGTACGACACCTGGGGGTGCCTTTAGCACCCGGCAAGACTGAAGGCCCTGCGCAGGTCCTCACTTTTCTGGTCATTGAGTTGGACATGATAAAAGGCATGTAGAGACTCCTTGCTGAGAAGGTGCAGGCGCTGCAATGGGACATTCAGTCACTGCTGGGAAAGACAAGGCGCCACTGGGGGCTATCCAGAGCCTCTTGGGTAAACTCAACTTCGCAGCCAGAGTGATTCAAGTGGGAAAGGTTTTTGCTAGGTGGCTGGCCAGAGCCACTGCTAAGGTGACAAAGAAGCACCACTTTGCCAAGCTCTCTCTAGGCTTGAAGAAGGACTTGGCGATGTGGGGGGAGTTCCTGTCCCAGTTCAACGGCATGGTTATCTGGAGGGCCCAATACGTTAACAGTCAGGAACTAAGCATGTTCATGGACGCTTCAGGGAGGGAGGGCTTTGGGGCAATCCTGGGTGAAAGATGGTGTCCACAGGAATGGCCCAACGCCTGGCGTAAGCACGGAATCACATCCAACGTCACCGTCCTCGAGCTCTTCCCCATTGTCATCGCGCTCCACCTTTGGCCAGAGATCCTGTCAGACAGAAAGGTCCTATTCTGGTCGGACAACATGGCGGTAGTACAGGCAATCAATGGACAGACAGCCAAGTGCCCTTTGGTGCTGTACTTATTCAGGGAGTTAGTGAGAGGGAGCCTGCGCTGTAACATTGAGTGTGGGGCTAGACACATAGAGGGGGTCAAGAATGTGGCAGCTGATGCTCTCTCTCGTTTCCAGTGGAACCGTTTCCGGGAGGCTTGGCCGCAAGCGAGAGCAGAGATGACCCCCTTCCCATCAACCCTCTGGCGTCTCTTGGAGTGGAGCAAGAATTGAGAGCCATGGGAGAGTGGTCCTTGGCTCCAGGCACCAGGAAACGTTATGGGAGCCAGCTGATTTCTTTCAACAAGGCGGTGAACGCATTGGGCTTAGCCGAGACACCTGTGGAGGGAAGAGTTCAGACATTTGTGGTATGGGCAAAGAAACAGGGTCTGTGGGCATCTGGCGGCCGTCAGTCACGATATGAGGTTGAGAGGATGTCAAGACCCAACGAAGTCCTTTGTCATCAGGGCAGCTCTGAAGGGGTGGGCCAGGGAAGAGCCCATGGTCCCAGACAGCAGGTCTCCCATAGATTTCCCCACATTGCAGGCCATGGGTGGAGTACTAGGAGTGATCACCAACTCGTCTTTCGAGGCAGCCCTATTTGCGGCAGCTTTATGCCTAGCCTTCTTTGGGGCCTTCCGTATCAGCGAGCTTGTGGTGCGCTCAGAAATTGACCAGTCAGGGGATGTGTTGAGTGTAGCCGACATCAGCCTGGATGACAAGTTGACAGTTCACCTCAGGAAGTCTAAGACAGATCAGCTAGGCAAGGGAGTAGATGTGGTGTTATGTCCGTTGGTTGATCCCAGGTACTGCCCAGTGGGAAAGGTCAGGGAGTACTTGGCATTGGGCCCAGGGCAGCGGGCTATTTATTGATCCACGAGGACATGCGGCCATTAACATCGTATCAAATGGAGCGCATCATATGGGCATGCTTATCCAGGGCTGGCATCCTGCGCTCGGGCAAAACATACTCCAGTCACTCTTTCAGGATTGGAGCTGCCCCTTCTGCTTTCACATCAGGCATGGCTCCAACAGAGGTTAGGAAAGTGGGACGCTGGGAGTCCCAATGTTACAAACGTTATATCCCATATATGGACAAGCGGATTTACACAGACTAAGTTTGAGTGGTTGGGGCACCCAGGGATGTGCTGGAACAGCCTCATGAACAGACTCGAACACTCCCTAGCAACGTTAGGAGGCCAGCCCAACTGTTTGGTGATACCACTTTTGGTAGGACTTTATTGCTGCATAGGATGAAGTCTGACCTGGGTGAGGTTACCAAATGCAGGGGTCAGTGTGCGGTCTTGTGGTCGGAGATCGTGCCACGTAGAGTGTGGCAGGGGGCGAAATCAGCGCAAGCAGTCAAGCGATCCAGGAGACGGGTCAACTGCTACATGCGTAAGTTCACGGGGCAGAGGGGCCTGGGTTTCATCAGACACAAAATGATCCAGGAAAGGACAAAAGGTTACTTTGAAGAGGATGGGGTCCACCTGACAACAGTAGGGCTGGACTTATTCCTCTTGGATCTTCAGAAGCACTACAGTTGAGGGGTTGTAGGTAGGAGATACAGGAGCTGGGTAGTGTGGGGGGGGCCCTGATAATGACGTGGGCCGCCGCCAGGGCTGTGACGGAGCTACAGGGCAATCTGGAAGCAGAGGGGTACAGAAGGGTACCTCATCGTGGCACATGGGGTGCCAGAGCCTAACACCAGGGGCCTCAGGGGAGGTTCCTGGAACCGTTGTCGGCGCCCCAGTAGTCCTTCGGTCAGTTGTGGGCCTGAGCAACCGGGGGTTTGCCTAGCTATGCTCTGCCCCGAAAGGGGTGTGAGGCAAAAGGAACATGGTCAGGTGATCCTTGAAGGATTACCAGAAGTGGCAGCGCAGAGGTGGTTCGTCACAGTGCTGCCCGGCTCCTCAGGCGGGCAGGTGGCTAGAATGCTGCCTGCCCTTGGATCGCCCATAAGCTAACCCACATTGAGTACATAACGTTGTATGTAATAAACCTGCAGCAGCTTTTCCCAAGTAAACATTGGTGTGGTGTGTGTTATTTGCGGGAATGCATGCTAGGAGGGGTGGGGGCCTGTTGCCATGATGTTACTATATTGGTGTAATTTAACAGGGCAGTGGATATAGGTACATCGTATGTGTTAGTTTGTCTACTTTACTTGAATATTATTTTGTTTGTTTATAGGGACTTATTATAGTCCTTTATAAGCCGTATAGAATTGAAATTTACGGCTTTCAACTCCGTCACTTTTTACAATATCTAGAGATGTAATTTACCCCATATACGAGTTGATTAAAGAATACTAAACCCGGTCTAAATTATCCAACTCTCTCTTGTTTATATGTCATGAATGACTGTGCGCATGCCTGAATTTTTCTTCTTTTTTACTGAATCTTTTACCGTTACAGCTAAACTTTACTGCGAATCTATCAAGAACTAATTACAAACCGCCTCTTTAACTAAGATGAAGAGTGGCCTTGATACGACTTCTGAATAAGCATATAACAAATAGGTGCATATCATCACACCATTATAAATACATAGATTTGTTCATTTGAATATTTATAATTCTTATGTTTCAGCCCTAAATGTTTATCCTGAATCACTCCATAAACCACTATCGATCGCTATCAGCGAGCTCTTAACTGCTTCTAACAATTCATACAATCTAAAGGTCGGAGTCTCAATTATGTTTATTGATAAAAAATCCCTCTTGGTTTATATTTGTCGTTTCACGCTTAAACTTTCTTTATTTTCATTTTTTGGGTTGTTGCACTAAATGGTTCGGACTCCCTCCCAACTCTATTTCTTCCTATACTACTTCTGAATTTGGCCTACAATAACTTTTTTCACCTATTTCTATTTTGGACACTGCTAATACTATGAAAAGCATCCACTCCAGAGCACCTACCAACTCCTGCCCACCGCACCTCTTTGACAGGGCTACCACCACCATCGCAACCAAACTATGCCAAACTATCAACTGCTCCCTCAAGACCGACAAATTTCTCGATGCCTGGAAACATGCCTAAGTCAAACCCCTCCTTAAGAAGCCCTCTGCAGACCCGACGAAATTGAAGAATTTCAGGCCCATCTCACTACTCCCTTTTAGCGCCAAATCATTGAGAAAGCTGTCAACACCCAGCTACCACACTTAATAGAAACCAACAACATCCTAAACACCTTTCAATCCACAGCAACAAGATTGCCCTCATAGCATTCACTGACAACATCTGCACCCTCCTCGACCAAGGCCACACAGCAGCGCTCATCCTTTTAGACCTATCAGCAGCCTTCAACACCGTCTTGCAGTGCACAGTAGCCACCAGACTCCACGATGCCGGAATCCTGGGAATAACCCTAGACTGGATTTGATCTTTCCTCTCCAGCAGAACACAAAATAAAACTGCTGCCCTTCCTCTCTGAACCAACAGAGATCAGGTGTGGAGTACCCAGGGATACTTCCTCAGCCCCATGCTCTTTAGCATCAACATGGCCCCCTCACAGCCATCTTCAGAAAACATGGACTCAACATAGTCTCATACACCGACAACACCCAGCTCACCCTCTCCCTCACCAAGGAACCCAAAATCAACAGGGGCAGTTTCCAAGAAGGGATGAAAGACGTCACAACCTGGATGAACAGCAGCTACCTGAAGCTCAACTCGGAGAAAACAGAAGTCCTCATCCTCGGCTCCACCCCCTCCACATGGGACAACACCTGGTGGCACCCATCCTCGGAAACCCACCCACCCCAATAGACAAGCACCAACCTCGGCATCATACTCGACTCTTCGCTCACCATGAACCGCCAGATCAACACTGTGTCCTCCAATTGCTTCAGCACCCACCACATACTTCGCAAAACCTTCGAATTGATCCCTCTGATGCCAGGATGACCGTCAACCATGCATTTATCACCAGCAGACTGGACTACGGAAACGCCCTCTATGCCAGAATCAACAAAAAACTCCTCTGCAAACTCCAGAACGTCCAGAATGCCACAGCCATACTTATCCTCAACATTCCATGACATAATCACATCACCCAACACCCCCACTACCTCCACTGGCCCCCCCTCATAAGAAGAGTAACCTTCAAACTGCTCACACTGCCTACAAAGCCCTACATAACACTAGACCCCAATACCTCAACAAACAAATCTTCTTCCACTCCTCCAAGAGATACCTCTGCTCTGTCGACCTCGTTCTAGCTACAGCCCCCGCAACCACAGGGCCAGAGCAGGTGGAAAATCCTTATCCTTCCTGGCGGCGAAGACCTGGAATGAACTCCCCCTCTGCATCCGATGAAGTAGGACACGGCACCAATTCAGAAAGGACCTCAAGACCTGGCTCTTTAAATAACTCCCCCCCAGCGCCTTGAGACCCTCACAGGTGAGTAGTGCACTTTAAAACCCCTCATTGATTGAACAGTGTGGAGCTGAGTGAGAAGCCTTGGGGTATGCCACAGACTATGTTCTTGGGTTTGGAGATGTACAGTGGGAGGCAGATTATTTGAGTACGCCTGGTGAGAAAAGAGGATAGTTGCCTGAGGGTGTTGCCATAGATGCGGATGTGGTGAAGACTTTGGATGAGGAGGTGGTGGGAGACTGTGTCAAAAGCCACTGACGGATCGAGGAGGATCAGTGCTGCAGATTCGGCATTGTTGATTATGGCTCTGATGTCATTCATTGTGGCTATAAGGGTGGTTTCTGTGCTGTGGTTCAAGGAGAAACTTTATTGTGAGGGGTTAAGCAGGTGGTTGAATTCCAGGTAGTCTGTGAGTTGGCAGTTGACAGGTTTCTCTGGCACCTTTGCTGGGAAGGGGAGGAGAGAGATGGGACAGTAGTTCTTGTGGTCAGATGGGTCCTCTGTGGGTTTCTTCAAAAGTGGTTTGACTACGCTAAGTTGATGATGCTGGTGAGCAGTGGTCTGATTTCCTTGTGTCTCATTAGAAAGGTGCGGGAATGGGTCAGTAAGGCCTCTCGAATTGATGGAGGACATAATGGATGTTGTGGTTTTGGCACCGAGAGGAGTCCAGTCAGTCAGGAGGTAGGCCGGGAGGATGGTGGGAGGTGTCGGGAGTTCCAGCTGCTGCAGTTGGGGTCTGAAGTTCTTGTAGATATTGCCAATCTTGGTGTAGAAGAAGTTGGCGAGTGAGTTGCACAAGGACTGGGAGGGCTGGATTGTGTTTTCGACAGCATCTGCGGAGAATTCTCTGATGTTGTGGAAAAGTTCTTTGGTGCAGTTGGTGGACTGGAGACGAGTGCAGATTTCTTTGCTTCTCTGATGGTGTGGTGATAGGATTTTCCAGGCCGTCTTGAAGGTTGTGCTTGTGCGGCTACCTAGGTCTTTGCTGGTATGCCAGCGTCTCTCCCAAGGTTTTAGTGTGTTTTTCTTCTTTGAGTTTGAGTGTGAACGAGTTGGCTTACTTATTGGTTCTTGTGTTGTTGAGGGTTTTGATGGGTGTAATACAGTTGGCGCTAGCGATGATCCATTGAGATACGTGTAAGGCAGCTTGATTGATGTTATTAGATGTGTGTAGGGTGGTCGTCCATACTAATTCAATGATGGTGTTCCAGCTACATCGGTCAGAGGTGGGCGGGGTGAAGGTGACTTGTCGGTGGCCGAATTGGTGTCTGAGGGGTCTTCGAGGTGGAAGTTGAGGTTGCAGAGGAAGAGGTAGTGTTTGGATTCCAAAGCAAGGGGACAATGAATTTGGGGTTGGAGTTGCTGAAGGGGATGGTGGTGGTCTGTAGGCAAGGGTAGCTCTTAGAGTTGAATAGACTTTGGCTTGGAGGTGGAAGTTGAGGTATTCCATGTCAGGTGAAAGGGGTCGTCAGAGGTGGTGAGCCTGATTGTGTCATAGTGGATGATGGCAATTCCTGCTCCGTGTCTGACTGGCCCGGTCCCGTTGGTAATTTTGTAGCCGGTAGGAGTGGCAGTGGCTATGTCAGAGGCTGAGGTGTCTTTTAGGTAGGTTTGTTTATTTCAGGGCTGGTGGTGGTGATGGTGACCCAGAGTTAGAGGGCATGTTTGTCAGGGAGCATGTTTGTCAGGCTACTTAATGCTGGCCGCTGCATGGCAGCAGTGAGCCTGTCTTTCTGACCCTGCTCTCCTGCTTGATTTATTGGAACCTCAAGAACTTCTGTACTGAGACTCCTCCTGATTGGATCTCCGTCTCTCACTGCCTGCAACCCACCAGCAGGACCGGTTGCTAGGCAACCCGCTGGCTGCCATTACTCCCGACCTATGACGCCAGCAAGACGCATGCCTCACCCCTGAACTGCCCAACCCCACCCCAGGCTACTTAATGATGGCCGCTGCACAGCATCAGTGGGCCTGTGATTTCCCAACCACGCTCTCCCATGTGACTTGTTGGGGCTTCCTGAACCTCTATACTGAGACTACTCTTGATTAGATCTCTATCTCTTGCCACCTGCTAGCTACCAGCGTGAACAGTTGCCTTGCAACTGGCTGGCTGCCATTACTCCTGGCGTACGATACTAGCACATCACAGGTCTCAGCCCCTTCAGCCACCCACCACTCCGTCCACTTCCTCAGGCTACTTAAGGCTGGAGTGAGCCTGTGTCTCCTTGACCCCCTCTCACACATGACTTGTTGGAGCCTCCTGAACCTCTGCACTGAGACTACTCCTGATCCATGCCAGCTGCTACCCACGAGCACAACTGGTTGCTAGGCAACCGGCCGTCCGTCATTACTCCTGGCCTATGACTCTAGCACTGAGCAGGCCTTGTTGCCCTGACTCAACCACTGCAAGGCTACTTAATGATGGCCAGTGCGGGCATCAGTGAGCCTGTGTCTTCCTGGCCCCGCACTCCAGAGTGACTTGTTGGAGCCTCCAGAACCTCTGCACTGAGATACAACCTGATTAGATCGCTGCCAGCTAACCTCCAGCGCAAATGGTTGCTAGGCAGATGGCTGCCCACCATTACTCCTGGCTTATGATTCTAGTGCCTCGCCCCGGACACACCCACCGAAGGGGCTACACCCCCATGCAACTTAATGCTAGCCACTGCATGGCATCAGTGAACCCATGTCTTCCCGATCCTGCTCTCCTGCCTGATTTGCTGGAGCCTCCTGAAACTCTGCACTGAGACTCCTCCTGATCAGATCTCCATCCCTCACCACCTGCTACCCATCAACACAACCGGTTGCTAGGCAACCAGCTGGCCATTGCAGGACTCACCCCCTGACCCTCACAAGCCCCAAGCTACCTAATGCCGGCTGCTGTGTGGGCACGCAGGCCGCATACCAAAAGAGTGCCAAACTCAAACCCATCTGCACCTGTCCATGCCCTGAAAACGCCCAGCACCAGAACCCTTGGCTTACCAATGTAACTCCAGCTCTGATCTCCAAGGAATTTACCCAGGATGTCACAGCACCCTCTGCTGCACCCTCTCACCCACAGACACCGAAGGAGCCTTCGTCTGTCACCATTGCCACTTCACCGGTCACTACACAGGCCCCCACTGACTACCAGCCCAAACTACGATGCATTTGTGAAATGGATGCAAATAAAGTCCCAAGTGGTTTGACGGCATCTGACCTGCC
This sequence comes from Lissotriton helveticus, assembly GCF_964261635.1. Classification (NCBI taxonomy): domain Eukaryota; kingdom Metazoa; phylum Chordata; class Amphibia; order Caudata; family Salamandridae; genus Lissotriton; species Lissotriton helveticus. The sequence goes on from NC_136063.1 coordinate 1,952,715,409, forward strand.
GATAGTGCTGTTCATATAAAATCCCTCACATAGGGACAGTTTCTTTCCAAAATGCGCCAACAATTCCAAAGCGCTAGTATCCGCCTTTGCTGTGGGCTTGTGATCAAGAATGGAATTTCGAAACGCGTTAAGCCCGTCATTCTGAATGGCAGTGACAGGCAAAAGATGTTTGTTCCCCTCATGTGTGTGGATGTTCCGAGGTGGCGCTCCTAAATGTGGCAAACTTTGTTGGATTAAAAAGCTGCTTTGTCAGGTCGCGGAGCTGCCCGCTGCGTACAGGCGGATCCTAGCGCATTGGAATTGTTGGCGCATTTTGGAAAGGAACTTTCCCTATGTGAGGGATTTTATATGAACAGCACTATCGGCAGGTCAGATGCCGTCAAACCACTTGGGACTTCATTTGCATCCATTTCACGAAAGTCAACCAACAACCACTGGGTGTTTTAGTGTATGTAGAGACTCCAAATACCAGAGGACTTTGCCACGCACGCCCATTAGGGTGGGAGAACACGCCCAGGAGGCGAGATTCTTTAATAAAGCACAGGTGTTCTCTACAAGGTTGGTTGCACTTTCTTTTGCTGTGGGCTTGTGATCAAGAATGGAATTTTGAAACGCGTTAAACCGTCATTCTGGATGGCAGTGACAGGCGAAAGATGTTTGTTCCCCTCATGTGTGTGGAGTATTTTCCGAGGTGGTGCTCCTAAATGTGGCAAACTTTGTTGGATTAAAAAGCGGCTTTGTCAGGACGCGGAGCTGCCCGCTGCGTACAGGCGGATCCTAGCTCTTTGGAATTGTTGGCGCATTTTGGAAAGGAAGTGTCCCTATGTGAGGGATTTTATATGAACAGCACTATCGGCAGGTCAGATGCCGTCAGATGCCGTCAAACCACTTGGGACTTTATTTGCATCCATTTCACGAAAGTCAACCAACAACAACCACTGGGTGTTTTAGTGTATTTAGAGACTCCAAATACCAGAGGGCTTTGCCACGCACGCCCATTTGAGCGGGAGAACACGTCCAGGAGGCGAGACTCTTTATTAAAGCACAGGTGCTCTCTGCAAGGTTGGTTGCACTTTCTTTTGCTGTGGGCTTGTGATCAAGAATGTAATTTCGAAACGCGTTAAGCCCGTCATTCTGGATGGCAGTGACAGGCGAAAGATGTTTGTTCCCCTCATGTGTGTGGAGTATATTCAGAGGTGGCGCTCCTAAATGTGGCAAATGTTGTTGAATGACACACAGGTAACACAACCACAGCTGCAGAACATTAAGGCGGAGCTAGCATGACTCTAAATATTCGGAGTTACCACGATAGCCAAGAGAGGAAACTGACAGACCTAAGGCATGGACAGGCATCTGATGAAGGCAACGAAAACGCAGAAATGCATTATGCCTAATGCGACAAATTAAAGGTTACCTGGAATCCCCGCTGTTGTCCTCTGGTCTTTTCTTAAGGAGGGACTTTTCTTGGATAAATTTCACGAGCTGTGCCTTGGCGCGTGTTAACAGAGGACCCGCTGCACAAGTGGCCCGTAAGTAGTGAAGGCATCGTGGCAGAATTCACCAAGGTATTGGTAATTTGCATTGGTCCACCGCGAGAACACTACGGACAAGGGGCTGCTGCCAAAAGCAGTCTGGCATTGTACGGAGACGCTGGATCACTGTATCACAGCGTCACAGCCCCGTCTGGAACTGGTCTTGGGGTTGCAGCGTTGGGGACCAGAGGTGGCCTTTCACGTCAGTGATTCACGGGACTGTCTGGACTCAAATTTGTCCCCTTTCCCCTTTTGGTAATAGGTACATCAAGGTGAACTAAAGCACCAGCTTTCTCCATACTAATTAAGATTTGATGAGTGCATTCTGGGATATGGAGTCCTGGAGGTAACACAACCACAGCTGCAGAACATTAAGGCGGAGCTAGCATGACTCTAAATATTCTGAGTTACCACGATAGCCAAGAGAGGAAACTGAAAGACCTAAGGCATGGACAGGCATCTGATGAAGGCAACGAAAACGCCGAAATGCATTATGCCTAATGCGACAAATTAAAGGTTATCTGGAATCCCCGCTGTTGTCCTATGGTCTTTTCTTAAGGAGGGACTTTTCTTGGATATATATATACATACATATATATTCACATAGTCACAAACACAGGGGCATATTTGAAAGAATTGTTTCTAAGCAGTTTTCACATTGCTTAGCGACTATTTTTTTACCATCTCCGATCGCCAAATCCTAACACTATGTTTGCAACGTTTTTACAATACATCACTACATGGTGTTAGGATCAGGTAGCAGCCGGGAAAAATTACTCTAAAGCTAGCATGAAGGTGTAAAAAGAAAAACATGTTAGTGTGAAAAAAGTGACATGCGTCCAATTAGCGGCAAGAAAGTTCACGCAAGTCAGCCCAACGTCACTTTTCAGCATTTAGCGGCAAAAAAGTTACCAATACGCTACTATGGAAGAAAAAATATGAATGCAGAATGAAGCAGCCAGGACCAAGTTGAGCACAATAAAACAACCCCCCAGCATCCAGGATGACCATCCAGAGTCCATGGGGAAGAGGAAGAGGAAATATAGATTCAGACAGGAGGAGAATGTGATCCTGATAGCGGAGGTGAAGGAGCATTAACACCAATTCTTCGTCAACTCCAAGCTGTCATTAGGGTCCAAAAATGGCATTTGGCAGTCCATAGTCAACAAGGTAAAGTCTGTTGCAGAAGTCAAGACAATCGACAGGCAGTAGTGCAGACCGGAGGAGGAAGTCCAGTGCCCCCGGAGAAGCTCAATGCTTTAGAGAAACAGGTATTCACAGTCATCTGTGAGGATTTGGTTGTTGGAGTACAGGGAATGGACAGTGCTGACTATGACCAACTACATCACTAAAAGGGCAAACAAAAATTGAGAAAATACGTCATGTTGTACAGTCCAGGCACCCGTACTTCAGCGCTTTCCCACACTGTGTGCAGGACAAACGGTAGCCACATTGGTACTTTGGGGCTTAATCACAAGCCCTTTTCTCTGCCAGTATGTCACTTTTTCCCTTATTGAAAGTGACATACCAGAGGCTCAAGGGCCTTGTTGCTAAGCCCTTCATGTGTAAATACAATTACAAGTGAACAGTCACGTGTCTCATATGTAAATATCTACATCCGCCAGTGTTGCAAGTCTCACAGTCATACTGGATTAATAAACATTGTAATACCAGTCATGTGCATTGTTGTCAAGATATGGCACTTTCCTGTACCAACTATGGGACATATATACCATAATCTAGTAGAGTGCAGTGTTGCCCCGAATGTGGGAGCACAGTGCCCAAAAGAATAGTAATGCATGGATGTCTTGTAGGCAGAAAAAATACAATACATCCCTGAATGTCCCTAAATCCTATTGTCTTTAAAATTGACTTGCGCAAGCTCAGCCACCCTTGTGCCATGTTGCTAGGGTGTCTGCGCAGCAGTTCCAAATGTTGATGTGCAGTAAGGGACACCTCCCTGCACATAAACACTCCTTATAGGTGATTTGCTGTTTTTATGTTTGCAGCACACATACAAAGAGAAAACATTTTGGAGAAAATTATAAATGTGTTTCCAAAATTTTTCTTTACTGAGAACAGAGCCCTTGTTTACATGCCCCTTGTGCTGCCGGTTTGTCTTTTACAATATTGGAAAAAGTGACATTCTGGCTGAGGAAGGGGCTTGTAAATACGGCCCTAGTGTCTACCTGTCCTTAGTTGTTGGTTCTGCCACAGCCTTAAAGACATGTGATATTTAAAAATGTGCATGCATGTTGTGGTGGAATCCTCATAGAAACACGCATTGCAAATCCCTTTCATGGTAAGTGAGAGTGGGAAGGTGCCTCATTCACAAGGTGGCATTATTCAACCATAACTGGCTACAAGCTGCATTGCAAATAAGGAGAAGTGCATTTATCCATCGGAATGCTGCTAAAAGTGATGGTCTGTTAGCATAATGACATAATATGTATGGCCTCTGGAATTGTGGTGAATCACACCTATGTACATGCATGAACATTGGCCTTAGGTAATGTCAAATGTGGCTGGTTGTACATGCATACAGATTGGCTGGTGTCAACATGCACTCTTTCACTAATGCATGGAAGGGCCCAAAACTCTGGAGTATGTCTCAGTCTCATCCATGTGCACACAGCCCTGTGCTGTTGTAAAAAGGTCTGCTGTGCACCAGTACAGCCTTACCTGAACCCTGCCTCAAAGTTCTCTGTCTTGCACTTTCTTGTTGTCATCATTTCCACTACAGGGAAAACACAAGGGGGACACACGCTCAATCTTAGTGAGGGTCAGTCCTGGGTATGGGGAAATATGCTGGGTTGCATAGATAAAGTGTTTGCGGCCACACATCCAGTCAAAATAGTGTCAACAAGGATCCTCCACTGTCAAATTTCACCATCAGCCAAAAGAAAACATCATCTTGGGTGATCCGTGATGCCTCCTAACAGCTTGCATAATTAGTTTGTTGTAGATAGCCACAAATGATGCAAGTGTAGTAGGAACATATTAAACTATTCATCATCATGGTCGCATAACAGTGTGGCAGTTAGTTAGTTGTCTGGACCTTTGTCTTCAAAGCACAGAGGGATTAATGCACACATTCATATGTTTGAAAGAAATGCATAAGATGTCCCACACCCTGCAGAACAGTTACTCTGCACATGATGATATATAAAGGGTGTCAGTGATTCTTCTTTTAAGACTAGGATGGGCTATAGCCACTTAGGGGCATATTTACTACAGACATGCCAAGCATGGTGATAAGCAAAAATTGCCAACACCACACTTTGCTATTCTATGCACAGTATTTTCAAAGATACAGCGCACCCCTGCGTTTTCCCTAGCACTGGTGCCAAAATCAGCTGCCTAGCATAAGAGCAGGCACCCTTGCACAATAGTGCAAGGACGTATACAATGAGGCAATGATTGTTTAAATGCAGTAAGGTTTCTCTCCCTGCACATAAATAATCATTCATGGTGTTTTTGTCTGTTTATATCTGTGCTGCACAATGCAACACACATAGAAATAGCGAAAACAATGATAAAGAAAGCATCAATCTTCGTTTGCCATGTTAAGCCCAGGTTTTCCCTGGTCTTGATTTAGGCACAGACTACTATTTATGCCACTATTTTAAATAGCAGGCAGTGGCAAAATCAATGGGTGTTGCAGTGGAGCATCCAGCACAACACCCATTGCTCACTCCTTTCATGCGAAGTGTGGCGTGAAAAGGGTCCTTATTTACAAGTCAGCGTTAAGCCCCAAAAAGTGGCTTAATGCCACCCTGAAATTAAGCCAAAGCCTCAATTGCTACAGGAACCTCAGAAAAAGTGAATATGCCCCTTAGTGTTGGCACACAGGGCTAATGTCAACATCCTGAGCTCTTGACATGTAACATTCATGGACAGTGTAAAAGGGCATACACAGCGTTGTGTAACAGGTGTACCATGTCACACAGGAGAATGGGAAGTGTCAGGCACTTTGAATTTCAAATGCTTAACAACATGTTACCATGTACCAGATAGTAACAATAGTCTTTCCATTGCAGAGAATGAAACCTTACTTCCTGGTCACCACACTGTCCCAGACATTTCTGATGATGGTGATGATGAGAAAAACCTTCTAACCGTTGATCAAAACACCCTCCAAGAGCTCCTGGCCTCCATACAAATACCATCTCTGCACGCAGGAGGGGTCAGCAGTGTTCTGGCACCTACAATTGCCCTGCCAAATAACCAACAGGCACCATCTACCAGCACAGCCACACTCCTGGACTCTGAGAACCCACAGGTCACCTCCCAATGGCTTGAAGTAGGAGACCAGTGGGAGATGGCAGATCAGGTGTGGGGGGGGTTGGAAACTCTGACAGCCACAGTAGAGGGGGTCCGTGGGTGCCTCAGTCTTATTAGGAACACCTTTGATGCCCTGAGAGGTACCTACTCTCCACTCCGGGGCCTCCAGCAGTCCCCTGGCTTGTATCTCTGGTGTCATGAGGCATAGGCACCAACAACTGCACTGCCAAAGTGGCACCAGCAAGTTGGTCAATGAGATGCAGGCAATGCAAAAAATCTTAGAGACCATGGAGCAGAAGCATGAATCCCACATGGCTGCCTACCACCCGCGACATTGCTGCTGTGTTACAAAACGAGCAGATCTTCCTCGCTACAGTGATGCCTCATGTTTTGGTACAGATGAAAGCTACTGCAGATATGGCATCCACATCTTCTGCCTCTGATATGTCTGTGTCTCCCACCCCTGCTGCATGTACCACAACACCCTCACAGGAGACACCGCACACATCAGAGGAAGAAGATATGACTGTTACATCTTTCCAGAGGAGAACCCTGCAGAAGCACTCATCTGTATCAAATGTCCAGCTTCTGGTTAGCCCTGTGCTTACCATCATGCTTGGAAACATCATCTATCACTGTCCTCATCTTGACTTTGCCATGTTCACCTTGGACATTTGTGGACTACCAATATGGCCATTCCTCTGCAATCATCCTCCTGAATGATATTTTCCAATTCCTCTACCTGTCTCTTGATATGTTCCCCACAAGAACTCTGTTCATCCACTGGCTATACACATCGTTTGTGGTTGTTGTCAAATGAACTGGCCCAGTGTGACCAAGTCTGTTTTGCACTTTTAAATAAATGCACCTTCAATTGTCAGATGTGTGTAGTCTGTCACCATGAAACAGGACAGGTGTCAACAATGGCTAATCTGTGTAGCCACTATATCAAACACAAGGTAAAATTGAAACTATAGTGTCTGCAGACTCTTTGACTCTGGGAATCTAGTGCGATGTCAGAACATGTGTGAAGGCCACGATGTCTGAAATACATTAAGTGGAAAATCAAGTAGGCCTCAACATTGTTTAACTGGTAACGTGCCCTCAAAGTGTATGGAGAGAACAGTATTTTTGTAGTGGTGAGCCTCAGCAAGGCCTACCAGTGCAAGGGGTTTGCCTTTCTCTGCAAAAGTCCACAGACCAATCGGCTATAAGTTGGCACAGAAACTGGAATAGAAAATACAAAGTTTATTAACCTCATGAGGTGGAACTACATTCACACAACACCCTTCGGCAATGTATGAAGTAGCACACTGAATGGAAGGAGCTTGGTCCTTTTATACCCACACAGGGGCGCAAGAGAAGGCGGCACAAGTACAAGAAGTAGGTTTTAGGCACATATAAGGTCATACAGAAAATGCAGTCAACAAGTGGGAGGAGCTAACAGTTGCTAATTCTGGTGAACATATCCTGACATTTACAGTCTAACAGCAGCTGCATGGACAGCTGCAAGCTCAACTGAGCACGTGCAAAGTGGAAGAGGCTAAATATAACCTGTCTCTAGGCAGATTTCAAGAGCAGACAAAAGCAAGGTAGAACAGAGCACATGGCATAGACATGGTAGCACATGGCAAACGAAATGGCTGCCAGAAATACAAAATGGATTCCACAAAATGGAAAAGATAGCCTCTAAATACAGGATGGCTTCTGCTAATGCTAACCCAATCGCTGTCAAATTACAACAGACGACCCTTTTAGCTTTAGCTGAAGACATTTGTTCATCTGGGATAATCTAGATATGCATCCTGTACATCGATGCTTATCAGTTCAGTGCCCTCTTCATTTAGCTTTTGTTGTGCTTTCATTTCTGCAACATTTCTTTTAGCAGGTGTACAAGCAGTGATGCAAATAGAGCAAAGCATGGGACCACATTGTATGCATCTACTGCATGTAAATAGTATCACCAATAGTATACATAGCATAGTCAGTAGCTTCCAGCCCCAAGTAATAAAGAGTGTCCAAAACCAGTTTGAAAAAGTCTATGTGCCAGTCTCTGGGTGAATCTCCGCAGCAATCTTAGGTAGTTCAGAGATTGCATCATATACTGAAGGTGAGTGATCCGGAATGAAAACACAGTAGCTGCTGCCCATGATACGACATGCACCACCTTGATCAGCCGAAATCACATCAAGCGCCATACGATTCTGGAGGGCTACAATCCTCGCAACTTGTAGCTCTTCTGTAATGTTCCTAAGTGCCATTGCTGTCTGATTGGTAACAGCTCCCACAACACGAGTGAATCACCTTATCTTTCTGCTGTTCAATGCAGCACCCACAAAAAAGAATAAACCCAAGTTAAATTCGACATATTGTTGCAAAGCAGTGTCAGTTTGGTCAACTCCATCCATACTTATTATCCTCTTATTTATCTTCTTGGAAATGTCATTGTATAACTCGAAGTTGAGATGATACGATGCAGATGCCAGTAACACAAGGAGCAACAGAAAGACATGTAGCAGACCCCAGACCACCCCACAGGTAGTTGGTAGTATCCCTTATTACCACAAACGAAGTATGTATTATGCGAAGGCTTAAAACTGCTGTTATTGGTAACTTCAATTGTCAGAATTATAGTACATTCACTTCTCCTCACTGGAATTCTCCCAACACTACTAATACATAAGTCTGCTTTAGCTCTTGTCACAGAAAACACAAAAGATCCATTGTTCTTCATAGTCCTTGTATTTGTGAAGACATGTGGCATAGACATATTGTCAGGTTGGTACTCCTCCCATTCCCATTTTATTCCTCTATCTTGAGGTTAACCATTCTCATCAGGATAACATTCTTTATTAAGGTGATAAATGATCTGTCCTACTGTCATCTCTGTAATGTTGGCCCTTTCATAGGCAAACAAAAGCGAAAACCAGGCTTGACAAGAATCGTTATGAGAGAACGGAAGAGGAATAAAAGGTGTTCCTCCTTTCTTTTGGTGCACAGGTATCATCCCACACACCCAACAGTTGGTCGTATTCGTGGCATTATGTGTATGATACAACATCTGGATAAATGTATTGTTTGGGTAGGATTGTCGATGCTTCTGTTCATGATAGGGAAGCGTGAAATAGTGATGCTCAACTGGTGCAGAAGTAGTGGTAATCAGCAATTGTCGAGCAGGAGCTACTTTCTCAACAAACCAAGTTATTGCTGCCATACCCACCATAGCAACAACAAACCCAATAGCACAAATGATTTTCTTATTGCATGTTCCCTCATGTATCTTAGTACTTTGATCTGCGCGCTTCTACCCTGGTACTGCTGTGTTGTGTTTGGGTACTCTCTCTAAGCGCCTGGACGACCCTTGGCTGGGGCAGCTGTGCGCTATAGAAGTGTTATTAACATAACATAACAACAGATGTTAGCAACTTTTTATCTTTTAGCAGACGTGATTATTTTGTCGTAAAAAAATAATTAGTTGGAGCTCTTATCCCTGGGCAGCCGTTGATTTCTTCACCGAGGGTCAAGATGGGTGTCACTTCGCAGGACTGATCCCTCCCCCTTGACACATCGGCACTCCATTTCACCAACCCAGGGCGGTAGCTTGACCAGTCCTTTTCGACAATGCAGGCTCTTTCCTTGATCTCAGTTGGTATCGCGATGCTCCAGAAATCGCGTGGTCCGGGAAGACTCCCTCATATTCGTCAGGTGAGATAGCGTGGCCCTTCTCTGTTTCCAAGATCTCTCGATGATCAGTCAGCACAGCAGGTTCCACCAAGGCAGGCGACACTCGCTTACAGTGAGTTTTATGGACCCAATTCTTCCTGTTCGTCACTCGAACTGCTGTCCTCGCGCAAGGAGCACTTGCTTTGGTACTCACCACCTTGGCTCTAAAAAGTTCGACCGCTCGATGACCTTGACCATCACATGGTCCCTAGGACGGAGTTCGTGGGCCTCACCTGTAGATCTGTCTGGAAGAGCTTCTCGAACCTGTTGATGAATAGAGATCAAACTGTCAGTTAACTGTGCCAAATAATCATTCATCATTCATCAGAACACATGGTACAGGGCGTGGCTTAGAACCTCCCCAAATGTTCATTGGTCTCCCTAATACTACTTCATATGGTGTAAGTCCAGATCGTGAATGTGGCACCAATCCTATGGACAACAATGCCAAGGGTAGAGCGCCTGGCCATTTCAAAGACGTGGAAGCAAGTATTTTCACTAATTTCAGCTTCAGTGTAGCGTTGTACCTCTCCACTAATCCTGCTGATTGCGGGTGGAAGACTGCATGGAATTTCTGTGTGATCCCTAATCCTTTCAGGACATGCTCAACAACGTGCCCAATAAAATGAGGTCCGTTGTCACTCCACAAAAGTTTGCAAACGCCATATCTAGGGAAAAACTCCTTCGCTGATGTGAGAGCTGTATTATCCGAGGTTGGGTATGCCTCTATCCATTTACTGAAGGCACATACCACCACTAGGACATACTTTAAGTTATTGCAGTGCTCAAGTTGGATGTAATCCATCTGTCAAACTTCAAAAGTTGCAGTCAGTGTAGCAAACCCTCCTGTAGGAGTTTGTGTCCCTTTACCAGGATTATACTGCCAACAGATCAAACAGCACTGTACTATTCTTTTAGCTCTACCGGCAATCTCTGGATGCTCCCAGACTTGTGTGAGCAATTTTGTTATTGCTAGAGTTCCAACATGTGCTGGCCCATGTGCCATTTGATCCATAGGCTGTATATAAGCAGCAGGCAATTTCCACTTATCCGTTTCTTTGTTACGCCAGCAGCCCTCATCGTCTAACATTCCTTCTTTAGACCATTGCTCCAGGTCTTTCACAGAGGCAGATCTCTGTATATCTAATACTTCTCTAGCATCATGCCAACGTTCAGCTTGTGATTTCACTACGTACATGGATGTAGTGCTTCGTTGAATCGCAGCCTCACAAGCTACGCAATCTGCAAAGGTGTTGCATTGTCCTATCTATCACTTTTTTGTGCACGCTACACTTAATAATAGCAATTTTCTTTGGATATGTAAGTGCAGTCAAAAGATTATGCCCTAGTTCTCCGTGCATTACCTTCATCCCGTGGGATGTAAGAAAGCCTCTTTCCTTCCAGAGTAGGCCAAAATCATGGGCCACTCCAAAAGCATAGCAGCTATCTGTATAGATGTTCACACGCAAGTCAGTGCTAAGTTCACACGCTCGTGTTAAAGCTATTAGCTCAGCTGCTTGAGCCGACTTCTGTGGTATGTGAGCTGTCTCCACTACTGTCTTAAGTGTCGTAATTACATATGCAGCTGAGGTCGTACCATCTGGTAACTTCAAACAGGACCCATCAACCCACAGTTCCCCATCTATATCTGAAAGGGGCGTATCTTGCAAGTCGAAGCAACCCTTTGTCTGTTTCTCAGTAAGGAAGATACAATCGTGAGAATCTTGTGACTGAGCCTCAGTCGCTGGATATGGCAACAAAGTAGCTGGGTTCAGTGTCGCATATCTCTTTAAAGTAATGTGAGGGGCCAACAGTATCAACTCGTATCCTGTTAAACTAGCACTAGTCAAGTGTTGCGTCTTGGTCTGATTCAAAAGCGCATCTACTGCATGGGGTACTAGCACCAACAGTTTATGTGACAAAATTATCCCTTCACTCTGACGTATGGGCACAGCTGTTGCTGCAACTGAACGGAAGCACCCAGGCAATGCTCGAGCAACAGGATCAAGAACTGCTGAAAAATATGCACTGGGACGCTGCTTGTCACCGTGTGCCTGTACTAAAACTGACAATGCGCACCCATCTTTCTCATGCACATAGAGTGTAAAAGCCTTTGTGTAATCTGGAGTGCCTAACACTGGTGCCGAACAAAGAGCTTGTCGTAACTGACGAAAAGCATCCTGGCATTCATCTGTCCATGGAAGGGGCATTGGAGTGTCTTTAGTCGAAAGCGCTAGCAGGGGTTTAACAATGTGTGAAAGTCCTAATATCCATTGCCTACAGAACAAAGTCAAATCAATGAATGCACAGACATCTTTCTGAGTAGAAGGTACTGGTGTATCTAAAATTGCTTAAATGCGATCTGGTGTAAGTGCACGGCCCTCCTTAGACAGAAGGTGACCTAAATAGGTCACCTTCGGTCTACAATATTGCAATTTCTTCCGTGACACTTTATATTTGTGTGTAGCAAAAAAAGAAAGTAGAGACAAAGTACATTTTTCACACTGCTCAGGCGTATCTGCTGCCAACAAGATGTCATCAACATATTGTATGAGAGCCACTCCTTCAGACAAAGTAAATGAATCAAGTTGTCATTTCAACGCTTGACTATAAATGCTCGGACTCTCAGTGTACCCGAACAAATATCAGCTAGCAGGATGAATGGGAATTGAGAAGAAAGCATTCTTCAAGTCAATCAGCGAAAATGTAGTTGCTGTTGGAGGAATTAGGGTAAGCAATGTTGTTATGTCCGAAACCACAGGGTACTGCGGTACTACAATTTTGTTGACTTCTCGTAAATCAATGATGAATCTGTAAATCTTAGTGTCAGTATCTTTTTTCAAGATAGGAAGAATAGGACTGTTGTAATTATTGTAAGGATCTTCCTCAAACAACCCCCACTTTAATCAAAATATGAACAATCCGTTTAAGTGCTTCTTCACCTTCTCGAGAAATTTTATATTGAGGTAATCGTGGCAATGAAGCACCCTCCTTGACACTAATATGCACTGTCAGAATAACCATTTGCCCTACATCGGTGTCTGAAGTAGCCCACAAAGTACTAGGGAGTGAAGCAAATGCAATGTCCTCTTTTACAATGCAGGATCTCTCCATTACAGGATAGTTGTCATTCAACATAACCCGTACTCCTTCTGAAGAACATCGTATCGTAGCCCTGAAATGCTTGAGCATATCAAGTCCCACAGTAATATCTGGTGTATTCGTAGAAAGCAAAAATGGACATGGAGCAGTAAATTTATCAACATGAAATGCAAGCGGTTGTGATAATGGGCTAAGAGAAGGTGTTCCATCGAAACCTGTTGATGTAATAGTTAAGCCAGACAGGGGAGCCCTTGGAACCAAGTGTTTAGATAAGGCGCTACGAGTAGCTCCTGTATCAACCAGAAACTGATCAGTAGAACCCAAAACATGTGCTGTAACATAGGGACCATTCTGATCTACTGGAACTTCAACTGATTCCTTACCCCATCCTAGGCATTCCAATGATTAAACAGAATCTTTCAAATCAGATGGCACATAATCAGACATTTAATATTGATTTTGTCTATGAAAAGTGTTAAACCCATCCTGTCCATGTGTATTAGCATCAAACCGAGCACGATCATCCGTGCTTCCTCTAGGCCCTGAATAGCCTGAACGAGTTCTCATTTGTCCCCGACCACGTGGATACTGCTGAGCACGTAGTGCCGGACAATCAGAAGCCCAATGTCCAAATTTCTTACAATACGCACACTGGTCAACAGACAAATTCGAACGAGCATAAGAAGAAAAGGACAAACCATAAGATCCACGTCCACCTCCATCATTGCCTCTAGAAGGCGGACCATAAGCCTGAGCCAACATAACCTTTGTTTTTAATTCCTTAGTCTTTTTATCCTCATTGCCTTTCGCTTCTAATTCCTGTTGTTCGTAATACTGAGCCATAGTTATAAGAGAAACCGGAGAAGAGGTAGTCCATGAACTCTCGCTGGCCTTTAGGTGACTAGCTATTCCTGGCACCAGATTTGCAACATATTTATCGATGAACAGATGCCTGCCCGTATCATCGGTCAATGACTGGCCACTAAAATCGTGGAAAGCCTCTTCAAAGCACGTGAAGAAGTCAGAAACCGATTCATCTGTCTTTTGCTTAAAAGACTCTAATACAGTCCAATCTATCTTTTTGGGGGAAATAATCGTTTTTAACTTTACTATAATAGCTGCTGGAAGAGCTAATATTAACTGACATGGTTTCTGTGCAGGTTCTCTTTCTTCATCGAATTGTTCTAAATCTTTCCAAAATGCCCCAAAAGTCGCACAATCATCAACTTTACGCACAGTTCTCCACATATCAGGGGGTAATATGAAACGGAAAAACAGGTCAATATTGGGTAAAGTTATAGTACAAGAGCTAATAGCACCCTCAACTTCCTCATAAAAGGCTGCTGGATTTTTTCGTGGATCAGGTAATGCAGTTTTAAGAGCCATAACATCCGCTCTATTCCGAGGAGTGTAAACCCAATTATAAATAAAATAAACCTTTGCATCAGTAGAAGCCTTATCATCACTTGTACCCGCTCCTTTAGGAGGAACATACAAAGGTGCGGTTTCCCGCATAGGTTTTGCATGAACTATCATAGTCTTATCTGTTCTGAAGATAGACGCTTGGGCCCGCCGGTCTGAGATGTTTGTGCAGCTGCGTCTGCTGACTTTTTCTCTTCCCGCAAACGGACTGTCTCAACACATAATTTAACCAAACGCCTGATTGAGTCAGCCACCTGAGAAAAGACAAAAAGACCATCAAGCATTTGTTTACAATCATTTGCTATATCAACAGGCTCCAAATCGTCAGAATGTTTCCTAAACCGTTCGACAACTTCTGCAGCAAACACCCCTGTAAAATATACTTGCTCCCTTTCCTGCCATTCCTTCATGTCATCTAAAAGTTCTGAAGCAGGAGCAATATTACGGGCGGCTTTACGAGCAGCAGATCTAAGCTGAGATGCACGCTCAGCGGACAACATAGACCGAGTTTCCCATGCTTTCTCCTGGTCTGCAGGAGAGTCCTCATCTGAGTCATAAGGAGCAGAAGGAAGAGTATACGAAGGTGGAGAACGATCTAATAAGAGAGAATAATCTTGGGTTTATTAAGAATAGGATAAAGAGGTCTCTGAACAGCGTATTGGCCAGTTACCTGTAAATGACGCTCACTATATTCTCTCTCTTTAAGTTCTTTCATTTCTTTATTTTTCATTTCCAATGCTTTCGCATGAATGCTCTTAAACTGTTCTTTTTCAATCAAGGCTTGCTCACGCTTCATTCGCTCATGCACTTCTTTCTCCCACATTCGTACACAGACAAACATGTCTTGTCTAGCCTTTCGCTTAAACATTCGTTGTTCCACATACTGAATCTTTCGCAAATCAAATGACCCATGCATAGGCCAACGCAACTCAGGATCCTTACGAGTATATTTATTCCATAACGTGCTGTACATTATAGACAAAATACCATATTTAATATACATGTCTCTATTAGGCGTCCCTTCCGGGGGGGGGGGCGGTTGTGCTTCATCGAGTCTCAAATTGGCACCACTACAAAAGCAACACATCCTACGAAGTGTGCTAGAAACAGGCATGCCAAAAATAGTGCAAAATATACAGTATTAAAACCAAAGTAGCACTTAAGGTACTGTAGTACGTTGTGCCATTCAAATCCATTCAAAAACAGAGAAAAGTCTCCTCATTACCTGCCTATATAAATTGCAATTCATATATCAATCTCATACAAATCCAAAGTTGGCCAACACAATTTCCAAAATTCCAAAGCCACAGTAAGCGTTACTAAACTAACTTACTAATCACAGGCATCAAAAACCAACATCAAGTGCCGCATAACGACTCTTACCAATCACTTGGTGTCCAGATTCCAACTGCCACGTTCTCAAATTGACCAAATGGTCACTGCACGACGAATCAACAGAAGGGATCTCAGTCGAGGACCGGCACCACCTGGAGGGTCAGATCAGAAAGAGAGGAAAATCGCCGTGGTTGCCAAATTGCGGGTCTCCTCTGACAGTGATCGTCCAAAGCGAGATTCCAATCCTCCATTTCGACCAATTCTTCGGGCATCCGAGTCGCTGATGAGCCCTACGTTGGGCGCCAATTTGTGGTGATGAGCCTCAGCAAAGCCTACCAGTGCAAGGGGTTCGTCCTTCTCTGCACAATGCCTCAGACCAATAGGATAGATGTTAGCACAGAAACTGGAATAGAAAATACAAAGTTTATTAACCTCATGAGGTGGAACTACATTCACACAACACCCTTCGGCAGTGTATGAAGTAGCACACTGTATGGAAGGAGCTTGGTCCTTTTATACCCACACAGGGGCGCAAGAGAAAGCGGTACAAGTACAAGAAGTAGGTTTTAGGCACATATAAGGTCATACAGAAAATGCACAGTCAACAAGTGGGAGGAGCTAACAGTTGCTAATTCTGGTGAACACATCCTGACATTTATAGACTAACAGCAGCTGCATGGACAGCTGTAAGCTCAACTGAGCATGTGCAAAGTGGAAGAGGCTAAATATAACCTATCTCTAGGCAGATTTCAAGAGCAGACAACAGCAAGGTAGGACAGAGCACATGGCATACACATGGTAGAACATGGCAAACGAAATGGCTGCCAGAAATACAAAATGGATTTCACAAAACGGACAAGATAGCCTCAAAATAAAGGATGGCTTCTGCTAATGCTAACCCAATTCCTGCCAAATTACAACATTTTGGAAAGCATCATGTCGAAACATGGTAACAAGTGTAAACACCTCATTGGGGGTGACAACCAAATGTAGTGGTTGTTATAGGCCTCAAGTTAGCTAACTAAGTACCACCCAATATAACAACATAAGTAAAAAAGTCAGAGTGTCCTCCATTCCTCCAAGACTTAACGCTTCTGTAAAACACAATATCATTGTACTGGATAACTTATTTAACACACGATCCTCATTCAATGAGAAAAGGCACATTTTGCAATCTACATTGTATGCATGTTTAGTCATGTCAATCAATAGGCTGTATGATAGTACCCTGTCCCTACTTATAAAGCCACTCACAAATCTTATATAATTAATGAGGTTGGGAAAAAAGATTCTTAGTCGGAAAATCCTAGCTCAATACCTCTCTGTTCCACATTATACATTACTGACATCGCGATTAGGAAAAGGTTATAATTGTATTTACACAAGAAAGTAAACCTAACTCCTCGATGCTTAAGTCCCAACCTAACATACACTTCACTACCTTATCCTAATTATCCTTAACACTACCCTAAAAACCTTATCTTAGCCAACACACTTAATAACATATATTAAACGTCAACCCCCACCCCACTTAAGACACACGTGAAGACAGCACAAAGACACTTATACATAAACTTAGTCTAGCTAAACAGATATCCTTAACTGATATATTTTGTTGTGTTTTAATTTAGTACATTTTTTTATTACATCCTAAACAAGTACTAAAAGAGTAAACCCCCCACTCAAACAAGAAGGAGACAGCCCATATCAATATATTAAATCTATACTACATTAAAACTCTATCTAAACTTAACACTAAGCTAAACCTGCACTAACTATAACATTAGCCAACATTTACAAATATCAAATTGAAAAAAAATGTATTTGGCGACTCTAAAAGGGCTGAAGTCCAGGAACACCTTTTGAGAAAGGGAGGTCCAGCACCCCTTTAATGTCCTCTAAAGGTCAGAGCACCTGCTCCATTTGCTGCTCCAATGTTACCAGCCTTACATTGAGGTCCAATAGTAGCCACCTGTCACCCCTGCTTAGAGCAGATGCTTGTGCTTGTGGTTAAGGTTGGATTGATGCTCCAGGATGGGCAGTTGCGGATGGTGGGAAAGGTTGGGCTGGTGTGGCAGGTTGAGTAGCCCCAGTTAGTGCAGCTGGTGTGACAGAGTGTTGGGCAACAGATGTGCTGGGCATGTTTTCCGTGTCAGCATGGTGCCTTGCAGCAGCTGACACATTTTCACTTGCTGTTGTAGTTCCTGGGGCACCCTGAGAGAACCTTTTCCATCGGCCTGCAGCATTCTCCTCTTCATAATGATGCTGCATTGCCCAGTAGCCCTTGGTGATCCTCCTAATATGCTGGTCTCTGTCCTTCCTCAGCTTGAACGTTTTTGCTGCCTCAGGTCACATGTTGTCTGTAATAAAATACAAACTGTTAGAACTGGGATTTCTGGTAGGCTAAGGCTGACGCCAAAGCCCGGCAGAAACCACCATTCTAGTCAGGGCAAGGGAGTCACACGCCAAGATAACCCCTGCTCACCCCCTTGGTAGCTTGGCAAGTGCAGACAGGCTTATCCCGGAAGCAATGTGTAAAGCATTTGCGCAAGCACACAACAGCAACAACATCCTAGGCACACCACAAAAGGAACTCCACACAAGGTTATATAAAAATAACTTCTGTATTGTCAAAAACACATCAGATAGAAATCACACATTTACATTGTGCCAACTGGCACGGGCAATATTCACAAGGGATTATGTACAGGACAGGGCCACATGGGCCACTGTCAGAATCAACACTTTTAGAAATAGAAATACTGTCAGAAATAGCACTTTGTAGATCATAGAATAAGTGTAACACAAAAGAACAATTATAGGTCACAACCAGTAACTACTGGTAAAGGTAGGTACACACTACGCAATACTAATAACCATAGGCCTAGATCACACATGGACACATAACCTCTCTAGTATAAATTCTACTAGGCAATACACAACCACCTAAGAATAAAATACATTTAGGGGTATCAGCAAGAACACATTACACATGATGCATCAAAACACTTTCAGAGGTGCAGGGAAGGAAAACACATGATGCATAAAAACACATTCAGAAGTGTAAGGAAAGAAAACACATGATGCCTAAAACATTCAGAGGTGTAAGAATAAGGAAGACACATGATGCATAAAAACATTCAGAGGTGCCAGAACACAACTCAATAGCGCAGACACACATGATGCCTAAAAACATTCAGAGGTGCAAGGAAAAACCACACAATTGCGCAAAAACTCACATAAGCCACCACCTGTGGCAGTCCCTAGGCCAACTGGCCTTGTTGGGGCTAGGACGCCCTTTGTCACAAATGTCAGGGGCCTAAACGTGGCAGCTGCCCACAAATTGCTGGGCAGCTGAGGACAATCCCAAGCGCCTAAACGGTGCAGCTTCCCACTAATTGCTGGGCAGCAGGGATAAAACTGCGACAGGGTCCTCACTGACCCTGGGACAAAACTGCGCCCAATCGTTGGAGCCACACAGGCTCTGACACTACACATGGCCAAATGTTGGAGCCACTCAGGCTCTAAAACAAATATGCCCCATGGAGCCCTCGAGGCTCTGAATGTACCTCTGGAGCCCTTCGTGGGCTAAACATGGCCAAATGCCCCCACGAGCCTCAGAGACTCTTAAAACAATATAGGCCTGATGGAGCCTCTCGAGCTCTGCACAAATACCTCGCAGGCAGGAGGGGGCGGGGGCCATTTTAATTAGAGGGGGCACCGGATGCCCCCTCTAATTAAAATGGCCCCCGGAGCCTTCTCGTGGACTCTACTCAACGTTGGGGCGACCCACTGCCAACCGGGGCAGCCCTGCTTGCACCAACTATGCCCCCCTAGATATAGGGCAGGACACGGGCCATCGTGAGAGCCTACGGGGCTCTAAAACATATCGCGGAAAGAAGGGAGGAGCGGCCCGCTGCCACGGGTCTGCTCGAACGCTGCCTCGATCAGGCACTGCCACCCGCAGAGCTCCCCGCCTACCCCCAGCCCTTCAACACTCACCGGGCTGGTCGGGGGGACTCTGCCTCACTAGCGGCTTCCTCTGCTCTTGCTGCAGGGCTCCCTCAGCTCACGGGAGCCCTGCCGACCGGCCACCATGCTTCTTCTCTTCTCCCCTGGGGCTTCCACAAGCGCTGGGCCAATCCCAGCGCGTCTCTTCCGACGAGCCCCCTCTGACTCGGCACTGCTCCCGGCTGGGCCAATCCCAGCGCAGCCTCACGGGGCGAGCCCCCAACAGTCAGCCAATGACTGCTCTGCTTCTTCGTCGGGCCCCCTCAGAGTGAGCCAATCACAGCGCGGCCGCTCCGAGGCTGATCGTGGCCCGGGCCGGTGGCGGTGACACTTCGAGGTGAAAAACGAGGGGTGGGCACCCTCGAGGATCAAATAAAAAGCGCTACTAAGCGCTTGGGGGCAAAGTAAAGTGCTTCCAGCGCTATAAGTAATATACAGTGCTCTAAAGCGCTATAGGGGCACAGGCAGCACAAGAAGCGCTCCCCAAGTGCTAGAAGCATAAATAAAGCGCTTCCAAGCGCTGTGGCATCAGGCAGACCCCCAAGAAGCGCTCCCAGCGCTAGGGCAACAAATGTCCAGCAAAAAACCCTTCAGGGGTCCAGGACAAGTCCATCAGGTATCCAGGGGCTGGGCAGGGCCCAGGGATTCCCCTGGGCCCAAGCAGCAGCACGCCCCTTGAAGTCAGAAACAAGAACATTTTGGAAGGGGGCACAGCCCCTTTTTATACAGTGAATTCCTTTGTCTAGCAGGGTGCAGGCAGTGTGAGAACCAGCTACAACTGGTTCTAGGGAACTCCTTTCAGTGTGAGGGGCAGAGGCGACAGCCGCCCAGCAGGAAGTGGAGACAGCATTGTGGCAGGCAGGCACAACCCTATTCACTCCCAGGTGCTATCTCCTCCCACCACTCTAGTTGCAGATGCAGTCATTCAACCAAGGGCTGACTCAGACAACCTCCTGGGGGCTCCCCAGCCCCTGTCATCCTCAAACCAGACAGTCAATCCACAAGCAGGCCCAAGCACTCCTGGGGCCAGGCTCCAGCCAATCACGTGCCAGCAGACTCACTACACATGCACACACATGTCTAGAAGTGGCACTTCCGCACTAGACACATTCGTGCCACATACATCAGTATGCAGCATTCAATCTCACGAGTTTGCACATACCAAACTCGACCCTGCACTCCCCACACATCAGGAACTACCATGGTCACACAGATTCCCCATGCATTCCTATGGGAGGGCAGGTCACTCACCACACATACACAGAGAGCTCAAGTACTTTACACTGTACCACAGTGAAAAAGTGCGCAGAGACCTAAAATCACCAACACCAGGTTACAGAAACAGGCTAGGCAAAAGCAAAAAGTTTCGGGGTGAACCTGCCAAAAAGGGCCAGGTCCAACACATACATTGTGCCTGTTGTTGCCTAGCTCCAAAGCAGGCACCCTTGCGCAATAGTGCAAGGGTGCTTGTGTTAGTGCTAGGAAGGTAACTACGTAAACACACAAAATGGCCGGACAGCTTATGTTGAGGTATCGATACACGACCTGGTACCGTAAATTACCAAGGTGAACAGACGTGTGTCTGGAATTATTTTTTATTTTATACAAAGTTTTTGGAAAAAAGTTTTTAAGGCGTCAAAAAGACACACCAAAACATTCAACAAATTATATCAACAATACGTTACATAAATAAACACCATAATACAAATAAATGGAATTTTCCATCAATGAGATCCAAATAAACAAAAACATTCCTCGGACGGACAACTGTGATATGCCTACAACTGAGTAGTCTGTGAGGCACCAATCCTAGATATAAAACAAACAAGTGGTCGAGCAGTATGAAACACTGGCCTACTTGTTTAGCGTCTGCAAGAACAAACCAAATGCATTTCTACATCAAGTGCTAGAACACCTAGGAAGGTAACTACGGCACAGGTGCAGGTGTGCCACGTAGCACTGTACATACGGTCATCCAACATTCAGAAAATGTTGGGGTGTAGTGCTGTCGATTTTGCTGCAGCTCAATGCTACAACATTTTCTCACTAATACAGCTCATTGAAGTTAAGGTAATATTCATGTTATGCACACACCGTGTGAGATTAACACTCTACAGCACCAGTCATCACAAACATTAATTTGGGGATCAAGCATACATGGACTAAAGCACTCACCAGTGGCGTGAGGGTCTTGGAGGCATCAACCGCCCCTTGCATGAACAAAGGGCATCCAGCTCTAACACAGGAAAGAGGAGTAATAATCAGTCATCATGTGGCACATGTTTCATGTGTAGTCTCAAATTATCTACATATAATAATTTAAACCATGTGTTCTTGTTGCGTAGATGAAGGGATGTGAAATGACTGACTCACACACAAAACATGCTCAATGCAGCATGGTTTTGTTCAAGACAATTTGTAAACAAAAGGTGCTTCTCTTGTGACTACCATTTGAGAGTGGCAGTCACATCAAACATTGACATTTGAGAGTGGCAGTCACATCAAACATTGCTTAGTCACCTATTGACAGCTGAGTGTCAGAAGACATTTAACCTACATCACGTATATATGTCAAACACTGCAAGGTGTTGCTGATTTCCATCTCAGAAGCACATCAGTCTCTGAGACATCAGTCTACAATTGTACTAACATACTTGGATGCATATCAACAATCACCATATTGCCAACGGAAAAATATGGTCTGTAGTGTTAACACTACAGTTAACACTGTGGGGAGCGCAAATTGAGCACTGCGTGTTCCATGATGCAAAGGATCACACTTTTCTGGGATATAATGTAGTGTCTGGCCACCCCCTTTTCCCTGCCAAAACTGATTGTCATGATCTCCTCTACCATTTATCACACAGTCCTAAAGATCCCTTTTGTAAAAAAAATAGCATTCTGGCCCATTGATTACACTTCATTTGGCTGGAGAGTACGGCTCTAGCCACAGACTATGGCCCGGCGGCGGAAAGGACGGGCCAGGTGTGGATATTCCGGCCCGACGGCGGACGTAAAGATATGACTCGTAAATGATCTCTGTGAATACCAAAAGTCTTAAAGTTAGACTTTTGTCTCAGATTACCTTTGTGAATCGGCCCCACAGTAAGTGTGATGTGATGGGGCTAGCGCCTGTTGTCAAAATTGATTGCCATGGCCCAATCATGGTTGTGGATATAGGACATCCACACATTGTTATCATTGCATTGTTAACCTATTTGGGCTACAAACACACTAGTGAGCACATTTTCTTTCAGTGTTATCACATGGCTAAGCTATGTGTCAGTGTTTGTGCTGGGTGGTGTAGTGCAATTTAAGGTTCGTACAGTGTGGAAAGATACACAGTGGTTGTATTTCAGGACATTTGCCAACCTATAGTTACATTGACACAGGTCTGAGGTATAGGAGAAGTAGCAACTGCAAGACCGGACATTATGTTAATTATTGATGTAAGATGTTGTCCCTCCTTTGTATTGATGCAACAGTTGGAATTGAGACCTTATCCTTTTCCTCATCATCCTCCCACCCTTCTGGGTGATCCTGCTGACCATTGTCATGTAGCTATGGGACTATTGTTGGTACACATATTTCCTGTGTGTTAAAGCACACCAAGATGATTTCAGACACCATTGGCAGTGAGAAGAGCAGTCTGTCATCAGATACATTTTTGCACCGGAAGCAGAATACCTTGACTCCTAAACTCAAATGCATGATGGCCCTGGTGCTGCCTAGAGCATAACACATCAAGCATATAGTATTTCCCAATGGTGCTCCATCTGCATTTTTTAGTTAGCATGCACTAAATATGTAATGATAGCAGGATATGTCATAGGTAGTGTCACATACTTTACTAGGTGATTGGTCTGTGTGATTAAATTGAGGGGGATGAACTACAGTATCTCAGAAATGTAATCTTCAAATATCATAAACAAACCTTACAAGATGCCAATTAAGAGATTGTTTATGTATACACACAATTTTGAAATTCATTAGTCCATATTTATAGATGATCATTGAATTGTTGTGTCATTAGGTGAAGAAGTTGTTTATAATTGCATCCATCTTATGGCTTTCTGCTGCT
The DNA here is from genome assembly GCF_964261635.1 of Lissotriton helveticus. Lineage (NCBI taxonomy): Eukaryota > Metazoa > Chordata > Amphibia > Caudata > Salamandridae > Lissotriton > Lissotriton helveticus. The sequence continues at coordinate 1,952,738,899 of NC_136063.1, forward strand.
CTAATTGCAGGTTGCCTCTTCCCCTCCATCCTCAGAAAATGCTCTGGCACCTTAAACTGGATTTTAGGACACCAAAGGACCTATCAACTATGGACCTAGAACGACCAAGTGCAGCATTGTAGCCCGTCTGTACCTGAGGATTTTTTAATGGTGTCATCACCCATTGCCGGAGCGCATAACCTTGGTCATCTGAAAATGAAAAAAGAGTTATATTGGTCTATAATCATGATGTGGGTGAGAGGTACCTTAGTCAGCATTGTGTCCAGTGTCCAGCTTTCTATATTCACCTTAAACGTGGTCTAGTAAATGCCATTAAACAGCATCTAAGACATACAAGTGTCAATTGGTAACAGCGTATACATTACTTCATAGCCATTTGTATTGTCCCCTGTGATACCTCCATTTTTTGAGAATCAGTAGAGTGTCAATTCCTTGTAGGATGTGATTAGTCAACAATGTAAATGTGATCTTAAGGATTTCTGAGACAATTGTCTAACATACTTCACTTTTGTAGATGTATGTATAGCATTTCAAATACTGAATCAACATCCTTACAATTTTATAACACACAACAGTAGCTGTAAGGGTTACTTCCTTCCGGCACAACATTTGCCAGCAATTTTTTTCTGGATCTACAGGTTTCAAGATGTTGGACAAGGGCATGAAAGTGAATGTATGTGACCCTGTGTGATGTTTATCAAAACATGTTGGTGCACACTGTCCACTGTAGGGGCACTACGCAGAAGTTAGTAAATGTGTTGTGAAGTTGCACAGAACCATTGACCAAGTAGACTGCATACTCTGCAATGCAATACACCTTGGAGACAGTGTAGGCCATATATTTGACAGTATTTGGTATCCATTCAATGTGTGTCATCACTGGCAATAGTAGTACAGCTTTCCTCTATGACACTCACAATATTCCCTTAGTGACATTGTTGTCAGCTGTAATAGGGGATGTGGTGTGTGTATGATGGAGCACCTTCCTGCACAGTGTGGGCCCTTGGATAAGAACTGAGATGATTCAGTCATCGCAATTCCTTACTTGTTCTGCAAATAGTTTGGGATGTGTGTCTTTGATTAGTGATATAATGTTGCATCGCTTTGAGTAACTATTGCAGTACTACTGTATGTAATTTATATGCAATCTCATAGAAGTGTGTAATGTCATCCCTCCTCTTGCCCATGGGAATACCTTGTGGGACCCAGAGTACACACAGGGGAGTCTTTGCTTTCTCAGAGTCGAGTAGTACCTGATCATTAAGATGTGTTGTTAGTGTTACAAGAATGTCCTAGACAATATCTGGATGTGCACATTGTTCCTCATGCTCTTTGTTCTGACATTGTACATTTCTGATTGTGTAAAAGACTGATCTAATCTGAATGCAAAGGAAAGTGGTGGTATGTGCCTTTCTTCGATATACACAAGATACATGTTGTTCTATGTTCAATAAATGACTAACTGATGTTTTTGGCTGACAGAGCAGCCACCATTGTGCCATTGTATACATGTCATCTTGTTGTCTGAAGTTGACATTAGGTTCTGTTTTACAGATTTTAAAAACATTGCAATGAAATATGTTTCTCCCTCTTACAATGTGTGATACAGATTACTTGTACTATCCTAGTGTAGGAAAAAAGTGAGCCCTATACTTGTGTATCTTCATTTGTGAATTTGTAGAGTTTCCCACCACTTGTCCACTGTCACATGGTCCCTCTGCATTGGATGTGTATAATCAGATTTTAGACTAATATGTTCTTGACGGGGAAGGGGTAGAAAATTGTCCATGGTATACAATGTTGTCATTTGCAAACTGTGTGATGTCCTTTGTAATGGCCCACCTAACCTCATTTGGTGCTTGCAATGTTCTACAGAAATTGTTCAAATAACAATTTAGGGGTCGATTATGATGGCGGTGAATCCGCATCCTCCGGGCCGGTGGAAGCCACCGCTGACCTGGAGGATGCGGATTCACCACCGCGGTCCTTGAAAACACCCACCACCAGATTAGGATGGCGGTGGGATCAGCGGCAGATGGCAGGTCCGTCCGCCGCTGATCCGCGGGGTGTTGACCGCTATTTGGTGGCGGTGTCTGCAAGACACCGTCAGCCAAATTAGGATGCGTGTGGAAACATGTGGACCTTTGCTTCTGGGGGCCCCTTGCGGGCCCCCAGGGTGAAGGGGGGGTGCACATGGAGGGTACCTATGGTACCCCCATGCATTTGCATGCACAAAGCGGCAGGCACCGCGCGTTCCTGCTGCATTGTGCATGCAAATGCAATGCATGCATATTTAACATTGCGGCGGTTGCTGCTTTAAGCAGCACCCGCCGCAATGTTAAAGATACAGGATGTGACTGCCAGGGTGGCGGGCACATCCTAATTGGTATGGAGGGAACGCCGCTGCCCTTGCGGACGGTCCCTCCACCTCGGGGGTGGCGGACGGACGCATGTCCGTCCGCCATCCTCATCAACCACATAGTTTGTGAACGGCCATGTCCTCCACCGTAGCATCATGATAGTTAACTGTTCCTCATCCCTTTAGATGATTTATGTAGCTCACGTTTAACTCAAGCGCATAGGGAATGCTCCCTTACCCGATTGAGTATGGGAGCTCGATACAGATTTGTTTTCCAGCCCTTCTTAACTATCACCTGTGATTGAACTTTCATTATAAGTCAGAAGGAGAAACTTGTCAACAGTAGAAGTATTCAATACCAGGCTATACCTGTGCATCAAAAGGGTGAAAAACTGAAACTAAAGGAAGTGCCTTTATTAAAATTGAAACCAAAAATTAATTTGCAATCAAACACAATACACCAGCAGGGCAGAAAGAAAGAAGAGTGCAACTGGGTAAATAAGGAAAGCTAAAAGGTAGAAGGATGGAACACAAGCGCACATTAAACACAGGAAGTAGAATACAAACAGGGAGGTAGAGGGTAATAAAGAATAGAACTTGGAAAGAATGTTAGGAAAAATATTATTGGAACACAAAAAAGTTATTGTGATAAAATTTCAAAGTAGACATAGAAAGTAGGAAAGCAGAGACATGAAATTGAAGTAGAACTGAGTGACGAATGGAAGGGCAAGAGTTGGAAAGAAGGCAAAGAAAGATTCAATTAATGGAAGGAAAACAAAAGGTAAGGAAAGATATAAAGAAGGTGGTGGAAGAACTGGAGGACTAAAGGGTTATTAACAGAAAGGACAGAACAAGTAGAGAAGTTTGTGAAGATGGCGAGCAGAAAAGAAAAAAGGGCAGGAAGAATGAGAATGGCAGTAAGATAACATTGATGAAAACACCAAGATGGTTGACAATAGCCTGCACATTCATTGAATAGGTGTGCTTCCTGTTGCAGTACATGTGCACAGTTTCAGCAGGAGGCAAAAGTTGCACAAGAGTGCAGTCCAAACACATGCAGAACTTTGACAATGGCATAAAAGCCTTGCGTGTTGTCGAGTTGTTCTTGTGCAGTGCTGGGAAAGTGGAGGTACAGTGGTGTCAGGCTAATTATGGCATCCAGAGCAGTGAGTAGGCACCTGGATAAAAATGCCTGTGCTGCTCCTGCCACTTTTGCAGCGGTAGATTGAAAAGTTCCTGAGGACAGCAAGTAGCTTGGTCTACGGAGGGATGCTGATGCAGCGCTGGTATGTGGGCTGCAGCCTTGGTGCTATCTGGTTCTGGAGGTGGACAATGGACCCCCTTTTTAGTCTGTAAAAAAGGGATCTTGCCTAGTTGTATGAGGTTGATCTTCTGGCAGTAGATCCGCTCCCTTCTCTGGCACTGCCACTGTGGTGGTGATGGTGGTCTCCTTGGTGCTCCTAGCTGTAGAAGCAGAAGATTTGTGGTGTCATTGAAGTTGCCAAGGATGAATTGAGAGTGTTTTCTTTTTATGAAAGTGTGTTAGCAACATTGTAAGATCAGGTAATTCCTGGTGGTAAAAAATCACCGCTAACAGGACTTAGCTGCAGTTTTTCTATTTTAGCAATGTACATGGACATTCTTGTAAATATTGTGTTGTGTGTTTTGCAAGAGTTTTACTGCGAGAATGCCTACCTTATATCTCGTTTTCGGTAAGTCATGCTAACCAAAGTGGGGCTGTGAAAGTTTGTAGATAACTCAGTAAAATTGTCAGTAACAGGACTTTGCAGCAATTTGTTCATATGGTGATAAAAAAAAGCCATTGTAGCGTCGAAAAAACGATGCTACGACATTGTTAAATCCTTGTAAATATGCCCCACAGTTATTCCACGTAATGAGAAAGCCTGCGCTCGGAAACAAAATTACTGTTTAATTCAAACAGCACATGATACAACCAGGACACGTTTCAGCTGCTCAATCACCCTTTGTCAACTGAAAGCGCCATATTTCAAAAGCAATTATATACCCCCTACATGTGATGTCAGTTTTTTAAACATAAACAAATTACTACCAGCTTGCTCGCATTCATGGTGCACAAAAGTATGTGTGCAAATACCAATAAAAATCATCAGTAAAAAGAGACTGCAAATTCACTTCAATACATACATGTTAATAAACAATTTATAATTAGGTCACACTGCACCTCTAATAGGCGAAGTATCGATTTTTCAGTCACGTGTCTGGAGAGAAATACATCAAATTAAAAACTACATCAGCACATTCCCAGCAGTTTGTGCTGTTTTGTACTTGTCCATAGTACAATTGTTAATCCTGGTAACATCCAGTACACAAGTTTCAATCCTCATGTAAGCCTCATTTCAAATTGTCTCCCACTTTACTGAAGTTTGAACATTGAGTTTTTTAAAATCAAGCACTGTCAAAAATATAACAGTCTCAAAGTTCCTCTGCGCGACCAAATGGCCTATCCTCTGCTCGGCTCTGAGTAACCTCTATTCCATGAGAGAATGGGCTTAACGCAGACCACAAAGTCCCTGCCAAGTGTAGCTCTTCTGCTCCTAGCATCAAACTCTTGACTCTACCTTCTTCTTTCTTTTTTTAAAATTAATCCGGTTTGGTGCTCGGGGGCACACCAGCCTTAACCTAACTCCAAAATTCTGTGGTAACTGGTGTGCTTCACCTCCACAGGGCTTCAATTTAACTAAAGAAAGTGTGGGGTTCTTCTGCCCCTCCCCGCTGTGCCCTGGGGACCACAACCTCCCCGAGGCTAATTTTCATTACCGGTGAGGGTCCATGGGGACCACCACCTCCCTGTCGCTTCAAACTTGTTGGGAGGGGAGCCGCATGCCCCCCTCCTGGAGCCCTCCATGGCCCTGGGGATGGTCACCTCCCCCCCAGGGCCGACTCCAGCAATGTCCCGGGGTACCTACCCCAGGGACATTGCAGTTTGCAATGACAGGGTGGGAGCACTGCTCCCGCTCATTCATTGCAAACTCTGCTTCGCTTTATTTAAGTGAGAGCAGAAAATGTGCTCAAGCTTCCATGAAGCAAAGCAGTAGCTGAGGGACAAGAGGAGCTCGTTGTCAGCAGCACCCCTTGTCCAAAAGCAATGCCGGCTCCTGCAGGTGGGAAGCCGGATAAGACCACGGCGGCATTTGTGGCTCCCCCGCAGTCCCCATCAAAGAGGCCACTCCCTGGGGGTGGGGTCCCTGGGGGGGGGGGGGTCCCTGGGCCCAAAATTGGCCCTGTGAGGGGTGCTGCATGGCCCCTTTCCTGTTTGTTTTTAAAGTAAAAAAATGGGTCAGGCCTTTGGGGATAGGGTCCCCGGAGTCCAAAAAATACTAAAAGAAGGGGGGCCAGAAAGCCCCCTTCTAAAAATACAAAAAGAAAAGAAAACCCGGCATCTCCTCAGAGGCCCACCCCCCTCCCTGCACCACTCTGGAAACGCACCTCGTGGCGCATTCTAGGTTGGGGGATTGAGTCCCCTTGAATGCTAGGGGTCCTTAGGGGCCAATTAGCCCACCAAGTACCTCTAGTAAGCCCCACACAGTGGGTCTGCTGAGAGGTAGTCAGAGGCCATGCCCCTTTTTACACTACTCTGCAAACGTGCCTCTTGGCACATTGCTGGTGGGGGGTGAGGTCCTCTTGTGTCCTGAGGACCTCAGGAGTAAAGCAGACTTCATCCCCTGAGCAGCAGTACACCTTGCACAGTACTGATTAAGGGATGAAGTCCACTTTACTCCCCTATGGTTTTGCTTTGTTTGCATTTGGCAGGGTATGCCCAGGCGTGGGTCCCTTGCTCACTATGCCACTGGATTCAAGCTAGCCTGGCTGATGATGGCTGATTAGCCAGAAACTGTTCCCAGGATGCTTATTTCCGGTTCACGGAAAACTGGGTCAGACTGACCATGTCTGAACTGGGGTGGTGGAGTGAGGTTTTGCTATGCTAGAACTTAGCCACATAACAACTGTATGCTCAATCGGGAGGAAATAGCAGAAATGTAAGAATAGAAAAAGGGAACAGAGAAGCACACAGAAAGAAAAAATACAGAGGAAAATGGAATGGTAGAATGCAGAAGGCAACCTAAATAGAATACTTCTTAATGAGCAACAGAATCAAGTATGTTTAACATGTATCCCTATGTTCCTAGCATGCCCTCATATGACATCGGGAAAGGTGTAGTGCTCCCATGTTTAGCAAAAAGAGGGTGATTCTTTCTGGCTGGAAGTCTGTGCACTTTCTACACCACCTGAGACTCCTCCTTTCCAGGTAATGTGAGATGTTCTCCAAAAAAGCTCTGCATCGATTCAGTCCCTGCGGTACAAGGTACTGTGGGGCACCCTAGCATGAGCCATGTATCCCAGGTTCTGCACAATTTCCCCATTACTATTAAGAGACTGTAGCACTCCTTTAAACCTGCCATTAAAACCCTTCCTATTTTTTAGGTTTTCCTCTATTTGGCTCACTCTGTCCAGAACCTAGACCTAGGTTACTTTGCCAAGTACTCCATTGCTGTTAAGTTGCACTCTTCTATCTGGAAGCAGGGCTCTAAAACTATTGCGGCATTCTTTAGGATAGAGTCACTTGCCATAATTATTCATGTCTACACTACATTTAAATTTGCTAGAGGGTCATATCCTTGGGGGAGGATAGAATTAGCCCTGGGATGTCTGACGAACACAATTGAAATTCTGCTACAGAACAGGAACACAAAAACTCTTAAACCCACTTTGAAAAACATGCTCTGTCAACCAGGTTTCCTGAAATAGACAAATTGCATGGCTATCGATAAACTGGCTCCATACAGAGTCACCACGCTTGGACTTGATACAATCAACTTTCCAGCTAGTAACAGCTATGAAGTTAGATAATGAGTTGGCAGGAGAAATACAGCGGCCTGATGCGAGAGAAGGTTGCTGACCAGGGGACTTAGAGGGAGCATATTACCCACTCAATGAATGGGGAATGACAGTCGGAGATCTCACTGTGTCAACCAAAGGTCTTTTTACACAATTATAACCCAGCAGAAGTCTCAATCTATGGGGGTAAGAAGGACAGTTTAAAGAGGCGAACCTACGGGGCCCCAAAGTTGGAATGCCTGCTCTATGACTGGGGGAAGACAGGGTATCCACAAGACAATCCTCAGTGTGTAATCAATCTATGTCTGTGTGGATGGAGGGCGCATCCGCGAGGACAGGGTGGACTATACAATGGGCTTCAGTATCACTGCTGGGAATTAATGAACTTGGTAACAGGGTTGAAGAAACAGACTTAGGACTTAGATAATGACAGAAAAAGACCGGTGAAAGTAGGGAGATCCCAGAGCGGGACCCACTATTTAAAGATCATTTAGTCAATACTTTATGTACAATCGTGAGAGACATAAAATTGACAATGACAGTCTCCTGGAAAGATTTTTGCCAGGGGCCAACCCATCTCCCCAGCCAAATCATCAGGATATTAGACATGCCTGAGTATGGAAAGTGCATATAATAGGAGCGTGAATGCACCCCTGAACCATTCGCACAGCTCAATTGCGCCATTTCGGCCTCAATCCTTTTTTTCCTTTTTTATCAAGGGGTGCATTCACGCTCCTATTATATGTAGTTTCATTGTTTGGTGGCATAACGGGTGTCACCTTCCATTCTGCACGCATCCAAAGGAAAAAGAGGACAAGTTTGAATTAATGAATGAAAAAAGGACATAACGGAACAAAAAAGGAGTGCATCCCACCCCCAACATTCTCTTGAGTATGGAAAGTGGGCAGAGGTATGCAGCCAGTGTAGGGCCTTGTTCTTAAGTTGGACAAAAGACTCAGCCAAGTTAGAATGGAGACGAGGCACCTTAGATAGCACAACCACCTAGGGGAATGCCTTCGGAGGAAAATTAACAGCAGTTGACTTAAGTTCGTAATCAGGCATAGCTCCCATTGCCAAGATGTGTCCTAGATGGCCTATTATTGTATCCTCCCTTTTCCCCACCCTCAGATGCAATTCAATTCCCAATAGCTGATTGGTAGCCATTGGGGGTAAGCACCCCATCTAAAAGGCAGTTTTTCATAGAATCAACAACATTATTCTCTATAACAAAGGGCAAAGTAGGGATGGTGGATATAGAGTGGTAGTTATCAGATGGTGCCATAATTGGCAGCTGATCAAATGGGGATGAATTTAACTTGAGTAACTCACTTTCAATTGCACCCAGCCATTAATAGATTGGCTTTAACTTGCCTTCCGAAATGTCAAGAACTTTATCACATAAACCCTCCATTATGTCAACTATTTTGTCCTTGTCATAGCCTCCACAGTACCCTTGCGAGGTGTTGGAGTTTGTACATAGTCATTTGGAATTATCACATACTTCTTTCCTCTTTCTCTTCTCAACTGGGCCAATGAGTGAATTGTATAGTAATTGAGGCTGTAGCTCTGCGGGCACAGAATACATTGAATTGGAGGTACGGGGCAGAAATCACGGGGGTTGGGGATAAACAATGTTCAGCCAATTCAATTTCTTTATTTAAAATGTCTACTGCATGCTGGAGAAAACCATCCAAAGAAATGTCTGAACTTTTTATGAGCTTGTGGGAGTCTTATGCTTCCCCATTTCAAGATCGCTCTGCCGGTTCTATGAATAAGCAAAAAGCTGACAGTACCTGCTCAAATCCAAACAAAAAAGGGGAGGTCCAGCTGGGCAATGAGTGGCAAAGACAGGACAGGGCGTGGGGAATAGTCTTCTCAAATATCACCCACCTGGTGCTCTGTAGAGGCTTCCTGCATCCTTGGTTGCAGGGCTCTCAATGCACGTCCCATGCAGCACAGAAAAAAGTTTCCTTAAATAGTGCCCAACCTGCATGCAGGAGAAGCTCCCCACCTCCTCCGTCCCGCTATCTCTGGGGCTTGTAGTCCTCGCCCCCTCTAAGTTCTCACAATACACATCATGTGCCGCAGGACAATAGTCTACCTAAATAGCAACCAACCGGTGCATTGTAGGGGCTCTCCGCTGCCTTAGTTGCAAGGCTCTCTGTGGCTTGTAGTCCTTATCCTCTAAAAGGGATCCTAAAGCACAGCTTTCAATTTGTTTCTGGTTTGACCACATAGACCCAGGAACAGTAAGGAGAAACATAACATGTATCCTGAATGACAGAGACCATCCTGTATGCTGCTCACTGCCCCTCTTACAATTTTAACAAAGAACTACAACTCTAAAGACACAATATCAGCAATCCAAATCTGGTAGATTAGTTTGGTATGCCAAGAGCAATATTAGAAGGTATGTTCTGATGTTCAAAAATGTTAAATGTTATGCTACTAGCAATCTTGCAACAAAAATAATAAATTCAATTCTGCAGTCTAATGATATCACATAAAGTAAGGATGTGATTAAGAAGATGAGAAATAAATCATTTATTGGCACAAATTAATTATTTACAATATTCTGCTAGGAGCAGGTGTTTATGTTAATACGTGCAAATGAATCAAAGGTCTTCCATTATATGTTAGTAAAACGGTAAGAAGAGAACGAGAAAGCAAAAATGTGTGAGATAGCTAGAGAGGATTTGGTCAATTAGATTTTCATTCAAAGGGGATTCCTATGATAATTGCCATTGCTAAAGTACGGAAGCAAACTACAAACGAGTGCATTTAAAGTGCTTCATAAGACTTTATATTGAAAAGGCTTGTTTGTCAGGATTAGGAGGATATGCAGACAGCAATATTGTCACAAGATACTGTTAATATTGAGAAAGTCGATATCAATATGAATATCAATACATTCAAGTATACAAATGAAGTTGTATCTATATTGACGAATTTGCCCGTTATGAACTCCACGTCATCCCCGACTAAGAAATACGTACTAAGAAGTGCGTTGAGACCCAGACCAAGGTCACTGATTGACAGGTCACAGGTGGGGTGGCACCTAGACGGCAGACAAATGCACTAACAGGAATCCCCGGGGAACTTAGAGGGAGCCTATTCCCCACTCAAGGACTCGGGAATTGACAGCCGGAGATCTCACCATGTAAGCCAAAGATATTTTTACACAATTTGAACCCAGAGGTACCACAATGGTCCAGTGATATTGGCCTCAATAAAGCACACAACACCGGAGTGGTATGCGCGTTTCCAAACACCATAAAGTCAGATACGACATGAAGTTAGGAACACATAACCAATCAGGAAACAGCACACACAGCGCACACAATGATCACATGCTTCCCATGACGAACATCTAGACACATTACACACTGACTGCATTGTGTCCATGCAAGGTTGAGGCCCACCTGGATTCCTCATCGAATACATTAATTTATGGCTACGAAGAGAGCAGTTCACATTCCTTACCAAAAAAGGTTCACCTGGTCCATTTTATGGATTTCAATGGATTGTATAAATTCCACGTCAGATTGATTGTTAGTTGGACAGCCCTCAGACCCTACGCCTGTAACTGTTCTCCCAGATGCACTGTTTAATTAAACAAACTGTTCTTGTTTTGCCAAACAACTCTTGTTCCTTGTTTTTCAAGGAATTTCATGCTCAGGCAACAATTAGAAGCTGCCAAAAAGTTTGGATGATGGGTCGTTTGGAAACTGGGTATTTGTAGCAACTAGACTACATAATTAATATCACTAGAGCCTCTGACCTGGTTATTGGGAACACTTCCAGGATAAGAGCAGTATTACCTTTATTTAAATCCATTGCTACATAAAGCAGGTGCCTGGCAATGTGTTGCATTGTTTCTACAGTTTTCCTGCTTCTGCTATAGTTGGCGCCGGGAAACCCTATTTGGGTATCTGTTGCGCATTACAAATTAAATAACTAACTAACTAACTAACTAACCAGTTGTTATCTCACATCGTTTTTGCTTTCTCGGTCCCATTGGTGTGGGTGCCTTTTCCCACAGACCCATGAGCTTTTATTGTCTTTGTCCCTTTGTTTTACATTTAACTATGTTTCCTTATCAGTGGTTACCTGTCAATTACTCTGGTATCCAAGGGATTCTATCTGCAGTCTTGCTCTGTCAGCCTGCACCATCCACCAGAGACACAGGTAGCCTTCCTTTCTCTACTACACAGCTGTAACTTCCTTTCCATCTCTTACTACTACCTTGCTAACAGTTATTCTCCCTCTTTAGTCAGTTCTCCAAGTCCTCTGGCCATGTAAGGAATCCTGAGAAAGGTGCATGCTTACACCACCAAGATGAAACCAAGTTGAGGAAATTCAGCTATGTTTTTTTTTTCCTACCCTAAGTCCTGCCCACTTTTCCCTGTTATGCCCAGCTCTATCTGTTGGCATTTTGGAAGTCAGTGCACGGCATGGAGGATACAGAAAGGCAAAGGATTCTAAGCAGATATGCCTCCTGCAGTCTAACAGTTTGTCATGACTAACATGGGATGCTCTCCTGACTAAACGCTGATTTTGGGGCCATACCTGCTGGGACTCTGCCGCTACGCCAAGCCTCCTGACCAAACGCTGATTTTGGGGGCCATACTTGTTGGGTCTCTGCCGCCGCGCCAAGCCTCCTGCCACGTCTCCCCCCGCCGCCGCAGCTGCCGGACATCGCAGCGCGGCCGCTGAGAGGGGGGACTATATCCCCCACAAGGCTATGTGGCTGGACGCCGCCTACATACTCTGTGCGCCCGGTGGCGCATAAAAGCATTTAAAACCCCCCGCGACGTGGAACGCGCGCGGTATCGCGCCGAGAGAAGCCCGGCACAAGGGCGGGGCCGTCTGTGGCCGTCCGGGGCAGAATGGGGCAGGGCAGGGCCACCAATTTAACATCTGGATATCGGGAACATTTGGCTCTTGGCTTTTTGGACACATTTTTTGGGCCTGTGATTTCCCAACCACGCTCTCCCATGTGACTTGTTGGAGCTTCCTGAACCTCTATACTGAGACTACTCTTGATTAGATCTCTATCTCTTGCCACCTGCTAGCTACCAGCGTGAACAGTTGCTTTGCAACTGGCTGGCTGCCATTACTCCTGGCGTACGATACTAGCGCATCACAGGTCTCAGCCCCTTCAGCCACCCACCACTCCGTCCACTTCCTCAGGCTACTTAATGCTGGAGTGAGCCTGTGTCTTCTTGACCCCCTCTCACACGTGACTTGTTGGAGCCTCCTGAACCTCTGCACTGAGACTACTCCTGATCCAATCCCTGTTCGTTGCCACCTGCTAGCCACGAGCACAACTGGTTGCTAGGCAACCGGCCGTCCGTCATTACTCCTGGCCTATGACGCTAGTACTGAGCAGGCCTTGTTGCCCTGACCCAACCACTGCAAGGCTACTTAATGATGGCCAGTGCGGGCATCAGTGAGCCTGTGTCTTCCTGACCCCGCACTCCAGAGTGACTTGTTGGAGCCTCCAGAACCTCTGCACTGAGATACAACCTGATTAGATCGCTGCCAGCTAACCTCCAGCGCAAATGGTTGCTAGGCACCTGGCTGCCCACCATTACTCCTGGCTTATGATTCTAGTGCCTTGCCCCAGAAACACCCACCGAAGGGGCTACACCCCCATGCAACTTAATGCTAGCCACTGCATGGCATCAGTGAACGTATGTCTTCCCGATCCTGCTCTCCTGCCTGATTTGCTGGAGCCTCCTGAAACTCTGCACTGAGACTCCTCCTGATCAGATCTCCATCCCTCACCACCTGCTACCCACCAACACAACCGGTTGCTAGGCAACCAGCTGGCCATTGCAGGACTCACCCCCTGACCCTCACAAGCCCCAAGCTACCTAATGCCGGCTGCTGTGTGGGCACGCAGGCCGCATACCAAAAGAGTGCCAAACTCAAACCCATCTGCACCTGTCCATGCCCTGAAAACGCCCAGCACCAGAACCCTTGGCTTACCAATGTAACTCCAGCTCTGACCTCCAAGGAATTGACCCAGAATGTCACAGCACCCTCTGCTGCACCCTCTCACCCACAGACACCGAAGGAGCCTTCGACTGTCACCATTGCCACTTCACCGGTCACTACACAGGCCCCCACTGACTACCAGCCCAAACTACGATGCATTCGTGAAATGGATGCAAATAAAGTCCCAAGTGGTTTGACGGCATCTGACCTGCCGATAGTGCTGTTCATATAAAATCCCTCACATAGGGACAGTTCCTTTCCAAAATGCGCCAACAATTCCAAAGCGCTAGGATCCGGCTTTGCTGTTGGCTTGTGATCAAGAATGGAATTTCGAAACGCGTTAAGCCGTCATTCTGGATGGCATTGACAGGCGAAAGATGTTTGTTCCCCTCATGTGTGTGGAGTATGTTCCGAGGTGGCGCTCCTAAATGTGGCAAACATTGTTGGATTAAAAAGCGGCTTTGTCAGGTCGCGGAGCTGTCCGCTGCGTACAGGCGGATCCTAGCGAAAGAAAAATAGGCGAAAAAAAAATAATAATTCGAAAAATCGGGAGGTGCGTGCACCCCATGATTTTCCCCAAAACAATTTTTTTTTATGCCTTGGGGGTCCTTGTGGGAACCCCTGAGCAGGCCTAGGGGGTCAGGGTGCTTCTACCCTGCCCCCTTTTTGAGTTCTACACTTTTTTTCTGCTTTCTTGTGCCTCAGTCTACTGAGGCACAAGATGGCTGCCATCAATTTTTGTTTTAGAGTGTTGACAGACAGTGGCAGCCAATCAGCATGAAGCTCGTGCACGGCAAGGTGCATGCACGGTGCGCGCACGGTGCGCGCTTATAGATATATAATTGATTTCAACTTTCATTTTCTCAGCAACTACTGGAGTGATTTACACCATTTAAACAAAAGCGTGATCTGCGTACCAGACCCTACCATTTTCCTAAATTTGGTGTAATTCCGTTCAGCGGTTCGGGCTGTAGCCGTGTCTAATCGTCCTATGGAAATTAACATGGGGAAAACACGTTTTGGGACCCCCCTTTTTTCTCGGCCCCCGCTTGATGAATCTTCCCGAGACTTTCAGGGAAGGAGCGGAGCAGAGCGGGCCATCTACTTTGAGAAATTTGCGGAGATTCATCAACCAGCGCCAAAGTTATTCCCAATAGAATGTTGCGGATTGCCTATGGAAACTAGGTCCTAACTATAACTACCTACTGGCGACCGCCAGTAGGTAATATATATATGTATATATATATATATACATACATATATATTCACATAGTCACAAACACAGGGGCATATTTGAAAGAATTGTCTCTAAGCAGTTTTCACATTGCTTAGCGATTATTTTTTTACCACCTCCGATCGCCAAATCCTAACGCTATGTTCGCAATGTTTTTACAATACATCACTACATGGTGTTAGGATCAGGTATCAGCCGGGAAAAATTACTCTAAAGCTAGCATTAAGGTGTAAAAAGAAAAACACGTTAGTGTGAAAAAAGTAACATGCGTCCAATTAGCGGCAAGAAAGTTCACGTCAGCCCAACGTCACTTTTCAGCATTTAGCGGCAAAAAAGTTACCATTACGGTACTATGGAAGAAAAAATCTGAATGCAGAATGAAGCAGCCAGGACCGAGTTCAGCACAATACAACAACCCCCCAGCAGCCAGGATGGCCAGCCAGAGTCCATGGGGAAGAGGAAGAGGAAATACAGATTCAGACAGGAGGAGAATGTGATCCTGATAGCGGAGGTGAAGGAGCATTAACACCAATTCTTCGTCAACTCTAAGCTGTCATTAGGGTCCAAAAATGGTTTTTGGCAGTCCATAGTCAACAAGGTAAAGTCTGTTGCAGAAGTCAAGACAATCGACAGGCAGTAGTGCAGACCGGAGGAGGAAGTCCAGTGCCCCCAGAGAAGCCCAATGCATTGGAGAAACAGGTATTCACAGTCATCTGTGAGGATTTGGTTGTAGGAGTACAGGGAATGGACAGTGCTGACTATGACCAACTACATCACTAACAGGGCAAACAAAAAGTGAGAAAATATGTCATGTTGTACAGTCCAGGCACCCATACTTCAGCGCTATCCCACACTGTGTGCAGGACAAACGGTGGCCACATAGGTACTTTGGGGCTTAATCACGAGCCCTTTTCTCTGCCAGTATGTCACTTTTTCCCTTACTGAAAGTGACATACCAGTGGCCCAAGGGCCTTGTTGCTAAGCCCTTCATGTGTACATACAATTACAAGTGAACAGTCATGTGTCTCATATGTAAATATCTACATCCGCCAGTGTTGCAAGTCTCACAGTCATACCGGATTAATACACATTGTAATACCAGTCATGTGCATTGTTGTCAAGATATGGCACTTTCCTGTACCAACTATGGGACATATATACCATAATCTAGTAGAGTGCAGTGTTGCCCCAAATTTGGGAGCACAGTGCCCAAAAGAATAGTAATGCAGGGATGTCTTGTAGGCAGAAAAAATACAATATATCCCTGAATGTCCCTAAATCCTATTGTCTTTAAAATTGACTTGCGCAAGCTCAGCCACCCTTGTGCCATGTTGCTAGGGTGTCTGCGCAGCGGTTCCAAATGTTGATGTGCAGTAAGGGACACCTCCCTGCACATAAATACTCCTTACAGGTGATTTGCTGTTTTTATGTTTGCAGCACACATACAAAGAGAAAACATTTTGGAGAAAATTATAAATGTGTTTCCAAAATTTTGCTTTACTAAGAACAGAGCCATTGTTTACATGCCCCTTGTGCTGCCGGTTTGTCTTTTACAATATTAGAAAAAGTGACATTTTGTCTGAGGAAGGAGCTTGTAAATACGGCCCTAGTGTCTACCTGTCCTTAGTTGTTGGTTCTGCCCCAGCCTTAAAGACACGTGATATTTAAAAATGTGCATGCCTGTTGTGGTGGAATGCTCATAGAAACACGCATTGCAAATCCCTTTCATGGTAAGTGAGAGTGGGAAGGTGCCTCATTCACAAGGTGGCATTATTCAATCATAACTGGCTGCAAGCTGCATTGCAAATAAGGAGAAGTGCATGTATCCATCGGAATGCTGCTAAAAGTGATGGTCTGTTAGCATAATGACATAATATGTATGGCCTCCGGAATTGTGGTGAATCACACCTATGTACATGCATGAACATTGGCCTTAGGTAATGTCAAATGTGGCTGGTTGTACATGCATACAGATTGGCTGGTGTCAAGATGCACCCTTTCACTAATGCACGAAAGGGCCCAAAACTCTGGAGTATGTCTCACTCTCATCCATGTGCACACAGCCCAGTGCTGTTGTAAAAAGGTCTGCTGTGCACCAGTACAGCCTTACCTGATCCCTGCCTCAAAGTTTTCTGTCTTGCAGCTTTCTTGTTGTCATCATTTCCACTACAGGGAAAAACACAAGAGGGACACACGCTCAATCTTAGTGAGGGTCTGTCCTGTGTATGGGGAAATATGCGGGGTTGCATAGATAAAGTGCTTGCGGCCACACATCCTGTCAAAATAGTGTCAAAAAGGACCCCCCACTGTCAAATTTCACCATCAGCCAAAAGAAAACATTATCTTGGGTGATGTGTGATGCCTCCTAACAGCTTGCAAAATTAGTTTGTTGTAGATAGCCACAAATGATGCAAGTGTAGTAGGAACATATTAAACTATTCATCATCATGGTCGCATAACAGTGTGGCAGTTAGTTAGTTGTCTGGACCTTTGTCTTCTAAGCACAGAGGGATTAATGCACACATTCATATGTTTGAAAGAAATGCATAAGATGTCCCACACCCTGCAGAACAATTACTCTGCACATGATGACATATAAAGGGTGTCAGTGATTCTTCTTTTAAGACTAGGATGGGCTATAGCCACTTAGGGGCATATTTACTACAGACATGCCAAGCATGGTGATAAGCAAAAATTGCCAACACCACACTTTGCTATTCTATGCACAGTATTTTCAAAGATACAGTGCACCCCTGCGTTTTCCCTAGCACTGGTGCCAAAATCCGCTGCCTAGCATAAGAGCAGGCACCCTTGCACAATAGTGCAAGGACGTATACAATGAGGCAATAATTGTTTAAATGCAGTAAGGTTTCTCTCCCTGCACATAAATAATCATTCATGGTGTTTTTGTCTGTTTATATCTGTGCTGTCACACAACACCCTTCGGCAATGTATGAAGTAGCACACTGAATGGAAGGAGCTTGCTCAGAAGACATTTAACCTACATCACGTATATATGTCAAACACTGCAAGGTGTTGCTGATTTCCATCTCAGAAGCACATCAGTCTCTGAGACATCAGTCTACCATTGTACTAACATACTTGGATGCATATCAACAATCACCATATTGCCAACGGAAAAATATGGTCTGTAGTGTTAACACTACAGTTAACACTGTGGGGAGCATAAATTGAGCACTGCGTGTTCCATGATGCAAAGGATCACACTTTTCTGGGATATAATGTAGTGTCTGGCCACCCCCTTTTCCCTGCCAAAACTGATTGTCATGATCTCCTCTACCATTTATCACACAGTCCTAAAGATCCCTTTTGTAAAAAAATAGCATTCTGGCCCATTGATTACACTTCATTTGGCTGGAGAGTACGGCTCTAGCCACAGACTATGGCCCGGCGGCGGAAAGGGCGGGCCAGGTGTGAATATTCCGGCCCGTTCGCGGACGTAAAGATATGACTCGTAAATGATCTCTGTGAATACCAAAAGTCTTAAAGTTAGACTTTTGTCTCAGATTACCTTTTTGAATCGGCCCCACAGTAAGTGTGATGTGATGGGGCTAGCGCCTGTTGTCAAAATTGATTGCCATGGCCCAATCATGGTTGTGGGCATAGGACATCCACACATTGTTATCATTGCATTGTTATCCTATTTGGGCTACGAACACACTAGTGAGCACATTTTCGTTCAATGTTATCACATGGCTAAGCTATGTGTCAGTGTTTGTGCTGGGTGGTGTACGGCAATTTAAGGTTGGTACAGTGTGGAAAGATACACAATGGTTGTATTTCAGGACATTTGCCAACCTATAGTTACATTGACACAGGTCTGAGGTATAGGAGAAGTAGCAACTGCAAGACCGGACATTATGTTAATTATTGATGTAAGATGTTGTCCCTCCTTTGTATTGATGCAACAGTTGGAATTGAGACCTTATCCTTTTCCTCATCATCCTCCCCACCTTCTGGGTGATCCTGCTGACCATTGTCATGTAGCTGTCATGTAGTCTATGGGACTATTGTTGGTACACATATTTCCTGTGTGTTAAAGCACACCAAGATGATTTCAGACACCATTGGCAGTGAGAAGAGCAGTCTGTCATCAGATAAATTTTTGCACTGGAAGCAGAATACCTTGACTCCTAAACTCAAATGCATGATGGCCCTGGTGCTGCCTAGAGCATAACACATCAAGCATATAGTATTTCCCAATGGTGCTCCATCTGCATTTTTTAGTTAGCATGCACTAAATATGTAATGATAGCAGGATATGTCATAGGTAGTGTCACATACTTTACTAGGTGATTGGTCTGTGTGATTAAATTGAGGGGGATGAACTACAGTATCTCAGAAATGTAATCTTCAAATATCATAAACGAACCTTACAAGATGCCAATTAAGAGATTGTTTATGTATGCACACAATTAGGAAATTCATTAGTCCATATTTATAGATGATCATTGAATTGTTGTGTCATTAGGTGAAGAAGTTGTTTATAATTGCATCCATCTTATGGCTTTCTGCTGCTCTAATTGCAGGTTGCCTCTTCCCCTCCATCCTCAGAAAATGCTCTGGCACCTTAAACTGGATTTTAGGACACCAAAGGACCTATCAACTATGGACCTAGAACGACCAAGTGCAGCATTGTAGCCCGTCTGTACCTGAGGATTTTTTAATGGTGTCATCACCCATTGCCGGAGCGCATAACCTTGGTCATCTGAAAATGAAAAAAGAGGTATATTGGTCTATAATCATGATGTGGGTGAGAAGTACCTTAGTCAGCATTGTGTCCAGTGTCCAGCTTTCTATATTCACATTAAACGTGGTCTAGTAAATGCCATTAAACAGCATCTAAGACATACAAGTGTCAATTGGTAACAGCGTATACATTACTTCATAGCCATTTGTATTGTCCCCTGTGATACCTCCATTTTTTGAGAATCAGTAGAGTGTCAATTCCTTGTAGGATGTGATTAGTCAACAATGTAAATGTGATCTTAAGGATTTCTGAGACAATTGTCTAACATACTTCACTTTTGTAGATGTATGTATAGCATTTCAAATACTGAATCAACATCCTTACAATTTTATAACACACAACAGTAGCTGTAAGGGTTACTTCCTTCCGGCACAACATTTGCCAGCAATTTTTTTCTGGATCAACAGGTTTCAAGATGTTGGACAAGGGCATGAAAGTGAATGTATGTGACCCTGTGTGATGTTTATCAAAACATGTTGGTGCACACTGTCCACTGTAGGGGCACTACACAGAAGTTAGTAAATGTGTTGTGAAGTTACACAGAACCATTGACCAAGTAGACTGCATACTCTGCAATGCAATACACCTTGGAGACAGTGTAGGCCATATATTTGACAGTATTTGGTATCCATTCAATGTGTGTCATAACTGGCAATAGTAGTACAGCTTTCCTCTATGACACTCACAATATTCCTTTAGTGACATTGTTGTCAGCTGTAATAGGGGATGTGGTGTGTGTATGATGGAGCACCTTCCTGCACAGTGTGGGCCCTTGGATGAGAACTGAGATGATTCAGTCATCGCAATTCCTTACTTGTTCTGCAAATAGTATGGGATGTGTGTCTTTGATTAGTGATATAATGTTGCAAAGCTTTGAGTAACTATTGCAGTACTACTGTATGTAATTTATATGCAATCTCATAGAAGTGTGTAATGTCATTCCTCCTCTTGCCCATGGGAATACCTTGTGGGACCCAGAGTACAAACAGGGGAGTCTTTGCTTTCTCAGAGTCGAGTAGTACCTGATCATTAAGATGTGTTGTTAGTGTTACAAGAATGTCCTAGACAATATCTGGATGTGCACATTGTTCCTCATGCTCTTTGTTCTGACATTGTACATTTCTGATTGTGTAAAAGACTGATCTAATCTGAATGCAAAGGAAAGTGGTGGTATGTGCCTTTCTTTGATATACACAAGATACATGTTGTTCTATGATCAATAAATGACTAACTGATGTTTTTGGCTGACAGAGCAGCCACCATTGTGCCATTGTATACATGTAATCTTGTTGTCTGCAGATGACATTAGGTTCGGTTTTACAGATTTTAAAAACATTGCAATTAAATCTGTTTCTCCCTCTTACAATGTGTGATACAGATTACTTGTACTATCCTAGTGTAGGAAAAAATGAGCCCTATACTTCTGTATCTTCATTTGTGAATTTGTAGAGTTTCCCACCACTTGTCCACTGTCACATGGTCCCTCTGCATTGGATGTGTATAATCAGATTTTAGTCTAATATGTTCTTGACGGGGAAGGGGTAGAAAATTGTCCATGGTATACAATGTTGTCATTTGCAAACTGTGTGATGTCCTTTGTAATGGCCCACCTAACATCATTTGGTGCTTGCAATGTTCTACAGAAATTGTTCAAATAACAATTTAGGGGTCGATTATGATGGCGGTGAATCCACATCCTCCGGGCCGGTGGAAGCCACCGCCGACCTGGAGGATGCGGATTCACCACCGCGGTCCTTGAAAACACCCACCACCAAATTAGGATGGCGGTGGGATCAGCGGCAGATGGCAGGTCCGTCCGCCGCTGATCCGCGGGGTGTTGACCGCTATTTGGTGTCGGTGTCTGCAAGACACCGTCAGCCAAATTAGGATGCGTGTGGAAACATGTGGACCTTTGCCCCTTCACCCTTCATGTGGACCTTTGCCCCTTCACCCTGGGGGCCCTTGCGGGCCCCCAGGGTGAAGGGGGGTGCACATGGGGGGTAACCTATGGCACCCCCATGCATTTGCATGCACAAAGCGGCAGGCACCGCGCGTTGCCTGCCGCTTTTTGCATGCAAATGCAATGCATGCATATTTAACATTGCGGCGGGTGCTGCTTTAAGCAGCACCCGCCGCAATGTTAAAGATACAGGATGTGACTGCCAGGGTGGCGGGCACATCCTAATTGGTATGGAGGGAACGCCGCTGCCCTTGCGGACGGTCCCTCCACCTCGAGAACGCCGCATGCCCCCCTCCTGGAGCCCTCCATGGCCCTGGGGATGGTCACCCCCCCCAGGGCCGACTCCAGCAATGTCCCGGGGTACCTACCCCAGGGACATTGCATTTTTCAATGACAGGGCGGGAGCACTGCTCCCGCTCATTCATTGCAAACTCTGCTTCGCTTTATTTAAGTGAGAGCAGAAAATGTGCTCAAGCTTCCATGAAGCAAAGCAGTAGCTGAGGGACAAGAGGAGCTCGTTGTCAGCAGCACCCCTTGTCCAAAAGCAATGCCGGCTCCTGCAGGTGGGGAGCCGGATAAGACCACGGCCGCATTTGTGGCTCCCCCGCAGTCCCCATCAAAGAGGCCACTCCCTGGGGGTGGGGTCCCTGGGGGGGGGTCCTTGGGCCCAAAATTGGCCCTGTGAGGGGTGCTGCATGGCCCCTTTCCCGTTTGTTTTTAAAGTAAAAAAAATGGGTCAGCCCTTAGGGGATAGGGTCCCCGGAGCCCAAAAAATACTAAAAGAAGGGGGGCCAGAAAGCCCCCTTCTAAAAATACAAAAAGAAAAGAAAACCCGGCATCTCCTCAGAGGCCCACCCCCCTCCCTGCACCACTCTGGAAACGCACCTCGTGGCACATTCTAGGTTGGGGGATTGAGTCCCCTTGAATGCTTGGGGTCCTTAGGGGCCAATTAGCCCACCAAGTACATCTAGTAAGCCCCACACAGTGGGTTTGCTGAGAGGTAGTCAAAGGCCATGCCCCTTTGTACACCACTCTGCAAACGCGCCTCTTGGCACATTGCTGGTGGGGGGTGAGGTCCTCTTGTGTCCTGAGGACCTCAGGAGTAAAGCAGACTTCATCCCCTGAGCAGCAGTACACCTGGCACAGTACTGATTGAGGGATGAAGTCCACTTTACTCCCCTATGGTTTTGCTTTGTTTGCCCTAAGTTGACAGGGTATGCCCAGGCGTGGGTCCCTTGCTCACTATGCCACTGGATTCAAGCTAGCCTGGCTGATGATGGCTGATTTGCCAGAAACTGTTCCCAGGATGCTTATTTCCGGTTCACGGAAGACTGGGTCAGACTGACCATGTCTGAACTGGGGTGGTGGAGTGAGGTTTTGCTATGCTAGAACTTAGCCACATAACAACTGTATGCTCAATCGGGAGGAAATAGCAGAAATGTAAGAATAGAATAGGGGAACAGAGAAGCACACAGAAAGAAAAAATACAGAGGAAAATGGAATGGTAGAATGCAGAAGGCAACCTAAATAGAATACTTCTTAATGAGCAACAGAATCAAGTACGTTTAACATGTATCCCTATGTTCCTAGCATGCCCTCATATGACATCGGGAAAGGTGTAGTGCTCCCATGTTTAGCAAAAAGAGGGTGATTCTTTCTGGCTGGAAGTCTGTGCACTTTCTACACCACCTGAGACTCCTCCTTTCCAGGTAATGTGAGATGTTCTCCAAAAAAGCTCTGCATCGATTCAGTCCCTGCGGTACAAGGTACTGTGGGGCACCCTAGCATGAGCCATGTATCCCAGGTTCTGCACAATATCCCCATTACTATTAAGAGACTGTAGCACTCCTTTAAACCTGCCATTAAAACCCTTCCTATTTTTTAGGTTTTCCTCTATTTGGCTCACTCTGTCCAGAACCTAGACCTAGGTTACTTTGCCAAGTACTCCATTGCTGTTAAGTTACACTCTTCTATCTGGAAGCAGGCCTCTATAACTATTGCGGCATTCTTTAGGATAGAGTCACTTGCCATAATTATTCATGTCTACACTACATTTAAATTTGCTAGAGGGTCATATCCTTGGGGGAGGATAGAATTAGCCCTGGGATGTCTGACGAACACAATTGAAATTCTGCTACAGAACAGGAACACAAAAACTCTTAAACCCACTTTGAAAAACATGCACTGTCAACCAGGTTTCCTGAAATAGACAAATTGCATGGCTATCGATATACTGGCTCCATACAGAGTCACCACGCTTGGACTTGATACAATCAACTTTCCAGCTAATAACAGCTATGAAGTTAGATAATGAGTTGGCAGGAGAAATACAGCGGCCTGATGCGAGAGAAGGTTGCTGACCAGGGGACTTAGAGCGAGCATATTACCCACTCAATGACTGGGGAATGACAGCCGGAGATCTCACTGTGTCAGCCAAAGGTCTTTTTACACAATTATAACTCAGCAGAAGTCTCAATCTATGGGGGTAAGAAGGACAGTTTAAAGAAGCGAACCTACGGGGCCCCAAAGTTGGAATGCCTGCTCTATGACTGGGGGAAGACAGGGTATCCACAAGACAATCCTCAGTGTGTAATCAATCTATGTCTGTGTGGATGGAGGGCGCATCCGCGAGGACAGGGTGGACTATACAATGGGCTTCAGTATCACTGCTGGGAATCAATGAACTTGGTAACAGGGTTGAAGAAACAGACTTAGGACTTAGATAATGACAGAAAAAGACCGGTGAAAGTAGGGAGATCCCAGAGCGGGACCCACTATTTAAAGATCATTTAGTCAATACTTTATGTACAATCGTGAGAGACATAAAATTGACAATGACATAGTCTCCTGGAAAGATTTTTGCCAGGCAAATCATCAGGATATTAGACATGCATGAGTATGGAAAGTGGGCAGAGGTATGCAGCCAGTGTAAGGCCTTGTTCTTAAGTTGGACAAAAGACTCAGCCAAGTTAGAATGGAGACGAGGCACCTTAGATAGCACAACCACTTAGGGGAATGCCTTCGGAGGAAAATTAACAGAAGTTGACTTAAGTTCGTAATCAGGCATAGCTCCCATCGCCAAGATGTGTCCTAGATGGCCTATTATTGTATCCTCCCTTTCCCCCACCCTCAGATGCAATTCAATTCCCAATAGCTGATTGGTAGCCAATGGGGGTAAGCACCCCATCTAAAAGGCAGTTTTTCATAGAATCAACAACATTATTCTCTATAACAAAGGGCAAAGTAGGGATGGTGGATATAGAGTGGTAGTTATCAGATGGTGCCATAATTGGCAGCTGATCAAATGGGGATGAATTTAACTTGAGTAACTCACTTTCAGTTGCACCCAGCCATTAATAGATTGGCTTTAACTTGCCCTCCGAAATGTCAAGAACTTTATCACATAAACCCTCCATTATGTCAACTATTTTGTCCTTGTCATAGCCTCCACAGTACCCTTGCGAGGTGTTGGAGGTTGTACATAGTCGTTTGGAATTATCACATACTTCTTTCCTCTTTCTCTTCTCAACTGGGCCAATGAGTGAATTGTATAGTAATTGAGGCTGTAGCTCTGCGGGCACAAAATACATTGAATTGGAGGTACGGGGCAGAAATCACCGGGGTTGGGGATAAACAATGTTCAGCCAATTCAATTTCTTTATTTAAAATGTCTACTGCATGCTGGAGAAAACCATCCAAAGAAATTTTTGAACTTTTTATGAGCTTGTGGGAGTCTTATGCTTCCCCATTTTAAGATCGCTCTGCCGGTTCTATGAATAAGCAAAAAGCCGACAGTACCTGCTCAAATCCAAACAAAAAAGGGGAGGTCCAGCTGGGCAATGAGTGGCAAAGACAGGACAGGGCCTGGGGAATAGTCTTCTCAAATATCACCCACCTGTGCTCTGTAGAGGCTTCCTGCATCCTTGGTTGCAGGGCTCTCAAAGCACGTCCCATGCAGCACAGAAAAAAGTTTCCTTAAATAGTGCCCAACCTGCATGCAGGAGAAGCTCCCCACCTCCTCCGTCCCGCTATCTCTGGGGCTTGTAGTCCTCGCCCCCTCAAAGTTCTCACAATACACATCATGTGCCACAGGACAAAAGTCTACTTAAATAGCAACCAACCGGTGCATTGTAGGGGCTCTCCGCTGCCTTAGTTGCAAGGCTCTCTGTGGCTTGTAGTCCTTATCCTCTAAAAGGGATCCTAAAGCACAGCTTTCAATTTGTTCCTGGTTTGACCACATAGACCCAGGAACAGTAAGGAGAAACATAACATGTATCCTGAATGACAGAGACCATCCTGTATGCTGCTCACTGCCCCTCTTACAATTTTAACAAAGAACTACAACTCTAAAGACATAATATCAGCAATCCAAATCTGGTAGATTAGTTTGGTATGCCAAGAGCAATATTAGAAGGTATGTTCTGATGTTCAAAAATGTTAAATGTTATGCTACTAGCAATCCTGCAACAAAAATAATAAATTCAATTCTGCAGTCTAATGATATCACATAAAGTAAGGATGTGATTAAGAAGATGAGAAATAAATCATTTATTGGCACAAATTAATTATTTACAATATTTTGCTAGGAGCAGGTGTTTATGTTAATATGTGCAAATGAATCAAAGGTCTTCCATTATATGTTAGTAAAACGGTAAGAGAACAAGAAAGCAAAAATGTGTGAGATAGCTAGAGAGGATTTGGTCAATCATATTTTCATTCAAAGGAGATTCCTATGATAATTGCCATTGCTAAAGTACGGAAGCAAACTACAAACGAGTGCATTTAAAGTGCTTCATAAGACTTTATATTGAAAAGGCTTGTTTGTCAGGATTAGGAGGATATGCAGACAGCAATATTGTCACAAGATACTGTTAATATTGAGAAAGTCGATATCAATATGAATATCAATACATTCAAGTATACAAATGAAGTTGTATCTATATTGACGAATTTGCCCGTTATGAACTCCACGTCATCCCCGACTAAGAAATACGTACTAAGAAGTGCGCTGAGACCCAGACCAAGGTCACTGATTGACAGGTCACAGGTAGGGTGGCACCTAGACGGCAGACAAATGCACTAACAGGAATCCCCGGGGAACTTAGAGGGAGCCTATTCCCCACTCAATGACTCGGGAATTGACAGCCGGAGATCTCACCATGTAAGCCAAAGATATTTTTACACAATTTGAACCCAGAGGTACCACAATGGTCCAGTGATATTGGCCTCAATAAAGCACACACACCGGAGTGGTATGCGCGTTTCCAAACACCATAAAGTCAGATACGACATGAAGTTAGGAACACATAACCAATCAGGAAACAGCACACACAGCGCACACAATGATCACATGCTTCCCATGACGAACATCTAGACACATTACACACTGACTGCATTGTGTCCATGCAAGGTTGAGGCCCACCTGGATTCCTCATCGAATACATTAATTTATGGCTACAAAGAGAGCAGTTCACATTCCTTACCAAAAAAGGTTCACCTGGTCCATTTTATGGATTTCAATGGATTGTATAACTTCCACTTCAGATTGATTGTTAGTTGGGACAGCCCTCAGACCCTACGCCTGTAACTGTTCTCCCAGATGCACTGTTTAATTAACCAAACTGTTCTTGTTTTGCCAAACAACTCTTGTTCCTTGTTTTTCAAGGAATTTCATGCTCAGGCAACAATTAGAAGCTGCCAAAAAGTTTGGATGATGGGTCGTTTGGAAACTGGGTATTTGTAGCAACTAGACTACATAATTAATATCACTAGAGCCTCTGACCTGGTTATTGGGAACACTTCCAGGATACGAGCAGTATTACCTTTATTTAAATCCATTGCTACATAAAGCAGGTGCCTGGCAATGTGTTGCATTGTTTCTACAGTTTTCCTGCTTCTGCTATAGTTGGCGCCGGGAAACCCTATTTGGGTATCTGTTGCGCATTACAAATTAAATAACTAACTAACTAACTAACCAGTTGTTATCTCACATCGTTTTTGCTTTCTCGGTCCCATTGGTGTGGGTGCCTTTTCCCACAGACCCATGGGCTTTTATTGTCTTTGTCCCTTTGTTTTACATTTAACTATGTTTCCTTATCAGTGGTTACCTGTCAATTACTCTGGTATCCAAGGGATTCTATCTGCAGTCTTGCTCTGTCAGCCTGCACCATCCACCAGAGACACAGGTAGCCTTCCTTTCTCTACTACACAGCTGTAACTTCCTTTCCATCTCTTACTACTACCTTGCTAACAGTTATTCTCCCTCTTTAGTCAGTTCTCCAAGTCCTCTGGCCATGTAAGGAATCCTGAGAAAGGTGCATGCTTACACCACTAAGATGAAACCAAGTTGAGGAAATTCAGCTATGTTTTTTTTTCCTACCCTAAGTCCTGTCCACTTTTCCCTGTTATGCCCAGCTCTATCTGTTGGCATTTTGGAAGTCAGTGCACGGCATGGAGGATACAGAAAGGCAAAGGATTCTAAGCAGATATGCCTCCTGCAGTCTAACAGTTTGTCATGACTAACATGGGATGCTCTCCTGACTAAACGCTGATTTTGGGACCATACCTGCTGGGACGCTGCCGCTACGCCAAGCATCCTGACCAAACGCTGATTTTGGGGGCCATACTTTTTGGGTCTCTGCCGCCGTGCCAAGCCTTCTGCCACGTCTCCCCCCGCCGCCGCAGCTGCCGGACATCGCAGCGTGGCCGCTGAGAGGGGGGACTATATCCCCCACAAGCCTATGCGGCTGGACGCCGCCTACATACTCTGTGCGCCCGGTGGCGCATAAAAGCATTTAAAAACCCCCGCTTCGTGGAACGCGCGCGGTATCGCGCCGAGAGAAGCCCGGCACAAGGGCGGGGCCGTCTGTGGCCGTCCGGGGCAGAATGGCGCAGGGCAGGGCCACCAATTTAACATCTGGATATCGGGAACATTAGGCTCTTGGCTTTTTGGACACACAAGACCTTGTAAATGGTCAGTGACTCTTGATTTTGCCCAATTGGGTGTGTGTGAATATTATTGTTCGGTACTGGTTGTTCTCACATCAGAGTATGGGCACTCATAAAGGAATAGGGGGTCAAGGGGTAGTGGGCACTCTCGATGCTTTCCACATTAGAGCAGAGCCGGTTCTAATAAAGGAAATCAAACTCACGCAGCGAAGACTCTCTCTAGAAACGCGTAGAACTTCTATGGAACCCAATACAGTGGGGGCTCCCCTTGTTAATGCTAATGCTAATGAAATTAGGCCTGATAGTTTTAACTTGACCACTTGACCACTTGAACTCGTAAAGTGGCAAAAACAAAGGGCAATGCACCTGGTAGAAAATGCCGGGAAGTAGAAGTAATCCCTGACAGCCCTACCCATTCAAATAAATTAATAAATTCTATTGAGCATTGCCAGGTAGAGCTGGAAGATACAATTATGGTAAAAATAGAGGGGAAGCTAACAGCAATGTTTACAACCGCTATTAGACAAACTTGTGGCTATTGACATCCGTTTGAATGCCATAGAACAAAAACTTTCTCTGCCCACTAGCCAAACATCAAACGAAGGGACTGTAATTTTGAGCGACCAAATAATACATCTGACCACTGAGGCAAATACTGCCTTAGCGGCTAGAAATGCTGCAACCAAAGAGGGCACGCAGGCTTTAACATTAACATTAAATAAGGCCAACACTCAACTGGCAGATGCTAGCCTCTCCCGGGTAGGGACGAAACCTGGAGGAAGAAAGGGCTTGGAGGGCTTGGAGGGCCAAAGCAGGGGAGGTCCTGTCACTGGAAATAGAAAGGGACATCTTAGCCTACCACCGGAGTCCACGCCTTATACAGTTGTGCTTTCGAATGTTCCAACGATCCAATCTAATTCGGAGGAACATTGGACCACCTTAAAACATAGAGCACTTCATCTATTAAATATTAGGACTGGGCAGGGCAATCACTTGTTCTAAGAATTTAAAATGATGCGCAGGGTCCCCTGGATAGGGAGTTCAAACAAAAGTGTTATGGGTGACTGTATAGTTTTGAATTTTGGTTCACCTATGTTGGTTAGAAAAATCCATGAGCGATCACTGACAACATATATGGGCAGGGAGGGGGTCCATATTTTACCTCTGGGCTTCTTCTATCGTAACTCCCAGATGTTACCCGTATACAGGAGTAACAATCAAACCATAACCCAAAATCAGGAGAGGTATTATTACAACGTCCCAACCGTTTTGAACAGGCGTTTTCCAACTTAGATGACCAAGATTGACATTCGACTAAGTTGGTTAGTGCAAGTAGTCAAGAGGGAAGCTTAACAGGGGAAACTCCAGCCCATGAACAAACGAACCTAGTGAAGGGGAAAATAGTGCAGGAACCCACACCCACATGCCCAGTAATGCAACCAACGGATTGTCTTTATGTAATGCTAAAAAAAATATTTTTAAAGCGCAACTAACACGTAGCGGTTTCTTGGCGCTCGAGCAGAGGGGGGTAGACAGTGAGCAAGGCGAAAGGCGTTAGTCATAAACATTACAGAACAAATACGTCTTTAAAAGGGACCTAAAACGGGTATAGGAAGAAACAACTCCTATCTGCACGCACTTTCACCCTCCTGAGGCGGAAGCCGGGAGGTCTCTTATCTTTTCTACGCTTTTAATTGATTTTACAAATTGAAAACGTGTATTTTGTATAATTGTTGCACCTGACCGGAATTGGTGTATCTTGACCCCCCTGTGACTTCCCTTGCGCTTAGTGGCGCCTCAGACCCCCGTTACCCCTGTTATCTTGGACCCGGACCTGCTCTCGGCCGAGTATTGACGCCGAGAGCAGAGTACCGGTTTTGGCGGCCATTTTGGGTCGGTCTCACCTGGTGACGCGATTCCCAGCACTATAAAAGGGACGCGTAGGGAGAGGGCCAGTAACTCCTATCTGCACGCACTTTCACCCTCCTGAGGCGGAAGCCGGGAGGTCTCTTATCTTTTCTACGCTTTTAATTGATTTTACAAATTGAAAACGTGTATTTTGTATAATTGTTGCACCTGACCGGAATTGGTGTATCTTGACCCCCCTGTGACTTCCCTTGCGCTTAGTGGCGCCTCAGACCCCCGTTACCCCTGTTATCTTGGACCCGGACCTGCTCTCGGCCGAGTATTGACGCCGAGAGCAGAGTACCGGTTTAGCAGAGTACCGGTTTTGGCGGCCATTTTGGGTCGGTCTCACCTGGTGACGCGATTCCCAGCACTATAAAAACGGACAGGGATGACTCCGCGCAGCGGACGCGGTCAGCGGGCGCGCCGGATCTGCGCCGGAGTCGTGCCAGAGTCATGCCCGTTTGCGCCCGTTCGCGCACAGACGGGCCCTGGGCCTAATTCCCTTGATGCTATCAGTGCAGGCTCTATATCATACTCCCGCACACAGCTATTTACGCTCAAGGGGATACTCCCACTACCTTGCAGCCACTCGATCGACCTCGGTCTCGGCCATTCCTCCTGTAATAACTGTCCTTTTAGTATCACCAAGGACGTCACTATAAGTATGCCAGTACAAGATAGGAAGACAGCAGACACCGCTCTAAAGATGGCACTCGTTAATTGCCGCTCCCTACCTAGGCATGCTACAGAAATAGCTCTTCTGATTGAAGATCGAAACCTGGACGTTCTGTTTTTAACAGAAACGTGGCTCGGCCCATCCTCTGGCCCCGATATCGCACAGGCATTACCAGCTGGATATTTGATCCAACATAAAGACCGAGAAATCAAAGTTGGCGGTGGAATCGCCATTTTGTACAGGGAACACCTAACCTGTCGTCTGAGTAATACTAATATTCAAGACTGTGAGAGCACATTATTCTCTATCTCCCATTCCCCTGAACAATCCATCTCTGGTCTCTTAATTTATCGCCCTCCCGGCCAGCTCGGCCAATTTATAGAAGGACTAATCGAGACCATCTTGGACTCGGCCACCAAGGTATCTAACTTTATAATACTAGGAGACCTAAATCTTCATTTTAATAACCCCTCGGACACAACCGCCGCGGAATTAATTAAGGACCTAGCAGCATGCCAACTTGATTTAATCGTTCAACACCCTACTCATTCAAAGGGCAATCTTCTGGACCCAATCTTTTCCAATGTCGCGAATCTGTCTACCTCTACTCCTTACTCCATCCCCTGGACAGATCACATGGTAGTACCACTCCTATGGAAAATTAACAGACCCTGTTCCAATCAACGCCCTCATAAAATTCTAGGCAGGCGATGGACAAAGTTAAAGCCTAATGAATGGATAGACTCGCTAAAACAGAATGAGCCTATAATTGGCCAAAATATCGACAAAGCCAACTCAGATTTTAACCAATGGATAGAACATTCATTAGACAGTGTGCTTCCTAAAACACACATTTCTAAGAAAAATGATCCGAATAAACAGCCCTGGTTTAACTCGGAACTGAGACTCCTTAAACAGGAATGTAAACGTGAAGAAAGACAATGGCGAAAATTTTTCGATGAGGAGAAAAAAACTAAATACAAACTCGCTATCAAAAAATACAAAGGGGCACTGAACGTAGCTAAATCTACCTTCTATGCCGAAAAAGTAGAGAAATCCGCCAATGCTCCGAGAGAAATGTTTCAAATCGTAAAAACGCTAATCAAGGCCCCTGACCCTCCCACATCCGAACTCTCCCCGGAAGAATCCGGTGCTCGTTGCAATGACTTAGCTAATTTCTTTGCCACGGAAATCGAAAAAATTCTACTTTCCCTTCCCCCATCCCCAGAAGTAGAGATCAATCCTCCACCGAGGGACGACACTACCCCTGCCTCACCTGGCTTAGCACTTTTCCACCCCCTCAGCGACGAACTCTTCCCCTCCCTTTTCAACTCCATAAAGAGTGGCTCCCCTCTTGATCCCGCCCCTATGTCTATTTTGAAACTTGTCCTTCCCCAGATCAGTAGAAACATCACCGATCTTGTTAATACCTCCTTGGACTCTGGGATAGTCCCTCAAGATTGGAAATTAGCCATGGTAAAGGCCTTGTTAAAAAAAAAAAACCTTAATCCTGAGGATTTCTCCAATTACCGTCCCATCTCCCTCCTCCCCGGTATTAGTAAGCTGGCTGAAAAGTGGGTCAACAAACAACTGGCATCTTATTTAGAGTCTCAAAACCTGCTCCATCCGACACAAACTGGCTTCCGGAAAGGACAGGGAACGGAAACGGCCTTGCTGAGGGTGGTTGAGGTATCCAGGAGGATTCTGGACGCAGGTGGCAGCGCGGCCATTATCCTCCTGGACCTCAGCGCCGCCTTCGACACGGTTAATCACCGTGTCCTACTCGCTCGCCTAGAAAGAATCGGAGTCACAGGCAAAGCTCTGGCTTGGCTCGAATCCTTTCTCAGTAACAGACTTTTTAAAGTCTTCTCGGACACCAATTGCTCCCTCCCAATACCATTGCAGTGTGGGGTGCCACAGGGCTCCTCCCTAAGCCCCACGCTGTTCAATGTGTATATGGCCCCCTTGGCTGAGGTAGTAGCCCCATTCGGTATTCAACTGGTGAGCTACGCTGATGACACCCAGCTAGTAGTCTCTCTCACCCAGGCAGATTCCCCCCAAAACAATCTTTGTAGCTGCCTGGTTGAAGTCGCAGGCTGGATGGATGCCTCCCAACTGAAACTAAACGGAGGAAAAACCGAGCTGATGTTGCTCGGAAAAAAGGCCTCCTTCAACACCCCTACCATGTGGCCCTCCTGTATGGGACCTGGACCCACCCCCAAAACGGAGATAAAAAGCCTAGGGTTCTGGCTTGATAATGAGCTATCTTTTAAAACTCAGGCGAAAAAGACAATGGCCACGTGCTTTGGCCTAATAAAAAGTATTCGAAAAATTTTTCCCCAGTTGCCGGAGACTGCAAAGAAAACCATAGTCCAGTCCCTTATTCTATCCCGGCTGGACTATGGGAATGCCCTTTACTTGGGAGCCCCCATTTCAGTCATCCGTCAACTGCAGATAGCTCAAAACTCTGCAGCAAGGCTACTTACCGGAACTAGTTGTCGTACCTCTGCAGCCCCTGCATTGAGAGCCTTGCACTGGCTCCCAATGAAGGAGCGAATCCACTTCAAGACCCTATGTTTGGTACAAAAGACTCTGTATGGGAACGGCCCCCCCATTCTGAAGGATATGATCAGACCCTATGTCCCATCCAGGCACCTTCGCTCTTATCATCAAAACCTCCTCATAGCGCCTAGGACCAACAAAGTCCGGTCAAGGGATCGCCTTTTCTCCCGAAACGCGGCGAAACTTTGGAACGCCATACCATTATCACTTCGCCTAGAACCCAGCCTTCTGGTGTTCCGAAAACAACTAAAAACACTACTGTTTCCTAGGCCATAATCTGTTTTCCCTCTCCTAAATTCTGCATTTCCATCATTCTTTAAGCGCTGGGATGCTCTCGAGTAGCCATGCGCTATACAAGAACCTTTCCATTCCATTCCATTCCAAGTCTTATGTTCAGGGGGAGGGAATTCCAAAATGAGGGAGAAAGAAAAGAAAATCTCAATCCACCATGTTTCTTCCGTTTAAAAACCGGAACCTTAAGCAAAGCCAGGTGAGTGGAACGAAGATTGCGGGAAGGGACATAAGGGTGTAGTAACGAGGAGATGAAAGATGGACTTAAAAATAGTGCAACCAAGTTTAAATTTACAACGCTGAGATATAGGAAGCCAGTGAAGGGATTTCAACAAAGGACGGACGTGTTGGTGCCTGGGTTGACGGTAGATAAGGCGGGCAGCCTGGTTTTGAACAAGTTGCAGCCTCTTCAGCAGGTAGGGTTGTGGTTGATTCATGCCTAGTGCCAGTTACTAATAACAGCAAACCAGTGAATCCCTGTAATTTAAAGAAAATAACCAATAACCTTGAACTTAATATTTTAAGTTGGAATGTTGCCGGCCTTGAACCAAGATTGGCGAACACAGATTGGATGCACTTACTGTGTGGTAATGATATCATAATGCTCCAGGAAACATGGGCTACAGACGACCTACATATAGAGGGATATCATTGCTTCAGCGTGACAGCACCCAAGCCCGATTTCGGTCGCGCACCTGGCGGCTTCTTAACTGGGATCAGGATAGCCGCTGGAGAAAAGTATTAAAGTAATACCAACCACTAGCCTAAATATACAGATAATAGAATACAGAAGACAGGTCCCGTTTTATTTGATTAATTTTTATAATAATGATTTTTACTCAGTTCCTAATAAGAATTTTATTGAGCTTTTTAAAGTTATATCAGATTTAGTTCAACACCAAGGCACAGACAATGGCATAGGGATCCTCCTAGGGGGGGACTTCAATGCAAAAATTTAAAAGGCACATCTGGATATGGACAAAAACCAAGCTGATCCAGCACTGCGAAGGGGTTTAGAATTAGATATTTTTATTAGTGTATATATCTTTAGCAACGTAATGGATTTGGGCCATATTCCTAGAAAACAGCAGGCACCAACCTTTAGAGGTAGAGATTGCTCATCGACTATTGATTATATCTTTATGTCCCCTTGTTTAGCAGACCGCCTTATAAAGGCCAAAGTTCTTGCAACAACTTTTGGAGATCATAACCCGCTGGTAGCGGTTTTACGATTGGGACCCATCCCCGTGTATGCTACTTCTCACGGGGCGAGAGATATTATGCCCTCAACAGACAACTTAAGGCTGAAGTGGAGGGGAGTAGACAGTGGCAGTATAGTAGAAACCGTGATAGAGGAACATCGGCATTTAATTAATTCCTGCACATCGATAGATGGAAACCACTTAAGGAAAATTGAAGATTTTATTAAATTATGTTCTGTAATAAAATCTCTTCTGTCAGTGCCAATACATAAGATAGATAAAGAACCCAGATGTTTTGATCGCAACTGTTCAGAAGCGAATAGGGCTTTACGCAAGGCTCTGACCTCTAAACCTAGGTGCCCTATGGAGATAAGGACAGCAAGGAGGATGTACAAAATTAAAATTGGAGAACGAAAGGCTGCCTTACAGACGGAGCACTGGGAGGCATTAGTTGATTCTGCAGTTGGGAAGAATGGAAACTCTTTTTGGCTCGCAATTAGGAACATGCGCAATATGGGTCAACAACTGACAACAGTTAGCTGCACTATCTCGAGTGACTCATGGGAGAATCATTTCTCTAAAATATACGCCGCCCCAATAGAGGGCAAAGCTTGCTATGTATCAGGACAACTACTTGTTTACAAATCACGCTGCAGGAGGTGAAAGTGGCCATCAGACAGAGCCTGGTAACAAGGCTCCTGGCCCTTATGGCCTTCCAATAGATATCATTAAGTGGAAACCGGAACTTTGGGCCCCAATTTTATTAAATGTTTTTGATAGTTTGCCCTAAGCTCCCATGCCAGACACCTGGACAACTAGCATCATTGTGCCGATATATAAAAAGGGTGATAGATCTGACCCAATTAATTACAGACCAAACTCGCTGCTGGACAATACACTAAAGATTTTGGGGCGAGTACTTTATAATAGGGTCCTGGAATGGACGGAGGAAAGTGGAATGCTGGACTCTTGCCAGATGGGTTTTAGAAGCAAGGTTGGCACGGTCGAGCAATGTTTGAATCTCAATTTAGTAATCGGTAAGTATAATATTGCTCGATCATCACTGATTTACTTAGCATTTATGGACTTATCGTCTGCGTTTGATCTAGTCAACCGGTCCAAACTCTGGTCCATTCTCTTGGATTATGAACTAGATGAATCCCTGGTACACTTTCTGGCATTCCTACATACCGACCTCAAAGCACAAGTCAGGATTGGGATGGGTGGGGAGATTTCTGGTGCCATAAGGGTGGGAAAAGGGGTCAGACAGTTGTGCGTTTTGGCACCCCTGCTTTTTATTATCTATATTAATGGGTTGAGCAATTCTCTAAAGCAGGCAACCTCAGATGTTATTACCAGCACTTCTCTACGCAGATGATCCGGTCCTTATGAGCCGCACTCCGAACTCTCTGCGTATTTTGGTTAAAACTTTTGTACAACATATGGATGGCCTGGATCTAAGCGTGAATTAAAAAAAATCTTTTATCATGTTTAATGCGGGCCAGGGAACCGCCAGCTTAACTCTATTTTAGTGGGGGCTGATAGATTACATTCTACCAGCTCATTCCCATACTTAGGGATGGTCTTTGCTGCGAATGGCTCGTGGACTGGACATTTGGCCCACTCCACGAGCAAGTTCTCAAAGGCCATCAATTCAATTCTCAGCCTACCACGCCCGTGGAAAATAGGCGCCTCTAAAGCTATTTGAATTTTTTTATAAATTGCAATGTGCTCCAGTAGTTACATACGGGGCGGAGATATGGGGCTTGGCAAATAATAATTGTATCCAATTAGAAGAAAAACGTTTTTGTAGAAAAACTAAGGGTGCATCAATTTCTACCTCTGAGTATATCAAAAGTTCAAAATAAGCTTTATTCGATATTCAAGAAAAAAAATATCATATAAGCATTCATACCAGTAGTTTTGTGATGTATTCCTATAGGTTCTGAATCGATCCCCCTATTCCTGACCCTATTCTGGTTAGCAAACTAACAAGTTAACTAAGTAATCAGCCCATGAGGCAGAAAACCCCCATGATGCAGATACCGTTATCTGACGCAGTCACACTACGGCACAGGAACGTGTTATCTGATTAGGTCATAACGCTTGCGATCTAATTAGACAAGCGATATTCCTCCAGCCCCTGATAAGGCATACAGAGTTCTCATAACAAATCAAACCTATGACAACCTGGGCAAAACCCTGCGGCCATTGTTTTGATTTCACCGAGAACTTCAGTAAAAGAATGTGCTAACGAGCAAGTCGTATGACATCCTTATTGACGTATCTATGTCCATCCTTACGTCAATCTCGGCACCTTAAAGGTATAAATATTACCGATATTGCCCTATGCAAACACACGCGTGGTGACGAGACGGAGCAGCCATACTTGCCGAAGCGAAGAGCAGAGCAGACCCCGCTGGCGCAGCCCCGCCTTCCTGACGCGCTGAGAGAAGCTGCTTTCTCCTGCCGAGAAATCCAGCACCGGCGTTTCTGGGTAGCCCTCGCAGGCAGCCTGGAATATCGAGACCAGAGACGAGAGATACCATCCCTCATTCAACCTAGATTCCAGGTACAGAACTGAATAACCCCTCACAGAGAATTCTTTAGTTATTCACTTGGCAAAAACAAACTTAACTTAAACTGTAACTTTCTATTCCCGCCCACGTATTAGACTTAGGTCAGGTACACGGGGTAGGCGTATTTAGAAACACCAGTTGAGTACGTTTAGTCAAATGTATATGTGTATGTAATATATTTTATTCATTTTAAACATCTTATGGCTTAGAAACCATATCAATGTTTTTACAGTATTATTTTATACTATTGCTTTTAATGTATGCACTTTACTTAACTATAAGTATTGCAATAATATCGATCCATTTCTCATGTATGAGAAAAGAGACTGATCAATAAATAACACCTTTTTATTGAACACGCCCGTCTCTTCCTTTTCTCTACAATCTGATGAGACTAAGAATGCACGTACTGACTGAGTAAAATAAATTGCCTTTTGTTCACACGACTCTCGAGATATACTCTTGATTAGGGGAGAGCAAAGTTGTCATGTTCTATGGTTGTCAGAAACTAAATCCCTTCTTGTCTAATCAGGGAAGTTAAGTCCTCCTTGAGCATTCGAGAAAGTTTCTAGTGAACTCTGAGTTAAGCTGGCAAACCCAAAACTTTAAGTCTAGTATCGACAGTAGTAGACCTAGTTAACGTCTGGTCTAGGCCTTTACTGCTGTAGGTATTATTCCAATGCGCAGAGCCTATTGGGATGATAGGAACTACACTACATGGCGCCCAACGCGTTTGGAAAGGGCGATAAAACTAACGTAAGACATTTAGAGTAACTCAGTCGTGCTTTCTCATTCAGACCCCTTTTCCCAAATACTCCAAAGACGTCTGGAGTGGGTGAAAGGTTATATCCGCCAGACCTCGCAGGAGGGAACTCCTATGTATGGTTCTTGGTACAAGTCAACGTTGAAGGATACACGGTTCCAAAATATTGTGCATCTAATCTTTGTTTCCATAAGAAACCTGATCTGCAAACAAAAGAAAAAACCTTTTGGACAGTAAAATGTCAGACAATGAGGATGAAAGAGAGGCAGTTAGATTAGCAACTGAACTCGCAGCAGCTGATGCTACCATGCAGGCAGCAGACGAGGATATAATACTCATCCCGGTCATCAAAAGGAGATCTATAACTCTAAAACTTATAGAAAATGGACTGACACCTAGAGGTGGCACAGTCATATTCGTAATTGAGGCACACGAATATCGGCAGACAGAGGTATACTATTCATGGATACATTTTCCAGCAGCAAATGCTGTAACAAAGTACTTCCACTATTACAAAATAGAGGAACCTCCTAACGAGTACACTCCTTTCGAGGAGGTGGAAGTACCACTCAAATTTCAAGGGCATTTGCTCTTATTTGATGGCGCCCTAAAACACAATATTCACATCACCAGGCTCGGTCCTTTAGGTAGACCAGGAGCAACGTGGCCGGTCCTAGCCGGATACACACCACATCCAGACATCGATGGGATGTCTGCACCAAACCTTTTAACACAGCTAAAACAACTAATAAAAATACACAGACAATTAGTCCAATATGTGATGCGGACTTCAACAATTCAGCCAGTGATTAAACTCCCACAGCTGACCCCTCACCAGGGGAACACAAATAAAATTACACCACAGAACATCCAGTCCTGCCTAGGTAAAGTACCGGCTAAACGGGAACAAATACCATTCTGGCTAGCGCAGAAAATCACCCAAATAGAGGCGGTGTTTCCAGACACCACCCCGCTAGAAAAGCACAGGATTCTGACTATCTGTCTTCCAATGGGAATCGCACCACACATTGAGGACTGTGACACTTGGGGTACAGTCTTTGCTTCCATCTACACAAAAACGCACGGTGTTCCATCCATTTCGGTAATACCAGATGTGCTAAAACAAATTCAAGATGAATATGGTCCTGAACCCGCTTTAACTCTTGGTATGAAATTACTAAAAGACTTCAAGCAGGTCTCGGCTATACTATTAGCCAACATAAAAGGAGAAGCAGCAAACGTGGCGATCCGCCAGAGGTTAAAAGAGACAGATATAGCAGACCAACCAGCTGAAATTGCCAGAATCATAGAAAAATCCTATGAGGAACTAGGTAGAGATAGTTTAGGTGGAATACCAGTAAAACCGCAACTAATTGAAAGTCCTGAAAAAATATTTTTTAATAATAATTCTACATCACCAAAAAAGAACTGGGATGGAAACAAACAATCCAATCCTAAAGAAAAGAAATTCCAGTCCCGAGGAAGGTCTCCTAGGCGAAGAGAAAAATCTCCGAACCAAAGACACAGGTCACCTCAGAGTGACCCCTCTGGGAAAAGATATAACCTTAGAAATAGGGATAATATTAAAAAGCCTGATAGATATCAAGACATTGATACACGTCCCTCTCAATCTTTTCAGACTTCCTCGCAGAAATCGGAAAGAAGAGGACGATCAGAACAAAGAGAAGAGCACGCCAAGTCCAAAGACAAGGAACCTGCTCAGCTAAAAAAGAAATTACAATTTCCAAAGAAGAAGGTAGCCAGTATCAAGGTAGTTAACAATGCCGAGAATACTGAGGACACAACTGAAAAACGGAGAATGGGCTCAGACAATGCTAGACAGCGCAGCAGAAGTGAGCATAGCTCGCAAAGTCCTTATGAATCATCTGGAGACAGTGGACACGAATGAATATCTTCAAGTGGAAACTGCGGACACCAGAGTTAGCAAACCTCACAAAATATACGAAATAACATTGCGTATAGAGGGAGATAAGACTAGGAAAATAAGGGGACTATTTTGGGATAATCTCTCCAAGGGCTATGATATCCTTCTAGCTGAAAAAGACTGGCCACCAGAGTTTGTCAGGGAGTGCCCTCATGGCGAAGAAATAATTATGCCTGCCTTCTCAAATCATATCCCAATTCATAAAAAATACACACTTGCCAGAAAGTGGGCAGTAGCTCTAGCTCCTGCTTTATATAAAAATCACGTGGGATGGGATGAGGACTCTCCTCCTCACAAAATCCAGTTAAAATCACAACCTACTGCACAAAGGCAGTACCCAATTAAGCAAGAAGCTAAAAAACAGGTAAATGAAATACTAGATCAGCTAGAATACCAGGGGGTGATTGAAACTTGCACCTCACAAATGAACAACCCTTTGTTTCCGGTCTCCAAACCAGACAATTCATATCGTCTAGTTTTGGATTACCGACACCTTAACACATGTTGCAAAACTTTTGCAGTGCAAAACTCACATAGTGCTGCACTAATAAATAACATAGTGCGCAAAAAATACAAAACAACATTAG
The DNA here is from genome assembly GCF_964261635.1 of Lissotriton helveticus. NCBI lineage: Eukaryota > Metazoa > Chordata > Amphibia > Caudata > Salamandridae > Lissotriton > Lissotriton helveticus. The sequence continues at coordinate 1,952,779,565 of NC_136063.1, forward strand.
ACATCTCTAATGGATTCTTTTGTCAAAACATAGCACCAGAGAGCAGATATTTAACTGCATTCTCAATAAATGGCACTCAAAAACAATTTTGTCGGTTAGCCCAGGGGTACAAGAACAGCCCGGGAGTATTCTCAGCGAGAGTAACAGAATTACTACAAATATATGATGATGAAGCATTATCTTATGTCGATGACATTTACTTAACAGATGATGACTTGGGGACTCACTTGAAAAGAGTGAACACCATAATACTTGGGTTCGCTGCAGAGGGTTACAAATTCAACTTTAAAAAATCCAGAATTGCCCATCTGACAGTCCTGTTCGTAGGATATGAATTATCAAGTGTAGCCTGGCTTACAATCTTCCAGAACTAGAAGAATTAAAAAATCTAGAATATGAAAAAACATATCCTCTGCCAATCGATATTCTGCCTTTACGACATTACGCCTGTGTAATTTATACAGACGGACATGCTCAACCCCCCGTTTGGGGCGAACAGGCATACAACCCCACATGTGGGATTACAAAAGAAGTGTGGCGCGGAGGTAAACTAAAACCTCTATTAACAAAAACACACTCAGTAGAAACTAATTCAGAACAACAAACTGAAATATTAGCTTTGAAAATGGCGCTAGATAATGCGGATCGCGAATTCCCGACACTTATAGTGTCAGATTCATATTACTGCGTCAAATCATATAACAAGGATTTGCAGACATGGATTCGAAACGGTTACAAAGATGACACAGATGCACCAATAAAGCAGAAACTGCTCTGGGAACAAATAGCTCTTTTACAAAAAGAACTACCAAAGACTCACGTGACACACTCACTGAGTCATCAGCGTGATGGCGTTCACGTTGCAGGGAATTCATTGGCTGAAACAGCCACAGCGGTAGCCACTAAATCGGCTCCCGTAGTTCGAAAAAAGCGTACATTAAAATACATTGACGGTGAAACAGTGCTGGCAGTGAAAACGTCATCAAAAGGCGGCTGCTCAGCTTTACCGATCAATTATCCACTCAATTATACATACATAATCGATGCAAACTCCGTCCCTTTTGCTCGAATCCCTGGAGTGGGGGATAGAGTGATTCCAAACATGGACAGGAGAAACTTGTTAATCGCAGGCGCACATATGGGCGAGGGTCTCAGACACCTCAAACTAAAAGATTCTCTGGAAGAATTACAATCACGGTACTGGTGGCCAGGCATGAGCCTGCGTCACACCATGTTTGTAAAAAACTGCCCAAACTGCAACAGAGATCGCAGTGGGGAGAGAAACAGTTTAATACCTCGTCGGTTTACTCCAGGAAAAATCAGGAGTAAAAAGGAAGGGTTGTGATTAACATATACAGGCTAGTTCCACTTATAATGTAGATCACCAGCACTCGGCTGACTTCTGGACTGTTATACAAAGATTTGCGAGTCTAAATGGCATATACGCTAAGAGCATGCTACGTTTGACCATTGTCTTCACTCTAGCCCAACAGCCTGAGGGGAAACATGACCAAATGAGCATAGCCCAGCGGGAATCTTCTCACTTCCTTCCTGAGGGTACGGGATGGTGTAAAGAAAAAACCAAGGCATAAAGCAATCTATAGCGGAAAGGATATTAGGTTCGGGAGCTGGGTGGGTCAAACATCTAATAAGTGTCCAACGTAGTCTAAATAACTTGCCAAGAAATTCTCTGAAGGGATTCAGTGCGTACGAATTATTATTTGGAACTAGGATGTTGATCTCTGACATTGATAGTCAGACTTCAGTGGTAGAAGAAAAAAGCTTTGATATCAAAGACCGTTTGGCTATTTTGCAGGACTTAAACAAAACAAGAAAAGACCTGAGCAACATAAAGTTGAAACAACAGCCAACAACCACTGAAGAACCACCACCTGTCCCAGCAAGACCTGTCTGGATTCCAAAAGTCGGGGATCTAGTCAGGGAAAAGATCGCGGTAAAGAAGGAATTTGGGCCTTCTTACAGAAAAGCAGTTCCTGTCTTGTCTGTCAACGGGACAAGATCAGTTGTACTACCGCCACTTGCTGGAAAAAAGGAGAACCGAGTTGTATCCATCGACCTGGTAAAACCACAATCATGTGGCCGATAACAAATAGTAGGCCAAGTGGACTCCCAATAAGTAGCAGAACACCAAGGTTTGCTACCAGTACAGAGGTCCTAACGAAGAGGCTCATCACATTCGAAACGCCTACAGAAGAACAACAAGGACTATGCAACAATGCAATAGAACTCAGACCTCTGAAAACCCAAATAAAAACATTTAGCAGAGACACACCAATCTATAATGAAGTCCCAAGTGAAAATGCAAGAAACAGTAATCCTGAAGCAATTGGAACAATTGACAGAACTGCATCCGGCTACTTCATAAACTTCGATGATTCCTCTGAAGGCTTCAGTGAATCAAAGACACAGCCATCATCAAAAACCTTTAAAGATAAAGCTAAAGAACTTTTGAAACAACTGAAAGAAACATATCTGATTTCCCCATGGATTGAATTTTGGGTGGGTTTTGGTGCATTTATCCTCATACTTTGGCTCATCATGTTAATGTTAATGTTATGGGAAATTGTATAGCGCACGGCTGCCCCAGCCAAGGGGCGTCCCGGCGCTACGAACTGACCAGAATGCAGAATGAAGGTGCACAAAGAAAACAGATTATTGGAAAAGATGGGTTTTGATGGCCTTTCTAAAGGCTAAAAGATCATGCATCCCCCGTATGGTTACAGGCAAGCTGTTCCATAGCTTGGCAGCAAGGAGGCTGAAAGATCGGCCACCAACTCTGGCAAGTCTAGTGCGGGGAATGATCACTAGATGTTGTCCCTCTGAGCGGAGAGATCTGCTAGGTGTGTACTCAGACAAGAGGGGACTCAGCAGTGGGGGAGAGGCGGTTTTGAGGATCTTGAAGGCTAAACATAGAGCCTTGAACTGGATCCTTTTTCCCACCGGGAGCCAATGCAGTTTTCTTAAGGTTCCTGAGACTGAAGAATGGCGAGGAAGGCCGACCAGAGCCCTGGCAGCCGCATTCTGGACTCTCTGCAGTCTGGTGGTTTCGGCCACGTTCGCTCCCAAAAGGAGAGAACTGGCATAGTCCAGTCTAGAAAGGATCGTCGCCTGGACGATGAGCTGGCGGGTGCGGCAGTCGAAGAACTTCAGGAGGGGCCTGATGTTGCGTAAGATGCCGAAGCACGTGGCAGCCACTTTCTTGGTGTGGATGGTATATTTTAGAGCCGAGTCGACCCAGACACCTAGGTTTTTAACACAGTCTTTTGGCTTGGGGGGTGGGCCCAGAATGTCAGGCCACCAATTATCTCCCCAGGATGCGGTGTTTTTTCCCAAGAGGAGAATCTCGGTTTTACCGGCGTTTAATTGGAGAAAATTCGCCGTCATCCAGTTGGTGATGTCAATGAGTGTCTGTTTAAAGTGATGGGCTTCCAGACCACTGTTGTTATTCAAAGCCACCACCAACTGGGTATCATCTGCATATGATACCAGAGCCATTCCATTCCTTCTGGCCACCTCCGCTAATGGACGGACATAGACATTGAACAGGGTAGGGCTAAGGGACGAGCCCTGCGGCACTCCCTGTCCAATGCTATGCTCCTTCGAGATGTAAGGGGGGGTGGAGACTTTGAAAGACCTGTTAGACAGGAAGTCTCTGAACCATCCCAAGGCTGCCCCTGTGACTCCAATTTCCTCCAATCTCATCAGGAGGACCTCATGTGACACCGTATCAAAGGCAGCACTGAGGTCCAATAGGACCAGTGCTGCAGTGCCGCCGGCGTCAAGAATGGAACGCTTCATTGAGGGAAAATATGCAAAAATGGACACAGCAAGTCAGAAAATCAACTTGATCCTCAAACCACACACATCTTCACACATCGAGAAAAGAGAACTTTCTTCAGTCAACTTCACAGCCAATCCGATACCGGGTGGGGTAGCCTGGGACAACACTGACTATGAAATTTATGGTCCGGTCGAAATCCTGAAATATCCACACCAAATTAAGATCTCCTTGAGTGACTTTGTAAAACCAAGCTCATTTGCTGATGATTGGGACTTCGAAAGCATTAATAATATGATGTCTGACTTAGTAATGTCTGCTAAATTTACCAAACATGATTATTTGCAGGGTTCTACAAATTATGATAGTATGTACTGTTATAACCACTATGGTAACCATTTTTTACATAGATCTGCACAACCTAGAAATGTTTTAAATTATAATCAATGAGAACATTGTGCAACCCCTCCAAAAGGAAGCTCAAGGACCTTCTATGACAAATATTCATACTTTTCAGGTTTTAACACAAGTAATGCTGAAGCTATCTATTTTAAATTGTCAAACAAGACAGGGACAAAGACCATGATAACCAACACAAAATTGATATATTCAGACTCATTTTTTGAACAAATGAATACTTTTGGTTTTGATTATTGGGACAAAAATGTTGAATTGAAAAGTGTTTGGGGTACAAAAGAATGGCAAGTGCAGGGTATAGAATCTTTGTTTAGAGCCTGCATGATCCCAGAACAAATGATATTTTTAAATGACACTGTTCAACAAACTACCTGTCTTGGCCTAGCCAAAATCAAAGACTTAAATAAACCGTCTATTCCAAAGCCAACAATGCTCAGCAATAGCTCTACAGATGAAGAGATAGACGTAAATTATGTATTAAACCAAAACAGAACACATCCTGATTGGAAACAATGGTTGATCTGGCCCACAGATACTAATAACTGTCAAGACAGATTCCTGAATAAAACACAGGGGTTCAAAATGACCAGGCCAGACCCTAGATATCCTCAAAGACATCACCCAGGGATAATAACAACCTACAGTGTGGGCAAAGTATGCCTTCAATGGCTACAAACTTCCACACTGGCAGAAATTAAGCAACACCTAACTTTACTTACTGATGGTGCTGACTTGCGTGATTTCATAATGGGACCACGCAAACAGCGTCAAAAACGTTTCATAGCAGCCTCTGTATATGCAGCATACAATGAGGCCTGGAAGGTTACTCAAATTGAAACAGCAGAGAGAATACGGGAAATTGACCGTATTAATTTGGAAAAATCACTTTCTGTAGTGGACAATGGGTTAATGACTCTGTCCTCCAGAATTTTTTCTTTGGACAGCATTGTGTCTTCAGCAATCGACATATTGTCGCAAGACTTACTGTTATTACAACACGGGCAGTCACAATTGCGCTCTATTGTACAGCTTGGCTGGACGTTACAAAATCTGCGTTCAGGCTATGTGCCTTGGCGTTTAATCAACACAACGTCACTATTCCAAATCTTTAACCTTACTGATAGACAAATCAGTATGGCACAAAAGGGTGCTGATTATACAATCCTGATTTACAACAAGGGGTGGTGATGGACAGAGTCTCTGAATTAAGCAGAGTACTCTCACCCAGTCAAGAGATCAGGGCTAGATCCAACACCGTTTTTTAGCTCATTGCACCATCCCAGTTTCAGAACCTGGCTGTATGCAAATTAGTCTGTCCCTGGCCCAGTGCATCATGGGAACAGGGCAGACCAGACTACAAAAGCCAATTCTTACACTGGGAAGGAAACAAGCTTCCGGGGACCGGTTTCTGCCATTTCAGGCGTCTTCGGCCCGGATTGCTTGAATCCTGATGGTGCAATGAGCAAGGGACTCACATCTGAGTATACCCTTCCACGCTTAGGGTGGACAAAATAATTTACAACAAGGGGTGGTGATGGACAGAGTCTCTGAATTAAGCAGAGTACTGATCTTTGGACTGGGTAAGAGTGGTCTGCTTAATTCAGACACTCTGTTCATCACCACCCCCTTTTCTGAATCGTTTTTGGCCACTATAGGTGTGGCAGGGTATACTCAGACATGAGTCCCTTGCTCACTGCTCCTTCAGGATTCAAGCAAGCCGGGCCGACGAGGCTGAAATGCCAGAAACCGGTCCCCGGTAGCTTGTCTCCTTTCTGGTGAAGAATTGGCTTGGTAGTTTGGTCTGCCCTGTTCCCATGATGCACTGGGCCAGGGACAGACTAATTTGCATATAGCCAGGTTCTGAGCTGGGATGGGGCAGTGAGCTAAATAACGGTGATGGATCAAGCCCTGATCTTTGGACTGGGTAAGAGTGGTCTGCTTAATTCAGACACTCTGTTCATCACCACCCCCTTTTCTGAATCGTTTTTGGCCACTATAGGTGTGGCAGGGTATACTCAGACATGAGTCCCTTGCTCACTGCTCCTTCAGGATTCAAGCAAGCCGGGCCGACGAGGCTGAAATGCCAGAAACCGGTCCCCGGTAGCTTGTCTCCTTTCTGGTGAAGAATTGGCTTGGTAGTTTGGTCTGCCCTGTTCCCATGATGCACTGGGCCAGGGACAGACTAATTTGCATATAGCCAGGTTCTGAGCTGGGATGGGGCAGTGAGCTAAATAACGGTGATGGATCAAGCCCTGATCTTTGGACTGGGTAAGAGTGGTCTGCTTAATTCAGACACTCTGTTCATCACCACCCCCTTTTCTGAATCGTTTTTGGCCACTATAGGTGTGGCAGGGTATACTCAGACATGAGTCCCTTGCTCACTGCTCCTTCAGGATTCAAGCAAGCCGGGCCGACGAGGCTGAAATGCCAGAAACCGGTCCCCGGTAGCTTGTCTCCTTTCTGGTGAAGAATTGGCTTGGTAGTTTGGTCTGCCCTGTTCCCATGATGCACTGGGCCAGGGACAGACTAATTTGCATATAGCCAGGTTCTGAGCTGGGATGGGGCAGTGAGCTAAATAACGGTGATGGATCAAGCCCTGATCTTTGGACTGGGTAAGAGTGGTCTGCTTAATTCAGACACTCTGTTCATCACCACCCCCTTTTCTGAATCGTTTTTGGCCACTATAGGTGTGGCAGGGTATACTCAGACATGAGTCCCTTGCTCACTGCTCCTTCAGGATTCAAGCAAGCCGGGCTGACGAGGCTGAAATGCCAGAAACCGGTCCCCGGTAGCTTGTCTCCTTTCTGGTGAAGAATTGGCTTGGTAGTTTGGTCTGCCCTGTTCCCATGATGCACTGGGCCAGGGACAGACTAATTTGCATATAGCCAGGTTCTGAGCTGGGATGGGGCAGTGAGCTAAATAATGGTGATGGATCAAGCCCTGATCTTTGGACTGGGTAAGAGTGGTCTGCTTAATTCAGACACTCTGTTCATCACCACCCCCTTTTCTGAATCGTTTTTGGCCACTATAGGTGTGGCAGGGTATACTCAGACATGAGTCCCTTGCTCACTGCTCCTTCAGGATTCAAGCAAGCCGGGCCGACGAGGCTGAAATGCCAGAAACCGGTCCCCGGTAGCTTGTCTCCTTTCTGGTGAAGAATTGGCTTGGTAGTTTGGTCTGCCCTGTTCCCATGATGCACTGGGCCAGGGACAGACTAATTTGCATATAGCCAGGTTCTGAGCTGGGATGGGGCAGTGAGCTAAATAACGGTGATGGATCAAGCCCTGATCTTTGGACTGGGTAAGAGTGGTCTGCTTAATTCAGACACTCTGTTCATCACCACCCCCTTTTCTGAATCGATTATACAATCCTGAGCATTGAGAAACTCGAAAGATTACCAGTGACAATGTCAGAACGACCTGTCAGTGAATGGATAATACATGGGATAATAAATATTCCAATCTCAACCTTCAGGTTTCAATACTGCCAAAAATATATACAGGCTGGCATGTACGAGAAATTGGGAAAGGGGTACCTTAAAACAACATGGAACCTGCCCTATTCACATGCATGTGTCAGTAATAAAGGACAGAAAGTGTTTCTTAGTGGCAACAATTGTGCGATGTCACTAAGTGGCACACTTCTGTGTAACGGAATTAGTTTGCATGGAGCCTGTGAAGGGAATTCATACAACCTTTCATGTCACCAGCAAGGCGCACCTGCAACAGAAATAGAACCATTCTTTCAAAGACTCTATAATGGGAGTTACATTCTAATTGTAGACCGCAGATGTTGTAGTCTTATGCCCGGGACTCCTTATCTAGTAACTACGACTGCGAAGGTCAAGTGCTGTGGACGCTCATTGTTCCCCAGCTCCTTTCCAGACAGGGAGGCAAGGGCATGGCCCAATTAGAAAATTACTTCTATTCGAATAGATACTTTACGCAGAATGAAAACAGTGCTTCTTCAGACGCCTACAAGGCTCACGTCATCAAAAGAAACGTATGATCTACAAGTCGCAAGGACGACTGCAGAGATACATTCATTGTTATCAACTAATTCCCCCATACATTTCGCGGAAATTCTAAACGAAATCTTAAATATTTCTGATACCAATGGGGTCTCAAAGGTATTTAAGACAGTATTTTCGATGGCATTAACACCATTCAAAGCCATACTGGGTGTTTTTCCAGATTTCGTCCATTCGATTTTTGGCGGACTTCCCCTGATCTTGGGACTAATTGCAGGAATCCTATTCTTAGTCCTTATTTTTCGTTATGGCAACCCATGTCACAGACAAAACTCTTGCGACAAGGGAAGAAACAATCCTAGCCATTGGATACCGGGACCGGATATCAAAAATCCTGGGACTCTCCCGGCTTAGAGACCTGAACATGACTTGGTTTCTATCATTTCAACCAATGTGGCAAAGATGTGTTTTACCTGTATTAAGGTGTCTGCTATGCGGAGAAGAATGCGTGTTAGACACCTGTCTGACGCTACAATCGGATGCGCCAATGGATGCAGAAACATTGTTGAGCCCGATCAAGGTTCATGCTTTGTGCTGCCCTCAAAGGCTACCAATCCTGATGACGGCATTTGTGGAAGCTTCACCACTACGATTGATGGGTAGTGAAGTTCAAGATGAAAGCAGCATCGATCAGGTACGACCTTCTGTCAGCAAATGCGAATCAGAATGTCAATGGAGACAATCATGCGCACGAATGCATGATTACACCTATATCCGAGTGTGAAAAGGTCACGGTCCCTACCTTAACGGGGAGGCATCCTCGCGCGGGGGCGGGCTCGTCTAACCCAGAATGTGCCTTGTTTCCTCTCCCTAGGAGTTCTTCCGTCTCTCATCCTCTACAGGTACGCCAGGGTTCGAATACGGAAGTCGGGAACCCGGAAGCAGTCCTCCCTGACCCCGGAAGTTCCGGCCCCGGCTACGCCCCGGAAGGTAGAAAAACCATCGAACCTCAAGGAACGGGGTTCCAACCCGCGGACTCGTGGCAGGAGACAGCAAGGACGGAACCGGAGCGGAGAGAGAGAAGTGAGGAGAACGAAAGCCGAACTGAAGAAGAGGAGGAGGACGCCGACGGCGACGTGTGGACTGAGGACTGGTGGAGTCCCCAGGAGGTGGCTGGAGAGCGGCCGCAACTCACCAGGGAGTTGCGGCGGGCCACGTGAGTAACCACCATCCGTTTCCGTGTGCCTCTTGTAGATAGTTGTAAATAATTGTAAAGCCGCACAACCCTGAGCACCATAACACTATAAATATATATATAGGCCCCGTTCACACAGAGAGCACCCTGTCACCCCTTTTTCCCCCCTATCCTTCGGTCTCTTCCACCTCCCCATCCTACCCTCCCTCACTATCACCTCTTCCGTAGCCTCACGTCCCGGTGTCGGTGGCAGTTATCACTGCCGAGAGCGACAGACTAACGGCTCTGTGTTTTCTCTCGCCCCAAACCTCCGAGGCCCACCAACGAACATCCCAGACACGACGGAGCAGCTGAGAGAGACGACGCACACCGCCCGGACGACGTCAGCCCAGCAGTCAGAAGCCGTCCACCACCTTCCCGACCCACCTTCTTCTCTTCTCCGGACCCCATCAAGGATCCCCGTGGCCCCCTTCCTGTGACTCTGTTTCCTCTGGACTGTGTCAACAATAAAACCACTTAAACATAGCGCACTATATCAGGCCTCCCCGCTTGTTATTCCGGCCCGCCGAAGCCCACACTCCACACCGAGTTAGTGGAACTTTCCCAGGAAGCTGTTGACAGTTTTTTCGAAAGCCTAAATGATATGATGTTCTCGCCAGAACAGAAATAGAGACTTTTGAACAAGCTCGCACACGGCGTTCCCTGAATTCGGCCTTCAACTTTAAAAATAAAGTCACATGAACAATTTTCCCTCCAGTTCACGGACAGCAATTTTTCAGCAGCCCCAGAATATTTTTGCATATTTTTCGGGACACTATCTTCTGCTTAAAGTAAGAACTATTCTTAGAGAACTAAGGTTTCTAAATTTTAGATAGCTTATAGTCATTAGCTGCCCGCTGGTATGTTCATTGTTATTATATTCTGTGATGAAATGGTCTCGAACTTTTCTTCTGTATTAAGAGCCATTTCATGTGTAATTCTCATATACAAAATAGCAATAATGTATACAAATGCGATTACTTTGGCATTATTCTACAGCTTGAGTGCATACAATACATATGACTGCAATTTTTCCGTATATTTGAAAATTTCAAAATGCATTTATGTATTTTGGGGTGGTAAGGTATACACTATACTCTATAGTATGTTGTACTATGTTATACTATGCATAGATTAGTAAATATGACCATAGTTAGCGTGGAGTGGGTGTGATGTATTCCTATAGGTCCTATTCCTGACCCTATTCTGGTTAGCAAACTAACAAGTTAACTAAGTAATCAGCCCATGAGGCAGAAAACCCCCATGATGCAGATACCGTTATCTGACGCAGTCACACTACGGCACAGGAACGTGTTATCTGATTAGGTCATAACGCTTGCGATCTAATTAGACAAGCGATATTCCTCCAGCCCCTGATAAGGCATACGGAGTTCTCATAACAAATCAAACCTATGACAACCTGGGCAAAACCCTGCGGCCATTGTTTTGATTTCACCGAGAACTTCAGTAAAAGAATGTGCTAACGAGCAAGTCGTATGACATCCTTATTGACGTATCTATGTCCATCCTTACGTCAATCTCGGCACCTTAAAGGTATAAATATTACCGATATTGCCCTATGCAAACACACGCGTGGTGACGAGACGGAGCAGCCATACTTGCCGAAGCGAAGAGCAGAGCAGACCACGCTGGCGCAGCCCCGCCTTCCTGACGCGCTGAGAGAAGCTGCTTTCTCCTGCCGAGAAATCCAGCACCGGTGTTTCTGGGTAGCCCTCGCAGGCAGCCTGGAATATCGAGACCAGAGACGAGAGATACCATCCCTCATTCAACCTAGATTCCAGGTACAGAACTGAATAACCCCTCACAGAGAATTCTTTAGTTATTCACTTGGCAAAAACAAACTTAACTTAAACTGTAACTTTCTATTCCCGCCCACGTATTAGACTTAGGTCAGGTACACGGGGTAGGCGTATTTATAAACACCAGTTGAGTACGTTTAGTCAAATGTATATGTGTATGTAATATATTTTATTCATTTTAAACATCTTATGGCTTAGAAACCATATCAATGTTTTTACAGTATTATTTTATACTATTGCTTTTAATGTATGCACTTTACTTAACTATAAGTATTGCAATAATATCGATCCATTTCTCTTGTATGAGAAAAGAGACTGATCAATAAATAACACCTTTTTATTGAACACGCCCGTCTCTTCCTTTTCTCTACAATCTGATGAGACTAAGAATGCACGTACTGACTGAGTAAAATAAATTGCCTTTTGTTCACACGACTCTCGAGATATACTCTTGATTAGGGGAGAGCAAAGTTGTCATGTTCTATGGTTGTCAGAAACTAAATCCCTTCTTGTCTAATCAGGGAAGTTAAGTCCTCCTTGAACATTCGAGAAAGTTTCTAGTGAACTCTGAGCTAAGCTGGCAAACCCAAAACTTTAAGTCTAGTATCGACAGTAGTAGACCTAGTTAATGTCTGGTCTAGGCCTTTACTGCTGTAGGTATTATTCCAATGCGCAGAGCCTATTGGGATGATAGGAACTACACTACAGTTTAAAAAATACATATCTGTTTGATTAAAAGAATCGTTAACATTAAAAATTAACAGTTTTAAAAAGACATTTTCATTTAAAATGGTTGGGGAAACCAAACTTTCAAAGGGAAGGATTTATACAAAAGTGTATTATCATGGATCAATATCACATAGGCCATTGTAACGATTTCCTAAATTTGAGCAATAATTTTAAAAACTGTTCCATGATACGTATGACATCCCTATCCTCTAACTCTTGTAGGCGCTCAAATGCGTCTTTGCAGGACCTCAAGCCCCATTTCTTTAATAAAGGTCTCAATAAGGATTTCCTTGGGGTCACATAGTATGTACAAAATAATATAAAATGGATGTTAGATTGAGTAGAAATATCGTCACATGGACAGGGGCACAGATTTCGGGACCAGTCATTACACGAAGGGAATGTTATAAAACGAAAGAAAGAACCCAATCTGAACCTAACAAGCAACATTCTGGTATAGCAGGAAAAGTCAGTAGAAAGATATCATTGAAGCCCCTTTTTAGGGATAATCCTTTGATAGACCTGGAGTGTTTTATTTAGTTTTTGATTATCCCATCTTTTGGTTTCCAGGTGATCCAGTAGGATCTTTCTCAGATTTTTCCTTGAAATATTTTCCTGAGTCAAAGGGTCGTTGAAAAACTCTGGGCGACCAATGTCATAAAAAAAGTTTTTGACATAGGCCAACCATTTCGTATATTTTGCCCCCTCCTGTTTAAAAAATATCCAATGTTACTTCTCGGTTCAGAGCAGTCTCAGGGGTAGTCCAGATTTTATGCCACAGAAGAGGAGGCTCAACTTTGATTAGATCTGATATGAATGGCAGATCTAGCTCAATGTGCATCATATAGACAGATGTTGCTTTCGGTATGGCCAGGAGATACCTCAAAAAGCTATTTTCTGCTATTTGGATTGAAGAAATATTGTTGTCAATACCCCAAAGGCCAGCCCCATATATTGCTGTTGACACACATTTAGCTTTATATATAATAATGAGCTGTTTAACTGGCCTCCCTCCTATTTTTCCAGCAAAATCTCTAAGCCCCCCAATTGCTCTAACAAAGGCAAGTCTCCTCTTCTTGACTGCAGACTGCCATGTCACTTTCCTGTGAACACATATACCCAAGTATGTGAAATTATCCACTGTCTCCAGTCTTTGATCCTCAATGAAAATGGGACATGGGATTTTCTTTGTCCTCTTACTGCATACCATTGAAAAGGTCTTTCCAATATTCACTTTCAACCCCCTTTCATGCATGAAGGCAGTAAATGCGGTAACTGCTCTCTGCAGCCCCAATCTTGTTTGGGAGAGAATAGCCGCATCATCGGCATATAACAAGATTGGTATGGCTTGGCCTCCCACTTTTGGGTAATCACATTCTATGTTTTTCAAGTGCTCACCAATTGCATTTATATAGAGGGAGAAAAGCAGGGGGGCGAGGATGCACCCCTGCCTAACCCCTCTATTAATGGTAAACCTTGGCGAGCACTCTCCCTTCGGGCCAAACCTCACTCTGGCACCGGCATCTCTATACAGCTTCTTGATGAAAAAAAGGATTGATGGATCCATCCCTAGGTGTTCAAGAATTTTCCATAGTTGTTCGTGGAGGACACAGTCAAAAGCTGAACTTAGATCTATGTATGTTACGTATAGGTTTCCCTTCTTTATCTCCACGTATTTGGACATAATGAGCTGTAAATTCAGGATCTGTTCGATTGTGCCTCTTCCAGATCGGAAGCCAAATTGAAGTTTTGAGAGTATATCCTTCTCTTCCATCCATTTTTCTAAACGTTTCAGAATAATACGGCCCGCAATCTTCATTGAAGAATCAAGCAAGGAGATAGGCCGATAACAAGATGGTAAATGCCTATCTCCTTTTTTAAAGATAGGTATTACTATGGCCTTGGCCCAGGATGGAATATGGCCCGAAGCATTCGCGGAGTTCAGGACAGAAGTCAATATTGGGGCCCAAAAGGCTATTTCTGCCTTGAAAACGTCTGCTGGGATGGAATCCGGACCGGGTGCCTTCCCAGTTGGGCTCTCCCTTATAGCCAACTCCACCTCCTTACACGAGAATAAGATGTTGGGATAGCTTTCACTCAGAGACCTTGTATTAGGGGGAGGAATGAGCTCCGATGTTATACTTTTTGATGGCGTCGGTTTACTGTATAGTTGTTGAAAGTAAACCGCCCATGTCTCTCCATCAATCGCAAGGTCCAAGCTCCTCTCAGGCATTTTTACCCAAGGAAGAGGGGTATTTATGAGTTTCCAAAAAACTGAATGGTCACGATTTTCACAAGTTGACAGCAGGGTCTGCCACGCTTCCGCCTTCAAAGATTTTATCCTATTTTTGATGGCTAGGCGATATCGGAGTCTGGCCTGACGTATCTCCATGATTGGCTTCGGTGTTATACGCAGTACGTTCTTCAATGATTTTAAGGCCCTGGAACAGTTTTTATCATACCACCCTTTACGGGTGATCCACCCTGGCTTAAACTGTCTTGTAAGTAGTTGTTTTAGACTGACTTGTATTTTCAAAAAGGCTTCAAGAATGGAATGTGGCTGTTCAGTCAAAGACAAACAAATATGTACCTCCTCCCACCTCATCTTCAGTAAATTTTTAAGAAGACTAGCCGGATTGATTTTTTCCCATTTAATGGTATAACCATTAAGAGCCCCCAATTTGATGGGTTGTTCATAGTTTATTTTGGGGTGATTTTTTATATTAGTAAGAGAGGGTAGCACAATGGATAAAGCCAAGGGATAGTGGTCACCGTATAGGTGATCAAGAGTGTCCCAGAAAGATATTAATAGGGCATGCATCTTTGAAAAAAGAATAAAATCAATAGTAGAGTTTGCTGCTCTGCCATGGAAAGATGGTTTAAATGATCTTGGAGGGAGAGACAGATCATTTGCAAAATCTAGGTTAAAGGAAGCCATGAAATTATTTAGTGGCTCCCCTATTTTTGAATATGAAAAATGGTTAGAAATGACTTCATCGGATTCAGTTTCCTGTGTGGGGGAGAAGTCACACATACCCCTTGAGACATTTTGGCAGATGTGACAATTAAAGTCGCCCATAAACGCTGTCACACACTCACCCCCACATGATTCTGTAATTGATACAACGGCATGGTGTAAGTCCTCTAAGACTTTCTCCAAATGCTCTGAGGGCATATTATTATAGAAATTAATAATTAGCAATGTCATGGATGAGCCAATATCCATGACAATTATTTGGTAAGAAGCCCTGAGTACCTTTTTCCGGATCCTATGCCCTACTGCAACACTAATGTATATACACAGGCCCCCCCTATGTCTACCCTGCTTACTCGCTATCGCTGGTGAGTGAAAGGCCTGGTAACCCAGTAAATGTATCGGGGTAAGCACCCAAGTCTCCTGAAAACACAGGACTGAGTAAGAATTTACCACATCCAGCCAAGCCGGTTGAACAATTTTCGAGGAGATTCCTGCCAAGTTCCAACTAAGGATCTCCATCTTGGGAGATGATTTCCCCTTTTCCACATGTGTAGACAAGGTATTTGTGAAGGTTGGCCGGGCTGTTATGGGCGATGTATTTACTAAGACCTTATTGTTTACCCCATTCAACATCCCTTTTACTGGATTACTACAACCCAAATGACCCTTTATGGGGGATACTTTCGAAATTATGCCAGGTGCTTTCTCCCCACACGGGTAATCTTCTTTCATTGGCGAGAGTCATTCTATGTCGTCCAGACCATTGAGTGGCTCATAGAAATTATGACAGGGAAAATTCCAAAAGGGAGTTAATGGTGGAAAACCCTGACCATAACCCACAGAGTCATATCTAGAAATCGGGGTAAATCTATTTTCCCACATAGTCTCTCTATCGTGGTAGGGGTTATGAGGTGGAAATGTATTTCCCCTGGCTCCATACCTTGAAGGGTACATGTTTTGGGTTGGTCTTCTGTACTGTTGGAAGGAGAGATTGTCAAAAAGAGGTTTAGGTTTGGGTTGGTGTAATTTTGGGGGCATTAAAGCTTCAGGGTAAAAATATGATAGTGGTTTAGGTGTAATCAGACCACTATTAAAATCTGAAAACCAATCCCTGATATGTATGGGGACTCTAGGGTCTCTAAATGTAATAATTATTACGTCCCCCTCTATATCTTTGGGACGTATACCCACCCAGTTTGTTCTTCTCACCGTGATGATATCACCATTTAAGTGAGGTGGTAGTGGCCTGTTATTTTTAAGCCAATATATGACCCTATTTTTAAGACTGGTCTGATTTTCGTATGCTCCTGAAGACGGTAATGGCGGAACCCCCGTTAGAACAGTAACATTTTGTGACGCAGCTGGGGGTAAGTCCACATTTCTTTCACGTGGTGGTCTTTTAAATTTAGGATCAGCTTTATTCATGCCCAAGTTGGTTTTTGAAATCCCCATTCTTGCAGAATCCATAAGGGAATTTATTTGTGCGGACTGTGCCCGTATGTTTGGAATCGATTTTTGTTGAACAGATGGAGCTTTAGTAGCTGGCCTCAAAGTAGCTGAAGATGTTCGTTTAGTTGGAGTTTTTGATCCCTTTATGGGTATGTTCTCCTCGTTCTTTTTCCCCACTTTAATCATTTTCTCTCCATCTTTCAAAGTAGGGGCATTAACTGGATCCTTGTTTGTTGGAATGTCTTGAATAGAACATTCTATGAGGGTGTCTAATTGGATTCCTATTCTCTTCACTCTCTCTACTATTGGAATTAATAACGCTTTCACTAGATGTTCCATTGCGTCAACAAAATCTTTTATAGATGGTGGGACTTGAGAGGTCAGAGTGTTTCTAGCTACATTCGGTGCACCTTCTACTATTTGGAGTAATTCTTTCCTAAGTGCATCTTTGGAGGGCATTAATTTATGTGCAACGGTGTCTGCCTGAGCCAGGCCTCTTTTTCTACGTTTTTTTGGGGGCGGTTGAATAGTTGCCTGTTTCCTTTTAGAGTGGTTTAAGGGGGACACAGGTTTAGCTAAAATAGGTATGGGAGGCACTGGATGGGATTGTTTTCGCTGTTCAGCCACCGCGGGTGTTGGAACTTCCACTGTACGTGGTCTTTAATCCTCAATGGCCTTAGGTGGATTAGGGGTTACAAGGTCTATGGTTGAATTAGTGCTGGGGAGGAGTAGCTCAGGTGTATATGAGGCAGATATATTGTTTTTGAGGGGCGAACAGAGCTGGAATATTAAGGGGATATTGTCCGTATTGTATAGCTCAGCATCTATATTTTCCAGGGTTAGATTTTCAGAGTGGACCTCAGAAGAAACTTTAGAGCAAGAGTCTAAAACAGTGTTTTTAAGATGCTCAATGGATAGTCGACGAGCAACACGGCGCTCTGCCAACGCCAAGTCTCTATCGACTTCAGCAGTAGTTTTAAAAAAGAATTTGTCCAAAGGGCCCAAGACGGAGACCCCTGCTGTTGGAGTAAGGGCATCTGCAGCATTCATAGCCATGATTGATGGTATATATTTGAATGGTTTGATGTAGATAAATCACTACCCACCTACAGAGCAGCACACGTTAAGGGGATGGCCAAGCCGAGCCTTGTCTGGCCTTTGGGGGGCCGTAGAGGGCCCGGCCTTTGCCCGGGCTTTGCTCCGGGCGTCCCGCTCGCGTCCCGCGACGCTGAGGGCTCGCTGAATTTGTAGCCCCTCCTGGCGCATGTAGCGCGTCAGGGAACGCGCCGCCGCAAAGGCTGCCGGGATTTGAAGTCCCGGAGCGGCGGTGTGCCTGGTGAGGCGGTAGGTGTGGTCGTTTGGCGTGGAACTGTATGGATCTTCAGGCTGCCAACTCCTCTTGTGCCTCGATCCTAGTATTCACCCAGGTATGGTTTTTGGACCCCCTGAGTATATCTGTCACAGGGAATTAAATTTGCAATTTATTTGTGATTTTATTGGGACACGACCAGCGTTATTCTGGCTCTCCATTTGGAGGAATAAATCAGCCATTCGGACGCAAGAAATTATAAGCGACTGTCTTAACTGTGATAAAGGTATGGATATCCCCTGGCTCTCAGGAGTTTACAAGAGTTTATGTAGTGTGGATAAAGGCCACCTCTTCTTGGATCCTACCAGAATTGAGCCTAGTGATAAGAATGGGTTAAAATATGCATTATATGCACTTTACAACCTAGACAGGACAAAAAAGGAACTCAACAAATCGTCAGCCGCGGCTTACATGAATAATGAGCTGTATAGGCATCCATTACCACTTTACCTTACCTTGCCAATGTCTAATTGGGAAAGATCACGCCTGTTTCCTCTAAGGACAGGAACTGTAAGATTTTTATTATGATTTCCCTTGGGCTGCTGTTCAAAAACATATTGCAAACCATGTCCTTGCGAAGGAGTGAGCACTCAAAATGACATGCACTTTTTCTTCTCCTGCAAATTTTATTTAAAATATGTTAAATGGTTTTTAGCTCCGTATTTTAGGAAACATAGACCCCTTCCTTTGGGGCAGTCCCACTTGATGTTGCTTTCCCTGGACACTGAAGAATTAGTCTTTCTCACTAGCACTTTTTTGAGACTTATTATCCGCATTCGTAAAATGATGGAAAATCCTTGAATACCTGTTTCATCTTAACTGCTATAATAATCTGTTGCCTAAATTCGGAAATTTGTAAATGTAATTTGTAGAGTTTTAAATGTGATTTTATGATATTCTGTATATGAGATTGCTTTTATGAATTTTTGAAATTTGAATAAAGATTTTGAATTGAATTGAATTGAACATGGACCTGTCTTAGAATCTGCAGAAGGACACGGTGTAAGGGATCAATAAGATCCAAGGAAAGTTAGAAATGGGTTCCTGATAACCAATTGACTGTACCATGTTCTATGTTCAGGTCTACGAGGCCCACATATGTTTTCCGACCAACTAGTAGTGATGCAGAATTCTGTTAGTCAACCATAGCAACAGAAAACCCTCTTTTCAGTCTCTCTCTACCACTAGCAACTCTACAGAAGTGTTTGAGATGATCCGCTAATGTTCCAATCATTGCATTTCCTATACCAGTCCCAGTTTTTTGCTACACGATAGCAAAGGTAGCTTTTTTGCATTTGCATCTGATGAAATATGCTATTTTCTGGACATCCCCTTCAATTTTGAATCAGCATCCATGTTTAAATGATTGAGATCAGCTTTAAACAAAGTTATGTGCCGTTTTTGGAAAATAACTGACAAAGTGGGAGGTGCATCTGATGTTACTTACTTTGAGACAGGGTCGAATAAACATTGTAGTTATTTTAAACAATTGACTTCCAAGCTGCCTGATTGGATGAGGCAGAAGCATTCACATTCTATCAAGTCTTAAGAGAAGCCCTAAAAAAATTCAATTTTGTAACTCATGACAAATAAGAAGAGTTGTGAGACAATCTTTGGAAATATCAGTAGTGAAAACAGCAGAAAAAGGCAACAGAAGAACCACAATCAGGGGGACATAACAAATTCCATTCGGAGAATAAGATGAAAAAGAGACACAACACATGATTATGTCTTCATTGTGGCAAGAAAGGTAATTTTATAACGGCCTCTTCTCAGCTGACAGAGAATGTACTTAGTCAATGCTAACTAAAGGACAAGTATTGGGCCGAGAAATTTCTGAAGTGTTGATTGTTGAGAGGGTTAATTTCCATCTTCATGTCCTGACTGTGACACCCACCCCCAGGGACGTCAGTCTATTTTTGACTCAGTGGATTCAGGTACTTCTGGGTGCTTTATGGATTATGTTTTCTAGGAAATGGTTGAGATTTCTTATGTCATGAAGAGAATACTTGAAAAGCTAATGGGAATTGATGGGACTACCTTATTATCTGAAGACTTTTACAAGGGATCAATCCCTCAGTTCCTGGCTACTTCAGCAAGCCATGTGAAACAGATCAAATCCAATTTTATCAATATCTAATTTTTCCCCATTCCATTGGGCACTCCTTGACAGAGAGTAAATAATCTACAAATCAATTGGGAGTTGAATCAATATGATTTGACATATTGCCTAAGACATTGGTTGCATACGGAGTTACAAAGAATTGGGTTATGTTACTTTACATTTACCTCTACCAGTACTAGAGAAGGTTACAGCCTGATGAGAATTGCTGTTCGATGTGTAGGAAACAACATGCAATACATGTTATGGATCCTTTGAATATCTGGTCATCCCATTTGGCTTATGCAATGGTTCTGCAGCATTTCAGCCTTTTGTAAATGATATCTTCAGAAATTTGCAATACATTTTTTACGATGGTCTATCTAGATTACATCCTCCTTTATTAAAACAACCTGAAACAACATCAAGAACACGTTTGAGAACTCCTCATTTTACTGCTGTTGGAAAATACTTCTTTTTGCGTGGTCAAATCTACTTTTGTCTATATTTTTTTTAGTGGTTTTTGGATTATGCCCATTAGGACACTGCTGAGCAGTACCAAATGTATGTACTCTGACCTCTAAAAATATGACATATTGCTATACTGGCATATTTAACTTACCAACAGGTCCCTTGAATATGATACAAACTGTACCCAGGGCCTGTAAGTTCAATGTCATTAGTGGACTACAAAATAGATTGTGCCGCTAGAGTGACTATTCAAAACATAACCGCAGGTCTACTACTGTAGCCTGTCTGTAAGGTTTTAAAACTGCAACTTCAACCAGCAAAAGTACACCATTTTGCACGCCTAAATTCTCCTTTCAATATCAAGAAGTAATTCCAAAGTAGGCCATACTGCCCATAAGGTAGCGTTCATGGTAATCAAGAGTAGGACATGTAAACGTTTAAGTTTAAACATGTCTTACAGCACAAGCTCCTAAAAGCTATTTTCACTGAAACAAGGATAGCGGTTCCATTGAAAAGCAATGGTTTACATTATTAAAATTAATAAAGTTATCTTCACCTAAAAACCTGCAAAAAAGTTGGTTCTTTGACCTCTAGAAATATATAATACAAACACAATTCACTGGAAAAGTAGGGTTTGTACTAAATATTTTACAAGGTACTTTCAAAAAGTCAAATTTATCTGTCTAAAATCTCTATATGTCCATTTGCAGGAGCTCCCAAATGTCACCCTCAATTAAATAGCTCCTTGTTGAGGTGGGAACTTGCTCCCAGGGCTTAGACAAAGCCCCACTCAGGCAACAACCACATTCGCACCAGGGTGAACCACAAAGGTTACTAAATTAACATGTGCCTTACCCTCTCGTAGCATGAAGAAAAATCAGCTAGGCTTAACTTAGAGGCAATGTGTAAATTATTTATGCAGTTTTAAAGTTTTCAGCAAAAATGGCACCCAAAAGCACAAAGCGCCATTTGTGGTCATCTAGTCGTTCTAGACTGGGGAAAATTCACATGTTCGGGCCAAGCTCAATGGAGTGCAGGTTGTATTTAGGGACCATGTAAGTCTTGCTACAAAAATTACCTTCTTAAAGTCCAGGGCAAAGAGTTCTGTTTCACATGAAGGAGTCTCCTGGAGGGGGGGGGGGGAGCGGGGATGGTCACAAATGGTCATCTCTGTAGTGTGAAGAGCAAGCTGGCATCGTAGACTGTCATCACTGTAGTGCAACGAGAGCTGGTCAGCTGTCATGGACGGGCATTGTTTGAGCTTTGCGTTGACAGTTACCACAGGCTGTCGTTGCTGTAGTGCCAATTGGAGATCTTGTGTTTCTGGTCATCGTCAGGAGTCCCTTTAGCTCATAGAGCAGGTCTCTTCACAAGTGCCGACGTATCCGTCTGAAGGGTCATTTTCACTGTCACGATGAGCCCAAACCTCTGGATTTTCTCCTTTTCTTGCAGAGGAGCACACCCTGATGTCAGACAAGGGTCCAGGACCTGGGGACATCCACTTGGGGGTCAGGGGCTCACTTCAACAGAGGCCAGCAGGTCTGAGGCAGGTCCACGCAAGTCCAGGTGCAGTAGGTCAGTTGCGAGAGACCTCTGCAGCTTAATGTGTTCCTGTTGCTCATATAGGAGGTCAGCTACCAGACCCTTGGATTGACACTGCCAGGGATAAAGGAAGCAAGCCATTCTTTCTCCTCAAGCAGCTGGACAAGCCTCTGGTGGCAGGGCAGCCCTTCATCTGTAATATCCACCGGTCCAGGAGTGTTCTGATGAGATGGTCTGAGGTCCAATATTTATACGTGCTGCCAGTATTTTTATGGGGGGGTTCCCTGTCTGAACTCCACAACTGGTTCTGGATAGTTCCTCCCTTTCCCATGTCAAGACTCCAAGAAGTCTGAGGTGATAAAAGTCTGGGGTCAGGTTCATATGGTGATAGAGGCAAGCCCTTTGTATGCATTCTTAATGGGGGGCCCATTAACAGGCCTGGAGAGCTGGAAACTCCTAGTAGCCCTCAAAAACGTTTTTAAAAGTAGGATTTTCAAATTGAAACCTAAAATACAACTTTACAATTAAAAGGACTTTAAATTTAAATTCATGTCTACCTGTTTTCAATCCAACGTTAGTGCTTAATAATTGAACTAGGGTAACCCAGCATTAGCCTAGGGGAGAGATAGGACTTAAAGTAGCATAAATTCATTATGAAGACATATACAACTTAAACAAACATGTCCTACTTTTAATTGCAACACACCCGCCCCTATGAACCTTTAGGGCCTACCTTATAGGTCACATATGTATTACAAAGTATGGTTTATGTCTGGCAAAATGTTTATGCAGCCAGGTCAAAATGAAAGTTTTAAACTGCACTAAAGGCTGCACTGGCAGGCCTGAGACATGTTTTAAAGGGCTACTTCAGTGGGTTGTACTGTTGGTGCTACAGGCCCAATAGTGGTATTTAATTTGCAAGTCCTGGGTACATGTAGTATCATACAAGGGAATGTGCCAATCAGGTGCAAGCCTATATTAACATGTTTTAGTGAGTGCGTTCACGCACCTTAACACTGTTTAGCAGTGCTAAAGTGCACAGAGTACTAAGCCCAACAGAAACAAATTTAGCAAACAGGAGGGGTGAAGGTAAAATATTTGGGGAATATCACGCCAAGGATGTTTGGTCTACCTGATATCATGCTCACATGAGGCCAGCTAGGAATACAAACTCCACAATACCACAAGTCAAATGTATGCTACAATATGTTCAAACAATCCAAAAAGTACCACATAATCATCTACTACAAGACAACATTCAGTAACAAAAGGTTTGCAGACCATCTTCGAAAAGGAGAAGTGGGCTTTCAAAGAGGTGGGAAAGTGTGTCTATCAATTAAACATCTAACGATTCCAGGGTCACTCACATTCCAAATTCACTCCCAGATTTGTTGTTGCCTACAAAATTGTTGGGCAGATTGGGTTTCAGCATTTCGATTGGCACTACCAGCACAAGGTATTTCATGTCTGTCCTCTTAAAAAGGCCATCAATAGCACCCCTTGTACTCCTCCGTTGTTGATAGACGGCTTCTCAGATTAGGAAGCTGAGGCACTCACTAACTTCAGATTACATCAGTGACAGTTATAGTAGTTAGTGGTGTGGAAGGGGTATCTTAGAGATCCTGGATACCCACAGATCATGCTCGTGCACCTAGATTATTAAGAAATATATCACAAATGCTTACTAAACACATTTAGTTGTGCATTATATTCTCAGGGAGGAAGATTTTCAGGGGAAGGATGATGTCAGTAGTAGGTTGAATTTTACACAGCAAATTTGTTGCAGAGTAGAAAAAGGGTCAACAATCTTGAGGGTGGTGTGGATACTGCTTGTTTGTAACAACCAGACCACATACTTAATTTCCCTCCCTTCCTAGTTATCAGCACTTCAAGGGTGAAAAGTGTCAGTTATTATGTCCAATTCTACAGGAAGCAGGTGCCAGAGAATGTATTGGATTGTTTCTTAGGTTTACAAACTTTTATTATAGATTGCGTTCATCTTCATTCCCGCACCTTATTTGTTTTCTCCTTTCTGGGTCCCCCTAGGTCAGGGTGCTTGATCCCACAGTCCTTGGGCTTTTGTTTTGTTTTTTTCCTCTTTGTTGTTCCTCTAGGTACTTTTCTTCCTCAGCAGTTACCTGTCTGGGGTCCAGTGGTCTCTGCCTAGTACCCTGGTCCTTTAGGGGATCAGCACATCACCATTCACCAGCGAAGAAGGTAAGCCTTCCTTTTGCTAATTCACTGTTCTATGTACATTTCCTTCAATTATTTCAATGTTGGAAGCAGTTATTCTCCTCTCCCACTGTAGTCAGTTACCCATTTCCTAATGCCAGATGAGAAATACCAAGAAATATGCTTTCTGGCATACGCCGTGATGTACAGCATGCAATTTATTCAGTTGCCTGTTTTCTCCTTTGAGTGCGAAAAGGATGGGTTAGTATCAATTTAGGAAGTGCCATGTTTGGAGGAAACAGGTGGAGGCTACTTGGTGGCTGAAGTTGACGATTGAAGCGGGACAGTAGATGTGGCTATCCTATACAGTAGAATCTCAGGTGCCACCAGCCCATTATATAGGTTCCGTTCTTCTTCTCCAATTACTGATCTGGCAATGCTGGTCTCCATTTGATACACCTCTCCATATTTGTTAGGCACTGTATATTCTTGAGAGTTTATTGGCCTTGGCCGGCTTGCTGACTCAGGTTAGATGTCTCCCTTCTTCTCTTCCTCCTTCAGCTATTGCTTTTCACTCCACATTCCCCATGAGGTCCACATGATATCCGCAGGCTCCTTCCAGATGTCTGGTTAGGAAACTATTCCATTAACTGGCACAGGCCACGCCTCATCATTGACAATCAACTTTGCAGTGTTATTGGAAGATCACCTGTGTGGGGCAATCAGAAAAAAAAAATCATGGAATTATATAATTGTTAGACCTGTCATCTTTAGGGTGGGCTTCCCCCAAACATTTTGCTTTTTGCCTAAAAAGTTTGCTGAATCTTTTTTCTGTTGGTCTTAGGACTTAGCGCTAAGGTGCATGTGCTTCTTCCCTAAACATGTGTGTAATTGGTGTATACATTATTGGCATATTTAATTTACCTGTAAATCCTTGCAAAGTGGTATACCATATAACCTGAACCTTTAGGTTGATACCTACTAGGCGGCTTGCAGCACTGATTGTGCCAACCACAGAAGTAGACTGTTAAACCTGTTTCAGGCCTTCTACTGCAGTGCCTGGGTATGCAGTTTACTGCCACATTGACTTGCTTTAAGTTTCTTGCCAAGCCTTAAACTCCCCTTTTTTACATTTTACCCCCCCCCCCCTAAAGTCAGCCATAGGTAGCCCTAAGGTGAGGGTGCTGTGTAAGTAAAAGGTAGTACATATACTTTTATGTTTTGCATTACCAGGTAGTGATAAACAGCTAAATATATCTTTCACAACTGGGAGGCCTACTTCTCTCATAGGTTAATATTGGAATGTCATTAATACACTTTTTAAGCTGTCAGTCCTGATCAGAGGGGAGTAGCCAGTTCATGTTTTATATATTTGGAATGGTAATGACAAATCCTACTTTCTGGTGCAGTTGGGTTTAATATTACTGTTTAAGAAATTCCCTTTTTAGATAGTGGACATTTCTCTGAAACTACTCTCTAATACATGTCTAGGGTGCGTGACAGCTACACTCTGTGCATTACCTCTAGATAGCGACAAAAACAGGACAGCTAGGTGTGTCTGAGTATCCATTTACATACACCTGCATTCTAATGGCCCTGCCTAGGCAGGAGTGAAGGGAGGGGCTAACACTTCATTGAATAGGCAGTGTTCTGTCCCCACAAAAAGGGCTGATTTGCCCCCAAAGATACCCTTGAGGACAGGGATGGATTGAAAGAATACTTGTACACCTCAAAAACCACTCTTTAATGTCACCGCCACTTCAAAGGCACTTTTTGGCATAAATACTGGGTCTCTGACTCCTTCAAATCAGACACTACTGGACTTGTAGCTAAAGTTCTGCCGAAAGAACCGTTGTGCTGCTTAAAGGACTCAAATGTACTGCTGATCTGGAAAGCCTGCTTTTCAGTTTGATGGCCTGCTGCCAGATGTTTTTTAACTCTGCTGATGGAGGGTTGGGCTCTGCCTTTTCTCCAAGTGTGCTGTAAGAGCTTGTTGGTTTGCCTTTTATTGCTTGAGATTCAGGGATATCCAAGTCTCTATCCATGCCCCAGTGCCTGTTCACTGGAAGTGGACACATATACTTTCAACATGGACATCAACGCATCTCCTGCCTGCGTGTAGCAGAACGTTGTTTTCATGCGCTAATGTGGGCCTTGATAATATGGGGGGTTGGATTCAGCTTTATGATCCACACCCCCATGTTAACAATGCCTAACGCCTGGTCGGAGCAGGCGTTGGGGGACCTGCGATAAATGAGTTTATTGCAGGTTTCTGTCTCCCAACACCTGCCTTGGTAATAGGGTGGTCCCACCTCCAACCACATTTTACATGTGGTTGGACATGGGAACGCCCACTTTGCATGTCATTAGCGATGTTTATCGCCGACATGCAAAGTGGGCTCGGGCCAGACTTTAAAGTGCCCTTGGTAATAGGGCTCTAGCTGTATGGCCGCTTTCTCGGCACAATTCGCCGAGAAAGCGGCGGTACAAGCCCTTGGTAATATGCCCCTGGGTGCTTGACACGGTTGTGGAAGTAAAATCAGTGCTTCCCTATCGGGAACTAACACTGCACCTCCAGGGCCAGATGTATCAGAACCATATATCGCTGCCACAGTAGCTCGGAGAGATTGATTCATCCCTCAACTGCGTGCAGAAACCCGGTGCATCACTCTGGGGAACCAATGCATCTAGGTCCAGTGACTAAACTTCAGAACTGTCCTATCGCCATCCCTGCGTGGAGAAGAATCGATGCATCCCAAAACTGCTGGATCTGCATCAACACATCTCACAGCACATCTCGCTATTGCGACCAGGAAAGATATTTTGTTCACTGAGGCCTATGTGGGTCCTGCATCTGGCCTGTGCTCCATTGGGTTTGGCCCGAGCTTTGGCTTTAACATGGTCCATCGCGATCTGAAGTAGCCTCTACAGCACTATTTGCTTCCAAGTGGTATTTTTACACTTAGGGGTCTATAAGGATGGAGGTCAATAAATCACTCTGACCGCCATTGTAGTGGGAAAACACCGTCCACTAGGACCGCGGGTAAACCGCCGGTCCAATTAGTAGGCTCCGCAGTTGAGATCTGATCGCACCAGTCAGATCACAGCAATTACCATTGCGGTCGTTGCTGCTGCCAGCAGCACCACTGCGATGTCCAAAGAAGCATGTCCCTGCACTGCATGGCAGGCACTGCACAGTGCCTGCCACCTGGTAGAGGGACATGATGGTACCCCCCAGTGCACCCACACCACCCCTACACTTTGAGGGTCCGCAATGGGCCCCCGGACACATTCTCTGCATACCTTTCCATGCAAGTGCCACCTCCGCGTAAAAGGCTGGCTACCGGCGACATCCTAATAATGCCGGCGGAGCCTGGCCCTGCACCGGCATGATTTTGGCGGTCCAGTTGTGGCAGGTGGTAAATATCACCCCCGCGGACGTCACCGTCATGCTAATGGGACCGGCGGTTTACCAGGTTGCAATGGCGGGTGGATGTCTGCTGCCGGTATGGCGGTATCTACCGCCGATCCGGTGTCGGACATCTGTCTGCCATCATAATAGACCCCTATATGAGTTAAAATTCATATATCAACCTGCACTTATTGGATTTTTTTCATCTTGGTCTTGTTCTGTTAAAAATATACTAAGTCTATTTTTCTAAACCTTTGTGGAGTCTTGTGGTTTATTCAGTGTGTTCCTGCGTGTGTGTTGGTGTGTGTGCGTGTGTTGCATAAGTACTTTACACACTGCCTCCTCATATAAGCCTCACTGCTGTTTGGCAAGCTACCAGAGGGTGAGCACAGGCTATCATTCAATTTGCACATAGCTTATCCTCACTAGAGTGGTTGTTCCTTCCTGTCTTGGGTGCATACCTCAGGCAACCAGGAATCCCAGTTCTAACAGCAATCATTTAGGTTCAGCTCTTGGCCCATTGCTTTGCTACAACTGTGGGTACAGAATTAATTTTCAGGGTTTAGAACTAAGTCCATGGCCTGATTATTGTGACACCCACAAAAGAACAGGACAATCTTACACAAAGCATATGAGGAGTATAAAAGCAATCACCCTTTGCTATGCAAGCTCTGGAAGCCTGAATTATATGTCTTAATGTCAATGCATTGTGTTACATGATTTGGTGAATGATGAGAGAAATATGTGTTGCACTAGGAGAATGAACATACACATGCATAGTGAGTCACTTGTATTTTGTTTGATTGCCTATTGTAGTTATTATGAAATAGCTGTGCAGTTGTGTGGGGTTACCATCAAGATATGGCTCCAAGCACATATTTCAATGTGCCACAAAATTAAAATGATGTGCCACAGGTTGCCTACCGTGCGCCAAGTATGGTGCTATCCTGCTACATGTGGTTTCTGAGAGAGTAAAACAATGACTGCAGTTGTCTATATTGGCATGCCTGTGAAGTGCCCGCTCAAATGCCAATAACCTCTCGAAGGAGCCTGTTGCCAGTAAGTGAAACACAGCAAGTACCTTGACACGGCATGTGAACAAGCAGATGCTTCTTCAGGTTTGAATAACTTATCCTACCAGTATATTAAAACGATACCGTATATTAGGGATTTTATTCAGGAATAGATATCTTTACTAATTCTGTTTTGAGCAGTGATATGTCTGACCACTTTAGGTGTACTATTTTCTCTAAGATTTAAAATGTGTAGGCCAAGGCTTGTATTCAGAAGTATATTTTAGGGGGGCATGGACATAAGCAGTGACTAAACATTAAAGGTAAGCTCAAAATGTGCATTCATTCCCACCTAGTGGTTGTACTATTACATATTGACCCACAGATTATCAAAAGATAAGTGCTTACCAGGAAGTATAGACTACTCATGAGATGGCTCCTCCCATCATAACCACAATACCCAAGCATACATGTACAGCAAATCCCTGGGTATCTAAGCATTTATTTGGACTATATGTATGTGTGTAGATATCTATTCCTATGTTTAAATGGTATAATAATTATGTTTATTAATATATAGATATTCTTTAGGTGTGCTTAACAAATGTACATATTACTTATGGTTATATTATTCTATGTATAACATGTATATAGGTCACTGCATAAATAAATAAATGTTAATCATAACTAACTACAATTGTTTCACTATTGAATTATTAAAAGGAAAAAAGAAATTAAAAATAAATAAATTAGCTTAAAGTTTAGAAATACTAGGACCTGGGTTTCTGGGTTCGAGTCTTGGTAATGACGCCAAACATCCTGTGATTCTGGGCAAATCGCTTAATCTCCTTGTGCCTAACAAAAAAAATGAATGTGTATCCTCATGTAACGTAACTGGTTCTATGTAAGGCGCTCTGATACCCGATTCGGTTCAGGTCAAGTTCGCGCTATATAAAACTCAGCAAAAAAAAAACTACCCTATTTCACACCCATTGCCTCTCTAAAAATATCCTCTACCTCCACCCTCTGACTCTTCCCAAATCCCATTCTACTACTATGATCTCCAAAATAACCCTTACTAGACTCTTTCCTCCTCTACCTCTCCTTACATCATCTCAAACCTCTTTTACTATTCGGATCTCCCATACAAGCCTTTCTAAACCCTTCCATCATGTATCCCTCCTGGATTCGTCGGATACCTCATCTCTCTCCCTAATCCACTTCAAGGATTCTTCCGTCCTCCACCTCTCCTTTCCTAATTCCAAATCACCACCTACTACTATGCGCTCCAAATAAAGACTTTATAGACTCTTTCATCTTCTATCCCTCCACTTTCCTTTTCAATACACCTAACAGACTCACATGTCCAACGCTCAAACTAATTTTATAATTCCATGTACTAATTCACCATTAATATTTTTTGGGTTCTGGAGTAATGTGTTACTTCGTGACAAGCACTTCAAGTCCTCGTCAGGGGTAGTAAGTGCTATATAAATGCAATTACAATTACTATACCTAACTCCACACATACAAATGTTGAAGATATATATATTGTGTAGGTACAGATTTGTGAAGTAAGCTATAGAAAATCTATACTTGCTAATCGGTCGATATTTTTGATTCAATTTCCTGTAGTTGATATTATGTGGCATCAATATTCTGTTTTCGATTTTCAGGGTACACACCCTATTTTTGTATGTGAAGGAATGCATGGATTTTTTTAAGATACATGTTAAGGCACACTCAATCAACTTTCCATAATCCAGCTTTGTATCCTATCAATTAGGTGGGAGTTAAAGTAGAGGGGTGTAAAGTAGGCTAATTTGCAGCTTTGTGCATTTTCTAAACTGTTTAAGCTTTGTGAAAGGCAAAGCTTATGAAGTTCTTTTTGAAAAAAACAAATTGCCTGGTATTAGCTCAGAGCAACACCTCTTAAATTCAAGTGTGGAGTTTTCTAATTCTACCCAACTTCGTAAATTAAGTGTTAATTTAACTCACCACTAAATTCAACTAATTTTACAGTGTTTGTAGCAAGTCTATCAAGATCATTTTTTAAATTAGTAGTGGACATGGTTTGTAAAATTTCTAAAATGTTCAAAACTATACAGAATTTCGGTTTAATTTTACAACGAAGTTGGGAAAGGCCTACAATGAATTTCACCATGAGGTTGTGACAAATGATGGATACATCAATTGCACTTGATGAAAAGCACCAGTCAAAACTGCATGGACTGGAAGCACGCTCCGACAACAGCATACACTACTCTTTGTTACAGGTAGATTTTGGAAAAGGTGATGTATGAAAGAAGCCTTTCCTTTGCCATTGACCAGCAAGACAGGTATGTGATTGTGTGAGCCAGAAATTAGTTGATTTGAGGACTGTGGCCTGGTTGGAACACTAGTTCAGTCTCCAACATAGGTGGGCAGGCAGCAGTACTACATCTAATGCTCTCAGTGATGATTTCATGGTTTGCATGTAAGATCCTGCCCTGTGATAACATCTCTCATTAGGGCTTCTTGCATGACACCTCCCATTTGAATGCCACAGAGTTCTCCACTTGCAGAATTTTGGACATTCACCACTCTTTCATATTCAGTACATTCCTAGCAGGAACTTCTCAAGGTAGCAAACTCTATGTGGCTGGGTGTAGTGAGTGGCACAGAGACCAGAAAAGATATTGTGCAGCATTTCCAGCACCCCACTAGCTGCACCGACAGGGATGAAAAATTAAACACTGTCACTGAAGTAAGTGTTATCATGTACTGCATACACCATGATGCATTTGGGAAAACTGAGTACTGGGATGTGAGTCAGTAGGATCACTGACATAACATCGATGGCAAAAATATCCCAATACACAAATATCGACACAAAAATATTGTTTGCCAAAATATATAAATCCTATCTTTAAAATGTAAACCATTAAAATATCGCAAAATAATTTAGATGTAAGAAATATCAATGTACAAAATATTGTGTTTTTTATATATAAAAAATAAAGTTAAATGTATTAAAGAATAAAATTAGCTTACAAAATATTTAGATGTAATATACATTTAAACTAATATAACAAATACATGTAATTATAAAAATGTAAACATACATATATGAAAAGTCATATAGAGTAATAATTAACAATCTTTTTAAAATGTTTTGAAAATTTTATAAATATATAAAAATGTAGAAATATTACCTACTAGCGGTCGCCAGTAGGTAGTTATAGTTAGGACCTAGTTACCATAGGAAAATCGCAACATTCTATTTCCAACAACTTTGGCGCCGATTGACGAATATTCGTGAAATTTTCAAAACTTATGGCCCGCTTTGGTACTCTCCTATCTTGGAGGTTTTGGGGTGATTCGGCAAGTGGAGACCGAGAAAAAAGGGGGGCCCAAAACATGTTTTCTCCATGCAATTTTCCATAGGAAACTTTAGACATGGCTCCAGCCCGAACTGCTGAACGGAATTACACCAAGTTTGGCAAAAAGGAAGTCCTTGGTTCAGAAAGAGCCCTTTTTGTTAAATGGTGTAAATCCATACAGTAGTTTTTTAATTATTAATGCAAAAAGAAATATATATATATCTGGACGGAGCCTAACCACACATCTCATCTTGAGATCTGATTGGCTACAGCACTTCATCTAAGAAGTGTTGGCAGCCATCTTGGGACCAATATACATAATAGCACCTCATTAAAAAGCATTGCAGTTAATAGAAGGTTTTAAGACTTTAGTTACATTATAAATCATTTGTTGATGGTGCCATCCTCATTTTAAGAATTGTGGTGTGTTCTAAGGTGATTTTACCATGTGAAAAAGCCTTCTGCTGGGATATCATCAATCATGTTTGAGAGAAAACTATTTTATCATGCTTTACCCACAGAGATTTGGAAGGTGATCTATAAGCTAAACTGAGAGCATATTTTCTGTAAATTCACATTATCTTTCTCAGTCATGTGAGAATGAAGTCTGACATTCTCAGTAAAACATGTACATCCAACAAGGGCAGAGACTGTCAGTTGATTCATTTGTGTTCTACTGCAGCTTCCCAGAGTGTTCTAAAGAACAACTAGAGCGCTAACAGTCCTACTTTTGGCAAACGTGTTGCACACCTGAAGCCATCTTGATTGGAGTAAAGTCGTAACTCTTAAAATGCTTAATTTAAAAAGGAAGAAAATGAGGGTGTTCATTTTGCCATAGAAAGTATGATTAGTGCTGCAGAAAAAAAAAATAGGACACATTTTGAGTGACTTCTCAAATCCTCTTCTATTTCATTAAAACATTCTGACATGCAGACTGAAATATGCACTTTCAATACCAACAGCAGACTTCCCTAGTGAGCAGTAGCTTTACTACAGTGATCTAATAAGCAACTAGAGTGCTAACGTTATGAATTTATGGGAAATGTGTGACACATCTAAATTGTCTTCTTGATGGAATCAAAGTAAAACACTGAAAGTATTTCCGACTGAGGAGACTGTAGTAAATGAGGAAATTAGCAAACTTCATAACAAATAGGTCTCCCAAGATGGCCACCAGAGATAAAAGAGCCCAAATGTAGCACAAATATCACCCAGATGTAGCCTAAGTATAGCACAATGACAGAATGTCCAGAGTGTTCTAAAGAACTAGAGCGCTAACAGTCTTACTTATGACAAAAATACGGCACATCTGAAGCCATCTTGATTGGTATAAAGTGGTAACACTTAAAACATTTAATTTGCAAAGGAACACAATTAGGGGGTTCATTTTGCCATACAAATTAGGATTAGTCCTGCAGAAAGAAAAATGAGGGCATATTTTGACTTCTCAAATCCTCTTCTATTTCATTACAAAATTCTGACATGCAGACTGAAACATGCACTTTTAATACCAGCAGCAGACTTCCCTGGTGAGCAGTAGCTTTACTACAGTGATCTAATGAGCAACTAGAGTGCTAACATTCAGAATTTATGGCAAATGTGTTACACATCTGAATGCCTTCTTGATGGAACCAAAGTAAAAAACTGAAAGTATTTCCTACTTAGGAGACTGCAGTAAATGAGGAAATTAGGAAACTTCATAACAAATATGTCTCCCAAGATGGCCCTCAGAGACAAAAAAGCCCAAATGTAACACAAATATCATCCAGATGTAGCCCACGTGTAGCTCAATGACAGAATGTCCCAGAGTGTTCTTAAGAACAACTAGAGCGCTTACTGTATTACTTATAACAAACGTATGGCACACCTGAAGCCATCTTGATTGGAATAAACTGGTAACACATAAAATATTTAATTTAAAAGGCAACACAATGAGGGGGCTCATTTTGACATAGAAATTAATAGTGCTGAAGAAAGAAAAATGAGGGCACATTTTGAGTGACTTCTCAAATCCTCTTCTATTTCATTAAAACATTCTGACATGCAGACTGAAACATGCACTGTTAATACCAGCAGCAGGCTTCCGCGTTGAGCAGTAGCTTTACTACAGTGATCTAATGAGCAACTAGCGTAATAACATTCAGAATTTATGGCAAATGTTTGACATATCTGAATACCTTCTTGATGGAATCAAAGTAAAAAGCTGAAAGCATTTTGTACTGAGGAGACTGCAGTAAATGAGGAAATTGGAAACTACATAACAAATACATCTCCCAAGGTGGCCACCAGAGACCAAAGAGCCCAAATGAAGCACAAATATCACCCAGATGTAGCCCAAATGTAGCCCAATGACAGAAGTGAGCAAAACACTTTTTATTTTTTGTGTTTTTGCAGTTTAATATAGTGTAGACTTGTCAGGTATTGGAGTGCTTTACATGAGCATTGGTTGCCTCACACAAGAACAATTTCAATTTGGTTTTAGTATGGGGAGGTTAAGAGATTTGACCAGAATGACAGAATGTTGAGCTGAAACAAAAACTCCAACCTGGTTCCCCAGTTGCAAAGTCTGCAGCTCTGGAAGTAACACCTCATCCTCTCTCCTAAGTGCAACATTTAATCAAGTGGTCAACTGGATAAAAAAACATGAAGATAACAAATAATTTAAAAGTGCTTTGTCGCTGTTTGAAAACTCAGAAAATATGTCCTCATTTTGCTTTTTTAGAGCACTAACCATAATTTTTATGCAAATAAGACCTTCTCATATATGTAATTTCTAAAGGAAATGTTCTAGGTATTACAGTTATTGATTACATCAAGATGACGTCAGGCGTTCCACACTTTTGTAATAAATATAGAATGTTAGCAATCTAGTTGTTCGTTAGGATACTGTTGAGAGGCAGAGGCCAGGGGTATGGACTCTGAATATTAAAGACAGGAAGGAGGGTGCAGAGGCAACAATTCGACAACACTGGGCAGGCAGGAAGGTCAGTGGCAGCACAACAGACTATGGAGGGCAGTGGAAAGGGGGGCAGGGGCAACAAACCAACAATACAGGAAGAGGCAAGAAAGGCTGTGGCAATATAATAGACCATAGTGGGCAGAAGGAAGAGGCAGTGGTAGTACAACTATACAAGCCAACAGACCCAATTCAGCCAGGACAACGTCCAATGTTTTTAAGCCCAAATGGGCTTTATTTGATCTGTCTCCTGTCTACAATCTCCTCTTTTTCAATGTAAATTAAAGGGGAAAATCAATACCCCAGATTTTTTTCAAAATTTCCCTCTTACTAAGTTCAAAATGTTAGCAAGTATGGTACATTGGATCATGGAATGCAGGAGGAATTGGGGTCAGTACATGAACTCGTATAACAGAGGACTGGAGGGACATGGAGAGGTGCACCAAACTGAGCCTACAGGGCAGGCATCAGGGTTTGCAGTAGCACAATACACCACACAGGGAATTCGGGACGGGAGTGCATCACAACAATCCATAGAAAGCAACAGGGAGGGGACAGGACCATGCACATAAACAACAGAGAACAAAGGGAAAGAGGCAATGGTAGCTAGCTGACCATAATGGACAGACAGGAGAGAAAGCTGCAGCATAACGGACCATAAAGGGCAGGAGGGACGGAGGGACGGATCAGGGGCATTACAATGGAACAGACAAGCCAGGAGGGAGGGAATAGGGGTCAGCACGTGGAAACAGAGGGCTGGGGAAAGGGGGCATGGCAGAAGCAGCAGGATGACCATGGAGGTCAGGCAGGATGGGCACTAGAAGCAAGACACTCCATGGAGAGCAACAGTGAGACTATAGTGGCATACAAACAGACAATGGAGGTAAGGTGGGAGGGGGTCAGGGGCAGCTAGCTGACCACACAGGGAAGGTAGGAGGGGCCATGGGAGCACAGAAGACCATGCATGGCAAGTGAAAGGGTTTAGTGGCAGCACAATGGTCCCAGCTGTAGATGCGGCCCGCTGTGTAGCAGACCCCAAGGGTGTCAACCGGTGTCCAGTGCGGGGACAGGTGCTGGTTTTGAAAGCGTGAATATGCCAGCGTAACAGCAGAAGTATTGTGAAGCAACCCACTGGGGTTTTAAATTGACATTTTTCATTTTTTTTCGACTTCTCAAACGAGAAAAAACACTCACCCCCAGTCAACTGATCTGGGTTTAATCCATCACCATTCTTTAGCCCACTCAGCCACCTCAGTTCAAACATGGCTATATGCAAATCAGTCTGACCCTGTGCCTCATGGGAACAGTCCAGTCCAAACTGCCAAGCGTAACAGCAGCAGTATTGCCGAAACGCGTCAGGCCTGTGAGATGCATCAAAGACTGTTTCATGTATTCTGCAGCTTTTGAAT
This sequence comes from Lissotriton helveticus, assembly GCF_964261635.1. Classification (NCBI taxonomy): domain Eukaryota; kingdom Metazoa; phylum Chordata; class Amphibia; order Caudata; family Salamandridae; genus Lissotriton; species Lissotriton helveticus. The sequence continues at coordinate 1,952,815,767 of NC_136063.1, forward strand.
AAATTCAAGCAATACTAACCTGTTTGGGCTGCATCTGTTGGGGACAACACGAGTGGTGGATATATATATATATATATATATATATATATGTATATATATATATATATATATATATATATATATATATTACCTACTGGCGGTCGCCAGTAGGTATATATAGTTAGGATTTTTTCCCTATGGGATTTTTGAAAATTCTATGTCTAATAACTTTTGCGTTTGTGGACGGAATTGGCTGAAATTTTCTGGAAAATGGAACATTTTGTTTCTGAGCAGCCCCTGGAAATTTGGGGGGGGTTCGTCAAGGGGGGGCTGAGAAAAAAGGGGGGTCCCAAAACGTGTTGTTAACATTGAGTTTTCCATAGGGCGGTTGGCCTCACTTTTAGCCCGAACGGCTGAATGGATTTGCACGAAACTTGGCAAAATTGTAGGGACTGGTAGCCTGATGTGCCTTTGCTAGGTCTCAATATATGTGCTTCAGTGGATTTTGAGAAATTAACGTTTAAAAAAAGATATATATCTGTAAGCGCGCTCCGGGCAGCGCTCCGGTTCGCGGACTTTACGCGTACCGGAACTTCGCGTAGCGAAGCTGATTGGCTCTCCGGTGCCTGTCAACATTCTAAACAGTCCGGAACGGCCGCCATCTTGTCTCTCGGTAGGATCGAGAGACAAGAGGAGGCCAAAACAAAGGGGGAAATTACCATAAGGGGGCATAGTATATCCTCCCTGACCCCCTAGGTTTAATGTGGAGGCTTTAAAAGGGCCCCGCGGGGCAAAAAAAGAAATACATTTTTTTTTGTTTTTTTGCGTGGGTAGCGCCCGGTCCGCGAACCGGGAAGCGTTCTGGGCAGCGTACTATAATGAAAAATGAATGATAGACTTTTCAAATACTGTATGTTAATTGATTGTTGGTTTTGTTGATTATTTTTTAATTTTTTAATTTTTTAAGCAATTATTTATTATTGTGATTGTGTTTCAAAATGTAATAACATTTCTAACATTTAACTAGTTTATGAATTACATATAAAAATGATTAAAGACTCAAATAATTTTTTTATTTTACATACAATTTTATTTTTCAGATTGTTTTTCAAAATTTAATAGAACGTCTAGCATTTGACTGTCCGATATGTCCTCTTGTTGAGTGAACATAAGTTCCCACATTTGACCGTCATCATAATGGAGTAAATGATCGACAGATTCTACACATTGAAGTAATTCATAGTCCCGTGACTCATCCATGAATTCTAAGTCATCAATGGGTTCCATAACTTGTTCATTGTTGCTGTCCAGAACAATTTCGAAGGAAACATTCTGCTCACCTTCCATTTTATTGCTGTAATTTGCATAAAAAATAAATATATCAGTAGTGATAGGACACTGTTGGGTTTAAGTTCAGACAGGTACTTGTGAGTTTATAACAGAGAAGTAATCTATGGGCACTGTATGGTTTCAGGCGTGAAGTAGTACTATTAAAAAGTGCCTGTGAAGAAGCCTAAGTAAATTCATAATTATACCACAGAAACATAAATCAATCCATAATTATAATAAAGAAGCCTTTCTCAATGTCTAACTCTTACAGAGGGATAGTATATAACTATCTGAAAATGTTTTCAAATTTATAAAATAATATCTCACCTTCTAAAAACAAGTTTAAGTTGTGAGTGAAAATGATCTTGCAATGTAATTCAGGAAGTAGTAGTCAAAATGGCTATGTTTCTCTCTCTTTCTTTATATATATTCAGGTACATAACCAATCAAATGTCAGGTAAAAAAAGTAGAAAATGAAGTAACATTTTAATTGGTTGTCAATTCCAACACTTCAGATGTGTTTTGAGAAGTAATTTACCTCAGGGTATTTAGAGAGGTCTACAGGCTAAATGGCTAAATGGAATTCCAATCAAATTTGTGAAAATGGTAGGGATTGGTATGTAGTATGAGCTAATCTATATTTGGTGAAATTGTCTCCAGTTGCTTTTCTGTAAACTACTTTCCCACCTTTTTTGATGGTGCGCTTCCCAGGTAGCGACCCGGTACGCGAACTGGTGAGCGCCCCGGTTCGCGAACCTTAAGCGTTACGGGAGTCCACCATTTTGTGTTTCGGTCGAATTAAGATACAAGATGGAGGGCAAATAATGTTCAGAATGGGTAGAAGGGGGCACGGTAGACTTATTTTGACCCCCTAGGTTTTCTGAGGGTGGCTGAGGAGGCTTATATGTGCGGAAAAAAAACATTTTTTTTTAAAATTTCGCGAGGTTAGCTCCCGGTTCGCGTACCGGGAAGCGCCCCAGGGAGCGTACTTTGTTGAAAATTAGTGAAAAATGTTAGAGTAAAATAATAATTGTGAGTGATCAGATGTAGGGTAGCTCTGAGAAGAGCTTTTGGGTTTATGGTACATTTAGGTACTTATAAGTAGGTACCAATGCACAGTCTTAAATTCAGAATGAAAATTCTGTTGCCCTCATCTGAGAAGTGAACTCCATCTCCTCTGTAGATATCTTGCATGTAGTAACGCAAGTTATTGTTGTACAGGGAGCCCATTCCATGGTCTCTCATGTAAGCTGAAACAGATTTGTTTACATGCTTCCTCGACTTCTCAATTTGTGGACAAAATTGGTTTGACCACCTCCATTTCTGTCTTTGGCATATATTTGAATATACCAAGGCAGTCTGAGGAAAAAGTGCCATCAATTGCTCAAAGGTGTCCTTTAAAAGCATTTCCAGACCTACCCCAGTCAAAGTGCCCAAATCATTACCTCCACAGTGCACAATTAACAGGTCAGGTTTTGGCAAATGCATAAAGGTTTTCACCAATGGTATCAATTTGTGACATTTTAATCCTCTGTGGCCAAACCACTTAATTTCCACATCTTGTAAATTGAGGTTAGGTAAATTCCTGTTCTCAGCATACCTGTGAGCCCAATAGATGTAACTATGTCCAACAATCCAGACAGAAAACATGGTGAGAGAAGGTTCTGCTGCAGTCAGATGAACTGTGGCAATGAAATGGCAGTTGAAAAAATGAGAGTTTAAAATGAAAAAAACTGTGGAGTTTCTGTGTTAATGAAGCAGTAACAGTGATTGGTGGATTTTGATTGCTGAAAACAGAAAGTTAGGGTGCATGGATGAGTTCTTTGAAAGATGTATTTTGAATGGTCAATAAAAAGTCATTAAATGAAAGATTGCAGTGGATACGCAGGTGCACTGAGAGTTCAGAGTTCAATTGCAACATTGTTCTGTGAACTTGCAAACACCAGAGGTCTTCCAAGAGGTGGTTGCCATGCAGAAAAGGCATGAAATGGCAGAGGGGGGAAGGGTTTTCATTTGAAAAAAAGTGAGGGAAGAGTTTTGATTGGGTGACATGAGAGATATGTGTGAAGAATTACAGCATTTCTGTGCTTTTGATAGCTGCAGACTCTGGAGTGCATACCTTTTGCTCTGCTGAAGACAAATTGGTGTGTTTCTGAGACTGTTTTCAAACTCAAAGTATTTGCTAAGGTGAGAAAATATTTCTTTAATTTAGATAGAGAATAGTGTGCTTTAAGGAGAAAATTATGAAGAAAGTTGTGTTTTTCAAATGTTGCTTTGTCTCAAGTGTTTTACAAATAGATTTTGTTTCTTTGAGAAAATGTAATTGGAGAAAATGTGAAGTATTAGTACTGACAGGGTGTTTTTCTGCATAGGAGCTGTGGAGTCTTTTCAAATTATGACTAGAAAATCGTTTTTGAGGAAAATTAATGGTTATAATTTTTCTGACAAGGACATAATGATGTATGCTTCTTTATAATGCAATTGACTTTCTCTGATGTTATTTTTCCCATTTTAATGTAAGACCTTTCTCTGTGGCGCAAATTGCTTGTAAATATGCTCCCACCTGTGCATGGCAAATTTAGATTTTGAATGTTTGTGTTACATAGCCATGTTAAAAGTGATACAAACATGCTGCAAAGGCAATCAAAAAACGCTTTTATGTGTCTTAAGGACATTTTAAGTAATTTTCCCATGTGCAGTGTTTTGAAATTATGATTTGAAAATCGTTTTTGGGGAAAAGGAATTGTTTTTAAATTTATGACAAGGACATAATGGTGTATGCTTCTTTATAAGGCAATTGACTCTCTCTGATGTTATTTTTCCCATTTCAATGTAAGACCTTTCTCTGTGGCGCAAATTGCTTGTAAATATGCTCCCACCTGTGCATGGCAAATTTAGATTTTGAATGTTTGTGTTACATAGCCATGTTAAAAGTGATACAAACATGCTGCAAAGGCAATCAAAAAACGCTTTTATGTGTCTTAAGGACATTTGATGTCATTTTTCCCATATTACATTAAAAGACCTTTCTCCGTGGGGCACATTCCTTGTAAATATGGTTACACTTGTGCATGGTAAATTTAGATTTTGACTGTTTGAGTTACATAACCATGTTAAAAGTGACCCAAAAAAATTGCAAAGGCTTTCAAAAAACACTTTCATGTGTCTTAAGGACATTTTAAGTCATTTCCCTGTGGGCAGTGTTTTCAAATTTTGACTTGAAAATCGTTTTTGAGGTAAAGGAATGTTGTTAATTTTTATGTGCGCCATATGCCCCCAAATTTCTTTTTCAGGGGTGCAGCAGGGTGTTCTTGAGACACCCCTGCACCTTTGGAAAAATTCCTAATTTGCGATGAGCTAATTGCTAATCGCAAATTGCACCTTCATTCCTATGGGCATCCTGGCCCATGGAAATGAATGGGTAATTTGCAATTAGCAATTTGCTCATCGCAAATTAGGAATGGTAAAGAATCGCTATTTATTCTTTAAAATTCGCTATTTTGGAAATGCAAAATAGTTTGATGATACATATGGCGGTTGATCTCTAACAAGATAAGAAGCTTAGGGATACATTTATGATGACTGGCGCAATGAAGTGGACATCACTTACTTCATTGGTAGAGCTTTACATGTATTATCTCCTCTGTATTCTTCATCAAGCGTAACTTTAATCTGCAATCCTGTGTAGGCCTCACCTTAAACAAACCTCTGGATAGGCCACACCTTATAGTCATCATGAATTAATCATTTAAAATGCTAGGGACAGATTTATGATAGGTGTATGCCTCTTTTGCGCCACTTACAAAACACTGCCCATGGGGAAATGACTTAAAATGTCCTTAAGACACATGAAAGTGTTTTTTTAAAGCCTTTGCAATTTTTTTGGGTCACTTTTAACATGGCTATGTGACTCAAACAGTCAAAATCTAAATTCACCATGCACAGGTGGGAGCATATTTACAAGGAATGTGCTCCATGGGGAAAAGTCTTATAATGTAATATGGGAAGAATGACATCAGAGACAGTGAAATGCCTTATAAAGAAGCATACACCATTATGTCCTTGTCATAAATTTACAAACCATTCCTTTTCCCTAAAAACGATTTTCAAATCAAAATTTGAAAACACTGCACATGTGGAAATGACTTAAAATGTCCTTAATTCAAAATTTGCTATTCCTTATTTTGCGATTGCACTGAAGGATTTGCAAATTTTGCGACTCCTTAAATGCAATGTATCAAACAAAAAATATGTAAAAAATGACATTAAGGATTTGGAAACTACCACCAACTTCTAGTTTGTGGTAATTTGCGAATTCTTTTCAAAAAGCTTTTTTTCCAAAAAACAAAAGGTGCCATATGACGCCAATACATGCCCTTAGGGCATGTATGTGCGCCATATGCCCCCAAATTTCTTTTTCAGGGGTGCAGCAGGGTATTCTTGAGACACCCCTGCACCCTTGAAAAAATTCCTAATTTGCGATGAGCTAATTGCTAATCACAAATTGCACCTTCATTCCTATGAGCCTCCTAGCCCATGGAAATGAATGGGTAATTTGCAATTAGCAATTTGCTCATTGCAAATTAGGAATGGTAAAGAATTGCTATTTATTCCTTAAAATTCGCTATTTAGGAAATGCAAAATAGTTTGATGATACATATGGCGGTTCATCTGTAACAAGATAAGAAGCTTAGGGATACATTTATGATGACTGGCGCAATAAAGTGGACATTACTTACTTCATTGGTAGGCCTTTACATGTATTATCTCCTCTGTATTCTTCATCAAGCGTAACTTTAATCTGCAATCCTGAGTAGGCCTCACCTTAAACAAACCTCTGGATAGGCCACACCTTATCGTCATCCTGGATTAATCATTTAAAATGCTAGGGACAGATTTATGATAGGTGTATGCCTCTTTTGCGCCACTGTGCGTCACTTTTATGATGCAGCGGCGGTGCAAAAGATTTGCTATGAGGCGACAAAATTACAAATTGATGCATTTAGGCAGATGTGTCATGGTGTAAAAAAAACGTGCCACATGAAACTGATGCAGCAGTGATGCAAAAGATGCACCATGTTGCAAGACAGGCCTCACTTGGGACATATGTATCAAGCTAATTAGCATTCACAAAGATCAAAATTCTGCAAATTTCGGCCTTTGCGAATGCTAATTAGACAAATGGTATGTATCAAACAAGTTTGATGCAAAATAAGGAATAGCAATATTTGCTATTCCTTATTTTGCGATTGCACTGAAGGATTTGCAAATTTAGCGATTCCTTAAATGCAATGTATCAAACAAAAAATATGCAAAAAATGCCATTAAGGATTTGCAAATTACCACCAACTTCTAGTTGGTGGTAATTTGCGAATTCTTTTCAAAAAGCTTTTTTTCCAAAAAACAAAAGGTGCCATATGACGCCCATACATGCCCTTAGGGCATGTATGTGCGCCATATGCCCCCAAATTTCTTTTTCAGGGGGTGCAGCAGGGTGTTCTTGAGACACCCCTGCATCCTTGAAAAAATTCCTAATTTGCGATGAGCTAATTGCTAATCGCAAATTGCACCTTCATTCCTATGGGCCTCCTGGCCCATGGAAATGAATGGGTAATTTGCAATTAGCAATTTGCTCATTGCAAATTAGGAATGGTAAAGAATTGCTATTTATTCCTTAAAATTCGCTATTTAGGAAATGCAAAATAGTTTGATGATACATATGGCGGTTCATCTGTAACAAGATAAGAAGCTTAGGGATAGATTTATGATGACTGGCGCATCACCAGGGATGTGCCAGTCATCCTGCGCCGCTGTTCCGCCACCCATGGTGTGCTGCATTTACAATGCGGCGCAGCATGGGGCAAAAATGGCACAGATGCGTGACGTATCTGTGCTGTAAAGGTGGCGCATTGCTGGAGTTGTATTGCAAGTGTGATGCAGCTCCAGCAAGGCTCAGAGGTGCCCCATCTCCACAATGTTGCGTCAAGACCTATGCCTGCTTAAAGCAGGCGCAGGGTTTTGACGCAGCTTTCTCCTATCTGATTGTAAATGCGGCACACCATGGGTGGCAGAGCAGCGGTGCACGTTAACTGGTGCATGCCTGGGGATGTGCCATTTAACATAAATCTGCCCCTTTACATTTAAGTATGTGCAGGGGACACAGAGTCGGTGAGGCTTATCCAAGGTTAAGAAGAGATGAGTCCTGTTCACTGAAAAATTAGACATAGGCTTCACCTGCTCAGCATCGCTGGACATGGCTAAATAATATCTGCAAAATGTTACTCTTGTTAAACAATTTTACTATTATAATCTCTGAGATTTGTCTCTTACTCTGCAACATCTCATTGTTGTTATCTTTCTTTAAAGATAAAGACAACATCAACATGAGCGATAATCTGCAATCAGTTGATTTTGACCTCATCATTGAACTTGTAATTGAAACATCAGTGGATGTTGATCCCTTGGATAATTTAAATCCTGAGGATGAAGAAGAAAGTGATGAGGATGCAGATTTGTCCGAATTATATGACATAGGGTGGGAAGCTGACCTGCTTGAGCCTATGGAACTATAAACATTTATTTTAAAAATTTATAATAAAAAAAAAGGAAAAATGTAAACCGTTTAATTTAAAAATAAAGACACCTTCAAAAACAGGTTATGTGTAGTGTCTTCAATAAAATATTAAAATATGCTCATAAAATTAGATCAGATTCACATATAAGATAGCACAGGTAACATGATTATAAATTCCATTTCTTTTCTGCTATTTCTGTATTCTAAAATTGCCATGCACTAAAAAATCTTATATGTAAAAATGTAAAGTAGTGTTTTAAGTTTTTGATTACTGTTATTGATGTACTGTTGGGTAATAGTGGTTAATAACATTTTTTAATATATTTTACCACAGATTCAACTGCAGATCATTTCAACATTTCACCATGCCAACGAAAGAAAGACTGAGAAAGGCTGCAAAACGTCAAAGACAGCAGGTGATTGAAAAAAAGCAGCAGTCCTCTAACAAAAAGATTTGTCAAGTCAACAAGAAAGCACCGGGTAAGAGTACAAAAACATTCATAAGAAATATTAGCAGTAAAAAAAATATTACTACAGAAAATGTTTCAGTCCAGAAAAAGAGAAACAATTCAAATGGAAAGGAAAGGCCAATCAAAAATGTTACTGCTAGAGCAAGAGATAACTCTGTGCATGATAGTAGAAGGAAACAACAGTTTAGGGACATTCGTAAACGAATGTTCCGCAACAGGATAATTGGCAATTTGTTAGAAAATATTAAGAAAGGTCAACAGAAAGTGGTTTTTTATAAGAGAAAAAAAGTTGAGAAAGTTATTGATCAGGCATTTGAAATTAAACGTAAGTTATTTATTTTGATAATCAATAGAATTAGGAAGCTAAACAAGGCAATTTATGATTTCAAAAGAAATAGTAGATGGAAGAGAATAGTTAATCGTAGTAATTTTTGTGAAGTTTTTTCTGGAGAATGGATGCATAGTTCAAGCTGTGAGGCATTTTTTAATGAGGAGAGTTATTTCCAGGATAATGATTTGGTGCATGCAGTTGACACCAGTGGTCGTGCTTATGAAGTGAAAGATGGTTGTCCAGTTGAAAAAGAAAAACTTGTGACAACAGAGGCAGAAGAGGTGTTAGGTAATGAGGTTTTAGGAAGACGTGCTAAGGGTCCTGTGTACACCTGGAAGTGTAGTAGTATTTGCAGTGTGCGACAGGATTCCATCAATTTGCTTTGTGATTTTGTACGGTCATTTAATAAGAAAAGTTTGAAGCACAAAATAAGGTTGTTGCAAGAATTAGATCCTTGCAGAGTGAGAGAAGTGACAGGTTTGCATGGTCATTCACTGGCTTGTCTTTCCAGGAGAGTATGCCAGAGTGTTTTTCATCATTTCAGGATGCTAGCAGTGCATCATAATAAAGTGAGGAAATTAGTTAGAATGTTGTATTATGCTAAGAGTCCAGCAATTATGCTTAAAAAATTATGTGCTGCTCTTTTGCATGGTTCTGAAATAGATGTGAAGAATATATGTGAAGAAATTGAGTTTTGTTACTTTGGAAGTAAAGAGGAGAATGTTGAAATTGACCAAGAAGAAGCGGGTAATGTGGAAGATAGTGTACAGGTTTCCAGTACAGATAATTTCCAGAGGGAAATTGCCACGTTTCAGGTCAAATCAAGTGAGAGGCCCAATTTCACTTGTGTGTGTTGTCGACGCACTTATTATAAGAATCAGACTAAGTTAGTGGATTTATATGCAAAAAGTGAAAGGGAAAATAATAGTGAATGGAAGGATTTCGCAACATACTTGATGGTAGAAAATTGTTTTGATTTGGGATTTGATCAACGTGTGTGTACTTATTGTTGTTGCAAATTAAATCAAAACCAGATGCCTGCTAGAGCAGTTCATAATAATCTGGAATTGGTTGAGATTCCTTCTGAATTGAAGGATTTAAATACTTATGAATCTATTTTGATTCAAAGTATCCATCCCTTTCAGGCTATTGTAAGAATGGAGCCAAAGACAGGGAAATTGCCTCCATCAGATTTACAGAGAGGATTAAAGGGAAGAGTTGATTATTTGCCTCTAGATTTGAAGAAAAACATTAACACAATTGGAGTAGAAAAAGTGGACGAGGAAACTCTGGTTATCTTAGTTAATGGGGTTCCGACAAAGAATAAGAAAATATGGCAAGATTTAGTAGATGTTAGGAAAGTTAAAAAGGCAACATTGTATTTGAAAAAAAATAATAAATACTATAAGAATGTATATGTTGCAGAAGAGGAAGTAAGTGAGGAAGAGGATAGCGATTTGTGTGCTGGTCAAATTGAGAAAGTAGAACCCTCTACTAGTGAAGAAATATATGAACATTATAGTGTTCATCCTTTGCATTCCAAGGAAGTCATGGGGAATGCTATTGAGTTGTTTCAAATGAAACAAGCCAAAGGGAGTCCCATTAGTGTTTGGGAGGAAAGTTTGGAAGCTCGGTGTTTCCCACAGCTTTTTCCAACAGGTCAGGGAGGAAGATATGATGAGCGACCTCATCGAATTCCTGCTTCTGAATACCGGACTTTGCGATTGTATGCAGGAGATGCTAGGTTTCGACAATGCATTCCTTATTTGTTTCATCTCCTGTTTGAAAGCGATCTGTCTGGACTGTCATATGCAGTGAACCACATCTTGAAAAGTGGTATACACATGCAAAACATCTCGGCAAGTGACTTTATGGATAAAGTCAATGTCCAAGACAGTATTTTGGATTCTCACCTGATTAATCTCATGGCGTGTCAGCGTGGTACTAATGAGTACTGGTACCGTCGTCATGGTGATTTAAAATGTATGCTGAGGAACTTAGGTACTCCCACATGGTTCCTCACTCTGAGCTGTGCCGAGTATGGCTGGGAAGACTTACTTGAATTTCTACGAGAGGCAAATGCTAACGTAGAAAACATCGAATTCAAGACACCCGGAGAACTGTGCTCTTTGGATCCAGTCAATGTATGTAGGTACTTCAATCATAGATTTGAAGCTATGATGTCTTTCATCATGAATAAGAAGAATCCACCTCTTGGAGAGGTGTTGGATTTCTTCTGGAGAAAGGAGTACCAAACAAGAGGTGCTCCTCATATACATATGTTGCTGTGGATCAAGGATGCACCTAAATTTGGAACGGATCCAGAAGACTCAGTGATGAGTTTTATACAACAGTATTCTACGTGTGCTGTTCCAAACGCAAAGGAGAAGAAAAGCCTAAGAGAAAAAGTTCTGCGTTTCCAAAGCCATCGATGTGGAAAGTACTGTCGTCGTAAATTCCGAAACAAGGACAAGTTCTACACCAAATGTCGTTTCGGTTTTCCACGACCGGTGATTTCTAAAGGAAGAGTAAACAGTTTGATGTCTTCGCTGCGACATAATGTGATGAAGAAATAACCTAAAAACACATACAATTTGAAGAGGAACGAAGAGTCCAAGTACATCAACGACTACAACCCGGTGATTTTGTCCATGTGGAATGCTAACATGGATATACAGTTTGTGGCTGATAACTGTATGGCTGTGGCTCGGTATGTGACGTCTTACATCACCAAAAAAGAGAAGACAGAATTGAAGGATATGTGGGAGGACATTTCCCAAGAAAAGAGCCTCAGCAAGAAGTTGTACAGTTTCAGTCTGAAGATGTTGTCGCATCGAGAAATCGGAGCGTACGAATGTTCTGACCGGTTGTCTTCAGCAAGTCTCTATGCCAAGTCCAGGAGTATCATTTGGGCGAGTCTTGGTCTTGCTGCAACGCGTAATCGAGTTCTCAAACCTGTGCGGGAAATTGAGTATTTGGCGGAAAAGGAGCCAAACAGTACCGACATTTTGAAGACCAACATGTTGGATACATATTATCCAAATCGAAGCAGTCACCTCGAGAATGTTTGTCTATATGAGGTTCTGCAAAATTACATATTCAAGAGGAACATCAAAGAAGATACTGAGAAAGGAGTGTATGCTGTAATAGGAAGTGAGGGATGTCTGGTCAAGCAAAGAAAATGCCACTTGGTAAACCATCGAAAATTGAGTGGCGAATCTCCTGAAAAAAAGGAGTTTTTCTATTTAGCACTTTTGCAACTTTTCAAGCCTTGGCGTGCAGAAGAGGAACTGCTTGGAGATTTTCTCTGTTATGAAGACTCTTTCAATGCCGCCAAGGAGACCATAGAATGTCCTGCTTTTCCCAAATATGTACAAATGTTGAATGCGGAAATTGAGCAGGAAGCAATGATTGCAGCCGAGATTGCCAGAGACAGTTCTCAGGACAGTCAGAGTTCTGCTTCATTGAGTCAGGATCCACTAGGAGGACCTGTTATCAAAAATGAAGCTGCCACTGCTATGAATGAAGTGGAAAGAGCCATGGCACATGCTCAGGAGGATGCGGTTAACTTAGAAGAGTTGGAAAGACAACTCAACGTTGAGCAGAGGAAAATATATGACGAAGTTACCATGCAAATTGATCATGGATTAAGTCATGACAAGAAAGAGTGCTCATGTACGTCGTTGAAGCCTGTCCGACTGTACGTGAGTGGAGAAGCGGGAACTGGAAAAAGTTTCCTCATTAAAGCAATTTCATGCTATTTGCAGGAAAGGACAGAGTCATCGCTGTCTTGTGTTGTCACCGCTCCAACTGGACTGGCAGCACATAACATTAAAGGGATTACTTTACATCGTTTACTGATGCTGCCAGAGGAGCATGACAACAAATTACAATATCACAAGCTATCTGGAGATGCTTGTTTTGAAGTTTCAAGAATCTTGAGGAAAATGAAACTTCTTATCATTGACGAAGTAAGCATGGTTTCCAATGTCATGCTTGCCTTTGTGCATTTGAGAATGCAAGAAGTTCTCAAAACAGAGTATGATGTGTTATTTGGTGGCAAACACATCATTGTTTTTGGAGATCTTCTGCAGCTGACACCAGTGAAAGGGCAACCTGTGTTCAAAATGCTCACGCATGAAGATACCAGGAAGTGCCTAGGCAGCATTGGCAACGTCAATATATGGTTAAACTTCAATTATGCTGAACTGCATGAAAATATGCGTCAGGCGAAGGATGAAGTTTACAAGACTATTCTACAAGATGTTAGAATTGGAAAAGTGAACGAGCATGGGAAAAAAGCTTTACATGCACGATTACTGTCAAATTTATATCCAGAACAAGATGTTGTGCCTGAGAATATTTTTCAGAAAATTACTGAGAAGAAATCTGGAATATGTTTGATGCCAACTCTTGCAGAATGTGCCAAATTCAACAACAAAATGTTGCATTTAGAAAAGCAAGAGATTGTGAAACTGGAAGCTATTGACAGAGTAGAGCATATGGGATCAACAATTATTTTGTCTGAGAATCTGAAAACAAAATTGGATTCATTAGAGAAGAGTATATCTAAAACTGCAGGTTTTGAAAAGACTCTGAATGTGTGCTTAAACTGCCGTATAATTTTAAGAAGGAATTTACATGTTGAAAGAGGTCTGGTAAATGGATCAATGGGTAATGTTGTTGATTTTGTAAAATACAGAAATAGAGATGGAATTGAATTTTTAAAAATTAAATTTGATGGCATTGAGGAAGTACAGCTAATTGGTCGTTGCTCTGCTAGATTTTTGCTTGTAAAAGACTTATATGTTCGCCGTAAGCAGTTTCCTGTTTGCTTGGCATATGCGGTGACAATCCATAAATCGCAAGGTTTAAGTGTAGACAGTGCATTGGTGAATATTGGCAGTTCTGTGTTCAAGGAGGGTATGGCATATGTGGCATTGTCACGAGTTAGAACTTTATCGGGATTGTACTTGATTGAGTGTGATGTCACAAGCATTTGTGCGGATCTAGATTGTGTTAAGGAATACAATAGGTTAAGAAGAGAGTATGCGCCACATTTGCCTCAATATCCTTTGTTTGAGAAACGTGTGGTAGGCCGGAAACGAAGAAATGTAACCAATACTGGGGAGGTTGTAGCAAAAAGACGAAAAGTCGATGAACCTGAAATTATAAGCAGAAACAAAAAGAATTCTGTTGAAGATGTTGTTGGTTTTCAATTTGAAAACAGTTCTGGTGTCAACCGCTATGCTAATGTAGTGGTTAATGTTTTGTTTTCTCTAGAAAATGTAAAAGAAGAGATTGTGGTCAATTCTGATCAAAGATTTTGCAGTTTGTTAAATTCTGTGTTAGAGAAATGTAGCACTGATAGAACAAACATAGAAAGTGTGTCTGAAATTCGAAATCTGTTAGACAGATGTTCAGGCCAAACACAATTCTCTCAAAATATTCAGCAAGATTGTCAGGAGTTTTTAATGTATATGCTTGATGTATTGCATGCTGAAGGTGTAGATGTAGATCAGCTGTTTGGGCTTTCTTATCAATGGCAGCATGACTGCGAGAACTGTATGGTATCAAGTACTACTAGTGTAGACTCAGAAAGATTTATATATTTAACTTTGCCAGACAGTAAATCAGTCTCCTTTAATAAGCTAGTAAAAGCAGCTGATCACAACATGGAGTGTAGCCAATGTAAATCTGAAATGATGTCCACATTATTTATACGAACATATGGCCAGTATGTCATTTTAATGTTCCAACGATGTAGGCCTGATGGAACAAAATTGACAACTTTAATTAAAAATTTTGTGGCTTCGCAGTTTTCAATATCAGGAAGGACTTTTGTAACTGCAGCAATTATATATCATGACGGTCCTTCAATAACATCAGGACATTACACAGCTTATTTAAAGTCTAGAAATGGCTGGTCATTTTGCAATGATTCTGTTTTAATTTTCAAAAAAAAATTGCCGTATGACCTTAAAAACTCTTACCTGGTGTTTTTAAAACCAAAATTTTAGGGAAAGAATCTCGGGATGTGCTCTGTGGAATTTCAAGAAGTTCTAATGGCTCCTACACGATTTGGCCTTGAGGATAAGTGTAGTTCAGAGACATAACTTCTAACCATAAGACTGGACGTCATGGAGAAATAAGTGCACTTTGAATGAGTTCAGAAAAACTATTTCTTTTTATAAGCTAATTGAAGCAGCCAATCAAAACATAGAGTAGAGGGAATGTAAGTCTGCAATGCTGTCTACTGTTTTACATTGCTTTGTGATTAAAAGTGATGTAGAGAATTAAATAATTGTAGTAGTCATAGAGGTAGTGTACGTCTGCTTCATAGTAAGCAGTATCAGTGTCATAGGAAATGTAGAACATGACTGAGCAAGAAGGGGAAGATATTACTATTCCAGGATTGTGAAAATGATCTTCAACATTTTAATTCTGAAAGTTGCAGAAATGCCAAATGACGGGATTGGCTTACAAGAAATCCAAGAGTTATAAATAGCTCTGACAAGATTTGGCTTTGTGGAAACTTGTGGTAGAGAGCAAGAAGTAATTTATTGCATGTAACATGTTTTTAAAAACGATGGAGGTTTTCTTTCAGAAAGTGGCGGGCTGAAAGTAATAACAGCACAACAGAGTGTAAGCTGTTCATAGGACATCCTTTTACGTCATGGAAAGTAAGTTAACTTTAAGGAGTTCTGAATTCTGATTTGTTATGTTGTATGGGTTTTTTAAACACAATCATTTTGATTGTGTTTTTTTTTCCCCGCTGTTATATGATGAATACCTTCAAGTCACTGTTTTTAGTGAATTTTGATACATTCTGAGAACAGCAAAAATAAACCATTTAACATGTATAATTAATTCTGTACTGTTTGCATTTATGATGTATATGTAGAACTGTGTAGGACGCATGGAGAAGGTGAGGCTTCTGTAAGTGTCAAAGTTGTTGCATGCAGTGCTGCACTTCTGCGTACTCTTTCATATGCTGGACTACATCTGCACAATGAGATACCTAAGCAAAGGAAACACAAGTGATGTGATTGTGAAATGAGCAAAAGAAATTGCACGTATTTCAATTACATCACCTGTGTTTCCTATCATTACGAATCACATTGTGCAGATCAAGTTTAGGTCTGTCCAGGAAAACATAGGAGGTTTGGACTTTGTTCAAGAGTGCAGTGGACATGACTCACTTCATTGGTAGACCTTCACATGTATTATGTCCTCTATTCTCTTCAACAACTCGAAATTTCATCTGCAACCCTGAGTAGGCCTCACCTCAAACAAACCTCTGGATAGGACACATCTTATTGGCATCCTGAAGCAATCATTTAAAATGTTAGTGTCTTGCGACACTTTTCTGAGACAACAGCAATGCAAAAGATGCACCATGTTTTAAGATAGGCCTCACTTCATCTGCATCAAGATACTGTTAGTTTAAAATGTATATCTTTAGGACTGTGTAGGGGGCCTGGAGAAGCAGAAGCTTCTGTAAGTGTCAAAGTTGTTGAAAAACTGTTTGTCCTTCAATCTTTTCCCTTGTCTTTTGTAATTTTTAAATACATGTTTTAATATTTTTCAGATGTTTGTTCTCTCTTTCACAGATTGAAAGTATAAAAACAAAAAGTGAGTAATTTAACGACAATTATAAGGTAAATGTTTTGTACTCTTTTCGTTACATTTCTATCACATTTAACTTCTATTAGTTCCACTGCTTCATTTCTTTAACCCTCAGTTTCCTGCCTTTGCTACTTCCCTCATTCCTTTCTCTATTACCTACTTACTCAACTCCTTCCACTCTTTTTCTCAGTCCCTCTCTTCTCATAGTTCCTCACTCTTGTTCACTCACTCCGTCTCTATTACTCTTAGTGTCTTTGACTGATCACTCTATCACTATTTGTTCATAATGCTTTCTCTGTGTAGTTGAAGCACACTAAGGGGCATATTATGAACA
Organism: Lissotriton helveticus; assembly: GCF_964261635.1. NCBI lineage: Eukaryota > Metazoa > Chordata > Amphibia > Caudata > Salamandridae > Lissotriton > Lissotriton helveticus. The sequence continues at coordinate 1,952,832,413 of NC_136063.1, forward strand.
CAGCCAATAAAATTATTGCTGTTTTTATTGGCAGAAAACTGGTGCAAAAGTGGTTTTAGCGGCAGTTTTCTGCCGCAAAAGCGGCTTTAGCGACACATTTCTGCCAATAAAAGCTGCAAAACTTTTATTGCCTATGTTGATGATATGGCTCTATGTTACTTACATTTCTTTGCTGTTTCAATTAATCTTTTTCTGTTATTTTTTGTTTTCTGTTTTCTATTTTTTCTCTCTGTTATTCCCCATGTTTTAATCTTATTTTGAACATTCACTCACATTCTCCAAGAAACTCTTCTTTGTTAATGTTATACTCTCTTTTTTTTTCTATCACTTCCTTATCTATTTTGTTTTTCACAATTATACCCTCTTCCGTCTTTTCTTCGGTAAATAGATCTATTAAACAGTATCTCTTCTTTACTCCCTATAGCTGTCTTTCTTTTAACATCACTCTCTGTTTACTTTCCCTATACTTACTCTTTTTTTTTTTTTTTTTTTTTTTTGGTTAGCTCCCGGTCCGCGTACCGGGAAGCTAACCGGGAAGCGAACCAAAAGAAATAGAGCTTGCCAGAGTGCTAAACATTCTAGCAATTTTTTTTGAAAGGGGAGGTAGTTCTGAAAAGAACTTTTTTTTAAATATTTTTGTTGTTTTATATTTTTTTTTTATTTTTTGAACATTTTTTGTTTTTTTTGTATTTTTTGAACGATTTTATATTTTTTTGGTTTTTTTGGGGGGGGGAAACAACAAAAAACAGGCATTGAAAAGGGCTCAACAGGAGCAAAAAAAAAATTACTGGGGGCGGTTAGGGCAATTATGATGTTCATAAGCCAGGTTGATAGCATTTATACTCATATTACCACATGCTATCAACACACCACAGTGCATACAAGTATGTTTCATGTGGCCAAAATTCTCTTGTATGTTTAGCACAGTTTCCCGTGCCTCTGCTGGTGTCAATGAAATTGACGATCTTGATCTGGCCACAGGAGTTGATGTTGGACTTTCCTGCAAATCCCGTATTTCCGACCGGCTGTAATTAAGTGGATGCTTCCTGGTCATGTGCCTATGCATAGTATAGTTCCCATAACTATACTTCTTATCCGTCCCTCTTGATAATTTATCTTTGCAGATGAGGCAGGTGACATACCTCGCATTCACTTTTTTTTGGCCAGGAGGGATTGAATAAAACTGCCAGATGAAACTGGGTTTCTTATGGGAAACCCGGGGCAACTCTTCTAAGAACTGTGGTTCTTCTCCCTCCTCTTCCTCCATTTCTTCCTCTTCCTCCTCTGTGTTGGTCATGACCTGGGGAGGTGGTCCTCTCTTCCCATGAGGAGGTGGAGGTGGTGGTGGGGGTGCACCAGAAGGCAGCAACTACTGAAGCCATTTCTGAAGTATTAATAAAGGTCTTCCTCTCACAATGATGAAAGTCAGAGTGAGGAAAGAAGGAGGGGTTTTCATCATTTGGGAAAAACAATAGTTCTCAACCAATGAAAAGTGTTATTTTTAGGTCACCTGACCTAGCCTTACATGATTATGAAACCAAAAGTGAAATGAACCAATGAAAAGTTTTATTAACAAGTCACATGACCTCTCACGCTCATGTTACGCGCTGCGGAACGCCCCCCGGTTAGCTTCCGGGTCGCTGCGCTTCGCGCCTCGGTCCGCGCCCCGGAGCACTTCCGGGTGCGCTAACGCGGTACGTCACAAGACGCATTACGCGGCAACGCGATACGTCGCGCTTTCGCGACGCGACGCGGATCGCTTCCGGGGAGCTGCGATTCGCGCCTCGGTCCGCGCCCCGGGGCACTTCCGGGTGCGCTAACGCGGTACGTCATAAGACGCATTACGCGGCAACGCGATACGTCGCGCTTTCGCGACGCGTCACGATGTTGATTTCTTACCGGTTCGCGGACCGGGTCGCGGCATCAATTTGAGCTAACGGAAAGCTTTCCGGTTCGCGGACCGGGAGCGAAACAAAAAAAATATTTAAAAAAAATTATTAATAAACATATAAAATATATTTTTGGATTTAAAGAAGAATACATTTTACAGCTATAGATATTAGCTTTTAAAAAACCAATGAAATTCACTGAAAAAACCATAGGTTATAGACCATATATAGTTAGGAATTAGCATTTACAAAACCTTGAAAATTCACTGAAAAAACCATAGGTTATACACCATATATAGTTAGGAATTAGCATTTAAAAAACCTTATTTTACTCACACAAAACCATTGAAATTCCATATATAGTTAGTTGTACTAACTATATATCGCGCACCCGCAATCCACTGCTGATCATGTCACATATTACATCATTCATGACATGGTCAGTGACATCACTGATGACATCACTGATGACATCTCAAATGACATCACTGATGACATCACTGATGACATCTCAAATGACATCACTGATGACATCACTGATGACATCTCATTTGACATTACTGATCACATCACTGATGACATCATTCATGTGATAATACGATGAAGCTCTTCAGACTCTAATATAACCTTAGATACACTCAGTGTAAACAGACACTCACAGACTGTCACTCATCCATGGAGTTACTCACACACCTAGTCAGTCATGCAAAGAAGCAATCACACCTCCATTTCCTCAACTATACAGTTATACACACCTTACTTATTCAAACATATACTAACACATATTTACTCTCTTATACAATCTCTGATACAAGTTCACAATGATCCATACAGCCACTCACACATTCACTGGCTCTTTTGCACAGTTATTTATATATGTCAACTCTCACTTGTACTGTGTTTTACATATGTACTTACTTTGACATGTAGCACTGAGATATCCATTCACTCACCAATACACTCATGCACACAGTCAACCGCCCATACAGCTGTTTCCACATGCACTTTTGAACCCATACATCTAGTGAATCAACTGCTCACACATCTATGCACAGAGTCATACACCTCCCAGCCACCCATACACACTCTCAGTCTCCCATACAAATACTTGGGCAACCAATCAATAACCCATATAGTTAATCATATAGCTAATGATCAACACATGCAGCAGTTTATAGAACAACAGACATAATGATGCACAAATTGAGACAGTTTAGTCACTAACCCATGCACTCAGTGAGACACATTTAATCACTCATTCATACAGTCAGTCATGCACCTACTAAATCATTCATCCAGACACTTATACATCCACTCAATCTTCAATATGTAAGACATATTTTAACTTTACAGAAAAATACAGCCATGGATGTTGTCATCAGTGATATCATTTGAGATGTCATCAGTGATGTCATCAGTGATGTCATCAGTGATGTCATTTGAGATGTCATCAGTAATGTCACTGACCATGTCATGAATGATGTAATATGTGACATGATCAGCAGTGGATTGCGGGTGCGCGATATATAGTTAGTACAACTAACTATATATGGAATTTCAATGGTTTTGTGTGAGTAAAATAAGGTTTTTTAAATGCTAATTCCTAACTATATATGGTGTATAACCTATGGTTTTTTCAGTGAATTTTCAAGGTTTTGTAAATGCTAATTCCTAACTATATATGGTCTATAACCTATGGTTTTTTCAGTGAATATATATATACATACATACATACATACATATATATATATATTCACTGAAAAAACCATAGGTTATAGACCATATATAGTTAGGAATTAGCATTTAAAAAAACTTTTTTTACTCACACAAAACCATTGAAATTCCATATATAGTTAGTTGTACTAACTATATATCGCGCACCCGCAATCCACTGCTGATCATGTCACATATTACATCATTCATGACATGGTCAGTGACATCACTGATGACATCACTGATGACATCTCAAATGACATCACTGATGACATCACTGATGACATCTCAAATGACATCACTGATGACATCACTGATGACAACATCCAGTGACTGTATTTTTCTGTAAAGTTAAAATATGTCTTGAGTGGATGTATAAGTGTCTGGATGAAGGATTTAGTAGGTGCATGACTGACTGTATGAGTGAGTGATTAAATGTGTCTCACTGAGTGCATGGGTTATTATTATTATTATTATTATTATTATGAGTTTTGTATAGCGCCTGGTTACCTATAGGCATCCCAGCACTTACCAGAACATAACCCTACTAAAGAATGAAGGGATTAAACAGAAAACAGAAAAGTTTTTAAAAGTTTTCGAAACCGAAGCAGGCTAGCTTCCGAGCGCAGTTGTAGGGGCAACGAGTTCCACAAAGAGGCCACATTTATTGAAAACCTTCTACCACCCGTTCTTGCCTTCTTCACCCTGCCAACCTGAAGGAGATGTTGATCGTCAGAGCGAAGAGAGCGAGGAGCCTTGTAGGGCTGGACCATCTCCCCCAGAATAGGTGGACCTACCCCGTGCAGGACTTTGTGAGCGATACAAAGTGACTTAAATTTCACCCTGTCTCTCACAGGGAGCCAGTGCAGTGACTAAACTGTCTTAATTTGTGCATCATTATGTCTGTTGTTCTGTAAACTGCTGCATGTGTTGATCAGTAGCTATATGAGTAACTATATGGGTTATTGATTGGTTGCCCAAGTATTTGTATGGGCGACTGAGTGTGTGTGTGGGTGGCTGGGAGGTGTATGACTCTGTGCATAGATGTGTGAGCAGTTGATTCACTAGATGTATGGGTTCAAAAGTGCATGTGGAAACAGCTGTATGGGCGGTTGACTGTATGCATGAGTGTATTGGTGAGTGAATGGATATCTCAGTGTTACATGTCAAAGTAAGTACATATGTAAAACACAGTACATGTGAGAGTTGACATATATAAATAACTGTGCATAAGAGCCAGTGAATGTGTGAGTGGCTGTATGGATCATTGTGAACTTGTATCAGGGATTGTATAAGAGAGTAAATATGTTTTAGTATATGTTTGAATAAGTAAGGTGTGTATAACTGTATAGTTGAGAAAATGGAGGTATGATTGATTTTTGCATGACTGACTAGGTGTGTGAGTAACTCCATGGATGAGTGACAGTCTGTGAGTGTCTGTTTACACTGAGTGTATCTAAGGTTATATTAGAGTCTGAAGAGGTTAATTGTATTATCACATGAATGATGCCATCAGTGATGTGATCAGTAATGTCAAATGAGATGTCATCAGTGATGTCATTTGAGATGTTATCAGTGATGTCATTTGAGATGTCATCAGTGATGTCACTGACCATGTCATGAATGATGTAATATGTGACATGATCAGCAGTGGATTGCGGGTGCGCGATATATAGTTAGTACAACTAACTATATATGGAATTTCAATGGTTTTGTGTGAGTAAAAAAAGTTTTTTTAAATGCTAATTCCTAACTATATATGGTCTATAACCTATGGTTTTTTCAGTGAATATCATTGGTTTTTTAAAAGCTAATATCTATAGCTGTAAAATGTATTCTTCTTTAAATCCAAAAATATATTTTATATATTTATTAATAATTTTTTTTAAATATTTTTTTTGTTTCGCTCCCGGTCCGCGAACCGGGAAGCTTTCCGTTAGCTCAAATTGATGCCGCGACCCGGTCCGCGAACCGGTAAGATATCAACATAGTGACGGTATCGCGTTGCCGCGTAATGCGTCTTATGACGTACTGCGTTAGCGCACCCGGAAGTGCCCCGGGGCGCGGACCGAGGCGCGAAACGCAGCTCCCCGGAAGCGATCCGCGGCGCGTCGCGAAAGCGCGACGTATCGCGTTGCCGCGTAATGCGTCTTGTGACGTACCGCGTTAGCGCACCCGGAAGTGCCCCGGGACGCGGACCGAGGCGCGAAGCGCAGCGACCCGGAAGCTATCCGGGGCGCGGACCGGAGCGCGTAACGTAAGCATAACAGGTAATGTGACTTGTTAATAACACTTTTCATTGGTTCATTTCACTTTTGGTTTCATAATGATGTAAGGCTAGGTCAGGTGACCTAAAAATAACACTTTTCATTGGTTGAGAAGTATTGTTTTTCCCAAATGATGAAAACCCCTCCTTCTTTCCTCACTCTGACTTTCATCATTGTGAGAGGAAGACCTTTACTACTATATGAGAAATGGCTTCATTGGTAGCTTCAGCTGGTGCACCCCCACCACCACCTCCACCTCCTTATGGGAAGAGAGGACCACCTCCCCAGGTCATTACCAACACTGAGGAGGAAGATGAAGAAATGGATGAGGAGGGAGAAGAACCACAGTTCTTAGAAGAGGTGCCCCGGGTTTCCAGAAAGAAAGCCAGTTTCATCTGGCAGTTTTATTCGATCCCTCGTGGCCAAAAAAAAGTCAATGCGAGGTATGTCACCTGCCGCATATGCAAAGAACAATTATCAAGAGGGACGGACAAGAAATATAGTTATGGAAATCACACAATGCACAGGCACATGACAAGGAAGCATCCACTAAATTACAGCCGGGCGGAAATAAGGGATATGCAGGACAATCCAAGATCAACTCCTGTGGCCAGACCAAGAATACCAATTTCATTAACACCAGAAGAGGCACGGGAAACTGTGCCAAATATACAAGAACATTTTGGCCACATGATACACTCTTGTATGCACTGTCGTGCGTTGTTAGCGTGTGGCAACATGAGCATCAATGCACTCAACCTGGCGTATGAACACCATGATTGCCCTAACCGCCCCCAGTAATTTTTTTTTTGCTCCTGTTGAGCCCTTTTCAACGCCTGTTTTTTGTTGTTTCCCCCCCCCAAAAAAAACCCCCAAAAAATATAAAATCGTTCAAAAAATACAAAAAAAACAAAAAATAAAAAAAAAATAAAAAAAAAATATAAAACAACAAAAATATAAAAAAAAAAGTTCTTTTCAGAACTACCTTCCCTTTCAAAAAAAATTGCTAGAATGTTTAGCACTCTGGCAAGCTCTATTTCTTTTGGTTCGCTCCCGGGTTAGCTTCCCGGTACGCGGACCGGGAGCTAACCCAAAAAAAAAAAAAAAAAAAAAAAAAAGAGTAAGTATAAGGAAAGTAAACAGAGAGTGATGTTAAAAGAAAGACAGCTCGAGGGAGTAAAGAAGAGATACTGTTTAATAGATCTATTTACCGAAGAAAAGACGGAAGAGGGTATAATTGTGAAAAACAAAATAGATAACGAAGTGAAAGAAAAAAAAAGAGAGTATAACATTAACAAAGAAGAGTTTCTTGGAGAATGTGAGTGAATGTTCAAAATAAGATTAAAACATGAGGAATAACAGAGAGAGAAAATAGAAAACAGAAAACAAAAAATAACAGAAAAAGATTAATTGAAACAGCAAAGAAATGTAAGTAACATAGAGCCATATCATCAACATAGGCAATAAAAGTTTTGCAGCTTTTATTGGCAGAAATGTGTCGCTAAAGCTGCTTTTGCGGCAGAAAACTGCTGCTAAAACCACTTTTGCACCAGTTTTCTGCCAATAAAAAGAGCAATAATTTTATTGGCTGTATTCATAATATGCCCCTTAGTGTGCTTCAACTACACAGAGAAAGCATTATGAACAAGTAGTGATAGAGTGATCAGTCAAAGACACTAAGAGTAATAGAGACGGAGTGAGTGAACAAGAGTGAGGAACTATGAGAAGAGAGGGACTGAGAAAAAGAGTGGAAGGAGTTGAGTAAGTAGGTAATAGAGAAAGGAATGAGGGAAGTAGCAAAGGCAGGAAACTGAGGGTTAAAGAAATGAAGCAGTGGAACTAATAGTAGGTGAATGTGATAGAAATGTAACGAAAAGAGTACAAAGCATTTACCTTATAATTGTCATTAAATTACTCACTTTTTGTTTTTATACTTTCAATCTGTGAAAGAGAGAACAAACATTTCAAAAATATTAAAACATGTATTTAAAAATTACAAAAGACAAGGGAAAAGATTGAAGGACAAACAGTTTTTCAACAACTTTGACACTTACAGAAGCTTCTGCTTCTCCAGGCCCCCTACACAGTCCTAAAGATATACATTTTAAACTAACAGTATCTTGATGCAGATGAAGTGAGGCCTATCTTAAAACATGGTGCATCTTTTGCATTGCTGTTGTCTCAGAAAAGTGTCGCAAGACACTAAAATTTTAAATAATTGCTTCAGGATGCCAATAAGATGTGTCCTATCCAGAGGTTTGTTTGAGGTGAGGCCTACTCAGGGTTGCAGATGAAATTTCGAGTTGTTGAAGAGAATAGAGGACATAATACATGTGAAGGTCTACCAATGAAGTGAGTCATGTCCACTGCACTCTTGAACAAAGTCCAAACCTCCTATGTTTCCCTGGACAGACCTAAACTTGATCTGCACAATGTGATTCGTAATGATAGGAAACACAGGTGATGTAATTGAAATACGTGCAATTTATTTTGCTCATTTCACAATCACATCACTTGTGTTTCCTTTGCTTAGGTATCTCATTGTGCAGATGTAGTCTAGCATATGGAAGAATACGCAGAAGTGCAGCACTGCATGCAACAACTTTGACACTTACAGAAGCCTCACCTTCTCCATGCCTCCTACACAGTTCTACATATACATCATAAATGCAAACAGTACAGAATTAATTATACATGTTAAATGGTTTATTTTTGCTGCTCTCAGAATGTATCAAAATTCACTAAAAACAGTGACTTGAAGGTATTCATCATATAACAGCAGGGAAAAAAAAACACAATCAAAATGATTGTGTTTAAAAAACCCATACAACATAAGAAATCAGAATTCAGAACTCCTTAAAGTTAACTTACTTTCCATGACGTCAAAGGATGTCCTATGAACAGCTTACACTCTTTTGTGCTGTTATTACTTTCAGCCCGCCACTTTCTGAAAGAAAATCTCCATCGTTTTTAAAAACATGTTACATGCAATAAATGACTTCTTGCTCTCTACCACAAGTTTCCACAAGGCCAAATCTTGTCAGACCCATTTATAACTCTTGGATTTCTTGTAAGCCAATCCCGTCATTTGGCATTTCCGCAACTTTCAGAATTAAAATGTTGAAGATCATTTTCACAATCCTGGAATAGTAATATCTTCCCCTTCTTGCTCAGTCATGTTCTACATTTCCTATGACACTGATACTGCTTACTATGAAGCAGACTTACACTAACTCTATGACTACTACAATTATTTAATTCTCTACATCACTTTCAATCACAAAGCAATGTAAAACAGTAGACAGCGTTGCAGACTTACATTCCCTCTACTCTATGTTTTGATTGGCTGCTTCAATTAGCTTATAAAAAGAAACAGTTTTTCTGAACTCATTCAAAGTGCACTTATTTCTCCATGACGTCCAGTCTTATGGTTAGAACTTATGTCTCTGAACTACACTTATCCTCAAGGCCAAATTGTGTAGGAGCCATTAGAACTTCTTGAAATTCCACAGAGCACATCCCAAGATTATTTCCCTAAAATTTTGGTTTTAAAAACACCAGGTAAGTGTTTTTAAGGTCATACGGCAATTTTTTTTTGAAAATTAAAACAGAATCGTTGCAGAATGACCAGCCATTTCTAGACTTTAAATAAGCTGTGTAATGTCCTGATGTTATTGAAGGGCCGTCATGATATATAATTGCTGCAGTTACAAAAGTCCTTCCTGATATTGACAACTGCGAAGCTACAAAATTTTTTATTAAAGTTGTCAATTTTGTTCCATCAGGCCTACATCGTTGGAACATTAAAATGACATACTGGCCATATGTTCATATAAATAATGTGGACATCATTTCAGATTTACATTGGCTACACTCCATGTTGTGATCAGCTGCTTTTACTAGCTTATTAAAGGAGACTGATTTACTGTCTGGCAAAGTTAAATATATACATCTTTCTGAGTCTACACTAGTAGTACTTGATACCATACAGTTCTCGCAGTCATGCTGCCATTGATAAGAAAGCCCAAACAGCTGATCTACATCTACACCTTCAGCATGCAATACATCAAGCATATACATTAAAAACTCCTGACAATCTTGCTGAATATTTTGAGAGAATTGTGTTTGGCCTGAACATCTGTCTAACAGATTTCGAATTTCAGACACACTTTCTATGTTTCTTCTATCAGTGCTACATTTCTCTAACACAGAATTTAACAAACTGCAAAATCTTTGATCAGAATTGACCACAATCTCTTCTTTTACATTTTCTAGAGAAAACAAAACATTAACCACTACATTAGCATAGCAGTTGACACCAGAACTGTTTTCAAATTGAAAACCAACAACATCTTCAACAGAATCCTTTTTGTTTCTGCTTGTAATTTTAGGTTCATCGACTTTTCGTCTTTTTGCTACAACCTCCCCAGTATTGGTCACATTTCTTCGTTTCCGGCCTACCACACGTTTCTCAAACAAAGGATACTGAGGCAAATGTGACGCATACTCTCTTCTTAACCTATTGTATTCCTTAACACAATCTAGATCCGCACAAATGTTTGTGACATCACACTCAATCAAGTACAATTCCGATAAAGTTCTAACTCGTGACAATTCCACATATGCCATACCCTCCTTGAACACAGAACTGCCAATATTCACCAATGCACAGTCTACACTTAAACCTTGCGATTTATGGATTGTCACCGCATATGCCAAGCAAACAGGAAACTGCTTACGGCGAACATATAAGTCTTTTACAAGCAAAAATCTAGCAGAGCAACGACCAATTAGCTGTACTTCCTCAATGCCATCAAATTTAATTTTTAAAAATTCAATTCCATCTCTATTTCTGTATTTTACAAAATCAACAACATTACCCATTGATCCATTTACCAGACCTCTTTCAACATGTAAATTCCTTCTTAAAATTATACGGCAGTTCAAGCACACATTCAGAGTCTTTTCAAAACCTGCAGTTTTAGATATACTCTTCTCTAATGAATCCAATTTTGTTTTCAGATTCTCAGACAAAATAATTGTTGATCCCATATGCTCTACTCTGTCAATAGCTTCCAGTTTCACAATCTCTTGCTTTTCTAAATGCAACATTTTGTTGTTGAATTTGGCACATTCTGCAAGAGTTGGCATCAAACATATTCCAGATTTCTTATCAGTAATTTTCTGAAAAATATTCTCAGGCACAACATCTTGTTCTGGATATAAATTTGATAGTAATCGTGCATGTAAAGCTTCTTTCCCATGCTCGGTCACTTTTCCAATTCTAACATCTTGTAGAATAGTCTTGTAAACTTCATCCTTCGCCTGACGCATATTTTCATGCAGTTCAGCATAATTGAAGTTTAACCATATATTGACGTTGCCAATACTGCCTAGGCACTTCCTGGTATCTTCATGCGTGAGCATTTTGAACACAGGTTGCCCTTTCACTGGTGTCAGCTGCAGAAGATCTCCGAAAACAATGATGTGTTTCCCACCAAATAACACATCATACTCTGTTTTGAGAACTTCTTGCATTCTCAAATGCACAAAGGCAAGCATGACATTGGAAACCATGCTTACTTCGTCAATGATAAGAAGTTTCATTTTCCTCAAGATTCTTGAAACTTCAAAACAAGCATCTCCAGATAGCTTGTGATATTGTAATTTGTTGTCATGCTCCACTGGCAGCATCAGTAAACGATGTAAAGTAATCCCTTTAATGTTATGTGCTGCCAGTCCAGTTGGAGCGGTGACAACACAAGACAGCGATGACTCTGTCCTTTCCTGCAAATAGCATGCAATTGCTTTAATGAGGAAACTTTTTCCAGTTCCCGCTTCTCCACTCACGTACAGTCGGACAGGCTTCAACGACGTACATGAGCACTCTTTCTTGTCATGACTTAATCCATGATCAATTTGCATGGTAACTTCGTCATATATTTTCCTCTGCTCAATGTTGAGTTGTCTTTCCAACTCTTCTAAGTTAACCGCATCCTCCTGAGCATGTGCCATGGCTCTTTCCACTTCATTCATGGCAGTGGCAGCTTCATTTTCGATAACAGGTCCTCCTAGTGGATCCTGACTCAATGAAGCAGAACTCTGACTGTCCTGAGAACTGTCTCTGGCAATCTCGGCTGCAATCGTTGCTTCCTGCTCAATTTCCGCATTCAACATTTCTACATATTTGGGAAAAGCAGGACATTCTATGGTCTCCTTGGCGGCATTGAAAGAGTCTTCGTAACAGAGGAAATCTCCAAGCAGTTCCTCTTCTGCACGCCAAGGCTTGAAAAGTTGCAAAAGTGCTAAATAGAAAAACTCCTTTTTTTCAGGAGATTCGCCACTCAATTTTCGATGGTTTACCAAGTGGCATTTTCTTTGCTTGACCAGACATCCCTCACTTCCTATTACAGCATACACTCCTTTCTCAGTATCTTCTTTGATGTTCCTCTTGAATATGTAATTTTGAAGAACCTCATACAGACAAACATTGTCGAGGTGACTGCTTCTATTTGGATAATATGTATCCAACATGTTGGTCTTCAAAATGTCGGTACTGTTTGGCTCCTTTTCCGCCAAATACTCAATTTCCCGCACAGGTTTCAGAACTCGATTACGCGTTGCAGCAAGACCAAGACTCGCCCAAACGATACTCCTGGACTTGGCATAGAGACTTGCTGAAGACAACCGGTCAGAGCATTCGTAAGCTCCAATTTCTCGATGCGACAACATCTTCAGACTGAAACTGTACAACTTCTTGCTGAGGCTCTTTTCATGGGAAATGTCCTCCCACATATCCTTCAATTCTGTCTTCTCTTTTTTGGTGATGTAAGACGTCACATACCGAGCCACAGCCATACAGTTATTCTGCCACAAACTGTATATCCATGTTAGCATTCCACATGGACAAAATCACCGGGTTGTAGTCGTTGATGTACTTGGACTCTTCGTTCCTCTTCAAATTGTATGTGTTTTTAGGTGATTTCTTCATGACATTATGTCGCAGCGAAGACATCAAACTGTTTACTCTTCCTTTAGAAATCACCGGTCGTGGAAAGCCGAAACGACATTTGGTGTAGAACTTGTCCTTGTTTCGGAATTTACGACGGCAGTACTTTCCACATCGATGGCTTTGGAAACGCAGAACTTTTTCTCTTAGGCTTTTCTTCTCCTTTGCGTTTGGAACAGCACACGTAGAATACTGTTGGATGAAACTCATCACTGAGTCTTCTGGATCCGTTCCAAATTTAGGTGCATCCTTGATCCACAGCAACATATGTATATGAGGAGCACCTCTTGCTTGGTACTCCTTTCTCCAGAAGAAATCCAACACCTCTCCAAGAGGTGGATTCTTCTTATTCATGATGAAAGACATCATAGCTTCAAATCTATGATTGAAGTACCTACATACATTGACTGGATCCAAAGAGCACAGTTCTCCGGGTGTCTTGAATTCGATGTTATCTACGTTAGCATTTGCCTCTCGTAGAAATTCAAGTAAGTCTTCCCAGCCATACTCGGCACAGCTCAGAGTGAGGAACCATGTGGGAGTACCTAAGTTCCTCAGCATACATTTTAAATCACCATGACGACGGTACCAGTACTCATTAGTACCACGCTGACACGCCATGAGATTAATCAGGTGAGAATCCAAAATACTGTCTTGGACATTGACTTTATCCATAAAGTCACTTGCCGAGATGTTTTGCATGTGTATACCACTTTTCCAGATGTGGTTCACTGCATATGACAGTCCAGACAGATCGCTTTCAAACAGGAGATGAAACAAATAGGGAATGCATTGTCGAAACCTAGCATCTCCTGCATACAATCGCAAAGTCCGGTATTCAGAAGCAGGAATTTGATGAGGTCGCTCATCATATCTTCCTCCCTGACCTGTTGGAAAAAGCTGTGGGAAACACCGAGCTTCCAAACTTTCCTCCCAAACACTAATGGGACTCCCTTTGGCTTGTTTCATTTGAAACAACTCAATAGCATTCCCCATGACTTCCTTGGAATGCAAAGGATGAGCACTATAATGTTCATATATTTCTTCACTAGTAGAGGGTTCTACTTTCTCAATTTGACCAGCACACAAATCGCTATCCTCTTCCTCACTTACTTCCTCTTCTGCAACATATACATTCTTATAGTATTTATTATTTTTTTTCAAATACAATGTTGCCTTTTTAACTTTCCTAACATCTACTAAATCTTGCCATATTTTCTTATTCTTTGTCGGAACCCCATTAACTAAGATAACCAGAGGTTCCTCTTCCACTTTTTCTACTCCAATTGTGTTAATGTTTTTCTTCAAATCTAGAGGCAAATAAACAACTCTTCCCTTTAATCCTCTCTGTAAATCTGATGGAGGCAATTTCCCTGTCTTTGGCTCCATTCTTACAATAGCCTGAAAGGGATGGATACTTTGAATCAAAATAGATTCATAAGTATTTAAATCCTTCAATTCAGAAGGAATCTCAACCAATTCCAGATTATTATGAACTGCTCTAGCAGGCATCTGGTTTTGATTTAATTTGCAACAACAATAAGTACACACACGTTGATCGAATCCCAAATCAAAACAATTTTCTACCATCAAGTATGTTGCAAAATCCTTCCATTCACTATTATTTTCCCTTTCACTTTTTGCATATAAATCCACTAACTTAGTCTGATTCTTATAATAAGTGCGTCGACAACACACACAAGTGAAATTAGGCCTCTCACTTGATTTCACCTGAAACGTCGCAATTTCCCTCTGGAAATTATCTGTACTGGAAACCTGTACACTATCTTCCACATTACCCTCTTCTTCTGGGTCAATTTCAACATTCTCCTCTTTACTTCCAAAGTAACAAAACTCAATTTCTTCACATATGTTCTTCACATCTATTTCAGAACCATGCAAAAGAGCAGCGCATAATTGTTTAAGCATAATTGCTGGACTCTTAGCATAATACAACATTCTAACTAATTTCCTCACTTTATTATGATGCACTGCTAGCATCCTGAAATGATGAAAAACACTCTGGCATACTCTCCTGGACAGACAAGCCAGTGAATGACCATGCAAACCTGTCACTTCTCTCACTCTGCAAGGATCTAATTCTTGCAACAACCTTATTTTCTGCTTCAAACTTTTCTTATTAAATGACCGTACAAAATCACAAAGCAAATTGATGGAATCCTGTCGCACACTACAAATACTACTACACTTCCAGGTGTACACAGGACCCTTAGCACGTCTTCCTAAAACCTCATTACCTAACACCTCTTCTGTCTCTGTTGTCACAAGTTTTTCTTTTTCAACTGGACAACCATCTTTCACTTCATAAGCACGACCACTGGTGTCAACTGCATGCACCAAATCATTATCCTGGAAATAACTCTCCTCATTAAAAAATGCCTCACAGCTTGAACTATGCATCCATTCTCCAGAAAAAACTTCACAAAAATTACTACGATTAACTATTCTCTTCCATCTACTATTTCTTTTGAAATCATAAATTGCCTTGTTTAGCTTCCTAATTCTATTGATTATCAAAATAAATAACTTACGTTTAATTTCAAATGCCTGATCAATAACTTTCTCAACTTTTTTTTTCTCTTATAAAAAACCAGTTTCTGTTGACTTTTCTTAATATTTTTTAACAAATTGCCAATTATCCTGTTGTGGAACATTCGTTTACGAATGGCCCTAAACTGTTGTTTCCTTCTACTATCATGCACAAAGTTATCTCTTGCTCTAGCAGTAACATTTTTGATTGGCCTTTCCTTTCCATTTGATTTGCTTCTCTTTTTATGGACTGAAACATTTTCTGTAGTAATATTTTTTTTACTACACATATTTCTTATGAAATATTTTGTGCTCTTACCCGGTGCTTTCTTCGTGACTTGACAAATCTTTTTGTTAGAGGACTGCTGCTTATTTTGTTTCACCTGCTGTCTTTGACGTTTTGCAGCCTTTCTCTGTCTTTCTATTGTTGGCATGGTGAAATCTTGAAATGATCTGCAGTTGAATCTGTGGTAAAATATAATAAAAAATGTTATTAACCATTATTACCAAACAGTAAATCAATAACAGTGATCAAAAACTTAACACACTACTTGACATTTTAAATAGAAGATTTTTTAGTCCTTGGCAAATTTACAATACAGAAATAGCAGAAAAGAAATGACATTTATATTTATGTTACCTGTGCTATTTTATATGTGAATCTGATCTAATTTTATGAGCATATTTTAATATTTTATTGAAGACACTACACATAACCTGTTTTTGAAGGTGTCTTTATTTTTAAATTAAACGGTTTACATTTTTACTTTTTATTAATTATACATTTTAAAAATAAATGTTTATATTTCCATAGGCTCAAGCAGGTCAGCTTCCCACCCTATGTCATATAATTCGGACAAATCTGCATCCTCATCACGCTCTTCTTCATCCTCAGGATTTAAATCATCCAATGGATCAACATCCACTGATGTTTCAATTACAAGTTCAATGATGAGGTCAAAATCAACTGATTGCAGATTGTCACTCATGTTGATGTTGTCTTTATCTTTAAAGAAAGATAACAACAATGAGATGTTGCAGAGTAAGAGACAAATCTCAGAGATTATAATAGTAAAATTGTTTAACAAGAGTAATATTTTGCAGCTATTATTTAGCCATGTCCAGCAATGCTGATCAGGTGAAGACTATGTCTAATTTTTCAGTGAACAGGACTCATCTCTTCTTAACCTTGGATAAGCCTCACCGACTCTGTGTGTCCTGCACATACTTAAATGTAAAGGGGCAGATTTATGTTAAATGGCACATCCCCAGGCATGCACCAGTTAACGTGCACCGCTGCTCTGCCACCCATGGTGTGCCGTATTTACAATCAGATAGGAGAAAGCTGCGTCAAAACCCTGCGCCTGCTTTAAGCAGGCATAGGTCTTGACGCAACATTGTGGAGATGGGGCACCCCTGAGCCTTGCTTGAGCTGCATCGCACTTGCGATACAACTCCAGCAATCACTACCTTTACAGCACAGATACATCACGCATCTGTGCCATTTTTGCCCCATGATGCCCCGCATTGTAAATGCAGCACACCATGGGTGGCGGAACAGCGGCGCAGGATGACTGACACATCCCTGGTGATGCACCAGTCATCATAAATCTATCCCTAAGCTTCTTATCTTGTTACAGATGAACCGCCATATTTACCATCAAACTATTTTGCATTTCCTAAATAGCGAATTTTAAGGAATAAATAGCAATTCTTTACCATTCCTAATTTGCAATGAGCAAATTGCTAATTGCAAGTTACCCATTCATTTCCATGGGCTAGGAGCCTCATAGGAATGAAGGTTTAATTTGCGATTAGCAATTTGCTCATCACAAATTAGGAATTTTTCCAAGGGTGCAGGGGTGTCTCAAGAACACCCTGCTGCACCCCTGAAAAAGAAATTTGGGGGCATATGGCACACATACATGCCCTCAGGGCATGTGTTGGCGTCATATGGGACCTTTTGTTTTTTTGAAAAAAAGCTTTTTGAAAAGAATTCACAAATTACCACCAATTTACCACAATAGTTTCCAAATCCTTAATGTCATTTTTTACATATTTTTTGTTTGATACATTGCATTTAAGTAATCGCAAAATTTGCAAATCCTTCAGTGCAATCGCAAAATAAGGAATAGCAAATTTTGCTACTCCTTATTTTGCATCAAACTTGTTTGATACATACCATTTGTCTAATTAACATTCGCAAAGGCCGAAATTCGCAGAATTTTGATCTTTGCGAATGCTAATTAGCTTGATACATATGGCCCCAAGTGAGGCCTGTCTTGCAACATGGTGCATCTTTTGCATCACTGCTGCATCGGTTTCATGTGGTACGTTTTTTTTACACCATGACATATCTGCCTAAATGCATCAATTTGTAATTTTGTCGCCTCATAGCAAATCTTTTGCACCGCCGCTGCATCATAAAAGTGACGCACAGTGGCGCAAAAGAGGCATACACCTATCATAAATCTGTCCCTAGCATTTTAAATGATTAATCCAGGATGACGATAAGGTGTGGCCTATCCAGAGGTTTGTTTAAGGTGAGGCCTACTCAGGATTGCAGATTAAAGTTACGCTTGATGAAGAATACAGAAGAGATAATACATGTAAAGGCCTACCAATGAAGTAATTGATTTGCACTTTATTTTGCCAGTCATCATAAATGTATCCCTAAGCTTCTTATCTTGTTACAGATGAACCACCATATGTACCATCAAACTATTTTGCATTTCCTAAATAGCGAATTTTAAGGAATAAATAGCAATTCTTTACCATTCCTAATTTGCAATGAGCAAATTGCTAATTGCAAATTACCCATTCATTTCCATGGGCTAGGAGGCTCATAGGAATGAAGGTTGCAATTTGCGATTAGCAATTACCTCATCACAAAATAGGAATTTTATCAAGGGTGCAGGGGTATCTCAAGAACACCCTGCTGCACCCCTGAAAAAGAAAATTGGGGGCATATGGCACACATACATGCCCTAAGGACATGTATTGGCGTCATATGGCACCTTTTGTTTTTTGGAAAAAAATGCTTTTTGAAACGAATTCGCAAATTACCACAAACTAGAAGTTGGTGGTAGTTTCCAAATCCTTAATGTCATTTTTTACATATTTTTTGTTTGATACATTGCATTTAAGGAATCGCAAAATGTGCAAATCCTTCAGTGCAATCGCAAAATAAGGAATAGCAAATTTTGAATTAAGGACATTTTAAGTCATTTCCACATGTGCAGTGTTTTCAAATTATGATTTGAAAATCGTTTTTGGGGAAAAGTAATGGATTGCAAATTTATGACAAGGACATAATGGTGTATGCTTCTCTATAAGGCATTTCAGTGTCTCTGATGTCATTTTTCCCATATTACATTATAAGACCTTTCCCCATGGAGCACATTCCTGGTAAATATGCTCCCACCTGTGCATGGTGAATTTAGATTTTGACTGTTTGAGTCACATAGCCATGTTAAAAGTGCCCCAAAAAAATTGCAAACGCTTTAAAAAAACACATTCATGTGTCTTAAGGACATTTTAAGTCATTTCCCCATGGACAGTGTTTTGTAAGTGGCGCAAAAGAGGCATACACCTATCATAAATCTGTCCCTAGCATTTTAAATGATTAATTCAGGATGACGATAAGATGTGGCCTATCCAGAGGTTTGTTTAAGGTGAGGCCTACTCAGGATTGCAGATTAAAGTTACGCTTGATGAAGAATACAGAGGACATAATACATGTAAAGCTCTACCAATGAAGTAAGTGATGTCCACTTCATTGCGCCAGTCATCATAAATGTATCCCTAAGCTTCTTATCTTGTTAGACATCAACTGCCATATGTATCATATAACTATTTTGCATTTCCAAAATAGCGAATTTTAAGGAATAAATAGCGATTCTTTACCATTCCAAATTTGCGATGAGCAAATTGCTAATTGCAAATTACCAATTCATTTCCATGCGCCAGGATGCCCATATGAAAGAAGGTGCAATTTGCGATTAGCAATTAGCTCATCGCAAATTAGGAATTTTTCCAAAGGTGCAGGGGTGTCTCAATAACACCCTGCTGCACCCCTGAAAAAGAAATTTGGGGGCATATGGCGCACATAAATTTTAACAACATTCCTTTACCTCAAAAACGATTTTCAATTCATAATTTGAAAACACTGCCCACAGGGAAATTACTTAAAATGTCCTTAAGACACATGAAAGTGTTTTTTTATTGCCTTTCCAGCATGGTTGGGTCACTTTTAACATGGCTATGTAACACAAACATTTAAAATCTAAATTTGCCATGCACAGGTGGGAGCATATTTACAAGCAATTTGCGCCACAGAGAAAGGTCTTACATTAAAATGGGAAAAATAACATCAGGGACAGTCAATTGCCTTATAAAGAAGCATACACCATTATGTCCTTGTCATAAATTTAAAAACAATTCCTTTTCCCCAAAAACGATTTTCAAATCATAATTTCAAAACACTGCACATGGGAAAATTACTAAAAATGTCCTTAAGACACATAAAAGCGTTTTTTAATTGCCTTTGCAGCATGTTTGTATCACTTTTAACATGGCTATGTAACACAAACATTCAAAATCTAAATTTTCCATGCACAGGTGGGAGCATATTTACAAGCAATTTGCGCCACATAATTCATAATTTTCTCCTTAAAGCACACTATTCTCTATCTAAATTAAAGAAATATTTTCTCACCTTAGCAAATACTTTGAGTTTGAAAACAGTCTCAGAAACACACCAATTTGTCTTCAGCAGAGCAAAAGGTATGCACTCCAGAGTCTGCAGCTATCAAAAGCACAGAAATGCTGTAATTCTTCACACATATCTCTCATGTCACCCAATCAAAACTCTTCCCTCACTTTTTTTCAAATGAAAACCCTTCCCCCCTCTGCCCTTTCTGCCTTTTCTGCATGGCAACCACCTCTTGGAAGACTTCTGGTGTTTGCAAGTTCACACAACAATGCTGCAATTGAACTCTGAACTCTCAGTGCACCTGCATATCCAGTGCATTCTTTCATTTAATGATTTTTTATTGACCATTCAAAATACATCTTTCAAATAACTCATCCGTGCACCCTAACTTTCTGTTTTCAGCAATCAAAATCCACCAATCACTGTTACTGCTTCATGAACACAGAAACTCCACAGTTTTTTTCATTTTAAAGTCTCATTTTTTCAACTGCCATTTCATTGCCACACTTCATCTGACTGCAGGAGAACCTTCTCTCACCATGTTTTCTGTCTGGATTGTTGGACATAGTTATATTCACTGGGCTCAAAGGTACACTGAAAACAGGAATTTACCTAACCTCAATTTACAAGATGTGGAAATTAAGTGGTTTGGCCACAGAGGATTAAAATGTCACCAATTGATACCATTGGTGAAAACCTTTATGCATTTGCCCAAACCTGACCTGTTAATTGTGCACTGTGGAGGTAATGACTTGGGCACTTTGACTGGTGTAGGTCTGGAAATGCTTTTAAAGGACACCTTTGAGCAATTAATGGCACTTTATCCTCAGACTGCCTTGGTATATTCAAATATATGCCAAAGACAGAAATGGAGGTGGTCAAACCAATTTTGTCCACAAATTGAGAAGTCGAGGAAGCATGTAAACAAATCTGTTTCAGCTTACATGAGAGACCATGGAATGGGCTCCCTGTACAACAATAACTTGCGTTACTACATGCAAGATATCTACAGAGGAGATGGAGTTCACTTCTCAGATGAGGGCAACAGAATTTTCACTCTGAATTTAAGAATGTGCATTGGTACCTACTTATAAGTACCTAAATGTACCATAAACCCAAAAGCTCTTCTCAGAGCTACCCTACATCTGATCACTCACAATTATTATTTTTCCTCTAACTTTTTTCACTAATTTTCAACAAAGTACGCTCCCTGGGGCGCTACCCGGTACGCAAACCGGGAGCTAACCTCGCGAAATTTAAAAAAAAAATGTTTTTTTTTCGCACATATAAGCCTCCTCAGCCACCCTCACAAAACCTAGGGGGTCAAGATAAGTCTACCGTGCCCCCTTCTACCCATTCTGAACATTATTTGCCCTCCATTTTGTATCTTAATTCGACCGAAACACAAAATGGTGGACTCCCGTAACGCTTAAGGTTCGCGAACCGGGGCGCTCAACGGTTCGCGTACCGGGTCGCTCCCTGGGAAGCGCACCATCAAAAAAGGTGGGAAAGTAGTTCACAGAAAAGCCACTGGAGACAATTTCACCAAATATAGATTAGCTCATACTACATACCAATCCCTACCATTTTCACAAATTTGATTGGAATTCCATTTAGCCATTTAGCCTGTAGACCTCTCTAAATACCGTGAGGTAAATTACTTCACAAAACACATCTGAAGTGTTGGAATTGACAACCAATTAATATGTTACTTTCATTTTCTACTTTTTTTACCTGACATTTCATTGGTTATATACCTGAATATATATAAAGGAAGAGAAGAAAACACAGCCATTTTGACTACTACTTCTTGGTGTACATTTCAATAGGATTTTCACTAATTCCTTCAACTTCTTTCTAAAGGTAAGTTTTTATTTTTAAAACTGAAGTATATTGTGCACTATAAGTTAATATGGTAAACTTTTTCTGATAGTTATATACTATCCCTCTGTAGTAGTTATAGATTTAGATAGACTTCTCTGTTATAGTTATGGATGGAGTTAGGCTTCTCTTGTATAATTATGAATTTACTTACGTTAAATCACATACACTTTTTTATATTCCTACTTCCACTCTGATACTATACACTGCCCAAAGATAAATTCACTGATAAAAACTGCCTATCTAAAATTAATCCCAACAGTGCCCTATCTCTACTAATATATATTTTTTTAATCTAAATTTCAGGCAAAATGGAAGGCGAACAGAAAGTTGAATTTCAAATTGTCCTGCAAGAGAGCAGCCAAGAAATCATTGATGAAAATGATATTGAATTTTTCGATGAAACTTTAGACAAAGAACTACTGCAATGTGTACAAGCAGTAGATAACCTCCTTGAAAATGAGGACATTTTACACCCTCAGAGACTACAATGTATATTCAATGATAATTATGAAATTTCTGACAATGAAATGTTAGAAAGTTTAATAAATTATGAAACACAATCACAATAAAAAAAATGCTTAAAAAATAAAGAAAATAAAAAATAATCAACAAAACCAACAATCAATTAACATACAGCATTTGAAAAGTCTATCATTCATTTTTCATTGTAGTACGCTGCCTAGAACGCTTCCCGGTTCGCGGACCGGGCGCTCCCCACGCAAAAAAACAAAAAAAATTATTTATTTTTTGCCCCGCGGGGCCCTTTTAAAGCCTCCACATTAAACCTAGGGGGTCAGGGAGGATCTACTATGCCCCCTTATGGTTATTTCCCCCTTTGTTTTGGCCTCCTCTTGTCTCTCAATCCTACCGAGAGACAAGATGGCGGCCGCTCCGGACTGTTTAGAATGTTGACAGACACCGGAGAGCCAATCAGCTTCGCTACGCGAAGTTCCGGTACGCTTAAGGTCCGCAGACCGGAGCGCTGCCTGGAGCGCGCTTACAGATATATATCTTTTTTTAAACGTTAATTTCTCAAAATCCACTGGAGCACATATATTGAGACCTACAAAAGGCACATCGGGCTACCAGTCCCTACAATTTTGCCAAGTTTCATGCAAATCCATTCAGCCGTTCGGGCTAAAAGTGAGGCCAACCGCCCTATGGAAAATTGCATGGGGAAAACACGTTTTGGGACCCCCCTTTTTTCTCGGCCCCCCCTTGACAAAACCTCCCCAAATTTCCAGGGGCTGCTCAGAAACAAAATGTTCCATTTTCCAGAAAATTTCAGCCAATTCCGTCCACAAACGCCAAAGTTATTAGACATAGAATTTTCAAAAATCCCATAGGGAAAAAATCCTAACTATATATACCTACTGGCTATCGCCAGTAGGTAATATATATATATATATTCACTGAAAAAACCATAGGTTATAGACCATATATAGTTAGGAATTAGCATTTAAAAAACCTTATTTTACTCACACAAAACCATTGAAATTACATATATAGTTAGTTGCACTAACTATATATCGCGCACCTGCAATCCACTGCTGATGATGTCACATATTACATCATTCATGACATGGTCAGTGACATCACTGATGACATCACTGATGACATCTCAAATGACATCACTGATGACATCACTGATGACATCTCATTTGACATCAATGACCACATCACTGATGATATCATTCATATGACAATACAATGCATCTCCTCACATTTTAATATAACCTCTGTTTCACCCAGTGTTAAATACAGAATATAATTTTTGAAACCATTGACACACCAATACTAGTTACTACATACGCACTCACTGATTCCTACGTCTACACACACCTTCACTCATTCACCCATACTATCATTCATACATACAATCACTCATCTTTACAACACTATCATATGCACTCATACACCTATACAGACACTCACAGTCTGCCACTCATCCATGGAGTTACTCACACACCTAGTCAGTCCTGTAAAGAATCAATGACACTTCCATTTTCTTGTCTATACAGTTAAACATAGAGCACCTTACATTTTCAAACATATACTAACACATACTTACCTTGTTATACAATCATTGATACAAGTACACATTGATCTGCACAGAGTCACACACCTCCCAGCCAGCCACACACACACTCAGTCTCCCATACAAATACTTGGACAATCAATCAGTAACCCATATAGTTAATTATATAGCTACTGATCAAAACATGCAGCAGTTTACAGAACAACAGACATAATGATGCACAAATTAAGACACTTTAGTCACTAACCCATGCACTCAGTGAGACACATTTAATCACTCACTCATGCATTCAGTCATGCACCTACTAAATCCTTTGTCCAGACACTTATACTTCCACTCATTCTTCAATATGTAAGACACATTTTAACTTTACAGAAACATACAGTCACTGGATGTTGTCATCAGTGATGTCATCAGTGATGTCATTTGAGATGTCATCAGTGATGTCATCAGTGATGTCACTGACCATGTCATGAATGATGTAATATGTGACATCATCAGCAGTGGATTGCAGGTGCGCGATATATAGTTAGTGCAACTAACTATATATGTAATTTCAATGGTTTTGTGTGAGTAAAATAAGGTTTTTTAAATGCTAATTCCTAACTATATATGGTCTATAACCTATGGTTTTTTCAGTGAATTTTCAAGGTTTTGTAAATGCTAATTCCTAACTATATATGGTCTATAACCTATGGTTTTTTCAGTGAATTTCAATGGTTTTTTAATAGCAAATATCATAAGCTGTCGAATGTCAAGTACGTGGTAAGTGAAAACATTTTCGTGTTTATGCACACTGATCTGCTTTGAATGGTGCCCCCCCCCCTCATTTCTATTAGGAGTACTCTCTCTTTGCAGATAGTGAAAGGTAGTTAACGCAGGCCTTTGCCCCCGTTGTAATCCGTCGTGCCTGCTTCTCTCTCCATTTGATTGATTGTTATCCAAGTATTTACTGTTTTAGAATTAGTTCTCTTTGGTTCATTCTCTATTTACAAACAAACACAGAGTCGCAATACTCTGTTTAGTCTTTGCAGATAACGAAAAATCGTGTAAAAAAAAAGAAAAGGAATCGAGCAAAATCAGTAGGCCACTAATGGGATCTCTTTTTGACCTCGCTAAAATAGAAACATTAGGAACAACCCCTCATGACAAATACAAAACTAGTGAGATGAACTGAACTCCACACAATGATGGCTGCAAAACAGCTAGGCTCCGCCACCCACCCCGCCCAAAATAACGATAAAGAGCGGCTGCCATGATTGGTTGCGGAATGGCCACGACGGAGCTACGAAATGATGCTGCTCTCATGCTAACCCCAGCTTCAGTCTGAAACATCCAGAAACACTGTAGACTACCAATTCGATCAGTTCCGGTAGCGCCCCAATGTAACCCGGTAGAGAAGAACTAGCCCTCCCCTCTTTCACTGATGGTTCTTGTTGCCTGTCCCTTCTGTTCTCATTTAACAGAACTATTTAGCCTGCTGAAAGGGGTTGTGTTCCGACCGCTGGTTGGTGGAGACATTTTGACTATATTCTGGACCTGCGTTGTCGCGTAATGCGTCATATGACGCGCCGCGTTAGCGCATCCGGAAGTCATCCGGGGCGCGCAGCGCGTAACGTAAGCATAACAAGTCATGTGACTTGTTAATAAAACTTTTCATTGGTTCATTTTACTTTTCTTATTGTAATGATGAAAGGCTTGCTCATATGACCTAAAAATTACGCTTTTCATTACTTCCGAACATTATTTTTTCTTAAATATATGTTATAATGTTCCAGGCTAATGTACTTTCCCGGAAATTTTACAACTGTCCTGCAAGTAAAATATATTCTTTTTTCGAGAAAAAGAGCGTTTCTTCGTCCCATGATGGAGCCGTTGAGCAAAAGAGGGTCGACCTGCTGTCTTAGTCGCCGATACGCCTGAATATGAGATTCTTATCGATCACTTTATGTTGCAGGAATAGAAAACACAACAGCCCTTGACCATTTATCTTTACTGCGTTCCTTCGTATTATACCTTTTACCCTTCATGTAATTGGTCTGCTTTATTTCACTTGCCTTTTAATGATTCTAAAACAGTGACTATTATTACAAACTTTACCAATGTATATACTACTACCATGTTTTCTTTTAAAAACCTTTATTGTGAAAATTTCATTATACAAATACGAGCCTATAACCACGTGGGCCGGCCACGGAGCAAACTGTAATCGTATGTGATGAGTAGACATTTACACTGTAGAGGAACGTAACGGGCGGGCCATTAGGTTGCAAGAACTAAGGTGTCTAACAGTTACGGAATCGGTGGACGTACATTTTATAATTAAAATACGACAGGGCCAGTTACAATAAAATTATCTAGATATACATTTGCGGGCAAGTACCATGGGTGACGTTAATTCGAACTTTCAACAGTACAGTAATCAATAACACATCAGAACTTAATATCAATAGGGATGTCGAAATATTCAATCAATTCTCGTCCCCGCCCGCCATGTGCTTCAAAACTGCATACGTATCTCGTGATTTCAAGGTTCTGCAACCAGTACACAACAAGGAGTTACGAGTCCCATTTATTCCGGCGCCATTTTGGGCGAGGACGGGCAGGTCCAGGATATAGTCAAAATGTCTCTACCAACCATCGACTATGATGATGTTCATATGCTGTATTTATTAGAGTAACACTCATCTGCCCACATGAAATTAATTTACCACAATCTAAACATGTCATTTTAATCTTTCCAAAGTTCTTCTAAATATTTGGGACCGTTTCCCTTGCCTCTGAAGCTCTCAGTGCCACTTCTTTGATGAATGTACTAGCAGGTCAGGGGTTCTCCTCCAAATCTCTCTTTTATGCAGCACTATAATTAATTGGTGCCACCTCTCCATATGACGATGCATGGTATAGTTACCACAACTATATATTTTTTCGTTTCCTCTGGAGAGTTCATCGTGGCAGATGAAGCGTGTAACATACCGGGCATTTACCTTTTTTTGCATGTACAGGAAAGGAAAAAAAAATCGAGCGTTCGAGTTCTTAGGTGTCCCAGGGCCATTTTAGTGGACCAGGCCCAAATCCAAAGAACAGCTATCTCACAGGCTAATGGGGCGACCCACGCCGAGTTTCAGCATTGTAGGATGACCACACAAGTACAGCAACTTGCTAGACATCACCTCGGTGCCATCCGGATCTCGGCGCCCCACTGCAGATGAAGTGCCTCTCAACTATGAAACCACCAGAAAACGCTTGAGTCAGCTTTGTGTGAAGCCGCCATTTTGATTCAATCAATAGCGTCCCCCTGCACACATTCAGGGACCTGGTCGTGTCTTCAGGTCAAACGAATTTGGGACAAGATGCAGAAAGGAAAAGGAAAAAAGTTCCGCCGGACCCCGGGAGGTGGCCGCCTATGTCATGGGCGATCTTAGGCCACACCAGGGCAATAGTGAAGCTGCAGCAGGTGCAAATAAGCTTCAGACAGTGTTACAAGCGCTGCTCAGAACTCTCAACTATGACACCACCTCGGTGACATCCGGATCTTGGCGCGTTGTGCTGCCTTCGGCCTATTCGCACATCGGTCCGCTACTGACGCCATCTCACAAGCTAATGGGGCGACCCACGCCGAGTTTCAGCATTGTAGGATGACCACACCAGTACAGCAACTTGCTAGACATCACCTCGGTGCCATCCGGATCTCGGCGCCCCACTGCAGATGAAGTGCCTCTCAACTATGAAACCACCACGGTGACATCCGGATCTTGGCGCGTTGTGCTGCCTTCGGCCTATTCGCACATCGGTCCGCTACTGACGCCATCTCACAGGCTAATGGGGCGACCCACGCCGAGTTTCAGCATTGTAGGATGACCACACCAGTACAGCAACTTGCTAGACATCACCTCAGTGCCATCCGAATCTTGGCATCTCAACGCCTAGTGGTATCTTCCATACAAAAAATATTGTTACGCTGCCTTTGGCCCCATTCGCACATCAGTCCGCAACTTAGACACCACCTCGGTGCCATCCGGATCTTGGAATGTCAGCACCTTTTGGTGTCTTCTCGTCAGAAAATATTGTTGCGCTGCCTTTGGCCCCATTCGCACATCAGTCCGCTACTGACGCCATCTCACAGGCTAATGGGGCGCCCCACGCCGACTTTCAGCATTGTAGAATAACCACACCAGTACAGCAACTTGCTAGACATCACCTCGGTGCCATCCGGATCTCGGCGCCCCACTGCAGATGAAGTGCCTCTCAACTATGAAACCACCACGGTGACATCCGGATCTTGGCGCGTTGTGCTGCCTTCGGCCTATTCGCACATCGGTCCGCTACTGACGCCATCTCACAGGCTAATGGGGCGACCCACGCCGAGTTTCAGCATTGTAGGATGACCACACCAACTTGCTAGACATCACCTCAGTGCCATCCAAATCTTGGCATCTCAACGCCTAGTGGTATCTTCCATACAAAAAATATTGTTACGCTGCCTTTGGCCCCATTCGCACATCAGTCCGCAACTTAGACATCACCTCGGTGCCATCCGGATCTTGGCATCTCAGCGCCTTGTGGTGTCAGTCAGAAAATATTGTTGTGCTGCCTTCGGCCTATTCGCACATCGGTCCGCTACTGACGCCATCTCACAGGCCAACGGGGCGCCCCACGCCGACTTTCAGCATTGTAGGATGGCCACACCAGTGCGGCAACTTGCTACACACCACCTCGGTGCCATCCGGATCTTGGCATCTCAGCGCCTTGTGGTGTCTTCTACTCCGGAAATATAGTAGAAAATATTGTTGCGCTGCCTTTGGCCCCATTCACACATCAGTCCGCTACTGACACCATCTCACAGGCCAACGGGGCGCCCCACGCCGACTTTCAGCATTGTAGGATGGCCACACCAGTGCGGCAACTTACTAGACACCACCTCGGTGCCATCCGGATCTTGGCGCGTTGTGCTGCCTTCGGCCTATTCGCACATCGGTCCGCTACTGACGCAAACTCACAGGCCAACGGGGCGCCCCACGCCGACTTTCAACATTGTAGGATGGCCACACCAGTGCTGCAACTTGCTGGACACCACCTCGGTGCCATCCGGATCTTGGCGCGCTGTGTTGCCTTCGGCCTATTCGCACATCGGTCCGCTACTGACGCCGCCTCACGTGCCAACGTATTTTCTCCGCATTTTATACCCTATGCCGCATAACAGGTCATGTGACTTGTTTATAAAACTTTTCATTGGTTCATTTTACTTTTGGTTTCCTAATGATGGAAGGCTTGATCATATGACCTAAAAACAACACTTTTCATTGGATGAAAACTTTTTTTTTTTCCAAACGATGAAAGCCCCACCTTGTTTCTGGATGTTTCAGACTGAAGCTGGCGTCAGCATGAGAGCACCACCATCTCGTAGCTCCGTCGTAGTCATTCCGCGAGCAATCATGGCAGCCGCTCCCCACCAGAAGCCTGCAGGAGTCGGGGCCCCCAAAACTTTCGATGAATTCTCAAGGCGGAGGGTACGCTTTCGAGAATGGGGTCCAAGACCTAGCAGACAAGCGTCCGATTTCCAAGGTGTCCCAGGGCCATTTCAGTGGACCAGGCCCAAAAAGGAAAGAGCCTGCCGCCATTTTGAGAGTCCTGTGACAGCCGCCTATCGCTGCACCGCAAGAGTGGGCGCAACTCAGCTGAATGGCGGCTTTTGACACAGTGGACCAAAAACGGACGGAATGGCAACTGAAACGGTAAAGGGGCGCCCCACTACAACAGATGACACTCCACCTGCAGAGGCCCGTTCACGCCGCCTCCCCCGGGGCGCCCCACGCCGTTATTCGGAGCAGCATTGTAGGATACCAAAACCAGTGCGGCAACTTACTGGACATCACCTTGGTGCCATCGTTCTGCTGCCTTGGAACTATTCGCACAACAGTTTGCTACTGAAGACCCACCCCCCGCGACGCCCCACGCCGTTATTTGCTGGGTGGCAACTTACTAGACATCACTTTCGTGTCATCTAGATTTCGGCGCGTTCTGCTGCCTTGGAACTATTCGCACAACAGTTTGCTACTGATGACCCGCCCCACGCCGGAAATCTGGACGTTGTGCTGCGTTGGGACTATTCGCACAGCCGACCGCTACTTCGTTGTTATTCCCTAAAAATGTTTATATGTTATTACTATTTTTGTTTTCTTGTATATATTTATAAATTATTAAAGTTTTATAATCTTACTACTTTGTCGGAGTGCTATATATTTTTAATGTGACACATAATTGTAAAAACTTTGATGTACAAAGAGTCATCCCTGGAATCTTCCGCTTCACGCTCGGTCCCCTCCCCAATCACAATACAGGATGGTTTTCAGATAATAGCAACGCTTCTGCTGTGACGGATCTCATCGAGTGTGGGCCTTGATCTACTATAACTCCTTTGAAGAGGGGTGAATCTTTACAGCTGTGGCCATAAACTACATCTGCAGGGCTAGCTGATACCCTAGGACCGGCCTGGACAATCGGACACAGAGGAAAAGGAGTGTCAGAGGGTGCGGTAGTGAATAGGGCGAAAGGGAGGTGTCGGGCGGGCACAGGGTGTGATTCTCAGGAAAGAGCAGCGCAGATGGGGGGAGGTTTATTACCCATGCATAAGACAGAGAGCGGGGGTGACCACTGCCTGGGGGAGATGCTTGCGAGGGTGGGGAGCCATGCTAAGGATCGACAGCGTGCACAGAGTGGGTCTGGTCAAGGCATCTAAAATGGCTGCCGTGCACGACAAAAGTGTGGCATTTGAAAAAAGACAAGATGGCGCAGACAATGTTTTTCAACACTTCCTGATTTCCTTCGAATCGAACGTTAACAGACGTTGGGGCATATTACCAAAGTTAAGCGATATTTATCCCTAACGATGCATTGCAAAGATTTTTTTACCGTCAGAAATTATCGCAGATAAACCTTGCTATTATCAAAGTTTATCGCAAATACGATAAAAACCGACCGCAATGCATTAATATCGCTGAAAACTCAGCGATATTCATGCATTACCGAGCTAATCCTCTTAGCCATGTTATCCACCTCCCATAGGATAACATGGCTAAGAACTGCTCAGGGCAGCTGTTACTTTTTGGAGATATTCGCGCTTATCTCGAATATTTCCAAAAGTTGATAATAGGAGATAGCGATGTTAGCGACTGTTTCCAGTCGCTAAAATCTTGGCATGCCCACTTTGCATGTCATTAGTGATAAATATCACTCACATGCAAAGTGGGGCCCAAGATGGTCGCTATCTCCTACTAGCCGTCGCTAACTGGTGTTAGCAACAGCTAGGTAATACAGATATAATTTTATCTCCGCGAAGCGGAGCGCTGTTACAGATATATATCTTGTTTTTGAACGTTAATTTCTCAAAATGCACTGAAGCACATATATTGAGACCTAGCAAAGGCACATCGGGCTACCAGTCCCTAATATTTTACCAAGTTTCGTACAAATCCATTCAGCCGTTCGATTATTATTATTATTTATTTTTTTTGCCCCGCGGGGCCCTTTTAAAACCTCCACATCAAACCTAGGGGATCAGCGAGGATCTACTATGCCCCCTTATGGTCATTTGCCCCTTCGCTTTGGCCTCCTCTTGTCTCTCGATCCTACCGAGAGACAAGATGGCGGCCGCTACGGACTGTTTGGAATGTTTACAGACACCGGAGAGCCAATCAGCTTCGCTTCGCAAAGCTCCGTAACGCGAAAAGTACGCGAAGCGGTGCGCTGTTACAGATATATATCTTTTTTTGAACGTTAATTTCTCAAAATCCACTGAAGCACATATATTGAGACCTAGCAAAGGCACATCGGGCTACCAGTCCCTACAATTTTGCCAAGTTTCGTGCAAATCCATTCAGCCGTAAGATTATTATTATAATTTTTTTTTTTTGCCCCGCGGGGCCCTTTTAAAACCTCCACATCAAACCTAGGGGGTCAGCGAGGATCTACTATTCCCCCTTATGGTCATTTGCCCCTTCGCTTTGGCCTCCTCTTGTCTCTCGATCCTACCGAGAGACAAGATGGCGGCCACTACGGACTGTTTGCGGCCACTACGGACTGTTTGGAATGTTGACAGACGCCGGAGAACCAATCAGCTTCGCTTCACAAAGCTCCGTTGCGCGAAAAGTACGCGTCCTAGGCCGCTGCCCGGTCCGCGCTTACAGATATATATCTTTTTTTAAACGTTAATTTCTCAAAATCCACTGGAGCACATATATTGAGACCTACAAAAGGCACATCGGGCTACCAGTCCCTACAATTTTGCCAAGTTTCGTGCAAATCCATTCAGCCGTTCGGGCTAAAAGTGAGGCCAACCGCCCTATGGAAATTAACATGGGAAAAACGCGTTTTGGGACCCCCCTTTTTTCTCGGCCCCCCTTGACGAACCCCCCCCAAATTTTCAAAGGCTGCTCAGAAACAAAATGTGCCATTTTCCTGAAAATTTCAGCCAATTCCGTCCACAAACGGCAAAGTTATTAGACATAGAATTTTCAAAAATCCCATAGAGAAAAAATCCTAACTATATATACCTACTGGCGACCGCCAGTAGGTAATATGTATATATATATATATATATATATATATTCACTGAAAAAACCATAGGTTATACACCATATATAGTTAGGAATTAGCATTTAAAAAACCTTATTTTACTCACACAAAACCAATGAAATTCCATATATAGTTAGTTGTACTAACTATATATCGCGCACCCGCAATCCACTGCTGATCATGTCACATATTACATCATTCATGACATGGTCAGTGACATCACTGATGACATCACTGATGACATCTCAAATGACATCACTGATGACATCACTGATGACATCTCAAATGACATCACTGATGACATCACTGATGACATCTCATTTGACATTACTGATCACATCACTGATGACATCATTCATGTGATAATACGATGAACCTCTTCAGACTCTAATATAACCTTAGATACACTCAGTGTAAACAGACACTCACAGACTGTCACTCATCCATGGAGTTACTTACACACCTAGTCAGTCATGCAAAGAATCAATCACACCTCCATTTTCACAACTATACAGTTATACACACCTTACTTATTCAAACATATACTAAAACATATTTACTCACTTATACAATCCTGGATACAAGTGCACAATGATCCATACAGCCACTCACACATTCACTGGCTCTTATGCACAGTTATTTATATATGTCAACTCTCACATGTACTGTATTTTACATATGTACTTACTTTGACATGTAGCACTGAGATGTCTATTCACTCACCAATACAGTCATGCACACAGTCAACCGCCCATACAGCTGTTTCCACATGCACTTTTGAACCCATACATCCATGCACAGAGTCATACACCTCCCAGCCACCCACACACACACTCAGTCTCCCATACAAATGCTTGGGCAACCAATCAATAACCCATATAGTTACTCATATAGCTACTGATCAACACATGCAGCAGTTTACAGAACAACAGACATAATGATGCACAAATTAAGACAGTTTAGTCACTAACCCATGCACTCAGTGAGACACATTTAACCACTCACTCATACAGTCAGTCATGCACCTACTAAATACTTCATCCAGACACTTATACATCCACTCATTCTTAAATATGTAAGACATATTTTAACTTTACAGAAAAATACAGTCACTGGATGTTGTCATCAGTGATGTCATCAGTGATGTCATTTGAGATGTCATCAGTGATGTCATTTGAGATGTCATCAGTGATGTCATCAGTGATGTCACTGACCATGTCATGAATGATGTAATATGTGACATGATCAGCAGTGGATTGCGGGTGCGCGATATATAGTTAGTACAACTAACTATATATGGAATTTAATTGGTTTTGTGTGAGTAAAATAAGGTTTTTTAAATGCTAATTCCTAACTATATATGGTGTATAACCTATGGTTTTTTCAGTGAATTTTCAAGGTTTTGTAAATGCTAATTCCTAACTATATATGGTCTATAACCTATGGTTTTTTCAGTGAATTTCATTGGTTTTTTAAAAGCTAATATCTATAGCTGTAAAATGTATTCTTCTTTAAATCCAAAAATATATTTTATATGTTTATTAATAATTTTTTTTAAATATTTTTTTTGTTTCGCTCCCGGTCCGCGAACCGGGAAGCTTTCCGTTAGCTCAAATTGATGCCACGACCCGGTCCGCGAACCGGTAAGAAATCAACATAGTGACGGTATCGCGTTGCCGCGTAATGCGTCTTATGACGTACTGCGTTAGCGCACCCGGAAGTGCCCCGGGGCGCGGACCGAGGCGCGAAACGCAGCTCTCCGGAACCGATCCGCGTCGCGTCGCGAAAGCGCGATGTATCGCGTTGCCGCGTAATGCGTCTTGTGACGTACCGCGTTAGCGCACCCGGAAGTGTCCCGGGGCGCGGACCGAGGCGCGAAGCTCAGCGACCCGGAAGCTAACCGGGGCGCGTTCCGCAGCGCGTGACATGAGCGTGAGAGGTCATGTGACTTGTTAATAAAACTTTTCATTGGTTCATTTCACTTTTGGTTTCATAATGATGTAAGGCTAGGTCAGGTGACCTAAAAATAACACTTTTCATTGGTTGAGAAGTATTGTTTTTCCCAAATGATGAAAACCCCTCCTTCTTTCCTCACTCTGACTTTCATCATTGTGAGAGGAAGACCTTTATTACTATATCAGAAATGGCTTCAGTAGTTGCTTCAGCTGGTGGACCCCCACCACCACCTCCACCTCCTCATGGGAAGAGAGGACCACCTCCCCAGGTGATGACCAACACTGAGGAGGAAGAGGAAGAAATGGATGAAGAGGAGGGAGAAGAACCACAGTTCTTAGAAGAAGTGCCCCGGGTTTCCCATAAGAAAGCCAGTTTCATCTGGCAGTTTTATTCGATCCCTCCTGGCCAAAAAAAAGTGAATGCGAGGTATGTCACCTGCCTCATCTGTAAAGAAAAATTATCCAGAGGGACGGATAAGAAATATAGTTATGGCAACCATACTATGCACAGGCACATGACAAGGAAGCATCCACTCAATTATAGCCGGGCGGAAATACGGGATTTGCAGGAAAATCCAAGATCAACTCCTGTGGCCAGATCAAGAATATCCATTTCATTGACACCAGCAGAGGCACGGGAAACTGTGCCAAACATACAAGAAAATTTTGGCCACATGATCCACACTTGTATGCACTGTCGTGCGTTGTTAGCATGTGGCAATATGAGCATAAATGCTATCAACCTGGCGTATGAACACCATAATTGCCCTAACCGCCCCCAGTAATTTTTTTTTTGCTCCTGTTGAGCCCTTTTCAATGCCTGTTTTTTGTTGTTTCTCCCCCCAAAAAAACCCAAAAAAAATATAAAATCGTTCAAAAAATACAAAAAAAAAAAAATGTTCAAAAAAAAAATAAAATATATAAAACAACAAAAATATAAAAAAAAAGTTCTTTTCAGAACTACCTTCCCTTTAAAAAAAATTGCTATAATGTTTAGCACTCTGGCAAGCTCTATTTCTTTTGGTTCGCTTCCCGGTTAGCTTCCCGGTATGCGGACCGGGAGCTAACCAAAAAATTTTTTTTTTTTAAAAAAGAGTAAGTATAAGGAAAGTAAACAGAGAGTGATGTTAAAAGAAAGACAGCTATAGGGAGTAAAGAAGAGATACTGTTTAATAGATCTATTTACCGAAGAAAAGACAGAAGAGGGTATAATTGTGAAAAACAAAATAGATAACGAAATGAAAGAAAAAAAAAGAGAGTATAACATTAACAAAGAAGAGTTTCTTGGAGAATGTGAGTGAATGTTCAAAATAAGATTAAAACATGAGGAATAACAGAGAGAAAAAATAGAAAACAGAAAACAAAAAATAACAGAAAAAGATTAATTGAAATAGCAAAGAAATGTAAGTAACATAGAGCCATATCATCAACATAGGCAATACAAGTTTTGCAGCTTTTATTGGCAGAAATGTGTCACTAAAGCTGCTTTTGCGGCAGAAAACTGCCGCTAAAACCACTTTTGCACCAGTTTTCTGCCAATAAAAAGAGCAATAATTTTATTGGCTGTGTTCATAACATATTAGTGTGCTTCAACTACACAGAGAAAGCATTATGAACAAATAGTGATAGAGTGATCAGTCAAAGACACTAAGAGTAATAGAGACGGAGTGAGTGAACAAGAGTGAGGAACTATGAGAAGAGAGGGACTGAGAAAAAGAGTGGAAGGAGTTGAGTAAGTAGGTAATAGAGAAAGGAATGAGGGAAGTAGCAAAGGCAGGAAACTGAGGGTTAAAGAAATGAAGCAGTGGAACTAATAGAAGTTAAATGTGATAGAAATGTAACGAAAAGAGTACAAAACATTTACCTTATAATTGTCGTTAAATTACTCACTTTTTGTTTTTATACTTTCAATCTGTGAAAGAGAGAACAAACATTTGAAAAATATTAAAACATGTATTTAAAAATTACAAAAGACAAGGGAAAAGATTGAAGGACAAACAGTTTTTCAACAACTTTGACACTTACAGAAGCTTCTGCTTCTCCAGGCCCCCTACACAGTCCTAAAGATATACATTTTAAACTAACAGTATCTTGATGCAGATGAAGTGAGGCCTATCTTAAAACATGGTGCATCTTTTGCATTGCTGTTGTCTCAGAAAAGTGTCGCAAGACACTAAAATTTTAAATAATTGCTTCAGGATGCCAATAAGATGTCTCCTATCCAGAGGTTTGTTTGAGGTGAGGCCTACTCAGGGTTGCAGATGAAATTTCGAGTTGTTGAAGAGAATAGAGGACATAATACATGTGAAGGTCTACCAATGAAGTGAGTCATGTCCACTGCACTCTTGAACAAAGTCCAAACCTCCTATGTTTCCCTGGACAGACCTAAACTTGATCTGCACAATGTGATTCGTAATGATAGGAAACACAGGTGATGTAAATGAAATACGTGCAATTTATTTTGCTCATTTCACAATCACATCACTTGTGTTTCCTTTGCTTAGGTATCTCATTGTGCAGATGTAGTCTAGCATATGAAAGAATACGCAGAAGCGCAGCACTGCATGCAACAACTTTGACACTTACAGAAGCCTCACCTTCTCCATGCCTCCTACACAGTTCTACATATACATCATAAATGCAAACAGTACAGAATTAATTATACATGTTAAATGGTTTATTTTTGCTGTTCTCAGAATGTATCAAAATTCACTAAAAACAGTGACTTGAAGGTATTCATCATATAACAGCGGGGAAAAAAAAACACAATCAAAATGATTGTGTTTAAAAAACCCATACAACATAACAAATCAGAATTCAGAACTCCTTAAAGTTAACTTACTTTCCATGACGTCAAAGGATGTCCTATGAACAGCTTACACTCTGTTGTGCTGTTATTACTTTCAGCCCGCCACTTTCTGAAAGAAAATCTCCATCGTTTTTAAAAACATGTTACATGCAATAAATGACTTCTTGCTCTCTACCACAAGTTTCCACAAGGCCAAATCTTTTCAGAGCCATTTATAACTCTTGGATTTCTTGTAAGCCAATCCCGTCATTTGGCATTTCTGCAACTTTCAGAATTAAAATGTTGAAGATCATTTTCACAATCCAGGAATAGTAATATCTTCCTCTTCTTGCTCAGTCATGTTCTACATTTCCTATGACACTGATACTGCTTACTATGAAGCAGACTTACACTAACTCTATGACTAGTACAATTATTTAATTCTCTACATCACTTTCAATCACAAAGCAATGTAAAACAGTAGACAGCATTGCAGACTTACATTCCCTCTACTCTATGTTTTGATTGGCTGCTTCAATTAGCTTATAAAAAGAAATAGTTTTTCTGAACTCATTCAAAGTGCACTTATTTCTCCATGACGTCCAGTCTTATGGTTAGAAGTTATGTCTCTGAACTACACTTATCCTCAAGGCCAAGTTGTGTAGGAGCCATTAGAACTTCTTGAAATTCCACAGAGCACATCCCGAGATTATTTCCCTAAAATTTTGGTTTTAAAAACACCAGGTAAGAGTTTTTAAGGTCATACGGCAATTTTTTTTTGAAAATTAAAACAGAATCG
The DNA here is from genome assembly GCF_964261635.1 of Lissotriton helveticus. Lineage (NCBI taxonomy): Eukaryota > Metazoa > Chordata > Amphibia > Caudata > Salamandridae > Lissotriton > Lissotriton helveticus. The sequence goes on from NC_136063.1 coordinate 1,952,870,593, forward strand.
TTGCAGAATGACCAGCCATTTCTAGACTTTAAATAAGCTGTGTAATGTCCTGATGTTATTGAAGGGCCGTCATGATATATAATTGCTGCAGTTACAAAAGTCCTTCCTGATATTGACAACTGCGAAGCTACAAAATTTTTAATTAAAGTTGTCAATTTTGTTCCATCAGGCCTACATCGTTGGAACATTAAAATGACATACTGGCCATATGTTCATATAAATAATGTGGACATAATTTCAGATTTACATTGGCTACACTCCATGTTGTGATCAGCTGCTTTTACTAGCTTATTAAAGGAGACTGATTTACTGTCTGGCAAAGTTAAATATATAAATCTTTCTGAGTCTACACTAGTAGTACTTGATACCATACAGTTCTCGCAGTCATGCTGCCATTGATAAGAAAGCCCAAACAGCTGATCTACATCTACACCTTCAGCATGCAATACATCAAGCATATACATTAAAAACTCCTGACAATCTTGCTGAATATTTTGAGAGAATTGTGTTTGGCCTGAACATCTGTCTAACAGATTTCGAATTTCAGACACACTTTCTATGTTTGTTCTATCAGTGCTACATTTCTCTAACACAGAATTTAACAAACTGCAAAATCTTTGATCAGAATTGACCACAATCTCTTCTTTTACATTTTCTAGAGAAAACAAAACATTAACCACTACATTAGCATAGCAGTTGACACCAGAACTGTTTTCAAATTGAAAACCAACAACATCTTCAACAGAATCCTTTTTGTTTCTGCTTGTAATTTTAGGTTCATCGACTTTTCGTCTTTTTGCTACAACCTCCCCAGTATTGGTCACATTTCTTCGTTTCCGGCCTACCACACGTTTCTCAAACAAAGGATACTGAGGCAAATGTGGCGCATACTCTCTTCTTAACTTATTGTATTCCTTAACACAATCTAGATCCTCACAAATGTTTGTGACATCACACTCAATCAAGTACAATCCCGATAAAGTTCTAACTCGTGACAATGCCACATATGCCATACCCTCCTTGAACACAGAACTGCCAATATTCACCAATGCACAGTCTACACTTAAACCTTGCGATTTATGGATTGTCACCGCATATGCCAAGCAAACAGGAAACTGCTTACGGCGAACATATAAGTCTTTTACAAGCAAAAATCTAGCAGAGCAACGACCAATTAGCTGTACTTCCTCAATGCCATCAAATTTAATTTTTAAAAATTCAATTACATCTCTATTTCTGTATTTTACAAAATCAACAACATTACCCATTGATCCATTTACCAGACCTCTTTCAACATGTAAATTCCTTCTTAAAATTATACGGCAGTTCAAGCACACATTCAGAGTCTTTTCAAAACCTGCAGTTTTAGATATACTCTTCTCTAATGAATCCAATTTTGTTTTCAGATTCTCAGACAAAATAATTGTTGATCCCATATGCTCTACTCTGTCAATAGCTTCCAGTTTCACAATCTCTTGCTTTTCTAAATGCAACATTTTGTTGTTGAATTTGGCACATTCTGCAAGAGTTGGCATCAAACATATTCCAGATTTCTTATCAGTAATTTTCTGAAAAATATTCTCAGGTACAACATCTTGTTCTGGATATAAATTTGACAGTAATCGTGCATGTAAAGCTTCTTTCCCATGCTCGGTCACTTTTCCAATTCTAACATCTTGTAGAATAGTCTTGTAAACTTCATCCTTCGCCTGACGCATATTTTCATGCAGTTCAGCATAATTGAAGTTTAACCATATATTGACGTTGCCAATGCTGCCTAGGCACTTCCTGGTATCTTCATGCGTGAGCATTTTGAACACAGGTTGCCCTTTCACTGGTGTCAGCTGCAAAAGATCTCCGAAAACAATGATGTGTTTGCCACCAAATAACACATCATACTCTGTTTTGAGAACTTCTTGCATTCTCAAATGCACAAAGGCAAGCATGACATTGGAAACCATGCTTACTTCGTCAATGATAAGAAGTTTCATTTTCCTCAAGATTCTTGAAACTTCAAAACAAGCATCTCCAGATAGCTTGTGATATTGTAATTTGTTGTCATGCTCCACTGGCAGCATCAGTAAACGATGTAAAGTAATCCCTTTAATGTTATGTGCTGCCAGTCCAGTTGGAGCGGTGACAACACAAGACAGTGATGACTCTGTCCTTTCCTGCAAATAGCATGAAATTGCTTTAATGAGGAAACTTTTTCCAGTTCCCGCTTCTCCACTCACGTACAGTCGGACAGGCTTCAACGACGTACATGAGCACTCTTTCTTGTCATGACTTAATCCATGATCAATTTGCATGGTAACTTCGTCATATATTTTCCTCTGCTCAACGTTGAGTTGTCTTTCCAACTCTTCTAAGTTAACCGCATCCTCCTGAGCATGTGCCATGGCTCTTTCCACTTCATTCATGGCAGTGGCAGCTTCATTTTCGATAACAGGTCCTCCTAGTGGATCCTGACTCAATGAAGCAGAACTCTGACTGTCCTGAGAACTGTCTCTGGCAATCTCGGCTGCAATCGTTGCTTCCTGCTCAATTTCCGCATTCAACATTTCTACATATTTGGGAAAAGCAGGACATTCTATGGTCTCCTTGGCGGCATTGAAAGAGTCTTGGTAACAGAGGAAATCTCCAAGCAGTTCCTCTTCTGCACGCCAAGGCTTGAAAAGTTGCAAAAGTGCTAAATAGAAAAACTCCTTTTTTTCAGGAGATTCGCCACTCAATTTTCGATGGTTTACCAAGTGGCATTTTCTTTTCTTGACCAGACATCCCTCACTTCCTATTACAGCATACACTCCTTTCTCAGTATCTTCTTTGATGTTCCTCTTGAATATGTAATTTTGAAGAACCTCATACAGACAAACATTGTCGAGGTGACTGCTTCTATTTGGATAATATGTATCCAACATGTTGGTCTTCAAAATGTCGGTACTGTTTGGCTCCTTTTCCGCCAAATACTCAATTTCCCGCACAGGTTTCAGAACTCGATTACGCGTTGCAGCAAGACCAAGACTCGCCCAAATGATACTCCTGGACTTGGCATAGAGACTTGCTGAAGACAACCGGTCAGAGCATTCGTAAGCTCCAATTTCTCGATGCGACAACATCTTCAGACTGAAACTGTACAACTTCTTGCTGAGGCTCTTTTCATGGGAAATGTCCTCCCACATATCCTTCAATTCTGTCTTCTCTTTTTTGGTGATGTAAGACGTCACATACCAAGCCACAGCCATACAGTTATCAGCCACAAACTGTATATCCATGTTAGCATTCCACATGGACAAAATCACCGGGTTGTAGTCGTTGATGTACTTGGACTCTTCGTTCCTCTTCAAATTGTATGTGTTTTTAGGTGATTTCTTCATGACATTATGTCGCAGCGAAGACATCAAACTGTTTACTCTTCCTTTAGAAATCACCGGTCGTGGAAAGCCGAAACGACATTTGGTGTAGAACTTGTCCTTGTTTCGGAATTTACGACGGCAGTACTTTCCCCATCGATGGCTTTGGAAACGCAGAACTTTTTCTCTTAGGCTTTTCTTCTCCTTTGCGTTTGGAACAGCACACGTAGAATACTGTTGGATGAAACTCATCACTGAGTCTTCTGGATCCGTTCCAAATTTAGGTGCATCCTTGATCCACAGCAACATATGTATATGAGGAGCACCTCTTGCTTGGTACTCCTTTCTCCAGAAGAAATCCAACACCTCTCCAAGAGGTGGATTCTTCTTATTCATGATGAAAGACATCATAGCTTCAAATCTATGATTGAAGTACCTACATACATTGACTGGATCCAAAGAGCACAGTTCTCCGGGTGTCTTGAATTCGATGTTATCTACGTTAGCATTTGCCTCTCGTAGAAATTCAAGTAAGTCTTCCCAGCCATACTCGGCACAGCTCAGAGTGAGGAACCATGTGGGAGTACCTAAGTTCCTTAGCATACATTTTAAATCACCATGACGACGTACCAGTACTCATTAGTACCACGCTGACACGCCATGAGATTAATCAGGTGAGAATCCAAAATACTGTCTTGGACATTGACTTTATCCATAAAGTCACTTGCCGAGATGTTTTGCATGTGTATACCACTTTTCAAGATGTGGTTCACTGCATATGACAGTCCAGACAGATCGCTTTCAAACAGGAGATGAAACAAATAAGGAATGCATTGTCGAAACCTAGCATCTCCTGCATACAATCGCAAAGTCCGGTATTCAGAAGCAGGAATTTGATGAGGTCGCTCATCATATCTTCCTCCCTGACCTGTTGGAAAAAGCTGTGGGAAACACTGAGCTTCCAAACTTTCCTCCCAAACACTAATGGGACTCCCTTTGGCTTGTTTCATTTGAAACAACTCAATAGCATTCCCCATGACTTCCTTGGAATGCAAAGGATGAACACTATAATGTTCATATATTTCTTCACTAGTAGAGGGTTCTACTTTCTCAATTTGACCAGCACACAAATCGCTATCCTCTTCCTCACTTACTTCCTCTTCTGCAACATATACATTCTTATAGTATTTATTATTTTTTTTCAAATACAATGTTGCCTTTTTAACTTTCCTAACATCTACTAAATCTTGCCATATTTTCTTATTCTTTGTCGGAACCCCATTAACTAAGATAACCAGAGGTTCCTCTTCCACTTTTTCTACTCCAATTGTGTTAATGTTTTTCTTCAAATCTAGAGGCAAATAAACAACTCTTCCCTTTAATCCTCTCTGTAAATCTGATGGAGGCAATTTCCCTGTCTTTGGCTCCATTCTTACAATAGCCTGAAAGGGATGGATACTTTGAATCAAAATAGATTCATAAGTATTTAAATCCTTCAATTCAGAAGGAATCTCAACCAATTCCAGATTATTATGAACTGCTCTAGCAGGCATCTGGTTTTGATTTAATTTGCAACAACAATAAGTACACACACGTTGATCCAATCCCAAATCAAAACAATTTTCTACCATCAAGTATGTTGCAAAATCCTTCCATTCACTATTATTTTCCCTTTCACTTTTTGCATATAAATCCACTAACTTAGTCTGATTCTTATAATAAGTGTGTCGACAACACACACAAGTGGAATTTGGCCTCTCACTTGATTTGACCTGAAATGTGACAATTTCCCTCTGGAAATTATCTGTACTGGAAACCTGTACACTATCTTCCACATTACCCGCTTCTTCTTGGTCAATTTCAACATTCTCCTCTTTACTTCCAAAGTAACAAAACTCAATTTCTTCACATATATTCTTCACATCTATTTCAGAACCATGCAAAAGAGCAGCGCATAATTGTTTAAGCATAATTGCTGGACTCTTAGCATAATACAACATTCTAACTAATTTCCTCACTTTATTATGATGCACTGCTAGCATTCTGAAATGATGAAAAACACTCTGGCATACTCTCCTGGAAAGACAAGCCAGTGAATGACCATGCAAACCTGTCACTTCTCTCACTCTGCAAGGATCTAATTCTTGCAACAACCTTATTTTCTGCTTCAAACTTTTCTTATTAAATGACCGTACAAAATCACAAAGCAAATTGATGGAATCCTGTCGCACACTACAAATACTACTACACTTCCAGGTGTACACAGGACCCTTAGCACGTCTTCCTAAAACCTCATTACCTAACACCTCTTCTGCCTCTGTTGTCACAAGTTTTTCTTTTTCAACTGGACAACCATCTTTCACTTCATAAGCACGACCACTGGTGTCAACTGCATGCACCAAATCATTATCCTGGAAATAACTCTCCTCATTAAAAAATGCCTCACAGCTTGAACTATGAATCCATTCTCCAGAAAAAACTTCACAAAAATTACTACGATTAACTATTCTCTTCCATCTACTATTTCTTTTGAAATCATAAATTGCCTTGTTTAGCTTCCTAATTCTATTGATTATCAAAATAAATAACTTACGTTTAATTTCAAATGCCTGATCAATAACTTTCTCAACTTTTTTTTTTCTCTTATAAAAAACCACTTTCTGTTGACCTTTCTTAATATTTTTTAACAAATTGCCAATTATCCTGTTGCGGAACATTCGTTTACGAATGTCCCTAAACTGTTGTTTCCTTCTACTATCATGCACAGAGTTATCTCTTGCTCTAGCAGTAACATTTTTGATTGGCCTTTCCTTTCCATTTGAATTGGTTCTCTTTTTATGGACTGAAACATTTTCTGTAGTAATATTTTTTTTACTACACATATTTCTTATGAATGTTTTTGTACTCTTACCCGGTGCTTTCTTCGTGACTTGACAAATCTTTTTGTTAGAGGACTGCTGCTTCTTTTGATTCACCTGCTGTCTTTGACGTTTTGCAGCTTTTCTCTCTCTTTCTTTCGTTGGCATGGTGAAATGTTGAAATGATCTGCAGTTGAATCTGTGGTAAAATATATTAAAAAATGTTATTAACCACTATTACCAAACAGTAAATCAATAACAGTGATCAAAAACTTAACACACTACTTGACATTTTAAATAGAAGATTTTTTAGTCCTTGGCAAATTTACAATACAGAAATAGCAGAAAAGAAATGGAATTTATGTTCATGTTACCTGTGCTATTTTATATGTGAATCTGATCTAATTTTATGAGCATATTTTAATATTTTATTGAAGACACTACACATAACCTGTTTTTGAAGGTGTCTTTATTTTTAAATTAAACGGTTTACACTTTTACTTTTTATTTATTATAAATTTTAAAAGTAAATGTTTATAGTTCCATAGGCTCAAGCAGGTCAGCTTCCCACCCTATGTCATATAATTCGGACAAATCTGCATCCTCATCACGCTCTTCTTCATCCTCAGGATTTAAATCATCCAAGGGATCAACATCCACTGATGTTTCAATTACAAGTTCAATGATGAGGTCAAAATCAACTGATTGCAGATTGTCGCTCATGTTGATGTTGTCTTTATCTTTAAAGAAAGATAACAACAATGAGATGTTGCAGAGTAAGAGACAAATCTCAGAGATTATAATAGTAAAATTGTTTAACAAGAGTAACATTTTGCAGCTATTATTTAGCCATGTCCAGCGATGCTGAGCAGGTGAAGCCTATGTCTAATTTTTCAGTGAACATGACTCATCTCTTCTTAACCTTGGATAAGCCTCACCAACTCTGTGTCCCCTGCACATACTTAAATGTAAAGTGGCAGATTTATGTTAAATGGCACATCCCCAGGCATGCACCAGTTAACGTGCACCGCTGCTCTGCCACCCATGGTGTGCCGTATTTACAATCAGATAGGAGAAAGCTGTGTCAAAACCCTGCGCCTGCTTTAAGCAGGCATAGGTCTTGACGCAACATTGTGGAGATGGGGCACCCCTGAGCCTTGCTTGAGCTGCATCGCACTTGCGATACAACTCCAGCAATCACTACCTTTACAGCACAGATACGTCACGCATCTGTGCCATTTTTGCCCCATGATGCCCCGCATTGTAAATGCAGCACACCATGGGTGGCGGAACAGCGGCGCAGGATGACTGGCACATCCCTGGTGATGCGCCAGTCATCATAAATCTATCCCTAAGCTTCTTATCATGTTACAGATGAACCGCCATATGTACCATCAAACTATTTTGCATTTCCTAAATAGCGAATTTTAAGGAATAAATAGCAATTCTTTACCATTCCTAATTTGCAATGAGCAAATTGCTAATTGCAAATTACCCATTCATTTCCATGGGCTAGGAGGCTCATAGGAATGAAGGTACAATTTGCGATTAGCAATTAGCTCATCGCAAATTAGGAATTTTTCCAAGTGTGCAGGGGTGTCTCAAGAACACCCTGCTGCACCCCTGAAAAAGAAATTTGGGGGCATATGGCGCACATACATGCCCTAAGGGCATGTATTGGCGTCATATGGCACCTTTTGTTTTTTGGAAAAAAAGCTTTTTGAAAAGAATTCGCAAATTACCACAAACTAGAAGTTGGTGGTAGTTTCCAAATCCTTAATGTCATTTTTTACATATTTTTTGTTTGATACATTGCATTTAAGTAATCGCAAAATTTGCAAATCCTTCAGTGCAATCGCAAAATAAGGAATAGCAAATTTTGCTATTCCTTATTTTGCATCAAACTTGTTTGATACATACCATTTGTCTAATTAGCATTCGCAAAGGCCGAAATTCGCAGAATTTTGATTTTTGCGAATGCTAATTAGCTTCATACATATGGCCCCAAGTGAGGCCTGTCTTGCAACATGGTGCATCTTTTGCATCACTGCTGCATCGGTTTCATGTGGCACGTTTTTTTTACACCATGACACATCTGCCTAAATGCATCAATTTGTAATTTTGTCGCCTCATAGCAAATCTTTTGCACCGCCGCTGCATCATAAAAGTGACGCACAGTGGCGCAAAAGAGGCATACACCTATCATAAATCTGTCCCTAGCATTTTAAATGATTAATCCAGGATGACGATAAGGTGTGGCCTATCTAGAGGTTTGTTTAAGGTGAGGCCTACTCAGGATTGCAGATTAAAGTTACGCTTGATGAAGAATACAGAGGAGATAATACATGTAAAGGCCTACCAATGAAGTAAGTAATGTCCACTTTATTGCGCCAGTCATCATAAATGTATCCCTAAGCTTCTTATCTTGTTACAGATGAACCACTATATGTACCATCAAACTATTTTGCATTTCCTAAATAGCGAATTTTAAGGAATAAATAGCAATTCTTTACCATTCCTAATTTGCAATGACAAATTGCTAATTGCAAATTACCCATTCATTTCCATGGGCTAGGAGGCTCATAGGAATGAAGGTGCAATTTGCGATTAGCAATTAGCTCATCGCAAATTAGGAATTTTTTCAAGGGTGCAGGGGTATCTCAAGAACACCCTGCTGCACCCCTGAAAAAGAAATTTGGGGGCATATGGCGCACATACATGCCCTAAGGACATGTATTGGCGTCATATGGCACCTTTTGTTTTTTGGAAAAAAATGCTTTTTGAAAAGAATTCGCAAATTACCACAAACTAGAAGTTGGTGGGGGCGTGGCTTAGCACGCAATGGTGGAAGACGTGCTCGGGTAGAGCTCCTGCTTGAGCTCCCCTACCCTGGGCCATTTCTCCGACAACACTTGCCCTGCCTGACCTGAAACCTCTGGCGGGTCTGCCCGTGACCCTTGGCAACACCTGGGCCGAGTTTGGCGGAACTCGGCGGCGGAGCTCCGCACCGCGACCGACGGCGACGTTGTGGCCGGCCTGCCTGCGGCGCGGCCGGATTCTACACTACGCGAGGCTGCGGCTTCTCCGGGCCTACTGGGCCCTGCCCTGCGACTCACCTGAGGCGACCCGACCGCCACTGAGGGCGAACGAGGACAGATGCGGTGAACCCCACACAGAGGCGCAACTGCCGGCCCCCGCGCTCCGGGCCCTGGTGACTGCAAGTGAGGAGGCGGGCGAGCCAGAGGCGGCCGGAGTCAGACGCGGGTCGGACCGGCCGGCCCTGCGGAGGAGCGGACGAGGGGGAGCGAGCGCCTACATACTGCTGCCGAGACCTAGGCTACAGCGAGGGAGCAACGCGAAGGCACTAGTACTGGAGTGGGGCCTCCCTTCGGCCTTCCCGCTGCTGCGTGTCATCCGGAGCCAGTGGGCACACACTGCGACACAGTGAGTAACCTCCCCCCCCATTATAAAGGGGACTGACGGCGGAGAGCTGCGGAGCCACTGTCGGGACGCACCCACCCACGGCCGTTGCCTGGCCCCCTGTGCGCCCCGGTGAGGCCCAGCTGCTGTTTGGCGCTGTCTGCTGGATGCGGCCTTCCCTCTCCTGCTCCTTCTGTCGCTGCATACTGCTCCACGCTGGTGCCACGGGCTGGGGACCCGGGGAACAGCAAGCCCTTCCAGAACCGCAACAGATGCCTGGGCAGGGGAATCCCCCTCTCCCCCCCTCATAGCTGGGACCGCGTGTGGAGGGCCACAGAGCGACGACAACAGGGCACGGTTACCCACGGAGGCTGACTGAGCCCCCACGCGCCCACGGCACCGATATTCCGGAGGACACCCTGACACCGCTGCTTGCTCTGGTGGAACACGACTGGCGCTTACAGAGGGTGACGGTCCCCCACTCTCTAAGTCTGGCCTAGCGCCTCGTCCTCCTGCAAACGGAAATCTGCTACACTACAGACCCCTGGGCGCCTGGCTGGCATCCGCGCCACGAACCCACGGTTTGGAGGCTGGGGGAGTGGGTGCACTCACGAGGTTTCCGCACCACACCGAGGACAGAAGGCGGTGGGGGTTTAACATGACGACGTCGCTAACCTGTGCAACCTGACACACCTTGGACGTCTCCTGCGGACTTGCCCCCCCCCAGACCACGCGACAGTGAGCAAGAATCGCCCCTGCTGCTGCCCACGCATGCGGCCAACCCCATGTCTGGTGGGGTGAAAACGCGCACCGGATCGGGTGGCATGTCAGTGAAGGGGAGGGTGGCGAAAACGCCTTCTAAAATGGACGCCGACCACGTGGCGTCGAAATTGGACTCTGTCTTGGCGGCCGTGGAAAGGATGGAGGAATCTCTTCAACAGACGCGCACCTCTCTGGAAACCAGGATAGACGGTGTGGCGATTGATCTAACTCATCTCAGAGCTGACCACAAGAAATTGCAGGAACGCACCACAGCGCTGGAAGGAGCGGTGGCGACCATGGAACCGACGGTGTCGCAATCGGACAAACACATACAGGACCTCCTTAACAGGGTGGACTTTCTAGAGGATCGCGCGGAGGATGCAGAAGGGAGGGCGAGAAGGAACAACATCCGCCTGGTGGGCATTCCGGAGAAATGGGAGGGGATGGACCCCACGCAGAGAGTGGAGGACTGGCTCCGTGAACTACTACCGGAGGGAGTGCTGTCGCCCCATTTTGTGGTGGAACGAGCCCACCGACTACCCACGAAACCCCTAACAACTGGCTCGGACCCCAGACCAATAATCCTCCGAGTCCTCAACTACCGAGACCGCGACACGATCTTGCGGGAAGCCAGGAAATTAGGTGAGATCAGGATCGACAACACCACCGTGATGTTCTTTCCGGACTACACTGTACAGGTCCAAAGGCAAAGACACTCCTTCCTGGAAGTAAAAAGACGATTACGGCAGGCTGGACTTCAATACTCGCTTCTCTTCCCGGCCAAACTACGGGTGGTAGCGAAAGACAAAACGCACTTTTTTACGGACTCTAATGAAGTTGAGGCCTGGCTTGATGAGAACATGCCGGATGTGCCCAGACGAGCGCAGGGAACTGCTACTGCGGAACACACGCGTGGGGCGCGGAGACGCCGCAGACGGAGGGCTCCTACACCTACCAGGACGAGGGAACCACCAGCTCACTCCCCGACTGCGAGCGAGATGCTGCAGGAACAGCGAGACGCCCTCCGCAGGGTGGTGGAAATCAGCAGCTCCCCGACTCCGTCCCCTGCCCCGGACACAACTCCGACGCCTCTCCCAAGCGACGATGAGGCGATTTATGGCCTACAAGACTCCCAGCACGCCGAAGACCTTCCGGACGTCACACCGCAAACAGCAGACTTGTTTGGTTAAGTGACCCATGCCGAATCTAACTTCCTCGCGCTGGGAACGACGGACCTGTGCGAAAGCTATGCAGGCCTCCACAAAGGGGGGAGAATCAAGCAACTCTACTATGCTGAATCCTGTTTGCCTGGGGACGCTGAACTCCGACCAGGTATTGTGCTTGTTCTATACACACATGGCCCAATCGCTCACTGTTGAGCACTGATCACCTGATAGACAGCTACACACGAGCTGACCAGAGACAGCCGAACTGTTTGAGGAGCGACCTCGTCCCCCCCCCTGAGAGCCCTGCTCTTCCAAATCGATACTTGACGAGCCGCTGTAGCTCTGCGGAAAGATGAGACCTGGGCACCTGCCAGACGGTAATGGCCTCCTGACCCTGCCCGGGAGGGATGCTGCATCCACTATGGTTAATTCTGTTTAACATACTGTTACAGCTTAAGTCACAGAGTACCCCTTAGAACTGTATAGTTTACGAGCTCATACGAGCATTTGGACGGCAACATGTTTAGTAGCCGACCTTTTGGCATTTTAGGTTATGTAGCCATGTTGAGGCCACAAGTTATCATCCCTTCCCCTACCCGTTTCCTTACTCGGGGATCAACACACACAACACTGACACTTTGGGGCGCATTTGTATTGGGAGGGTGGCTCTGGACCGAGCGGGGAGCACTTCTTGGGGGCATGGGGGTGGGGGGTGCGGGGGGGAGTCACAGCCTGCAACACAATGGCTGAGATAAGATTTTGCACTTGGAACATCAGGGGAATGCACACACCGGCTCGGCGCTACCAGATTTACTCGTACCTGAAGCGACATAAGATAGGCATAGCACTACTACAGGAGACACACTTGAACGAGGCAGAAGTCCGGGCACTGCGCCGCAAGTGGCGCGGACAGCTTTATGCAACGTCCTATTCCTCATACGCCCGAGGCGCACTGATATGGGTCCGCCCCGGGATCCCCTGGACAGCTACAGACACCACGATAGATCGGGAGGGTAGATTCGTTGCGATACAGGGCAGACTTGATGGGCACCAGATGGCACTGGTGTCACTGTACGCTCCAAACACTGATCAAGGTGGCTTTCTGGCGCGCCTCTCTGCGATGCTGGCACCCTGGCATGGGATCCCCTGGCTCCTGGGTGGGGATTACAATTGCACACTAGACACTGCGCTGGACCGCTCCTCCCCGCCCCCGGTTGGCGCACCGACACGCGGGGCCACGAAGGCACTGCTGGAATGGGCCGAGCAGTGGGACCTCCATGATGTTTGGAGGTCACACAATCCTGGGTCGCGAATCTACTCCTACTATTCGGGCGCCCACGGCTTACACGTCCGCCTGGACCGATTCATGTCCACTACTGACCTCTTACCCCTTGTGACTGACACACTATACATGGGCCGCACGCACTCTGACCACAATCCACACTTTCTGACCATGGCCTGGGACCGACCACGTCCTCCTGTCCCCACCTGGAGACTACAACCGGCAATGCTGCTGGATGCGGAATTTCGCGACTCCCTTCTCACATGCACTGCACAATATTTCGAGGACAACGCGGGCACGGCGTCCTCCCCACAAGTAGAGTGGGACGCCTTCAAGGTAGTGATCCGGGGCCACTGCCTGAGGACGCAGGGCCACATAAGACACCAGCTAGAGAGCGAGCTCACAAGATTAGAAACTACTCTGCTTGAGAGGGAGGGGGAGGCCGCTGAGGGTAGCGCTGACTTGCTCCAGGAGGCACACACAGTCCATGCGGGCCTCCTGGAGCGCCTCCGGGACATTAACTACGCAGCACATTCGGCAAGGACACATCACATGAGTGACAGACCTGGCAAGTTACTGGCCTGGCTGATATCGCAGGAGACGCGCTCAACCCCAGTGGCAGCGATACAGGTGGAGGGGAGAGGCCTACTATACTCGCAGCGCCAGATCCACGACGCATTCACCACACATTACACCGCACTATACCGCTCACGGCTACCTCACCCGTGCCCCGACATTGCTGGCTACCTTGCCCCCCTGCCGATGCCGCAACTGACTGCTGCGCAGCAGGACGAACTGGGAGCCCAGCTCGACTCTGACGAGGTTCGCGACGCAATATTTAACTTGTCTAATAGCAAATCCCCGGGCCCGGACGGGCTCCCAGCTGAATTTTACAAAGCAGGCTCGGCCATACTCATCCCGGAACTCCTGAAGATGTACGCCGCGGCCTTAGAGGACGCTGCCTTGCCCCCGACGTTGAATGAGGCGACCCTGATCTCCATTCCTAAACCGGACAAAGACTGCACGCAAGTGGGCTCCTATCGCCCGCTGGCACTGCTCAATACCGACTATAAAATACTGGCCTCCACTCTGGCTCGGAGACTGGCCCCCTATGTGCCCCGGCTGGTACACCAAGATCAAAATGGCTTTGTCCCAACGCGCCACACCTCCCACAATATCCACCGCCTCTTCCGAGTGCAGGAGTATGCCACCCTGCGGTGGCCTAGAGCGGGGTGCTTGGTATTGGACCTGGAAAAAGCTTTTGACTCGGTGGAGTGGCCACACCTGGGAGCGGTTTTGGAAAAATTCCAATTAGGTGGTGGCTACGAAGCTATGGTGGAATTGCTTTATGGCAGACCGACAGTTCGGGTACGCACGGGCGCGCTGCTCTCGGACACGCTCCGAGTCTGCAGGGGCACTAGACAGGGCTGCCCCCTGTCGCCTCTACTGTTCTCCCTAGCCATGGAGCCCCTGGCCACGATACTTAGGGCACGGGGAGCCGACTGGGGCATCCCACTGGCGGACGGTCTCCATGCAGTTTCGCTATATGCGGATGACTTACTGTTGTACGTCAGAGATATCACCAACATCCCGGACTCGCTGGCTGACGTCTTCCGCACTTTCGAGGAGATGTCGGGACTGCGGGTCAACTGGTCCAAATCGGGGGCTTACTCCTTCCACCCGGATACGCCCGAATGCGACGTGCGACTGGGCGGCGGCGGGCTGCAGTGGTATCCCACCACGTTCCGATATCTGGGGATACGAATCTATCGGACTCCACTGGACGTCCTAGAGGGGAACCTTCTAAGAGCGATTGCCTCGGTCCGGGCGCAGATCGCATTCTGGAACACCCTACCTCTTAATGTCCCAAGTCGGATAGCACTTATCAAAATGATAGTACTGCCTAGACTCCTATACTATTTCGCTAATATACCGACTTACGTGCCGAATAAAATTTTCCGAGACCTGGAGACCCTACTGAGAAGCCTTATCTGGAATAAGGGCCGGCCCAGGGTGGCGTTGACTAAACTGTACATGCCAACGGAACTGGGAGGCCTGGCGGTTCCCAACATGGAACTATACTATCTCTCGGCGCAAATGCAGTGGGTGTCGGAGTGGCTAGGCGGCAGACACCTTGAGGATACTGCCTCGGACGCAGCTGCCTGGACGCAAACGCAAATAAATACTCTATTCCACCCCCTAGCCCGAACCTCCCGCCCCCCCCAGATACACTTGGAGGTGGCACGCAAATGTTTCCTACGCTGTTTGAAGCTTACCCGGGCCGTGACGCCATACACCCCGACCATGCCCATTCTAGGCACTCCGAGCCCTACAGGAGTACTGACTGTGACTTGTCTGACCAGTTGGTCACAGGCCGGGGTGGATACCCTGGGTGACCTGTATGCTGAGGGAGCACTACTCGCCTTTGAGGACCTAACTGCTGCCACGGAACTCCCAGCTGGCCAGTTCCTGCTACATGCGTCCCTTTTGCGTACACTCACTACCCACTGGGGAGATGTGACGGAGGAACCACCGATGCATTGCTTCATGCAGTACCTCCATGTTATGGGAACTGGCTCACACATCATTCACTGGCTGGTGCAGGCTCTACAGGCACACCCGAAGCCATCTGCACTGAGGTTGCGCGATGGGTGGGCGGCGGACAGGGGGCGGGCCTGGAACGACAAGGAATGGGCAATGATATTAGCCGGACCGACATATATCCCACGCAGCCCCCGCTTTAAGATCATACAATTCTACATCCTGCACCGCGCATACCTAACGCCTGACAAGATAAATAGGTACTTCGCCACCACGGATGCTGCCTGCCAGCGCTGCTCTCTGACTGGGGCTGACCTCTTGCATATGTTGTGGCATTGCCCTGAGGTAGGCACATACTGGGACGAGGTCGTGATGCTCCTCACGCGCAGCGCTGACGAGCAACTACCACACACGTGGGAGGCATGCATCTTGGGGCTATATAAACGCACGAAGCTCAACAAAGTGCGGACCCGCTTCTGGGACATGGGGCTTATAACAGCAAAACGCCTGATCACCAAGCATTGGAAGGCGGCGACCTCCCCCCATGTTCGGCATTGGCGTGCCTCTTTCACTAACTGGGCACGTGCAGAGGGCACGGTACTTCTCCGGGAAGAAACAGCGGGACTCCGCAAATTCCCCATCGCCCAGCTCTGGAACGACCTCCTAAAGGCGTTCCACCGCGCTTGCCGGGAACGGGGTGTTACATGAGCTAAGCGACGACATAATAATGGTGCTACAGGCTGATACTGGGAGAGGATCCAGGCCTGCCCCCCCCCCCCCCTGCCCCTCCCTCACACTCTCGACACGTGACCCTGAGGGGAGATGCTACCGCTCCCTCACCACGCACTGGACGCCTTTGAGACACTGACAGCGCGCTACCGCCCTGGCCCTGGCGCGCCTGCGACAACGACAGACATCATCGCTGAGGAAGGCGCTGACACCCCCCCCCCCCGTCCGCCTGTTCACCGGCAGGAGACGGCTCACCGCATAGCTGACCTGCGCCGCCGCCCCGCACGTTGCCGGCTTAAGCCCTGACCCTACACTACAGACGTCGCACACATGCACTTGAAGGAGACAGGAGCCTTGCGCCCCCCCCGCCCCCGCCGTGCTTCCTCCCCCCCCCCCCTTCTCGACTGTCCCCATACCTTACATGTGGCCTCGCTGGGCCCCTTCCTGCAATAGACGCCTTGCATTGAAACCGGCAGTGATCTCCCCCCCCCTCCACCCCTGCCTTTTACTCCTTTCCCAACCCCCGGTTCTCCCAGCCGATATACGGGCATAGGGAACAGTTTGTTTACTGGTCCAGTTCCCGGACTAGACTCAATTACCTAGTTTTCTTTTCTTTTTTTAATGAAGATACAGGAGAGACTATGTTACTACCAAGAGACAATCCCTTGGGGCCACATGCCATCTGCGAGGCGCAGGGGCGTGACACCACTCACATACCACAGGAGGTACATCCAGACACCCGATCACAAATGCGTGGTACGTGGATCAGACACACAGCTTATTGGTTGCTGTCATGCCCCTAGCGCCCTCTCAGTGATAAGCCTGGGAGCACACGTAGGCACACTACTACTGAGTACTCTGACCCCAACCCAACTTGGCTGCGGACTAACCCTGCTGACTCCAACTGCGCACTCCTATGCCTCAGTGAGCTATACTAAAGCATACATCGTGAATACAAGAGCAGCAATACTGACTCAGCATCGAAACCACGCACATAATTGACCCCCCTCCCCCTTTCTGACTACCCACAGCTGATTAGTGCACGACCTATGGGACTTTGGGGAGACACATACGGGAGGCAAATGCTGGGTGATCATTGCGATATGAATATTGAGGGGGAAAAAATGTAAAAACATGGGATCTACCATTCAAGTCGCTAGTCAACAAATGATCATACCAATTAACACATGTAACTTGCCGCCGGACCCCCGGGTTGTCGGCTAAATGGCTGTGTCATCCTGCTCAGTACCTGACTAACTAACGTCTGCCCATGCAGCCTTTATCGGGATGTGGATTGTGAATTGTATGATAACCGCATATTGTATAATAAAGATCTTCTTAAAAATTAAAAAAAAAAAAAAAAACTAGAAGTTGGTGGTAGTTTCCAAATCCTTAATGTTATTTTTTACATATTTTTTGTTTGATACATTGCATTTAAGGAATCGCAAAATTTGCAAATCCTTCAGTGCAATCGCAAAATAAAGAATAGCAAATTTTGAATTAAGGACATTTTAAGTCATTTCCACATGTGCAGTGTTTTCAAATTATGATTTGAAAATCGTTTTTGGGGAAAAGGAATGGTTTGCAAATTTATGACAAGGACATAATGGTGTATGCTTCTCTATAAGGCATTTCACTGTCTCTGATGTCATTTTTCCCATATTACATTATAAGACCTTTCCCCATGGAGCACATTCCTTGTAAATATGCTCCCAACTGTGCATGGTGAATTTAGATTTTGACTGTTTGAGTCACATAGCCATGTTAAAAGTGACCCAAAAAAATTGCAAACGCTTTAAAAAAACACATTCATGTGTCTTAAGGACATTTTAAGTCATTTCCCCGTGGACAGTGTTTTGTAAGTGGCGCAAAAGAGGCATACACCTATCATAAATCTGTCCCTAGCATTTTAAATGATTAATTCATGATGACGATAAGGTGTGGCCTATCCAGAGGTTTGTTTAAGGTGAGGCCTACTCAGGATTGCAGATTAAAGTTACGCTTGATGAAGAATACAGAGGAGATAATACATGTAAAGGCCTACCAATGAAGTAAGTGATGTGCACTTTATTGCGCCAGTCATCATAAATGTATCCCTAAGCTTCTTATCTTGTTACAGATGAACCACCATATGTACCATCAAACTATTTTACATTTCGTAAATAGCGAATTTTAAGGAATAAATAGCAATTCTTTACCATTCCTAATTTGCAATGAGCAAATTGCTAATTGCAAATTACCCATTCATTTCCATGGGCTAGGAGGCCCATAGGAATGAAGGTGCAATTTGCGATTAGCAATTAGCTCATCGCAAATTAGGAATTTTTCCAAGGGTGCAGGGGTATCTCAAGAACACCCAGCTGCACCCCTGAAAAAGAAATTTGGGGGCATATGGCATACATACATGCCCTAAGGACATGTATTGGCGTCATATGGCACCTTTTGTTTTTTGGAAAAAAATGCTTTTTGAAAAGAATTCGCAAATTACCACAAACTAGAAGTTGGTGGTAGTTTCCAAATCCTTAATGTCATTTTTTACATATTTTTTGTTTGATACATTGCTTTTAAGGAATCGCAAAATTTGCAAATCCTTCAGTGCAATCGCAAAATAAGGAATAGCAAATTTTGATTTAAGGACATTTTAAGTCATTTCCACATGTGCAGTGTTTTCAAATTATGATTTGAAAACCGTTTTTGGGGAAAAGGAATGGTTTGCAAATTTCTGACAAGGACATAATGGTGTATGCTTCTCTATAAGGCATTTCACTGTCTCTGATGTCATTTTTCCCATATTACATTATAAGACCTTTCCCCATGGAGCACATTCCTTGTAAATATGCTCCCACCTGTGCATGGTGAATTTAGATTTTGACTGTTTGAGTCACATAGCCATGTTAAAAGTGACCCAAAAAAATTGCAAACGCTTTAAAAAAACACATTCATGTGTCTTAAGGACATTTTAAGTCATTTCCCCGTGGACAGTGTTTTGTAAGTGGCGCAAAAGAGGCATACACCTATCATAAATGTGTCCCTAGCATTTTAAATGATTAATTCAGGATGACGATAAGGTGTGGCCTATCCAGAGGTTTGTTTAAGGTGAGGCCTACTCAGGATTGCAGATTAAAGTTACGCTTGATGAAGAATACAGAGGACATAATACATTGAAAGCTCTACCAATGAAGTAAGTAATGTCCACTTCATTGCGCCGGTCATCATAAATGTATCCCTAAGCTTCTTATCTTGTTAGACATCAACCGCCATATGTACCATCAAACTATTTTGCATTTCCTAAATAGCGAATTTTAAGGAATAAATAGCGATTCTTTACCATTCCAAATTTGCAATGAGCAAATTGCTAATTGCAAATTACCCATTCATTTCCATGGGCCAGGATGCCCATATGAATGAAGGTGCAATTTGCGATTAGCAATTAGCTCATCGCAAATTAGGAATTTTTCCAAAGGTGCAGGGTTGTCTCAAGAACACCCTGCTGCACCCCTGAAAAAGAAATTTGGGGGCATATGGCGCACATACATTTTAACAACATTCCTTTACCTCAAAAACGATTTTCAATTCATAATTTGAAAACACTGCCCACAGGGAAATTACTTAAAATGTCCTTAAGACACATGAAAGTGTTTTTTGATTGCCTTTACAGCATGGTTGGGTCACTTTTAACATGGCTATGTAACACAAACATTTAAAATCTAAATTTGCCATGCACAGGTGGGAGCATATTTACAAGCAATTTGTGCCACAGAGAAAGGTCTTACATTAAAATGGGAAAAATAACATCAGGGACAGTCAATTGCCTTATAAAGAAGCATACACCATTATGTCCTTGTCATAAATTTAAAAACAATTCCTTTTCCCCAAAAACGATTTTCAAATCATAATTTCAAAACACTGCACATGGGAAAATTACTTAAAATGTCCTTAAGACACATAAAAGCGTTTTTTGATTGCCTTTGCAGCATGTTTGTATCACTTTTAACATGGCTATGTAACACAAACATTCAAAATCTAAATTTTCCATGCACAGGTGGGAGCATATTTACAAGCAATTTGCGCCACATAATTCATAATTTTCTCCTTAAAGCACACTATTCTCTATCTAAATTAAAGAAATATTTTCTCACCTTAGCAAATACTTTGAGTTTGAAAACAGTCTCAGAAACACACCAATTTGTCTTCAGCAGAGCAAAAGGTATGCACTCCAGAGTCTGCAGCTATCAAAAGCACAGAACTGCTGTAATTCTTCACACATATCTCTCATGTCATCCAATCAAAACTCTTCCCTCACTTTTTTTCAAATGAAAACCCTTCCCCCCTCTGCCATTTCATGCCTTTTCTGCATGGCAACCACCTCTTGGAAGACTTCTGGTGTTTGCAAGTTCACACAACAATGTTGCAATTGAACTCTGAACTCTCAGTGCACCTGCATATCCAGTGCATTCTTTCATTTAATGATTTTTTATTGACCATTCAAAATACATCTTTCAAATAACTCATCCATGCACCCTAACTTTCTGTTTTCAGCAATCAAAATCCACCAATCACTGTTACTGCTTCATGAACACAGAAACTCCACAGTTTTTTTCATTTTAAACTCTCATTTTTTTAACTGCCATTTCATTGCCACACTTCATCTGACTGCAGGAGAACCTTCTCTCACCATGTTTTCTGTCTGGATTGTTGGACATAGTTATATCCACTGGGCTCACAGGTATGCTGAGAACAGAAAATTACCTAACCTCAATTTACAAGATGTGGAAATTAAGTGGTTTGGCCACAGAGGATTAAAATGTCACCAATTGATACCATTGGTGAAAACCTTTATGCATTTGCCCAAACCTGACCTGTTAATTGTGCACTGTGGAGGTAATGATTTGGGCACTTTGACTGGGGTAGGTCTGGAAATGCTTTTAAAGGACACCTTTGAGCAATTAATGGCACTTTTTCCTCAGACTGCCTTGGTATATTCAAATATATGCCGAAGACAGAAATGGAGGTGGTCAAACCAATTTTGTCCACAAATTGAGAAGTCGAGGAAGCATGTAAACAAATCTGTTTCAGCTTACATGAGAGACCATGGAATGGGCTCCATGTACAACAATAACTTGCGTTACTACATGCAAGATATCTACAGAGGAGATGGAGTTCACTTCTCAGATGAGGGCAACAGAATTTTCACTCTGAATTTAAGACTGTGCATTGGTACCTACTTATAAGTACCTAAATGTACCATAAACCCAAAAGCTCTTCTCAGAGCTACCCTACATCTGATCACTCACAATTATTATTTTACTGTAACATTTTTCACTAATTTTCAACAAAGTACGCTCCCTGGGGCGCTACCCGGTACGCGAACCGGGAGCTAACCTCGCGAAATTTTTAAAAAAAATTGGGTTTTTTCGCACATATAAGCCTCCTCAGCCACCCTCACAAAACCTAGGGGGTCAAGATAAGTCTACCGTGCCCCCTTCTACCCATTCTGAACATTATTTGCCCTCCATTTTGTATCTTAATTCGACCGAAACACAAAATGGTGGACTCCCGTAACGCTTAAGGTTCGCGAACCGGGGCGCTCAACGGTTCGCGTACCGGGTCGCTCCCTGGGAAGCGCACCATCAAAAAAGGTGGGAAAGTAGTTTACAGAAAAGCCACTGGAGACAATTTCACCAAATATAGATTAGCTCATACTACATACCAATCCCTACCATTTTCACAAATTTGATTGGAATTCCATTTAGCCATTTAGCCTGTAGACCTCTCTAAATACCCTGAGGTAAATTACTTCTCAAAACACATCTGAAGTGTTGGAATTGACAACCAATTAAAATGTTACTTTCATTTTCTACTTTTTTTACCTGACATTTGATTGGTTATGTACCTGAATATATATAAAAGAAGAGAATGAAACACAGCCATTTTGACTACTACTTCCTGGTGTACATTTCAATTGGATTTTCACTAATCACTTCAACTTCTTTCTAAAGGTAAGTTGTTATTTTAAAAACTGAACTATATTGTGCACTATAAGTTAATATGGTAAACTTTTTCTGATAGTTATATACTATCCCTCTGTAGTAGTTATAGATTTAGATAGACTTCTCTGTTATAGTTATGGATGGAGTTAGGCTTCTCTTTTATAATTATGAATTTACTTACGTTAAATCACATACACTTTTTTATATTCCTACTTCCACTCTGATACTATA
The DNA here is from genome assembly GCF_964261635.1 of Lissotriton helveticus. NCBI lineage: Eukaryota > Metazoa > Chordata > Amphibia > Caudata > Salamandridae > Lissotriton > Lissotriton helveticus. The sequence goes on from NC_136063.1 coordinate 1,952,892,922, forward strand.
CACTGCCCAAAGATAAATTCTCTGTTAAAAAATGCCTATCTAAAATTAATCCCAACAGTGCCCTATCTCTACTAATATATATTTTTTTTATCCAAATTTCAGGCAACATGGAAGGCGAACAGAAAGTTTCATTTCAAATTGTCCTGCAAGAGAGCAGCCAAGAATTAATTGATCCAAATTATATAGAATTTATGGATGAAACTTGGGACCAAGAACTACTGCAATGTGTGCAAGCAGTGGATGACCTCCTTCAAAATGAGGACATTTTACACCCCTAGACAACGCCAAAGTTATTAGACATAGAATTTTCAAAAATCCCATAGAGAAAAAATCCTAACTATATATACCTACTGGCGACCGCCAGTAGGTAATATACATACATACATATATATATATATATATATATATATATATATATATATATATATATATATATATATATATATATATATATATATATATGTATATTACCTACTGGCGGTCGCCAGTAGGTATATATAGTTAGGATTTTTTCTCTATGGGATTTTTGAAAATTCTATGTCTAATAACTTTGGCGTTTGTGGACGGAATTGGCTGACATTTTCAGGAAAATGGAACATCTTGTTTCTGAGCAGCCCCTGAAAATTTGGGGGGGTTTCGTCAAGGGGGGGCCGAGAAAAAAGGGGGGTCCCAAAACGTGTTTTTAACATTGAGTTTTCCATAGGGCGGTTGGCCTCACTTTTAGCCCGAACGGCTGAATGGATTTGCACGAAACTTGGCAAAATTGTAGGGACTGGTAGCCCGATGTGCCTTTGCTAGGTCTCAATATATGTGCTCCAGTGGATTTTGAGAAATTAACGTTCAAAAAAAGATATATATCTGTAACAGCGGACCAGGCAGCGCTGCAGTTCGCGTACTTTTCGCGTTACGGAGCTTTGTGAAGCGAAGCTGATTGGTTCTCCGGCGTCTGTAAACATTCCAAACAGTCCGTAGCGGCCGCCATCTTGTCTGGAGGCCAAAGCGAAGGGGCAAATGACCATAAGGGGGCATAGTAGATCCTCCCTGACCCTCTAGGTTTGATGTGGAGGTTTTAAAAGGGCCCCGCGGGGCAAAAAAAAATAAATATTAATAATCGAACGGCTGAATGGATTTGCACGAAACTTGGCAAAATTGTAGGGACTGGTAGCCCGATGTGCCTTTGCTAGGTCTCAATATATGTGCTCCAGTGGATTTTGAGAAATTAACGTTCAAAAAAAGATATATATCTGTAACAGCGCTCCGCTTCGCGTACTTTTCGCGTAACGGAGCTTTGCGAAGCTGATTGGTTCTCCGGCGTCTGTAAACATTGCAAACAGTCCGTAGCGGCCGCCATCTTGTCTCTCGGTAGGATCGAGAGACAAGAGGAGGCCAAAGCGAAGGGGCAAATGACCATAAGGGGGCATAGTAGATCCTCCCTGACCTCTTAGGTTTGATGTACCATTTTGCCAAGTTTGGTGTAATTCCGTTCAGCCATTCAGGCTGTAGACGTATCTAAATGTCCTATGGAAAATTGCATGGGGAAAACACATTTGAAAGTGTTGAAATTTAGAACCAATTAAAATGTTACTTTGGTTTTGTATTTGTGTGTGATGAAAGTTAATTGGTTATGTATATATCTAAAATGAGAGGAAACCACAGCCATTTTGTGATACTACTGTCTGAGGTACATTTGTGAGGAATTTTTGGTGCTCAATTTCTGGTGTTTGGTTTACACAGTACTAACACTTCTCCTACTTTTAAAAAAGGTGAGTTGTTAATTTGTAAGGGGAACTATGTTGTACACTTTAAGATAATTTGAAAAATGTTTTCTGTTATTTATTTACAGTACTTCTGTTATACTAAATACTTGATAAAGTTAGTTTTATATTATGTATTACTAAAAACGATAAATGAAAGTGATTATTTTTTTCTGCAATTTACAGCAAGCAATTTCAAAATAAAATGGCTCACAATGAAGAGACCGTGGCAATTTCTTTTGAATTATCCACTACATTTATTGAAATTGACAGCACCAATAATGAAGTATTCTCACAAGGAGGAGATGACTTGAATGATTTTTTGGATCAATCTCTTGATGGCGAATTTATCGAATGTTTGGAGACCATAGAGTTACAAGAATCATCATTGCAGACTTTTCATGAGGAGATTCCAGATGAGATGATTGAAGAGGAAATTCCTGATGAGGACATGTTACTAGTTCTTTCAAATTTTGAAAATTCAGAAGAATAAATTTATATTTAGAAATACAAAAATTGTTTGAGACATTATTCATTTTTATTTTTAATTTATGAGGTTGTAGCGAAGTGATTGTAGTATAAAATGAGACTTATAGTACAGAGTGGAACATTTTTATGTTACATGGTAAGTTTACTCATATTTACTTTCCTTCTTCCACTATATTATCTCCAATGTGTATTTGACATCTCTTCTTCATCTCCGGCCTCCTTTCTCTCACTGTCTGTCTCTAATGCATCTTATCGCTGCCATTTTGTGTAATTACAGAAGAGAGTAAAATAAAATAGTTCGGAACGTGAAAAGGGGGCAAAGTAGAGTACCCCTCACCCCCTAGGCCTTCTCAGGCGGTCCCAAAAGGATCAGTTTCTGCTTTCCTGAGAGATTATGGTATGAGTTCCATATACCACAATAACTTGCATTACAACATGCAAGATATCTATCTCCTATTACCAACTTTTGGAGATATGTGCGCTAAGCGCGAATATCTCCAAAAACTAACACCTGCCCTGAGCAGTTCTTAGCCATGTTATCCAATGGGAGGTGGATAACATGGCTAAGAGCATTAGCTCGGTAATGCATGAATATCGCTGACTTTTTAGCGATATTCATGCATTGCGGCCGTTTTTTATCGCATTTGCGATAAACCTTGATAATAGCAAGGTTTATCTTCGATAATTTCTGACGATGCTTAGCGGTAAAAAAATTCGTTGCTAAGCATCGTTAGCGATAAATATCGCTTAAATTTGGCAATATGCACCAACGTCTGTTAACGTTCGATTCGAAGGAAATGAGGAAGTGTTGAAAAACATTGTCTGCGCCATCTTGCCTTTTTTGAAATGCCACACTTTTGTTGTGCACGGCAGCCATTTTAGATGCCTTGACCAGACCCACTCTCTGCACGCTGTCGATTCGTAGCATGGCTCCCCACCCTCGCAAGCATCTTCCCCAGGCACTGCTCACCCCCGCTCTCTGTCTTATGCATGGGCAATAAACCTTCCCCCATCTGCGCTGCTCTTCCCTGAGAATCACACTCTGTGCCCGCCCAACACCTCCCTTTCGCCCTATTCACTACCGCACCCTCTGACACTCCTCTTCTTCTGTGTCCGATTGTCCAGGCCGGTCCTAGGCTATCAGCTAGCCCTGCAGATGTAGTTTATGGCCCCAGCTGTAAAGAATCACCCCTCTTCAAAGGAGTTATAGTAGATCAAGGCCCACACCCGATGAGATCCGTCACACCACACGTGTTCATACTATCTGAAAACCATCCTGTATTGTGATTGGGGAGGGGACCGAGCCTGAAGCGGAAGATTCCAGGGATGACTCTTTGTACATCAAAGTTTTTACAATTATGTGTCACATTAAAAATATATAGCACTCCAACAAAGTAGTAGGAATATAAAACTTTAATAACTTATAAATATATACAACAAAACAAAAACAGTAAAAACATTTAAACAATGAAGAGACCGTGGCAATTTCTTTTGAATTATCCACTACATTTAATGAAATTGACAGCACCAATAATGAAATATTCTCACAAGGAGGAGATGACTTGAATGATTTTTTTGATCAATCTCTTGATGGCGAATTTATCGAATGTTTGGAGACCATAGAGTTACAAGAATCATCATTGCAGACTTTTCATGAGGAGATTCCTGATGAGATGATTGAAGAGGAAATTCCTGATGAGGACATGTTACTAGTTCTTTCAAATTATGAAAATTCAGAAGATGTTGCCTGGGGGTGGGTCGTCAGTAGCAGTCTGTTGTGCGAATAGTTCCAAGGCAGCAGAACGCGCTGAAATCTAGATGGCACGAAGGTGATGTCTAGTAAGTTGCCGCCCAGCAAATAACGGCGTGGGGCGCCGCGGGGGGGGGGGAGGCAGTCCAAAGTTCCGTTAAAAGGGCAAAGGAAAGGATCGGTGGTTTGAACCATCAGTCAAAAAGGGGAGGGGGTGCAACAATTTTTCCTACCGGGTCACACTGTGCTTTCACCGGAACTGAGGTCTGCAGGATTCTAGTCATTCAAACTGAGGCTGGCGCCAGCATGGGAGCGCCGACGTCCCGCGGCTACAGTTTCATCACTCCACGGGCGATCATGGCAGTCATTCCCCATCGGTGGTGTCTGCGGGGGTCGGGGACTCCCGCGGCTCCTCTAGAATCTTCAAGGTCGTGGAGGACTACGGTGGTGGAGTCAACCAGTGACCGGGCCATTTCTTTATGCTGGGCCCGCTCTTGCCAGGTCGACCACCATTTTGAGAGTTCGTTAGCTACTGGCGATCGCGGGGTCAAATGAGCGGACGGGCTCCACCCTGCCGGGCGAGACGTTGCAGCATCGCCACAGTGGAAGAACCCTTTTCCGGGCGCCTGGAGCGCTGAGGGTGCAGGTGGGAAGCCTCCACCTGGGGAGGCGGGAGAGGCCTGTTCGCACCGTCTCTCCCTCCCAGTGCACCCCACGGCGTCTCGCTTGAGATTTGTTATGGCCGGACCAGGCGATGAGGACGAGAGGGGGGGGTCGGAGGCATGTGCAAGACATCCCCCCCAGGGTTGTTGCAGCAATTATTCAAGAAAGAAGAAATGTCCCGTCCGTCTTTGGGCCGGACCTCCGGTGGATGGCGGCCGGACGCCCTTTGCTCTGGCCCCATGAACGGGTTCCTTGGCTCATCGGCTGCAGCCGGATCCCGTCGGCCCCAGCCCCCGGCCGTTGGTGGCCGGACCGGGAGAGAGTGTGGAGGGACAACCTGCAACTCTCAAGGGCCACCGCGGATGGACTGGGAGCGAGAGGGGAGGGTCGAGGACACGGACATTCCCCCCCCCTAAAACTCTCCAGTGTTGTCAATCCCCCTGGCCGGGTCCCGCTGGCCTCGGCCTCTCCTCCGGCTACACCCTACGTGATGATCTCCTGGCCGAGGCGTGGCAGCAGGACCCGCCTTATATGTGTTGCTTCCGGCTGGGCGTAGCCGAAAACCTGTTGCCCTTTGGAAGTTTCTAGAATGGGGCGGATGTCTGCTGACTTCTATCTTTCCCAGTTTGCCGTTATTTGGCCGTGGCAGGCGGTGGGACAGACACGTTTTGGGGCAGTGAGGGGCGATGTTTTCAGGTTTCTTATTACGGGCTTACTTCTAACGTTTCTTGTTTCTAGGACAATAATAGGTTTTATCATTACGTATTGTTATCGTTTCTTTGGTTGTTATTTAATAAAAAGTTCATCAGTGGCCTACTGATTTTCGTTTTCCTATTCTTTTCTTTCCAGGTTGTTTCATGCTAAAGTTTCTGTTAACAGGATACAGTGATCACTTCGTTATTATTGCATATGTCCTTTTCACTAGGGGTGCTCTCTTGTCGGGCCAGATGACCTATCTCTAGTAAATGGTCCGGGTGAAACAGGTGCATCAATCAGTGGGGAGTAGATAGGCATGACAGATTACAACGGGGGAGAAAGGTCCGCATTACGTACCCTTTCACTACTTGCAAAGATTTTCCTACGTTTATTTGCAAACAGGGAATACCTCCAAAAAGAACTAATTCCCAAACAGTCAATGTTCGGACAATCAATCAATCAATGAGGAATGAAATAGGTACGACGTGTTAAAGGCTTGCGTTACCTACCCTTCACTATCTGCAAAGGGAGAGAGAATATTCCTATTCTTCCTCGTTTGCAGGCAGAGAAGATCCTTAAGAGAAGCAACTTCGAACAATTCAATGCTCGATTCAAACAATCAACAAGGGGTACTGTGAACACAAATGAACGCCGCTTATGTACATACACATTGCTATTTTCAACAGGTTGTTCCTAATGTTTCTATTTTAGCGAGGTCAAAAAGAGATCCCATTAGTGGCCTACTGATTTTGCTCGATTTCTTTTGTTTTTTACACGATTTTTCGCTATTTGCAAAGACTAAACAGAGTATTGCGACTCTGTGCTTGTTTGTAAATAGAGAATGAACCAAAGAGAACAATCAATCAAATGGAGAGAGAAGCAGGCACGACGGATTACAACGGGGGCAAAGGCCTGCGTTAACTACCCTTCACTATCTGCAAAGAGAGAGTACTCCTAATAGAAATGAGGGGTGGGGGGCAGCATTCAAAGCAGATCAGTGTGCATAAACACGAAAATGTTTTTACTTACCACGTACTTGACATTCGACAGCTTATGATATTTGCTATTAAAAAACCATTGAAATTCACTGAAATAACCATAGGTTATAGACCATATATAGTTAGGAATTAGCATTTACAAAACCTTGAAAATTCACTGAAAAAACCATAGGTTATAGACCATATATAGTTAGGAATTAGCATTTACAAAACCTTGAAAATTCACTGAAAAAACCATAGGTTATAGACCATATATCGTTAGGAATTAGCATTTAAAAAACCTTATTTTACTCACACAAAACCATTGAAATTCCATATATAGTTAGTTGCACTAACTATATATCGCGCACCCGCAATCCACTGCTGATGATGTCACATATTACATCATTCATGACATGGTCAGTGACATCACTGATGACATCACTGATGACATCTCAAATGACATCACTGATGACATCACTGATGACATCTCATTTGACATCAATGACCACATCACTGATGATATCATTCATGTGACAATACAATGCATCTCCTCACATTTTAATATAACCTTTGTTACACCCAGTGTTAAATACAGAGTATAATCTTTGAAACCATTCACACACCAATACTAGTTACTACATACGCACTCACTGATTCCTACGTCTACACACACATTCACTTATTCACCCATACAATCATTCATACATACAATCACTCATCTTTACAACACTATCATATGCACTCATACACCTATACAGATACTCACACTCTGCCACTCATCCATGGAGTTACTCACACACCTAGTCAGTCCTGTAAAGAATCAATCACACTTCCATTTTCTTGTCTATACAGTTAAACATAGAGCACCTTACATTGTCAAACATATACTAACACATACTTACTCTCTTATACAATCATTGATACAAGTACACATTGATCTGCACAGAGTCACACACCTCCCAGCCAGCCACACACACACTCAGTCTCCCATACAAATACTTGGACAATCAATCAATAACCCATATAGTTAATCATATAGCTACTGATCAACACATGCAGCAGTTTACATAACAACAGACATAATGATGCACAAATTAAGACAGTTTAGTCACTAACCCATGCACTCAGTGAGACACATTTAATCACTCACTCATACATTCAGTCATGCACCTACTAAATCCTTCATCCAGACACTTATACTTCCACTCATTCTTCAATATGTAAGACATATTTTAACTTTACAGAAACATACAGTCACTGGATGTTGTCATCAGTGAAGTCATCAGTGATGTCATTTGAGATGTCATCAGTGATGTCATCAGTGATGTCACTGACCATGTCATGAATGATGTAATATGTGACATCATCAGCAGTGGATTGCGGGTGCGCGATATATAGTTAGTGCAACTAACTATATATGGAATTTCAATGGTTTTGTGTGAGTAAAATAAGGTTTTTTAAATGCTAATTCCTAACGATATATGGTCTATAACCTATGGTTTTTTCAGTGAATTTTCAAGGTTTTGTAAATGCTAATTCCTAACTATATATGGTCTATAACCTATGGTTTTTTCAGTGAATTTTCAAGGTTTTGTAAATGCTAATTCCTAACTATATATGGTCTATAACCTATGGTTTTTTCAGTGAATATATATATATATATATATATATATATTTATATATATATATATATATATATATATTGACTCACTGATTTGGATACCATGTGAACCCAGGACTTAAGGGTACTACACCGAGAGTATAAGGCGTTCAATGGAGAATCAAAGAATGTGATATTAATATGAACTCGGAATTGTTACAAAACCATATCTACCTTTTTTCTAGATAGCTATTCTTAATTATATAGCTAGATATAACTAAATGCCACTCTATTTACAAAGAGAAATCGAGAATGAAAGAACTGAGTAACTTTGAGAACTACTGATACCAGAATGCATCACTCTGGTTTTTAATGAACACTATAAAAGAAAAAACAAAAAAAGGACTCACAATACCGTGATAAAGAAAATTTCTTGTTCGAAACGTTGGTGGGTGATGGTGGCGGTTTCTATGAATTAAAACAAGCTTCAAAGAAAGATTCCTGTGTTTGGGAGTGCGGTTTTTCAACGATTGCTGGTCAATGATTTACGGGGCTTGGTCTGGCCTCAAAATCGGCACCCGCTATTAAGAGCGCACCGGTTACATTATAAATTAAAACATTAATGTATTTAATAGTTTCTAAACTTACATTTTGCACTCCTTTGAGTGCAACAGTAGGGAAACTGTTGGATAGCGGATGGGAATAAATTACTATTTCCACTCCAATGAGTGCAACAGTAGAGGAAGAGTTGGATAGCGGAAAGGTAAAAATTACTATTCCCACTCCAATGAGTGCAACAGTTGGGGAAAGCGCTGGATAGCGGAGGGGTAAAATGTACTATTCTCACTCCACTAAATACAACAGTAGGGTAAATATTGGAAAGCGGAGAGGAACATTTTATTATTTATCTCTAGTGAGCTCAACAGTAGGGAAAATGTTGGATAGCGGAGGAGAAAATGTACTATTCATACTCCAGTGAGTGCAACAGTAGGGAAAGTGTTAGCTAGTGGAGGGGTACACATTACTATTCCCACTCCAGTGAGTGAAACAGTAGGGAAAGTGTTGGATAGCGAAGATGTAAAAATTACTATTTCCACTGCAGTGAGTGAAACAGTAGGGAAAGTGTTGAATAGCGAAGATGTAAAAATTACTATTTCCACTGCAGTGAGTGCAACAGTAGTGAAAAAAGTGTTGGATAGTGGAGGTGTAAAAATGACTATTCCCACTCCAGTGCGCGCAACAGTAGGAAAAGTGTTGGATAGCGGAGGAGTAAAAATAAATATTCCCAGTGAAGTCAAACAAAATATTAACTACAATACAAAAAATTTTAAAAACAAAGAAATATTAAAGGAAACATATTATAATGTTAATAATCTAAAAAAATGACCTACAAACATTATTTTACACAAATTTAAAAGATAATTGTCAAACAACTATATTTAATAGAGATTAATTATAATCAAAAACATGAACTGCTACATAAAATTAATATTTTTTATTTTCTACCCTATAACACCACACAATTCACAACACAATCTAAATTTCGATAAAGAAGTGTACTTCCATAATTAACATAATTATTATGAAATAAACAAATGTTATGTTGTATAGCATTTTTTGACCCTAGTGTAATTTTCCCGACTCATGCCCTTCTATAGGTATAAATCACCTTGTCCTAATGTATGCATAGAAATCCTAACCATATTTAGACATAGCCCAGGCAGTCCAAATACGGCATGGATACTTCCACTAGTTCCGAAAATCCACAACGATTTCTTGGAAACCTCGGCTTCAGCAGTTAGTGACTTCCCCTTGCTTGAATATTGATTTGTCCAAGAACTCATGGAGTTTTCAAAGAACTACGTCTCTTTGATGTCGTTATTATGTCCAAATGTACGTCAAACTTGGCACCTTCAAGGCATAAATATGACCACACTTGCCATAGCAAACACACAGTGGTTTGGAGCAGTTCGACTATCTACTTGCCCGACGCATCTCGCTACAGCAAGTGTCGAAGAAGCCGACCCTCCAGCAGACGCACTTAGATAGACGCTGTCTTTTCTCTTGCCGAGACATCCAGCTCCAGTGTCTCCAAGCTCCCCTTGCGGGGTGTTGCAAAATCGAGTCCTGAGACAGAGAGATACCAGACCTCCTTCATTTTAAACCAAGGTACGGAGCTGATTAGACCCCAAGAGAAATCTTGGATAGATTCTTGGCAAAAGAATACTAAACTTATGCTACACCTCACTTACTTCTTCGCTCGTACTAGACTTAGGTTAGGTACATCAGGGTAGGCGTATTTTAGAAGCACCAGTTGAGTACTTTTAGTCTTTTTTATTTATGTATGTATGTTATGGCTTAGAAACCATACCGTGCTTTTATAGTATTATTTTATAATACTCTTCTTGCTGTAGGCATTATACTTTACAGCCGGTATTACAGTTGCTGCAGTTCATTTCTACTGCATGAGAAAGAAGACTGTTCAATAAATACTTTTATTGAAAACGCTTGTCTCTCTATTTCTCTGCACCTCTGGTGAAACGAAGCATGCACGAATGACTGAGTAAAATATCTATCTATTGTTTCCATGAAGATACGTTTTATCTTGGGGAAAGAAAGTTGTCATGTTTATGCGGTTGTCAGAAACTAATCCCTTCTTGTGAATTCGAGAAAGTTTCTAGTGACCTCTGAGCTAGCTGGAACTCACAATTAAGTTTAATATATTTGATAGAGACCTGGTAGACTTAAGTCCTACTTCACATCTATAGGATATATTATTCCAATGCGCAAAGCCTATTGGGAATATAGGAACTGACCTACAGTTATTAATTAAAAAACAAAAAACAACAGTTAAAAATAATTTACTCACAAAACATTACCCCTATAAAACCAAAATCCACACACAAAATAAAAGTAAACAATTGCCATAAATATTTATCAATTAATACATTAATAATAAGGAGCAGCTAATTATTATTTAATACAACCTAAAATACTTTCCACCCTATACCCCAATAAATACCACAACACACACCTAAAAATCATTACACAATTTCCATAACATATTACATTGTTATATAATTAGCAATTAACAACTTATTAATTATTTGAAAATAATTTACTTCCCACTCTTTACCACTATAAACCCTACAACTCACATCTCAAATTAATTACACCATGTCATGACTAATTTTTAATTACCATTAAATAACAATTAATTATTAAATATTTTAAATAAATTACTTCACACCTTATCCCCCTATAAACCCAAAACTCCCTCCTACAAAATTGACACAATTAACATGATTACCAATGACTTAATAATAATTAACAACTGATAAATAATTAATTATTAATAAATGAATTCCCATAATTATTACTATAAAATCTAAATTAAATAAATAATAACAAATACAAAATATTAATTCGATTATTATAATCAAATTATTCCCCACCTTATTCCCCTATAAACCCACAACCCGCTCTTAAAAAAAATAACACAATTATTATAATTATCAATTAATTAATTATTACAAATTAACAACCAATTAATAAAAAACATTATTACCACAATTAACATTATAAAACCTAAATTAAATACACACAAATTAATAAAAAGTATTAATTAATGTATTATATTTAAATTACTTCCCACCCTATTCCGCTATAAACCCACAACCCTTCCCTAAAAAAAACACAAATAACATAATAATGAATTAATACAAATTAACAACTAATTAATATATAATAATTAATAATAAATGAATTACCACAGTTAACACTATAAAATATAAATTAAATACATACTAATGAATGAAAAATATTCATTAATTTATTAAAATTAAATTTCTCCCCACCCTATTCGCCTATAAATCCACACCCCGCTACAGAACTAAAATATGCAAAATGTAATTAATATAAAATTAATCACTACTAAAAATGTAACATATTTATTTGAAAACAAAAGTAATACTTATTTTTAAAAAATTAGATCACATACTTATAAAACACATACTAAAAAAAATAACACTAATATAAAAACCGATATATTTGCAAACGATATTACTGACTTCAATATTTGAGAAAAACTATATTTCTTACCTTAAAGTCGATATTTTGGAGCACAATAATCTTGCTGTCGATATTTCTGTATCATGATATTTGCAACGTGTTATTTTTGTATATAGATATTAAAAACACGATATTCTATCTGTGCACCGAGGCAGTATGTTCCCACCCTCTTTTTGTTTGAAAAAATTAATGAGGGCTGGCCCTGCACTCAAATGCCCCCAGCCCTGTGGGTATAGCCCTCTGTAGGCTGCTACTGCCATAAAAGGAAGCAGTGCTGGTGTTTGTGCATGTCTTTCTCAAAAATATTAGTGAATTCAATAGCTTTATTCGATCAAAAAATGCTGCAGTCCTTTTAGCCAACTTCTTAGTTTTAGACGTACTACTCTATTTTCATTGCCTTCTGAGAGCATGTTTCTTTGTGACTTCCTTTCCACATTTGTGGGCTTGGCCTGCTCCTTTTGGAAGCTCCTTTGGAAACATGTACTTTTTCTCAACTGAGAGTACATTTACATATTTAGAAATTCTTCAAAGTAACGGTGGAACCTCAGCTTAAGTATGCCGTTATTTTCACTAGCAGACACATAATATTTCAGACAGTGAATCTTTGAAATGTCCATGTATTATATTTTCTGTGCATATACATTGCAGACGTTTACTTATTTTTTATTTATTTTTCTGTCCTTCCTTGAGGCACGTATCTCAGAGGATACAAATACACAATTAAGATGTGCTACATAGTGTACTTGGCATCTTTCTATCCGGATTCATATGACATACCCAGCTCTCTTGTGAATATTAAAGATATTACAATTCCAGTTTTTTATACATTTTATGTGTGCTACTTGAAGGATTTGAAACATACTTTTGATGTGATTATGCGTTTGTAAACCAGCACAAATCCATTCCTCCATTTTAAAACTCATGGAAGTATTTCTGAGCTACACTATTGCACTCTTGGAAAGTAAACTATTCCAGATCATTACAACGAAATTGAGAATCCAATTCCACATTAGCTGATTGGTGCATTACCACACAGAAAACATCAGCAAACAGTGGAAAATCGTTCTATAGGAATTAATTAGCAAAGTCCAATATTCCTTCACAGCCATGCAAACATGGCAAGTAGGAAGTTGGAGTTCTAGCATATGGTATGCAGCCATTTAAAGACCAGGATTCGGAGAAATTATTCAGAAAAGCATTAAAACAAAATATCAACTATCCACAAACTGAAGCCACATCTGCACTGTGAAAAATAGTAATACTGTGCTGCTTTTATTTATGCAGTTTTCAGGTTGTAATGTGCATTTTTCTTATCTCCGCCCTTCGGACACCAATGGGTTGCTCTAGTATTTTCTTCAGACTTTTAATAAGGCTTTATGATAGTGCTAGCATTCAGTGCATTGCAATGGAACACAGCTACTGCGACATATGGAAGTATATTTCTCAGATTATCATGCAGCGCAGCAAGTCACCTTGTTGTGCTCCACTGCGTGATAAGGAAAAGGCAAGAATTCACTGTATTTTACAATATAAGGTGCATTCCTGTCATTTCAAAGTGCTATCACACAATGTGGTACCTAGCACCAATGCAGGCACCCTTGCACCATGGTACAAGTTTACCAACATTGTAAGCAGAGTTGTTTTTGTGCAGAAAGGGACACCTTCCTGGACGAAAACATTCTTGTGAGGCATTTTCCTCTTTCTTTGTGTGCAGTAGAATGAGGCACAATTTGAAAAAGAAAGTAACAAGGAGAAAAATTATATTTCTCCTCATTACGCCTCACTTGGGGAGTCTTTAAGGCTAAGTTTGTAAGTTGTCTTTTGTGTAACTTAAAAATAATTAACAATAAATACTATTCAGCCAGTCCTGCTACAGCAACATGGTTATACCATTACTTTAACCTTGTTTTTTTTAGTGATTTATTTAAGAACTTATTAAAACAAAAAATGTAAAACATATATATATCTACATATATCCATATCTATATCAATTCCTATCTATATATCTATTCACTGAAAAAAACATAGGTTTCAGACCAGTTATAGTTAGGAATTAGCATTTAAAAAACCTTAGAAATGCACTGAAAAAACCATAGGTTTCAGGGCTGTTATAGTTAGCTGGACATTTCACTTGTACAAAACCATTGAAATTCCTCCATTATATAGTTAGTTCTACTAACCTTAACTCACGCGCCCGCAATCCACTGCTGATGATGTCACATATTACATAATTCATGACATGGTCAGTGACATCACTGATGACATCACTGATGACATCTCAAATGACATCACTGATGACATCACTGATGACATCACTGATGACATCATCCAGTGAATGTGGTTTGGTTCGATATTTAAATATGTATTATATATATATTGCAATCTGCATTGAAGAATGAGAGGATATATAAATATCTAGATGGAGGATTTAGTAGCAGTGTGATTGACTGGTTAAGTGACTAATTTACAGTGTCTTACTACATATATTAGATAGTGACAAAACTGTGTGAATATCTGTATCACTCTGTCAGTTGTTGTGTAAACTTGACTACTGGCTACATAAATTATATATTAGATATTGATTAGTTAGGTAAGTATTTGTATAGGACAGTGAATGTGTGTGTGGTTGGGTGGGGGGTGTGTGACTGTGCAAAGATGTATGAATAGTTGATTCACTAGGTATATCAGGTTAAGAGTGCATGTGGAAACAATTGTTTGAGTGAGTGAGTATGTTTATGACTGTGTTGATGAGCAACTATATCTCTAAGTGATACATGTGCAACGAAGTAGAAAAATAAAAGGTAGTGTATGTGACAGTTGTATATAAACAACTATACATAAGAGTCAGTGATTGTGTAAATGGCTGTATGAATGACTGTATACTTGTAATTGTGACTTTATAAGACACTAAGGGGGTTTTACGATGGCAGTCCGCCCACCATCCCAACGTAAAAAGGGACCGCCCGCCATAAGGGCGAGGGTCCCGTGGGAGCCATTAGGATGCACCTGCCATTGCATGAGTACTTGGGTACTGAGTGAATGACTAAAATACTGTAAGGAAACTGCCTGGGTGAATTTATAAGTGGTAAGGTTTTGGCGCAGTGAATGAATTAGTACATGGTGCTGAATGGGTAACTAGAGTAGTGCAAAGGGAGAGGCAGGGTGTTTACTGTAGTGTATGGACACTGACTGGGGAATTGAAGGTGTGGGAAACAAATTTGTAGGTGGTTAGAGGACTGCATGCATAGTGGATAGAGGTGTGAAGCAGTCTCTATGCGAAAGCCTGAGTCATTGCATGAGTACTTGAATACTGATGAATGATTAGAATACTGCAAAGAAACTGCCTGTGTGAATTTATAAGTGGTTGGGTTATGGCGCAGTGAATGGATTAGTACATGGTGCAGAATCGGTCACTAGAGGAGTGCAAAGGGAGTGGCAGGGTGGTTGCTGGAGTCTATGGACACTGACTGCTTGACTCATTCTGTGAATGCATAAGCAATCACTGGGTTCTAATCCTACTGAAATTTGACAACAGAACAGCTTTTTAACCACTTATGTGTGTGCATAGACATGAAGTAACCACATGCTTCTGCCACAATGGTTGCACAAATACACAGACTGACAGTGTGATTCTAGACAAGAAAGACTATTCCCTGGACTTTAGTAGGAGAAACTCACTACTCTGAAAGGGGCAAGGTGCCTGCATATATTCTATACATTTCACTAATGCACTGCTAGTGTGAATGCCTGACTCATTATGGGAATGCAATCACTGGGTTCTAATACTACTAAAATGTCACAACAGAAAAGCTTTTTAAGCACTTATGTATTTGCAAAGACATGAAGTAACCACAAGCTTGTGTCACAATAGTTGCAGAAGTGGACACAGACTGGGGTAAAGTGACTCATTCTGCGAATGCATAAGCAATCACTGGTTTCTAATACTACTGGAATTTGACAGCAGGACAGCTTTTTAAGCACTTATGTGTCTGCAAAGACATGAAGTAACCACATGCATCTGCCACAATGTTTGCACAGGTGCACACAGACTCACAGTGTGATTCCAGACACACAAGACTATTCACTGGACTTTAGCAAGAGAAACTCACAAGTCTGGAAGGAGTAAGAGGACTGCATACATTCTATACATTTCATTACTGCACTCTAGTGTGAATACCTGACTCATTCTACAAATGCATAAGCAATCACTGGGTTCTAATACTACTAAAATGTCACAACTGAAAAGCTTTTTAAGCACTTATGTATCTGCAAAGACATGAAGTAACCACAAGCTTCTGTCACAATGGTTGCAGAAGTGGACACAAACTCACAGTGTGATTCTAGACAAGGAATATTATTCCCTGGAGTTTCACAGAAGAAACTGATTAGTCAGAAAGGGGTAAGGTTACTGCATACATTCTATACATTTCACTACTGCACTGCTACTGTGAATACCTGACTCATTCTACAAATGCATAAGCAATCACTGGGTTCTAATACAACTAAAATGTCACAACAGAAAAGCTTTCTAAGCACTTTTGTCTCTGCAAAGACATGAAGTAATGACATGATTCTGCCACAATGGTTGCACAAGTGCAGAAAGACTCACAGTGTGATTCTAGACAAGCAAGACTATTCTCTGGACTTTAGCGGGAGAAACTCACTACTCTGGAAGGGATAAGGTGACTGCATAGATTCTATACATTCAACTACTGCACTCTAATGTGAATGCATGACTCATTCTTTGAATGCATAAGCAATGACTGGGTTCAAACACTACTGAAATTTGACAACAGGAGAACTTTTTAAGCACTCATGTGTCTGCAAAGACATGAAGCAGCCACATGCTTCTGCCACAATGGTAGCACAAGTACACACAGACTCACAGTGCCATTCTAGACAACCAAGACTATTCCCTGGAGTATAGCAGGAGAAACACAGTACTCTAATTAAAAACAAAGGCACCACATACAACACCTCACAAATTATTAACTCACCTTTCAAAATGATTAGTAGATTAAGAAGTATCTGAATCACACACCAGACTTTCTTATAGAGAATGAATGTAGTACACTGCTAAAACCGAAAAATTGTAAACTTTCCCTCTTCTTCTGCACACATATAAATGTAAATATCAAATCACATAATTCAAAAGTTAACACACATTCTATTGGTTACACATTTCAACCCTTTCCAATTGACATAACGTTGAACCCTCCCCCCACTCTGCTTAGTGCCTGTTACCATAGTAACAGTTCATGGAACACTCAACTGAACACACAGGTCACAAGTTCAGCACACAATGTTGCAAATCAAAACAGCAAGTGTGTGTGACTTTTCAAAATATCAGCTTATCCTATGTAACGTTCCTTTCAAACTGTTTTCATTAACCAATAAGAAACATGCTTTTAAAACACAGAAACATGCACCCTATTTTTCAGTCTATAAAGTTCTCAAACAGCCAATCATTTCTCTTTTTTTATTTTAAACTGCATCTTATCCACCATTTTAGAAAAATCTGCTTCATTTATGAGGTTGTGTGTCACTTTTACGCCGCCGGTGCGTCACTTTTTGTGACGCACCAGCAGCGTAAAAAATGTGCCTTGTTGCACCATATTTACAAAGTGACGCATCTAGGTAGATGCGTCACTTTGTAAACCCCTGCGCTACATTATACCTACGCCAGGGGGCGTTCTGATGCAAGAAAGTGTCATAGAAGTGACGCAGTGAAATCTATAAAATTTCACTGCGCCACTTCTAGGACACAAATGCGTCAATTTCTTATGCCTGCCTCACAGCAGGCGTAAGACTGGCGCAGGTCCTTTCACATGGGGCTTGCCCCATGTGAAAGGACACATTGCTGGAGTTGCGTCACTTTTGTGACACACTCCAGGAATGCATCACTTTTGCGCCATACAGATACGTCAGAACCACACCATCTTTGGGCTATATTGGGCTACATTGGGCTACATTGGGCTACATTTGGGCTCTAACATATATATAGCCCAATGTAGCCCAATATATATTTTTTCAAAGTTAATTTTCGTAAAAACCACTGGAGCATATATCTTGAGACATAGCAAAGGCACATCGGGCTACCAGTCCCTACAATTTTGCCAAGTTTGGTGGAAAACCATTCAGCCGTTCGGGCTAAAAGTGAGTCCAACCGCCCATTGGAAATTAACATGGGGAAATCACCGGAGCGCCGCGAGGCAAAGTTAAGGAAAATTTCAGGAAGATTCCTCAACCGGCGCCAAAGTTATTCCCAATAGAATGTTGCGATTTCCCTATGGAAAACAATCCTAACTATATATACTTTTCTGCTTTCTTGTGCCTAATTCCTAACTATATAAGGCCTGACACCTATGTTTTTTTCAGTGAATTTAGGTGTGCCATACTTTTGTCATAAGTAAGACTGTTAGCGCTCTAGTTGTTCTTTAGAACACTCTGGGACAATCTGTCATTGGGCTATAGTTGGGCTACATCTGGCTGCTATTTGGGCTACATTTGTTTTTTTTTGTCTCTGGTGGCCATCTTTGGGCTACATTGGGCTACATGGGGCTACATTTGGGCTCTAACATATATATAGCCCAATGTAGCAAAATATATATTTTTTCAACGTTAATTTTCGTAAAAACTACTGGAGCATATATCTTGAGACATAGCAAAGGCACATCGGGCTACCAGTCCCTACAATTTTGCCAAGTTTGGTGGAAAACCATTCAGCCGTTCGGGCTAAAAGTGAGTCCAACCGCCCTATGGAAATTAACATGGGGAAAACACGTTTTGGGACCCCCTTTTATCTCGGCCCCCGCTTGACGGACCCCCCCCAAACCTTCAGGGAAGGACCGGAGCGCCGCGAGGCAAAGTTAAGAAAAATTTCAGGAAGATTCCTCAACCGGTGCCAAAGTTATTCCCAATAGAATGTTGCAATTTCCCTATGGAAAACAATCCTAACTATATATACCTACTGGCTATTGCCAGTAGGTAATAAAAAAAAATATATATATATATATATATATATACATCTCACAACACATCTCGCTGTTGTGACCAGGAATGGTACTTGGTTGAGAGGGACCTACATGAGTCCTGTAGCCGGCCTTTGCTCCTTTGGAGTTGGCCCAAGCATTGACTTTAACCTGGTCCAGCGTGACCTCAAATGACGCCTAAAGTGCTATTTGCTTCTAAGTGGTATTTATACTCTTAATCTTTTAAAATTCATATCTCAACCTGTACTTTTTAGATTTTTGTCATTTTAGCCTTGTTTTGATTAGAGTATAAAAATCATTTTTTCTAAACCTTTGTGGTGTGACTTGTGGTGTATTCAGTGTGTTACTGTGTGGGTGTGTTGCACAAGTACTTTACATATTGCCTGTTTAGTTAAGCCTCACTGTTCTGTGCCAAGCTACCAGAGGGTGAGCTCAGACTATCTTTTAGTATGTACTTAGTTCACCCCGAATAGAGTGGTGGCCCATGCCTGGCTGGGTGCATACCTCAGCCAACTAGTAATCCCAGTTCTAACAGTAATTATTTAGGTTCAGCTCTTGGGCTGTTGCTTTGCTTTAACTGTGGATCCGGAATTCATTTCCAGGGTTTATAACAAAGTGCATGGCTAGATGAAAATGTATTAGTGTGACACCCACAAAAAGGCAGTACAATCGTACACACAGCATATGAGGAGTACATAAGAAATCCCCCTTTGCTATACAAGCTCAGGAAGCCTGACTTCTATGTCTGAATGACAATGCATTTGTTTTTCCTGAAAGATGAAGGCATTATGTGTTGCACTAGGAAAATGAAAAAAACAGATGCATTGTGAGTCATTTGTAGTTATAACGATACAGATGTGCAGTTGTGTGGGGTTATTGTAAAAACATGTCTCTAAGCATATATTGCAAAGTGCCACTAAATAAAATTGGACGCCACAGGTTGCCTATCATAAACAAAGTATGGTGCTATCCTGCTACACACAGTTTCTGAGAGAGTAAAACAATGATTCCAATTGTCTAGATTGGCATACCTGTGAGGTGCCTGTCAAATGCCAATGACCCCTTAAAGAAGTCTTTTGCCAAAAAGTGAAACCCACTAAGTACCTTGACATGGCATTTGAGCAAGCAGATGCTTCTTTGGATTCAAATACCTTATCCTACAAGTATCTCAACACAATACCTTCTATTAGGTATTTTGATCAGGATAAGATATCTTCCCCAATTTTGATTTAAGCAGTGATATGTCTGACCACTTTAGGTGTGCTATTTTATCAAAGATGATTTTATATGTGTAGGCTCAGGTCCATTTCCAGAAGTATATTTTTAGGGGGTCATGGCCCTCAGCTGTGACTAGAAATTAAAAAGCGATGCTCGAAAGGTGAAATCATTCCCACATACTTGCTCTGGATGTACTCCTAAATATGAATCCACAGAATATCGAAAGATAAGTGCTTACAGTGAAGTACAGACTACTCAGGAGTTGGCTCTTCCCCCACATAATCTCCATACTCAAACATTAATGTACAGCAAATCCCTGTGTATATAAGTACATTTTTATCAAAACTATATAAAATTGCTTTACCATTGAATTACTAAAAGGAAAAAAAAGAAATTAAAAACACATAAATTAGCTTAAAATACAACTACAAATGTCTGAGTTTATTAAATACAACATGAATTTAGATATATGACCTTCCTTTTACATATATACCTCCTCTCTACTTATGTATCTCTATATTTATTACTTTACCTCAAATTCAGTATCTCCATTGCACTACCCTGGTTCTCACCTATACCTCTCTCGATATATCCTCTAACTCTACTCTCTGGCTCATCCTAAATAACATTATACTGCTATGTCCTCCAAAATAGCCCTTTCTAGACTCTTCCCTCTTCTACCGCTCCTTGCATCATCTCAAGACCTCTTTTACTGTTCAGATCTCTCAAACAACCCTTTCTAAACCCTTCCCTCATGTATCCCTCCTACATGCATGCGATACCTCATCTCTCTCCCTAATACACTGCTAAAGATTCTTCCCTTCTCCATCTCTGCTTTACTAATCCCAAACATCCTCCAACTGCTATATTCTCCATATGCAGACTTTAAAGACCCCTCCCTCTGTTATCCCTTAACTATCCTTTTCAATCCAACTAACAGACTCACATGTCCAACGCTCAAATTAATTTCATATCTCCCTATACCAATTCACCACTAATACTTTTTGGGCTCCAGAGTAGCGTGCAACTTGCGAAAAGCAATTTGACATCTAATCAGTGGTAGTAAGTGCTATATAAATTCAATTACAATACTATTCCTAACTCCAGATATATATTTTTTGAAGAAATATATGTTGTGTAGGTACAGATATGTGAAGTAAGCTATAGAAAATGTATACTCTCTTATCAATCAATGTTTTGGATTCAATATTCTGTTCTTGATATTCTGTGCCATCGATATTCTTTTTTTTAATTTCAGGGCAATCACCATGTGATTCTATGTGAAGGAATACATGTAGTTTATTTAAGATACATATTAAAGCACATTCAATCAACTTGCTACAATCCAGCTGTATATCCTATCTAATATATGAGATTTAAAGTAGAGGGCTGTAAAGATGTAAAGTAGGTAAACTCACAGATTTGTGTATTTTCTAAACTGCTCAAGCTTTTTGAAATGCAAAGCTTATGAAGCTCTTTTTGTTTTAAATATGCTGGGTCATGTCAGAGCAACACCTCAACTCTTAAAGTGTGGAGTTTCCTTATTCTGCGGAACTTTGTAAGTTAAGTGTTCATTTTACTCACCACTAAATTCAAATAATTTTTACTGAGTTTGGAGCATATCAATCAAGAACTTTTTTGAACATTTGTGGCAAACGATGTGATTAAAATTATTTAAATGTAAACAATTATGCAGAATTTAGATTTCGTTTGACAGAGGAAGTTGGGAAGCTCCCACAATGAATTTCACAATGAGGTTGTGACAAAGATGGATGATTCAATTGCATTTGATGAAAAGCACCAGTCAACAGAGCATGGACTGGAAGCAGCATTCGATATTGGCATACACCACTTATAGTTATAATAAGGTTGCGCAAAAGGTGATGTACCAAAAAAGCTGTTCATTAGACATTGACCAGCAAGGAAGGTGTGTGACGTCATGAGCCTGCAGAGGGTCTATTTGAGGTCTGTGGCCTGGCTGGGACACTAGTTCCATCTCCAGTTAGAAGTGCCATAGGTGGTCATGGAGCAGCACTGCCTCAAAGGCTCTAAGTGCTGATTTCATGGATTGCATCTAGAATCCTCCTCTGTGATAACATCTGTCTTTGACGCTGCTTGCATGATACCTGCCATTTGGATGCCACAGAGTCCACCACTTGCAGAATTTTGGACATTCTCCACTCTTTTACATGCAGTAGACTCATTAAAGGGAATTCTCAAGGTGGCAAAGTATATGTGGCTGGGTGCAGTGAGTGGTACAGAGACTGGAGAAGACTGCTGGGCAGCATGTCCACCACCCCCACTGGTTGCACCGACAAGGGTGAAAAACTAAAGACTGTTACTGAAGTAAGTGTTCACAGGCACTGCATTTACCATGATACATTGGGGCAAATTAAGTGCTGGGATGTGAGGCAGTATGCTCCACCCTCTTTTTGATTGAAATATTTATATGGGCCGGGCCGGCCCTCAAATGCCCCCCACCCTCGTCGGTATATCTCTCTGTATGCTACTGCTGCCATAAAAGTAAGCAGTACTGAAGTTGGTAAGCGCCTGTCTCAAAACTAGTAGTCAGTTGAAAAGCTTTATTCCATCATTAAATGTTGTAGTCCTTTTAACCAACTTCCCAGTTTTTGGTTGTACACTCTATTTTCATTGCCTTCTGACAGCACCCTTCTTTGTGACTTCTTTTCCACATTTGTGGGCTGGTACTCCTCAATTTGGAATCTCCTTTGGAAAACGTGTACGTTTTCTACCAAAGAACAAATTGGCATATAAAGAAATTCATGTAACAATGAAACTTGTGCCATAAAATTTCAAACTGAGAATCATTCAAATGTTCATGTATTATATTTTCTGTGTATCTGCAATGCACACGTTTATGCATAGACTTAATTTCCATTTATTAATCTGGCCTTCAGTGAGGCACGTATCTCAGAGGATACAAATATACAGTTAAGATATGCTCCATAATTTACTAGACATCTTCCTATCAGGATTCATATGACATACCCACCATTCTTGGGAATATGACATAATTACAATTACTGTTTTTTCTAAATTTGTATGTCTACCATTTTTGAAACGCAAAAACTACATCATGATTTGCTTTTGATTTGATTATGCATTTTTAAATCACCACACATCCATTCCTCCATGTTAAAGCTCAGGGAAGTATTTCTGAGTGAACACTATTGCACTCTTGGCAAGTAAACAATTCCAGATAATTACTAAGAATTAGACAGTCTAATTCCACATTAGCTGCTTGGTGCATTTCCACATACAAAGCACAAGCAAACAGTGGAAAGTATTCTATAGGAATTCATTAAAAAAGTCAAGTATTCCTTCCCAGCCATGCAGACATGCCGAGTAGAAAGTTGGAGTTCTAGGATATGGTATGCAGCCATTTAAAGAGCAGCGTTCAGAGAAAATATTCAGAAAAGCAATAAAAAAAATTCCAACTATCCACAAACTAAAGCCATATCTCCACAGTGAAAAGTATTAGTAATGTGCCTGTTTTTGTTTATGCAATTGTCAGGTTGTAAAGTGCATTTGTATTATCTTCATCCTTTCGACACCGATGGGCCGCTCTAGTATTTTTTTCAGACTTTTTATTAGGCTTTATGCTAGTGCTAGCATGAGGTGCATAGCAACACACTGTGACTCATGGGGGCATATTTATCAGATTATCATGCAGCACAACAAGTCACCTTGTTGCGCTCTGCTGCATGATATGGAAAAGGCAGGAATGCACTGTATTTAACAATCAAAGGTGGATTCCTGTCATTTCAAAGTGCTGACACACAATGTGCTGCCTGGTGCCAATGCAGGTAGGATACCAGCATTGTAAGCAGGATTGTTTTTGTGCAGAGAGGGACACCATCCTGCACAGCTTGTGTCCATCTTTGCTAATAGCGGGAGGCTCAACGGGTCAGAAAATTGACCAGAGTACGCTATCTCCGGCGATTTAGTAATACACACCGTGATGGTGCAGAGGTGTCTGCATGATTCCTTCCAATAATATTAATCCAATAATCACTTGGAATCTACTTTTGGTTGAAATGGCAACAACAAGAAAAGTAAAACGAAGGGAGGCAGCCGAGAAATTGTTCAAGCATTCATTGAATATTGACAAACCGGCGGACCAAAGCGAGCAGATTGAGGCTTAGAGTAAAAGGCTGCTATGAGACTGTTTGTGGAAGTCTCTCAAAAAGAACAATCCAAATGGAGGGAGGCCACCACATTACAAAAGTACATTGTCTGTGGAAGGATACCGCGAGGTCTAAGAATATTTATTACACCAACTTTTGATAATCCTGACCCCAATATGGTGGAGAAGTGGGCAGCAAACAATCACGGATGCTCTACAACTATACTCTTGATCACGTATGCAAAAAAAGACTGCAAAAAATTGGCAAAGGCAATCGACAAATATAACATCAAATTAAAGGAGATGTATAATAAAGAAGAATTTGATGTAGAAATGGCCAAATTAGATACTAGAGTGGAAAAGGTAGAAGAAGAAATTAAAGCTAAAAAGCAGAGGAAATTCCACTGAGACAAAAGACTATGAAAGAGGGCAAATCCTCATATTTGGCAAAGAATTTGATCATCTAAGTACAATGGCACTAGACCCACAGAGGCCGGAACAGCCCTCACCCCCAAAAATGAATAAAGAAGACAATGTGGAACAACGAACCAGCAAGGAAGTGGCTTCTAGGGAGACTGCAGACATTGACAATAGTGAAAGTGACGTCTCTGTCCAATCGGAAACCATGGGAGTAAAAGCCTGCATTTTAAAAGAGTTAGACCTAATGGCAAGATGAGGATTAACCACCCAGGCAAACAAGAGTACCCCTGCACAAAGACTTCATGGTCGAGGTGGCAGAGGAGAAAACGAACAAGGATCAAAGAAAAAGAACCAGCAAGACAGCCCAGTGGGAGTGCAGACAAGGGGGCAAAAAGCTGGAAAATGAAGGACAACAGAACAGTGGTAAATTTATCAGATCAAGAGCTAACTAAATATCAATTGGAAGTTCTAGCATTAGGACTGTCTTTCTTCCCTACATATAATTTTAACTATACTGAAACCCATATAGATCTCTTGCATTTTACAAGAAAGTTAAAATTGAAGAAATGGTTTGCCGCAAAAAACGTAAGTTACAACTAACCAGGCTGAACCTGTAACCCTAAATATTAATGATGTCGACATTATGCACACTATGCATGAGCTGGAGGGAGATGTAAATTTCATTGATGATTCCTTTTTCAATTTGATAAATGGGGACATTGATGTAAGCATGGCTTGTACAAGTGGTTTTAAACCTAAGTCTGCGTTCATGCCCCAAATTACCAATGATGCCATAGACATCTTTGAACGAGGCATGATTAGGGAGCTGCAAAAAATTGGTTTGAAAAATCCTTATCCTAGGAACAATTTGAAAAAGGTCCACCTTAATGCTATCAAGGAGCCAGAGAGTAACAAAAATATAGTTATCAAGAAATCCGACAAGGCCGGCAATGTATTAGTATGGCCACTTGACATGTACCTTAATGAAGGGAAAAGACAACTAAATGATACAGACAGATATGAAGTATCATCAAATAAATGTTACGATGATGCCAATATTGAGTATCTAGACAAACTTATTAATTGGAGAGATCAAAGAATTTTAGAATGGGAAGAATATCAGTTTCTGATTTGTAAATTTTCCCAAATCTCGGCTTTATATCTGTTGCCCAAACTGCACAAAGATCTTTCCAATCCACCGGGCAGACCAATAGTCTTGTCAAGTGGGAGCATGATAGGGAATACATCTAAGTATGTTGATTATTTTCTGCAACCTTATGTTCTTGTTCTTCGTTCATATGTTAGAGACACTGGAGACTTTCTGAGATTAATCAATAACATCACCTGGAATAATGACAACTATTAATGAGCTTAGATGTCAACAGCCTCTATACCTAGGAATAGATGCTTGTTAATACTTCCTTAAGGGAAAATCTCTTGCCTATTTGTTACATACAGAGATGATTATTGATATGATATATATCTGTTTGACTAACAATTTTTTTCTCTTCGATAAACAACTGTACAGACAAACCCAGGGGCCAGTGATGGGAACTTGCTTCGCCCTCAGTTTTGCCGGGTTCTACCTGGGATGGTAGGAGAAGCAAGTTGTCAGTAACATCTGGCAATTTGAGAACCGCGTTATCCTCTGGGTGCGTTACATAGATGATATTTTTTGTATATGGAAAGGTACCCACGAGCAAGCCCATGATTACATTAATATACTGAATGATAATTCCTTGAATTTGATGTTTAGCAGCCACATACATGATACAGTTATTGAATTTCTTGATCTGAAATTAAAGGTAAAAGACAACAAACTAACAAGTTAACTGGTTCATCAAAAAGCGGCAGTTAACAGCCTGCTGCATGCTGACAGTTGTCACCCTATTAATCTGATCCAAAGTATACCTTTTGCCGAACTATTTAGGGCTAAAAGAAATTGTAGGACAGAAGAGAGGTTTCGAAGAGAAAAGGTAGTCATGACCCAGAAATATTCTGAGAGGGAATACAGTAACAAAATCATTAAACAAGCAATTGAAAGAGTTGAAAACCTAAAATGTAATGAGTTACATATTCCTAAACAAGTGGGAGAGCATGAAGAACAAAAGATTAGATTCATCACTGGGTATCATAATCGAACATGGGAAGTTAAAAAAAGTTTGAAGAAATACTGGGAAGTCCTTAAAATGGACCCAGATTTAGCTATATCAGTGGGCAATTATCCAGAAATAACCTTTAGAAAGGCAAGATCTGTGATAGACACCTTGAGTCACTGCTTGGTGAATACTGAAAAAGATAAGAATGACATCAAGGTTTTTTTTTCAGGTCTTAAAAAAAAAATCAGGTCTAAGATTTCGCCATGGTATTCCCCGAAGCTCCGCGAACTTAAACAAGCTTGTAAAAATTTTGAAAGAGAATGTAAAAAGGACTATGCAATACCTAGTAAACAAAAATATAGGAAGGCTATTAAAATATACCAGGCCAAAATGTAAAATGCACAAGCTACATACTATGCGGAAAAATCGTTCTGGTCTCCATTTCTGCGTAAAATCTTCCGGATTGCTAAAACCTTTATTAAATCTCTCACACCACATATTACTACAGATGGCACCCTTACCCGCTGTAATAACCAGGTAAAATTCCTCTACAAGAAAATTCACTATATATATCTTACTTTCCCTTGTGCTACCACTCACAAGGACCTGTCCTCAATGGATGTGGCCCCCTCTGGCACTCAAGCAACACTGGATCATATCCCTTTGCTGGATCTTAATTATGTAGAATCCATCCTAGCTCGGGTGGAATAAGGATCACCTAGAGATCCTGCCCCCTCCACATGTTCTGAAATTAGCGACCAGTACAATTCTCCCAGTGATCCGTGATTTTCAATAACATCTCCATTTCCAAGGGAGCGGTTCCTACACCATGGAAATGCACCATTGTGAAAGCATTACTTAAAAAACCCAATCTTCAACCAGGGATTCTGAGGAATTATCAGCCTATTTGCTTCCTTCCAGTGATCAGCACAATCCTGGAGAGGCATGTTAATTCAGTGCTATCAGGGTTTTTATAATCAAATTACTTGCTTCACTCTTCTCTGACTGGTTCCCGGGCCCTACATGGGTCGGAGACAGCACTCTTATTGATGACTGAAGAGTCCAGTGGTATCTTGGATTAGGGTGGCGTAGCAGCTATCATTCTCTTGGACCTCAGCGCTGCATTTAACACAGTCAACCATACTATCTTGACCCTCATACTCAGGAGACTTGGAGTGTCAGGGGGTGCTATTACTTGGCTACAATCCTTCTTAGAAAACAGATCTTTTCAGGTCTTTGAAGGAGAAGCTGTATCTAAGCAGATGATTCTCAGCTGCGGTGTGCCTCAGGGATCTTCCCTGATCACTACACTATTTAATATATACATGAGGCCGCTGGCTGAGATGGTCCAACCATCTGGCAAAAATAATTGTCACATATGCTGATCATACACAACTTGGCGTGGCCTTAAAATACCAAGAAAATCAATCTGCTAGCTTAGGCCGTTGTTTACAGGAGGTTGCCAAGCGGATGGACCTCTCATGCTTAAAATTGAAGATTCTCCAAAGCAACTCCTTAACTTCTAATGCAGGGTTACTGTGGCCAAATTGTTTTGGCACTGCCCCATCAGCAAAGAATCAGATCAAAAGTTTTGGTATGTGGCTGGATCACTCACTGACTTTTGAGTACCAAACAGCGAAACTGTCTGCAACATGCTCTGGCATCCTGAGGATACTGCAAAAAATGATTCCTCTCCTCTCATTCCAGGCAAGAAGGATAATGGAATAACACACAAGAACCTAGGAGGTCTATAAGCCAAGCCACTCGCTGGCAAAAAACTGGCAGGATTATCTCTTTGTCAGTTGGTGCCCAAGTCACCACAAAACAATGTATAAAGAAGTAGAGAAGAAAGGAGCAGTGATATGCAATAATCAATTAGAGGACTGATCAAACCAAATCCAATACATGTGTATGTTGTGGATGACCATCAAACAAACCAAATGATCAGTCCTAGCACTGTTTTTCACCACTTCTTACTGACCATCACAATCTGACCAACGATTGGAGATACACTGTGGACCGTATCCAGTACTTATTATGACTGTGTGGCATATGGTCTAGATGATCTAAGGGCCTGCCAGGTCACAGTGTGGACGACCAAGTGATAGGACTGATCATTTGGTTTGTTTGATGGTCATCCACAACATACACATGTATTGGATTTGGTTTGATCAGTTATTCAATTGCTGGTACTGGGGAAGTGAACCAGTAGTAGGTCTTTAAACTGCTTCCCTCTGACCCCATTCTCCCTGTATGTTTTTGATTAAGAAGGATAATGAGCCAGGCTTTGATTCTCCCACGTCTGGACTATGGAAATGCGCTGTATCTAGGAGCTCCTAAGGCCACGATAACCAGATTACAGTTTATTCAAAATTGCGCAGCCTTTTTGCTCCTAGATTTCCCTTATCGGCAATCGGCCAAACCTGCATATAAAACTCTGCACTGGCTGCCAATACCAGAGAGAATCAAATTCAAGCTTGTCTGCATCACCCATAAGTCTTTTTGGGAGAAGGGACCGGCGAGCAATCAATCTATTATCATTCCATACCACCCTAGCAGAAGCCTCTGCTCGGCAAACCTGTTGCTTGCCACCGTGCCAAAAATAAAGAGAGCGGGAAGCTGCAGCCGCTCATTCTCCTACAATGTGGCTAGGCTGTGGAATGCCCTTCCCACCCACGTACATCAGGAATCCAAGAATCTGTCTTTTCGGAAACTGATTAAAACGTTGCTCTTCAAAGCCAATATCAAGTAAAGGTGTTTCTTGGTCAGCGCTGGGGTGCCTAAGGGTAGCTATGTGCTTTACAAATGTTTCTTTCATTTAATTTTACCTTTAACAAATGGAAAGCATGCAAATATAGTGAGAGCTGCAAAATGGTAAAATGAGCAGATAACCAAAAAACATATACCATTGTTAAACATCTTAAATGCAATACTGAATATGTAGCTTTCGCTCAACAAATTTTATATAGAAAGCACCATACACAAAGCAAAAAAAACAGTTGCTCAAAAATATGCAAGCTATTAAAAATAATGACAAGCAATATCCTATTGCGCACCACTTCAAAGCCAGCCACAATCAGAACTGCAATTTACTGAAATTGTATGTCCTAGACAAGATTCCAACCTGTGAAAGAGGAGGGAACTGGACTTTAGAGCTTAGAAGAATAGAATCAAATTGATTATGAAATACAATACTCTTCATCCAATAGGCTTAAACCTGGATGAGGAATTGGCTGTTCAGTTGGGATAACTCAGTGTAGAAGCAGGCGTTTTTGAATTAATTATCAAACCTCCCTTCTGTATATTTACCTTAGGTTTAAACCTTTTTAATGTAACATGTTTTAGTGAATTTGATTTTAACCATTAGACTTTGCTGTTTTTTGTTACAGATGAAGAGATACAGAACACGCAGGTGAGCTATCTTATCTTTTAATCGTGGTATAGCAGAAAGGGTCTTCTTATTCAGTTTGGATTTTCAGCAATGTTTGGACATTATCCTGAAATCACCCATGTTAGAATTGGGGGTCTCTAGTTGGCACAGGTAGGTAATTGTGACAAATAAGGACCCTCTCCTCTAGTCAGGATAAGGGGATTACACTCCTAAAATGACCCCTGCTTACCCCCTTGGTAGCTTGGCACGAGCAGCAATGCTTTATCTCAGAAGCGTTGTAAGTTAAGCATTTGTGACCACACACAGTAACCCAGTGACAACACTACAAATGGACACCATACAAGGTTGTATATCAAAAACAAGTATTCTTTTATATAGAGTTACCACAAGACCAATAAACGACAAAAATAATCCACAGTACTATTAGATTTCAAGAGTTCTGGTTAAAAAGCTTAGATCAAGGTTCTGTGCTCGTCAGTAGCCCTGTCTGGCTACAGCGTTGTTGAAATAACACAGAGTCTAACAAATGCAGTGGACCTCATCGGTACGGGCCCACTCAACTGTCGACAGACTCAGTCATAGTACCTTTTACTTGAGGCGGCTGACACAGACTTGCGAGCCGGTTCCGGTGTTCGTCGCGGTGCAGAAAAGGAAACGTTTCAGGATGTGTTGTCCCTCGATGCGGTGCAGGCAGCAGCCCATTGACAGAGTCGGTGGATCCAAGGCATGCGTTGCAGGATGAGACGGTGCTTCGATGCAGTGCTTGCAGCTTGCGGTGCGGCGACCGAGCCGGAGTACGGGAGCTGGCGTCCAAACATCGGTGTGAGTCAGGATTCCTGAAACGCGTCTGGATGGCAATATGAACTTTGATGCTGCATTCTGGTGAGGCGCCTGCTGGCAAGGTTTTGACATTGAAGAATTGAACTACGAGTGCTTCCTGTGGCCTCCCTCCTTTGGTGCTTACCTGATTTTTTGGATTTGTACGGCTTTGCACAGCCGTGGAGTGAGGCCCACTGAAGGTTGGCGGGTCCAGTCAGACTTCTGCACACAATCGGAGTAAAAAAATCGGAAGGAAGAGGTGTTTGAGGGCAATTCAGGGTTGCCGCTTACATGATGTTCAAGCGAATTCCTACAAAGCGAGGCAGGCGCTACACGAGAATTGTGCATCAACCCACCTGGTGATATTATTTTGCGTAAAGAACTTGAATGGAAGCGCATCCACTGGGAATATTTATAGAAGCAAACTACCACAACCAGAAGGCTGTGTTGACAGCCACGCCCACTGAGGCAGGGGTTGTGAATTTATTAACTACACGTGAACAGCGCGACTTTTCATTTCATTGCAGCGCCACTGATGAAAGGATTGAATTCCTGAAACGCATCTGGCTGGCAATATGAACTTTGATGCTGCATTCTGGTGAGGCGCCTTCTGGCAAGGTTTTGACATTAAAGAATTGAACTATGAGTGCTTCCTGTGGCCTCCCTCCTTTGGTGCTTACCTGATTTTTTGGATTTGTACGGCTTTGCACAGCCGTGGAGTGAGGCCCACTGAAGGTTGGCGGGTCCAGTCTGACTTCTGCACACAACCGGAGTCAAAAAATCGGAAGGAAGAGGTGTTTGAGGGCAATTCAGGGTTGCCGCTTACGTGATGTTCAAGCGAATTCCTACAAATCGAGGCAGGCGCTACACGAGAATTGTGCATCAACCCACCTGGTGATATTATTTTGCGTAAAGAACTTGAATGGAAGCGCATCCACTGGGAATAATTATAGAAGCAAACTACCACAACCAGAAGGCTGTGTTGACAGCCACGCCCACTGAGGCAGGGGTTGTGAACTTATTAACTACATGTGAACAGCGCGACTTTTCATTTCATTGCAGCGCCACTGATGAAAGGATTGAACTCCTGAAACGCGTCTGGCTGGCAATATGAACTTTGATGCTGCATTCTGGTGAGGCGCCTGCTGGCAATGTTTTGACATTAAAGAATTGAACTACGAGTGCTTCCTGTGGCCTCCCTCCTTTGGTGCTTACCTGATTTTTTGGATAAATATATATATATCGCAAGAGTACCTACTGGTGGCCAATAGGTAGTTGTACTTAGGGCCTAATTTCCAAAGAAGAGGCGGTTTTTGTTTTGCTAATACCTTTTGTGCTGTTTGACAAATCTTCACAAATGTTTCAGAACTACTTTTCTACTTCCTTTAGCTGCTGTTTGAAAAATTTCAGGGTGATTCATCAAGTGAGGGTCCGAGAAAAAGGAGGTCCCAAAACACATTTTCCCCATGCAATTTCCATGGGGATTTTAGATATGACTACAGCCCGCACCGTTGGATGGAATTACACTAAATTTGGCAGAAAGTTAGCTTTTGTAATTTGTTGTTAATCTGTTCAGTACTTTTGTTGTTATTAAAGAAAAAAGGTTTATTTATATCTAGAGATGCAGGAGGTCCATGGATCCGACAGATCTCATGATGAGATCAGATTGGCTGCCACCCCTTAAACCAGGAAGAGATGGCAGCCATCTAGAGATCTGACTCAGCCAAGACCCAAGAAACAACATTAAAAAAAACATAAGAGAGGCAGGGTACCTCATCCCTCTGGACCAAGCTGCAGGTTACAGGGGGGAGAGGGGCATACAGCCACCCTCCCCATGCTGAATATGGGCCTGGGGACTCCATCTCCCAGGGCCCGGCGAAGACAGAAATAGAGATGAGGCCTTTAGGCCGCCCTCCTGGAGTTATTATTGGCCCAGGGATCCCATCTCTCTGGGCAGACTCCAGATTTGTCCTGGGGTGCCCCCTTTTGACGTAGTGGATTCCCTGCCCACACTGGCATGGACAGGGAAACCTGTGTTTGCTCTAACTTGGTGGAAGCAATTTCAAAGCTCTCGCCAAGCGAGAGCAAACGCATATTCTGGTCCCAGCTGGTGGGAGCTTTAAAAATGCTTCCACCAGCTGGGTGCAGGCTTCAGATCTATTGCATTGCCCCCAGTGATACGGGCTGGGAAACAAATCTGAATAATGCTCCCAACTACAGAGATCTGGCTGGGGCTGTGGGGGTTGTGGGGCTCTTGTGGCTCCTCCTACAACCCTCATCAAGGATGCAGTGGGTGCCCTGGGTGGACTTCAGGATACCCACCCTTTCGGGGCTAATATCAGCTTTAGATGAAGGCCCCCCTTTCCCTCTAGGAATTTGCCAGGCTCCGGGGAAGGGTCTGAGTGCCCCTCCTACCTTAAAATGGTAGAGGGCAACAGGCAATGGGGTTCCCGGCATACAATTGGCCCAAGAAGTGGGCTGCATGCCCACCTCCCCCTTTACAGTATGGTCGGACCCCAGGAGATTGGGTCGCCTGGCTGATTTCAGCCCATGGAGGGGGACTGCGTGCTCCCCTTTGTATTTACAATATGGAGGGGCCCCAGGAAATGGGGTCCCCGGGGCCAAAATCAGCCCAGGGAGTGGGACTGCATGCAGCTGTCCAGCAAAAATCCAGCTATGGGACCCAGGAGATGGGGGGGCCCAGCGCCAAAGATGTCCCATGGATGGGGGCCATATAGCCCTCTCCCCTAAAAATATGAAGCAGGCCCCTAGGGATGGGGTCCTCCGGGTCAATACTGACCCAGGGAGGGGGACACTGGGGACATGTGTCCCCCTCCCCCTCAATGTGTGCTGAGTCCAGGCGGATGGGATTCCTTGGACAAAATGACCCTGGGTAAAGGGGGCTGCGTGCTTCCCTCCTGGGGTGCTGTATAAGGGCGGTTAGCCAACGGCCAGGCCCTGTGGCCAGCCCCCCCACTGAGCACAGCCAAAGGCTGTGCGTGGCATTGTGTTGACTTCATGGCGGGGTGGTCACAGGGCCAAACACTCACCCTCACACTGTCAAAGACCAAGCACATCGAGGGGCTGTAGAACCTTAGAACTCTAGAACCCAGCTATAATGTCACTTTACCAGTGGTCTTTTTCAGTGAATTTTTCAGTTTTTGGGATTTTGAGCAGCTTTTCTGGAGTCCTGTGGTGTTCCTCTCCTTGAAACTTCGAGGAGGTTGGTGCTAATGTTTGGGGGTGCTGCCACAAACACCCCTCGGAAGACCCACTCCACAAGGAGTCCTGCATGTTTTGGTGGCAACTGCAGGAATCTGCGGTAACATCAGAACATGCCGCTTGCCCTCAACTTTTGCCCAGCCACGACTGGTGGACTATAACTACATGGGAGACGTGCTGTTAACTTTGGCAAAACACTTGGTCTTGGGTTGGGAGCTCAGGTGGCGGAATGAGGGACATGCTAAGCTGCTACACCACCCTGCTGAAAGAACTTGGTGAGCATTGATGTGACAGGAGCAGGTACCACCCACTTGGGACAGCAGTGGCGCTCAGGTGTGTCTGCTCCACGAAAATCCATTCATGGGTTTTCACCTTCCCAGTGCCTTGGTCACCTGTGTTGCCCTGTCCAATCGCAGCACGGTAACCGGCTTTAAAAGTAGGGCGGTAGAACTATTGGTGTTGAATCCCGGCAGCATTTGAGAAAGTTTTTAAATAAACGAAACGTGTCATCCATTAATGCCGAAATAAATTGGATTTTGATCAGCTTTTCTGGAGTCCCGTGGTGTTCCTCTCCTTAAAACTTTGAGGTGGTTGATGCTAATGTTTGGGGGGGCTGCCACGAACACCCCTCGGAACACCCACTCCACAAGGAGTGGGTGGGGGCTACGCAACCCCCCTCCCGGGAAAATGAAAAAAAAGAGGGCAGGCCCCGGAGGATGGGGTCCCCAGTGCCAGAAGTGACCCAGAGGAAGGCCCCCTTTCAGTTTTTTTTTTTAATAAAAAAATTATTATTCCCAGGCCCTTGAGGATAACGTCCCAGGGCCCAAAAAATAATAAAAGAAGGAGGGCCACACAGCCCCCTTCTAAAAATATATTAAAGAAGAAAAGATGAGATGTCATTGGAGGCCCCGCCCCCTCCCTGCACCACTATGCAAACACGCCTCCTGGCACGTTCTGAATTGGGGGATTCAGTCCCCTTCAATCCTAAGGGTCCTAAGGGGCCAACCAGGCTACCAGGAACCTCCATTTAGCCCCACACAGTGGTACTGCTGAGAGGTGGACCAAGGCCACGCGCCTTTTAATACCACTCTGCAAACGCGCCTCTTGGCATACTGGTGGTGGGGTGATGAGGTCCCCTTGTGTCCTGACGACCTCAGGACTGAAGTGGACTTCATCCCCTGAGCAGCAGTGCGCCAGGCGGTGTATTTGCAGAGTGGTGTACAAAAGGACCATGGCCTCGGACCACTCTCAGCAATCAAGCTATGTGGGGCTTAATGAAGATAATAGGAGGGCTAGTTGGCCCCCAGGGACCCTCAGGAGGCAAGGGGACTTCACCTCAACCAAGAGCATGCCAGGAGGCGTGTTTGCAGAGTGTTGGACAAAGGGGGCATGGCCTTTGTCCACCTCTCAGCAATGCCACTCTGTGGGGCTTACTGGAGGTAACCGGTAGGCTAGTTGGCCCTAAGGTCCCCCAGCAGTGATGTGAACTTTAATCCCCATGCAAGAGTGCACCAGGGAGTGCGTGTGCAGAGTGGTGGGGAAAGGGGGCAAGGTGTGCTATGAGAACTTAGCAATGCTGCTGTGTGGGGCTTACTGGAGTTAATAGGAGGGGTAGTTGACCCCCAAGGTTGTCCTTGGGGGCCAACTACCTCTCCTGTTACCGCCACTAAGTCAAACACAGTGGGATTGCTAAGAGGTCTTCAGAGGCCACACACCCCCATTCTCCACCACTCTGCAAACGCCCCTCCTGGCACAGTACTGGTTGGGGATGAAGTCCACTTTACTCCTGTGGGACTTTGGGGGCCACAGAGCCCTATTGGTACCTCCTGTAAGTCCTACACAGTAAATTCCTGAGCGCTAGTTGGAGGCCCGGCCTCCTTTCTCTACCACTCTGCAAACCCGAATACCAGATAAAGAAGCATGTGTATTGTAATAGGTCTCGTATTTGCAAGAGTTGAGGCTTTTGGTATTGTAAATTTAAAACTTTTTTAATAATGCTTTTTGGAGTGGATTGGATGTACTTTGTGTGCAGTGAAATTATGTGGATAGAAAGTATGTGGTATTTAGTGTATAGGGATTATGCAGAATGGGATTATGGAGAGTAATTATGTGGTAGTAGTCTGTGTTGTGGAGAATTAACCTCAGGTTTAGTCTTCCTTGTTTCCATAGAAGCTAAATTATGAACTCTATGAGAAAAAAAAGAAGGAATCACCCAGGAGCACTTCTGGACCTAGTCAGAGGTATGAGTAGGGCCACTGGAATTATGCGCCTGTTTGGCTGCACCGACTTTTGCACAATTATACATTTTCCACATTAGCCATATAATCCATCAACTGCTGCCTAATCTACAGATTTGAACAACAAAAGCCTTGTGTAACAGTGTGTTGAAAGGCCCTTTGCAAACCTAGAAAAGTCACCTGTTACTTATTGCTAAATGTGTGTGTTCAATTTGTACTAATGGTGTACAAACCACTCTTGCTTCTTTTTGTGCCTCTCTAGCCACTTTCTGTATTTCTGTTGCTTTTTTCAGCAACTTTCTTTTTTCCACTTCTTTTGCCTATTTCTGCTCATCTCTTCCACTTTCTGCACCTCTCTAGCCTGTTTCTGCACCTCTCTTGCCTCTTTGTGCACACCTGTTGCTTCTTTCTGTACCTCACATGCTTCTTCCAGTACCCCTCTTGCCTCTATCTGCACCCCTGTTTCCTCTTTCTGCACCTCTCCTGCCTGTTTCTGCAACTCTGTTGCCTCTTTCTACTCTTATCTCCACCTCAGTTGTTTCTTTGTGCACTTCTATTGCCTCTTTCTGCACCCCTTGCCTCTTTCTGCACCTCTGTTGCTTCCTTCTGCACTTCTCTTGCTTCTTACTGTACCTCTGTTCCTTCTTTGTACACCCACTGGCGTAATGAAAACTGAGGGGGCCTCCCTGCACGGTATGTAGAGGGGCCCCCTCCGGGCTCAATCATGAGCTCTCTGGCCAGAGTGTAGTGCCGAGGGGGCCCCTTGGAGCTTGAGGCCCCCCCCACACCGCTTGGGCTGCGGGGGCCTGTGTTACGCCCCTGTCTGTACCCCTCTTACCTCTTTCTGCAATCCTCTTTCCTCTTTCTGCACCTCTCTTGCCTCAGCCTGCCTACCTGTTCCCTGTTTCTGCACCTCTCTTGCATCTTTCTGTAGTTCTCTTGCCTCCTTCTGCACTTCATGTGCCTCTTTCAACACTCCTGTTACCTGTTTCTGCACCTCTCTTGACTCTTTCTGTATCTCTCTTGCCTCCTTCTGCATCTCACTTGCCTCTTTCAGAACACATCGTGCCTGTTTCGGTAACCCTCTTTCCTCTGTGTAACTCTCTTCCCTCTTTCTATACCTCTCTTCCCTTTCTGCACCCTTTGTGCCTCTTTCAGCACCTCTGTTGGTTCTTTCTGCAGTTCTCTTCCTTCTTTCTGCATCTCTCCTGCCTCTTTGTGTACCTCTCCTGCCTATTTGTGTCCCTCTCTTAACCATTTCTGCACCCCTCTTGCTTCTTTCTGTACCTCTGTTGGTTGTTTCTGCACTGCTCTTGCTTCTTTCTGCACCTCTGTTCCAAATTTCTGCATCACTCTTGCCATTTTCAGCCCCCCTCTTCTTTCTTTCTGCACCTGTCTTGCCTTCCTGCCTACCTGTTCCCTCTTTCTGCACCCATGTTGCCTGTTTCTGCAACTCTCTTGCCTCTTTCTGCAGTTCTCTTGACTCCTTCTGCATCTCACTTGCCTCTTGCTCTTGCTTCTTTCTGCACCTGTCTTGCAGATTTCTGCACCCCTCTTGCCTCTTTCTGCACCCCTCTTACCTGTCTCTGCATCTCTCTTGCCTCTGTCTGCACCCCTGTCCCCTTTTTCTATCCCTCTTTTGACTGTGTCAGCAACTCATTTGCCTCTTTCTACAGTTATCTTGCCTCCTTCTGCACCTCTGTTGCTTCATTCTGCACTTCTCTTGCGTCTTTCTGCGCCCCTGTTGCTTCATTCTGCACTTCCCATGCTTCTTTCTGCACCTGTCTTGTCACTTTCTGCACTTGTCTTCCCTCTTTCTGCACCTCTTTTGCCTCATTCTTTATCTCACTTGCTTCTTTCTACATTTCTCTAGCTCCTGTCTGCGCCTCTGTTGCTTCTTTCAGCAATTCTCTTGCCTCTTTCTGCACTTCTCCTGCCTATTTCTGTACCTATCAGCCTCTTTCTGCACCTCTCTTGCCTCTTTCTGCACCTCACTTGAGTCTTTATGCACAGCTCTTCCCTCTTTGTGCAACTCTCTTGCCTCTTTCTACACCTCTCTTCTCTCTTTCTGCACCACTTTTGCCTCTTTCTGTACCTCTTTTGTATATTTCTATACTTCTCTTCCTTCTTTCTGTACCCCTCACGCCTCTTTCTGCACCCTTCTTGCCTTTTCCTGCTTGTCTCTTTGTTCTTTTTGCACTGCTCCGGCTTCTTTCGACACCTCTCTTGCAAATGTCTGCACCCCTCTTGTCTCTTTTGGCACCCCTCTTCTTTCTTTCTGCACCCCTGTTCCCTCTTTCTTCGGCTCTTCTGCCTGTTTCTGCACCTCTGCTGCCTCTTTCTGAACTTCTCTAGCCTCTTTCTGCACATCTTTTGCTTCCTTCTTCACTTTTCTTGCTTCTGTCTGCACCCCTCCTGCCTCGTTCTGCACCCCTGTTGCTTCATTCTGCACTTCCCATGCTTCTTTCTGCACCTGTCTCGTTTCTTTCTGCACCCCTGTTGTTTCTTTCTTCACTCTGCTTCTCTCTTTCTGCACCTCTTTTGCCTTTTCTACATCTCACTTGCTTCTTTCTGCACTTCTCTTGCTTCTTTCTGCACCTCTGTTGCTTCTTTCAGCAATTCTCTTGCCTGTTTCTGCACCTCTCTTGCTTCTTTCTGCACCTCTCTTGGCTCTTTCTGCACCTCACCTGAGTCTTTCTGCACCCCTCTACCCTCTTTGTGCAACTCTCTTGCCTCTTTCTACACCTCTCTTCTCTCTTTCTGTACCTCTGTTGCTTCTTTCTTCACTTCTCTTGCCTCTTTCTGCACACTTCATGCCTCTTTCAGCACCTCTGTTGCATCTTTCTATACTTCTCTTCCTTCTTTCTGTACCCCTCATGCCTCTTTATGCACCTTTCTTCCCTTTTCCTGCATGTCTCTTCATTCTTTTTGCACTGCCCCTGCTTTTATATGCACCTCTCTATCAAATGTCTGCACCCCTCTTGTCTCTTTCGGCACCCCTCTTCTCTCTTTCTGCACCCATGTTCCCTCTTTCTGTACCTCTTCTGCCTGTTTCTGCACCTCTGCTTCCTCTTTCTGAACTCCTCTTGCCTCTTTCTGCACATCGTTTGCTTCTTTCTGCACTGTTCTTGCTTCTTTCTGTACCTCCATTATTTCTTTCTGCACTTCTCTTAATTATTTCTACACCTTTCTTGCTTATTTCTGTACCCCACCTATCTCTTTCTGTACCTCTCTTGCCTCTTTCTGCACCCTTCTAGCCTCTTACCGCATCTCTTTTCTTGTTTCTGCTCTTCTTTAGCCTCTTTCTGTACCCCTCTTACCTCCTGCTTCTGCACCTCTTTTGTTTTACTGCACTGCTCTTGTTTCTTCTTAACCTCTCTTGCAAAATTCTGCACCCCTCTTGCCTCTTCCGGCAACCCTCTTCTCTCTATCTGTACCCCAGCTCCTTATTTCTGCACATCGTCTGCCTTCCTTCTGCACCTCTGCTGTCCCTTTCTGAACTTCTCTTGTCTCTTTCTGTACCTCTGTTGGTTCTTTCGGCACTTCTCTTCTTTCTTTCAGCACCCCTCCTACCTTTTTCTGTACCTATCTTGCCTCTTTGTGCATCTCTTCTACCTTTTTCTGTACCCCTCTTGCCTCTTTTTGCACCTCTGTTGGTACTTTCTGCACTGCTCTGGCTTCTTTCTGCCCCTCACTTGCCTCTTTCTGCACTTCTCTTGCTTCTTTCTACACCTCTGTTGCTTCTTTCACTAATTCTTTTGCCTTTTATGCACTTCTCATCCTTCTTTCTATCCCCTCCTGCTTCTTTCTGTACCTCTCTTGCCTCTTTGTGTACCTCTGCTACCTCTTTCTACACTCCTCTAGCTTGTTTCTACACCTCTCTTGTCTCTTTCTGCTCCTCTCTTGCCTCTTTGTGCATTTCTCTTGCCTTTTTCTGCACTTCCCTTGCCTCTTTCTGTACCTCTTTTGCCTCTTTCTGTACCTCTCTTGCCTCTTTCTGCACCTCTCTTGCCTCTTTCTATAGCTCTCTTGCTTTTTTCT
Source organism: Lissotriton helveticus (assembly GCF_964261635.1). Classification (NCBI taxonomy): domain Eukaryota; kingdom Metazoa; phylum Chordata; class Amphibia; order Caudata; family Salamandridae; genus Lissotriton; species Lissotriton helveticus. Next base: position 1,952,933,511 of record NC_136063.1, read on the forward strand.
GCACCTCTCTTGCGTCTTTCTATACCCTTAAATCCTTTATTGCATCCCTCTTACCTCTTTCTGCTGTTCTCGTGCCATTTTCTGCAACTCTCTTGCCTCTTTCTGCATTTTACCAGTGACTTTCTGCACTTCTCTTGCTTCTTTCCACACCTCTGTTGCCTCTTTCTGTACTTTTGTTGCTTATTTCTGCACCTCTCTTGTGTATTTATGCATCTCTGTTGCCTCTTTCTACACCGGACTTGCTTCTTTGTGCACTGCTTTTACCTCTTTCTGTTTATACACCTTTATTGCTACTTTCTGCCCCCCTGTTCCCTCTTTTTCCACCTTTCCTGACAGTTTCTGCACCTCTTTTGCCTCTTTCTATACCTCTTTTAACTCATTTTGCACTTCTCATACTCTTTCAGCACCTTTTTGCTTCGTTCAACACCTCTTTTGCTTTTTTCTGCACTTCTCTTCCTTCTTCTTGCAACCCTCCTGCCTCTTTCTGTACCTCTCTTGCCTCTTTGTGCATCTCTTCTACCTTTTTCTGTACTCCTCTTGTCTCTTTTTGCACCTCCTGTTGGTTCTTTCTGCACTGTTTCTTTCTGCACCTCACTTGCCTCTTTCAGCACTTATCTTGCTTCTTTCTACACCTCTGTTGCGTCTTTCAGCAATTCTTTTGCCTTTTTCTGCACTTCTCTTCCTTCTTTATGCACCCTCCTGCCTCTTTCTGTACCTCTCTTGCCTCTTTGTGCACCGCTACTACATCTTTCTGCACTCCTCTTGCCTCTTTCAGCATCTCAGTTGCTTCTTTCTGTACTTCTCTTCCTTCTTTCTGTACCTCTCTTCTATCTTTCTGCACCTCAATTGCTTCTTTCTGCACCCCTTTTGCCTCTTTCTGCAACCCTCTCCCCTCTTTCTGCAACTCTCTTGCCTCTTTCTGTACCACTCCTGCCACTTTCTGTACCTCTCTTGCCTCTTTGTGCAGCTCTTCCACATTTTCCTGCATCCCTCTTGCCTCTTTTTGTACCTCGGTTGGTTCCTTCTTCACTGATCTTGCTCTTTCTATACTTCTATTGCTTCTTTGTACACCTCTGTTGCTTCTTTCAGTAATTTTCTTGCCTCTTTCTACTCTCCTCATCCTTCTTTCTGTACCCCTCCTGCCTCTTTCTGCTCCTCTCTTGCCTCTTTGTGCATTTCTCTTGCCTGTTTCTGCACTTCCCTTGCCTCTTTCTGAAACTGACTTGCACTTTCTGTACCTCTCTTGCCTCTTTTTTTACTTCTCCTGCTTCTTTCTGTACCTCTCTTGCTTCTTTTTATACCTTTCTTCCAATTTTGAGTCCCTCTTGCATCTTTCTACTGTTCTCTTGCCATTTCCTGCACCTCTATTTCCTCTTTCTGCACCTCACTTGCTTCTTTATGAACTTCTATAGCGTCTTTCCAAACCTCTGTTGCTTCTTTCAGCAATTCTCTTGCCTCTTTCTGCACTTCTTTTGCTTGTTTCTGCCCCACTCTTGCGTCTTTATGCATCTCTGTTGCCTCTTTCTACACCTCACTTGCTTCTTTCTGCACCCATTTTGCCTCCTTCTGTACCCCTCTTTTTTCTTGCTGTACCTCTCTTGCCTCTTTCTGCACCCCTGTTCCTTTTTTCTGTACCTTTCCTGTTTAAGCACCTCTTTTGCTTCTTTCTGTACCTCTGTTGGTTCTTTCAGCACTTCTCTTGCTCTTTCTCCACCCTTCACGCCTCTTCAGGACTTCTGTTGCTTCTCTCTGCCCTTATCTTCCATCTTTCTGCAGCCCTTCAGCCTCTTTCTGTACCTTTCTTACCTCTTTGTGCACCTCTTCTACCTTTTTATGTACCGCTCTTGCTTCGTTTTACACCTCTGTTGGTTCTTTCTGCACTACTCTTACAGCTTTCTGCCCCTCACTTGCCTCTTCCTGCACTTCTCTTGCTTTTTTCTACACCTCTGTTGCTTCTGTCAGCAATTCTTTTGCCTATTTATGTACTTCTCTTCCTTCTTCCTACACCCCTCCTACCTCTTTCGGTACTTCTCTTGCCTCTTTGTGTACCTCTCCTACCTCTTTCTGCACCCCTCTTGCTTGTTTCTACTCCTCTCTTGCCTCCTTCTCATCCTCTCATGCCTCTGCGTACTTCTCTTGCCTGTTTCTGCACTTCCCTTGCCTCTTTCTGAACTGCTCTTGCCTCTTTCTGTACCTCCCTTGCCTCTTTCTACAGCTCTCTTGCTTTTTTCTGCACCTCTCTTGCTTCTTTCTGCACCCTTCTATCCTTTTTTGCATCCCTCTTGCCTATTTCTGCTGGGCACATGCCATTTTCTGTGCCTCTGCATCTTACTTGTGTCTTTCTGCACTTTTCTAGCTTCTTTCCACACCTCTGTTGCCTCTTTAAGCAATTCTCTTGCCTCTGTTTGTACTTCTTTTGCTGTTTTCTGCACCTCTCGTGTGTCTATATGCACCTCTGTTGCCTCTTTCTACTCCTCAATTGCTTCTTTATGCACCCCTCTTGCCTCTTTCTGCATCCCTCTTTTCTCTTCATACACCATTCTTGCCTCTTCTTTTACCCCTGTTCCCTCTTTCTCCAACTTTCCTGCCAGTTTCTACACAGCTTTTGCCTCATTCTATACCTCTTTTAATTCATTTTGCACTTCCTTTACTCTTTCTGCATATTTTTTCCTCTTTCAGCACCTCTGTTGCTTTTTTGTGCACTTTTCTCCTTCTTTCTGCACCCCTCCTTCCTCTTTCTGTACCTCTCTTGCCTCTTTGTGTATGTCTTCTACCTTTTTCTGTACCCCTCTTGCTTATTTCTGCACCTCTGTTGGTTCTTTCTGCACTGTTGTGGCTACTGTCTGCACCTCACTTGCCTCTTTCTGCACTTCTATTGCTTCTTTCTACACCTATGTTGCTTCTTTCAGCAATTCTTTTGCCTTTTTTTGTACTTCCCTTCCTTCTTTCTGTACCCTCTTTCCTCTCTCTGTACCTACTTTGCCTCTGTGTGCACCCCTCCTACCTATTTCTGCACTCCTCCTACCTCTTTCAGCACCTTAGTTGCTTCTTTCTGCACTTCTCTTCCTACTTTCTGTACCTCTCTTCTGTCTTTCTGCACCTCGCTTGCTTCTTTCTGCACCCTTCTTGCCTCTTTCTGCACCCCTCTCCCTTCTTTCTGCAACTCTCTTGCCTCTTTCTGTACACGTGTTGCCTTTATCAGCACTTCTCTTGCTCTTTCTGCAGTATGTATGCCTCTGTCATTACCACTGTTGTTTCTTTCTGTACTTCTCTTCCTTCTTTCTGTACCACTCCTGCCACTTTCTGAACCTCTCTTGCTTTTTTGTGCAGCTCTTCTACAGTTTTTTTGCACCCCTCTTGCCTCTTTCTGCACTTCTCGTCCATCTATCTGCACCCCTCCTGCCTCTTCTGCACTTCTCTTTCTTCTATTTGCTCCTCTTGCTTCTTTCTGCTCCTCTCTTGCCTCTTTGTGCATTTCTCTTGCCTGTTTCTGCACTTCCCTTGCCTCTTTCTGAACCTCACTTGCCTCTTTCTGTACCTCTCTTGCCTCTTTCTGTACTTCTCCTGCTTCTTCCTGTACCTCTCTTGCTTCTTTCTACACCCTTCGTCCCAATTTTGCATCACTCTTGCCTCTTTCGGCTGTTCTCTTGCCATTTTTTGTACCTCTCTAGCCTCTTTCTGCACTTCACTTCCTTCTTTCTGCACTTCTATAGCTTGTTTCCACACCTCTGTTGCTTCTTTCAGCAAATCTCTTGCATTTTCTGCACATACTTTTGCTTGTTTCTGCACCACTCTTGTGTCTTTATGCAACTTTGTTGCCTCTTTCTACAACTCACTTTCTTCTTTCTGCACCCATCTTGCCTCCTTAAGTACCCCTCAATTTTCTTTCTGCACCTCTCTTGCCTCTTTCTGCACCCCTGTTCCCTTTTCCTGTACCTTTCCTGCCTGTTTATGCACGTCTTTTTGCTCTTTCTGTACCTCTGTTGGTTCTTTCTACACTTCTCTTACTATTTTTGTACCCTTTGCGCCTCTTTCAGCACCTCTGTTGCTTCTCTCTGCCCTACTATTCCATCTTTCTGCACCCCTTCAGCGACTTTATGCACCTTTCTTGCCTCTTTGTACACCTCTTCTACCTTTTTATGTACCACTCTTGCTTCTTGCTTCTTTATGCCCCCCACTTTCCTCTTTCTGTACTTCTCTTGCTTCTTTCTACACCTCTGTTGCTGCTTTCAGCAACTCTTTTGCCTCCTTCTGTACTTCTTTCTTTCTGCACCTCTCCTACCTCTTTCTGTATTTCTCTTGCCTCTTTGTGTACCTCTCCTACCTCTTTCCGCACTCCTCTTGCTTCTTTCAGCACCTATGTTGCTTCTTTATGCACTTCTGTTGCCTCTTTCTGCACCTCTGACTTAGAGGTAGTTTTACCCCCTGCCCTATTATGTACTAGGGCCTTACAGGGGAGGTCATGCCAACCACAGGGGTACCCCAACCTGTAGTGTACCCTAGTGTACATAGGTGTTTTCATGGTATTCTAAGTGTCTTTCAGCATACCACGATCTCTGGGCCTGGTTAGTCAGAGTCAGTTACCACCAGTACCAGTGAGCAAAAAGTTGGGGGCAAAGGATGACTTTGCAACAACGCCTCTTCTGCCCCTCTGCTCATTCCTTCTACATATCTCTTGCTTCTTTCTGTACCTTTCTTCACCTTTTTGGACTTTTGTTGCTTCTTTCTGCATTTCTCTTGCTATTTTCTACACTTTTCTTCCTATTTCTGCACAAGTACTACCTCTGTAGACATAGGTAGAAATTAACATTTAAAAAACCTTTGAATTTCAATGTAACATACATAGGGATGTTATAGTTAGGAATTAACATATTAAAAAAACCTTAGAAATTCACTGAAAAAACCAAAGGTTTGAGGGACGTTATATTTAGAAATTAGCATTTAAAAAACCGTTGAAATTCACTGAAAAAACCATAGGTTTCACAGACGTTATTGTTAGAAATTAGCATTTAAAAAACCTTAGAAATTCACTGAAAAAAGCCACAGGTTTCAGGGACATTATAGTTAATTGGACATTCAACTCATACAAAACCAGAGAATTTGGCCGTTATAGTTATTTGAGCTAACTAGAACTCGCGCCCGCAATGCACTGTTGATAATGTCACATATTACATCATTCATCACATGGTCAGTGACATCACTGATGACATCTCAAATAAAATCACTGATGACATCATCAATGTGATAATCTGATGCACCTCCTCACACCCTAATATAACCTTTGATACACCCACTCTAAAATACAGACTACCATTTTCGATACCATGGACACACCAATACCAGTTACTACATACACACTCACTGATTCCTAGGTCTACAAACACGTCTACTCATTCACCCATACAGTCATTCATACATGCAGTCACTTATCAATACAGTTCTATCATAGGCACTCATATATCTATACAGACACTCGCACACTACCACTCATCGATAGAGTTACTCATGCACCTAGTCAGTCATGCAAAGAATAAATCACACTCCCATTCACTCACCTATATAGTTATACACACACCACCTCAATTATTCAAACAGATACTATCACATACTTAGTCTCTTAAACAATCACTGATACAAGCACACACATCCATACAGCCACTCTCACAATCACTCACTCTGACATATAGTTATTTAAATACTCCAACACTCACATATACTGCCTTTCACATATGTAGTCACTCACACATGTACCACTGAGACATCCATTCACTCATCAACATACCCATACACATACTCACTCACCCATACAGCCCTTCACAGATACACTCTTGGACCCATACACCCAGTGAATCACCCACTCACACATCTATGCACAGAGTCACACACTCCCCCCACTCACACAGATACTCAGACACCCATACAGATACTCGGACAACCAATCAATAACCCATATAGATGCTCATGTAGCTACTCACCAACCCATGCAGCCGCTTACACAGCAATTGACAAACTGATACAGACATTCACACAGTTTAGTCACTAACCCATGCATTCAGTCAGACACATTTAATCACTCACTTATACAGTCCGTCACGCACCACACTTATACACCCACTCATTCTTCAATACACCTTGGTGTATATATAAATATATAAAACATATTTAAACTTTATGGAAACACACAGTCACTGGATGATGTCATCAGTGATGTCATCAGTGATATCATTTGAGATGTCATCAGTGATGTCACTGACCATTTAATGAATGATGTAATATGTGACGTCACCAGCAGTGCATTACAAGAGTGCGAGTTAAAGTTAGCTCAACTAACTATAACAGCCGAATTTATCTGGTTTTGTAGTAGTGAAATGTCCAACTAACTGTATCGTCCCTGAAGCCTGTGTTTCTTTTCAGTGAATTTGGAAGGTTTTTTAAATGCTAATTGATAACTATAACGTCCCTGAAACCTATGTTTTTTTCAGCAAATTTCATAGGTTTTTTAAATGCTAATTACTAACTAGAACATCCCTGAAACCTATGGTTTTGTCAGTGAATTTCAAAGGTTTTTTTAATGCTAATTTCTACCTATAACGTCCCTGAAACCTATGTTTTTTTCAGTGAATTTTTAAGTTTTTCTAATGCAAATTCCTAATTATAACGTCCCTGAAATGTCTGTTTTTTTCAGAGAATTCCAAAGGTTTTGTTAATGCTAATTTCTAACAATACCTACATAGGTAGGACATGTGCAGAAAGAGGGAGAAAGGTGCAGAGAGAAGCAAGAGAAATACAGAAAGAGTCAACAGAAGTCAAGATAGACGAAGAAAGGTGCAGAAAGAGGCCTTGTTGCAAAGTCATCCTGTGCCCCCAACATTTTACTGACTGGTACTGGTAGTAACTGACTCTGACTAACCAGGCCCGGAGGCAGTGCTATCCTGAAAGACACTTAGAATCAGTGTTCCCCTTTAGGCTGCACGCCCGCGTATCAGTGCTACCACTCTGAAGCGCGCACACTTCACTTCATATCCATCACACAAGAGACCTTTTGCGCCGCAGCTATTGAAAACATGAGCAGTGCAGAAAACAGTCTTTAGCTTGTTGTGGAATATGATGTAGCAGGGATCTCGGACCCAGGATCACAACAAGTTCAGCAGCAAATGCCTTGTTAAAGAGTATTGTATGGCTTTTTAAATATGTTAGTAATCATGCTGCTATCTCACTTTCATGAGCACTGATATATTTAAAAAGACACACAATAGCAGTGCTGTCTAAAAGCATGACACGCTTTCACAATCCCTAAATATATTTAAAAAGCCACATATTCTGCATTGCTCTGTATTTGACTTGCAAACCATGTCTTTTTTATTTTATTTTTGGTCTACCCACAGCATGTCGTTTACGAGTGGAGTGGACAGTGAAGCTCCTGCAGCCATAGCTGCCAAGGTTTCCGTTTGGTTATTTGTGACCTTTTCAAGGCTTAAATCTGTAAATGTGTGACATTTCAATTCTGTTTGTCAAACACTCTGAAACTTTATCATAAGTAAAACAATACATTAATGTAAAAGATAGTCATTTAGCAAATGCCAGAAATGACCCTTTTGTTGTATGTAATGATCAAAAAACTGACATAAAACACTTGCACTGTTCTTACTTGCTGATATATGTCTTTAGAAACAATTTTGGTGTCACGATAAACAAGTCATCTGTTTATAATATCTTTGTTTATTTAAGCAATATGCTTTGGAAACTTGAAAGCTCTGTTCTGGGGAAACTGGAAACAACAGCGAAGAGAGGTGATTTTTTATTGTATCAGTAGCCGGTTTTCTGTGATGGGCCTGATCAATCAATGCACTATCAATAAGTTTACAAGTGTTTTGTTGTAGTAATCAGAGAGCAGAAAGTTTTTAATACAAACTCTAATATCTCTCTTTCACTGCAGGGCAGATGTCCACTAGTGTACTATTTTGGCCCAAAGCTTCTATTTGTTCTCTATTTTGGGCTTGTTTTGCATTGTCAAGTTAGATAAACGATTTTGCTCATTTCTGTATCTGAGATTTGCACTAAATGATGCTTATTTGCAGATGCTTACTGTTCATGACAAGGTTCTCTTGTCAATTTGGAATGTATTCTGCATAGCCATATCAATAGACTGTGATCCCTATAGAAGTTTATATATGCTAAGGTCGACCTGAGTACATTCTAGCCCACTTCGCCCATTTCTTGTAGTGAGGAGATCAGTAGCTGTGAAGGGGTGTTTGTTATATCTGACCCACTGGTGACAATAGGTGCTTTATTTACCTCACAGGTTCTGATAGGCAGAATAGGTGTGACATCACCGCTCATGACATGCATGTTCAGTTGGTCTAACAAAAGTCGGATATTGCTATTGAGACAGTTATACTTTTGTTGCTTGCAGCCCTTGAATTGTAATCCTTTATAATATAGCACAGTGAGTAATACAAGAAATGTGGCTCCCGCATCTTGTAACCCTCACTGTCTTATGTAACTGTTTACATTGATTTACACACACATGATATATTGTCAATGTATAATTTGTACATGTCTACAAAAGCAGACACCGTGCAGGCACTGCTGAATGTGCCCTGATGTCAGAAAATTACACCGGGATGAGTTCAGCATATTTCTGTAAATTCTGGGAGGAGTGGGAAAGGAACATACCGCTTCGCTGAAAGCAGCCAGTTGTGCAGCAGGGTAGACGGCGCTATACTCTGAAAATAGTGGGTAGACAGAGTCTTACCAAGTCTACCATCGGCTCAAGCCCTACCTATACCACCGAGGACCTGCCTATTTTAAGTGCTTGAAAACAGATAAGGTAAGTTGTTCATTTGTCACTACCATTATCTTTGAATATCTCAGGAATTAGTTTTCACAAAAAGCACTCATTGTAGCACTTTCTTCTAGGCACACCACCTCACTATTTCCATGCATTGTGCAGGGTATTATGCTGTTTTTTCATTACCACTCTTTATCCTGGGTGCCTTTACAAAAAGATGCATACACTTGTGTAAAGTGTCACTGTTGGCATTAATGCTTCCTTTATAAACATGAAAACACAACACTGGGTGTGGGCTTCCCACAGTAAGGCCAAGCCTCTCAAATACAACTAACCAACCGGAAAGCCAGTACTGTAATCTCTATTCCTGTAAAATTGCCTGCGCGCAAAGAATTAAACTAAGTGCGGGATAGTGTCTCAGTACACAGTTTAAATCAATTTTATTTTTGCAATCAAATTGTGAAGGGAATCAATTATTTCAGAGTTTGCCAAAAGTTCGACAATATTCAACATACAAACAATACAGGGACAATTATTCATAAAAATGACATTTTCATAAAACAAGACTAAATCACACCACACTAAGTAGAGAAAGTTCATAAAAAACCTGTCATTCCAAGTTGATCAACATTTCACATTCATTCTCTCATGCACAGCACACACACTCGGCTCTATATACAATTACAATGTCAAAAATTATTTTAAAAAAAAAAAGAATAAGAAATCAAGAGAACACCATAGACAGCCATTTTTGAAAAACAGATCTAAATGTTTTTAAATTTTGGCAGAAAATAGTTGGAGTTTGATAGTCTTATGGTGGAGTAGAACGGTCTACGCATTTCGAACCCTTTTTGAGTTCAAGGGGTTCTCATCAGGACCTCATGGCTGAAAAGAAAGAAAATGAGGGCCGGGTCAGGGTAAATTAGGAGATCTGTTTTGTGGTTCTAGCCGCCTAAGGAGCGCCTTTCCTTCATACCTTGTGTGAGAACTTAAACTCCAAGTAGAACACCCGGACGTTGGCCCACTGAAAACACATATGTTTGAAATCATAAATTCAGACCCCATGGTTAAGACCACACTCTATCAAAATAATCTGAGTACCATGGTTGTACTTACATGCACCGACACGACACCCAGCTCTTGTTCCCTTTTAAAACCTCAACGCCCGCAATAAAAAAATCTTTTGCGGAAGGAATGAGGGCAATTTCGTCGGGGATCATGCGTGCTGTCTGTTTGAACAAAAAGGAGACACTTAGTAAGTGTTCAGGGGAGGGGGTGTTTTTCAGAATGCGCAGTATGCACAGTCATCAGCATTTTGTATTAGACTTACTTGGGAAGAAAGTCGTCAGTACTCTATATGGTGGTGTTCGAATCTAGAGACGCTCAAATTAATTGAGTGGGCGGCCTGTGGGCGAAGAAAAGGATCAACCTCTTAGTTGGTTTTAAATCGCAGTGTGTGTTTTATTTGTTCGAAACAAAATGATTCTAGTCGGGATTGAGCTTGCGCGTACCTTTAGTTAGAGCATTCGCTGGTCCTCTGTATTCCCGACGGCGAGTGAACATCCGTGTGTTGTTATGATCAGGCTCCGCGGTTATAACAATTCTGCTTCCGTGTTGGACGTGCTGCTGGGAACTGTAGTCCTGCACCGGATGCGGAACGCTGAAACGTTTGTATAACGCGCCTTGTGGTACTAAGTATCCTCCATATTACATTGGTGGTTGATCTTTAATAAACGAGTGTGCTGAATGTTTGCAATTTGGATTAAACATACCTTGTGTTTCGGTAAGGTTTATAAACAGACTGTGTGAATATATTAGTCTGTGATATTACCTCAAGTGTGTTTTTCTTGTCCGTGTTGTCATATATCGATAATGGCACTGACAGTAAGTCATGGTGGGTCCTTTAGGTGTTTCTTGTTTTTGATCATCAGATACACCCAAACGCAGTTGAGGCACATGGTGTGCGAGTGGAATTCATGGAATTTTTATCATAGGGGCGGGTGGCGGGCCGGTTCCTCTCGGCAATATTGGGGTGGTTATACCGTCAAAACCCTGTTATCTGATGGTTTCTACTTGTCACGTCCTGGCACATCTGATTCAATTCAGTTTATGTAGTTCCGACATTTCTTTGAGGCCTTTAGTGACTGTGTTGAATTTCAAAATCAACATCGCCTCTTTCTGTAACAGTTTTTTGTCTAAGTCACCACCTCTTGGATCCTTATCTACCTTTGGGATCACAGTCCATTTCAGGTCGGTTTCTTTGGCTTAATAACCGGATAAGGAAGAAGAAGGCTCAGTGTTTATGCACCAAAATATTTTTGGGAAACACAACATCTTCACAAATTGCAAGTCACGAAATGTTGTATACGGGATCAAGTGTCCGTGTGACTTACTATATATTGGTAAAACTAACCAAGAAGTAAGGACACGTATAACGCAACATAAATCGCGGATACGAATGAAGGCAGTGACAGCACCATTAGTCAATCATTGGATAACAATGGACCACAAAGAAACCGACCTGAAATGGACTGTGATCCTAAAGGTAGATAAGGATCCAAGAGGTGGTGACTTAGACAAAAAACTGTTACAGAAAGAGGCGATGTTGATTTTGAAATTCAACACAGTCACTAAAGGCCTCAAAGAAATGTCGGAACTACATAAACTGAATTGAATCAGATGTGCCAGGACGTGACAAGTAGAAACCATCAGATAACATGGTTTTGACAGTATAACCACCCCAATATTGCCGAGAGGAACGGCCCGCCACCCGCCCCCTATGATAAAAATTCCAGGCTTCCACTCGCACACCATGTGCCTCAACTGCGTTTGGGTGTATCTGATGATCAAAAACAAGAAACACCTAAAGGACCCACCATGACTTACTGTCAGTGCCATTATCGATATATGACAACACGGACAAAAATAACACACTTGAGGTAATATCACAGACTAATATATTCACACAGTGTGTTTATAAACCTTCCCGAAACACAAGGTATGTTTGATCCAAATTGCGAATATTCAGCACACTCGTTTATTAAAGATCAACCACCAATGTAAGATGGAGGATACTTAGTACCACAAGGCGCGCTATACAAACATTTCAGCGTTCCGCATCCGGTGCAGGACTACAGTTCCCAGCAGCACGTCCAACACGGAAGCAGAATTGTTATAACCGCGGAGCCTGATCATAACAACACACAGATGTTCACTCGCTGTCGGGAGTACAGAGGACCAGCGAAGGCTCTAACTAAAGGTACGCGCAAGCTCAATCCCGACTAGAATCATTTTGTTTCGAACAAATAAAACCCACACTGCGATTTAAAACCAACTAAGAGGTTGCTCCTGTTCTTCGCCCACAGGCCGCCCACTCAATTAATTTGAGCGTCTCTAGATTCGAACACCACCATATAGAGTACTGACGACTTTCTTCCCAAGAAAGTCTAATACAAAACGCTGACGACTGTGCATACTGCGCATTCTGAAAAACACCCCTCCCCGAACACTTACTAAGTGTCTCCTTTTCGTTCAAACAGACAACACGCATGAACCCCGACGTTGTGCATATTTATTTATTTGTGTTCTTGTATAGCGCTGGAAGTCAATCCTCGAAAGGATATCTCCACGCTTGAGTATTACCAAAAGAGCCAAAGACTGATAACTGGGATAAGAGGTATGGGAAGCATAACTAGTAGGCGACAAATAAGAATGTTTTCAGGGACTTCTTGAAAGATTGGAAATTGGTTGTGCTTTTGAGAGCACAAGGCAAAGAGTTCCAGAGGATGGGGCCTTTGTAGGACAGGGCACGTCCTCCCTGCCTAGCTTTTTTTATCCTAGGGACCTGGAGTAGTTGCTGGCCACTAGATCGCAGAATGCGACTGGGAGTATAGGGTTTGAATATTTTTTCCAGATATTTAGGTCCCTTGCCAAATAGACATCTATGAATAGTGCAGCATATTTTAAATTTGACACGCTGTCTAATTGGCAGCCAGTGGAGCTTTGACAGCAAGGGGAGTGGGGCAGACCTTGGTTGGGCGTTGAGGACTAATCTCGCAGCAATGTTCTGAATCACCTGCAATCTCTGCAGTTGTTCCTCATTTGCAGAGATCAACAGGCCATTGCAGTAGTCCATCCTGCTTATAACTAGGGCCTGGACGAGAGTCTTCCTGTATGAGTCAGATAAGAATGGGAAGACACGCCGTAGCAGACCTATGACCTGGAAGCAGGAGCCCGCTACTTGATTTATGTGTTCTTTGAAGAGCAATGCTCTATCTAAGCGTACACCAAGGTTTTTGACAGTCTGTTTGGGGCTTGGAGTTGGTCCTAAATCCAAAGGCCACCAGTCCAGAGAACACAAAATTGTAGCCTCCCCAAACAGCATTACCTCAGTCTTGCCTACGTTACACTGGAGGCAATTACTGGCCATCCTATGAGAAATTGCCCTCATTCCTTCCGCAAAAGATTTTTTTATTGCGGGCGTTGAGGTTTTAAAAGGGAACAAGAGCTGGGTGTCGTGTCGGTGCATGTAAGTACAACCATGGTACTCAGATTATTTTGATAGAGTGTGGTCTCAACCATGGGGTCTGAATTTATGATTTCAAATATTTGTATTTTCAATGGGCCAACGTCCGGGTGTTCTACTTGGAGTTTAAGTTCTCACACAAGGTATGAAGCAAAGGCGCGCTTAGGTGGCTAGAACCACAAAACAGATCTCCTAATTTACCCTGACCCGGCCCTCATTTTCTTTCTTTTCAGCCATGAGGTCCTGATGAGAACCCCTTGAACTCAAAAAGGGTTCGAAACCCGTAGACCGTTCTACTCCACCATAAGACTATCAAACTCCAACTATTTTCTGCCAAAATTTAAAAACATTTAGATCTGTTTTTCAAAAACGGCTGTCTATGGTGTTCTCTTGATTTCTTATTCATTTTTTCCCAAAAACTAATTGTTGACATTCTAATTGTATATAGAGCCGAGTGTGTGTGCTGTGCATGAGAGAATGAATGTGAAATATTGATCAACTTGGAATGACAGTTTTTTAATGAACTTTCTCTACTTAGTGTGGTGTGATTTAGTCTTGTTTTATGAAAATGTCATTTTTATGAATAATTGTCCCTGTATTGTTTGTATGTTGAATATTGTCGAACTTTTGGCAAACTCTGAAATAATTGATTCCCTTCACAATTTGATTGCAAAAATAAAATTGATTTAAACTGTGTACTGAGACACTGTCCCGCACTTATTTTAATTCTTTGCGCGCAGGCAATTTTACAGGAATAGAGATTACAGTACAGGCTTTCCGGTTGGTTAGTTGTTCCTTTATAAACCAAGCAGTTATAGTACACTTTAGTGAATATATTATTTAAAAACACTGCACAGTACTTGCTCCTATTTAAATGCATGTGTTTTGCAATAAATATATAACAATCACACTTACATCAAGCATGAGGAAAGGACACTTTTACAAAAATAAGGTCAGGGATCATTTGCATTTTAAAAGAGATCTTAACATTATCAGTCTTCAAGCTGCAGTGGCTGAGTTAGCCGTCTAAGCTAACACACAAAGGGGCATAATATCAAGATTGGCGTTAAAATGATCACTGGTTTAGAGGCAGAAAACTTCCGCTAAAATTGTGATAATGGGCTTGATAATATGTCCTGGAGAATTCCAATAGAAGCCCATGTTCACACCAAAACATGGACTTATATTGAAATTCTCAAGGGCATATCATCAAGCCTATTATAGCCGCTTTAGCAGCAGTTTTCTGCCGCTAAACCGGCGATAATTTTCAACGCCGTTCTTGATAATATGCCCCAAAGTTACTAAGGCACTGGCAACTAAGCAGTGTATTGTGTAGTTTTTAACTGAGAATCAATATTTATTATTTATTTTGGTTTAATAGCTCCAGGCATTTTATTTTCTTGAGCAGTGTGCATTTTTTGCTCATCATCTTTTGGTTTGCCATAGCCAATGACAATTGTTTGTGCGCTGCATTATGGCTTCTGTCACCCCATTACCTTCCCATTTAAACCAATATACGCAGTGGCATATGGATGCTTCACATTGTATTTCATCATAAGTTTCCTAAGAGGATTTACTTTTCTAGATTAAGTGAATAGGTGTTTTTTCAAGCTGCATATAAATTGTACCGTTCATACTGTGAACTAAGTTCCATTCAGGTGTCTTGAAAAGAAGTTTTGGGTGCATTTTTATGGCGGTACATGATTGAGAGCTCTGAAGTTGAGGCAGATGCAGAGCTAGTTTCACACTGTGCCTGTCAGTGGGTCCTAGAGGTGTCAAGACTACATGTACCTCCAAACTTTAGCCTCTCTACATACAGTAGTGGCTGCTACCAAATGGGGGCTGGTGGGCAAAAAGGGATGGAAAGTGGGGAATAAAAAGCACTTACCTGAATACAGTCGGCCCCAACCTCACCTCCTTCCTCTTTTCCACAGCGGGAAGCACACAGCCTCCCAAAATCCCCTAGCCAATCATGGCTCTGCCTTACAGCAGCGTTGTGATCTATCTGAGCAACATGGTGGGGCACTCAGACAGAAACTGGGAGTTCCCCACATGCTGCAAAATACAGCATGTGGGGAATCTGCAAAGTACACGTGATAATAAAGAAATGGTATTATCACTTAATTTTTTTTTTTAACTTACAGTTGAAGCATTGAAGCAATGCTCCTCTGCCTTAGTGGAGGAGCCACCGCTGTCTACATATCACAGAGAGTGATGGTGTGTGGCCAATAACATGAGCTCTATTCAGGTGAGAAAGTAGTATTAGGCAGTTTCTGTGATCTACTAGAAGTAATACAGAGAAAGGGCTTTGTGTTGGCTCACTTCAACCAGTGGTTTTTGTGGGGCTTTCATGGCTTGCCATTTGTTATATGGACCGTCCATCAAGACAGTGGCATGATTATCTAAATTGTCTTAAGACCCCTCACATGGTGCTGTATATGTGGAAATGAAATTTCTTTTCATTTAAGTAAAAGTTTGGAATGCTATTTGCCCTGATATTTGTTGCTGCACTCGCATGCATGCTCAGGGTCTTGGCACACATAGACTTGTCTGCAGCACACAGAGAGCATACATTGCTGCAGACAGAGGTAAAACATTAGAGGGAATATTGCTTAGAATACAGTGAAAACATCTACATATACTACGGTACACTTTGGGTTGGGGTACCCCTGTGATTGGCATGACCTCCCCTGCAAGGCCCTAGTACATAGTAGGTCACGGGGGATTAAAACTACTTCTGAGTCAGAGGTGCCGAAAGAGGCAATAGAAGTGCAGAAACAAGCAATAGAGGCGCCGAAAGAGGCAAGAAAGGAGCAGAAAGAAGCAAGTGAAGTACAGAAAAACACAACAGAGTTGCAGAAAGACGCAAGAGAGGCGAAGAACCAAGCAAGAGAAGTGCAGAAAGAAGCAAGAGAATTGCTGAAAGAAGAAACAGGTTTGTAGAAAGAAGCATTCAACTGCTTTTTTCTGCACCTCTCTTGCCTGTTTTGCACCTCTGTTGCTTATTTCTGCACTTCTCTTGCCTTTTTCTGCACCTCTGACTTAGAGGAAGTTTTACCCCCTGCCCTATTATGTACTAGGGCCTTACAGGGGAGGTCATGCCAATCACAGGGGTACCCAGACCATAGTGTACCCTAGTGTACGTAGGTGTTTCACTGTATTCTATGTGTCTTTCAGCATACCCCGATCTCCGGGCCTGGTTAGTCAGAGTCAGTACCAGTCAGCAAAAAGTTTGGGGCACAGGATGACTTTGCAACAATGCCTCTTCTGCCCCTCTGTTGGTTCTTTCTACATATCTCTTGCTTCTTTCTGTACCTTTCTTCACCTTTTTGAACTTCTGTTGCCTCTCTCTGCATTTCTCTTGCTACTATCTGCACTTCTCTTCCTCTTTCTGCACAAGTACTACCTCTGTAGACATTGGTAGAAATGAGCATTTAAAAAACTTTTGAATTTCACTGAAACAAACATAGGTTTCAGGGATGTTATAGTTAGGAATTAGCATTTAAAAAAATCTTAGAAATTCACTGAAAAAACCATAGGTTTGAGGGACGTTATATTTAGAAATTAGTATTCAAAAAGCCTTTGTAATTCACTGAAAAACCATAGGTTTCAGGGATATTATAATTAGAAATTAGCATTTAAAAAAACTTTAAAATTCACTGAAAAAATCATAGGTTTCAGGGACTTTATAGTTAGAAATTAGCATTTAAAAAAACCTTTAAAATTCACTGAAAAAGCCACAGGTTTCAGGGACATTATAGTTAGTTGGACATTCAACTCATACAAAACCAGAGAAATTCGGCGTTATGGTTAGTTGAGCTAACTAGAACTCACCCCCCCGCAATACACTGCTGATAATGTCATATATTACATTATTCATGACATGGTCAGTGACATCACTGATGACATCTCAAATGACATCATCAATGTGATAATCTGATGCACCTCCTCACACCCTGATATAACCCTTGATACACCAACTCTAAAATACAGACTACCATTTTTGATACCATAAGCACACCAATACCAGTTACTACATACATACTCACCGATTCCTAGGTCTACACACACGTCCACTCATTCACCCATACAGTCATTCATACATGCAGTCACTTATCAATACAGCACTATCATATGCACTCATACACCTATACAGACACTCACACACCACCACTCATCCATAGAGTTACTCATGCACCTAGTCAGTCATGCAAAGAATCAATCACACTCCCATTTACTCACCTATACAGTTATACACACACCACCTCACTTATTCATACAGATACTATCACATACTTCCTCTCTTATATAAACACTGATACAAGCACACACTCATCCATACAGCCACTCTCATAATCACTCACTCTGACATTTAGTTATTTATATACTCCAACACTCACATATACTGCCTTTCACATATGTAGTTACTCACACATGTACCACTGAGACATCCATTCACTCACCAACATACCCATACACACTCACTCACCCACACAGCCCTGCACAGATGCACTCTTGAACCCATACACCCAGTGAATCATCCACTCATACATCTATGCAAAGAGTCACACCCCCCACCCACTCACACAGATACTCAGACATCCATACAGATAATTGGACAACCACTCAATACCGCATATAGACACTAATGTAGCTACTCACCAACCCATGCAGCTGCTTACGCACCAACTGAAAAACGGATACAAACATTCACACAGTTTAGTCACTAACCCATGCATTCAGTAAGACACATGTAATCACTTACTTATACAGTCCGTCACGCACCACACTTATACACCCACTCTTTCTTCAATACACCTTGGTATGTATATATATATATCTATACTACTATTATAAAGGAAGAACTTTGAGGCTTTGAGGCGGGTAAACTCGGGAACCATAGCGCCAATCCACACACCCGATACATCGTTGGAATCCTCAGGGTGTGCAGATGGACATAGGCTATATAAAGTTAAAAATACGTTATATTTAAAAAATGTACATTATAAAAAAAAGTAGTCCCCTCGAAGTAGCACCGGCCGCGACCTGCGTGCTGACGTCAGGAGCACGGGGAGGAGCGGCGGACATGGCACGGGGGAGGAGCGGTGACGAGCGGCGAGGAGCGGTGGACTGAGGAGCGGTGGCTGAGGTAAGGCAGCGGGGGTCAGGGCAGGCGGGGGACGGGGTGATGTAAGGCTCCAAACTACCACAATCACGCTCATTAGTTTTACCTGAAACACAGCTCAGGAAGTTGAACTGCAGAGCACCAGCGTTTCAGCGTTTCAGCGTTTCAGCTTTAAGGGTCATTAGGTTGACACACGGGCATTATGTTACCTTGCTGGAATCTCGGCACGCCGAGCTCCGTCAAGGGTAAACCCCGCTCAAAGAGACCCCACAGGCGAAAGTGATCCATCAACCTCGGAGCCGTGTTTAAATATGCCCTCTTTTCGTGGTACTTTTCATGTGGACGGGGAAAGCAAACAACCCGAAGCGCACTGCTGTGACTATCATATGTCGCCTTTTTAAGGCTCTGGGGGACAATGTCGGTGCAGGCGGGGGTCGGGGCAGGCGGGGGACGGGGCGGACGGGGACGGGGAAAGCAAGCAGCCCGAAGGAAAGCCAGGAAATCTGGTTCGGATTATCCCCACTCTAAACACATGGAAATGGTAATTTCCAGGCGAAGGCTGGAGTAATAGCTGCGATACAGTGAGATGGTTTTACATTATAGTGCACTGCTGTGACTATCATATGTCGCCTTTTTAAGGCTCCGGGGGACAATGTCGGGCCAGGCGGGGGTCGGGGTAGGCGGGGGACAGGGCGGGCGGGGGCCCGAAATGCTGGACAATTTCGGGGCAGGCGGGGGTCGGGGAAGCCTGATTGCTCCCGGACAAGGTCGGGACGGGCTGCTAGTATATATATGTCGTGAGGAGTGACAAATAATGTATTTCTTGCCTGAAAAACTTTGCTGCAGAGGCCTGAGTTTCCTTCTTCGCCAGGGGCTCTTCTGGAAGTGGTTGGAATTGTACCGAATATATATATATATATATATATATATATATATATATATATATATATATATATATATATATATATATATATATATATATATATATATATATATATATATATATATATATATACATATATATATATATATATATATATATATATATATACATATATATTCACTGAAAAAACCATAGGTTATAGACCATATATAGTTAGGAATTAGCATTTTAAAAACCTTATTTTACTCACACAAAACCATTGAAATTCCATATATAGTTAGTTGTACTAACTATATATCGCGCACCCGCAATCCACTGCTGATGATGTCACATATTACATCATTCATGACATGGTCAGTGACATCACTGATGACATCACTGATGACATCTCAAATGACATCACTGATGACATCACTGATGACTACATTCAGTGACTGTATAATTCTGTAAAGTTAAAATATGTCTTACATATTGAAGAATGAGTGGATGTATAAGTGTCTTAATGAAGGATTTAGTAGGGGCATGACTGACTGTATGAGTGACTGATTAAATGTGTCTCACTGAGTGCATGGGTTAGTGACTAAACTGTCTTAATTTGTGCATCATTATGTCTGTTGTTCTGTAAACTGCTGCATGTGTTGATCAGTAGCTATATGATTAACTGTATGGGTTATTGATTGGTTGCCCAAGCATTTGTATGGGAGACTGAGTGTGTGTGTGGGTGGCTGGGAGGTGTATGACTCTTTGCATAGATGTGTGAGCAGTTGATTGACTAGATGTATGGGTTCAAAAGTGCATGTGGAAACAGCTGTATGGGCGGTTGACTGTGTGCATGAGTGTATTGGTGAGTGAATGGATATCTCAGTGCTACATGTTAAAGTAAGTACATATGTAAAATACAGTACATGTGAGAGTTGACATATATAAATAACTGTGCATAAGAGCCAGTGAATGTGTGAGTGGCTGTATGGATCATTGTGAACTTGTATCCAGGATTGTATAAGTCAGTAAATATGTTTTAGTATATGTTTGAATAAGTAAGGTGTGTATAACTGTATAGTTGAGGAAATGGAGGTGTGATTGATTCTTTGCATGACTGACTAAGTGTCTGAGTAACTCCATGGATGAGTGACAGTCTATGAGTGTCTGTTTACACTGAGTGTATCTAAGGTTATATTAGAGTCTGAAGAGGTTCATCGTATTATCACATGAATGATGTCATCAGTGATGTGATCAGTAATGTCAAATGAGATGTCATCAGTGATGTCATCAGTGATGTCATTTGAGATGTCATCAGTGATGTCATCAGTGATGTCATTTGAGATGTCCTCAGTGATGTCATCAGTGATGTCATTTGAGATGTCATCAGTGATGTCATCAGTGATGTCACTGACCATGTCATGAATGATGTAATATGTGACATCATCAGCAGTGTATTGCGGGTGCGCGATATATAGTTAGTACAACTAACTATATATGGAATTTCAATGGTTTTGTGTGAGTAAAATAAGGTTTTTTAAATGCTAATTCCTAACTATATATGGTCTATAACCTATGGTTTTTTCAGTGAATTTTCAAGGTTTTGTAAATGCTAATTCCTAACTATATATGGTCTATAACCTATGGTTTTTTCAGTGAATTTCATTGGTTTTTTAAAAGCTAATATCTGTAGCTGTAAAATGTATTCTTCTTTAAATCCAAAAATATATTTTATATGTTTATTAATAAAAAAAAATTTAATACTTTTTTTTTGTTCGCTCCCGGTTCGCGAACCGGGAAGCTTCCCGTTAGCTCATCTTGATGCCGCGACCCAGTCCGCGAACCGGTAAACGTTCCGTTAGCGCAACTGCCGCATTAGAAATCAACATCGTGACGCGTCGCGGAAGCACGACGTATCACGTTGTCGCGTAATGCGTCTTATGACGCGCTGCGTTAGCGCACCCGGAAGTGTTCCGGTACACGAACTGAGACGCGAAGCGCAGCTCCCCGGAAGCGATCCGCGGCGCGTCGCGAAAGCACGACGTATCGCGTTGCCGCGTAATGCGTCTTATGACCCGAGGCGCGAAGCGCAGCGACCCGGAAGCGATCCGGGGCACGTTCCGCAGCGCGTAACTTAAGCGTAAGAGGTCATGTGACTTGTTGATAAAACTTTTCATTGGTTCATTTCACTTTTGGTTTCATAATGATGTAAGGCTAGGTCAGGTGACCTAAAAATAACACTTTTCATTGGTTTAGAACTATTGTTTATCCCAAATGATGAAAACCCCTCCTTCTTTCCTCACTCTGACTTTCATCTTTGTGAGAGGAAGACCATTTTTGAGAGTTGAGCAATGGCTTCAATAGTTGCTTCAGCTGGTGCACCCCCACCACCACCTCCACCTCCTCATGGGAAGAGAGGACCACCTCCCCAGTTTATCAGCCAGATAGAGGAGGAAGAGGATGAACTAGAGGAAGAGGAGACCGAAGGACCACAGTTCTTACAGGAGGTGCCCCGGGTTTCCCGTCGGAAAGCCAGCTTTATTTGGCAGTTTTTTTCACTCCCTCGAGGGCAAAAAAAAGTAAATGCTAGGTATGTCACCTGCCTGATTTGTAAAGACCGGTTATCTAGAGGCACTGATAAAAAATATAGCTACGGAAACTATACAATGCATCGTCACATGACCAGGTAGCATCCATTGAACTACAGCCAGGCGGAGATACGTGACATGCAAGATAACCCAACAACAACTCCTGTGGCCAGGTCAACATCACTAATATCGTTGACAGGAGCAGAGGCACGGGAAACCGTGCCAAACATTCAGGAGAACTTTGCTCATATCAAACATACCTGTATGTATTGCGGTGCATTGCTGTCATGTGGTAACATGAGCATTAATTTAATCAACCTAGCTATTAACAATCACAATTGCCCTATCCGCCCCAGACAGTAATTTTTTTTTTTGCTCCTGTTGAGCCCTTTTCAATGCCTGTTTTTTGTTGTTTCCCCTCCATCAAAAACAAAAAAAAAACATAAAAATGTTCAAAAAATACAAAAAAAAGAAAACATTTTCAGAAAAATAAAAAAAAAATATAAAACAACAAAAACATTACAAAAAAAGTTCTTTTCAGAACTACCTCCCCTTTCAAAAAAAAATTGCTAGAATGTTTAGCACTCTGGCAAGCTCTATTTCTTTTAGTTCGCTTCCCCGTTCGCTTCCCGGTTCGCGAACCGGGAGCGAACCAAAAAAAAAAAAAAAAAAAAAAGAAGAGTAAGTATAAGGGAAGTAAACAGAGAGTAATGTTAAAAGAAAGACAGCTATAGGGAGTAATCCAGAGATACTGTTTAATAGATCTATTTACGGAAGAAAAGATGGAAGAGGGTATAATTGTGAAAAACAAAATAGATAAGGAAGTGAAAGAAAAAAAAGAGAGTAGAACAATAACAAAGAAGAGTTTCTTGGAGAATGTGAGTGAATGTTCAAAATAAGATTAAAACATGTGGAATAACAGAGAGAAAAAACAGAAAACAGAAAAGAAAAAATAACAGAAAAGATTAATTGAAACAGCAAAGAAATGTAAATAACATAGAACCATATCATCAACATAGGCAATAAAAGTTTTGCAGCTTTTATCGGCAGAAATGTGTCGCTAAAGCCGCTTTTGCGGCGGAAAACTGCCGCTAAAACCACTTTTGCAACAGTTTTCTTCCAATAAAAACAGCAATAATTTTATTGGCTGTGTTGATAATATGCCCCTTAGTGTGCTTGAACTACAGAGAGAAAGCATAATGAACAAGTAGTGAAAGAGTGATCAGTCAAAGACACTAAGAGTAATAGAGACGGAGTGAGTGAACAAGAGTGAGGAACTATGAGAAGAGAGGGACTGAGAAAAGGAGTGGAAGGAGTAGAGTAAGTAGGTAATAGAGAAAGGAATGAGGGAAGTAGCAAAGGCAGGAAACTGAGGGTTAAAGAAATGAAGCTGTCGAACTACTAGTAGGTGAATGTGATAGAAATGTAACGAAAAGAGTACAAAACATTTACCTTATAATTGTCGTTAACTTACTCACTTTTTGTTTTTATACTTTCAATCTGTGAAAGAGAGAACAAACATTTGAAAAATATTAAAACATGTATTTAAAAATTAGAAAAGACAAGGGAAAAGATTGAAGGAGAAACAGAGTTTCTTTTCCTCATTTCACAAACACATCACCTGTGTTGCCTTTGGTTAGGTATCTCATAGTGCAGATGGAGTCTAGCATATCAAAGAGTACATAGAAGTTGAGCAAAATATACAACAATTTTGACATTTACAGAAGACTTAGCTTCTTATCTTGTTGGAGATGAAGTCAGGCCTGTCTTGCAACATGGTGCATCTTTTGCATCACTGCTGCATCGGTTTCATGTGGCACGGGTTTTTTACAGCATGACACATCTGCCTAGATGCATCAATTTGTAATTTTGTCGCCTCATAGCAAATCTTTTGCACCGCCGCTGCATCACAAAAGTGACGCACAGTGGCGCAAAAGAGGCATACACCTATCATAAATCTGTCCCTAACATTTGAAATGATTGATTCAGGATGACGATAAGGTGTGGCCTATCCAGAGGTTTGTTTAAGGTGAGGCCTACTCAGGGTTTTAGATGAAATTTACGCTTGTTGAAGAGTACAGAGGAGATAATACATGTGAAGACCTACCAATGAAGTAAGTCATGTCCACTTCACTCTTGAACAAAGGCCAGACCTCTTCTGTGTCCATGGACAGACCTAAACTTCATCTGCACAATGTCATTCGTAAACTTAGGAAACACAGGTGATGTAATTGAAAAATGTGGAGTTTCTTTTCCTCATTTCACAATCACATCACCTGTGTTGCCTTTGCTTAGGTATCTTATAGTGCACATGCAGTGCAGCATATTAAACAGTACCCAGAAGTGCAGCACTGCATGGAACAACTTTGACACTTACAAAAGCTTCAGCTTCTGCATGCCCCCTACACAGTGCTAATTATATACATTTTAAACTGATGGTATCTTGCTGGAGATGAACTGAAACCTATCTTGCAACATGGTGCATCTTTTACACAAAAGTGACCCACAATGGAGCAAAAGAGGCGCACGGCCACCATAAATCTGACCCTAACATTTTAAATGATTGTTTTAAGATGCCAATAAGGTGTAACCTATCCACAGATTTGTTTCAGGTAAGTCCTACTCAGGGTTGCAGATGGAATTTAGGTTTGTTGAAGAATACAGAGGAGATAATACATGTGGAGGCCTACAAACGAAGTGAGTCATGTCCACTGCACTGTTGAACAAATGTCAGACCTCCTCTGTCTCCAGGAACAGGCCTAAACCTCATCTACACAATGTGATGTGTAATGTTAGGAAACACAGGTAATATAATTGAAAAACGTACAATTTTTTTTGCTCATTCCACAATCATATCACCTGTGTTTCCTTTGCTTAGGTATCTCATTGTGGAAATGTAGTCTATCATATGAAAGACTACGTAGAATATGAGCACTGTATGCAACAACTTTGACACTTACAGAAGCCTCTCCTTCTCCATGCCTCCTACACAGTTCTAAATGTACATCATAAATGCAAACAGTACAGAATTAATTATACATGTTAAATCGTTTATTTTTGCTGTTCTCAGAATGTATCAAATTTCACTAAAAACAGTGACTTGAAGGTATTCATCATATAACAGAGGGGGAAAAAAAACACAATCAAAATGATTGTGTTTAAAAAACCCATACAACATAACAAATCAGAATTCAGAACTCCTTAAAGTTAACTTACTTTCCATGACGTCGAAGGATGTCCTATGAACAGCTTACACTCTGTTGTGCTGTTATTACTTTCAGACCGCCACTTTCTGAAAGAAAACCTCCATCGTTTTGAAAAACATGTTACATACAATAAATGACTTCTTGCTCTCTACCACATGTTTCCACAAGGCCAAATCATGTCTGAGCCATTTATAACTCTTAGAATTCTTGTAAGCCAATCCCGTCATGTTGTATTTCCGCAACTTTCACAATTAAAATATTGAAGATCATTTTCACAATCCTGGACTAGTAATATCTTCCCCTTCTTGCTCAGTCATGTTCTACATTTCCTATGACACTGACACTGCTTACTATGAAGCAGACTTACACTACCTCTATGACTACTACAATTATTTAATTCTCTACATCACTTTTAATCACAAAGCAATGTAAAACAGTAGACAGCATTGCAGACTTACATTCCCTCTACTCCATGTTTTGATTGGCTGCTTCAATTAGCTTATAAAAAGAAACAGTTTTTCTGAACTCATTCAAAGTGCACTTATTTCTCCATGACGTCCAGTGTTATGGTAAGAAGTTATGTCTCTGTACTATACTTATCCTCAAGGCCAAATCGTGTAGGAGCCATTAGAACTTCTTGAAATTCCTCAGAGCACATCCCGAGATTCTTTCCCTAAAATTTTGGTTTTAAAAACACCAGGTAAGAGTTTTTAAGGTCATACGTCAATTTTTTTTTGAAAATTAAAACAGAATCGTTGCAGAATGACCAGCCATTTCTAGACTTTAAATAAGCTGTGTAATGTCCTGATGTTATTGAAGGACCGTCATGATATATAATTGCTGCAGTTACAAAAGTCCTTCCTGATATTAACAACTGTGAAGCCACAAAATTTTTAATTAAAGTTTTCAATTTTGTTCCATCAGGCCTACATCGTTGGAACATTAAAATGACATACTGGCCATATGTTCGTATAAATAATGTGGACATCATTTCAGATTTACATTGGCTACACTCCATGTTGTGATCAGCTGCTTTTACTAGTTTATTAAAAGAGACTGATTTACTGTCTGGCAAAGTTAAATATATAAATCTTTCTGAGTCTACACTAGTAGTACTTGATACCCTACAGTTCTCGCAGTCATGCTGCCATTGATAAGAAAGCCCAAACAGGTGATCTACATCTACACCTTCAGCATGCAATACATCAAGCATATACATTAAAAACTCCTGACAATCTTGCTGAATATTTTGAGAGAATTGTGTTCGGCCTGAACATCTGTCTAACAGATTTCGAATTTCAGACACACTTTCTATTTTTGTTCTATCAGTGCTACATTTCTCTAACACAGAATTTAACAAACTGCAAAATCTTTGATCAGAATTGACCACAATCTCTTCTTTTACATTTTCTAGAGAAAACAAAACATTAACCACTACATTAGCATAGCAGTCGACACCAGAACTGTTTTCAAATTGAAAACCAACAACATCTTCAACAGAATCCTTTTTGTTTCTGCTTATAATTTCAGGTTCATCGACTTTTCGTCTTTTTGCTACAACCTCCCCAGTATTGGTCACATTTCTTCGTTTCCGGCCTACCACACGTTTCTCAAACAAAGGATATTGAGGCAAATGTGGTGCATACTCTCTTCTTAACCTATTGTATTCCTTAACACAATCTAGATCCGCACAAATGTTTGTGACATCACACTCAATCAAGTACAATCCCGATAAAGTTCTAACTCGTGACAATGCCACATATGCCATACCCTCCTTGAACACAGAACTGCCAATATTCACCAATGCACTGTCTACACTTAAACCTTGCGATTTATGGATTGTCACCGCATATGCCAAGCAAACAGGAAACTGCTTACGGCGAACATATAAGTCTTTTACAAGCAAAAATCTAGCAGAACAACGACCAATTAGCTGTACTTCCTCAATGCCATCAAATTTAATTTTTAAACATTCAATTCCATCTCTATTTCTGTATTTTACAAAATCAACAACATTACCCATTGATCCATTTACCAGACCTCTTTCAACATGTAAATTCCTTCTTAAAATTATACGGCAGTTCAAGCACACATTCAGAGTCTTTTCAAAACCTGCAGTTTTAGATATAGTCTTCTCTAATGAATCCAATTTTGTTTTCAAATTCTCAGACAAAATAATTGTTGATCCCATATGCTCTACTCTGTCAATAGCTTCCAGTTTCACAATCTGTTGCTTTTCTAAATGCAACATTTTGTTGTTAAATTTGGCACATTCTGCAAGAGTTGGCATCAAACATATTCCAGATTTCTTCTCAGTAATTTTCTGAAAAATATTCTCAGGCACAACATCTTGTTCTGGATATAAATTTGACAGTAATCGTGCATGTAAAGCTTCTTTCCCATGCTCGGTCACTTTTCCAATTCTAACATCTTGTAGAATAGTCTTGTAAACTTCATCCTTCGCCTGACGCATATTTTCATGCAGTTCAGCATAATTGAAGTTTAACCATATATTGACGTTGCCAATGCTCCCTAGGCACTTCCTGGTATCTTCATGCGTGAGCATTTTGAACACAGGTTGCCCTTTCACTGGTGTAAGCTGCAGAAGATCTCCGAAAACAATGATGTGTTTGCCACCAAATAACACATCATACTCTGTTTTGAGAACTTCTTGCATTCTCAAATGCACAAAGGCAAGCATGACATTGGAAACCATGCTTACTTCGTCAATGATAAGAAGTTTCATTTTCCTCAAGATTCTTGAAACTTCACAACAAGCATCTCCAGATAGCTTGTGATATTGTAATTTGTTGTCATGCTCCACTGGCAGCATCAGTAAACGATGTAAAGTAATCCCTTTAATGTTATGTGCTGCCAGTCCAGTTGGAGCAGTGACAACACAAGACAGCGATGACTCTGTCCTTTCCTGCAAATAACATGAAATTGCTTTAATAAGGAAACTTTTTCCAGTTCCCGCTTCTCCACTCACGTACAGTCGGACAGGCTTCAACGACGTACATGAGCACTCTTTCTTGTCATGACTTAATCCATGATCAATTTGCATGGTAACTTCGTCATATATTTTCCTCTGCTCAACGTTGAGTTGTCTTTCCAACTCTTCTAAGTTAACCGCATCCTCCTGAGCATGTGCCATGGCTCTTTCCACTTCATTCATAGCAGTGGCAGCTTCATTTTCGATAACAGGTCCTCCTAGTGGATCCTGACTCAATGAAGCAGAACTCTGACTGTCCTGAGAACTGTCTCTGGCAATCTCGGCTGCAATCGTTGCTTCCTGCTCAATTTCCGCATTCAACATTTCTAATTACTTGGGAAAAGCAGGACATTCTATGGTCTCCTTGGCAGCATTGAAAGAGTCTTCGTAACAGAGGAAATCTCCAAGCAGTTCCTCTTCTGCACGCCAAGGCTTGAAAAGTTGCAAAAGTGCTAAATAGAAAAACTCCTTTTTTTCAGGAGATTCGCCACTCAATTTTCGATGGTTTACCAAGTGGCATTTTCTTTGCTTGACCAGACATCCCTCACTTCCTATTACAGCATACACTCCTTTCTCAGTATCTTCTTTGATGTTCCTCTTGAATATGTAATTTTGAAGAACCTCATACAGACAAACATTCTCGAGGTGACTGCTTCGATTTGGATAATATGTATCCAACATGTTGGTCTTCAAAATGTCGGTACTGTTTGGCTCCTTTTCCGCCAAATACTCAATTTCCCGCACAGGTTTGAGAACTCGATTACGCGTTGCAGCAAGACCAAGACTCGCCCAAACGATACTCCTGGACTTGGCATAGAGACTTGCTGAAGACAACCGGTCAGAACATTCGTAAGCTCCGATTTCTCGATGCGACAACATCTTCAGACTGAAACTGTACAACTTCTTGCTGAGGCTCTTTTCATGGGAAATGTCCTCCCACATATCCTTCAATTCTGTCTTCTCTTTTTTGGTGATGTAAGATGTCACATACCGAGCCACAGCCATACAGTTATCAGCCACAAACTGTATATCCATGTTAGCATTCCACATGGACAAAATCACCTGGTTGTAGTCGTTGATGTACTTAGACTCTTCGTTCCTCTTCAAATTGTATGTGTTTTTAGGTGATTTCTTCATCACATTCTGTCGCAGCGAAGACATCAAACTGTTTACTCTTCCTTTAGAAATCACCGGTCGTGGAAAGCCGAAACGATATTTGGTGTAGAACTTGTCCTTGTTTCGGAATTTACGACGACAGTACTTTCCACATCGATGGCTTTGGAAACGTAGAACTTTTTCTCTTAGGCTTTTCTTCTCCTTTGCGTTTGGAACAGCACACGTAGAATACTGTTGTATGAAACTCATCACTGAGTCTTCTGGATCCGTTCCAAATTTAGGTGCATCCTTGATCCACAGCAACATATGTATATGAGGAGCACCTCTTGCTTGGTACTCCTTTCTCCAGAAGAAATCCAACACCTCTCCAAGAGGTGGATTCTTCTTATTCATGATGAAAGACATCATAGCTTCAAATCTATGATTGAAGTACCTACATATATTGACTGGATCCAAAGAGCACAGTTCTCCGGGTGTCTTGAATTCGATGTTTTCGATGTTTCCATTTGCCTCTCGTAGAAATTCAAGTAAGTCTTCCCAGCCATACTCGGCACAGCTCAGAGTGAGGAACCATGTGGGAGTTCCTAAGTTCCTCAGCATACATTTTAAATCACCATGACGACGGTACCAGTACTCATTAGTACCACGCTGACACGCCATGAGATTAATCAGGTGAGAATCCAAAATACTGTCTTGGACATTGACTTTATCCATAAAGTCACTTGCCGAGATGTTTTGCATGTGTATACCACTTTTCAAGATGTGGTTCACTGCATATGACAGTCCAGACAGATCGCTTTCAAACAGGAGATGAAACAAATAGGGAATGCATTGTCGAAACCTAGCATCTCCTGCATACAATCGCAAAGTCCGGTATTCAGAAGCAGGAATTTGATGAGGTCGCTCATCATATCTTCCTCCCTGACCTGTTGGAAAAAGCTGTGGGAAACACCGAGCTTCCAAACTTTCCTCCCAAACACTAATGGGACTCCCTTTGGCTTGTTTCATTTGAAACAACTCAATAGCATTCCCCATGACTTCCTTGGAATGCAAAGGATGAACACTATAATGTTCATATATTTCTTCACTAGTAGAGGGTTCTACTTTCTCAATTTGACCAGCACACAAATCGCTATCCTCTTCCTCACTTACTTCCTCTTCTGCAACATATACATTCTTATAGTATTTATTATTTTTTTTCAAATACAATGTTGCCTTTTTAACTTTCCTAACATCCACTAAATCTTGCCATATTTTCTTATTCTTTGTCGGAACCCCATTAACTAAGATAACCAGAGGTTCCTCTTCCACTTTTTCTACTCCAATTGTGTTAATGTTTTTCTTCAAATCTAGAGGCAAATAAACAACTCTTCCCTTTAATCCTCTCTGTAAATCTGATGGAGGCAATTTCTCTGTCTTTGGCTCCATTCTTACAATAGCCTGAAAGGGATGGATACTTTGAATCAAAATAGATTCATAAGTATTTAAATCCTTCAATTCAGAAGGAATCTCAACCAATTCCAGATTATTATGAACTGCTCTAGCAGGCATCTGGTTTTGATTTAATTTGTTACAACAATAAGTACACACACGTTGATCCAATCCCAAATCAAAACAATTTTCTACCATCAAGTATGTTGTGAAATCCTTCCATTCACTATTATTTTCCCTTTCACTTTTTGCATATAAATCCACTAACTTAGTCTGATTCTTATAATAAGTGCGTCGACAACACACACAAGTGAAATTTGGCCTCTCACTTGATTTCACCTGAAACGTCGCAATTTCCCTCTGGAAATTATCTGTACTGGAAACCTGTACACTATCTTCCACATTACTCGCTTCTTCTTGGTCAATTTCAACATTCTCCTCTTTACTTCCAAAGTAACAAAACTCAATTTCTTCACATATATTCTTCACATCTATTTCAGAACCATGCAAAAGAGCAGCGCATAATTGTTTAAGCATAATTGCTGGACTCTTAGCATAATACAACATTCTAACTAATTTCCTCACTTTATTATGATGCACTGCTAGCATCCTGAAATGATGAAAAACACTCTGGCATACTCTCCTGGAAAGACAAGCCAGTGAATGACCATGCAAACCTGTCACTTCTCTCACTCTGCAAGGATCTAATTCTTGCAACAACTTCATTTTCTGCTTCAAACTTTTCTTATTAAATGACCGTACAAAATCACAAAGCAAATTGATGGAATCCTGTCGCACACTGCAAATACTACTACACTTCCAGGTATACACAGGACCCTTAGGACGTCTTCCTAAAACCTCATTACCTAACACCTCTTCTGCCTCTGTTGTCACAAGTTTTTCTTTTTCAACTGGACAACCATCTTTCACTTCATAAGCTCGACCATTGGTGTCAACTGCATGCACCAAATCATTATCCTGGAAATAACTCTCCTCATTAAAAAATGCCTCACAGCTTGAACTATGCATCCATTCTCCAGAAAAAACTTCACAAAAATTACTACGATTAACTATTCTCTTCCATCTACTATTTCTTTTGAAATCATAAATTGCCTTGTTTAGCTTCCTAATTCTATTGATTATCAAAATAAATAACTTACGTTTAATTTCAAATGCCTGATCAATAACTTTCTCAACTATTTTTTTTCTCTTATAAAAAACCACTTTCTGTTGACCTTTCTTAATATTTTTTAACAATTTGCCAATTATCCTGTTGCGGAACATTCGTTTACGAATGTCCCTAAACTGTTGTTTCCTTCTACTATCATGCACAGAGTTATCTCTTGCTCTAGCAGTAACATTTTTCATTGGCCTTTCCTTTCCGTTTGAATTGCTTCTCTTTTTCTGGACTGAAACATTTTCTGTAGTAATATTTTTTTTACTACAGATATTTCTTATGAATGTTTTTGTACTCTTACCCGGTGCTTTCTTGGTGACTTGACAAATCTTTTTGTTAGAGGACTGCTGCTTTTTTTCATTGACCTGCTGTCTTTGACGTTTTGCAGCCTTTCTCAGTCTTTCTTTGGTTGGCATGCTGAAATCTTGAAATGATCTGCAGTTGAATCTGTGGTAAAATATATTAAAAAATGTTATTAACCACTATTACCCAACAGTAAATCAATAACAGTAATCAAAAACTTAAAACACTACTTGACATTTTTACATAGAAGATTTTTTAGTGCTTGGCAAATTTAGAATACAGAAATAGCAGAAAAGAAATGGAATTTATATTCATTTTACCTGTGCTGTTTTATATGTGAATCTGATCTAATTTTATGAGCATATTTTAATATTTTATTGAAGACACTACACATAACCTGTTTTTGAACGTGTCTTTATTTTTAAATGAAACGGTTTACATTTTTACTTTTCATTTATTATAAATTTTTAAAATAAATGTTTATAGTTCCATAGGCTCAAGCACGTCAGCTTCCCATCCTATGTCATACAATTCTGACAAATCTGCATCCTCATCACGTTCTTCTTCATCCTCAGGATTTAAATCATCCAAGGGATCAACATCCACTGATGTTTCAATTACGAGTTCAATGATGAGGTCGAAATCAACTGATTGCTGATTGTCGCTCATGTTGATGTTGTCTTTATCTTTAAAGAAAGATAACAACAATGAGATGTTGCAGAGTAAGAGACAAATCTCAGAGATTATAATAGTAAAATTGTTTAACAAGAGTAACATTTTGCACCTATTATTTAGCCATGTCCACCGATGCTGAGGAGGTGAAGCCTATGTCCAATTTTTCAGTGAACAGGACTCATCTCTTCTTAACCTTGGATAAGCCTCACCGACTCTGTGTCCCCTGCACATACTTAAATGTAAAGGGGCAGATTTATGTTAACTGGCACATCCCCAGGGATGCACCAGTTAACGTGCACCGCTGCTCTGCCACCCATGGTGTGCCGCATTTACAATCAGATAGGACAAAGCTGCGTCAAAACCCTGCGCCTGCTTGAAGCAGGCATAGGTCTTGACGCAGCATTGTGGAGATGGAGCACCCCTGAGCCTTGCTGGAGCTGCATCGCACTTTCAATGCAACTCCAGCAATGCGCCACCTTTACGGCACAGATGCGTCACGCATCTGTGCCTTTTTTGCCCCATGGTGCGCCGCATTGTAAATGCAGCACACCATGGGTGGCGGAACAGCGGCACAGGATGACTGGCACATCCCTGGTGATGCGCCAGTCATCATAAATCTATCCCTAAGCTTCTTATCTTGTTAGAGATGAACTGCCATATGTATCATCAAACTATTTTGCATTTCCTAAATAGCGAATTTTAAGGAATAAATAGCGATTCTTTACCATTCCTAATTTGCGATGAGCAAATTGCTAATTGCAAATTACCCATTCATTTCCATGGGCCAGGAGGCCCATGGGAATGAAGGTGCAATTTGCGATTAGCAATTAGCTCATCGCAAATTAGGAATTTTTCCAAGGGTGCAGGGGTGTCTCAAGAACACCCTGCTGCACCCCTGAAAAAGAAATAAATTTTGGGGCATATGGCGCACATACATGCCCTAAGGGCATGTATGGGCGTCATATGGCACCTTTTGTTTTTTGGAAAAAAAGCTTTTTGAAAAGAATTCGCAAATTACCACCAACTAGAAGTTGGTGGTAATTTGCAAATCCTTAATGGCATTTTTTGATACATATGGCCCCAAGTGAGGCCTGTCTTGCAACATGGTGCATCTTTTGCATCACTGCTGCATCGGTTTCATGTGGCACGTTTTTTTTACACCATGACACATCTGCCTAAATGCATCAATTTGTAATTTTGTCGCCTCATAGCAAATCTTTTGCACCGCCGCTGCATCACAAAAGTGACGCACAGTGGCGCAAAAGAGGCATACACCTATCATAAATCTGTCCCTAGCATTTTAAATGATTAATTCAGGATGACGATAAGGTGTGGCCTATCCAGAGGTTTGTTTAAGGTGAGGCCTACTCAGGATTGCAGATCAAAGTTACGCTTGATGAAGAATACAGAGGAGATAATACATGTAAAGGCCTACCAATTAAGTAAGTGATGTCCACTTCATTGCGCCAGTCATCATAAATGTATCCCTAAACTTCTTATCTTGTTAGAGATGAACCGCCATATGTATCATCAAACTATTTTGCATTTCCTAAATAGCGAATTTTAAGGAATAAATAGCGATTCTTTACCATTCCTAATTTGCGATGAGCAAATTGCTAATTGCAAATTACCCATTCATTTCCATGGGCCAGGAGGCCCATAGGAATGAAGGTGCAATTTGCGATTAGCAATTAGCTCATCGCAAATTAGGAATTTTTCCAAGGGTGCAGGGGTGTCTCAAGAACACCCTGCTGCACCCCTGAAAAAGAAATTTTGGGGCATATGGCGCACATACATGCCCTAAGGGCATGTATGGGCGTCATATGGCACCTTTTGTTTTTTGGAAAAAAAGCTTTTTGAAAAGAATTCGCAAATTACCACCAACTAGAAGTTGGTGGTAATTTGCAAATCCTTAATGGCATTTTTTGCATATTTTTTGTTTGATACATTGCATTTAAGAAATCGCAAAATTTGCAAATCCTTCAGTGCAATCGCAAAATAAGGAATAGCAAATTTTGCTATTCCTTATTTTGCATCAAACTTGTTTGATACATACCATTTGTCTAATTAGCATTCGCAAAGGCCGAAATTCACAGAATTTCGGCCTTTGCGAATGCTAATTAGCTTGATACATATGGCCCCAAGTGAGGCCTGTCTTGCAACGTGGTGCATCTTTTGCATCACTGCTGCATCGGTTTCATGTGGCACGGTGTTTTTTACACCATGACACATCTGCCTAAATGCATCAATTTGTAATTTTGTCGCCTCATAGCAAATCTTTTGCACCGCCGCTGCATCACAAAAGTGACGCACAGTGGCGCAAAAGAGGCATACACCTATCATAAATCTGTCCCTGGCATTTTAAATGATTAATTCAGGATGACGATAAGGTGTGGCCTATCCAGAGGTTTGTTTAAGGTGAGGCCTACTCAGGATTGCAGATCAAAGTTACGCTTGATGAAGAATACAGAGGAGATAATACATGTAAAGGCCTACCAATGAAGTAAGTGATGTCCACTTCATTGCGCCAGTCATCATAAATGTATCCCTAAGCTTCTTATCTTGTTAGAGATGAACCGCCATATGTATCATCAAACTATTTTGCATTTCCTAAATAGCGAATTTTAAGGAATACATAGCGATTCTTTACCATTCGTAATTTGCGATGAGCAAATTGCTAATTGCAAATTACCCATTCATTTCCATGGGCCAGGAGGCCCATAGGAATGAAGGTGCAATTTGCGATTAGCAATTAGCTCATCGCAAATTAGGAATTTTTCCAAGGGTGCAGGGGTGTCTCAAGAACACCCTGCTGCACCCCTGAAAAAGAAATTTGGGGGCATATGGCGCACATACATGCCCTAAGGGCATGTATGGGCGTCATATGGCACCTTTTGTTTTTTGGAAAAAAAGCTTTTTGAAAAGAATTCGCAAATTACCACCAACTAGAAGTTGGTGGTAATTTGCAAATCCTTAATGGCATTTTTTGCATATTTTTTGTTTGATACATTGCATTTAAGAAATCGCAAAATTTGCAAATCCTTCAGTGCAATCGCAAAATAAGGAATAGCAAATTTTGCTATTCCTTATTTTGCATCAAACTTGTTTGATACATACCATTTGTCTAATTAGCATTCGCAAAGGCCGAAATTCACAGAATTTCGGCCTTTGCGAATGCTAATTAGCTTGATACATATGGCCCCAAGTGAGGCCTGTCTTGCAACGTGGTGCATCTTTTGCATCACTGCTGCATCGGTTTCATGTGGCACAGTGTTTTTTACACCATGACACATCTGCCTAAATGCATCAATTTGTAATTTTGTCGCCTCATAGCAAATCTTTTGCACCGCCGCTGCATCACAAAAGTGACGCACAGTGGCGCAAAAGAGGCATACACCTATCATAAATCTGTCCCTGGCATTTTAAATGATTAATTCAGGATGACGATAAGGTGTGGCCTATCCAGAGGTTTGTTTAAGGTGAGGCCTACTCAGGATTGCAGATCAAAGTTACGCTTGATGAAGAATACAGAGGAGATAATACATGTAAAGGCCTACCAATGAAGTAAGTGATGTCCACTTCATTGCGCCAGTCATCATAAATGTATCCCTAAGCTTCTTATCTTGTTAGAGATGAACCGCCATATGTATCATCAAACTATTTTGCATTTCCTAAATAGCGAATTTTAAGGAATACATAGCGATTCTTTACCATTCGTAATTTGCGATGAGCAAATTGCTAATTGCAAATTACCCATTCATTTCCATGGGCCAGGAGGCCCATAGGAATGAAGGTGCAATTTGCGATTAGCAATTAGCTCATCGCAAATTAAGAATTTTTCCAAAGGTGCAGGGGTGTCTCAGGAACACCCTGCTGCACCCCTGAAAAAGAAATTTGGGGGCATATGGCGCACATAAATTTTAAAAACATTCCTTTACCTCAAAAACGATTTTCAAGTCATAATTTGAAAACACTGCCCACAGGGAAATGACTTAAAATGTCCTTAAGACACATGAAAGTGTTTTTTTAAAGCCTTTGCAACTTTTTTGGGTCACTTTTAACATGGCTATGTAACTCAAACAGTCAAAATCTAAATTTACCATGCACAGGTGGGAGCATATTTACAAGGAATTTGCTCCACGGGGAAAGGTCTTTTAATTTAATATGGGAAAAATAACATCAGAGACACTGAAATGCCTTATAAAGAAGCATACACCATTATGTCCTTGTCATAAATTTTAAAACCATTCCTTTTCCCCAAAAACGATTTTCAAATCATAATTTGAAAACACTCCACATGGGGAAATGACTTAAAATGTCCTTAAGACACATGAAAGCGTTTTTGATTGCCTTTGCAGCATGTTTGGGTCACTTTATACATGGCTATGTAACGCAAACATTCAAAATCTAAATTTGCCATGCACAGGTGGGAGCATATTTACAAGCAATTTGCTCCACAGGGAAAGGTCTTACATTAAAATGGGAAAAATAACATCAGAGACACTCAATTGCCTTATAAAGAAGCATACACCATTAAGTCCTTGTCATAAATTTTAAAACCATTCCTTTTCCCCAAAAACGATTTTCAAATCATAATTTGAAAACACTCCACATGGGGAAATGACTTAAAATGTCCTTAAGACACATGAAAGCGTTTTTTGATTGCCTTTGCAGCATGTTTGGGTCACTTTTAACATGGCTATGTAACGCAAACATTCAAAATCTAAA
The DNA here is from genome assembly GCF_964261635.1 of Lissotriton helveticus. Taxonomy (NCBI): domain Eukaryota; kingdom Metazoa; phylum Chordata; class Amphibia; order Caudata; family Salamandridae; genus Lissotriton; species Lissotriton helveticus. The sequence goes on from NC_136063.1 coordinate 1,952,971,030, forward strand.
TTTGCCATGCACAGGTGGGAGCATATTTACAAGCAATTTGCTCCACAGGGAAAGGTCTTACATTAAAATGGGAAAAATAACATCAGAGACACTCAATTGCCTTATAAAGAAGCATACACCATTATGTCCTTGTCATAAATTTTAAAACCATTCCTTTTCCCCAAAAACGATTTTCAAATCATAATTTGAAAACACTCCACATGGGGAAATGACTTAAAATGTCCTTAAGACACATGAAAGCGTTTTTTGATTGCCTTTGCAGCATGTTTGGGTCACTTTTAACATGGCTATGTAACGCAAACATTCAAAATCTAAATTTGCCATGCACAGGTGGGAGCATATTTACAAGCAATTTGTTCCACAGGGAAAGGTCTTACATTAAAATGGGAAAAATAACATCAGAGACACTCAATTGCCTTATAAAGAAGCATACACCATTATGTCCTTGTCATAAATTTTAAAACCATTCCTTTTCCTCAAAAACGATTTTCAAGTCATAATTTGAAAACACTCCACAGCTCCTATGCACATGAAAACCCTGTCAGTACTAATACTTCACATTTTCTCCAATTACAATTTCTCAAAGAAACAAAATCTATTTGTAAAACACTTGAGACAAAGCAACATTTGAAAAACACAACTTTCTTCATAATTTTCTCCTTAAAGCACACTATTCTCTATCTAAATTAAAGAAATCTTTTCTCACCTTAGCAAATACTTTGAGTTTCAAAACAGTCTCAGAAACACACCAATTTGTCTTCAGCAGAGCAAAAGGTATGCACTCCAGAGTCTGCAGCTATCAAAAGCACAGAAATGCTGTAATTCTTCACACATATCTCTCATGTCACCCAATCAAAACTCTTCCCTCACTTTTTTTCAAATCAAAACCCTTCCCCCCTCTGCCCTCTCTGCTTTTTTTGCATAGCAACCACCTCTTGGAAGACCTCTGGTGTTTGCAAGTTCACACAACAATGTTGCAATTGAACTCTGAACTCTCAGTGCACCTGCATATCCAGTGCATTCTTTCATTTAATGATTTTTTCTTGACCACTCAAAATACATCTTTCAAAGAACTCATCCATGCACCCTAACTTTCTGTTTTCAGCAATCAAAATCCACCAATCACTGTTACTGCTTCATTAACACAGAAACTCCACAGTTTTTTTCATTTTAAACTCTTATTTTTTCAACTGCCATTTCATTGCCACACTTCATCTGACTGCAGGAGAACCTTCTCTCACCATGTTTTCTGTCTGGATTGTTGGACATAGTTACATCTATTGGGCTCAGAGGTATGCTGAGAACAGAAATTTACCTAACCTCAATTTACAAAATGTGGAAATTAAGTGGTTTGGCCACAGAGGATTAAAATGTCACCAATTGATACCATTGGTGAAAACCTTTATGCATTTGCCAAAACCTGACCTGTTAATTGTGCACTGTGGAGGTAATGATTTGGGCACTTTGACTGGGGTAGGTCTGGAAATGCTTTTAAAGGACACCTTTGAGCAATTAATGGCACTTTTTCCTCAGACTGCCTTGGTATATTCAAATATATGCCAAAGACAGAAATGGAGGTGGTCAAACCAATTTTGTCCACAAATTGAGAAGTCGAGGAAGCATGTAAACAAATCTGTTTCAGCTTACATGAGAGACCATGGAATGGGCTCCGTGTACAACAATAACTTGCGTTACTACATGCAAGATATCTACAGAGGAGATGGAGTTCACTTCTCAGATGAGGGCAACAGAATTTTCATTCTGAATTTAAGACTGTGCATTGGTACCTACTTATAAGTACCTAAATGTACCATAAACCCAAAAGCTCTTCTCAGAGCTACCCTACATCTGATCACTCACAATTATTATTTTTCTCTAACTTTTTTCACAAATTTTCAACAAAGTACGCTCCCCGGGGCGCTATCCGGTACGCGAACCGGAAGCTAACCTCGCGAAATTTTTAAAAAAAAATGTTTTTTTTCGCACATATAAGCCTCCTCAGCCACCCTCAGAAAACCTAGGGGGTCAAGATAAGTCTACCGTGCCCCCTTCTACCCATTCTGAACATTATTTGCCCTCCATCTTGTATCTTAAGTCGACCGAAACACAAAATGGTGGACTCCCGTAACGCTTAAGGTTCGCGTACCGGGGCGCTCACCAGTTCGCGTACCGGGGCGCTCCCCGGGAAGCGCTCCATCAAAAAAGGTGGGAAAGTAATTTACAGAAAAACGACTGGAGACACTCTCACAAAATATAGATTAGCTCATACTACATACCAATCCCTATCATTTTCACAAATTTGATTGAAATTCCATTTAGCCATTTAGCCTGTAGACCTCTCTAAATACCGTGAGGTAAATTACTTCTCAAAACACATCTGAAGTGTTGGAATTGACATCCAATGAAAATGTTACTTTCATTATCAACTTTTATTACCTGACATTTGATTGGTTATATACCTGAATATATATAAAGGAAGAGAAGGAAACACAGCCATTTTGACTACTACTTCTTGTTGTACATTTCAATTGGATTTTCACTAATCACTTCAACTTCTTTGTAAAGGTAAGTTGTTATTTTTAAAACTGAAGTAAATTGTGCACCAAAGGCTAATATGGTAAACTTTTTCTGATAGTTATATACTATCCCTCTGTAGTAGTTATAGATTTAGATAGACTTCTCTGTTATAGTTATGGATGGAGTTAGGTTTCTCTTGTATAATTATGAAATTACTTACGTTAAATCACACACACTTTTTTATATTCCTACTTCCACTCTGATACTATACACTGCCCAAAGATAAATTCACTGATAAAAACTGCCTATCTAAAATTAATCCCAACAGTGCCCTATCTCTACTAATATATATTTTTTTTTATCCAAATTTCAGGCAACATGGAAGGCGAACAGAAAGTTTCATTTCAAATTGTCCTGCAAGAGAGCAGCCAAGAATTAATTGATCCAAATGATATAGAATTTATGGATGAAACTTAGGACCAAGAACTACTGCAATGTGTGCAAGCAGTAGATGACCTCCTTCAAAATGAGGACATTTTACACCCTCAGAGATTACAAACTATGTTCATGGAAAATGACGACATTTCAGACAGTGAAATGTTAGAAATGTTATTAAATTTTGAAACACAATCACAATAATAAATAATTGCTTAAAAAATAAAGAAATTAAAAAATAATCAACAAAACCAACAATCAATTAACATACAGTATTCGAAAAGTCTATCATTCTTTTTTCCTTATAGTACGCTCCCCAGTACGCTTCCCGGTTCGCGAACCGGGCGCTCCCCACGCAAAAAAAAAATTTTTTTTTTTTTTGCCCTGCGGGGCCCTTTTAAAGCCTCCACATCAAACCTAGGGGGTCAGGGAGGATCTACTATGCCCCCTTATGGTCATTTCCCCCTTTCTTTTGGCCTCCTCTTATCTCTCGATCCTACCGAGAGACAAGATGGCGGCCGCTCCGGACTGTTTAGAATGTTGACAGACACCGGAGAGCCAATCAGCTTCGCGTCGCGAAGTTCCGTTACGCGTAAAGTACGCGAACCGGAGCGCTGCCCAGAGCGCGCTTACAGATATATATCTTTTTTTAAACGTTAATTTCTCAAAATCCACTGGAGCACATATATTGAGACCTAGCAAAGGCACATCGGGCTAACAGTCCCTACAATTTTGCCAAGTTTCGTGCAAATCCATTCAGCCATTCGGGCTAAAAGTGAGGCCAACCGCCCTATGGAAATTAACATTGGAAAAACACGTTTTGGGACCCCCCTTTTTTCTCAGCCCCCCCTTGACGAACCCCCCCCAAATTTTCAGGGGCTGCTCAGAAACAAAATGTTCAATTTTCCTGAAAACTTCAGCCAATTCCGTCCACAAACGCCAAAGTTATTAGACATAGAATTTTCAAAAATCCCATAGGGAAAAAATCCTAACTATATATACCTACTGGCGACCGCCAGTAGGTAATATAAAACATATTTAAACTGTACAAAAACACAGTCACATGGATGATGACATCAGTGATGTCATCAGTGATTTCATTTGAGATGTCATCAGTGATGTCCGTGACCATGTAATGAATGATGTAATATGTGACGTCATCATCAGTGCATTACGGGGGGTGCGAGTAATAGTTAGCTCAACTAACTATAACAGCCGAATTTCTCTGGTTTTGTAGGAGTGAAATGTCCAACTAACTATAACGTCCCTGAAACCTGTGATTTTTTTTTTGTGAATTTGGAAGGTTTTTTTTAAATGATAATTCATAACTATAACATCCCTGAAACCTATGGTTTATTCAGTGAATTTCATAGGTTTTTTAAGTTCTAAATACTAACTATAATGTCCCTGAAACCTATGGTTTTATCAGTGAATTTCAAAGGTTTTTTAAATGCTAATTTCTCACTATAAAGTCCCTAAAACCTATATTTTTTTTCAGTGAATTTGGAAAGTTTTTTTAAATGCTAATTGATCACTATAACTTCCCTGAAACCTATGGTTGATACAGTGATTTTCATAGGTTTTTTAAATGCTAATTACTAACTATAATGTCCCTGAAACCTATGGTTTTGTCAGTGAGTTTCAAAGGTTTTTAAATGCAAATTCCTAACTATAATGTCGCTAAAACGTCTGTGTTTTTAGAGAATTCCAAAGGTTTTGTAAATGCTAAATTCTCACAATACCGACATAGGTAGGACATGTGCAGAAAGAGGGAGAAAGATGCAGAAGCAAGCAAGAGAACTGCAGAAAGAGGCAAGAGAATTGCTGAAAGAAGCAACAGAGGTGTAGAAAGAAGCAAGAGAAGTACAGAAAGAGACATGCAAGATGCCGAAAGCGGCAAGAGAGGTGTAGGACATGGCAAGAGAACTGCAGAAAGAGGCAAGAGGCATGCAAAAAAGGGAAGAATGGTGCATAAAGAAGCAAGAGAAAGAACTATTAGAAGTACAGAAAGAAGCAAGAGAGGTGCAGAAAGAGGGAAGACGAGTGCAGAAAGAGACAACAGGGGTGCAAAAAGAAACAAGAGATGTGCAGAAAGAGGCAAACGAAGTACACTAAGAAGCAACAGAGGTGCAAAAAGTAGCAAGAGAAGTGATAAAACAGACAAGAGAGTTGCAGAAAAAACAAGAACGGTGCAGAAAAAAGGAAGAGAAGTGCATAAAGAGGCAGGTGAGATGCGGAAAGAGGCAAGACAGGTGCAGAAATAGGCACATGAGGTGTAGAAAGAGGCCAGTGAGGTATGGATTATGGCAAGAGAGTTGCAGAAAGAGAAAAGAGAGGTGCAGAAAGAGGCAAGTGAGGTGCAGAAAGAGGCAAGAGAGGTACAGAAAGAAGGAAGAGAAGTGCAGAAAGAGGAAAGAGATGTGCAAGAAGAGGGGGCAGGGGTACAGTAAGAGGCAAGAGGGGTGCAGAAAGAAGTAACACAAGTGCAGAAACAGGCAGGAGAGGTGAAGAAAAAGGCAACAGTGGTGCAGAGAGAGGCAAGAAAGTTACAGAAAAACAGAAGAGGGGTGAAGACAGATGCAAGATGAGTGCAGAAAAAGGAAGAAAGGTGCACAAAGAAGCAAATGAATTGCAGAAAGAGGCAAGAGAGGCGCAGAAATAAGCAAGAGTGGTTTGCGCTCCATTAGGACCAATTTAACACCCACATATAGCAATAAGTAACAGGTGACCATTCCAGGTTTGCAAAGGACCTTCCACCACGCGATAACACTTTTTGCTGCATTTTTGGTAACGTTTGAGCTGTTTAAGCTAGAAACAAGTTTTTCTCTTCAAATTAGCAGATTATACAGCAGATGATGGATTATGTGGCAAATGCGGATTATGTATAATTGTACGAAAGTCGGTGCAGCCAAACAGTCGCATAATTCCAGTGGCCCTGCTCATATCTCTGACTAGGTCTAGAAGTGATCCTCAGTGGTTCCTTCTTTTTTTGTCTCATTGAGTTAATAGTTTAGATTCAATGGAAATGAGGAAGACTAAACCTGAGGCTCCCACTCCACAATACAGCCTATCATACTACACAATTACTCTCCATAACACATAATCCCACTCTACATAATTCCTATACAGTAAATACCACATACTTTCTATCCACATAATTTCACTGCACAATAAAACACTTTTAGATTTACAACCCTAATAGCTCTAACTCTTGCAAATGCTCGACCTATTACATTACAAATGCTTCTTTAACTGGTAGTCACGTTTGCAGAGTGGTGGAGAAAAGGGGCTGGTCTTCAACCAGTGCTCAGGAATTCCGCTGCATAGGACTTACAGGAGGCACCAGAAGGGCTACTTGGCAGCCAAAGTCACACAGGAGTAAAGTGGACTTCATCCCCCAACCAGTACTGTGCCAGGAGGCACATTTGAAGAAAGGTGAGCATGGCCTCCGAGGATCTCTTAGCAATCCCACCGTGTGGCTTTTACTGAAGGTATCAGGAAGGGGATAGTTAGCCTCTAAGGTCAACCTTTGGGGCCAACTACCCTCCTATTACCTCCAGTAAGTCCCACACAGCAGGATTGCTAAGTTCGCATAGCAGGCCACACCTCCTTTCCCCACCCCTCTGCAAACACACTTCCTTGTGTGCTCTTGGATTTTGATTAAAGTCCCCTTCGTGGCTGGGGGTCCTTAGAGGCCAACTACCCTACCTGATACCTTCATTATGTCCCAGATAGTGGGATAGCTGACAGGTGGACACAGGCCACTCCCCCTTCTTCCACCACTCTGCAAACATGCCTCCTGATACGTTCTGGGTAGGGTAATTAAGTCCCCTTGAATCCTGAGGGTACCTGGAGGCCAAGTAGCCCACCAGGTACCTCCAGTTAGCCCCATATAGTTTGATTGCTGAGAGTGGTCTGAGGCCATGCCCCCGTTTTACACCACTCTACAAACACGCCTCTTGGCGAACTGCTGCTCAGGGGATGAAGTCTACTTGAGTCATAAGGTCCTTAGGACACAAGATGATCTCATCACCCCAAAAAGCAGTGCGCCAAGAGGAACGTTTGCAGAATGGTGTAAAAAAGGGCATGGCCTCAGACATGCAGCTCCCCTTGCTTAAAAGCAATTCTGCTTTCCTTTTTGGAAGCGAGAGTAGGTTTCCTGTTCTTGCTTCCTACAAGCAAAGCAGTGTCTGCCATGACAGTGCAGGAGCCGTGCTCCCTCCCTGCCATAGCAAATGGCAATGTCCTGGGGGTGGGCACCCCGGGACATTGCAGGAGCCGGCCCAGGTGGTAGCCGTCCCCAGGCCCATCTACAGCTCAATTAAAGCCTAGGGAGGTGGTGGTCCCTGGGATCCAGGGCTCCGCTACGGACCCCCGTATTTAAATAATTAGTGCCCCGGGCAGGTGGTCGTCCCTGGGGCAGTGTGGGGACGGGCAGGAGCCCCCCACACTCTTTAATGTAATTAGAGCCCCGGGAAGGTGGCAGTCCCTGCGGCTTGGGGGGCCCACGAGACCCCCTGCCATAAAATAACTATGCCCCAGGGAGGTGGTGGTCCCAGGGCAGCGTGGGGGGCAGGAGCCCCCCACGTATTTATTACAAAAAAGCCCTGGGGAGGTGGCGATCTCCGGAACTGGTGGAGCCGCGTGCTCCCGCATATAATTATCTAAGCCCCTTAGAGTGGCGGTACCTGGGGCTGCAGGGGCCCCTATGGCCCACCTGGGGGTTTATAGAAAGCAAAACAAAGGAGCCTGCGCTTAATTTTGTTTCCCGATTCACACACCCAGCGCGAATTTGGCCATTTAAAAAAAAAATGGTTTTTTGGCGCTGGGGTCCTTTTGGGACCCCCTGAGCAGTACTAGGGGGCAGGGTGTTTCTACCCAGCCCCCTTTTCTTGTTTTTCATGTTTTCTTGTGACTCGATTACAGAGTCACAAGATGGCTGTCAACACTTCCTGTTTTGGAGTGATGGCAACCAATCAGAATGAAGCTCGTGCTCGGGAGGAGTCGTGAATCCTTCTTGGTGCCCAGATTTTGATATTTTTATTTATTTTATTTCTCAGCAACTACTGAACTTACTTTGGTGTAATTCCATTCAGCAGTTCGGGCTGCATCTGAGTCTAAATTTCCTATCGAAATTAACATGGGGAAAATGTTTTGGGACCCCCTTTTTTCTCAGCCCTCGCTTGACGAATCACATCGAATCTTTCAAGACAGGAGCTGACCTGAGTGAACCATTAGGTTTGCAAATTTTGCAAAGATTTATCAAACGCCGCCAAAGATATTGGCAAAAGAAAAAACACTTTTTGAATAGAAACAACTATAACTACCTCGTGTCGACTGCCAGTAGGTAATAAATATATAGTTACTTGAGTTAATTGTAACTGGTTAATTGATAACTTTACTTCAACCTTAGCTGTTTTTGTGAATTCCTTATGCTTTTTTAATGTAAAGTAAGACATTATTTCCATACCTAACTGTAACATCCCTTTAACCTTTGTGTCTTTTTTCAGTGAATTTCTGGGGGGGTTACCATAAAGTAAGATTTTTTTTACCATATCCAACTCTGTCAACCCCAGCTGCACACAGCCTTTTGGCAGGTGGCAAATCTCTTGCCATGTCGAGTTGGCCACAGGATCTGGCCTGCCCCCAGGAATACCCACATTTTTAAACATTGTTTTTCAATCATGCTGAGCCCTCACAAGAGTAATTGTGTCACAAAGGTGCCCTCAAATGCCTGCATTCAAAAACAAAAAACCTCTGAAATTCGCCAGTTTGGGTTTACTGAGTTAAGTATAACCTGCCCTACCGCCATGCATTACTTATGCCCTTACATGTTGCAAACCTCAAATATATTAGATGACATCTCAAATGATATCTGTTGAAACTGGCATATTCAAGTTGGCTGGGCCCTAGCTAGGCAAAATCTTCCACCTCCGTCAGGGATGGGTGATTACACTCACTGTATAACCTGCTCTCACCCTTGGGTAGCTTGGCACTGAGCAGTCAGGGTTATCACAGAGGCAAAGTGTAATGCATTGGCACAGCACTCTTAGACAAAAAATACACTGAGCATCAAAAAAAGAGACCTCAGATGGGATGCATGTGAAAAACGTTTGTAGTCAACACACACATTAAGAAACACAACATGAACATCATGTACTTCTGGGAACTAGTCACATTCAGAAATATCAATAGCAGTACTAGACCCAACCATGTTAAAATGAAATCAGTAATACGCACACTTGGCAAAGATCCTATTTTACCACCCCCACCCCAGCACTCGTTTGCCCTAGCAATTATTACAATTCAATAACACACAGTTGTAGGTTGCATCCCAGATCACAATGATTTCAGAAATGTGTACATACAAATAAATAAAATACTTTTATGCAACACAGTGGGCCAAGACCTCATGGGTACAAACCAATGTCAAACTGAGTATTCTTTTACCAAGGAATCAACTTGTAAAGCAACGCTGCCGTGCAGTGTAATTTCACGACAGGAAGTCAATCTCACAAACATTACACTGAATATTGGGGATTTATGTTATATAGAATAATGATTATTTCAAATCATTCAGTTGTTTATGAAATCCCTGTCATCTGCATTGTTGTATATTTCATTTATTTGTTTTGTGTTAAAGGAGAGCTTGTTTTTCTTTCCATGATTTGTTAACAATTCATTTCCTGTATCTATTCAATTGTGATTTGAAGACATCGGTCCAGTTTATTTAATAACCGGTCCTTTAGTAAAATGCTTTGAATCAAAACCAACCACATTCATTACAGTTGTTTGTACTTCGATTGAGGCCCACTGTGGTGTTTGCCAAGGGCCCAACCCCCCAGTATTCCACTTTATAGAAATGGCATTTCTAAGCTATTAATGACAGATCCCTCTTTACCACAGAAGAGGATTTGTTATTGTGAATATGATGATAGGAAACATAATGAGGCTGCTCCACTATAAACCACTATTGCAGCTTGAAGTAATATCATGCATTCTCCAATGTTAACCTATGGGAAGAGCAAATCTCATAGGTAGTGAAAACACACATGGGTATTCTTCACTACCTGGCCAGGGTGCACACATGAGCACCTGTCCTGCCTTTCACCTACCACTTGCTTCACCCCTTAAGACTTCCCCCAGGGGTGCTCTAGTGGTTGTGAAAGATCCCCTCAGGATTGGCCAGTGATTTAGAAAGGCCAACCTGAGCATAAGCGCAATTGTTCACACACAAGCCTGCAATGGCAGGCTTGACACATGTTCAAACACTTCATATGTGCAAGCGTGCACCCACAGGCCTGCAATGGCAGGCTTGAGAAATATTTTAAAACAACAGGTAAGCATCACTTCCTAACATGCGTAGGAAGGGTGCACACACTTACACACTGCATTTACAGTAGGAAAGTGCCCAGAGTACTAAGGCCACAAAAAGAAAATCAGCAAAACCCATGAGAATAAATTAAAAATATTAGGGATACACACCTGCGCACACTTCAGGTCTAATAACATCATGATGACATCATTGGGTTATTGAGTGTGTTATGTTATGTTATGTTATGCACATTTGTATAGCGCACAGCTGCCCCAGCTAAGGGGCGTCCTGGCGCATGGCAGGCAATGTGCAACAATTAGCAGAAACACAACACAGATAAAAGGGAATTTATTTAAAAAGGAAAGTTTTCAATGCTTTGCGAAAGGCCAAAAGGTCATCCAATAGCCGCAAGTCCGCTGGGAGGGAATTCCAAAGTTCAGCCGCCCTGACCCGGAAAGAGCGGCCACCAACCCGACACAGCCTGTATCGGGGGACCACAGCGAGGGCTTGACTTCCAGATCTCAGAGCGCGGGAAGGAACATACCACGACAGGAGATCAGCAAGAATTGGCGGACCTACTCCCCTCAGGATCTTAAACGCCAAACACAACACCTTGAACTGGATGCGTGATTTGATGGGGAGCCAGTGCAAAGATCTCAAGACTCCCGAGACAGAACTCGTTCGGGGCAGGCCAACAATGGCTCTTGCCGCGGCGTTCTGCACGCGTTGGAGGCGGGTGGTCTCAGCCACATTGGTCCCTGCCAAAAGCGAGCTAGCATAGTCCAGGCAAGATAATACCGTGGCCTGGACTATCAGCTGCCTGGTGCCACGGTCAAAGAACTTCAGAATGGGCCTCAGCGACCGCAAGATACCAAAACAGCAGGCCGCGATTTTCTTCGAATGGCCCTCATAACAAAGAGCAGGGTCCATCCAAACACCCAAATTCTTAAGTTCAGTGACCGGGAGAGGGACCGGCCCCAGTTCAACGGGCCACCACTTGTCCCCCCACAGTTCCGCCCTCCTGCCGACGATCATGATCTCGGTTTTCTTCGCGTTGAGCTGGAGACAGTTGTTCTTCATCCAGCTTGCCACCGCCCTAAGTCCGCTCTGAAACCTGGAGGCATCCCGGTCCGCATCCCCGCTGATAGTAACCGCTAGCTGAGTATCGTCAGCATACGAGACCATGGTCATGTCCCATTGCTTGACGATCTCAGCCAGCGGTCTCACGTATAGATTGAACAACATGGGACTCAGCGAGGAGCCTTGCGGGACCCCCTGTCTCAGAGGAAGGAATTGGGACTGGAACGGTGGCAGGGCAACGCTAAAGAAACGATCGTTCAGGAAGGAGCGAAACCACTGGAGGGCAGAGCCACCCAGCCCAATCTCCTCCAGGCGATGCAACAGGATAGGATGGGACACGGTATCGAACGCGGCGCTCAGATCTAATAAAACGAGCGCCGCTGTCTGCCCCGCATCCATCACTGTGCGGAGGTGTTCAGCCATGGAGAGAAGGGCGGTCTCCGTGCTGTGCACCTGTGTGTTGATAGCAGAAATAGCGGAAACACTGGAGGCAAGGGGAATTGTGAACTATAAAATGTATATAGTGCAGTATTTACTACAAATTACAAAGGTGTGGGGTGGAAGAAGACATTTATCTTAAACAGGTAAAGGCTAAGCACACCTGATGTGGGTTGCAGAGGCATGTTTAAAAGGGATGTATGACATTACAACGCATGCTTTTACAGCGCATGCTTTTACATCGCGGTTTTTACAACGCATGCTGTTACAACGCATAGCGCTTTGGGGTGCTGGATAGTGAATAGTTTAATTTACTATTCCAACTCCAGTCCCCGTGGACACTAGGGAAGGTGTTGGATAGTAAATTAAATCTATTCCCTATCCTAGAGCGCCCCCCAGCGCAATGCGCTGTAATGGTTTGCGTTGTAAAAGTTGCGATGTAAAAGCACTGCGTGGTAAAAGTTGCGTTGTAAAGGATGTTTCCCGTTTAAAAGTAGGTTGAGGCTTACAGCTAAAGCCTGTACTACAAAATATGTGACAAAGGCTAGTGCCTTTGCTGTCAATACATTAACCACTAGTAGATCTCAAGGTATATGTCCACATTAATTAGTTGTAATACATTGGCATAGACAGATTCTATTAGCGTTGCATTCTCCTTTGCAGAACTTCACTATAGATTTAGAGGCATTGAAGATTATTGAATAATGTAGAATGTAGGGTTGTTCCGATCACAGGTGGTTTCTCTCATACTGATGTTGGAAGCATGTTGCTAAGGTTGTATGCCATTATGACTGTCTCAGGAATGTGTGTAGTGTATTTTACTAAACTATGGACAGTTGTCCATAGGGCCAAACAGAATGTCTCTTTATAACAGCAGATATATGCCTTTCAATCTCTTGACTTAAAATTGCTGATGATGTGAAGCCTTTAAGAGGGTAATCCTATTAAGGTGAATAGAAAATTGGCCATATGTGTAGCGTGTAGAACTACTTCAAGTCCACATACCCTAAGGGATTGTATTACAATGACTGCATGAAGTCATCATTGATGTAATTTGAAATGTGCAGAGTCATATAATTATGTAAAGCTACAAGCATTGCATGGCTGGGGCACAATTTCTTTGATTAATAAACGTTAGCTTTAACCTTATTTGCTATAGAGAGATAGATAGATAGAGAGATAGATAGTTAGATAGATAGATAGATAGATAGATAGATAGATAGATAGATAGATAGATAGATAGATAGATAGATAGATAGATAGATAGATAGATAGATAGATAGATAGATAGATAGATAGATAGATAGATAGATAGATAGATAGATAGATAGATAGATAGATAGATAGATAGATAGATAGATAGATAGATAGATAGATAGATAGATAGATATGTTACACAGTGGCGATTGCCACTCCGTGTTATAGTTACATCAGAGATTAGAGCATTTTTTATTTCACAAATAACAAGTTTGTAGCTGTTTGGCATTTCCTCACGATACTTACCAAAAAACACAGGTCATCCCCCTCATTTCCTCCTGTAAAGTTTCAGGGTGACCGGTCAAGAGAGGGCTGACAAAATGGGGGTCCCAATTTTCTCCATACAATTTCCCATGGGAACTTGAGAAACATATACAGGAATAATGGCTAAACTCAATAAAACTAAACTTGGCAGAAAGCTAGAGCTTTACTCAGAAAGTCTGCCTCTTGTGATTTGGTGTAAATTTGTTCAGCCGTTTCTGTGAAATTAAGACTAAAAAAATAGAAATATATGCTCAGTTCGACCGACAGGACTCCTGCGGGATTGCAAATTTGAAAATGTCAGCATTCTGATTGGTCGAGACAGCTTTTAGTCCTATCAGATACTTCAGTTCTGTGGGACAGGTCACATGAGACTAAGAGTTCTGATTGGCTGGCCGCAACTTGGAAAGAAATGTTGTGATCACCATTACAGGACACAGGAACTTTATTTCCCCCTATTCTGAAAAAAAAATAAGGCATAAGGGGGAAGGGTAGGGGTACACTGACCCCCTGGACCTTGTGTGGGGTTCCTTGAAGGACCCCTTGAGGATCAAAATAAAATACAAATTAGAGTAATGGTAGTCAAACACAACCCAGTGAGGCAACACATGAGGTCCCACAGAAGTCCCACAGGACTCAGCAAGGCCCTAATCCTGGTATGTTTGGCTCCTTGTGAGGATATGGACAAATCCCTGGTCCCTGGTGAGACCCTCAAAAAACAACACGAGAGAGAGGGCAAGGAGTCACTCATAATCCCCCAAAACTATATTTATTTAACAACAAAATAGTGTATCCAGAGAATCAAAGAAAAGTGGGACAAATCACTACTAATTGTTAAAAGAACCCTCATTCACCAACCTTGTTGCATGCTTCATCATAGGGTTCCACCAGAGATGCCTACTGCATCTCTGGTGTGCTACAACGACTGATTACAGCGGAGCAGGATGTTTAGTATGTGTCTATCAAAAAGTGTGACAAATGCAAAAAAGAGAAGGGTCAAAATTAAAAAGTGCAAAGGTTTTAACCAAAACAATTTTAATGGCGGAAAACCAAGCACTGGGTAAAAACAAGTGAATTGGATGTTCCTAACTGCTTTAAGTTGACCATATCCATCCTACAACATGTTTCAGCTTCTAAACATATTCCTGGAAGCTTTCGTCAGGACCATAAGCACGCTAAGGCTTACCCTAACCTGTGGTGTGTCAAACCGAATTAACTCACGGTTTTGCAGAGGGCCTTCAAGGACTTCCCAAAAGCCATGAATTTCTGAAAGAAAACAACAAGGACAATAATAGTGTATATTTCATACAACATCTATTACACTTATGTATGTGTCTCCATAAATCTTCAAGTTATTGTAGTGATTAATCCAATGTCTGACTACTAAACAATCAAATCTTAAATAATATGGCATAAAGATGTCCATTCACATCTAGTTCGCCATTTATTAACAACCAAATGGAAAAAACGTGGGGTGTCTAAAATTTGTAGCACTCACTATTTGGTAGCAAAACAACTGGTATTTTTTAGCCCCTCAATCCAGCTTTGCTTGTGCTGGGAAATTGGTTAGTTCATTAAACATGACCGGTCAAACCAACAGCATGGGCTGCTAGTTAGTTATGGCAGTACAACATAGTAAACAAACAAATGTAAAACATAAAGAATGCAGGGCTTACATGTGCAAGAAAGTCACATCACTCCTTAGGTACTGCTAGGGGGCGGGACTCTAAATACACATCTAAAAAACACAAAAGGGAAATAATTTCACCAACCTTTAAACATCCGACCCAGTTGTAATTGACAGTCGACACGTAAAACAAAGGGGTAAAAGGACTCACTCAGAAAGAGTCAACCACCGGTGAGAAACCTACTCTATCCCAGCAGACCTGGAGATGTCCGTGGCTGCAGAGATGGCCATAATATAGCTGATGAGTTCGGCGGGGAAAGGCGAGTACAAGGTCCCGACGCGTCATAGTAACACGTGACCGGCCGTGAATCTTGTCTAAGACGGGAGTGTGGTAACCAAGACCACAAGACTAGACCGTCAACCCCACATAGAAAGAGCTTTATTGGGAATCCTGATTCCTTACAAACGCACAGACACGTCTTTCTCAGACCCCGGCTTATTCAAAGAAGTAATCAAGATGCAGTCTAATAAACATAATACTGCTTATAAATGAGTGGACTCAATGTCAAAATGTCCACAATGCAAATTATATTAATGGTTTGCCGTGTGAATAGTAAGCAGCATTACACAACGCGTCATAGTATCACCTGGCCCGTGGTAGTCATGTAAATCGTGTCAGAGACAGAATTTAATGTGCACAAAACTGAGCTGCCATCCCCATAAAAAATGTGGTAGAAAGAAGTGGGGTGGGGG
Organism: Lissotriton helveticus; assembly: GCF_964261635.1. Lineage (NCBI taxonomy): Eukaryota > Metazoa > Chordata > Amphibia > Caudata > Salamandridae > Lissotriton > Lissotriton helveticus. Next base: position 1,952,986,713 of record NC_136063.1, read on the forward strand.
GGGAGGGAGGTTGGGTTAACTTGAAGATGTCGATATCTTTCAAAGGGCAAGAAGCACTCATTAGACACTCTTGTGTATTCGAAAAGTGCTCAGTTTACGAGTAAATGATCAATAACACTGTATAGGCCATTAACTCAATAAAAAAGAATGAAGAGAAAGCCACACAACCACAGGCCAAAAAGGAATTTCATGATCTCTACATTATGGTCATGGACCAAAAACCCCGAACCAGTCACAAGTAAATCCTAAATGGATTAACCCAATACTGGAAAGAAGAGAAGAGTTTGTTTAAACGAATCACAGTCTAAAGGCGGTGGGATATTACTATGAGGTTAGGAGGCTAAATAGAATCACAGTGTTAACATGATAACAGCCAACTACCTCTAGTTGTTATGCCTCAAAACTGTTCCCCACGGAATATTCTCATTCAGCCCATTGATACTCGTGGACAAACGATAAATCCAATGTTGCTCTTTCTCAAACAGTAAGCCTGATGTTCTATTCCCAGGTGTTATGTGCTCACTTATGGTCCACTGTAAGTCATTGGGAGTGTGATTACGCTGCAAAAAATGGACAGTCAGCTTAGTAGTGATTTTCTTACAACGAATATTACTCTGAGGTTCATAAATTCATTGTTTAATCTTGAGGGTGGTCATTCCAACATTTTTTAAACCACTGTAGTGTAGTTCCTATATTCCCAATAGGCTCTACGCATTGGAATAATATATCCTATAGATGTGACGTAGGACTTAAGTCGACTAGGTCTCTATCGAATATAATATACTTAATTGTGAGTGACAGCTAGCTCAGAGGTCACTAGAAACGTTCTCGAATACACAAGAAGAGATTAGTTTCTGACAACCGCATAAACATAACAACTTTGTTTCCCCAATAATAAAACTGATCTTCATAGTCATGGAAACAATAGATAGATATTTCACTCAGGCAATTGTGCATGCTTCACTTCACCAGAGGTGCAGGGAAATAAAGAGACAAAGTATTTATTGAACAGTCTTCTTTATCATGCAGAAGAAATTAACTTCTACAATCGTAATACTGGCTGTAAAGTATAATGCGTACAGCAAGAAGAGTATTATGAAATATTACTGTAAAAGCCTGGTATGGTTTCTAAGCCATAAAGTACATACATAAATAACAAAGACTAAAAGTACTCAACTGGTGCTTCTAAAATACGCCTGCCCCAATGAACCTAACCTAAGTCTAGTACAAGGGAAGAAGTAAGGGAGGTGTAGCATAGGTTTGGTTTCTTTGCCAAGAATCTATCCAAGATTTCTTTTAGGATCTAATCAGCTCCGTACCTTGGTTTAGAATTAAGGAGGTCTGGTATCTTTGTCTCCGGACTCGATTTCCCAACACCCCGCAAGGGGAGCTTGGAAACACTGTAGCTGGATTCTCAGTGAGAGAAAGGCAGCCTCTCTGTCAGTGCGTCAGCTGGAGGGTCGGCTTCCTTCTGCACTTGCTGGAGCGAGATGCGTTGAGCAAGTATATAGTCGAACTGCTCCAAACCACTGTGTGTTTGCTAGGGCAAGTGTAGACAGATTTATACCTTGAAGGTGCCTGGATTGATGTAAGTAAAAATATCGATACACGACCTGGTACCATAAATTACCCAGGGGAACAGACGTGTGTCTGAAATTACTTTTTTATTTTATAAAGTTTTTTGAAAAAAATTTTTTTTAAAGCGTCAAAAGACACAGCAAAACATTCAACAAATTACATCAACAATACATTACATAAATAAACACAAATAAATGGAATTTTCAATCAATGAGATCCAAAAAACAACATTTCCTGGACGGACAACTGTAATATGCCTACAAGTGAGTAGTCTATGAGGCACCAATCCTAGATATAAAACAAACAAGTGGTCTAGCAGTATGAAACACTGGCCTACTTGTTTAGCGTCTGCAAGAAAAAACCAAGTGCATTTCTACATCAAGTGCTAGAGAAATAGGAAGAGCATGGAAGCCAATTCACGATTTAACATGCATAAGTTCCTTCCTATTGCGCCTTCCGACATTGGTATCTTGCAGGAAAAAACGTTGACGCGTTTCGAACCCGAGTGTGTTTAAAGGGTTCTCATCAGGACATGGATTGGGGGGTCGTTGTCCCTTAGTGACTGGGCAGTTGAATCAATTCCCTTAGTGATGCGCCCAAAGCGGTCACTGGGAGGGGTGCCGGTACACGTGAATTATACACATTTCCGGTCGAAAAGAACTTCAAATAACGGGCATGAGTCCCTCCATAAGCGCTTGAATAAGCGGCGGCTGCCGCCTGCACTCGTGCGTTCTCTCTCGTGGTTCAAGAACGTGGAAAATAGGCACCCAACTCCGAGTTCACCAACCGTTAGTTACCCTTTAAACACACTCGGGTTCGAAACGCGTCGACGTTTTTTCCTGCAAGATACCAATGTCGGAAGGCGCAATAGGAAGGAACTTATGCATGTTAAATCGTGAATTGGCTTCCATGCTATTCCTATTGCTCTAGCACTTGATGTAGAAATGCACTTGGTTTTTTCTTGCAGACGCTAAACAAGTAGGCCAGTGTTTCATACTGCTAGACCACTTGTTTGTTTTATATCTAGGATTGGTGCCTCATAGACTACTCACTTGTAGGCATATTACAGTTGTCCGTCCAGGAAATGTTGTTTTTTGGATCTCATTGATTGAAAATTCCATTTATTTGTGTTTATTTATGTAATGTATTGTTGATGTAATTTGTTGAATGTTTTGCTGTGTCTTTTGACGCTTTAAAAAAAAAAATTCAAAAAACTTTATAAAATAAAAAAGTAATTTCAGACACACGTCTGTTCCCCTGGGTAATTTATGGTACCAGGTCGTGTATCGATATTTTTACATAGGCTGTCCGGCCATTTTGTTTGTTTACTCAATCTCCCTGTCGCAGGCGCCCTGTCTTGCTGCCGATGGCTTCCGTTCGTGTATGAAAGATCTTGCCGAATGGATGGCCAACAATTGCTTGAAGCTGAACGGCAGCAAGACAGAGGTGCTGGTGGTAGGGAGAGCCCAGTCTGCCTGGTCGCCGGCATGGTGGCCCTCCTGCCTTGGCCCCACCCCTACCCCGTGCCTAGAGGCGCGCAATTTGGGGGTGTGGTTTGACGTAGGGCTCACCTTTGGCCCCCAGATTAATCGGGTGGTGGGAGTCTGCTTCGGGATTCTGAAGAAGCTGAGAAAGGTCCTGGACTTACTCCCGCTGGAAGCACGTCAAACCCTGGTTCATGCCCTGGTAACAGCTCGGGCGGACTATGGGAACCTGCTGTACCTGGGAGCGCCAGAAAAAAGCATGGCCCGGCTGCAAGTGCTGCAGAATGCGGCTGCACGGCTGATACTCAGACTGCCAAAAAGGGCGCACTCTAAGGCGGCCCTCCAGCAGCTACACTGGCTCCCTGTAAGGAGAAGAGTGGAGTATAAAGCCCTATGTACCTGTCACCGTATTTTGAATGGCAGGGCACCCGTCCCCCTGACGAATTTGATCGAAGCCTACATACCAACACGGGCACTTAGATCAACAGGGGGTGGCTTACTGAGGACCCCAAGAATCAAGAAGGCCCGCATGGGAGGCAGGTCTTTCAGATATTTGGCGGCAACTTACTGGAACAAACTGCCAACGGACCTGCGTCTGGAACTAGATGAGGCCAGATTCCGGGCAAAATTAAAAACCTATCTTTATAGCAAATAAGGGCCCGTGATGTTTTTGCTCCCTGTCATCTGTCTACTCCCACTCTCAGCGCGTGGACACGCCGGTGTGCGTAAGCGCAGCGCTCAATAAATGTCCCAATAAATAAATAAATAAATAAATTAAGAGTGGTCCAGGCCGGATGGTGACAGGACCCAAGTCTTCCCAGTCCCTTTTGGATTGATGTAAGGTCAGACATAATACCGTAGTTCTTTGAAAACACCATGATTTCTAGGATACATTAATATTCAAGAAAGGGGATGTCCCTGACTGCTGAAGCCGAGTTTTCCAAGAAATCGTTGTGGCTTTTTGGAACTAGTGGAAGTAGCCATGCCTGTATTAGGACCGCACAGGCTATGTCTTAACATGGGTATGATTTCTATGCCTCTATAAGGGTAATGTGAATTATACCTATATAAGGGCATGAATCGGGAAAATTACACTAGGGTCCTAAAACGCTATACAACACCAACTCCACTTTATTATGTTTGACATTACTAAATACTAAGCAAAGACATATCTAAAGCATGTGTTTACAATCACATCCAAAATACATAAAATGCATTAAAAATGGTTGTGCACGAAAATGAGCATTTGTGCTGCACGTATTTAAAAAGTATTAATTTCATTCAAAGCATGTAGTGTGACATTGGAAAAAATGCTTATCAGAATGAGTCATGAAATAGCATTATTGAAATGGCTCTGAAATACAGAAGAAAGGTCGAGACCATTTCATGACAGAATATAAAAACAGTTTTGATTGTGAACGAGATCAAATATTGCCTCTCGGAAGTGTTCAAAGAATTCTTGTTCTCTAAGAATAGTTCTACTTTAAGCAGTTTACTTTGTGCCCAAAAAAAAAAATCCATTTGGAAAAAGTAAAATCAAGGAAAAATAGAGCTCTAAGTTAAAAGTTATGTTTTGAAAAGTGAAGGCCGAATTCAGAGTTCATAAGAACGCTGTTAGGAGAAAACATTAAGTCTTCTAAGTTTGAAAATAATTTGTCTACTATTGTAGGTGAAAGTTGGACTACCTCGTTAAGCAGATCAATTGTACACAGTTGGGAAGCATCGCCGTTAGCGTCAGCCGCATTAGCTATGTTCGACGCAGATGGTACCTATGTGCCTGTTGCTCCACGTATCTCACTGCCAGATTGTTGTGCTGGTGAGACCTCCATGAATGCCGTCATCAGGATTGGTAGCCGCTGGGGACAACACAATGCATGAGCCATTACCGAACCAAGCAAAGCGTCAACATCCGTTGGCAGTGCTGATGGAAGTGTTAGACAGATGTCTAGCACGCATTCTTCTCCACATAGCAGGCATCATAGAACAGGCAAGATGCAATCTTGCTAGATTGGTCTGAATGAAAGAAACCATGTGGTATTCAGATCTCTTAAACGAGCCAAGCCCAAAATTTGGATTATGCGCTCACAACACTTCAATGCCAGGTGAGTGTTCTCGATGGTAATCTGGGCGTCGTTGGTGAATTGGCTTGCCATATCGAAGCAGAAGTAGCAAAAATAAAATCCCTGCTGCGAATGCCAAAACGAGAGGCAGACCGCCAAATACTGAGTGCACGAAGTTTGGGAATATGCTCAGGACTGCTTTAAAGGGTGCTAACAGTCCTGAAAAAAATTGGCTTAAATACATGTACAATACCACTGGTATCAGACATGTTTAAGATGCGACCTAACATTTCTGCGAAATGTATGGGGCAGTTTGTTGATAATAAGACATGTATCTCTGCAGAGGACCTTGCAACTTGCAGATCATATGTCTCTTTGGACGATGTCAGTTGCACAGTTTTTTTGTAAAAGAATGGCTTTCATTCTGCTTAAAGTATCAATTCGAATAGAAGAGATGTTCAGTGAAAGCCATAGTGGTAACTCCCCATCTGTTTTGCTTTCAGGAAGGAATACTTGCATACAACAAGTGACCCTGGCTGACACACTTACGAGATAGGCAATTCCTGGCATCATCATCACAACAGCTGTAATCATTCAACATTATGTAGCTCCCATGGGAAAGCTGGATCTATCACTGCTGCCGGAGAACCTTGCAGGTGGCAGGATAAGTTGGTCGAAGAACCATCACAGGCTCCGTGTAAATTAATACCCTGACATAAAAGTGTACCGCTTAGTGCACTGTTACATTGTGTGCCACTAAGAAATACTTATTTTCCTCCATCCAACATTTGTGTGTGTATGGTAAATCCCAGGTTGATTTTACATATTCTTTACCCAACTTGTCATACAGGCCTGCTGGTATGTGAATCAAGCAATACTGAAACTGGAAAATCGTCACAGGCAATGTCATGGTGCCATGTATTATCCACTCAAAGGCTGGTTTCTCAGAAACAGTTAATGGTAATCTTTCCAGTTTTTCTATGCTCAGCACCATATAGTCTGCTCCCCTTTGTGCCAAAGAGATTTGTTTATCTGTAAGTTTAAATCCAGTAAACAATGACGTGGTGTTGATTAGACGCCAAGGCACTTAGCCTGAACAAAGATTTTGTAACGTCCAGCCTGGCAGCATTATAGAACGCAATTGAGACTGTCCATGTTGTAACATAAGCAAGTCCTGTTCCATTATGTCTATGGCATAGGATACTATGCTGTCCAAAGAATAAATTCTGGATGACAGAGTTGTTAACCCATTGTCAACTACAGAGAGAGCTTTCTCTAAATTAATATGATCAATTTCTCGTATTCGTTCCGCAATTTCCATTTGCGTGACTTTCCATGCTTCATTATAAGCAGCATAAATACCGGCATATATGAAATGATTATGATGTGGTTTATGAGGCCCTAGTAAGAAGTCTCTCAAATCAACGCAATCTTTAGGTAAAGTTAAGTGTTGTTTAACCACTGTCAGTGTAGACTGTTGTAGCGATTCAAGGCTTAGATTTCCTACACTGTAAGTTGTTACTATCCCTGGATGTTGTCTCTGGGCATATCTTAGGTCTGGCCTAGTTACTGTAAACCCTTGTGTCATGTTCAGGAATCTATCTTGACAGTTATTTGTGTCTGTGGGCCAGATTAACCATTTTTTCCAATCAGGATCAGTTCTGTTTTTAAGTAAAATAGTTTTTATGTCGACCCCTCCCTCTGAAGTGTTTTTACTATCAGCTGTAGGTACAGGTATGGACGGTTAGTTTAAATCCTTTAACTTGGCTAGTCCAAGACAGGATGTTTGTTGAACAGTGTGATTCAAAGACATTATTTGTTCAGGAATAATACAGGCTCCAAATAAAGCTTCTGCTCCCTGTACTTGTCATTCTTTTGAGCCCCAGACAGTTTGTGTTTCTATGTTGTCACTCCAAAAGTCAAAGCCTAATAGGGACAGCTAGGCACAGAAGGCTGCTGAATAAATTTGCTTTGTGTTGGTTAGCATACTTTTCATTCCTGTCTTATTGACATTTTTAAAGTAAAATGTTTACGGATTTGTGGTGTTAAAACCTGGGAAGTATTTGTTATAGAAGGTTTTTGAGCTACCTTTTGATGGCGTTGGACAGTGTTCCCATTGATTGAAAGTATAAACATTTCTAGGGCTTGCAGATTTGTGCAAGTAATGATGACCAAAATGATTATAACAATACATTTCTGCACAATTAGATGAACCTTCTAAGTATTCATGTTTTGTAAATTTTGCGGACATTTCTAAATCTGACATCATGTTATTAACAGTCTCAAAGTCCCAATCATCAGAAAATGTGCTGGGTGAATCAAAGTCACTCAGGGAAACCTTGAATTGTTGTGGAATCTTCAGCAGCTCGGCCGGAACATAAATGTGATAATCAGTTCTGTCCCATGCTATACCACCTGGTATAGGAACGGCTGTGATGTTCACTGATGACAGGTCTGTTTGTTCACGATGAGATGATTTGTGTGGTTTCAGGAGTAAGTTGATATTCTTACTTGCTGTGTCCATTTTGCTATATTTTCCATCTATCAGCTTTCATACACTTAAAACAAGAATGAGCCAAAGTAGGAGAAAAATTACACCTAACACAATCTAAAATTCAACCCATGGTGAAACCAGATAAGTATTTTCTAGTTGCTGAAAAAGTGCTGTTATTTTGTCTTTAAAAGTTTTGTTTGCTGGCATTGTTTCGGGCTCACTGGGATCCTCTGAAAATGTATCAAAGTTGATGAAATAACCAGAGGCAGTTCTGTCAATTGTTGGTATTCCATCCGGATTACTTGAAATTGCTGGAGCGACTGGATCTCTTGCCATATTAGTATAATACGAGGCAACATCATTGTAAACAGGAGTGTCTTGACGAACTGTTATTTGGGTTTCAATAGGCACAAGTTCCATTGCTTTGTTTCATAGTCCTTCTTTTCTTACTGCAGATTCTTCAAAGGTGATCAGTCTCTCAGTTTGAACATCTTGGATAGTATCCAGATTTTGTAGTCTGCTATGTCTTTGGAGTCCACTGGGCCTACTACTTATTTTTGGCCACATGGTGTGGTTTTACTAGGTTAATTGATACAAACCGATTCTCCTTTCTTCCAGCAAGGGGCGTCAGTAACACTGTTCTTGATCCATGAATTGCTAGCACAGGTACTGGTGTTCTATATGAAGGCCCAAATCTCTTCTTATCCTTGATCTTTTCCCTGACTAGATCCCCAATCATTGGAATCCAGATAGGCCGTGCTGGGACAGGTGGTTTTTCTTCAGTGGTCATTGGCTTCTGTAATGTGTTGCTTAGACTTCTTCTTGTTTCATTTAAGTCCTGAAAAACAGCCAAACGGTCTTTGGTATCAAAGGGTTTTTGTTCTACCACTGAAGTATGACGATTGAGGTCTTCGACAATCATTCTAGTACCAAAAAGGATTTCATATGGAGTGATTCCACCCAGAGGATTTCTTGGCAGATTGTTAAGACTACGTTGGACACTTATTAGATGTTTGACCCACTCGTCACCCGAGCCTAATATCTTTTCTGTTACAGATTGCTTTATGTCACGTTTTTTTCTATCCACAACCGAATTTCCCTCAGGATGGAATGGACTAGAGTACCGCAATGCAACGCCCAAGCTGGCCATGGCCTCCTTGTAAGCTTGAGAGCTAAACGCAGGACCCTGGTCAGAATGTAGCGTGCCGATTGCGTATGTGCCGATAAAGACTCACAAATCTTTTATAACAGTTCGGTCATCAGCCGAGCGCTGAGGCCACATCCAAATTAATCTTGAGCATGAACCCACTGCGACCATGATATATTTGTAGTTACCATCCCTTTGTAAGGGACCGCAGTGGTCCAGGTAAACACATGCCAATGGTTTATCTGAAATTAGAAGGGGCGTCTGTGCCGGGCGTTTCACTGTTGAAACTTTCATTTTCTGGCAAATTTCACATTCCAAAACTTAGTTTCTGTTCTGTTTCCTCATGCATGGCCACCAGTATATTTGCTTTATTAATTAAACTGTGGCAGAAACACCTACGTGTGCAGAGGCAAGCCCTTCATGTGCTGCTAAAATTAGTCCTAATCTGTGTTCCATGTTTGGAATTACTCTATCCCCCACTCCAGGGATTCGAGCAAAAGGAACATTATTTGTATCAGTTATATATGAGTACTTGAGTGGAAAGCCTTTTGGTAATGTTTCACCGTTGTCCTTATTGGAAGCGGCGACAGCCTGCATTATTTCGCTGTCTATTTTTGTTTTTGAACGAGTGATTGCAGCTATGGAAGCCGTTTGCACAGCTGCCTTCGCGGCTTCATCAGCCAATGAATTCTCTTCAACATGAACGCCATCACTCTGATGACTCTGTGTATGGATAACGTGAGTCTTTTGTAGTTCTTTCTGGAATTTAACTACTTGTTCCCAAAGCAACTTATGCTTGATTGTGCCACCTTTTGCATCTTTGAAACCATTTTGAACCCAGTTCTGCAAGTATTCATTGTAAGATTGAACGCAGTAATACGAATCCCACACTATGAGTGTGGGGAATTTACGATCGGTATTTTCCAGCGCCATCTTGAATGCCTGTAGTTCAGCTCGCCGAGCTGTACAGTGTCCTTTTAATTGAGTTTTTGTGACCATAGGTCGTAATTTACGGTCGCGCCAGCGACCTTTTACTATCGCGCACGCAGCACTATAAGCTTGTTTACCCCCAATTGCGGGCTGTGGTGATCCGGCTGTATAAATTATACATTCGTACCGTACCAGAGGGAGAATTTCAGTCGGCAGAGGACATTCTTGTTCATATTGTAAAAATTCTTGAGTTTTCAAGTCGGGGTCAAAAACTTATTCAACATGTGTTGCAGCAAGAGAGTGATCCATCTTGAATGTAAAGCCTTTACATTCGGAATGCTTGCTTTTGTCAATTCCTCTAAGGCACGTACAGGAGTAACGATTTTTATGCGTTTACCCTGTGCGAGAGCTCTCTCTTTTGCTACTGCAGATTGAACCGCTGTCAGAGTTTTTTCTTTTGAAGTGAATTTCATTTCAGCTTGTAAGTACAAGAGTTGTTTGTAAGCAATTGGTACTTTTTCACCTTCATTAAAGTTTAGGTAAGTGAATCCGCATCTTCCTGGGATGATTCGGATTACAAGGTTGCGTATGTTTACTCGTGTCTGTAAATATGTTGTTGCTAACATGTCTGTTTACACTGAACGCAAAATTTCTCTGTGTTTTTGAGTCCAATTAGTTGGTTTGAAATCAGGTTTGATTAATTCATAGAGAGGTTTAACCCTTTCTTCGTAGTTTCGAATGTAAGTTCTTGCGAAATTCAGGAAACCTAGAATTGACTGTAAGTTTTTCAGCATTTTTGGAGGTTGGAGCAGCGCACATTTCTCTAAAAAGTTTGCTGCCAGGCTTTTGCCTTCACTTGAAAGTTCATATGCTAAGATTAGGACGTTGAGGTGGGCAATTCTTGATTTTTCAAAGTTGAATTTGTACCCTTCAGATGCGAAACCAAGTATTATGGTGTTCACCCTGTTCAAGTGCCTGTCCAAATCATCGTCTGTAAGATAGATGTCATCGACATAAGATAATGCCTCATCATCATACATTTGTAGTAACTCTGTTACTCTGGCTGAAAATAACCCTGGACTATTCTTGAATCCGTAGGGGAGACGACAGAAGTGACGCTGTGTCCCCATAATTGAGAAAGCGGTCAAGTACCTGCTTTCAGATACGGTATTTTCACAGCAGAAACCATTTGAAATATCTAATGTAGTTTTATACTTTTTGCGCTTAATGTTATTCAACTGTGCTGCACTGTGTGCATATTGTACTGCAAACGTTTTGCAACAAGAGTTTAAATGTCTGGTGGAAGAGGTGTGGCGCCGCGGCTAGGGCGACTGACTCCGGAATCTGGCGATCACGGTTCGATTCCCGGCACCGGTGGCAGATTAGCCCAGCACCATGTGACTCTGGGCAATAGCTTGCTTAATCTTCCCGACGGCCCCCAGCGCCTAGAGACCCTTACGGGTGATTGTGCGTTTTACAAATGTGGATTAATATTAATAGTCCAAAACGAGACGATATGTACTGTCTGGTTTGGAGACAGGAAACAAAGGGTTGTTCATAGACGAGGTGCATGTTTCAATCACCCCTTGGTATTCAAGTTGATCTAAGATCTGCTTGACCTGTTTTTTTAGCTATTTGCTTAACTAGGTACTGCCTCGGAGCAGTTGGTTGATTTAACTGGATTTTATGGTGAGGAGAATCCTCATCCCATCCTACATGATTTTTATATAATGCTGGAGCTTGGGCTACAGCCCATTTCCTGGCATACGTATATTTTTTATGAATCGAAATATGATTGGGGAAGGCTGACATAATGATCACTTCGCCATGTGGGCACCCCTGACAAATTTTGGTAGCCAGTCTTTTTCAGCTAGAAGAATGTCATAACCCTAAGAGAGATTCTCGCAAAAGAGTGCTCTTATTTTCCTAGTTATGTCCCCCTCCATCCGGAGTGTTACTTCATATAACTTATGGGGTACACTAACCCTGGTATCGGCAGTTTCAGCTTGAATATACTCATTCAAGTCCACTGTCTCCAGATGATCCTTCAGGATCTTGCGAGCTATTGTGACCTCTGCTGCGCTGTCCAGCTTTGTCTGGGCCCACTCTTCGTTCTTGAGTTGTGTCCTCAAGATCCTCGGCATGTCTGATTTTTAGACCTGCTACCTTTTTTTTGGTGAATTGTGTTTTCATATTTTGTAGAGCGTGTTGATCGTCTTTGGACTTCACACATTCTTCCTTGTGTTCTGACTGTCCTCTTCTATCCGATTTCTATGAGAAAGTCTGAAAGGTACGAGAGGAAGGTGTATCAGTATCTTGATATCTATCAGGTTTACTCAAATTATCCCTATTCCTGAGGTTATACCTCTTTTCAGAGGGCTCCCTTTGAGGAGACCTACCTCTGGATTGAGAACGCTTCTCTTTAGGAAGTGTCTGTCTAGTATTTTCCCACTTCTTTTCAGGAGTAGTGAGAGTGTTTTTAATAAAAACCTTTTCAGGATTTTCTGTTAGTTGGGGCTTTACTGGTTTCTCACCCAAACTATCTCTACCTAGTTCTTCATAGGATTTTTCAATTATTCTTGCTAGTTCATGTGGTTGCTCAGTTACATCAAGTTCTTTTAATTGTTGGCAGATCACCACGGATGCTGCTTAACCTTTAATATTAGCTAATATTATAGCTGAGACCTGTTTGAAATCATTAAGTAATTTCATACCTAGATTCAAAGCAGGCTCTGGCCCGTATTCATTATTAATCTGTTTCAGGACGTCTGGTACTACCGCCATAGATGGAACACCATGAATTTTTGTATAGATTGCAGCAAAGACTGAACCCCAAGTGTTTCAGTCCTCCAGATGTGGTGCGATTCCCATTGGTAAACAGATTGTTAAAATTCTGTGTTTCTCATGAGGTGTACTATCAGGAAATACTGCCTCTATTTGAGTAATCTTTTGAGCTAGCCAGAATGGAATTTGTTCCCGTTTTGTGGGCAATTTACCAATGACTGATTGTATGGTCTGTGGGGTAATTTTATTTGTGTTCCCCTGGTAAGGGGTTTGTTGTGGAATCCTTATAGGAGGTTGGGCTGTTAGAGTCCGCATGACATATTGAACCAATTGTCTATGTATTTTTATTAGTTGTTTTAGTTGAACTAATAGTTCTTCACTTGACATTTCTTCAATGTCAGGATGTGGTGTATAGCTTGCTAGTACCTGCCATGTTGCTCCTGGTCTACCTAATGGACCGAGCCTGGTAATGTGATTTTGATGTTGTAGGACGCCTTTAAACCATAGCGCATGCTCTTGGTAAGTTAGTGGAATTTCAATGTCCTCGAAAGGAACGTATTCCGTTGGAGGTTCCTCTACTTTGTAGAAGTGGAACACATGTGTTACTGGATTTGCTTCAAGGAAGACAATCCATGAATAGAATACCTCTGTCTGACGATATTCATGTGCCACTATGACAAAAATTACCCTACCACCTCGTGATGATAGGCCATTTTTTATTAGCTTTTTAATGGTGGTTTTCCTTAAGTTTTCCGGGATGATTATAGCATCTGGGTCATTTTGCTGGAAACCTGTAATGTCTAAACCCGGTCGGGCTGCTGCAGCTCTACCAATCTTGTTTTCAGTCATTTTGTTGACTGAAAGTTTGTAGAGCAAGTTTCAAGGAAACAAAGATAAGTTGCACAATATTTTGGAACACTGTATTCTTCAACGTTGAACAAACCAAAAAACGAATACGTAGGATTTTTTGTCCTACTCAGTTATGGCGGATATTTTATCCTTTTACCCACTCTGGACGTCTATTGGAGTATTTTATGGGAAAAAGAGATCTATGTGAAAAGCACGACTGCGTTACTCTAGTATCTAGCATTAAATTAGTGCCTTACCAAAAGTTGGGCGTCATGTAGTGTAGTTCCAATATTCCCAATAGGCTCTGCGCATTGGAATAATATATCCTATAGATGTGATGTAAGACTTAAGTCGACTAGGTCTCTATCGCATATTAGACTTAATTGTGAGTGCCAGCTAGCTCAGAGGTCACTAGAAACTTTCTCTAATACATAAGAAAGGATTAGTTTCTGACAACAGCATAAACATGACAACTTTGTTTCCCCAAGAACAAAACTCATCTTCAGAGTCTTGGAAACAATAGATAGATATTTCACTCAGTCAATCCTGCATGCTTCGTTTCACCAGAGGTGCCGAGAAATAGAGAGACGGGCATTTTCAATAAAAGTATTTATCGAACAGTCTTCTGTCTCATGTAGAAAAAATGAACTGCTACAATCGTAATACTGGCTGTAAAGTATAATGCGTACAGCAAGAAGAGTATTATGAAAGAATACTGTAAAAGCATGGTATGGTTCTAAGCCATACAATACATACATAAATAACAAAGTCTAAAAGTACTCAAATGGTGCTTCTAAAATATGCCTACTCCAATGTACCTAACCTAAGTCTAGTACGAGGGAAGAAGTAAGGGAGGTGTAGCATAGGTTTAGTTTATTTGCCAAGAATCTATCCAAGATTTCTCTTAGAGTCTAATCAGCTCCGTACCTTGGTTTAGAATGAACGAGGTCTGGTATCTTTGTCTCCGGACTCGATTTCCCAACACCCTGCAAGGGGAGCTTGGAAACACTGGAGCTGGATTCTCAGCGAGAGAAAGGCAGCCTCTCTGTCAGTGCGTCAGCTGGAGGGTCGGCTTCCTTCGGCACTTGCTGTAGCGAGATGTGTCGAGCAAGTAGATAGTCGAACTGCTCCAAACCACCATGTGTTTGCTAGGGCAAGTGTAGGCATATTTATACCTTGAAGGTACCTGGATTGACGTACGGTTGGACATTATAACGTCACCAAAGAACGGTAGTTCTTTGAAAACGCCATGATTTCTAGGATAAATCAATATTCAAAAAAGGGGATGTCTCTGACTGCTGAAGCAATTTTTTCCAAGAAATCGTTGTGACTTTTTGGAACTAGTGGAAGTAGCCATGCCTGTATTAGGACCCCATGGGCTATGTCTAAACATGGGCATGATGTCTATGCCTATGTAAGGGTAATGTGAATTATACCTATATAAGGGCATGAATCGGGAAAATTACACTAGGGTCCTAATACGCTATGCAACACCACATGGGCAAGTGATTAAATAAACAACGTTCATCGTGTTACCATTAGTATGGGAACGCTGTGTCCATGTCTTACCCATCTCTAGGTCTAATGTCTTAGTGGGGGTGATCAGGTGACACACACTGCAGGAACCACATGGAAAATGTCCTGTAACAGGAGGCAAACCCCAGGCATTAAAGACTGAGATGTCTTCCTAGTCCTTTGCATTCCTAGGTCGTGTGTGTACCAAGGCATCTCTGATACTTGTCGCTTTTCTGAACGAGAACAGAAGTTTGTCCCATTCAATGTTGTTACTTTCAAGAATGATAGAAAGCTACGAGAAGCCTGTATAAAATATCTATATTTCAAGATTTTACATTATAGGCTCCCCTATACGAGGTTTAAACCTAAAGTAGACTGAACTGTGCTGCAGGTGGAAAGCTCATGACTGTGACATGCTGCTCATCTTGTGGCACTATCCATGACCATCAGATTACAGATGGGGTTAAGGCATTTTCTATGTCACACATGTGGCTGCTTTTTTAGACCTTCAGCTAAGCTGGCCATCCAGCCTGACTCCTCATACTTGAGGGGATAACACATCATATTGACAGAGGTGGATGTCTGCAGTGCTCTTAATGGCCAAACTCTGGATCCTCTGAGACTTGCATTAAGCAGAGGACCTACCCAGGATGAATAGAGGTTATCCTTCTTGCAGCACATGAATGTATCCTATGCAGATACAGGTTCAGACTGCACTTTGAAAGCGAATCTGGGTCCCATGCCTGAAATACTCTGTTCAGTCCACCCCTAGAAAAAATTAACTATACTGAGTCATATGTCAAGACCCATTGACACAGAGCATTAGTGGACAAAACACTCATCAGATAGTCGGGTATGAGAGCTAACACATAGGTCCTATCACCTATAGAGAGAAATGAACCCATCCCTACTTAGATACCCCATCTGAACGGCACTGGCAATTCTGGCATGTCTTTGTGGTAGCCTCATTTGACCCCAACCCTATCTCTCCTCCAGAATCAATTCATCCTCCACAGCCACTGTGATATGTAGCTCGGATTTACACTTTTGCTTTGATTCGAGTTATTTGGATGCCAGTACGGGAGCCCGCAGCAGGTCAAACAAAGACATGGAAAGGAAGAGAGAAATTGATCAGGATTTAAAATGGCACTGTAGGAAGTGAAGCCTCAGATAATTGCCTTGATTAAGTTCCTATAAGGGATGAAACGCATTGGCTTGGTCTGCCAAAAAGTAATGATTGGCATTAAATAAAGGATCTGTATATGAATTGCAATGTTTGATGATTCATTTAAAAAAAAAAAAAAAGAAAAAAAAATCTTTGGTTTACAAGAATTGAGAATAAGATGATCACAGCTACAAAAAATGAGGCACAAGGAAAATAGAGCAAGGAATCGTTGTTGCCCTCCTATTTTGAAAAATCTTTGATTTATGGTGGCCTGCCTGATTGGTGGTGTATGATTTATCATTATTTGTTAGGTTCTGTTTGGTATAGTCCGGTATAGGTGGGTGATCTGCTTGTAAACAATTTAAATTTGTTATACTTGAGCTTTAACCATTGATTTTTCAGTACATTCCATAAAAAAGAAAAAGAGGAAAATAAAGTAGAACAGTGGAAATTATTAAAGGAGATTTGATGATCTGGGAACTGAAAGAGCAAGACAGAGCGTGATACCAATTAGCAGATATAAGAAAGGAGGGGAGCTGTGTGTGTGCAGATGTAATTAATTCAGATAGCCGGTGAGAGAATACCATGTGATTTTAATTTCTGTTGATTTCTCTTAACCTATGTATCCGATTATAGATGTGCTGTAAGGAATTACGACATCCCATAGTGAGTCTAAATCACATCAATTTGCCACCTGCAAAACAACAACGTTTTTCACTTATTCTGTCACTGCATTTTGACATCACACAGGGGATTGGACATGTGCAGTGTTGTCTGATTTCGAAATCCAATTAAAAGGCAATATTTGACATTTATGTACCCACAATGTCTCGAGATTATACATGCCCTAACGTAGAATAAAGTGCACCATGGCGATGACGAACGATGAGCATCTTTCACAGTGCTGCTTTCAAACACTGGTGCACAGAAACCTTTTTTACAATGCAACTCCCTGCCATTAAATTTGGGTTTTTTCATCTTAAAGTGTCACGGTTCTGAAATCAAAATTTTGAAAGCAAATAGTGTTTTTTTTTCAAATTATTTTATTACGTGTTCGTGAAGGAATAAAACAGGAGAGAAGCACCATACAGAAGAAAGAAAAACATTTTCATTCAACATTGTGGAGAACAGAGGGAGATTTGACACTATTTACATTGGTGGTAGATTGCACCTTGATGAGAAATCAGGCCGGAAATAAAACACAGGTATGACAAAAGTAAACCTTATGAGTTCATATCTCAGTTATGTACTTTCTAGTGCATCACAGCCACCCAGATTCCAGCGGACTCAAGTCAGTAAGAACTTGTTGGCAGGAACTAAAAATCGTGTATAGTGTATCACAGTAGATGCCATATCGAATAAACACATCATGTAGGTGGGACAGTACATGAAATAAATTGTATTTCCTATCTACATAATCAATTAGTGGCGACCTTATTTTTAGACGTATACTAAAGCTGTAATTAACAGTTGTAATTTCTTTACAAAAAGTGTGTGGCATATTTTGGACAATACTACTTATAGACTGTTGTCGAATTTCATGAATTGGGCTTGGAATGAATTAGCTGCTACTAAAATGTTTCTAACCAGCCTACATGCTGCTCTTCTCACAGTTTATGTTTGTGATTTTACAGTCTTCTAAACGGCAGGTTGTTGTTTGGAATTCAGACTAATGTTGGTTAGAGCCCATATATTTACTATCGTTGCTGGACCCGTGACTCTCCAACCAATTGGGGCCATATGTACTCAGATCTTCTCCAGTTTAACAAAGATATTTCTCTTTAGAACATATGCCCTAAAACATTGCGAATCAACATGCCCAGCATTTACCTTCACTACATTAAAGGGCAGATTTACAATAACTGGCGCATCCCCAGGGATGCGCCAGTTATTGTGCGCCGCAGCTCCGCCACCCATGGTGCGCCGCATTTACAATGCGGCGCACCATGGGGCAAAAACGGCACACATGCGTCACGCATCTGTGCCATAAAAGTGGCGCATTGCTGGAGTAGCGTCACAAGCGCGAAGCAGCTCCAGCAATGCTCTGGGGCCCTATCTAGTTAATGCTGCGTCAATCCTTACGCCTGCTTTCGGCAGGCGCCTGGGTTTTGACGCAGCATGGGCCTAAAAGTGACTGAGTGAAATCTTGTAGATTTCACTCAGCCACTTTTAGGAGGCGTTCCTGTGCCGGAACGCCCCCCCTGCACAGTAACGCCAGGGCATTACAACGTGACGCATCTCCCAGATGCGTCACGTTGTAAGTACCCCGCACCATGGAGCAGGATTTGCGTTGCCGCTGCGTCACAAAAGTGACGCAACGGCGGCGTAAATGAGGCGCAAGGGGCTTGTAAATCTGCCCCTAAGTATTCAGCTAACATAAATGAATCTATCAGCCACAAAGTATACACCAGGTTACCCCATGAAAACACTGCATCTGGGTGACTCTTCAACCCTATGAGCTGCAATCACACATTCTCGGTGTGTAACTGTGTCCATATTCTTGATTAATTTCAGGCCTTTCATCCTTTTCCATGCATATGCGCGCTCCTATTCTGCCCTTGTTAATTTTTTATCGACCTCTTTTCGTAGGTTGCTTTGTGGCTGTATGTCTCAATCTTCAATAACTCTCAGTTAATATGACTATATAAATCCACATATCATATATTATATATGACATCTTTTTCAGTATTGCTTGGCGCTTCTTCTTCTCTCCCCCAGCAAATGTATTTTGTAATGACAGTCATCAAGACATAGGATTCAGCAAGCCTGCCCCAGTGCTTGCTAGACTACTAGTTAATAAGATAGCCTTCTCCTCGAAATGCATCCGAAACAGGTAACTCATTCCTTGCTCTGCCTCTGAACATATGTCACCACAAGGATGCACAATGCACAGTTGCGCCCTTCACTGCAGTAAGTAGCTACCATAAAAACCATGCCCCGTCTCTCCTGTGGCATTCATTTATTGATTAATTCCAGTCATATGTATAGCTACTCACAGAACACTCCATGAACCTCCAAGAACGCTCTCGGTTATGATACAAAAAACAACTGCCTTGGCACTTTTCAGCCATAAGAGTTGTAAACACAAACTACTTTTTTTTAATTGCCTTTGCATTCATGTTAATTCTTGGCAGATGCCACTTGGTTCATCATTCATTTCAGGGTAGTTCTCATTGCCTGCATGTATGCTCTTTTCTTCTTTTCTACCTTATAGCACATTTCTACATCCACACCATATCCTAGATCACTCTGCAGCTGTGTATGATCATGCTCAGTTAAAGTCAAAAAGCTGCTAATCCACGCTGCTTCTTCCTAGGAAGAGGGTGACGTCTAGAAACAGTGGTGCTTACAAAGCAATTTAAACGAATCCCTCATTAAAATGGGATTTTGCTCTTCTGAGGTTCTTTTTTAACCACCCGTCTTCCTCCTTGTGGGTATTGTGATTTTACTGTGAATAATGGCATGTTGTTTGCATGCTTCAGCTATCATAGCTTATTTATGGTTAATAAATTACTCTATGAGGACCTTGTAAGTTAATTTTCTCTTCCAATGATGTGATGTCTGGGTCAGTCTCACTGATGATGCCTAAATAGTCCAAATCTGAGTTGCTTGTTTTTCCCCTTAGAAAGAGGCTCGCCTGGCAGTTCAGGATGGATTGCTCCCATGAGGAGCAGGGTCAGTACTGTTTTGCATAAAGGAGGCCTCTAGAGTGGCACACTGTTTATGGGTTGGGATGCTACTCCAAGCAATTGCCGGTGGTTAGACTATTTGCAAGCATTCCTCCCATCACCTGTTGTGTACTCAATCTTCACCTAATCAGGTCCCAGGGAAAAATCATGAGTGTGTCTCTATATAACCACCTGAAAAAGATGAGCTACGTTTTCATGAGATATTTCCGGAAGATTGATCCTGTGAATCCATTGCTTGGAGCCTCAGGAACAAGACAGTCTGGTAAATATAAATGTCTGCAATAGGTATTTCCACGTCATACCATGTACTGCACCACAAGAACTCAGATCAGTGAGCTTTATTGCAATATGCTGCCTGTAAGTTCACCTTTACTACTCAGGAGATAAGCCTTCCTATTCTACTGGATTCAGATTATTCAGCAGTACCATTCACCATGCATTATCACTCTCTTTAACATTAGAGGAAGGCTGACACAAATTCAAATTTTCTCCCTCATTTTAGACTGGAGAGGAGCTGGCGAATAGAGTGGCATTTGTGATGTCTCGAACTTTGTATTGCTTCTACTGACAAGAGGCTACATGAATATTGACAGTGTCTTCCTTCTTATTTCAATGGTTCAAGAGGAAGCACACAAAACGCAGCAATGAAGACCAAATTGCGTCTAATTGCCAGACGTCTTCAAAGAACTGTCGCTATTGAAACCTCAGCACAGAGAGAGGCTCCTGAAAGGCACGGCATGCTAAAGCCAGCTGTTGCTACCTTAGGGGAAAGTGGATAAGGGTATCTCAGTAAAAGTTAAATATTGAATGGATGGCAGATATGGTGGTGTTGTGCTGAATCACAATCTGTAGTGAGAAGACTCTAGAAGAAGCATTTGAGTACAATCCCTACTAACACGGCCACCTTTACAGCACTAAGGTTTATGGCACATCCAATCCTATTTCTATGAGGATACACCTGCAGAATTAAACAACGCGAGTCTATTCACTATTGTCTGGACAAACTGTTAATTACCCCAATGTTGGGCTGGAGTGCATCTCTTCCTAGACATCTCTGATTCTTCTGCCTCAGCAAACAGGTCCACCAGCAGTTTTCACAGCCTACCCAATTCCTCCGCACTAATAAATGTATTGTGATGAATTTGGGACAGCGTGACCACACCTGGTCCCTGATTATGACTGTCCTGGTATTATGAGTCAGTAATTTCGCACCCAGTTTACACTACTGTAGGTATCATTAATCTGCGCACACGCTGATCCCCTATGGGCAACTGTGGAATGAAAGTTACATATGGGAGTCAGTGCTTCTTTCTTCCTTAACAAACCCATAATTCTCATTTTACTGAGGACAACTTCCTCAATGTTTGCTCTGGAAGATTTGTCTTTCTCAAATAAAGCTGGATTATTCAACCTGAATCAATGGTTTGTAGTAACATTGCCCCTCTTGGAAGTCCATTTGGGCCCTTTTTATCTAAAAACAGGATTGTGGGAGAGTTGGTGTCTCAGGTGATCATGAAGTCCATGCTTCCTTCTCCTTAAGCCCATCAACAGGTGACCAGTTCCCTACCCATTGCTCTCCTTTACACCCTTTTGTGAGACAGATTTCAATCCCATACTTAATCTATTATGTGGTTTATGGACCTTTAGTTGGATAAATTCTACAAATTGTTGCCATCAAGAGAGCCTAGCTGTGGGAACCATTAATTTCCCAGCCCAGTGGCATTTACACTGAACAAAAGCAACATCAATACACTAGGCTATAGGAAAGGAAGGCTCTGAAATGCATACACTAATGACAAGTAAGCTGCAAATTGCCAAAATGCTGCCTTCACTGGTTCAGGTTTCCCACTGGGTCATAAAGATGGAGACAACATACTATTTGATTGTCATGTCTGTGATTGGACGAATTATGAAAGAGACGCTGTGTAGAAGAACCATCATGTTTCGCATATAGCCACACCCCCAAAAGTGTTGCTTCACAAGGCTGCTCTAGCATTAACCAGCAGTCAATTAATGTTTAAGCCTACCTGTTTTTTGCAAACTCTGTTTGGAAAGTTCACCCTGTAGTTTAACAGGAGAGGCAACAATCAAATTCGCTAGTTCTCTCGAAGCTATGCAAGTGAATTTCTGATGTTCATCATGTTAGAGGAGTATCTATTACGTCACAGCACACATTCCTGAGATCCAAATGGGCTGGTAACATGATTGCTTTTAACCCATAATACAACAGTATATCTCAAAAAGGACGCCCAGGGCAGCATAGGTTTTCATATTTATAGTTTTTCCTAAAATAGGCAAAAGTGTTGATCTCATCAAGGAGGTCTGTGATTGCTTAGTTTGGAGGCTTTATTTTAAAGCCAATCACTACACCATGCCTTCATTTAAAATTGTTAGTGAGAGCCACAACATAGGAGGTTTAACTACACACTGGTTACATGGAACAGTAACGACTTTCTACCATATTATTGGAAGTTTAGAAGTGATCGGAGAGCTGAAAGGCGTAGTTCCAGTAAGTTCTAGGAAGCCCCATCTAGAAGCTTGAATGCCACTGCCCTTCCCAAAAGTAAGGACATGGACGTTGTGCTGTAAATGAACCATAGAGGCACAAATTGGAAATCAGATGCCAGACACAAAAATTAACAATGAGAGGTTTGAAATATTTGGGCCTTCTTTAAATCTTTATGTGATGAGTGACCCACAAAGGCATTGCAAATCAGTGAATCATTTAAAAGCCCCAACCGCAAAAGGCAATATTGTTCTTTGGAGATTTTAGATTCTGCTGAAGCTTCTACCAGCCTTGTCCTTCTTTTTCTTTACTCAATGACTTCTTTACTGTGAGCACTTGCTGAATCCAACTAAGACCATGAAATTAACTTCAGGCAGCCTATGACATTCTTCATCTTTAGTCAACTGAGTTCCAGAAAACATTTATGTGCAAATGTATTGTGTCTGACGTCCAGCGCAACACTGTCTGTATATATTGATGCCTCTAAAAATAACTTCTGGGGTTCTCTTTAATTAAGCTTTGTAGGGTTCTTAAGAATTCACCTCACAAGATTTGTTTACTTTATATTCGAATTGTTCATTCTGTCAACAACTATATTTTTATGGAAGGTAATTAATACACCTTTTTCTGTTTTTATTTCTGGATTTGTTTAGAAAACACGTTTTGTATATTTACCAGGTACTTTGTATGTTCTTTCTATTTCACTGTATTGTAGATTACTTGCATAGTTAAGTCTTGGGCCTGAGCCAGCTAGTTAAAAGTTAGGGTTTCCCAGAAAGGCTTTTCATGTCACTATTTCAATAGGGGACTTTGGATGATGTCATATGGGTTCCAAAGAGAAATAAATAACCCTATTAACAAAAATATTTCTGGCACTATGTGTATCTTATTTTAGACTTACTCTTGACGTACTCCCACTTTTTCAGGGCTAACTCTTGCCTTTTCCACTTGTGACTTTGCCTCCACCAAGATCCAGGAACCGATAAAGGAAACCCTAACAACACTGAGAAATGATCTGGACATTTTTTATACCACAATTTACTTTAATGGGCCTCTGCTCCTATTTTCACCTTGGTCTTTTTGTGTTGTATGTAGAGTTAATGCATTGTTACTATTACATAGTATCTAATTCCTTATTTTAAGGCGCACACTATTATTGATTTCATGAAATCCTGTAGCTAGGAAGTGATGATGTGATTTATCGAGTAAGCCTATTTTTGCAATCTGCAGTACGCTCGCAATCCTCTATGAATACACTGTAGAAATATGCAAATAGCCTTTTTGTACATGCATTAACTGTCTAAAGTGGAAATAGCAGATTTATAAATTGCCTTTTTTGCACTGAGTCTAAAGTTTACATACATGCGAATTTGCACAATGCTATTGTTTGTCTTGTTGTACAATGTTAAAGTGGATTAACAGATTCATAAGTTGCCTTTTTGCACTGATCCTTAAGTTTACATATATGCGAATTTGCACAATGCTATTGTCTGTCTTGTTGTACAATGCACTTATAGCACCTTTTGCACCTTATTTCTATTTTTGCACATCGGATTTTAATTAATGATGTTTGACTCGACAAATCCAACCCTATTCTTCTATTTTAATGTTATAATGTTGATTGTATATTTATGTCCTATTGGTGGTGATGATTTGTACTTTTATGGATATTTTTATCCGAATAAAGACCATTTGACTTGACTTGACTTGACTATTATATATCTACTTTTTTCTGGTTCATAGAATCTATATTTCTTGAACATTGTGCACTGTGCTTCTTTACTTCTGCTACACATACCAACATAATATAACATATCTGTCTGGTGTTCCTCCTCAGGAAGTTGGACTCTGTGGCTACCCCTCAGGCATGGAGTGGTCTCTTCGTTGGCCGACATTGATATGTTGGTTTGAACTAAATATATTAATATGGGAATTCTACTCTCCTGTTCTCTGAGGGTGTTTGTCAGGGGCTCCTCCAGTGAGTAATATCCAGCATTCATTACTTTGACCCATACAATTATGGTGGGTCCACATTACCCGGGAGGGAGTGACCGGACCTAGTATCAGGCCTAATAGACCGGCATTTGTAATATATGTCCTTGTGCAGCTGAACTTCGGAGCTGGCATTTGCAAATCATCCTACTCATTCATTGATTCCAGTAGGCACGTGAAACATGGACATACTCACAAACAATACTTTCCAACTTGTATCTAGATTACCACAATACAATGGCGAAATTTGTTTAAAAACTAGGCACAAAGAGAACTGACTGAGACACTTTAATGTACACACACACATCCTTCGTTCAGGTAAACAGGGCTCCATTTGACAATATACAACCCCATATGATGAAATTACAAATTAAGCATCACAAACTACCATATGAAATCTGCACTACTTTATAAACGTCATAACATTGTGTTTAATAACTATATTTGGTATGGAAGAAAAGACAAGGCTAAGAAACATTCAGCTAGTCTAATGAATCAAACATTTTAAAAATGATCTCAGTACAAATAGTTTATTTAGTGCATGTTTGTGGATACAACAAATAATAAGCAACTGCTTTGTTCAAGACAGATAAGGCTGCTTGACCATAATTTGTAACTTTTGGAGCACAGATTCCAACATTTTTTAATGCACAAAACCTTACACATCATGCAGTTCTATTCCAATATTCCACCTTTCTCCCATGCAACAGATATGATGATTTAAATGGAAAGTAACTAAATGTAAACTATGATTCTAGAGCATGTATGCAGCTTGGTGTGGGGTACCTGTCCAAATGCATCCTTGATTACCATATCCCACATTCCCAATACAATGAAATAAGATTTTCTTTTATTACAAACAAGACATTTCTTATAAAAAAACGTAAGTCACCTTAATGCCACAGTTTCTTTGTTTAGAAAAGAAGCCACAACAATCGTTTGACGTGACACAC
Organism: Lissotriton helveticus; assembly: GCF_964261635.1. NCBI lineage: Eukaryota > Metazoa > Chordata > Amphibia > Caudata > Salamandridae > Lissotriton > Lissotriton helveticus. The sequence continues at coordinate 1,953,011,859 of NC_136063.1, forward strand.
AAAAATGGCATTAGGAGAACACTACACTACGTTGGAGGATACTTTCTTTCTTGAGGGTGTTACACCTCCCGTGGTCTGAAGCTGACACAACTCCGTTCCTACAGATTGAGGTTAGCACAAGAACTTGCCAGAGTACTACAAATCTATAAAAAGGTATATTCCATAGTGTTTAAAACCACAAGCACACTGTTTACTCGGAACTGAGACAACTCAGATCCAGCCCTGATTTTGGTTTTTAAAGACACAAGTTTAAGGACCCACTGAAGTTCAGAAAACTGCCTCTGCAGAAAAATCAAAAAGTGGTATTGCTCCAAATTAAATAATACATTGTTACTCAGACTTAGATATAAAAACGTGAGCCAGCAATAAATGTGTTGTTATTGTTGCTTCTTTGCACATACAAACACGCAATCATTAAACTGTCACTTGACACGCAAGTGGTCGCTGGTTCTTGGTTGGACAGCAACTTCCTTGACCCGTGAGTGCCATGCGATGCTTTACTTCGTTTTTCACTAACCACTGGTGACAAGAGCAAGCAGGATCTTTTTCTCCAGATATTATTTTCCGCAGTTGTATTTTTCTGGCTAGCCAAGTATCTTCTGAGATGAGCAAGCGTATTCTAAAATAAAGGGATATATCCATTGGCAACCAAAAGTTATAATGGCCGATACAAGAAAGACCTATGCAAGTCCTGTGCCTTGTCCTGAATAACTTAACATTTGGATGAGAGACTGCCTGCAAGAATTCAACAGCATCCAGAGGTAAAGTTCCATGTCGAGCAGCAGCTGAGCCGTCAACCTGGCTACGTGGATTCGTGTTGACTCATGGATTTCCCGCCATTTAACACTCCAGAGTGACTTCTGCTTTTTGTTGGTGTCCCACTGCCGGATCTTGAAAATTCTGTGAGATCATGAAGAGATGGCTCTTTGTACATGGCCACTGAAATCGAAAAACAATTCAGAGATGAGAAAAAAAACAATGGAAAATGTTTTTGCGTTTACACAAGCAAGGGCACCATATTCTCCCAAAGTTGAACTTTTTATTTTTCATACATTGGATTCATACATTGGATAAGCATACCCGAACTCTATGTTAGATGCATACTGCAAAACAAACATTCTTCAAATAATCTCACCCACTGGTAATTAGTCAGCTCATAGTCCAGTTCTTCATTTGTTTGCTCACTGTGCCACTCCAAACATGGACCAACTGACCATAAATCAGACTTGGACGTGCTCCAGTAGGAACAGTGTATCCTGGACTGCCATGCCATATCCATGCTGAAGAGGAACAAAAAGCAACCGCAGAACATTTCAGTCTGGATTTATGAGGTTGCGCAGCGTCTAAAGTGGCATTGATGAGAAAAACACAGGGGCATATTATCCAGGAAGTGGCGGTGAGAGGCGTTAGCCTCTTTGGCTTAACGCCTCTCACCTCCACTTCAGAAACGCCAGGCTGCACCCTATTCTTAAGAATGTGGTGCAGCCTGGCGTTTCCCCCTGAATCTCACGACTTAACGCCAACGCAGGCACCCTTGCAACGGTGTCTGTGAGCAGGGAGTTTTGTTGATGTACAGGAAGGTGTCCCTTCCTGTACATAAACAAAGCTAAAATGCCATTTTGTAACTTACATGTGTGCTTCTTCATGCAGCACACATGTAAATTACAAACTGGCATTTAAAAAAAAGGTTTGTTCATGTACAGCAAGAAACACTTTCCTGTACATAAACAGACCTTGGCATTTTGCTTTTTCCATGTGTGCTGCACAAGGCAGCACATATGGAAAAAGCAAAAACGAGGAGAAATGAAGCATTTCTCCTCGTTTTGCCACCTTAAGACCAGGATTTTCCTGGTCCTAAGTTTGGCGCTGCCACCTATTATCGCCTCTCTTGATAATAGGTGGAAGTGTCGAAGTGAACACCCACCGCAACACCTACTGCACGCCCCTTTCATGCTAAGTTTAGCGTGAAAGGGGCACTAATACCAAGGCAGCGTTAGGCCACTTTTTGTGGTTTAACCCTGCCTTGGTAATAGGGCGCTGACCATATTGCCAAAACAACGTCACAAAAAGTGACATTGTGGTGGCGATAGGGGCTTGGTAATAATCCCACAAAGTGCTGGAACGTGCCTTTGAGGAGTTGACGGTGGCTGAGATTAAATTGAGCATTCCACTCTGCTCTTTTTTGATTTTCACAGTTGGATGTTGTAAGTCATATAGAGGTATTACCTCCATAATGTGGCATGTGGATGCAGATTGAGTGCCTTTACGAGATATGGGAAGTCTGAGTAGACTTGCAATATACTTTTCATGCACTGTGAGGGGTATTTCATTATTACAACCCACTATCTTTATTACAGTGCTGGTTCGTTTTTAATATTTTTATTATTATGTCTTTTTTTTATCTCGCATTTGCCGTCCTTTCCAACCCTGTCATATTTTTCTGTATCCTCTCTCTTTTTTCATCTCCTAAGTAGGTTTTTTTGCCTTTTTCTACAGCTTTTTCTCTTTTGATACTGTTTCTCTTGTTTTTTTCTCTCTCTATCACTCCTGTTCTCTGAGTCTGCCTTTACTCTTCTCTTAGCTCTTGTCCGCATCTCTGGTCTTGCCTTTGAGCAGGGCTTGCTCTCTTAGTCAGTCTAGAGCCTCCTGCTGGATGCTTTTGGTGATGTATCACCTGAGACTCGCTCATGCTCTGCACCTGCTGCACATGAATCTCCCACTGGTCACTGTATGCCACAGAAGGATGGGTATCTTAAATGCTATGCATGTGCACAGGAAGCAAGGAGTGTGTTCTACTTTCTGGAACACACAGAGACCACTTATATGATAGTGGGCAATCTTAATGCAAACTCAGTGATGAAAAGCAGTATTGTGTATACTTAAGAATACGTCTTTTCAGAACTGCCATTAAGACATTGCCTGCTCCTGCCTGTAACACATGAAGCGAAGGCTATTTTGCAGATGACCAACCGCGCCCTACTTTGCTGGGTTGATAATTATGGTAAGGGCTCCTTCAGTACCAAAGCAGAATTTAAAGGATACTCAGCTTAAAACCCTTTGGATGTTTTTTGTACCATCGAATGCAAGAATTATGTAGGAGGGTTACCCCTCATTTCATCGTGGAGCCTGTCCATTTGGAAACTCTGAAGAAGCCTTTAATGGCTGCCTCTACCAAGCACCAATCTCATGTTTATATCTTTCGCATCAAGAGAAGAAACCTGTGGCCACTCAGGCCACAGAATAAGCATGGGGTGGGGAGTTGGGCTTGGAGTTGTCCAAAGAGGTGTGGATGTTCTTATGTGTCTAGACTGGCATGATATCTTCTAGCAGTGGACTGCAAATTACCTATTCTAAATTTCTAGGGGAGGCTATCACCCCTTAGACCCTGTGGACGGTTGGCCTAAGCGAGAACTCCAATTGAGACAGATGTGGTGCAAAAGAGGAGTAGGCATGTGGCTGTGCCACGCAATTCATGTGTACTGGTCTAAACTGTCAACTATATGTGATTGTGAGGTCCCCATGGACCCAAAGATTGCTCTATCGGGCTGGGTTGGTTGGATCTTCATGCGGCAAAGAAACTTGACTTCCTCCTTTACTGTAATGAACAACTTGAGCTGTATGTAGACCTAATGCCACCCACATCTAGGCATAGAGACGTTTTAAGTACACTGAAAGCTTATCTACTTACCTCGAGCTCATAACACCATAATCACTGAATGAAAAGGTGATTCTATGTGGTTTTCCATGGCTTGAGGGTTGGTTCCATGGACTAGTTTCTACATTTTGAAGTTGCCTTAATGGCGATTTCGTCTCCCCGTTGGCACATAATGGAACCCTGTTACTGCTTTTCATAATACTATACTATGGGATGATACGGCGGTGTTTCCTATTTTCTTCACCTGACAATATTAATCAGAATGTGATTGTGATTTTCTTATTGGTAGCTGTTGATGTACTATTTCAAAATTATAAGCGTTAGACTTGGCCCTTTTGCAGGGACATCCTCAAGTTTTTGCCTTCACTCTCCTCTATTCTGGCAAGAGTTTTATTGGCTTTTAGAACTCTGCACACTTTACCACTGCTAAACCATGCTAAAGTGCTTTGATCCCTCCTTTAACCTTGGTAGAATTGGCTTAAACCCCATTGGTACATTTATTTACTTTTATTTATTTGTAAGTGCCTAGTAGGGCACGCTGGGGTGTATTTCAAAAGTTAAACATGTACTTTAAGTTGTACTTGTCCTGGTAGTGAAAAACTCTACTTCAAGGGCTACCTACCCCCAAAGGATTACATTGGGTTAACCTATTACATTTAATAAGTGATAGCTTTCTATTCAGAGCAAGTAGGAATATCAAGATTGGTGTCTAAAGAACTGTAATTTATAACCCTTATTAATGGTAAAGTCAAACTTTAAGTAATTGACATTGAGACAAGAGAGAGGAATAGGGTCTGGCAGCATGGGCAATATCTGAATTGATGAGGGGGGCTGCCACCTACCACAAAGGCTCTGTCTGAGCACACTCACAAAGGGTTTTGACACTAGTCTTTTGTGACCCCAGACAAGCTGGGACATGGGCAGGGTGGCAGGAAATTCAAAGCACCTCTGGAAGTGGAAATCTCCAGAACCTTCTCTTACTTTAAAGTGGGCAACATTTATAAAAAAGGGACCCTCAGGCCCACTCTAGATCTGTGAAGCCTCAGAAGGATGACTGTGCTGCTCTGCATAAAACTGAAACTCCGGATACCCGACACGGAGAAAGACGGCGTGTGTTGGCGAAGTACGGCGTCAACTTAAACACGCGGGAAATCAACCCCTTGCCTTCTGATTCTGCCTGCTGGAAGACACACACGCCGACGCAAAAATTCAACACTCCCTCTTCTCTAATGATTCAATCTGCTGGTTAAAAGCGGAACATATCCGCCCCTCAAAAGAACCTGAGCACCTTGGTGCAGCTACGTGGTCCAGACGAGATTTCCCTTCAACAAAGGGATTTCGAAACGCGTAGACCTTGTTTCTTACAGCGTTAGGAGTTCTATTGTTGAACTATAAACGGCTTGAAATTTAAATGTTTCCCGATGCTAGTTTTCTGAAATGTTTGTTGTAAATAATGATTTGTATTATCTGATGTAAATTTCTATTGTATGTATTGTTTGGTATGGATGTTTGAATGAGTGTTAGTAATGTATGAAAATTTTTTGGGTATGAGTTAGTGTGGAGTGAAGTAAGCAATGTTTCTAATTATGTGAATTTTCTTAAAATGTTCTATTGAAATAAGTATTAAAGTAATTGATTTATTCAGGACTAAAACACTGTCCGTCGACTTACTGTTCAGTTCTGCGAGTCGTGAGGCAAAATAACAGCCTCACTTGGAAATTATTTGGCAATATTGGTGATATTGTTTGGTTTTTTCAGTTAATGAGGCTTGTCCTTATTGCCCGTGAGTCCAGACCTAGTTTTGGTTACGGCTCTGCATAAAAGACTGCTATTCTGCTGCCATGCTGCCTCTGTGAGAACTGGACCTGCATCTTGAACCCAGGGCCACAAGGGTGAATCTAAGTGCCAAATGGCTGGCCTCCTGATCAGACCCTGAGGGACAGAGAAAGCATCAACCACCTTGATCCCTGAACCTGCACTCTTTCCGCTGCGAGTCCTTCCTCCAAGTGGTGCCATACCAATCCTTGACCCTAGAAAGTGGGCCTGAAGGTGCTCTGCTAGCCCTGCTGTAGGCCTGTGTACAGAACTGAAGCAGCTTGACACATCTCCTTGCAGTCGCATTGGAACAAGCGCAGCGGGATCCATTCCAGACACTGCCCCTCACAACGTAGCCTGGAGTCTCATCATAACCACCACTTAACGATGCATCCCTGACACAGGACTTCTCATTGCAAGCCCCTTGTCGACAGTATCCTCAATGGCGATCCAGGACTCCAAATCACAGCCCACATCTTCTTTGAAACTACCAGTGCCCGACGCATCTTCATCGCAGGACTTCGCATTGCACGCCCCCGTCTACTGCATTCTCGATAACATCTCAGGATTCTGCATAGCAACCTCAAAACCACTACTGCATGATACATCATCAATACTGGAACTTGCAACGCTTTCCAAAATAGGATTTAAAATACTTTGTTCAACAGGCCTAACTTGGTCCCTTTATCCGACCAGCTTTCCATCACAGTCGGCCTGAACTTATGAATTTGTTCTGGTCGCGTGCAACAAAATAACCACAGTTGGCACTTCTGGCTTTTAGCCACTATTTACACAAAAATATTAAAAATTGCATATCTCTGGTTCTACTGATTGGACTTTTGTTGTTTTGGTCTCAAATATTTATTATGTTTTACTCTGTTTCGAAATTGGGTGGGATTTTTCTTCTGTTGTATTTTCACTTTATTAGTCCTTGAAGTGCTTCATACATACTTTACAGATGGCCTCTAATTTAAGCCTGACTGCCTGGTGCCAAGCTACCATGGGGTTGAGCACTGGTTAATTTGAGGCTTGCTTGGGTTTCACCCTGACAGATACGGTGGCTGTTGCCTGAGTAAGATCTCACACCCTTCCACCAGTACCCTAAATTCCAACATTTAAAAAAAGTTCTACAGCTTTGGTGGTAACAGTGTACAAAAGGACAAAAGCTGGGGTCCAGCTGGAAGAGCCTGCAATAGGCTGACTTCCAAGTTTGGATGGATCTGAAGAGGAAGTAGTTGGCTGTAGGGCTCTTCAAAAGAACATGGAACACCATACTATGGGCCATGATATGTCACGTAGAATTCTCTGTGTCACTGTGTTTTAGCTTTCATAATTTAAAACAAAATACTTGAATAGGGTGGTGGAAAATTAGTGTTGGAAAGACAGACCAATGATGGATGGATGTAGGCGCATCTTACAGAGCCAAAGACTACAGTGAAAATCATATGATTCAAGATGTAAATCAATGTAATTTATCAGGCGATGTCTTTTCTGAAACAAATTTTAAGTAATAGTTTGTCCAGTCTCGAATAAGATTATTGTAGTGGATGAAACAAAGCTCATTCTGGTGCTCTAGAATTCTGAAACCTCAATAATTCACGGTGTTGACTTTGTAAAGTAGGGTAATCATGGTAGACTTAGATTTAAGCGAGTCAGTATTTGAAGTTAGAGAGCACATCAGCGATTTCGTTTATAATAAGAATAACAATTACCCAAAATCTAGTGATGGTCTCATAATAAGAATATTTCCAATTAAGAAAATAATAGAGGTACTTTTAAGTCTTCATTCAAGAATAAGTAAATATTAGGTGTATGACACTAGTGAACTTTATTTTCAACTGATACATCCATGAATGCTATAATCAGATAAGTGTTTTTCATACAATTAGCTGATAGGAAAAGGATATCCTGCCCTGAATAGCTTAATATATCTATTTTCATTGTTTTAAAACGAGTTTCCTTGTGGCCATGTTGCCTCTGGCCCTGGCTGGTGCAAAATTAGTGCTGGAGAGGGTAACCCGATATAGATGAGTGATAGAATTGTGTCTGTCTTTTAAAACTTGCACTCACCTGCACGGAGCACCTCGCGCTTTCACGAGGCCTCTGACAGCTGAGCTGAAAGCTGCCTCTGGCGAGGGTTTGTTTGGTTTCCCTGCCGCCATCGTGGAGGACACAGGCCACGCCCACCTGGCCAGTCCACGCCCACTCTCCCTTCCCTCGCTATATAGAGCGCGCTGACTGCAAGTGCTGTCTCTATTTAAAATCGGAACCTCCTGAGGCTTGAGCCGGGAGTAGAGGGAAATTGTTTTTTTAAAACTTAAAGTGATAGAATTGAGTCTGTCTTTTAAAACTTGCACTCACCTGCACTGAGCACCTCGCGCTTTCACGAGGCCTCTGACAGCTGAGCTGAAAGCTGCCTCTGGCGAGGGTTTGTTTGGTTTCCCTGCCGCCATCGCCGAGGACACAGGCCACGCCCACCTGGCCAGGCCACGCCCATATTTCATCTCCCCTGCCATCCATAAATCATGTGTCTAGACAGGAAGTGCAGCGGACGAGCGCAGCGGGCGCGACGATTGCGCACCGAAGGCGCGCATAAGGCAAGCTCGTCTGCGCTCGTCCGCGCCGAGTCCGGGCCAGGGGCCACCTCTCCTACATCTTATGCCAAACATCCCATAGCCTACAGTGCGGACGTACTCCATGGCATGAGGTCCTCGGATCCGGTCTGTGAGCTGCATCGCTATGAGGTAACGTCCCTTCCAGCCATTTGTCCACATTGCAACGTCCTTCTTAACCGGTGGCAGACCAAAACACCAAAGCAGGAATACCGTATGTTTTCACTAAACTGCATATCTCTGCCAAAACATAAGGTGGAAATTTTGTTTCTACTAGAAGAGCGTTCGCCGGACGCAGTATTCCTATCTGAAACATGGCTGACACCCGATTCTGACCCGGCTGTTGTAACCTCCCTCCCCTCAGGCTATCAAATCATCCGGCAAGATCGTTCGGAGGGTAGAGGTGGAGGGCTAGCAATCATATTCAAAGAACAATACCACTGCAGACTCATCCCTGAAACCATTCCAGACTGTGAGAGCCTTGCTTTCTCGCTGGAGTTTTCCCCTAACCATTGCTTCTCGGGCACATTGATATACCGCCCACCCGGCCCCCCTAAACAATTTCACAATCTCTTACCAGCAATTATGGCGCCACACGTTAGCGCCTCCGCCAACTATACCGTGCTAGGCGACCTCAATTTTCATTTTGATTCACCGCTGGATTCTACGGCTATCACGTTAGCCGAGGAACTGGCTGCGTTGCAACTTGGCCAACGAGTAAAAGCATCGACCCATGTGAAGGGTCACCTGTTAGATCCAGTGTTCAGTAACTGCAAGGACCTTGTGGTTGGGTTTCCGCTCCCCCTCCCATGGACTGACCACTCTCTGGTGCCCTTTACTTGGTCTACTCAGAAATCCGGTCCGGTAAAACCATCGATAAGACTTGCCAGATCTTGGGCACGGTTACCTACAGAGGATTGGAAAAACTTACTTACGAAAGAACTTCCCCCTAACAACGAGGATCCATGTCTGGCTAACCAGGCCTATGAAAACTGGATCCTGCACTCTCTCGAATCCATCCTCCCCCTCCAGAAATCAACGGTAAAACGCCTCCATAAAACAGCACCGTGGTTTTCAGAGGCACTTAGGAACAAAAAGCGCCAATGCCGGAAAATGGAAAGAAAATGGCGCATAGACTACTCCATGGAGGAAAAGATTCGATATCGAGAGGAGATAAAATCCTATAAAAAGGAACTAAAAGCCGCCCAAGCAGGGTACTTCTCTGACAAGATTTTAGCTGCAAAATCCAAACCCAGAGAAATTTTTCAAACCTTGCAAAAACTCACAAAACTCCCGTCTCCAATTGTTTTGAGGGAAAAGTCTGTTTCCCAGCGCAATGACTTGGCTGAATTTTTTTCAGCAAAAGTAAATAAAATATATGCCTACTTCCCCTGCACTCTCACTCCCACCCCTCCATTAATTCAAGATAAAACTAAGACCTTAGACTCCGCTCCAGCCCCTCCACCTCTGCTCAGTCACTTTCCTTGCATGGATCTCGAAGTATTGGAGTCCATGGCTTGGAAAGTAAAATCTGGATCTCCATCTGATCCGGCACCCCCTGAAGCTATGATGCTGGTCTCTCAGACTGTCCTACCAATCATTAGGAACCTGCTAAATGCCTCCATTGCCTCGGGCATTGTCCCTTCTGCTTGAAAACGGGCGATGGTCCGAGCGCTGATAAAGAAGCCCAATCTTGAACCATCGGACTTTGGAAACTATCGTCCGATTTCCCTGCTTCCCTGGGTGAGTAAGAACGTGGAGAGGTATGTCAATCTCCAGCTGGTCAGCTTCCTTGAAGATAACCAGCTGCTAGACACCACCCAGACAGGGTTCAGGCCTAAGCATGGAACAGAATCCGCCCTCCTAATGGTCATCGAGGAGTCCAGGAAAATCCTTGATCAGGGAGGATCAGTGGCAGTGATCCTCCTTGATCTCAGTGCGGCGTTCGACACGGTCAGTCATGCCACCCTACTGAACCGTCTTGCGAATGTTGGCATTGTGGACAAGGCTTGGCTCTGGTTAAAATCTTTTCTGAGCAACAGGTCATTCCAAGTGTTTGATGGACAGACAGTGTCTTCTAGCATTCCCCTGAAGTGCGGAGTCCCGCAGGGCTCCTCTTTAAGCCCCGCGCTGTTCAACGTCTATATGAGGCCACTGGCTGAGGTAGTTCTACCGTATGGAGTCAAGATCATATCCTATGTGGACGATACCCAGCTGGTGGTCTCATTAGCGCAGGAGGCTCTCCAACCACGTTCAGGGGGACTAACCGAATGTCTGGAGGAGGTGAAGTCCTGGATGACTCGGTCATCATTAAAACTTAATGGTGACAAAACGGAGCTCATGCTCCTGGGCCCTGCCGACCCCACATTCTTCAACTTACTGTGGCCCCCCTGTCTAGGTCCCCCTCCGGCCCCGAAGGATAACATCAAAAGCCTAGGGGTATGGCTGGACAGGAGTCTCTCACTCAACACTCAGGTCACAAAGCTCTCAGCCACCTGCTTTGGAATACTCAGGACACTGAAGAAGGTTCTTCCTTTGCTCCCAATGGAGGCAAAGCAGATAGCCATACAGGGCCTGATACAATCACGGCTAAACTCCAACAACGTCCTATATCTGGGTGCACTAGAGTACACCTTAAAGAGATTACAGATGGTACAAAACTGTGCCGCGCGTATTCTGCTGCAGATTCCTCGTAGATTGTCAGTAAAGGCGGCTCTGACTAATCTTCACTGGCTCCCAGTGCGTAAGAGAGTCATTTTTAAAGCAATGTGTATTGCTCACCAGGCTTTCTGGGATTCGGGTCCCCTAATCACCCGTAATCTAGGAAGCCAGTATCACCCAGGTAGAAATCTGCGCTCTAGTCAGGCCTTCTTGGCAGCAGTCCCAAGAGTTAAAAGGACTAGATCTGGCAGAAGGACGTTTGCCTTCAATGCCGCCAAGATCTGGAACTCCCTCCCGTCTCACTTAAGATCCAATCCTGATCTTGTTTCCTTCCGTAAACAGTTAAAAACACACCTATTCAATTCCGTTTAATTTAACTCAGTTTTTCCCTCCTTTTCTGGTTCTTAACCTTTTCTGGTTCTTAACCACTTTTACCCCTCACCTGGTTCCTTTTTTAGCGCTTGGACGCCTCAGGGCAGCAATCGCGCTGTTATAAATTCACTTTCATTCATTAATTCATTCATGAGCATAATGCTGTAATGGGTCATTGAGATGGCGCACGTTTGCCAGTCTGTAAAACATTCCCTAGGCCCTTCTTCGGCCCGGAATGTGAGACATGCGGAGCAGCATTACTGAATGGAATACAATGTTCCCCTCTGCCAGAAGTTAGTTTCTCCTTTCCCCTACCCCCACACCGCGCTCCACCCACCACTACCTACACAGAGACTGCACCATACATGTATCACCTGCACAGAGAGAGGTGGGAAATGTATGCAATAAACCCCTGAAATTGGGAATTTTATTTGGGTTCACGACTGGTAAATCTGATCCCACATGGAAATTCTGCATTTAATGGGGTTTACCATCTACCTGCGTGGTACTGGCACTGTGTTCCCACACAGTAACATTATTTTCAAGTATTAATTTAAAACCCCATCCGTATTATGCAACTTGTAATCAGATCCTAAGTGTTCTTTGGGTCTATTTTGCTAATTGTCATCAGTATAACTAAGGATGAAAGGGTATTGCAAATTCTCTTTTATAATCATAGAAATAGTTTTCTCTATAAAACCTAATTACAGTTGGTATTTGTTGAATGCCATCTCTAACCTGTAACTGTTTGAAGTGATACAATGAAAGAAAACGTACCAAACCTGTAAAATGTGATCACATTTGTTCATGCAGAGCAGGACAAGTAGCATTCATTTTCCTTAAAACAGGAATATTGTGATTGAACATTTAAGAATTGTAGTAAGCTGTTGGTCAGGTCTTCTGCTACGGAAAACAGGATGTTGTTTACAAAAATAGAATTTACTGATTAGAGACTGTAGAACTAATGCTTGCAGTGAAATCTGCTACCAAAAGTGCATGGACTTAATGACCAATCAGGCATTAAATGAGTTGGCTCAATGCACATTGGCAACCAAGCAACATTTATAGTAATCACTCTATTTTGTGACATCTCGTTTGTTCAGTAGAAAACAGTTTTAACAGACATGGGGGTGGAGCTTGCTAACGACCAATATGGCCGCTTGAGCCTAGAGCTCCCTGAAATCGTCACACGATCGTACAACCATCCTGCAGCTGCACTGTGCTAGCGCCTGATACCTGTGATCACTGAGCTCACAGGCCCTGCAGGTACATTTTGCAGCACTACCGACATCTCTACGATGCTCGGGACCGAAGTTCTGGCGTATGATGTGAGGCGACCGGACTGGGCCTGAGACACCGGGTTCGAGTGAGAGGTGGAGGAGACAAACGATCAGACCGGCAGCGGCGAAGTGGTGCTCGTTCAGCGCGGCTGTGTGCTGCGGTGGTGCCCCCCGGCCTACAATTCATCAGGGTGATTCTGCGATGGGTGCCCTGTCTCCGGTGGTGCCGGTGTGGACTGCGGAGGTCCTCCGGCAGACACGCTGAGCGGCCGAACTGGTGAGGGGCCACGACGCCAGGAAACCGGAGGTGCAGGCCCGGCTGGGCTTCGTGGACGTTGCAACCAATGCGGGGAAGATACAGAGGTTGTCCGGAGACACGCTTCAGCGGTGAGCCCCTACCCCTATTTGGAACCACGGGCAGTCTGGGCTGAGATGATCCAACTGCTGCACCCACGAGGCCGCCCATTTAAGCTCCCTCACTCCCGAATGCTGCGGGGCCTGTGGCTGCAGCAGCCTTGTCCCAGTGCCGGTGGGGGCGCTGGGGGCAGGAGCAAAGGAGACGGTGCACTTAGATTTTGCAGGTTGACTCCTGAGCTGTGGATTGTGTGACCCTAGACCCCCCTGTCAGCTGGCCACTATAGACTACTATAGGGAGGCTGTGCTGCCCCTGGGGAGATACACCAGTGCTACTGAACTCAGGAAAGGTGGCCTGAATTGACTTTCAATACCCGTGAGGTTCGCATGAGACCTAGTTGCAGATTTAAAACACTGATACCCCCTTGAGGCTGGCGAAGTGCCGTGGGCCACTAGGCCACTGTCTGGTATCCCCCTACCACTGTGGTGGAGGGTCTTGCGAACCGACCTTCTCATTGGCATCAGTGCGGTTGAACTGGGAACCCTGGGTGACTGGAGTTGAAGGAGCGCTCTGCCAGTGGGGCGCTGATGTGCAATACTCCTGGAGTTGCGCGCCCCTGACAGTGGTGTGATCTGGTCACTGTCTGCTGTTGATGCGGATCCACTTTGCGGCGATTCGGACCTGAGGGCGCATTGGTGCCTTCAATGGCCAAAACGGGCAAGGTAGACAGGGCACAGCCAAAGTTGTCCTTCGAGCAAAAGAGATCCAAATCCACTGATGTTGCCTCCGAGGACGGAACCAGAGACTGCGAGCAGCCTGACGCAGACCCTAGGCAAGACATACGAGGCATACTGTTGACCATGGAAAATAATTTGCAGGGGGGCATCACGTCCCTTGGCTCTAAGATGGACGTGCTGTCCTATAGAATGGACCATATGGCGGAAATGAAGGACATGGACGAGAAGCGACATGTCAGTGTGTTGACTAATGGAGACAGAAGAAGTGCAGACAGCCTTGGATACTGAACACAAGCAGCTTGGCAGGGTTCTGAAGCTCTTGCAGGACAAAACGGAGAACTTGGAAGCACGTTCTCAACGATGTAACCGGCGAATCACGGGCCTTCCAGAAAAAATACCAAACGGCAACATGGAGCTTTTCATCGAACGCTTGCTGAAAACCCTACTTGGTAAGTCTTCCTTCTCTGATATGTTTGTGGTGGAGAAGGCGCACCGCTCTCGAGGACCGAGGCCTCCTCCGGGGGCGGCTCCAAGGCCAATCATCGCCAAACCACTTTACTACCCCGATAGGGACGTCGTGCTGAAGCTGGCTAGAGAGAAACAACCACTGCAACATGAGGGGTCCACGATCTCTCTTTTCCCAGATTTCACGGCTAGGGTCCAAGAGGCTCGGCGACAATTCACTCCGATGAAAAGACAACTTCGCAAATTAGGTGAAGACTATGCCATGCTCTACCTGGCGAGACTACGTGTCAACAGGCAGGGCCGATCCCACATCTTTAGTGGACCCTAAGGTCCTGCAGTCAGCCATGAAAGGATGGTCCTAAGAGATGAGACACAGCCCGGAGAAGCACTTGTCTGATGAGGCGACAGGCGGCTCACTGGAGGAGCAGGACTGATGCTTAGCTGCTAAACATGTGTGATATGTATACTGCTGGGGGTAGGAGTGGAGTGGAGGGGACAACGATGGGGGTTGTGGGACAGTATGTGGGGATGCTTTTGTCTCCTTCATGATGGCCTACTGGGACGGTTTCCTGGACCTACTCCCCCTGGGACGTGATTGCACTGACTTGAGACCTGGACTGGGACTAACTACTGAACGGGTGCTGCGGGGTTGACCCTCGTTTGTAGGGATAGCCCTTTGTAATTTGGGAGGGTCTGCTTTATTTGGGTGGGACGATCGGGGGGTCGCACCCTCAGTTTGATAACTCTGGATTAGGTGCATTATGGTCAGACCTGCCCACAGAATAACTTATCTATTGCTGGGTATATATCTGAACACGCAGTATGTGTCCCATTGCAGCTGCAAAATATCCACCTGACGGTGCATGGAGGGGGGCCTTAACTAAGCTGAACATTTCTATCTCTTTGCTGAGCAACATCCACCCACGCGTGAATTACACTGGGGAGTGTTCTTTCTGTTGTTTGGAGTGTAGCCTTTTTGGGTTTACAGGGTTATGCGGTGGCCAAGTTGGAGCTGGTCTAACGTGGGTGGGGGCGGGGAGGGGCTCGTATTGTGTTCTGCAATTTTTGGGAATAGATGTCATTTTTCAATGTGTACATGATAGGATATTACAGCATCTAGGCCCTGTAGGGCTAGGTTTGATGAGGGCGGAGGGGAGGGAATGTTTGATGACTGACATCTGCAAGGTGTCTGTTGTGATTATTCCTGGGAGGTAGCGCTCTTGTGGTATTGACCAGATGCGTAAAGCCCCAAGCCACATGTTCACTCCATTCCCTTATGACTGATAAGACTGAACACCAAAGCAATGCAAGCACTACCATCGCACCCCATCTCTGGAAAAACAATCAACATCTCCTTCGAGACAGCAACCTTCCCGAAGAGCTGGAAGCACACCCAGATCAACGCCCTACTGAAGAAACACAAGGCGGACCCCAAAGACCTCTAGAACTTCTGGCACATCTCCTTGCTCCCCTTCCCGGCGAAAGTCACGGAGAAGATCGCCAACAGACAGCTGACCCGCTACCTCGAAGACAACAACATCCTGGACCCATTCCAGTCCGGATTCCGCAGCAACCACAGTACCGAGACCGCCCTCATCGCGGCCACCGACGACATCAGGATCCTGATGGACAAAGGAGAAACAGCCGCCCTCATCCTCCTTGACCTATCAGCAGCCTTCAACATGGTCAGCCACCGCACCCTAACAGCACACCTCCATAACACCGGAATCCAAGAGAAGGCCCTGGCCTGGACCACATACTTCCTCTCCGGCAGAACCCAGAGCGTCCGCCTTCCACCCTTCCGCTCCAAGACCACCGAGATCAACTGCTGCGTTCCACAGGGATCCTCCCTCAGCCCGATGCTGTTCAATATCTGCATGGCACCACTCGCCCACATCACACGGCAACACAGCCTCAACATCATCTCCTACGCCGACGACACCCAGCTGATCATATCCCTCACCAAAGACCCCGACACCGCCAAAGCCAACCTCCACAGAGGAATGAAGGCCGCCGCTGAATGGATGAAGGACAGCAGGCTGAAGCTGAACTCAGACAAGATGGAGGTCCTCATCCTCGGCCCCACCCCATCAGCCTGGGACGACTCCTGGTGGCCAACATTGCTAGGAACAGCCCCAGAACCCACCGACCACGCTCGCAACCTGGGGGTCATCCTCGACATCGCCCTCTCCATGACAAAGCAAGTTAACGCCATCTCCGCATCCTGCTTCACCACCCTCTGAATGCTCCGCAGGATCTTCAAATGGATCCCCTCCGACACGAGAAAAACCATCACCCAGGCCCTCTTCACCAGCAGACTGGACTACGGGAACGCCCTCTACGCAGGAACAACAACCAAGCACCTGAGACTGCTGCAACGCATCCAGAACGCCTCCGCACGACTGATCCTCAATGTCCCCCGACACAGCCACGTCACACCCCACCTGAGAGGCCTGCACTGGCTCCCCGTCAAAAAGAGGATCACCTTCAAACTCCTCATCCATGCACACAAAGCCCTCCACAACGCCGGACCAGTTTACCTCAACGACCGACTCAGCTTCTACAGCCCCACCTGCAGCCTCCACTCCGCCAACCTCGCCCTCGCCAAAGTTCCACGCATCTGTAAAACTACAGCCGGTGGCAGATCCTTCACCTACATCGCCGCCGAGACCTGGAACACTCTCCCTACCGACATACGGCAGACCCAGGACCTACTGGCTTTCAGAAGACTCCTCAAGACCTGGCTCTTCAATCAGTAGCAGGCCGCCCCCCCAGCACCTTGAGACCCTCACGGGTATGTAGAGCGCTTTACAAATGTAATGATTGATTGATTGATTGAACACCGCATAGAAACTGGCCCTGAGACGATTGCAGTGCTCACGTGGAATGAGCGAGGCCTGAACGACTTCAGGAAAGTTAGGAAGATACTGAGCTATTTACGTAGACATAATGTTGATATAGCCCTACTCCAGGAGACACATTTACCACAGGATAGCCCAGTCTGGCGCGCTAAGGGACATGGGTTAAGGTCATTATACTGACGCCGCTAGCGACGGACTGCCAGGGAAGGTATGTACTTACCAAATGCAGCACTAGAGGACTGGACCTGCATATCCTCAATGTTTATGGCCCTAACTATGATAGCCTGGAGTTATACAGCACAGTTTGACCGTACTTTCCCACTTTCACACGACGGCCCAGTTTTCGTGGGGGGGAGCGAGTTTAACTTCATCAGACAGCCTACACTGGATAGATATGATGGCCCGGACAAACGGGTATCCGCCTCAGCTACTGTTATCGAAACATCGCTGCTCCAGTTAGACATATGTGCTGTTTGGCGCACCAGACATGCGGGACAAGGTGAGAACACGCACTACTCTGCATACTATAATGTTCATACTAGAATAGACCATTGGTTTGCCTCAAGACCTATAATGCAATGCATCCAGTCTTTCACGATCTTGCCCCGTTAACTACTCAGACCACTCTACCCTTTTGCTGGTCCTCTCAACTCCTAAACCACGGGAAACCCCCTTTAAGTGGTGTTTCCTGCCCTGTTCCCTAACGGACAATGCCTTTAAGGAAGAGATGTCTGTTGCTATCAAATCTTTCTTTGAGACAAATGTGGGTTTGGTTGAGTCATTCCAAATGGTATGGGAGGCTTTCAAAGTGTATAAACGGGGGGTTGCCATCTCTAAGCATCGGGGGGGTCCGCAAATCGATACGAACCAGGTTGGCTTACCTGGAGCGCAAGATCAAGCGGTTGGAAACCTCGTTGTTGACTGGTCCGGATGCGGCACTCAGAGCGGAACTTGCAAAGACTGTGCAGGAATACAATGAGGAGGTGGATACTGAAATTAAGCATCTTGGGAAATACGCCACTGCTCACACTTATGGCGAGGGGGAACTGCCAGGGGCTGTCCTGGCGAAGCTCCTCCAACGGAATAGGGAGGTCTCTGCGATACCGGAAATTGCTTCGGCCACGGGTGATGTACCGCCCTCACAGATGCCCAAGTGGCGGAGCAATTCAGACATTACTATTCTGACTTGTATTCCTCCAGGGGATGCAGCTCAGATGAACAAATATTAGACTATTTAACACATATTCAGCTGCCATTGATGACGAATTTGCACAGGGAGTTCCTGATGCGTCCGATAGAATGGGACAAAATACTGCTGGTACTCTTTGGCATGAGGGCGGGTAGCACACCGGGACGCAACGGCCTCACTGTTGCCTTTTATAAAGCGTTCATAGATTTGCTACTACCGCACCTACTCACGCTGTACTAAGATATATGCAACTCAGGGCCGATGCCCCCATCTCTGAGGGAAGCAATCATAGTAGCTATTGTTAAACCTCCGGGCGAGTGCGCCTCATACCGGCCGCTGTCATTGATGAATGTAGATACAAAGATCTTTGCGAAAATGGTTTTCAACCACCTACTGCCCCTCGTCACGACCTTGGTAGCCCCGGAATAGGCTGGCTTTGTACCAAGCCGGAACCAGACATATAACCTTCGTACGGTCTTTGCGGCCTTGAAACTTACTAAACCGGAAGTCCCTGCGATAGTGATATTCCTAGACATGGAGAAGGCATTCGACTCCGTTGAATGGCCACTTCTGCGGTAGGTTCTCACTCGCATGGGGCTGGATGAGGTGTTCTTACAGATTATAGGGGTATTATATCACGCTCCCTCAGCGCGCATAAAAATAGGCAATCTGGTTACCGAGCCTATACAAATATGCAGGGGCACACGGCTGGGATGCCCCTTGTCTCCCATCCTTTATACTCTGGTTGCTGAACCACTGGCATGCGCACAGCCATAGAGGCATACGCTTCCCGAACTATAGCCTGATTGTCTCCTCGTATGCGAATGTTACACTGCTATACGTCCCCGATCCGGACACCAACCTCACTCCTGTGCTGCGGGAGATTGTACTATTCTGCTCTCTGTCCGGTCTACAGGTGAACTGGCACAAATCCGTCATGTTACCCGTGACCCCTGCTATGATACCCATAGAACCTGACTATCCCTTGCAGTGGACTACAGATGAGGTGCGATATCTGGGGGTCAAACTACACACAGACTCAGAGGTGGTCCTCAAAGAGAATTACAGAGTTACAATTTCTAAATAGGAAGAGAACGTTAAGCGCTGGATAAGTTTACCCTCATCGCTTATGGGCACAGTGGCTCTCATGAAAATGGTGGTCCTACCGCGCTTCCTTTTTCTCTCTACGAATAGTCCCATGATACTCCTCCGAGCGGTCTTTCAACGCCTACAAACTCTAATGATCCATATGGCTTGGGTGGGCAAGCAACTGGGTGTGGCCTGGCACATACTTATGCTGCCATACTCACTAGGTGGTCTGGGAGCGCCTGACCCTGAACTATACTACTGTGCTGCTCAAAATTCCCATGTACCCATGACCCTGGCTCAATTTCAATACCATAGGCTTAGACATGCGCTTAAGGACTTGTTAGGCGAAGATATGGTGGACCCTCTTGAGGTGCTGGCGCTCACAGCCATCATAAAAGCACAATCACCAGCTAAGATGATTTCCAGAATATATCATATATCCATGGCAGCCAGGGGCAGCACGTACACGAAACCAAGGTTAGCCTGGCAACGTGATTTGCAGGTTGACCTCACGGATGACAAGTGGTCTTACTGCTGTATGAACACTAAACAGGTCTCACTGAATGGTTGGCACGGGCTGGTCCATTTTAAATTCCTTAACAGGGTGTACTATACCCCGGAACGATTACATCGGTATGGCTTAAGGGATGGACCCTTGTGTGAGAGGTGTGGTGAACGGATTGCAGACTTCTTCCACCTGGCCTGGGAATGCCCGGGGAAAGCTTGCTTCTGGAGTATGATCTTCAATGAACTCAACATTATCACGAAACTGGCGCTAGTCCCTGACCGGTTACTGGCCCTATTTGGATATTCTAAACCTCTTCCCAAAGCTGCCTGACGTTTAATTGAAATGGCGCTACTATTAGCTAAAATATGTGTGGCAATGTGCTGGCTACGGGGCCCCATGCCTACGATAACACAGTGGGCCAAAGATATGACATACTGCTCCACCCAGTCGGAAAATTATTGCTCCCACCTCTCAATCGCCCGAGAAACTTTTGGACTCTATATCAGACATGACAAACGCACTTGACTGGGCCGGACGTGGATGCTGGAGCCGAGGTGCAGTGACCCCCTTCCCCTGACCGAAGGAGCACACCGGAGTAGTGGGCCCTTACAGTTAGATCTCCATAATACACAGCAATGGGCTTTCTGTGAGGAAGGTGGGGGAGAACATAGAGGTGTGACAGGGCGTGCATGATTGACACTATACACATATGTGGTTTCATTTTGATATGCTGGCAAAGATCTGGGCTGCTTATTTTAGATCTTCACGGGAATGTCATCAATATGCAGAACATGTCATTGCCTTTTGTTGATTTCACAAAAAATTTATAAAAACTTTTTTTTTTTAAAACAGTATTAACAGACATGTTCTGTGAGCGCCATTGTATTATGATAGTCAGGATCTAACAGGGCTAATAATTATTGCTATTGATGGAGACATTTCTAAAACTCATGTGGGTGTACAAATAATAAAAGTGAAAACAGTTGAAACTGTGATTACCTACGTGAAGTTCAGGCTAATCATTACCCACAGGCCCCTTATGTCCTTGTTCCATTCATTAACAAAGTGGAGATAACCATCTCTCAACAGACAAAAAGACCAGAGGAATGCTGGGACCCTAATACTGCCCCTCCCACTAGGAGTACATAAGTTGTTCTTACCCAGCATCCCGCCTGTTCTTTTTTTCTGTCTCTCGACAATGGATGTTGTGTGCTGGTGCTGCTCCTGCTGGGCTGGAGTTGCATTCTTCTTTCCTTCCTCCCACCAGGCTGTGGGGGCGCGGTGTTTCACGGGCGGTCTACCCGCCTGTTGGAATTCCTGGGAGTCAGTCTCTGTTGCTGCCGGAATCCTGGCAGGGGCGTTGACTCCAGGTTCCTTCCGGGTCGCGGATGCATCTTCCCAAGCCTGGCCGGCTGAGACATTCCTTGCCTGCAAAGTTCCTGCTGTTTCCCCTGGATTCCTGTTGATGGTTGCGGGGGGGACCCCTTGGTGCTGGTGTTGGCCCCCACCATGGGTGAGTTCCACTTGGTGGCTTTTTGTTCTTTCTGCTTGTACAGGTCTCTGGTGCATGTGGGTCTGAACGCTGCTGCACGTCTGCGCATGCTCATTGGCAGTTGGGTCCGCGCTGGTTCCGCAGTTGTGGTGGTGCGTGGCCTTCTAGGTGCCTGCCCTTTGCGGCTGGTGCATGGCCTTCTAGGTGCTTCAGGGTCGTGTGCGCATTTTCCTGAGGTTGGGCTGAGTGGTAGACACGCCACGTTTGCACTATTCCTGGCCTGCCCGCTGTTGGAGTAGGGGCCTTGCAACTGGTGGTATTCTGGCCCCCGCTCGGGGTGAGTTCCGCGTAGTGCTATTTTCCCTCTCTCCCAGCGGGTGTGTGTGTGTCCAATGTGCCTGCATCTTCCCTGGGACACTTGGCTGGGTATCTCTGGTTTAGCTTGTTTCCTGCTGTTGATATACTGTGCTCCTCTGCCTTTATCTTTGTTCCTTGCCTCCTCCTCAGTCTTGGTTTGAGGTGGCGTGGAGTGCGGCCCGTGGCCGGCGCGTTTCACGTGCTTCTGGGTTCCCGCAGGTGCTGTGCACTCTGTTCTGGGGTGCTCAGAGGTGCTTTGTTTGCCTGGCCTGCCTCGGGGATCCTCACTGCCTTCAGCGCTGGCTCGGTGCCTCGCGTGCCGGTGCCTGGTGAGTGTGTGTTGTCACGACTACTGGTTCGCCCGCTCGGCCCCATGGATCTGCAGTCCTCCAGCGCTTCCTTGACTGCTGGGGTGTGGATGAGGCTCTCGGCTGGCCTGATGGGGCTTGGTGCTGGGTGCCGTGGGTTCGTGCCTCGGTTCCTGTGCTTTTGGTGGCTTCCGGGTTGGTGTTTCCTCCATGCATGTTGGGCTACCTCTGTGTTGCTCTGTGTCTCTTTCCACATGCTGCTTGTGCCTCTGGGGCTCATTTTGCTTTGTGCATGCCCCCTTGTGGGGTCACTCTGGCCTATTAGTTATGGTCTTGGGCTCATGATCTGGGGATTGGGTGTTCAATCCCTGGTCTTTCGATGGTATCGGTGTGCTCAGTTGGAAGTGTTGGCATTGTACAGTTCTTCCGAGGGGTCGTGGGCGTTGGTTTGTCCCGCTGGGCGCTGCCTACTTCGTTCCTCTGCTGGCTGTGTTCATTCTGTTTCACTGCTTGGGCTTTCACCCTTCGGCCCTTCTGCTTCTGTTCCGCCTTGTCCGCCCCTGCTCTCTGCCTGCAGCCTTTCCTGCCTGCAGGCTCCTGCTCTTGTCTGCTCTCGGTGGTGGCTTCCGCCTTCCTGGTGCTGTGCGTTCTCTCTGCTCGTGGGCCGCTGTCTTTGACCTGCTTGATCCTGGTTTGGGGGTTCAAGCTGCTCTTTATTTCTACCGCTGTTCCTGCAGTGGGCTAGTGTCTGGGTCCTCGCTCCTGCCACTGGTCCTGAGGCCTGGGCAGTTTCCCGGCCTCTGTCGCTGTGTGCTTCCCCTGCTGCGGCCTTTGTATGCTCCTGAGTTGGGTCCTGTTTGGCCTGGGGATGCAGGGGTTTGGCCTGGGGATCCTTGGAGTACGGTGCCCCTTTCTTCCTTTGTATGTGGTGGGGCTGCCTGTTTTTATCCCAGGGCCTCTGGCAGTGGGCCTTATCCTCTGCCTTTGGGCTGTTTCGTGTGGCCTGGCTGGTGCTGTGTCCAGCAGATTACCTCTTTGGTGCTGGGGTTGCTCTGGTGCTTTCATTGCGCTGAACCTACCTTCTTGGCCTGGTCCTTGTGTTCCCCTTCATTTTCTGTGGCCTGGGCCCTGTCACCCCATCCGCCCAGTCCTTCTCTGCAGTTCAGTGTGGTTGGGCCTTGTTTGACCCTACTTGGGTCTCTGCCGGTGCTTGCCAGGTGCTGTGGATCTCTGCTTGTTTCTCTGGGGTTGCCCTGGGCGGTTGTTCTGGTTCCCTCCCGGCCTTTGGCTTGCTTTGGTGGGTCCTGACCATGCCTTTTCCTTGGCTCTGGGTTTGTCTGTCTCCAGGTTTCACTGGCGGTGCAGCTCCATTGGTGGCTGTTCCTCCTGCAGCCGCCTGTGCGCTGGTTGCTTCTACCTGCAGCCCGTCTCCTCCTGTTTCTCGGCTGGGGCTGGTGTGCTGCTCTGGTCCTCTTCTGGTCCTGTTCTCGCTCTTTGCGCTTCCTTTTGCCAGTTGTGTCATTGGGGCCGGTTGTGGCTGTCTGTGGCCGGGGCTTCTGGTGTGGCCTTCGGTTGTCCCTCCCTGCCTGCTCCTGGCCTTGTCTGGCCTTGGGGTTTGGTGGTGTCCAGCCTGGTTGGTGCTTGGTTGGGGTCTTCCAGGTGCTCTGGCTTTATCTGGATTGTGTGGGTGGGCTCCTGCTCTTCCTTTGGTGGGCCGTGCGGCTTGGGGTCTGCCTCAGGTGGTCCATTGGGGGCC
Organism: Lissotriton helveticus; assembly: GCF_964261635.1. NCBI lineage: Eukaryota > Metazoa > Chordata > Amphibia > Caudata > Salamandridae > Lissotriton > Lissotriton helveticus. The sequence goes on from NC_136063.1 coordinate 1,953,035,371, forward strand.
TTGTTGCTCCAGCCCTCTCGTCGCCTGGCTGTTGGCTGTGGGTTGAGTTTTCTGCCCCCGGTGTGTTTGGCGCCCCGGGGTGGTTCTCCTCCTGCCCTGGTGTGGTGGCGCACCTTGGGCTGGGGGGCAGTGTTCTTTCGCCGGTCGCCCCTGGGGTGCATTCCGCGTGGCAGTTCGCTGCTTTGGTTTCCCTTTCCGGTAGTCCGTGGGGGTCCGGGGTTCTTGCCGCTGCAGTTCTCCTTTTTGGGGTTCCACCTGGGTTCCTGGTGCAGTTGCTCCCTGTGCTCCTGGTCTTCTCTGGTCTCCATCATTTGGCGAGATCTGGGTCTACTGGGTGCCTGGGTGGGGAGCAGCTTGGGCTTCCCTTTTCCTGTGGGCTTTTTCGGCTCCTGCTGGTCGCCTTCTTCAGCCCCGTATCCGTGCCTGTGCGCGCTGGGTGTTCAGGCCTCGCGCACCGGTGGTGTCGGACATTTTTTTGTGTGCACCTCTGGACCTGCTCCTGCTGGCTGTTCTCTTCCTGGGCATGCTTTGCCTCTAGTTGGGTGGCCGTGTTTTTTTCTGCCTGGTTCTGCTGGGTTTTCCATGGCTGCGGTTGGGCTTAGGGTTCCCCTCCCATTGCCCCAGTGCTCCTCCTTTGTTGGCCCTTCTTGTGGCTGGTGGCTTTCCGCCATGTTTGCCGCTGGGCTGCGTCTTGCTTTTCGAGTCTGTGTGGGGCCCTGGTGTTCTGGGATGGCATGTTCGGGGTTGCCTCCGGTCGCTCCTGGGCTGCCGGCTTACTGCTGCTTCGGCGTGGCCTCCGGCTGTGCCTTCTTGGTCTTGCTGGCTGCTCTGTGTCTTCTGGGGCGTGTTTTGCCTGGCGTCCCAGGTCCTGCCTGGTGCTGCTGTTCTGCCCCGCTCCTGTCTTCCCTGGCTCCCCTGGGTGCTGTTCCTGGTATGTGTCTGGTCTTTGGTGTGCCTCCTTCCCCCCCTCCCCTGTGGGGGTACGGTCCTGTGGTTTTTGTCTAGCCTCAGTGGGGCTCTGCCCTCCTTGCTGCTGGTTGTCCGAGGTCTGGTGCTGCTTGTGCCTCTGGCTTCTCTGCTTGCTCCGGTTTCAACTTGGATGGTTGTCTCTGTTTGTTTTCGTCCGGGTCTGCTGTGTGGACCGGCAGTTGTGTCCTGTGCTCTGTCTGGCATCTGCCCTGTGCTTCTGCCTGTGCTCTGTGTGGATTCTCCCTGGTGCTGGTTGGGCCGGAGTTCTCCTGCTTTCACGGTTTGCTTGTCTTCGGTCCTGGATTCTGGCTGTTTTCTTGGCATGTGGCCTTTTCGTTCTGGCCGTCTCCAGCTCTGTTTCCATCTTAGGTGTTGGGTGTGGCAGGCCTGGTTGGCTCTTGGTCGGGGGTGCTGTGTGCCCTGGAGTCTTTCCGCTGCTCCTGCTGTGGTTTGGTGTCGGGCCTTGGTTTAGTTTGCGGCCTTTTCCTGGTGGGTTTCTGGCCCTGCTGGCTCTTTGGGCCTTGTGCGTCCAGGTTTCTGGGTTTCTGTTCCTGTTTTCTACAGCTTTTTGTGGTTTGGCCTGCTCCTGGGATCTCGCTGTGGATTCTCCTTCTGGGCTGGGTGCTGTGTGGTTGTCGTTGGCGGCCCTGGTGGTGCTGGTCGTTCTTTCCGTGGGCCTGGGCTGTTTTCGGTTTTTCTGGTTGGCTGCCTCCTTGTTGGGGCGGTGGCCTTCTGTTCTCCTGGGCTCGGTTGCTGGTCCTTGGTTGTGTCCCTTTCTGGCGGGTCCTTGTTTGCTGGCCGGTAGCCTCATGTGGTTTCCCCCCTTTTTTGCTCCCTTTGGGTACTGCCCTGATGGGGTATCCTGGGTGTGCTTGCTGGTTCGGAAGGCCGGTTGTCTGCTTTGGTATTCTCCAATTTGTCAATGAATGGGACGAGGACATAGGGGACCTGGGGGAAATGCTCTATTACTTACCGGTAATCTTCATTACTCCGGATCCTGTTGTCCTCGTCCCATTCATACGCCCCTCCCTTCCTTAAACAAGATGCCAGATTTTTCTCACAATTGATCATTAAGCTAAGAGGTGATGTATTTTTATACTTTGAATCTCCAGTGATGTTTTCTCGGGATAATATTGTGGAACGTTGAGTGAAGCAATCCCCTGCACAAATAATATATTTACATCCATGAGTGCAGCCTATAGCCGTCCTTAGAAGGTTCTCACTACACTTCCAAAGAGTCGCCCACAATGGATTACACACAATAAGACATCCACAGACACTGTCGCAGGCTGGTGCCTATAGTGGGAAACCAGCATCAGAGCATCCCCTGTCACAGCCCATGGGGGCAAGCTTTGGGCCTGAGTTATTTTCCCCTGCGGGGTTCAGGTCAATCTGTAGTATTCTTCTAGTTAATACCTACTTAGTGCGTTTAAAAAACTGAAAGAAATGTGAAAACTAAGCATCTCATTAATGATTTAGTTGCTGCAAAGTGTATCCTCCTCTCTTATAACTCTATTACAAGTCGGGCAGTGCAGTATTCCAATAGGAGATGCCTCCCGCCTCACTATGCATTTTACCAGGAGTGAGAATGCACCTGGGAAAAGAAGATATGTACGGAAATGGCAACAAAATCGGAGAAGATTCATAATTGCATCCAGTAATGTTGGGTCTTACATGTGTTCCATAATTCCAGTACCAAAACTGCGTGATGACTTAATTGGGCGTTTCCTCCGGCTGCAGATTGTGTCTCTCTAACTAGGAGGCATCTCGTTACGAGGCCCTGGGTATTACACTGATAGGCCCAGATCTGAGAACTTCCATAGCTCTTTCTCCAGTGCCTGTGATGGATACATGAGCCTCTCTGGCAGGCAGCAAGGGAGCCGGGTTGGCTGAGCTGCCACCCACAGGCTTGTAGGTCCGAGACAGACATATCTATCCATGCTCCTGTAGTGTTAAATTCTGTTTTTTATGGACCAACACAATAACCTTTTGCCATTGTGAACACATTTAAATAATCCAACATACATGTATCAACTCTTTGAAACGTGGCAGGCTATTTTAATGTACTTTACACCTACCGCATGTATACACCGAGGATGATGCATGTAGTACTGATTTTAATATGCGAAAATCGTACATTTGGTATTTTGCATCTAGCTCTTGATTTAAACGTCTCTCTCAGTATGGCTATTTGACCTGATTGTGGGCCCTCTTCTTAGTCCATTTACATCTGAGTTGCTTTTGAGTACTGTTTATTTTGGTTTTTATAGCGCGTTCGTTTAAGGGGAAAACAATTAGCACTGTATAATACATAAATAATAAAGAAAAGCTAAAATTACAAACATTTACCAGTCCTGAAGACTGCTTCTTGAAATCTTTTTATTGAAATAAATTAGTTCAGCGAATATAAAACAGATGCTATTGCAGGAAACTCATGACATATATGGAACAGTAAACGTGTTCAAAACTCATTAGAAACCCTACTTATCTTTAGGAATATCATAATCAATAGAATAGGCAAAGAGTAAAAAATTCCACCTCAAAAGGCAACTGAGCAATGGGTCTTCCCGTGGGCTAACAAGGAATATTAAATGAGCATTTTTCTAGGTCAGCTATTCTGAGAAATGTTTTCACGAGATAGAGAGGCACACTGGACTATGTGGGCCTGTAAGAGTTCTATTTCTTAAACTTCTGCTTTTAGGATCCAAATAATAATTACACTGGCATCATCTATAGGGTTTACTAAACAGAGTCTCCACTGGATGGAAGACATACCAAGAGCTACATGTTATACTGTCTTATTCTTAATTAGAAACTGCAATATTTGTATTTCACGGCATACCAAATATGCACAAATTTTAAGAAGGTTAATGAAAAATACAGGATGAATAATAGATTAGACAAATATAAGCAACATACAAATCAATATGCAGTACCTTTCACTGATTAATTAAACTACACATATTGTTAAATCAACATATGACTATGCAATTTAAACACACATTTCGTTTTTGGCTAATGGAAGAAACACCAGTGACTAAATGCATACATCTTTCACGGCGAATTTTCTATGAATACCGATGAAATAGTCTCATCTTCAAACCGTTTTACCTTTTAATGGTTTTGGAAGAAAGTGAGCTGCAGGCTTGTTTTTCTTTACATGGTTTCCTTTCATAATTTCGCCTTCCTTGTTCAGACCTAAATACCATCCTCTGCCAGATTGCTGCCTGTATGTCATTGAAGAGTACGTCACATAGTAGTTTTCAAATACTGACTCCTTGAACTTGCATTCGGGTGTGAAATGTTCCTGTTGAAAAAAAAAACAACCACATCAATGTCTACAGTTGCCTATTTATCATCGCGTCCAGCGTAAGCCCTCTGCTGCATCTTCTTAAGTTATAAATGGTCACAAATCTGAGAAGCTGACAGACACTGAATTATTTACAGGTGAGTAATATGACATTTCCATTTGTTCATGGAGGCCGTCCATAGTAGTTTGAAGCATTATTATAAATCAAAGCACTGTAAGGAGTGAGGCCTGAGTGCAGCATAAAAGGCCACTCTATCATGTGTGCATGGGCGCAGGCGCGTGCATGAGCACACACAGACACACACACTCTCTGTCTCTCTTTTTCTCCCTTACAAATACACTCTCTTTTTCTGTCCCTGACTCGAGCACCATGTTAACCGCCAACAACTTATACTACGAGATGTTTATAATGCCTGAACTGTCAATAGCAATAATGGATGCAGCACCACATTTAGCACATTTGACTCACTTCCTATGAGGTGCACAACCAAATCACACAGAGTTCACTCATTGATACATAATGGCTTAAAAGAGTAGGTCAGGATCTCATCAGACGTGCAACATGTCCAAAAATGTTAACTGTTCACACTTTTGGGCTCGGCCAAGAAGACCATTTTGAACAATTTTATAAGGCAATTCTCTTACATGCTTTCATGGACCAAGCCATTCCCATTGCCTCCAAAACTACAAACGTGGACCCCACTGTAGATTCCGCTTTACCACAAGATTCCGGTCTATCAGGTGAATGTACTAGGACAATCAGGTTGGAAGCGCTCGTCCAATATTTGAGCTTCTCTCCCTGCTGATTTTCCAATATGTTAAACACAAGAATTTAGTGTCTCGAAGCAAAGTCCAACTCGATTTTTCCTAGGTAACTTTGCGGCTGAGGTGGGGGATTAAACATTTAGGGACATTTGGTGAATAGATTATTTTAGCCTTTGGATATACGTCAAAGAAGCTGGTATTTACTAACATACTAATTATGCAGCTGAAGAGCACTGATCTTGGAGGCAATACTAGAATGCAAGGGCCTCATTTATGAGAAATGACGCATCGCTGCGTGAAAGCAGCGATGCGTCACTTCTCAGTGCGCCCTTCTTGCGACATACCTGATGCATCATATTTAATGTATGACGCATCATGTCGCAAGGAGTTACAGATACGTCAGTATTTCTGACGTATCTGTAAGCGCAAAAGTGACGCATTGCTGGAGTGTGTCACAAAAGTGACGCAACTCCAGCAATGCTTCCTTTCACATGGGGCAAGCCCCATGTGAAAGGGCCTGCGTCAGTCTTACGCCTGCTGTGAGGCAGGTGCAAGATTTTGACGCAACAGCGTCCTAGAAGTGACGCAGTGAAATCTACGAGGCTTTTTACGGGGGAACGCCCCCCCCCCCCCCCTGCATACATTATACCTGACCCAGGTATAATGTAGCGCAGGGGTTTACAAAGTGACGCATCTGCTTAGATGCGTCACTTTGTAAATAGTGCGCAACAGGAGGCATGTTTTACGGCGCCAATGCGTCATATAAGTGACGCATCGGAAGCGCAAAACTGACGCACAGCCTCATAAATGAGGCCTCAAGTGTCTTGTGACTTTTGAAGAGGAGAAGACACCTTGCATCCAGAGTTCCAGTTAGGTCGAGCTTAAACTAGAAAGTTCATCAATGTTGTCCCGGAGCAGTGGGTTAACCCCTTCACCGTGAGGCTAATTGCCCCGCAGGGTGGGGGGCAGGGGGGCCGTGCTCATGACAAGCTAAGATCATCACGACCATGACCGTTTCTTATAACGTTCAGCACAGCAGGGGAATTATCCCCGCGTCGGAGCGCCGCTGCGGTCATGACGAGCTCAGCTTGTCATGAGTACCGATGGTGTTAATCATGCTGACTGTTTTCCTTTGATTATTTTTTATGTGCTGGTCGGTTCTGAAGAGGCTTGACAGCTGTGATAGTCAAGAGGAACCATTAGAAACTTCAGCTAGTTATTCCTAGACGTGGAAAGGTCTTGTTCCTTTCTTCCTACCCCTGACTTCGGATGGTAGGTTAGGGGCTTGAAGGATTTCATAGACTTAATAGCAGTAATACGCCTGCTGCTCGATCATTTGGTGACCAAACAGAAAATCTGAAGTTCAGACCTTGTTCAGTTTTCACCCACAGGGACAGCTTTATGTAAGAACAAGCATTTGCAGAGCAATAGGACTCGCATTTGCGAGAGTTTAAGGTATTGTCATTGTAAATCACAATGCATTTTATTTATGTGTTTGTTTTTAAAACGGATAAATAAAAAGCATTGTTTTACCATATCAATAGGTTATGCCCTCGGAAATGCGAGACATAGTGCATTGCTTCCTGTTGCAGTGGAAGAGAGGGGGCGAATAGGGAGGAGGAGGAGTCAGATGCAGTGAGCCGCAGCAATTAAAAGAAAGGCACGGCACACCGTAGTCTATTTTTTCAAAATTACAAGATTTTAGTAAGTAGCTCAGCATGCCGACTGTACCACGCTGCGTACTAAAAGCTTAAAATTTCTGAAAATATCAACTTCATTGAGACAAGCCTTCCTTTACTTTGTCACAGCTCGCCGAAGTCTATTTTTTCAGTATTGTATTTTTTGGTAAGCAGCGCAGCATGCCACCTGTGGCGTGCTGCTTACTAAACATTTACAATATTGAACAGATAGACTTCAGAGACCCGCAACGAAGAAAAGAAATGCGTGTCTCGCTAAAGTCCATTTTTTTTATATTAAAAGATTTTAAGCAGCACAGCACGCCGCCTGTGGCGTGCTGCTTACGATATTGAAAAAATAGACTTGGGCAAGCCTCAACTATCTTTTCTTCGTGGCGGCTCACCGAAGTCAATTTTTTCAATATTGAAAGATTCTGGTAAGCAGGGCAGCATGGCGCCTGTGTTGCGCTATTGGAGAAAACCATTAAGGAAAATAGTGCTGAGAGACTGTAAAGAAAATATACGTATAACTACACAAGTAAAAGGGCCAGTCCTCATGGGAGGTTACAAATGTAGACAAGGCGATAGTAAGGAAGGACTAGCAAGCCTATTTACGAATCAGAAACCACTATTTACTAAGGACAATTACACCAGCCAATGGAAAATATGGATGGAGAGTGGGCAGCGATTCAAGTCCATAACTGAATACAGCATGCTTCGCAGAAACAAACAGCGGTCACTCCTCTTTAAGCTGATGAGCAGCATAAATAAGTATCAAACGGATCACTGACATAATATCGGGGACATAATATCGACCAGCAAAAATATCGACGACGAAATATCGACAGACAGAATATCGACTTTATATCTACAAACAGGTAAGTACAAAAATATTGAGTAAAAAATATCGTTTACAAAAATATAGTTTATAAAAATATCGACTTTATTAAAAACAATGTTAAATTAAATTAAAATTAAAAATTAATTACTAAAATATACTTAAAAATACTTAAATTACCTTATAATAATTAAATAATTAATTAAAGTTAAAAAAAATTACAATCATATTTGTTAAAACATATATATATAGTAATATAATATAATTAAAAAATATCCAATATTATTACCGTAGGATAGTGTAAAAATTACTATTCCCACTCCAGAGAGTGCAACAGTAGGTAAGGCGTTGGATAGCGTAAAGGTAAAAATTACTATTCCCACTCCAGAGAGTGCAACAGTAGGGAAAGCGTTGGATAGCGTAGGGGTAAAAATTACTATTCCCACTCCAGAGAGTGCAACAGTAGAGAAAGGGTTGGATAGCGTAGGGGTAAAAATTACTATTCCCACTCCAGAGAGTGCAACAGTAGGGAAAGCGTTGAATAGCGTAGGGATAAACATTACTATTCCCACTCCAGAGAGTGCAACAGTAGGGAAAGCGTTGGATAGCGTAGGGGTAAAAATTACTATTCCCACTCCAAAAAGTGCAACAGTAGGTAAGGCGTTAGATAGCATAGAGTTAAAATTACTATTCCCAATTCAGAGAGTGCAACAGTAGGGAAAGCGTTGGATAGCGTAGGGGTAAAAATTACTATTCCCACTCCAGAGAGGGCAACAGTAGGGAAAGCGTTGGATAGCGCAGGGGTAAAAATTCCTATTCCCACTCCAAAGAGTGCAACAGTAGGGAAAGCGTTGGATAGCGTAGGGGTAAAAATTACTATTCACACTCCAGAAAGTGCAACAGTAGGTAAGGCGTTGAATAGCGTAGAGGTAAAAATTACTATTCCCACTCCAGAGAGTGCAACAGTAGGGAAAGTGTTGGATAGCGTAGGGGTAAAAATTACTATTCCCACTCCAGAGAGTGCAACTGTAGGGAAAGCGATGGATAGCGTAGGGATAAAAATTACTATTCCCACTCCAAAGAGTGCAACAGTAGGGAAACCGTTGGAAAGCGTAGGAGTAAAAATTACTATTCCCACTCCAGAGAGTGCAACGGTAGGGAAAGGGTTGGATAGCGTAGGGGTAAAAATGACTATTCCCACTCCAGAGAGTGCAACAGTAGGTAAGGCGTTAGATAGCGTAGAGTTAAAATTACTATTCCCACTCCAGAGAGTGCAACAGTAGGGAAAGCGTCGGATAGCGTAGGGGTAAAAATGACTATTCCCACTCCAGAGAGTGCAACAGTAGGTAAGGCGTTGGATAGCGTAGAGGTAAAAATTACTAGTCCCACTCCAGAGAGTGCAACAGTAGGGAAAGCGTTGGATAGCGTAGGGGTAAAAATTACTATTCCCACTCCAGAGAGTGCAACAGTAGGGAAAGCGATGGATAGCGTAGGGATATAAATTACTATTCCCACTCCAAAGAGTGCAACAGTAGGGAAAGCATTGGATAGCGTAGGGGTAAAAATTACTATTCCCACTCCAGAGAGTGCAACAGTAGGGAAAGGGTTGGATAGCGTAGGGGTAAAAATTACTATTCCCACTCCAGAGAGTGCAACAGTAGGGAAAGCGTTGGATAGCGTAGGGGTAAAAATTACTATTCCCACTCCAGAGAGTGCAACAGTAGGGAAAGCGTTGGATAGCGTAGGGGTAAAAATTACTATTCCCACTCCAGAGAGTGCAACAGTAGGGAAAGGGTTGGATAGCGTAGGGGTACAAATTACTATTCCCACTCCAGAGAGTGCAACTGTAGGGAAAGGGTTGGATAGCGTAGGGGTAAAAATTACTATTCCCACTCCAGAGAGTGCAACAGTAGGGAAAGCGTTGGATAGCGTAGGGGTAAAATTTACTATTCCCACTCCAGAGAGCGCAACAGTAGGGAAAGCGTTGGATAGCATAGGGGTAAAAATTACTATTCCCACTCCAGTGAGTGCAACAGTAGAGAAAGTAGATACTTCATATATTATTTAAATAAATATATAAATTATTATCTATAAACAAATTAATTAAAAGTAATAACCAATGTAATATAATATAAAATTTAATTAATTTCAAATACTAATTTAAATTAATCATTACAATTAGTTATCGATTATTACTAATTAATTACAAATTAACAATTAATTAATTAGTAAATAAAAAGTTACTTAATTAAAATCTAATAAATACCCCCAAAAAATTAACATATGTAATTAGTTATATTTAATTTACTTCCCACCCTATTCCCCTGTAAACCCACAACCCACTACAGAAAATAAATTAGTAAAATTAACATAATTATCAATTAATACATTTAATAAAATTAATTGTCAATTAAAATTTCATTAATTACCAAATAACAATTATTTAACAATTAATTATTAATAAAAAACAATACATAAATTAACATATTTAATTAATTATGAATAAATTACTTCCCACCCTATTCCCCTATAAACCCACAACCCGCTACAGAAAATAAATTAGTTAAATTAACATAATTACCAATTAATCAATTAAATAACATTTATTGGCAATTAACATTTAATTAATTACAAAATAAAAATTAATTAACAATTAATTACAAACAAATACCAATAAATAAATTTACATATTTAATTAATTATAATTAAATTACTTCCCTCCCTATTCCCCTATAAACCCACAACCCGCTACAGAATTAAATTACGCAAAATTTAAATAACATTGAATTCATAAATTAAATTACATTGTAACATAAATAAACACTTATAACACATAAAATACACTATAAAAAAATTTGATATTATTAAATTATCGATATTTTTATTGACCTATATTATGTACTTCAATATTTGGACTATCTATATTTTAAAATTCGATATTACATTAATTGCCTTCAAAACGATATTTTTGATGTCTATATTCTGTCCATTCGATATTTTGTCCAGCCTATATTTTGGACTCGATATTATGTCGATTCGATATTTTTTAGTCGCTATTTTGTCTGTTTACCGTATCAAACATCCACATGCACCAAGTCAACAGATGCTTTATTGTCCAAACTGCCCACTCATCACTGTGGTTTTCCTGATACGCTCATCTGAATAATGTTATTATTCTGCTACCCTCAACTTAATAAATGTAGAAAAGAGACTATGATTATGGGCCAAAAGAAAACATAAGAAATGTATATCTGTAGGTTTCCTCTTGCACTTGAAATGCATTCTTAACATAATTGAAATTAACAAAGGATTTTAGTTATACTTCTGGGTAGCTGCAATTGTTGCAATTTCCCAAAGAATATTCCTAAATTCCTTGTGAATTCCATTTTTGCGCAAACAAATATAAAGATGTGCACTTACACAAGCAAAAATCAATTAGCAACTTTAAAGGTGTGTGCTACTTTTTTTTATTGTCCTTGGGGATATAGTTTTACCTGGGAATAAACTGCTTGTAATCTTTCCCTTGCAGGATATGAGTGTGTTCTATCAATCAATCAATCAATCATAGCATTTGTAAAGTGCACTGCTTACCCGTGAGGGTCTCAAGGCACAGGGGGGTGGGGAATGCTGTTACTTCTCAAAAAGCCAGGTTTTGAGATGTCTTCTGAAGGTCAGCAGGTCTTGGGTCTGCCTTTGGTGGATGGAGAGTGTCTTTCAGGTCTTGGCGGCAAAGTGGGAGAATGAACTGTCACCAGAGGTCACTCTTCGGATGCGGGGACTGTGGCGAGGGCTAGGTCGGCGGAGCAGAGCTGGCGTGCGGGGGAGTAGAAGCTGAGTTGGCTGTTGAGGTACGCCCGTCCGATGTTGTGAAGTGCCTTGTGTGCTTGTTGACGGGGAGCCAGTGCAGGTCTCTCAGGTGGGGTGTGATGTGGCTGCGGCAGGGGATGTCAAGGACCAGGTGTGCAGAGGCGTTCTGGATGCGTTGAAGTCGTTTCAGGAGTTTAGCCCAGGTTCCTGTGTAGAGGGCGTTTCCGTAGTCCAACCTGCTGCTGACGAAGGCCTGGGTGGCCGTTCTTCTCGTTTTGGTTGGGATCCACTTGTAGATCTTGCATAGCATGTGTAGGGTGTTGAAGCAGGAGGAAGAGATGGCGTTGACCTTCTTAGTCATGGAGAGGGTGGAGTCGAGGATGACCCCTAGGTTGCGTGCGTTGTCGGTGAGTGTTAGAGCTGTTCCCAGTGCGGTAGGCCACCAGGAGTCGTTCCAGGCTGAGGGGGTGGATCCGAGGATGAGGACCTCCTTCTTGTCCGAGTTCAGCTTCAGTCGGCTGTTCCTCATTCATTCGGCGATGGCCTTCATTCCTTCGTGGAGGTTGGTTTTGGGGGTGTGGGGGTCCTTGGTGAGGGAGATGATCAGCTAGTTCCATTCTCAATGTAGAAATAGATTTACACATTCACTTGGCAGGATTACATATGCAACTACAGTCTGGGTAGTCTGGGTAGGGCTGAACTGAGAAAATGCATTGAACTATCATCTCACAACCTCACAAAGCCCCCAAACTCAAAAGGTGTACACTCTCTGCTCAATGGATCACATTAGTTTCCACATGCTATTACACAGGGAATTTATTTATGAGTTTAAGTCAGGGCCACTGGAGTTATGGGAATCTGTGGTCACAGTGTTTTTCGCCTAACTATAGACTTGCTGCCTTTGCCACATAATCCATTATCTGTTGCATAATCTGCAGATTTTAACAAAAAGCAATTTCTAGTCCAAATTGAATAATTGTTATCAAAATACAACAAAGTGTGTTACTGTGCACCAGAAGGCCCTTCGCAAAGGATGACTTTCAGGTATTTACTCAAGAATTTCTATAACAAACTGCTGGTAATGAGATAAAACCTTTCCCAAGACAGGTCTAACTTGTGTATACAAATGACAACCTAATGAAGTAAAACTATCATAAAATGAGCCAAGCAATTGATCTTTTCTTACTGCACAATTTAGTGACTCCTGCCACATAGTTTGGGTCTGTCCTGCCACATAATTCCAGTGGCCCAGCTTGAAATAATTTTTTCTAATTATAAAATGAGAATTTGGATAAAAAATCAAGTGCATGTTCATCTTACACATGCAGGTGAAAATATGAATTGGACCTATGTTTGGTGCTGATTTTTATCCAAAAACTGCTTAGCACATGGCTAAGTAAATTATATATGAGAGACATATATAATTGTTATTTATGATTAGGGCTCCCAGTGTTATGGTATTTTTTTTTAAATGTCCATCTGTTTTTATCCATATTCATATTTTGACCATTTTATTGGTATTTATCCATATTTATTTTATGTTTTGATTATGAATGTAGTCGTAAAATGGTATATTTCCACATGTATTTAACTGATATAGATGAATTTATACTTTGATTGGCAAATTAAGTACCCAAATATAACAGAACACTACACCTTACAGGTAAATATTAACACCATAAAGAAATATATGTTAACATATGCCTGTATTTAAAGGAATATGATCTTCCTTTTAAATACCCATGGTGCCTGCTTTGCAGTTCGTCTGGAATTCTTGAAAGACGACAAGGAGAGTCACTTACAAAAAGTACAATTTTCCATGTTTTTCCGCTTTTAGAAATAAATTCAGACAGTAAGCAGGTTGTTTTCTGTCTGTATTCATCAGTAAAAATCTGTAAAAACTGAAAACTTGAAGCCCTATTTATGATGTTTTGGTTTTCTATTCATGACATCCCTAGTCATATGAGTTAAATAATGGATGATCCTCCACGGAGGATAATTCTCCCCGACATCCTTTATTGAGTTTTCACACTTGTCTGCAGTTATTTCTAAATACAAGTGACTTTATTTGTATTTACTTGGGCTTGGCCTTGCACGCACGAATTGTTAATCCATTATGCCAGTGTATGCCTTTCTACATTTATGAACCCCGTGAATGTTCAAAAAGCGGGTCTTCATCCTTGTTCACATTACTAACAAGCATCTGACGTTGTCCACCAACCTTCTTGCAATTCTTGTTTTGTTTTGTCATGGTTTTTGCGAATCTTAATTGTTTGGGAATATACTGGGCCCTCGACAATCCCAAAAAATAATCATTTGCTACCGGTAAAACCTTTTTTTTTTTGCCTAAGAAAACCACACATCATCAAAGTACTCCATGGCACTGAAGGTAAGTACTTTGAGTGTGAAAGTGTTCCTTGTCAGAGGATGGCATGCCGTAAATCATTGTTAAGTCATGCAATGGCTGAATTTGGCTTATACTATTTGAAAAAAGGGGACCCCTACCAAACAAATATGCTTGCTATGCGCAGGGATAGTTGGAATTTTATGTGAAGAGATCAATAGCAAGATTCTATTTACCCACACATAATCTAAGTGCAAATACGTAGGAGCCACATTTTATAACATTCATGGAATTATGAATAACCACATTACTGTAGAAAAATATATTTTTGATTTATTTTTTATCTTTTATCTGTATAAAGCTTTGTTTATTCATTCATTTGAGTTATTTTGTTCAAGACACAATCAAGTATTTTTAAATATTTCTATTTAAATAACAACAACAGTACATGAAATTAAATAATAACATAAGGAAAATCTTCTTGATATTGTCAAAATGATATTTTTAATGATCATGTACAATACTCCTCAATTGATTTATTAGAGCACACAGAAGATGTTAACTTGATGAGTGCAAGCGGTAGATGAGAGCTACGCGTGTTTTGGCACTACTGCCTTCATCAGGGGACCGTCTATTGCAAACAGCTTGTCTTGCTGCATCTAATTGTGGATACAATCTTTTCAGAAGATGATGTACGCTGACGCCGTCTCCTCCATTCAGTTGGAAAATTCTTCAGTTCTACGCATCGGCCTTTTATGGCTCCGACATTAGATATTGTTGACAGACACCTTCCCGGTCACAATAAAGATGGTAGACATACTCCTAAGCCCATCAGAGCTGATTCCAGGACTCAAGAGTTAATGGTTCTTGCTGTATTAGTGCCAACCTCCAATTGTGGTAAACTTCACGTAAGAGGTTAATCAATCCTTCGTTTTGTTAAAATAAGACAATAACTTCCTTAAAATATAACGTGCAGACTTCTTTAGGTGTCAGGGTAATGTCCCACTGATATTGCACGTTTCTTTAAAAATTGAATTTCTCCACGTAGTCAACCCCTCGGTTCCGCTCCAAAAAAGGAAGGCGCTCATACATTGGCTCTTAATGCATGCTGGAGTGGGTGGAAGGAAAATGTGAATGACACCAAATACAGAGTAATGAATGAAGACTAGCAATAAGGAGCTATGTTATGCACACTTTTAGTAAAATTCAAAGGGCTTGGATAACACAGACCTAGAAAAACCAATCTGGTCTGACATTTGCTGCAAGGATCTTGCCTTTAAGAAAGAAAGAAAGAAAAGAAGCAAGAGAAAATAATAGAACAAGAGAAAAAGAGAGAAGGGAGGAAAGGGATATGGAAAGAAAGAGAGAAGGAACCAAAGAGAGAAGAAAAGAAAGGCAGAAGGAAAGAGAGAGAGAGAAGAGAAGGATGGAAAGAAAGAAAGAGAAGGAAAGAGAGAAGAAAAAGAGAGAAAGAAATACAATAAGAAAGAAGGAAAGAACGAGAGAAAGAAAGAATGCAAGAGAGATGGAAAGAAAGAAGGAATGAGAGAAGTAAAAAAGAAGGTACGCGAGTCCGAGGATAGAAGGAGTGAGAGTATGAAAGTAAGAAGGAACAAGATAAGGAAAGAAAAAAAGAATGGAAGAAGTCAACAATGAAAGGAGGAAAGAAAAAGAAAGTAGGAAGGAAAATAGAAACAAAGAAAGAAAGGGAAGATATGGAAAAGAAAGTAATGAAAAAAGGAAAGAAAAAAGAAAGAAAGAGAAAGAGAGAGAAAGGAAAGAGTAGGAAAAGGAAAGGAAGGGAAAGAAAGAGAGTAAAAACTGAAAGAAAGAAAGGTAGAAGAAAAGAGAAAGTAAGTAGGAAACCGGATGGAACAAGAGAGGAAAGGGAAAGAAAAGAAGAAAGGAAATGAATGAAAAGGTAAGAAGGAAAGAAAAAGAAAGAAAGAAGGAGGGAAAGAAATAAAGAAATTAGGAATGGAAAGCGGCAAGAAAGAAGGGGAGAAAGAATAAAATGAAAACAGGAGAAGTTACGATAAAACAGTTTAAAATGTACTCAATCTAGTATTCTGTGAAATAGCAGCAGTCAAAAAGCAAAACACTCCATAAGGAATTTGCAACAGCATTAGCAGGAAATAGGATCTGATGAAGATAGATGGCCACATTTATTAATGTTTCATGTCACTCTTGTGCCATGCAAGGGGGTGCAAATATGACGCAAAATCTAAGTGAGATGTGTCAAGCCACACAAGGCCCACTTGCATGGTCCTGCATTGCTTGATAAATCTGGAGTAATGCAAGGCAACACAAATTGCTGCCTTGCATTACTTTACTCCAGGGAGGCATTCCACGGGTGAAGCGTAGGTGTTCCCACGCATCCACTCATGTATTTTGGTCATTCCCAGGGTTACCATTAGTGGTAGACCTGGGAATGTGCCAAACTGCTATGCCTGCCCAGGTAAGGTTTAACGAGAATAAATATCTTTATTCCGACTTGTTTTTTCCTCTTTCTACTATTGCTAAATTCTGAAAATGCCTCTGAGGATTGTTTTTGTGCAGGAAGGTGTTCCTACCTGCCCAGAAACAATCCTGCCTACATTGCAAGCACCCTTGCACCATGATGCAAGGGTGCCTGTGTTGGCACTAGGCAGCCAAAAGTGTGACAGCAATAGGAAAGGACAGGAATGCAACGTATAATGTTAAATACAGCACATTCCTGCTCATTGAAGCACACAGCACAGCAAGGTAGCTTTCCGCATTGCACTGTGTGAAAAATGATAAGTATGGGCCAGAATGTGCATCAGAAGTGCCCTGCTATAACATTAGGCTTTAAACACAAAGGCAAGACTACAGTATGTATGTATTGCGACTTATATAGCGCACGTATCACCCGAAGGCATCAAGGCGCTTGCCTTGGGAACCCGTCCTGGCTTTTTCCCTGTGAGATAACCCCTACTGGGTATCCCCAGGGTGAAAGTCAGGCATCCCGCAGCGGGGTGGGCTGCTGTAGTGGAGATTAAGCAACTATAGCCCAGAGTTGCAGCGTGGGACCCCATGATTAGAATAGGCACCGAGGCGAGAATTATCGAGTCCGTGGACATTTTGGGCTCAGGACCCTGCCGCATCGGGAATTGAACCCTGGTCCCGGGCCAGACCTCTGCATCAGGGTCTGCCGCTCTAATCAGTGAGCCACACTCCTCCACAGTAATTTTAAAGTAAAAACACAGGCACTGAAGAGAACTAGTGTGTGCAGATGTGCCCTTCGTGAGAGAGCAAAACACAGTCACTGAAAGCAAAGTTAACCAATGTCTTAAGAAAGCAGACCCACTGCCTCTTCCTGTGTGCTTGAGTGGGCAGAAGCAAAATGCGAATGACTCAACAACAGACCAGTGGATGAAGAGCAGTGTCTGAAAGCCTCTTTGAGTAACTATATTATACATATAATTTTAGTAATATCGAATGGTATTGGCTGATGCCAGACCTACAAAGCAGATTATGATTAATTTTAAGAAAATAAATCTTTGGGTTGCCTCAGTGCGTCCTCCATTCCACATTATTGTAAGAATTCGACCCTACCCACGAACATTGTTGGTTGCTCTTCATACACATTCTACTACGTATCAATGTACTTCGAAAAATGATAGTGTGGCATACATAATACCTTGCAAGGTAGCAAACGCGATTGGAAATTATTTTCAATGGAAGGACTTCTTGACCCAGATTTTCAGAGCCAGAGAGGGCATTCATTGGCTGTGAAAACTGGAAGGGGGGCTGTCTGTGCCATGTTCGATGGGGGATTTAGAAACTTTTTTAACACAAAAGTAAGGGGAGTGATGGAAAGGAGTGCTATGATTATGGTGGGACCGATGAAGCAATAGTTTATTTAACTGTAGGAGGCATGTGAAGAAGATCCTAAAGGATTCAAAGAGGATTTATTGTTATATTTTCAGACTATAGGCAGAATGTAAACAGCAGCACTGTGAACTGTCTGAATTCTGCTGAGGAATCCAAGGAAAGACTGTTTCCTTATCAGGCCTACTGTACAGGATATTCAAAACAGTGTCCCCATCCCCTGAACACATGCGCTGGACAGTATTCTCGAAGGTATGCATTAAGAAAGAGCCAATGTTGACAAGGTCATTGACCTGGGAAGAAACTCCGTCCACACATGCGGGTGGTTGGGGTTAAATACGAGGTATTGTAGAGATTGGAATTCATTTATTTACCTGGTAAGTACCAATTCTGATCTACGTCATTTTACAGCTAAACCTGACACAAATGAATTGTGTTTATATAGTAGGAACACTTGGGTGAAGTTGTGAGATCAAAAGCAGGACTGCATTGTGTTGTTTTGGGCAGTGCATCCCAAATATCATCCCTTCTTGGCCAGTTGTTAAAATATATTACCAGAGGGTGAAATAAGAGATCGTTTTGATACATAGTGTATTTCAAATACTGCCTTGAATAATCACAACAAAATATTGCTGGAGTGTAGATAATAAAAAATCTACATCCAATGGGACAATGTTATTGGAAATTATATTTAGGACAAAATGCATATGAATGGCTCTAATTTGGTGCGAGTACCTCAAACTATTTAGGGTGTTATGTTGGAATTCATTGCTTGCAATAATACATCGAGCAAGAAATAATAATTGTGCGATTACGTCTGTTCACTGCTTATTCACTTACGGGCACATGCATCAACGGTAATTGCACTCGCAAACGGTGTGAATCGCAATTTTCGGCCGTTTGCGAATGCAATTATCAAAATTGGAATGCATCATGTATTTCGCAATTTTAGGAATCGCAATCATGTTGCGATTTCTAAAATTGCGATTGCATTTAAGAAATCGCAATTTCAGATTTCTTAAATGCAATGCATGATCATTTTAAAATTGCGATTTTGCTGTTTGGAAGTGCCAAATTAGCATGAGGTTGAACCTCATGCTAATTTACCGAAAATCTCCAAACATGCACAAAAATGCATTTTTGAAAGTTGCCGAAGGACATGTGTGTGTGTAAATTGCACTTAAGTTTAATTTCAGGGGTGCAGGGAGGGGTTCTTTGGACCCCCCCTGCACCCTTGAAATTGCATTTTCAAATTGCGATTCGCAAATTGAAAATCGCAAATTGTAAATGCCTTCCCATTGATTTCATTGGGCCTTTTGGCCCATAGGAATCAATGGGAAGGGTTTTCCTTAATTGCGATTTGCAAATTGTGAATCGCAATTAAGGAAAAATAAGAAATCGCAAAAAAAAAGCGAATTATTCATGCATTGCCGTTTGCGAATTCTTACTTGCGATTCCCTAATTTTCGCAATTAAGGATTCGCAAACTGCAACATTGATGCATGTGGCCGTTAGCAACGTTACTTGCATTTTTCTGTAACATGAAAGCAAAGGTGACATTAGACAAACTAGGGAACTAATATCAGTAGATAAGCAAGCTATGATAACCAAGCAAGCGTTAAACAGAAAATGATAAATTGGATGAATTACACATGTAACATTATACCTCATGATTTTGTCTTGCGCATACATTTCTCGTATGTATTATAACTTTAGGCATCAGAATGTATAAAGCCTGACAGAAGGTGTGGCGCACTGTACACCAGAGGATGGACCGATGCAAGAAGAGATGGTAGGGGATGGGTGGGTCAATGTGGTAGGGAAGCCGACAATGATGGAGACAGTCAGAGTGGGATATTATAGGAGTAGGCAGACAGTAGGTCAGTGGCAGTGATCTGGGTGGCAGTGGTTTGTGGTGGTGGGTAAGATAAGAGTGGAAAGGAGAGGGTTTGTTGCAGTAGTGTAAAGAGTGGAGGCACTTATCTGATGATAAGAGATATTGTGTGGAAGAAAGTGATGCCTGGCAGATTTTATTTGGGGCATAGCTTCACACCCTTGGACTTTAGAAGGAAAAATCATGGTATCTGGTGTTTTTTCTCTGCTCTCCATGGATTCTAGTCTGGCAGTGTTAGTGTTGCTGCTGCACTCAATGTGAATGCCTTCAGTTATATTGCTATTAGTCACCATGTACACGAGGTATCATCATTAGTTTTCTTTAGGAATGGTGAAGCAGTTTTTGAAGGTGACATATGAGGACAGAAAGAGCAGTGGAATTCTTTGAATCTTGGCGCTATCCTGTCAAATTGACAAATATCTTTCACAAGACATACAGGTGTATGAAGAGCTCTCACTATGGGTGTTAGATGGATTTCTAGGACACACTATCACAATTTAAGTGGGATAGGATCAGAGTCAAGATGGCTCTTCAGCCTTACCCAGAGAAACAGGGTCAGTTGGTTGTTTGTGCGATGTGGAACCTAGAACTAGGGGTAGGATCAATGTTGAAGTCCAAGAATTAGGTGATGTCACTCATCCGCAGGAAGAAGCTTTCCAAATTAATTTCAGTAAGCCAATTCTGATCCTATTTTTGTCTGCAGCACTGGCTATGAGAGCCATCCCTGTATTTATTGGTTCACCAGGTACATGCACCAGGAATTGGTTGTCAGGCAATTTCTCAACTAGGCAAAGTCATGCAAACCAACAATTTCAGTTAGACCTGAAAATTATAGACCTGAAGCATGTTTTAAAGGGCTACTTTAATAAGAAACCAACTCCCTTGCCCCCCTTCCGATTGATTTTTTTCAAGTCCATCCTGGAAGCTTGCAGGACTTCTCAAAACATCATCCACTCACATTGATTTTAAGCTTGTCCATGGTCCCTTGGCAGGTTATTTTGGGTAATAAGGATGTCAGTCGTCCGTGTACATGCAATTACACCCTTTAGTGCAGTTGTATACGGCCATTTCGATCTAGTAAAATAAACATTTAAGGTAGGCCTTAGAGACTCATGCAGCAAGGTACACTGCATTTAAAAAGTAGCGTATGTGTATTTAGGTTTTAAATGTCCTGACAGTAAAAAGCCCTAAAGTATTTTTTCATTGCTGTAAGGCATCCAATCTCTCCCACAGGCTGACACTGGATTACTTTATTCCATTTAATAAGTGCTACCTTTAGATTGGAAACTGATAGAGATATACATTTTACACTCAAATTAGTTTAAATGTAAAATCCTCTTTAGTGGTTAAGTCGGATTTTAAGTTACTGTTCTGAAAATGGCACTTTTAGAAAGCTTGAAAAGTCAAAAAAATCCCTTTGAGTACTCAACCAATCACAACTCATTATCTACAGCCGCTCATTATAGCATTCACCACCATAGTATCACAAATTCTTTAATACTGACCCCAAAACTAAACAAGTTACATTTTGAAAGAAATCTTTAGCACCAATATATTACATCTCATGCTATGAATGATATATACATACAACTTCAATTAAAAGCACATTTGCCTAAATGAATGTACTGTAAAAATAGATTACAAAAATAAGGAAAACACAAAAGACTATTACATCTGCCTTTCTAGTTTGCTAATCCGCATGAATCAACAATTAAGATACATGATTGCTCATAAAATTAAAATCTATTGCATCTTTGTGTTCCTCTTATTTAGCCCAAAGTCAGCATTGATGCATTTCGGTAAATGACACAAATTTTGACGACCTTCTTCAGGGCAAAAGTTATCTTCCAGAAGCCTGGTATTCGAATGTACCAAACAAAAGCGACTATCTTTCATATTCAACTGGTTCAGTAATTGTCAAAATCCAATCTATTTAGTTGACCCAAGAACTTTTTGTATAGACGGTCCTCAATATTACAAACATTTGTGTCAAGATGTGCAGATATAGATATACACAGCACAGAATTCTTGAGATATTGGAACCCGGTGGATGGGGAATTTAACACGGGTCCAAACAGCACTACAAATGGTCATAGTGCGATGGTGAAAAACTACATATCTTTGTAGTCCCTCAGCACGACTAAGCGGGAGATGTGAAAAGTACGCAAGGGATTGGGTCCATTTTGTGATATTGAGGATCGTCCAATCAAAAAGTCCTTGAGCTCAATAAGTGAACCAGTTGAATATGAAAGATTGTCACTTTTGTCCAGGTCCCAGAGTTGAAGCGAAAATCTCCACACTCTGGCCATTGGGGAGATTCTGCCCTGAGTGTGGATACTCCCCCATGACTGTGGGGCCTCCGCTATGGGTTTGGAGGCTCTTTGCAAATCAGGCTCGTAGGTATAAAGACGCAAAAGAAAAGAAACTCACAGAGATTTTCTATTTACTAGCTTTATTAGAAATATTGCAAAAAATAAGAGACTAATTAAACAGTGCCATTTTGTTATATTCATTCTTGTGACCTACTGATTTATTATTTCACAGTTCTACTTTAATACCCATTTTCCATTATTGAGGTTTCAGAACTGATTTGGGGTATTTCTCTTCCAAATATAATTTTCTAGCAGTTGCTCAGACACCATTTGTGCTAGGTGTTAGTTCTCACAGCGATAGCAATAGACCTAGCTCAAAGCAGAAGTATCCTAAACAAGGTCATATTAAAGCATGGATTTCAGCACCTGGCCATCATCAGCATTTCTGACTAGTTATCAGGCACAGACAAAAGGGCAGTTCTGCTTAGAAACTTTGACACCTTTAACAAGAGAAACCTGTAGCCTACCCTTTACTTTTACCATTTACCCTATGTTGTCACTCAGGAAGATCTAATCAGCAGCTCTTTGCTGAAAAGGAGCTAATCGATTCTTTTTGGGTAGCCTTTACTTCCTTTCTGGAGCTCCACCCTGTATCCACAGAGATGCAGTAAATACATGTCCGCTGTGCAGAGAAGCTGTATCTACTCTCCATCCTATCATGCAAAATGATTCCCACGGGTCCATGCAGTAACACTTTCATCACAAAAACAGTCTTACTACTATTCACTCATGGGCATATTTACTAAAGACTTATGTTGCCCTTGCATCAGGCAAGGTGGCACAATGCAACATAAGCCCATAAATGGGATTTACTAAGCCATGCAAAGCCACCATGTGTGGCTCCACATGGCATAGTGCTGGTCCTTGCAAAAATCACAAGTTCAAGTTAAATGTTATGGAGTGCAAGCAGGGTAGCGAGATCAGGCTAGTACTGCTGAAAAAGTTAAATTTTCAATGTCCAGCATGAGGAGTCCAATTTGTGGTGGAAGATGCAGTGAAGGGCGAGGAGAGCGTTGCGGATGGTAGTTGCTGTAATATGAAGAGCATCCTGGGCACTGTGGCCGGGCATCACTTTAGTGTGAAGACTCTGTCTGGCATTGCGGACAGTTTATGCTGGCGCTGCACACTGCTGTAGCGAAAGTGATGATTTTGCACTGCAAGTTGTCATTGGTTGGAGCTGCAGCAAGCAGAGTCAGATTCACTGGTGCTTGGCATTGGCTGTCATCAAAAGTGGCAAGCTCTCTGTGTGAACAGGCCTGCTCAAGTTTGCATAGAGCCCAAAACTTCAGAATTTCTTCCTTTCTTCATTGGAAAAGGTCAACTGATGCCAGCCAAGGGTTCAGGACCTAGGGAGACACATCTCAGGGATCAGTAAGACACTCCGGCAGAGGCTAGCAGGGCTAAGGCGGGTCCAGTTGCAAGTCCAGGCAGATGCAGTGCAGCAGGTCAGCTGGACAGCTGCAAGGAATCCTTTGGAGCTTTCTATTTTCCTGTAGCACAGACCGGGTACCAGATGCCTAACCCTTGAAATTACTCTGGTACTACTGGGATCAAGCAGCATGGTAAGTCTCAAGCAGCAGGGCAGTCTCCTGTGGGTGCAAGGAAAGCTTCAAGCAGCAGAGCAGTCTTCTGGTAGTAGCAGGGCACTCCTCTGAGGTACAAAACAGGCCTCAAGCAGCAGGGTAGTCCTCTGAAGTGCAAGGAAGTCCGTCGGGTGGCCTCCACCGGTACAGAAGTGGATGGAAGTGTTGGTCTGAGGACCTAATATTTATACCTGGTGCCAGTCTTTGAAGTGGGAGAAACTTCTGGACTTCCCCCATCTGCTTCTAGAATTTCTTTTCTCTCTTGCCCAGGCTCCAAGGGGTCAAGGGTAACAATGGGCTGGGGCCAAGTTATTTATGAGTATGCTAAGGCAGCCCCTTTTAAATGTTAGTCGGATAGGGTCCATCTCTACCCCTCCCATCCTGGCAGGATTGCCCATCCTTCCAACATCCAGTCCCCCTTTATCTCAATGGAAGGAATACACAAAGGTCACCTGCCAACTACACCCAGTCATGCATGTTCAGAATTGTGATCTTAAAATCTGACTATACCATTAAAGAGAGTGCAAACATGACGTTCCTATCTGTTCCCAATTAATTTTAAACCTATTAAGGGAATTTAATGTTATCCTATGGGGGATGACTTGCAGTAGTGAAACAAATGTAAGAGCTTTTCACCACCAGAACATGTAAAACTTAAAAGTACATATCAAGCTTTTTAAATACACTGATATCTGCCCTATGGGCAGTGTACTGCCTACTGTAGGGGCACATTAGATGAATTAAAAAGGAAGGTTTAGGCTTGGGAAAAGATTTATTTTGCCAAGTCGAGTTGGCAGTTCAAAACTGCACATGAGCTGAAACAGCAGGCCTGAAGCAAGTCTTGAAGGGCTACTTAAGTAGATGGCACAATACGTGCTGCATGCCCACTAGTAGCATTTAATGTACAGGCCCTGTGTACATGCTGCACCATGTTACTAGGGACTAATAAGTACACTGAATGTGCCAATAAAGTGAAGGCCAATCTTACCATGTTTTAAAGAGTGAGTACAAGCACTTAACCCTGGACAGTAGTGGTAATGTGCAGAGTCCTAAAACGAACACAAACGAATTGCAGCAAAAGAAGGTGAGTAGGCGAAAAGTTTGAGGCAAGCCTCACCCAAGGGTTGTCAGGTTCAACAGAGGGCATCAATATTCTCCTACTCCTTCTGTATGAAGCTGTGCAGGCTACACACAGTAAGGTGTTTGGCCTGAATATGTTTTCTGCTAATATCCCTCTGCATACTCTAGCACTTCACACCTCTGTCACACAGGCAAGCATTCCAGCAGAGGAGAAAATTGACCAATCTCTCTTGGTTCTGGCCAAGATGTTACTCATGGCAGCCAGTCGCCATTCCAGCCTCTCATCTATGTATGTTTTGTAACATTTATGCTCGGGATGATAACAGGGACGTCATCACTGCATGCAGATCACTTACAGTGTTGGAATCTGCAGACAAATAAAATGTATTTACACAATGCTAGGAGCAAAATGATGGCTACAGACCATCCAAAACACCGCAGCCAGTCTCGTCCTCAGAACCCTACGGCAAAAACACATGAGCTAACACCTACATGACCTTCACTGGCTCACGGTTGAGAAGAGAGTTACCTTCAAACGGGAAACATCCTTTACAACGCGGTCAGTACACCGCAGTGCTGTTACATCGCGGTTGTTACAACAACCACATGTAACAACGCTATGCCTTTACAACGCAAGTCTTTACATCGATTTGCGCTAGATGGCGTGCTAACATTAAAAATAGTGTAGTTTACTATCCCAACACCTTCCCTACTGATAAGTGGACTGGAGTTGGAATAGTAAATTACACTTTTTTAATGTTAGCACGCCACCTAGCGCAAGTCGATGTAAAGACTTGCGTTGTAAAGGTATAGCGTTGTAACATGCAGTCGTTGTAACGACTGTGATGTAACAGCACATGTTGTAATAAAACGTGTTGTTACAACGTACATCCCCTTCAAACTGCTCATCCACGCCCACAGATCCCTCCACAACATCGGACCCTAATAACTCAACGTGAGAATCTCCGCAGACCCGCCCTCACGGAGACCCCCTGCATCCGCAGAACCAGAGCAGGAGGAAGAACGTTCTCCTATGTCGCAGCCTAAGCCTGGAACAAGCTCCCTGTGAACATCAGATGTTCCCCCACCCTCCACACCTTCAGGAAGAACCTCAAGACCTGGCTCTTCGATGGAACTTGAGCTGCACCCCACCCTCCCCCAGCACCTTAAGACCCTCACGGGTGAGTAGCACGCTTTATAATTCCCCTGATTGATAGATTGATTGATTGATTGATTAATCCATCCTAATGTTCAATTATTTTTCAAAGCAGACCCATATCCCAGAGTAGCATGGCTGTGTCATATTTACAATATCATAGAGCTTCGATGGAAGGATTGTCCGCTTAAACAGCAGCAGGTAGTGGCAGAGGTAAGTGATGGTCAGAAATAAGATCACACACAAATAAAATAGTAAAATGAATATTCGTGTTCTTAATATATTCACTTAGATGTATTATATCCTCCTGGCTTCTTATAAGAATGCCACTAAAAATTTTAATTTCGAAAAGGAGGTGGATAATGTAATCTTAAGCACTGAAAATGTATTTATGACTGTGCTAGGCAACGGAATTTTTCAATTTATATCAAATAGAATTGGTGACCAATAATGAAAATGTATAGACTAGAGGTCAAACAGAAGGAGCTGGGGAGCTGCAGAAGGGTTTGAATTTTCTAAAGCTTCTAAAAGGAGTAGAGTATGTTGTGGAGCTCCACAATGTTTGTGTAGTATCTCATGCTTCTTGTCATATTCATAAAATGTCAAAAAGTTGAAGCAGTATGGATTGCATTTTTTCCTGATGATATAAAATAGAATGTGGTAGTAAACACCTTCAGGTAATTGTTCGCGCTTTACAGACACCGGACATTTACATTTACATTTAAAGACACTTTATGAGGGGGAATATAGTTGTTATATGTCTCTATGTCACATTAATAGATAACATCTATACAAATTAAATGTTGTCAGACTTGAGACTATAAGACAGGAAGATGATTTTCAATTCCCTGCAGGTGATTATCTGCATTTGAGTGTATATTATGTGATTGTGGTTTCCACAGAAGACTATTTTCTGGGATTCATGAAAGAATGTAAAAACTAAGTACCTTGTATTTCGTCAAAATGTTGCTAATATCTTGTTTGCCATATTTAGAGCGTCATTGACTGCTTTGGTCATGTAATATGGCGGATGGGCCATCAGGCAATTGTTTGACAGAGTACCTTGTCTGGCAAATTTTAAGTAAGACACTAAGGGTCATATTTTAAGTTTGGTGGACTGAATAACTACCATCGCCATGATGGAGTACTTTACGAGAATTGTGAGGGTACTCTGCTAGCCAAATTTAGAGATGTCTGCCAGCCCAGCTAACATCTCTTATGTTTCTAGGGACTGCAGTCATGGTAGTCCTTGGAAATACGTTGAAAGTTTGACGGAGTGCTCCGTCAAAATGTCAACTTTTAGCGGAATGGCAAACTTCCAACTTTTGTCTTATTTTCAAAAACAAAATCTAAAAGTAGGTTTTTGAAAATAAAATAATCTATAACCCCCCTCACCATGGGAGTTTTTTCAAATGACAAAACCTCAGGCGGCCATTAATCTGTGGGTCAGTCAGAGGTGTTTGTTGGTGGCAGGGATGGAGTATTCTCCACCGTCACCAAACTGTAGGCCCGCCTGCCTCTAATTGAGGTGGGTAGACTTTCATTCTTGAGGACAGGGTGTTCCATCATTGTTGAGATGGAGCACCCTTCCTGACAAACTCTAAATCGGGTTCTAAATTCTTTCTGCACACATCAAGTCCTTAACCTTTCAACATTCAGAAAAATTTGGGAAGCGATACATGAAAAAATATAATAATATAACAGAAAGACTAAAATACCAAAACAATTAACTAGTAAGAAGCTAACTTTATGACGGGTGACTCAAACATCTGCAGTTTATTTCTTGAAGGACTAAGAGATTATATGGAATTGGATAATCTTATGCACATTAGAAAAGGGAAATATCATGGACCATCTTCAAATATACAGCAATAGATGTGTAGCTAATGGAAGGCAATATGTAGTAATGTTAAATAGTTTGCCACCAAGTTGAAGGACTCCTTACCAAGGAATTGTATTGGTGAGTTTGAAGTAGTTTATGGACATTGCAGAAGTTGTTGATAAGTGGCTTCTCTTATCAATAAACTTGTGGACAATAAATATTAAGTGCCTCCTTTTAGGAAAAACATCATAGCAAATGTTGCATTCAGACTATTTAAAAAATCCATCAAACAACCACTAAGTATTCACACAATGACAAGAATTTTTTCAATTCCTCATTAACGTTGTTTAAAATATTATGCACATTTCTTATACTCCTAAGATGGTAATTGTGTAAACCAAACATCCGAAAAATGGTACAACTTACTATGGATCTGTTATAAGTTTAGAGTGCTGATGGATCTGTATATTACTCAGATATTTGGAAAATATGGCATTAATCAGGGTAAAAATGTAGAAGAGTGTATCCTCAGAATTTCAAACAATTAAATTGTTGTAGCATTTGGCTCCTTTTTAAAAGCTTTAGAATGTATTATCTTGTGCTGTATTAAGCTGTGAAGGCATGCCTTTTGTCACATAAATATAGTTTAAAATATACACAAATGTGAGAGTGTAACAACCATCAAAATGATAGAATGTTATACCCTTTAAACTACACTGGGTAGTTAGTTAGGGAGCACAAGATCAGTCATAATTTTGTTCTGGGAAGATATGTAGTAGATTGACACAAAATTATCTATTGCTGTCTGCAAACCTGAAGATAAAACAGGGCAGCACATAAGATTAAATCAATTTTAGAATCATCATTATACATGTCATACTTATGGCCTAGGCTACAAATTATGTAATCCAGGAGGTTTAGGCACACATTGAGATGAATTTAAGAGAGGGATGATCTCCAATGGTCTCTCTCGAAAATAGGTGATCTGACAAGAAGGTATGCATCTAAAATATAGTGGTTGCACATGTATAGCTAGGACTTTGAAGAGCAGCACTGAAATTGGAGAAATGTTACACATGAGCAATGTGTACCCTGGGAGCTATGCGGTTGGTATAGTGTGATATAAAGATGTGCGTTGAAGTGACTGCACAAGCAGTGAAGGACGACAATCTGCAACGAAAGTAAACAAAATAAATAAGTAATAAAATAAAATATATATGTAGCACTTACACACCATGCTCCGCAACGGAACAGGCACATGCTCACCGGCATGTGCACAGTCCCCCAAGCTACCCAAAAGAAGTTAATGGAGTAAAGACAGTTGCACTTACCTGGAGGAGCCAGCCTGGGGAATTGGGGAAGTAGAGGATCTTATTTGGTAATGTGTGCTGTATCACTCCCCCATAATCGGTATCTGACTGTATCCCAATTTTGTTTTCATTTATGACGCCTTGTGAGTGACAACAGGGTTTGAAGAGGCTGAAAAGGACCCAAGCATGCCACTACATAACGGCAAGGATGGAGAAGAGTACACAACCGTTTGGGGAAGATTACCATTGCAGCTTATCACACGTCACTCTCCCTGATCCACAGCTAAGACTGGTAATGTACCACTCAAGTTAGGGACTACCCCAACCCTGTCAATGTCTAGGTGCTACCCATAGTACGGTAAGCTGGGCGCCATCTAAGGGTACAGGCATTAATGTGCGGTACAGGCTGAAATGTTACAACCTCCACCTGTCCCTAGGCTCTCAGGGTTACTAAGACAGGCAGGTAGGAGCAATAGACATCCTGATGGGTTCAGCCAACCCCTTCCAGTGCGCTACTTAAAGCCTGAGCTCAGGCTGCGACAGCCAAGCACTAGTAAGTACAATGGAGCTCGCCAGACTGGGAGAGCTAAGGGCTCTAAATTAGACAAGGTAACTGTTGGACTTGACCCTTCTGGCAGGTTCACACCTAAACTTTTTGCTTTTAATTGTGACCTGGTGCTTGTTATTTTTGGCTTCTGCGCACTTTACCAATGTGTCCCAGTGTAAAGTGCGTGCGAGTGGTGAGGTTGGCCTGCCCTCCCATAAGAATGCATGGGGAATGTATGTGTTCATGGTAGTTCCTGATGTGTGGGGAGTGAAGGGTCGAGTTTGGTATGTGCAGACTCGTGTGATTAAATGCTGCGCAATGATGTGCATGGCGTTAATGTGCCTAGTGTGGAAGTGCCACTTCTAGAAGTTGGCATGTCTATGTAATAAAGGTGCAGTGACTGTCTGGCTTGTGATTAGCTGGAGCTGGCTGGTGAGCCTGGCTCCAGGAGTCAGGTTGGGTCTGCCCCGGTGGTGAATAGAGAGATTGACAGCCAGATGGGTGGGAGGAGTACACCTGGGACCTGAATAGGGCTGGGCTTTCCCTACGCAATTCTGGCTCCGCCCCCTGTGGTGCGACTGATGACCCTAGCCTGTCCAGTGAATGGGGAAGAGGGGCTGAGCACAACAGAGTGCTCCAAAACCAGTTGCATCTGGTTTTCCCTTAACCCTGCAGCCTGAGACAAAGGAGTTATGTGTATAAAAAGGGGCTGTGACCCCTTGCAAAATGTTCTTCCTGATCCTATTTTGAGGGAGGGCCTGCTGCTGCTGCTGGGCGCCAGGAGGACTGCCACTGGGACTGCCTCACTGCCTGGAGGGCCCTGTGTGCTGGCCCCTGGGACCAGCCTTTGCCCCCCCTTTTCTTCCTAAGGATCTTGTTCCTGAACTTTGACCAGCAGTGCCTGGGAGCGCTTTATTTTCTTTGCAGTGCCTGGGGGCGCTTGATTGGCTTCAGGAGGCTGTCTGCAGCATCGTGCTGCTGGGAGAGAGAGAGAGGGATGCCCCCCTTTCTTCATTTTCGGCGCGGGTGCCCACCCCGCATCTCTGCCGTGTCGTGCTTGGATTTTGACACGCAGGTGCCCAACCTGCGTCTTGTGTGCCGGCTATAATTTATTCTGGATGCCTACCCCATTTCTGCCGGTTTATATCCCTGGCGGGTGCCCACCCCGCCAGGGACTTTGTGCTTTAAGCGGGTGCCGACCCCGCTATATATTCTAAGATATCCCAGGAGCCTACCCCGGATATTGCCCAAGAAAAGCACCGCCGGCGTCACCCTAATGCCGCGCTAGGATTGGCCTCAGCCGGCCGAGCCTCCCGCAGCGTCACTGGTGGAGAGCGCTGTGATTGGCCCCAGCCGGTCGAGCCTCCCGCAGCATCACTGGTGGGGAGCGTAAGGATTGGTTGCCCCCGGGAGGGCTTTCCCACGCTCCCAACCCGGAAGCCCCGGCCGGGGAGAGGCTGCACTGGGCCTCGCGGACTGCCCCCACCTATTTCCAAGAAGAGGAACGGAGACAAGGCCGTAGAGAAGCAGGTGAGTGCGGGCTTTTTGGTGGGTGCAGACTGACGTGTTGAGCGGCCCCGGAAGGGTGCGGGCCGCTCCAACGGTAAAAGGGACATTGGCTGACTTAGAGCCCACGAAGCTCTCGGAGGCAATGTTGTTCAGAGCCCCGTGACTCCGACGCAAGTGGCGGCATTTTTTTTGTTAGAGCCCGAGAGGCTCCTGGGACGCAGTTAATTTCAAGCCCACGAGGCTCCCCCGGGCATTTTGTATTCAGAGCCTGAGAGGCTCCTGAGGGACCAGTTGTTGTTCTTCGAGCCCACAAGGCTCCCACGTGTTCCTGGGCACTGTTGTTTCTTTTGAGAGCCCCAGAAGAGAGCCAGGAGGCACGCTGGTGCCAGGCTCCGTTCCCCAGCTGCCCAGCACTTAGTGGGCAGCTGCATCGTTTAGGCCCTTGCGCATTCTTCTTTGGCTGCCTGCGCAGCCAGCCCAGACATTCTGGACTTTGGGCCTGTGAGCCCCTGAGAGGCCAGGTTGGCCTGGGGTCCGTTCTGTGATCTTTTGGTGCAAATGTGATACTTGCCTAATGTGATTTATGCGATGCTTGTTGCCTATACCTTTAAATGTATTTTATGCCTAGTAGTTTGTGTTACCTAGTATAGTTATACTAGTGAGTTCATGGTGCCCTGCGTGATATATGCCTAAGGTGGTTAGGGTTGCGTAGTGTGTACTTACCTTTTACCAGTGATTACTGGTTGTGTGCTACATTTGCTATTTGGGTTCTACAGTTATTATATGTGCTATGTGCTAAGCGTTATTCCTACAAAGTGCTAATTCTACCAAGTGCTTAATCCTGACAGTGGTCCATGTGGCCCTGTCCTGTGTATATAATCCCCTGTAAATTCCACCCGTGCCAGTCTCACAGTGTAAATTGTGTGTTTATTATCTAAAGTGCTTGGTATAATACAAAGGCTATTTTTATATATAACCTTGTGTGGAGTTTCTTTTGTGGTGGGCCTTGGGTGTTGTTGCTGGATGCGTGCGCAAACGCTTTACACCTTGCCTCCGGGATAAACCTGACTGCTAGTGCCAAGCTACCAAGGGGGTGAGCAGGGGTTATCTTGGCGGGTGACTTCCTTGCCCTGACTAGAGTGGTGGTTTCTGCCTGGCTTTGGCGCAAGCCTTAGCCAACCAGAAATCTCATTTCTAACAGTAATAGTAGTGCACCGCTCGGGCTGGCCTTGTTACAACGATTAGCCCCACATGTTACAGGGTGTGAATGGGCATTCCAGGTGGAATTAAGGGCCTTACATTGGACAGCTTTGTCATGGGAGTATTACTCAGTGGTCACACAGCAAGGTGGGGTGCTGGGCGGTAGACCAGATTAATCATGGCAATAGGTACCACTCGTGGTCCAGCAGGTCCTCCAAACACTAAAGCGCATAGCAACCACGACAAAACAGGTTGGGAGGATAGGAACAAATGGGGCAGGCTTGCTAACGGAATCCCCACCTCCCAAGGCTAAGGGTTCATTGTGTGGTGTTTTCTGGTGTCCGGGCATGCGGCTACAGGGGTAGTTTCTTAGAGTGGGGCTGTTAGAGGATTCTGAGAGCGGCAAGGGG
This sequence comes from Lissotriton helveticus, assembly GCF_964261635.1. Lineage (NCBI taxonomy): Eukaryota > Metazoa > Chordata > Amphibia > Caudata > Salamandridae > Lissotriton > Lissotriton helveticus. The sequence goes on from NC_136063.1 coordinate 1,953,067,814, forward strand.
AGATGACATGCTGGGGGCAGAATGAGAGCCGACTGTGCCCGCACGCAGCTGCAAGTAGTGGCACCAGTCATTCAACAACCTGGACGGGAGGACAGGCAGGGTCCGCATGGCCCCCCGAAGGCTTAGTGATCCAATTGGGAGGCATCAACCTTGCAACCTTGCGCAGCTCGATAGGAGGAGCCTCCACCTCACATCCAAACAGGCTTGGAGGAGGCTGTCAAGCGGTGTGGTCCGAAAGAATGCCCGGGCTGGCATGGGAGTGTGCCCAGTCAGATAGCTCAGTGGATAATTCTAGGAGGAAATTAGGCTATCCAGCAGATGTTGAGAAACCAAGGGATGGGAGAGCATCTGGCACTGCCTGACCCAGGGTGCCTAGAGATTCACTCCCAGGGTGGGGTGCATCTTATGGATTAAATTTGCTGGGCAAACCAGTGAAAAGACAGGGCATCAGCAGATGGCAACCCCTTTAAAAAAAAAAGGAATAAAATATATATATATATATATATATATTTATAAACATATAAAGAAGAGCAAGGAGAAAGGCGAAGAGACGAAGAGGATGGGGGAGCCGCAGGGAGACGTAAGCCTTCCCATGGCGTGGTGGCTAAGAAGAGGTACATTGGGTGGTGAGGAGGCACTCCTGCAGAGCAGTGTGGAAGGAAGGCCACTCACCTTAGGATGCCTTACAGCAGGGTGAGCAAGCCGGAAGGAGGAGCAAGTGGAGACGCCAGTCGCAGCCCAGACCCACCAAATGACAGGGCACAAACATGGACAAACAAGGGAGCAAGTTGGGGGATATCCAACAGGGAACTTTATGACCACATGCAACGGCGTGCACAATGGCCTGAACAAACTAGGAGGTGTCACAAGTATGGTAGACAGATAACAGAAGCTGATTGTGATATGCCAGACATGATTTATGACCTGTCAGACATTGTGATGCATTACCTGACACGTGATTTATGAGCCTGCCAAAATTATTTATGACAGCGAAGGGATTGGTTGATGATCTGTCGTGTCTATGATTTATGAGCTTGCTAAAATGATTTATGACATCCCCTAATGTCATTTCATGGCCTGGTCATAGCAGGTTATGCCCACGATAATGTAACCCAAAGTAAGCTGTGCATGTAATGCCAAATAAACTGTGGTCAACATATACCACTAGAAAACAAGACATACACGTGTTGGTAAACTTTATTGGAAAAGATAAGTGTAGATGGATATGCATGGCAGTTTGGAAGTGGGCCCAATGTGGAGGTTATACGCTGTGACTGTTACAGCCACTAGTCGCTATAAAGCATGATTTTGAAACTTTAGAACAGAGTGCTTTTCCCTTCCGCCTCTTTTAAATTGGACCTGGACCTTCTTTAACGTGAGGAGGGGCATTAGTAACATTATACTTAACGTATGCACAGAGGCACACACAGACACCAACAGAGACATTTACACATATATGGACACAGACACCAACAGAGGCACTCACACACATATGGACACACAGACACCAATAGAGGCACTCACACAAATATGGGCACACAGACACCAACAGAGGCACTCACACACACACATGGGCACACAGACACTAACAGAGGCACTCACACACATATGGACACACAAACACCAATAGAGGCACTCACACACATATGGGCACATAGACACCAACAGAGGCACTGACACACATATGGACACACAAACACCAATAGAGGCACTCACACACATTTGGGCACACAGACACCAACAGAGACACTCACACATATATGGACACAGAAACACCAAAAGAGGCACTGACACACATCACATATGGACACAGACACCAACAAAGGCACTCACACACATGTCGGCACACAGACACATGTCCTATTACTTACCAGTAATCTTCATTACTCCGGGTCCCGTAGTCCTCGACACCTTCATATACAAAGTGAGATAATCCATCTCACTGACAGAAAAAAAGAACGAAGGAATGCTGGACCTACCCTCCCCCTCCCGCTGGGAGTACATAAGCGTACAGGTCCCAGCATTCCCTCTGAAATACCAAGCCAAGGATGAAGGCCGGCAGATCGGGAGGGAGGGAGGGAATCCATGAAGGTGTCGAGGACTACGGGACCCGGAGTAATGAAGATTAGTGGTAAGTATTAGGACATTACCCCCAGGTCCCTCCGTCCTCGACACCTTCATATACAAAGTGAGAAATACCAAAGCAGACCCCGGCATTCATCCAAAAACACAACAAACCACCAGGACACAAAAGAACCCAGGGATTCATCGACAAAAACAGAAGAAACCAGGAGCTAACACAGCCAAGCCCAGAACCAACAGGAAGGCACACAGGACCCGGCAGCCCCACAAGCACATCCCCCATGAACGCCAAAGAAAGAGACGGTCAACAGAGCGCAGGCACAAGCACCCAGACCAAAAGGAAGGAGAAGCACAGGCCAGAAACCGGCTCACCACACCAAACCAAAAGAACGCGGCACAAAGAGAGACCAGAGGAGGAAAGCCGGCCGAGGAGGCCCCGGAAGCAAAAAGAACCCAGGAGCCGAACAGGAGCGAGAACCCGAACCAACCGACAGACAGGGAAGGGGGAAAACCCCAAACCCCAGAAGACCAAAACATCCCACAGGGAAGGAGGCCACCAACCAAACCAGGAATGCCACCAAACCCTGAACAGCATGGGTAAAGGAGGCCACCCAAAGAACAACGCACAGAGACGCCCCCAGACCCCAGCCGAAAAAACGACCAAGCAATGAGAGGCCAACAGGACCGGAAACCAACAACAAAGAAGCCCAACAAGGGCTGGCACAGAGCCACCGGCCACAACCCCCCGAAAAACCCAACCCCAAAAGGGAGGGAAAACAAGACAGGAGGGGAGCACAGAGCAAACGGGAAACCGCAGCAGCCCCAAAACCAGGCACTGAGGACAGCACAAAGTAGGCGCACACACGGCACAGAACGGCTTAGCCACCCCACACCCAGACCAGGCAAGCCGCAAGGGCAGGAGCAGCGGAGAAAAGAAAACCCAAGGGTGCACAGCAACCAGGCCACAAGCACAAGGCCCGAACCCAGCAACACCGGAGAGGAGCCAAGCAAACAGCAAAAGGCAGGGCATCAACGCCAAAGGAACCAGGAAGCCAGGACCAGAGCAAAGCAACCCGACCAAGCTGGAGGACACGCAGGGCCAACAACCCCAGAAGTAGCCCATGCAGCGCCCAGACCAAAACAAAGGGCCAGAGGAACCGGGAATCACCAGCCCAACACCGTAGGACCACACAGAAAGCCAAGCGGAAGCAGGAGGAAGCAGAAAGGCAGAGGGCCAAGCACCAGGAAAACCCCAGACAACCCGCAGCCAGGAGGGAGAGTCCCACAGAGGCAAGAGCACCACAGAACCGCACCCCAACCACAGAAAGAGGGGGAGGCACCCAAACAAACCCACACCAGGAACAAAGCCCGGGGGAAGCAAGGGAGGCAGAAGCGAGCCAGGACAACAGAACCAGGAAAAAAAAAACAGGAAACGTCCGACAAAACACTCCCAACAGCAGCCCGAAAAGGGGCAGCACAGCCAAAGAACCCAGAAGGCCCAGCCGGAGGTCAGCCCGAACCAGCAGGAAGCCCGCAGACCAGGATCCACAGGACCCCAGAAGAACCCAACAGGACGCCGCCACACAGCAGAGCACCCCGCCAGGACCCAAAAGAGAGCCCAGGCAAGGAATCAGAGTGCCACAAGGAGCGGAAAAGCCCCAGCAGATACCCAGGCACGGGAACCAGCCAAGACCAGAACAACCCAGGAGCAAAACACACCAGAGCACAGATGGAACAAGGAGCCAACAGTACCCGGCAGTCCCAGGAGGCCAGGCAGGGACCAACCCGCCCTGACCACACAAAAAAACAGAGCGGACGAAGCCGGCTCAGAAGGGGAACACGACCACAGGACATCAACCCAGAGAACAGCAGAAGAGGAAAAACAGGCGGCACGCCAGGACAAGGAAGCAGCAAAGACAACCAGGCCCAGACAGCAGAGGCATGAACCCCAGGGACCAAAAGGCGAACCACCACCGGAAACAAACCAGGTGGGGGGGGGGTAAGGACAGGACGGCAGGGAAAGAAGAACAGACGCCGAACCACACCCAGCCCAAAAACCTCCAACAGACACCTGCAGGAGGCTTCGCCCCAGCTAGGAACAACCAGGCAGGAACTAAGACAGAACCAGGAGGGGCGACCAGGAACACCAGAAGCAAGCCAAAGGCAGGAACAAGAAGAGCCAGGGAAGAAGCAGCCAGACCCCTGAAGCAACACAAGCACACAGAAGGCCCCGGAACAAACACCTGAAGCCCCAGGACGGAGCGAGGGAGGAACCCGGGAAGGAGCAGGAGGAACCAGGCGCAGACCAACAAAGCCAGGAACCAGGAGCCCCAAGACCGAGGGCACCAGAAGGCACAGCGAAGCCGAAGAGCCAGCACCCAGGGACCGGCGCCCGAGACCACACCGCCAACCCGACCGAGGTCCAACTAACCAAGCAGAAGCCAGGAAGCGGAGGCGAAGAACCAGGACCCCCAAGCGGAGCAGAGGCCACAACAGCCAGCCCACAGCGGGGGGAAAGGGCACAGAAAAATAAAAACTGTGCACGCAGCATACCCAAAGCCAGGGCCCGCGCGCCCGCGAGACACCGAGAAGCAGGGATGCAGAGGGGCAGCAAAGAAAGCGGAGAAACCGCGGCAGGCCAACAGGAACCCAGGGCGACCACAAGAGCAGCAGAGGGCAAGGCATAAGCAAGCAGGCAGGGAGACACCAACAACACAGGGAATCCAAGAAGCAAGCACAAGCATAGCCAGCCAAAAAAGGAACAAGCCACCACCGAGGTGACAGGAACCCATGTCAATACCAGGTAGGAAGAAGCGACCCAAAGGCAGAAGACCCCCAGCACGCCCGACCCCACAGAACAAAAGAGAGAGCAGAGGTGAGCAGGAGGCAAGGCCGCAGGCCATGGAGACCAAGGGAGATGAGCCCAGGAACCAGCGCCGACGATCAGCACTGAACTTGGAACCACAGCGACTGACCGTAAGGGAACCCAGAACAGCAGCGCCAAACCCACCACCAGCGAGTTGCGAGTTGAGAGCAGATGAGAACAGGCGCTGGTAGGATGAAATGGCTGCAGGCTCCTGAACAAGAAGCACCCGGAGGCAGACGGCCAGCGACAAGACACAGGCAGGGCGGCACCACACGAACAGACGCAAACACCCAAGGCGGGGGCGGGGCAGAGAGCCCCAAAGAGCACCAAGAAGGAGTCCACCCAGAAAGTACAGACCCAACTGAAGGCACACTCAACCAGGGCAACCAACCCTCGGGAGCAGCGGGGGAGCGGAGGCAGCAGTAGGACAAGCAAGAACTGAAACCCTGAGCAATAGAAAATGAAAAAAGAAACATTCCCAAGCCAGAGACACACGGAACCGGGCTGACAGCCACCGGTGCCAGGGATCTCCACAGAAACCGGAGCCCCAGCATCCGTCGGCAGACGCCCTGGCCGCAGCACCATACCACCACCCCGAACCATGACAACAGAGCACCAGGAGGCAGCCACAGGAGCTGTAGCACCATGGAGGACAGAAGCGGGAACGTAGCTCAGTGGCAGAGCGCATGCACCACATGCATGAGGCCCCGGGTTCAAATCCTGGCATCCCCAGGAGTCCCCCGCGCGCAGCGAGGCACCAGCACAGGGAGAAAAAACATCCAGGGCAGGGGCCAACAGCACAACAAGGCCCCCCCACAACCAGGAACAGCAACCACATGGACAGGCAAGGCGAAACAGCACCCAAAAACCAGCGATCGCCACCAGAATCGCAGGAACAACATAAACTGTCAAGGACACCCGAACACAGACAGCAAGCACCACTGAATTCGGGCATCCGCAGTTAAACAGAGCTCACCTCCTTGGGCAAAACAGACCGCTACGCGGTACTCACCCCACCGGCCCGGCACACCAGGAGCAAAACCGCCGGAAAGTGAAGCGCCTGAACCCCTTCAGGACGGAAGACAGGCACCATCCAACCGGAAGGCATCAGCAGCTACCAGCCAATCCGGTGACACGGAGAGGCCACGCCCCCCAGTAAGCCCGGCAGACCAGGAGGGGCGGCCATCAGGCAAATTCGGAGCCCACGCGGTATTACCACCGCCGGGAGGCTCAGGGAGTCCTCCAGCCAGCCCGTGCCACTCCCCCCAAGCCCGGCAGGGAGGGAGAGGCAAAACATCAAGGGACCGAACAGCAGCCCCAAACATAAGTCCAATATTCCACAGGAGCGCACACGCCCCTGTCACATCAAAATCCCTGTCAGAATGACAGAAAAAAGAACAGAGGGAATGCTGGGACCTGTACGCTTATGTACTCCCAGCGGGAGGGGGAGGGTAGGTCCAGCATTCCTTCGTTCTTTTTTTCTGTCAGTGAGATGGATTATCTCACTTTGTATATGAAGGTGTCGAGGACGGAGGGACCTGGGGGTAATGCAGACAAATGGTTTTGCTTGGATTTTCAATTTAAATGTTGCATGTCTCTCAATTTGAAATGTTGTTTGTATTAGTGGTTTGGCCAACTGCTATGAAAATTACAAGAGCGGTTGGCATTGCCAATGCCTGTTATTTAAATTGTATGAACAACTTCCATTAAAGAGTATCCGTTGTACTTAACACCTCTTCTTCATCTCATTATAACCTACGCCACCTATTATCACTCACTCGGGATTACCAGTGCATTTGTGTCTTGAATTGAAATTACCAATGCTTTGTGTACTGGTAATACTGGGGTGAGGGAATACCCTCTTGTTTCTAGTTCGCCCCCGAAAATGATGATTTTCCTCTGGGAACCAGTGTTTTGGTATCCAATATCACAATTTCTCAATTTTTGTCACTTTCCCATCAGTAGATTACACTATTCTTTTCCTATCAAAATGTTTGCTTGCAAACGTATTGCGATTGCGAGTGCTGTTTTTCCCACAAAACTTGTAACCTGATACAGCAGCTAACTGTTGTTTCTAGCTACTTTGGGAGAGTGAACTCATAAATGGATTCTAATCCGAATCTTATACCGCCTCCTTTTAGAGACTTTCAGGCGACGTTGCTTCTGTATTTTGTTCTCTCGGTTCCAGTTAAAAAAATCATTTCACTACACCTTAACAACCTCCCTCTCCCTTCTCACGCTTTCAGGAATAATCAATTGCTTTCCTGCTGTGCATAATACACTATGCACTAATGCACTATTAAATGTTACGAATCCTTCATAGCCTAACATTGTGTCCTTCCCAAGCTAAATCTGAAAAGACTATGAATTTCTGGACAGCGTCATTAGTGGTTTGCAGTTCGGTACAACGTGCAAAGGGTGTTGTGCAAATGGCGCCTATTGAAGTCTGGCTGCATCTTTACAGGGTCGCTTAAGGTTTAATGCTGTAGGCTTCCCTTCTATAAAATGATGCTCATGCAACGTGAGCACATCACCGAGAAACCATCCAGCCATAATACCATGCTACAATGCGCTTAAATGTATAAACACTGGTAACTAACTACCACTGACATGGCAATATCGTATCATATAGATAAGGGATGCGGTCAAAGACGCCTCCGCGCTGTAGAATACAAAAGACATTTTATTGATGCAAACCGCTCTGGCAGAGAAAATGTCATCCCTCTGGGCGAAGCGCTCGAAGTATTCTGGTCACGACTCGGTCATGCTTTGGCAGGCCCGGGGATGGAACTGTCAGGCGCGGCGGCTGTGAATTGGCTGCGCGTTCAGCGAAACGTGTCCGGCGCTACACGGAACGAAATGCTGTCTCTTAGGCAAGAATTTACGAAAATGTAAAATGACCTTTTTTTCTCTTTCCTCAGATTGACACCTATGGCACAGGCCAATTAAAGAGAGGTGGCTCTGTTCCCCAGGAGGGCATTAAAAAGAGCCGTGAGGATCGTCTTTCCACTCACCCAGCAATTCTTACACTGTGGCCTCAAGACCACTGGCTGGATATGTGTCCGCAGGCAGAGGGAGCAGGGCCGTCTCAACAGCATTATAGGCCCCCAGGTAAACCTGTGCACCGGACACCGCCTGCACAAACACTCACAGGAATAAAAATGTTTAACGGAAGATTAATGTTACATTCTGGTCTGCATGGGGCCCCTATGCTCAGGCGTTGAGACTGCACTGAAAGGGAGGGTATACGGGCATTCGTTCAGGAGAATGGGACTTGTGTGGTTTTTTGTCTAAAGCAAGGTGTAATTTTTGCAAACACCACAAGAAGACCAGCAGAAACCTGGCCCTGTGAAATGAAATGCCAGCATTTGTAAAGCACACAGCTACCTCCGAAAGTTTTTCCCGACGCTGGGGGCCCTCGGGAAGATTAAGCAAGGTATTGCTGCAGAGTGCTGGGCTACCCTGCTGCCAGCACCGGGGATCGAACCCTGAACCCTGAACCCTGTTGTCCAGAGTCAGGCACCCTGGCAGTTGCGCCACACCTCTTCCCTGTGTGTTTCTCTGCATAGAGCCCTGCCAGAACTGACTATTGCTGGTAATGACTACTGGTGCAGTTGGAAAGGGGCATGCACTGAAATATACAATAACAAGTCCTGCCACTGCCTCCTAGCACGTTTGCCACTGGTTTTGCCACAGGTGCCCTATTGCAGGGAGTGGGCCAACAGCTGAAGTGCATCCAGATATTGGATCTGTGACTCTGAGCTCAAGCGAGAGTGGGGGCGGGGTCAGATATGAACATTCTTTATGTTATGAAATCTCAATTGGTTCTTGGATCACAGAAGTTGGATGTGTTGTTACTAGAATCACAATATTAAATCCTGGTTGCAGGAGTGGGAAACTGTGACGGGTATTTGCAGGGCTAAGAGGTCCCAGCCTGAAACAGTAATCACTGAGTATATGGAAGTAATTATTCAAAAAATATCTAATGCTGCATTCTTTTTACTGTTAATAGCTTGTATGGCCAAAGTGAATATTTCTTGCAGTAAAGTATGTTGCTAGTGTTAATAAATGTAGCACAGAAGAAGGCAAGGAGTGATAGTATACGGTAGGGGCACAAAGGAATATGGGACTTCAGGCTGTCAGAGAAAAGTCCATGCCAGGCACAGAGTCTTGTTAAGCACTCTATCATGTGAAATGCATATCTTGGCATGAAAGCACAGGTCAGATGTACACAGCATATTCTACTAAGCGTCAGTGCTGTCACCCCCCTGCCATTGTATACAGGTGGACCAATGTCCTTCAGCTGAGATGTCAAAGGGAACTTCAGGATTTTAAGGACAGGTTTATCCTGAAGGAATAAAAGCACTAGTATGCAAGACACATTATGCCTTGTTCCTGGACTCAGAAAGCATATGCATGTGCTTCAAGTGCCCAGATTGATTTACTGAATGCCAGCAGGATCAAGACTACCAAGCAAGTACAAAGCTGACAGTTTTGGCTTTAAAGAGCTAATGCTTCCAAGCTCAGGCATGCAAAAATGCACAGAGACTCTATCTATCTATCTATCTATCTATCTATCTATCTATCTATCTATCTATCTATCTATCTATCTATCTATCTATCTATCTATCTATCTATCTATCTATCTATCTATACTTGAAGGAGGTGTAGCCTGGGTGCAAGATGGGAGGGAGAAAGGACTAGTAGGGGTGCTAGAGGAGCTAAAGTTATGGAGGTGTTCAGGAAAGGAGAGGTGTGGATTGAGAGAGGTGAAGCCTGCATGCAAGATGGGACAGAGGTGAAGACACAGACAGTTCCAAGCAGGAACAGGTGGAGCTGGGAGAGGTGCAGGCAGAGAGAATTATGGGCAGGAAGAGTTTGCAGACAGGTAGAGATGCGAGATTGAGATGTACATACTAAGAGAGGTGTGGGTAGGGAGAAGTAGAGACAGGGAAATGGTCTGTCAGGAAGAGGTAGGGGCAGGGAGATGTATGGACAAAGAGAGTGATCACAAGTAAGTCAAGCTAGTCCCACACAGCCGGTTGTTAGTAATGCACCATGTGTATAATGTAATCCTATAGCCCGAGGATTGGACCGCTCCATGGTGGATACAATACAGCAGATTTCAACTACATTAATACAGCAGAATATAACAAATACAGTCAGATGAACTACTTTACCAAGCCAATGTTGACTGCCTTATTTCAAACCCTTGGTATTTGCCACACCTCAGCAAACAGAACAAACTGATACTCTCTATGCAGGGAGTACCGCTCACAGTGGCTGCCAGGCCATACACGGACAAGAGGTGCGAGTGGGACAGCAAGGTTTGGATTTGTGCATAGAGTTGTCTCAGCCCCCAAGTGAAGGAGGCAGGTACAGTATAGCTTTGATTCCTGTAAATATTCAACTCATATTCCACTGAACTCCAGTGCTGTCTTTTGTGGCTGCTGGGACCACAAGGCTAAAACAAGGCACAGACACTAGCAGTGCAAAGCGGGCCTTTAGTTTGCAAAAATGGGCTTTCCAATAGAAAGCCGAGCCCCAGGGCATTGTAATCACACTGGCAAAGTATGGATAAGTTGCTCATGGTCAACCACCACATGGATTCAACAAATAATTTAGCTACTTGCCAATTTCGGGGGCAATACTCAAGGAAATCACTAGAGCAATGGTAGTGTTAGCATTACTTTCTGTAGAAAAATCAACTCAAACATGGTTGCGATGTAGTCTTAGAACTAGAGCAGATGTGTTGCACTAGAAATGTTGCTTCCTCCAAACCAGACAAACAGTGCCCAGTGGATCCGTTCTAAAATGTCAGAGTTCAAAGATTCAGCCGCCATCGCGCAACCTGCTCATCATAGGGCCATACTCTGTGCCACACAGATTCTCTTGCTGCAGCTGTGAACAGGCACCTACCACTGTTGCTCCACCTCCAGCGTTGGTCTGCGCAGAGGTGTTTTAGCAGCCCTGTGATGAAGCGCGACACAGATTTCTGTGGGTTAGGGCAGTTTTAAAACCCTTGTGTGTTTTCTCACCCCTAGATCACATCGATTTCAAGTGCAAAGCCCCCCTTCTACATGTGTGTGTAACCTACCACAGTGAACAGATGGGGCAGAGCTCCGCATCCCCACATCTATTAGCTTTGCGAAGGACTGTTTTGAAGTTGCTTGCGGGGCCCTGAATACTGATTTAAGACTCAGAACAACACCAGTAGTTAACAGAATGCTGCTCCTGCTGTGCATATTTCTCTCGACACCGCGTGATTTTTCTGGCATTCCACAGGCTTCCGAGGCAGATGGTTTACATCTCGTTAAATGGATGTTTTTCTGAGATATAATTAACGTTCAGGCAACAACACTGACAGTGTTACCCTACATGTTCTGATCAGCTAACACATTCTCTACAGAACAATTCACGCCCTTCTTATATATGCTTCATCTGTGTTTACCATTTCTATTCACATTTTACACTGACATACGAAACACCGCTTTCTCTTTCTTAAATAACGTGTACAGTCAATATTATGACAGTTACTTTCTCTGCTTGTGTTTCCTAAAGGTGAGAGGCACAAACGAGTTTTGTATGCTTGTAATTGCCAATTGAAAAATGTGGGCGTTCTGGTTTAGTGGGATTTGCACTGCTTAATTAATGCAACTGCAGTAAGAGCTTCCCTCTCATTAACATGTATGGTTCCAGGAAGCACTTTGTCAACAATGGCAGCTTTGTGTTCAGAGACGTGCGCAGTGTGGCTATACTGATACTGGTAAAATACCAGTAGAAAAGAAGCAAAAGGAAAGGCGGTGTAAGGATTTTTTGCCCTCTTAGCTGATACATTTTGGTCATATTTGATGCTTTCGGGGCCAGAGTGCACCCTCTGCTGGTGGCACAACAGGCAGCCGTTTATTATCACCCAGATGCCGATCATGGTTGATGGCCACAGACCTGGAGCAATAAGGATAACGAAGTGATAAGTAGTTCAGAAAAGAAAAAAACAATCTAATGAAATTCTCGCCTAACTGTAAATGTGATGATTGAGTAGCTTCATGGAAAGAAACAAACGATGGAACAGTTTAGGTAATTGGAAATTAAAGACACCTCGACGTAATTATTTGCGCATAGATCATATATCGACCGTCAAAGTCGAGTAAACAGTGATAATAGCACAAAGCATCCTTTTAGAGGAGCACTGATACCCCTGCTTTATTCCCAATAGATAGGGAACTGTGGCCTCTTTTACCCATGTACCAGTCTGCATCAGTGCAACATACCAATGTAAGTTTCTCATACAGTGATAGAAAAAAATATCTTTACGTAGAGCACACCACAGCTTGCATAATCTCTGGGGGCTTAAAGGATATGCTTCTTGTGGTAACTTATGTGTATAATAAATGGGGAACAATGTATATCATTACCAGCTTTAGGTGGAGGTTTGCCTATCTCTTGGCAAATGTTTCTAAGCATTCGATCACACGCTGCTCATGCCAGAAATTTGGACACATACACACTGGTCCACACCAGCTCCCCCCTATGTCGAGGGCCATCTGTGTCCTTATCTGATGCCAGGGCTTTGTAATTTATGAATGAGATGCTTTTTAGGAGTGCAGAAATTACTTTAATGTGCCTCACAAAATCAATATCAAATAATCTTTATTTCGATCGTTTCAGATCATAAAAGATAAACACGTGAACATACTATAAAACATTAAAATGATTTCTGTAGTACAGGTTATTTTAAAAAAAGCCATAATTGAAGTCTAAAAGAATGTGTTATTTAAGCTTAAAAGTTAGTAGAAGATGCCATATTGGAGTCTTTTATAATTCTTGCGCGTGCTCTCCACATTGCCGTCAGGAATTTCGCCATGGCAAAGACAGTTGTAGGTGATAAGTCTGTTTTTAGCACTCTATACGCTGGGGCATAGGTTCGGAAACCCAAGTTCTTTAAGTATGGGACCAGCCAGTAGCTCCTGATTTTGCTGTACGCTTTACAAAAGAAAACCACATGAAGCTCACTTTCTAGCTTGTAATTGCATGCTGGACATGTGGCCAGCTCAAGGTTACCGTTCCAGGATTTGGTGAAGGCCCTCAGTGGTAGCGAGCCATATCTCCATTGCAGGAAAATCTTTCTTACATGCACAGGGGATATGGCGTCCAAAACATACTCTGGTCTATAGGAGTCTTTTGCCTTGGTAAAAATGTCACTTAGAGATCCTTCTCTGATTGAACCCAGAGCTTTCTCGAGCAGGAATTTGTAAAACAATCTAGAGAGTTCTTTCCTTGGGAGGTTTGTGGCAGTTGTTTCAGGACTACACCACAACTCAGGGATTCCAAGTGTAGTGCACATGTCCCGAATATACCTTAACCAAGGAATTTTGGACACGTGTACTAGCCTGAGCAACTCCTGTAATTCGCTTCTGTAGTGACCCAGATCCTGGCTGCTCCACAGACGTCTCCAATAGGTCAAAGGTTTTAGGCCCAGTTCTTCAGTAATTGGGCGGAGTGCCAAGTCCATTCTCAGGGGGGGGAGGGGGCTACTCGATGGAAGAGCCGCTAGCTGTCTTATAAAATTATTTTCAGCGACCTGAATATTTTGTAGTGATGTGTGTCCCCATAACTCTGCCCCGTAGGCAATACCTCCTCTAGCTTGCGCTTTATAGATATGTATTGCCGGTGTCAAAGGTCGAAGATAGGATTTCTTGGCAATTCTAGAAATAGCTCCCGCCCTCTGAATTAATTTTATAGTGGCCTTTGCTTTATGTTGCTGCCAGGTCAGAGTCTGATTAAGTGTAATGCCCAGGTACTCGATTACTTGAACTCTTTCTAGAAGTACAGATCCCAGCCGGGGATTTGGGCAATTTTGGGGTTTTTTGCTGAGAATCATGAATTTAGTCTTGGAGGGGTTTATTTCTAGACCCCTTTTGTTACAAAAGTCCAAGAAACCGTCCAAAACTCTCTGCAACCCCATGGGTGTTTTTGCCAACAGCAGGGTGTCGTCGGAGAACATAATCGCAGGCACCCTGCTGTTGTTTAATTGTGGAGCATCAACGTTGGGGATCCTTCTCAGATGTTCTATTACCCCATTTGTAAAAAGACAGAAAAGGGTCGGCGCCAACACGCATCCCTGTCTTACCCCTCGTTGGACAGGGAACCTATCTGACAGCCTACCATCCTTTCCGTATCTTACACGGGCGTAATTATCTGTATGTAGCCTTATTAGAATATGCAGTATATTGCCGGGAATACCCATATCTGCCAGTACCGCCCACAACCTGGCCCGTGGGACCAGGTCGAAGGCGGCACGGAGATCGACGAAAACCGCATACAGTGACCCCCCTTCTAGGTGCGTTGTCTTCCAGTACAGAATGTTAAGTCTAAGTAACTGATCGACTGTTGAGAATCCCCGCCTGAATCCCGCTTGAAGAGGGCTTAAAACATCTGTCTCGTCCATCCAGATTTGGAGCCTATCAAGGATTAGTCTACCGAACAACGTTTGGGTCACATCGATGAGGCTAATTGGACGGTAATTGGCTGGAAGCAGGGGCGACCCCTTTTTGAATATTGGGACCACCTCCGCTCCCAGCCAAGTGTCCGGTATTCTCATCCCCCCCAGGACTGCATTAAACAATATCCACAGGTAGGGTGCCCAAACATCGGGTTCTTGTTTGAAGAGATCGCCCGGCACCCCATCAAGTCCTGGGGCCTTTCCGGAGGACAGCCCAGCTAATGCCACCCTTATGTCTTTAATGGTAAAAGGGACAGCTCTCTGCGTGTTTTGAGTAGAGGGTTTTATTATTGCTATCTCCTCGTTGTCAGAGGAATATAGCTGCTGGAAATGGTCCTGCCAGACGTTTGGCGCGATATTTGGTTCCACAGCCGAGGGGAGATCCCCACATCCGTGATTTATGATTCTCCAGAATCTACGGGAATCCCTTTCAGCTAGGGATTCCGATAGATTCTCCCAATGCTGAACGTCCCACTCAATTTTAGCGTTGGTTATGAGTGATTTGTAGGTCCTCCTTTTGAGTCGGATTTCCTCCCTTGAGCCCCCCTCTTTTATCATGGTTAAGAGATCCCGCTTTGCCAGTCTACAGGTGTTGTTATACCATGTATTTTTGGGTGCGCCCTGCGTTCTTGGTCGTCCAATGCTTAGAAAATCAGCCTCAAGCTTCTTTGTTAGATTTAGATGTAACTGAGCTATATCCTCGCTAATGTCTTTTGAAGAGTTAAGGCGCCATATCTCAAAAGCCTCATCTAGAATGGGAATAATCCCAGTATAGAGTGCTGCTAACTTTTCGCTACTGGAGGCAAGTTTTTCCCATCTTATCCGCCTTCGGTTGTTCTCCAGGAGGTGCCCCCTTCTCAATTCCTCTGCACATATTGCAGTCTCCCCCAAGGGCGGAATAACATACTCTAGCTCCAGGGCATTATGGTCACTGTCGTCTCTATCTACTATTTTAAAATCCAATACCCTTTTCCACTCCTGCATTTGAACCAGAAGATAATCCAGTCTACTTTGCCTACCTGCCATATTAAATGTGCATTTAGAAGGAATGTCAGACCTGGTACGGCCGTTGCACGCTCTCAGACCGAAGGTAAGGTTCAGTGTATTTATTTGGACGGCCAGCGGTGTCCAAGCTCTGGGTGGGGGTGCCTCTGTCTGGGGAACCTGCCAACTTGAATCCTCCTCTAGGGAGGGTCCATCAAGTAGGCCAGGTAAAGGCTCGAAGTGTGAATTGAAGTCACCCCCTATTAGATAAGACATATCCCCAGGGATGGTTTCTAGAATAGTCGACAATGACTCTATAGTTTTAGAGGTGGCCGCTGGTTGAACTGGTCTGGAATAGATATTTATAACTAGTAGTTTGAAAGGCCCTGGCCATTCCAATAATACTACCAGTATATCTTCTGAGTCTGCTGGGTATCTTGAGGCTGTACATCCTAGGTCTGACGCAACCCAGGTAGCCAGTCCTCCGGATGGTCGTCCTTTCCCAGCCCATAGAGCGGGGATTGAGAAAATCTGAAATCCACTATATGGTATCTCTTCTCTTGACCACGTCTCTTGAAAGAGACATCCACTTTTTAGACGTACTAGCTCAGCCCATGAGTCCAATTCTATTTTGTTCCTTATACCTGCGACATTCCAGGAGAGAAATTTTAGGATTATTGGGGCAATCTGTGTCGCTGCTTTACTAGCCCTTAAGATGGTATTAGGTATTAGTTGAACTTCCTCAGTTGCTGGGGCTTCTTGGGTGTTTTCCCTTTTGTTTGATTCGTGATGCGAGTCTTGAGTCCCTCTGCAGATTTTCTCCTCGCTGGTAGTGGGGGATACTAGGTAGCCTTGGTCAGGGCCTACCGAACTCTCTTTTACCCCTGCTACGGAAGCCAGCTGTCAATCCACTGCTTCTAAGCAATCATAGCGGTTGGACAGTGATAAAAAAGGTGGCTGGTAAACTCTTGGGGGCCATGGCTCCTCTCTCTCATAGTTTCCCCTTCCCGTTCCTCTTCTCTGAACGATTTCCCATCCCTGTGAATCACAGAATGTGGGAGGGTAGATGGGGGGTGGACGTGCGTGGTCAAAGGGAATTCTCCTCCTTTCCTGGTTTCCCTCCCAGTTTCCCCTAAGGTCCGGGTAGTGACCTCTCCTCTGTGCCTTAGATGGATGCTCACTAGGTGGATAGAAGAACGACAGAGGGACTGGTTGGATAGTGCTCCCCTCATCCTCCAGAAAAGAACCACAAATAAATGGGACTGTACCTGGTTCTTTAAAACTCACCAGAATGCAGTCGCCACTAATTGTTTTGGGACTCTTACCCACCCATGAGACTCTTCTTGCCATACGGATATCGCTGGTCTTGCCTCTAGGAAGTGGCCTATGTGTTGAGAGCCAGTTAATAACTTTATTTTTCAACGACTCCCCTGTCTCGTATGAGTCTGATTTCAATTCGGGAACCCCAATTAAAATAGCAGTATATGGTGCTACCTCCGGAGGAAGGTTAACAGTGACAGTTCTTGGAGGTTTGGTTAGAAGCTTTTTTGGATCAGATGGATTATTCGTGGCGTTCAACTGAGGTTTTGGGGGACTTTTGTGTTGCATATTTATCTGAGCTATGTTAATTGGTGTTGGTACTTGGTGTTGGATAGCACTCGTTTGTTTATTAATAGCGCCTCCTGAAGTCACTGGAGTTGCCGAGTTAGATTTTGGTTTAGGTGGTTGAATGCTAGTTGATTTAGAGTTTTTATCCCCCGCTAGAGTTGTTGTTCCTGTCTCAGCTGCTTTTAAGCTTTTAAAAGGATCCAAATTATTTTTATGTTTCGGGTCCATGGGGCGGGGTATGGAACAGGGAGTACCCGATTTCCAGCCCTCCATAACTTTTAGGGCAGTGTTCTCGATTTTAATTAATCTCGCCTCTATTTTTATCAGGCGAGCTTCTAGGGGCCTTATGATTGATTTCAGGAGGTGGCCAATATCCGCTAGTGTTATATCCTCTTCCGTGGACTCGGAATTATGTTCCACGGAGGGGGATAGCAATTCAGTAGGAGTATCCCTAGCCTGTACCTGGGGGGGATCAGTTGTTATCCTAGTCGATGTTCTTTCCTGGTTATTATGTTCTATTCTAGTTGTGTTTTGTGATACCCCCGTATATTGCTTCGTATTCTTTCCTTTCCTTTCCTTATTAATCTGTTTCCCATTCTTCTTCTTTTGTATAGCACCCTCCCTTCTCCCTCGGTCTATACTGGGTGACTTTGGTAGTTTAGGGGTATTGGTGGTGATAATAGCAAGATCATCCCCCAAGGATGGAGGACTTAAAATGCTTATTTCAGTGTCTTCCCTCGGTTCTGTGGTATTTGGAGGTTGAGTGATTTGCGTTAGGGGGAGGGACAAAAGACTCATGTCATCTAAGTCACTCACTGTTCCTTCAGAGAGATCTATACTGGTGTTTCGGTGCGCCCCCCCACTTGCGCCAAGCTGGGAGCTATCTACAGTTCGCCTATCCTCGGGGGTTTTCGACATTGCTATGGGCCCCATCGAGGATCTTCTCACCCATTCAATCTCCTGCGAAATTAGTCTTTCCAGGAGGGTGATATCGTCAATCAAAAGGGAGCCGGCCTTCAAAAAATAGTCATCAATTTTGCCTTGGTTTGATACTGTTGTAGTAGGGGCATTGGCTGCCAGGGTAGCTTTACTCCTAGTCTCCATATTGCTCATAATGGGCAAGGTAGCTCGTGAGGGCCCAAAAAGTAATACAGGAGTGATGGATTAAGGAGGAAGTTTAACTTAGTACCTGGAGTAAGTGAGAGGGCCCAGTCCAGTCTCTCCGGTCCTCGAACGGCCTCAAACGGCCCGCTCTTAGCCCGGTCTTCGCCCGCTTCTTCGTCCGCGCGCGTCCCGCGTTCGCGTTCAGGGCGGAGTTGAAATAGAGGAGGAGAGGAGGGGGCGGGAAGAGGAACCAGGTGCGCGCGGTGGACGGCGCAAGCACTTCTGGTCCTCGCAGTCCCGCTCCCTAGGCTGATGTCGTTTGTGGCTCTCCCCCAGCGATGGTGACCGAGCTGATGTGCTCCCAGGTCACAGAAAAGGGATTCCCAAGGGCTCCGCTGCACAAAATGCCCCAGATACGGCCACAAGCAAAGTCCACAATCTCCTAGTTCACGAGCGGCTCCCGCGCCAGCGGGGGCCGCGAGGAGTATTTTAACCTGCTGGAAGGTCAGAGGGAGGAGGGGGCGGGAAGAGGAACCAGGTGCGCGCGGTGGACGGCGCAAGCACTTCTGGTCCTCGCAGTCCCGCTCCCTAGGCTGATGTCGTTTGTGGCTCTCCCCCAGCGATGGTGACCGAGCTGATGTGCTCCCAGGTCACAGAAAAGGGATTCCCAAGGGCTCCGCTGCACAAAATGCCCCAGATACGGCCACAAGCAAAGTCCACAATCTCCTAGTTCACGAGCGGCACCCGCGCCAGCGGGGGCCGCGAGGAGTATTTTAACCTGCTGGAAGGTCAGAGGGAGGAGGGGGCGGGAAGAGGAACCAGGTGCGCACGATGGACGGCGTAAGCACTTCTGGTCCTCGCAGTCCCGCTCCCTAGGCTGATGTCGTTTGTGGCTCTCCCCCAGCGATGGTGACCGAGCTGATGTGCTCCCAGGTCACAGAAAAGGGATTCCCAAGGGCTCCGCTGCACAAAATGCCCCAGATACGGCCACAAGCAAAGTCCACAATCTCCTAGTTCACGAGCGGCTCCCGCGCCAGCGGGGGCCGCGAGGAGTATTTTAACCTGCTGGAAGGTCAGAGGGAGGAGGGGGCGGGAAGAGGAACCAGGTGCGCGCGGTGGACGGCGCAAGCACTTCTGGTCCTCGCAGTCCCGCTCCCTAGGCTGATGTCGTTTGTGGCTCTCCCCCAGCGATGGTGACCGAGCTGATGTGCTCCCAGGTCACAGAAAAGGGATTCCCAAGGGCTCCGCTGCACAAAATGCCCCAGATACGGCCACAAGCAAAGTCCACAATCTCCTAGTTCACGAGCGGCACCCGCTTTAATGTGCCTCACAAAATGTATTTAATACCAGCCAAATCTTGTATACTGAGCGACTTTCCTCAGACCCATTCTGTTGAGACTTTCCCAACCGCTGTGCTTATTTAAAGCAACTGGTTTCTGTTTTGCCAAGTGGCTCTTGACGGTGCTATTTCTTTCAGGTAAATTCATATCCAAGTAGTAAATCCATAGAGGAACTCAACAGGATGGCCATTGACTCCCATACTCTGATCTCGGGCCATTGAACTGCTTGCGACCACCCTCCATACACACAGGCGGACAGGGGAGTCCCTCTAAGAGATGGGCTGCAATCAATTTCACTCTACACCGAAGCCTTGCTTCTTTTCCTACCAGACATATACGCAATTCCCCCAGACGTAGCACCCATATTTGACAGGTTTGTGACAATTTCGGGCCTCAGAGTTAACTGGGCAAATTCATGCCTTTAGTCCTATGACGGTGTTATCCTGGACCCTGCCTACATTCGGAGGTGCCTGCCTGACCTTGCAACCTGAAACATTCCAATAGATAGGCACACAAGATTACCATACACCTGCAGACCTGCTTAACGGTAACCTTACCCAAACTGTTTCCTCGAGATGGGCGCGATCGACCTTTTGAAAATCTTTCCCACTTTCTGTCGAAGGGCAGATAGCCTTTGTCAAGATGGTAATACTACCCTGTTTACTGTATTATTTTGCCACTCTTACATACACTTGAGATGCTCACAAGGGAACTCCTATGGCACAAGAAACACTGTAGGGTGGCACCCAAAAAACTTCACTTGCTGACAACTGCGGCAGGACTAGCTGTCCACATCTTTGAACCCTATTATTTAGCTTCTCAGTTACAATGGGTGGCCCGTTTGTTGGCAGGACTTCAACTAGCAGACACTGCCACAACAGATTCAGCCTGTATTCTGCATCACATTTTAGAGCTAGATCACCCCTATACTAAAATTAAATTCCCGTCCCCTACATTGTTACGTGTAGCACACCAGTGCTATAAACGGAGTCCACTGATCACTAAAGCTACCAAGCCATATGACCCTGCACTTCCATTACTGGGCACCCCTAGGGCGGATCAGGCCACCTCTGTGGGGATATTTGGTGCCTGGCATGTATTCTTACACACACTGAGGGATCTGTAGCAGAACAGTTCCCTTATACCATTTGAGACCCTAGTGGCAGTTGATGGACTCCCATCTGGTCATTTGCTATTTCACAACCCCCTACTCGGGGCACTTGACATGTTGGGGCGGCATGTAACAGGAATGCCCAATGAATCTCACTGTTCAATATCTTCATGTCAGGGGCACGGGCCACCATTTGATCCAGAGGTTTGCTGAACTGCTGCATACGCATGCTGCACTGTATGCCACCAAAGTAAAACAGAACCAGGCCACCCTTGCATGGATAAAAAGTGGAGGGCCATTATTGAATACCCTGTGCTTGTTCTATGCAATGCACTTTTCCGTCAACTACAATGATACATTCTCCAGAGGGCTTATCTCACTCCTGATAATATAAATCATTATTACAACGGTACGCCGCCACCCCCGCTCCTCCCAGCCTGACACTGGCCTGATACACATGCTCTGGAAATGATTCTCCCTTCACCATTTCTGGATGGGTGTGACCTCTTGCTTGACAAACTGCACAGAGCGACCGGTACCTCACACTTGGGAGGTCTGCTTGTTAGGCGTTAGTCATAGAGACAAGAAAGATAGAGCCACCACCCGTTTCATAGACCTGGGACTTCTCCTAGCCAAGCGATTAATCACCCGTAGACGGAGGTCACTGCCACCCCCTGCGATCACAGCCTGGGAGCTTTCCAGCAGGTCTGGACCTAGGCCCAAGCTGAGGGTGCTGCCTTACACAGAGAAGACACACAGTACCTCCATAACTACTCATTGGCAGCTAGCTGGGATGCCATAATGGCTGATTTTCAGACTCCCCTGATTTCTGTCTACGAACCACCTGAGACGGCGTCATCTCCAGCAATTGCAGACACCCCCCTGGCTACTAACATATGACTAGGAACGCCTTTTGTTCTCCCCTGAACACATTTTCCTTCCAATATAACAACTGTCATTTCTATTTTCATTTACACTACTTCTCTGTAATGGTGCTCTTTTACCCTCTCCTCCGGTTGTAATGATGTTGTTGCTCCTTGTTTGGTTAAACTTTTTGTTATTTTGTTATTTCTGTTTCCTCTAGTGCTTACTGAATCTTCTAACTATTGCTTAGATGCTCTCTGCTATTACCACTAGATATTTTATGTGTCACACATCTGTTACATATTAATGAAACATGTCATATTTGTACACCGAAAATGCAATAAAATATTCAAACAAAAAATAAATAATTTGTTGTTGGTAGCATATTAACTTAAGGAATTGTAGCATTTTTTTAACTTGTGAAAAATGCCAACCCTCTCTTGGGATTTGGTGAACCATATGGTTGTTCTCAATATTTCTTCACAGAGGTAATGCAAGATGCCCTAGAAGCTAAAATGAGAATACATTTTCCAAATGGTCACACTAGCCTCACTAGGTTCTAGATTTCCGTGTGTTCTATTGCAGAATTACCTGAATGTTCTAATGAACACCTACAGTGCTGAATTCTGGTTTCATTACAATAAGGGGTATTCCCTCTATAACCCAAAATGCATCTGGGAACAATATACTACAAGAATTCTGGTTTCATGACATTAGTGTGGCACACCTGAACACCATCTTGATGAAATAAAATGTACATTTTCAACTATCTTCCTCATCAATATTGGAAAAATCTAATATGCCGATTGAAACGAGTACATCCAACACTAGCAGTAACCTGTCTGTTGTTTCCTTTGTGTTCCACTGCCGCTTCATGACAGTGTTCCAATGAAAAATGATCACTTTGAAAATCTGTTTTATGACACAAGTGTAGTACTTCTGAACACCATCTTGATGAAATTAAAGCTATAAAACTGAAAGTATTTCCTTCAGAGGATACTGCAATAAATGAACAGAATGAAGGGTTTTCTTCTGTCAGAGAAATTATGGTGACTGCTCTAAAAAGCGAAAACCAGGACACATTTCTAAAATCTCTCAATTATCTTCCTCATCCAAGTTAGTAAACATTCTGATATGCGGAATGAAGAATGTAGTGAAACGTACTACCAACACCAGCATCAGTCTTTTCATTAATTCCCAAACTAGAGTGCTAACATTTTGTGTTCAAGACTGTTGAATTTAAAGAATTTTCTGAGGAGCAGGCTGAAGTAAATAAGCATTGGAATGAAAATGCAGGTGTGTAACCAATGGATTAAAAATGCGAAGTAGTTATGGGGTTTCAGTAATTTGAGGCATAATATAATGTAAAGGGGCTATAAAAAGAGAAGGAGGAAGGGACGTCTTCAACCACTTTCCACATCAGTCTACTCCTTTTCTCAGTCCTTAACAGCTCCCAATTTACTACAAGAAAGTAACACGCTGGTAAACAAAATGTGGGCACAGCTTTGGTTGGGAACCAGCGCAGAGTTGGGAACCTTGCCTAATTAGAATCAATCAATCAGTCAATCAATCAATCAGAGTACTTGTAAAGCGCTCTACTTACCCGTGAGGGTCTCAAGGCGTTGAGGGGAGGGGGTGCCACTACTGCTCGAAGAGCCAGGTCTTGAGTAGTCTTCTGAAGGCGAGTAAGTGGGTAGGGAGGGTGTTCCAGTTCTTGGCGGCGAGGTAGGAGAAGGATCTGTCGCCGGAGGTTGTTTGTTGAATGCGGGAACAGCGGCGAGGGCGAGGCTGGCGGAGCGGAGCTGGCGGGTGGGGGTGTAGAAACTGAGTCTGCTGTTCAGGTAGGCTGGTCCGGCGTTGTGGAGTGCTTTGTGTGCGTGGGTGAGGAGCTTGAAGGTGATCCTCTTGTCGACGGGGAGCCAGTGTAGGTCTCTCAGGTGGAGGGTGATGTGGCTGCGGCGGGGGACATTGACGATCTGTCGGGCGGAGGTGTTTTGGATGCGTTGTAGTCTTCATAGGTGTTTGGCTGGATTCCTGCGTAGAGTGCGTTGCCACAGTCCAGTCTGCTGCTGACGAGGGCCTGTGTCACCGTTCTTCTTGTTTCGGTTGGGATCCATTTGTAGATCCTGCGGAGGGTGTTGTAGAAGGAGGAGACGACGTAGACCTGTTTAGACATGGAGAGGGAGGAGTCGAGGATGAATACTAAGTTGCGTGCATGGTCGGTGGGTGTCGGTGCTGTTCCTAGTGTGGTCGGCCACCAGGAGTCGTCCCAGGCTGAGGGGGTGGTTCCGAGGATGAGTATGATCAAAAATCCCTGAAATTCACTGAAAAATCCAAAGGCTAAAGTAATGTTTGAGTTATATTAGGAGCAAAGACTTTAATTTAAGGTAAAACAAAAAACTAGAAATTCAAAGAAAAAACAAAGCTTAAAATGAGATAGTTAGGAGACGAAATATAACTATAATATGCACCCTCATTATGTACTACTCAAGACTTCAAACATATATTATCCACTAATAAAAATGAGGGGTCCAGGTAACATGACATCACACACCATGAAGGTGAAGGCCTTATGGTTTGTAAATGTCACTAGAACATGGAGATAGCATAATAGGACCATATTAAACAATTTTCTTATATATTTTGGTACATTCCATGAATATTTTTGGGGTTGTTAGCTTGATAACGTTTTAATCAAAGTGCAGCAGGCAATGGGCTTCGACTAGAATTAGGATTTTTAGGTTTGCTTACCCAAGACTTAAATACACTTTTGATGGTATTCTGACAACATGTTGATTAAAAATTCTCATGGCTCACAAATATTATGGTTAGAATTTCATTATATCAAGAATATTGTGTGTCTTAATATCTAGGGTATGAATATTGTTTTTTATTTACATAATATCTTGTTTTTAAATATAATGTTTTAATTAGTTTGATACGTCTTAGTTTAATTTTATAAGTTATAGGTATTGTAACAATATTTCTGATAATTTGGGCGTAATATATTTTGCAAATTTTTACATGAAATTTAACATTTTTAAAGTTAATTGTTCAGTAGTGGGTTGTTGGGTTTGTGGGAGATTAAGATGGAAAGTTTTTTCATAGCTAAATTAATTTTAATTTATAGATGTTTTAATGTAATGTATTTTCTTAATCGATAATTAAGTAAATTACCTAACTACTTGTTTTTATTATCATTTGTGTTAGTTGATTTTGACTTTTTTTATGTAAATGTTGTATTTAAAAAACATAAGAGTGGGAATAGTAAATCTAACCACTCTAAAGTCCAGCACTTTCCCTAGTATTGCTCAGATTGCAGGAGAATAGTAAATCTATCCCCTCCAAAGTCGATCCCTATCCCTACTGTTGCTTGGGTTGGGACTAATAATTCTTATGCCTCAAATTCCAACACTTTCCCTAATTTTGCTTATGTTGGAGTATGAATAGTAAAAATTAATTTGAACCTCCACATTCAAATAGCTACCCATATGTTGCTAAGATTGGCGTGGAAATAATAAATCTGACCCTCTCCAAAATCATATCCTATTCAGACTGCTCACCGATATTATGTCCAGCAGTTTCCCTACTGTTGCTCAGTTTGGAGTGGGATTAGTAAATCTTACCTCTTCTTCACTGCAAGAAATTGCTTAATTAGTTGTGTCATATGCGAGTCCTGCACAAGTAATAGGTCCACAATGGTCTACTTACTACGAACCAAGTATCCCATTGGAGCACTTTCTTCTTTCAGGGAAGGAAAGCAGAGCAGTCCAAGGACTACTCCAGGGCAGTGGTGTGGGCTAGCAATCTCCATTCACTGATATGCAACAACAACGCCCAATAAATTATTGAACAGTTAGTGTTTTTTCTTAAAAAAGTACACATTTGACTTACTAGACATTAATTTACAAATATATACATAAGGCTGATGAAAATAACTTTGGTGACATACTTGAATCACATTTGACTCATAGTTGGTCATGTCCCCCATAAACATAATACCCCAAACTATACCAGGTGTATTTACCCAGTGTATCATAACTTAATTAGAGGGTGCCAAAATAAGTAAAGTAGGCCTCTGATTCTTCTTTGTGCAGCAATTTATAAGTGTAGGTGGAACTTTCTAGATTCCAGGCAACCCTGCCAATCCTAGGATGGCACATCATCCTCCCAGCCCTGTCTCAATACTCCTGCACAGCATAATGAGACAATCCAATATGGCATAACCCTTCTTCCCCTATCAGAGCTCTTATGCCCACCCAGGAATGACTATGTTAATAGGCAAACCCTCCCTGTGGTCACTCTAAAATGGTTCTCTTGCAGCTTCCCCTCGTATTGATTCTGAAGTCATGTTGGCTAGAGGGACAAAGGAAGGGGCAGGCCTGGTGCAAGGTTCATCTGCGTGTTGCAGTGTAGGCCCCTCGGAAATGTAACTAATCCTTGGGTACAGCTAGCAGCCCCCCCTGTCAAACCACCTAGCTCCTTATCCTCAGTCTCGGAGCAATCCATATCTTACCGCTTTGGAGGCATCCAGCTGCGAGGTGACAGTTAAATACTTACAAGCTTCAGGCAGAAAAATTGGAACTTTTTAAAAGTACCTTTTGCTTAATATTATCACTAAAAATAGCTATTATTTGCCTAGCTGCTGCCAATTCAAATTTAGCAATGATTAAATGTAACATGTAGCCCAGCGTTTGCCTATGGAAGCAGCCAGCCTTCCTACAGTGAAAATAGCTTTTAGGGGGGATATTTCTTGGTAAGGATACGTTTGATATCAAATTTGACCTGTCCGACTTTTCAATACCATACACTCTGCTTTTATAGGCAATAAACCCTATTTAGGGAATACTGTTTAATATTTAAAAGCAAGGTTTAGGTCTTTCAAAAGGGTTTTTTTGGCAGGTCGAATGTGCAGTTTAAACAGCCACAAGCATGTTACCTGCGTGGTGCTACTAGGCTGCACACAACCTTAGTCTCTCATGCACAGCCCACACATATTCAAGTGTGACCAACACAGTGCCCCTTACCCTAGCTGCATCGCAGTGGCCTTATCTTAAAAGGCGTACACTGGCAGTAGCACTCTCAGTCCAATTCCATGAAACTACTATGAGTGAGGCTCAGGGAGACTCACCCACAGGAAAGGTCCAAAAACCAGGAGAAGCAAAAACTCCTGGCAGACTAACTGGATGGAACCCATTTTCAACACATCACATAATTTCATCTTCATTTCACATATTAATAGTTCCTTGACAATGGTATAGCTGTATACAACGGTTTGGAGGCTGTCATTTTGATAATAAAACATATTTCAGGGGGAACTGTGGCATCCTTTTGGTATATGTAATGTTTCCCTGTGAAATATGGGCTTAATAAAAATACGTACCAAGGTCCCATAAGTTTGGAGGACTTTATTTTAGCAAGGGGACACTTGTGCAAAAATAAGCCAGGTGCGCTTGAGATTGTGCTGTGTATGAAGTTGTTTAACAACAGGCACTTTTAAAGCAAATGTGATTTATTAAAAACAATATTAGAAAGAAATGGGGAATTGAATCGTACAGGTTAGCAAACTACTGCTTTTGATGTTATCCAGAATCAGAAATTGCATCGAGAGATGAGAAAATTATTTATCATGACAGAAGTGATGTTTAGTGACTTATCCTGTATTATGGGTATTCAAGTTATAAAGAAAGCAGTGCACTGTTAGAAACTGGATGACTGGAGTGTGAGCCTTGGTCAAGCAGGAACCATAATCCTAGTCAGGGTAATAGTCAGGGTAAGGCAAGAGCAAACCCCAACATAACCTATGCTCAACCCCCTGATAGCGTGGCACAGTGCTGTCAGGCTTAATTTAGAGGCAATATGTAAAGTATATGTGTAACATTTCAAACAGTAAAACACTGCACAAAAAATATCCCACACCAAGTAAGAAAAATGTAGCTTTCTTTAATGAATAAACCAAGACCTAAATGACAAATATCCAATCAGTAGTACAGGAATTATGAATGTTTAAATAATATAGCACATGAAAGCATTAAGCGCCAACCGTGGCTATCTGGTCAAGCTGGACCAGGACAAAGTAAAAAATTCAAGCCAACCACAAAGAAGATAGGGTTGGATACAGCCCCAAATTAGTCCTGCTGAAGTTTTACTTTCTCAAGTTTTGTGTCAAGAGTCCCGTTCACATTTAACTTCACCAGGAGCAAGGAGAGCACTGCTGACGGTGGTCAGCTTGGTGCGCAGAGCAGGCCAGGAGTTACAGGCAGGCTGGTGCTTCATGTTGATGGTCAACACGGTCTGGTGGGTACTTAACGATGGTCCTCTGTGCCGATCAATGATTGCTGGGCATAGAGACATGCTGGCGGCGCTCGCACTAATTTTCAGTGTAAGTAGTTCAATTCTGGTGCAAACAAGCCTGTTCACCATCACAAAGAGCTAAAAACTTGAAGGTAGAATCTCAAGTGCCACACCAAGGTTCCAGGACCTGAGAGAAACCTCACAGGGGTCATGAAAACTTTGAAGACGGGTCCAGGATCTGTTGGGAGCCTGTTATGTCCCTGAGGCTCAGATCATGAGACCAGCAGAATAGCCCTTTGAGCCACTCTGGGGTCGTAGGTTCAAGATGGAGTTGGAGGACTAGATCTTCTTCCCAAGGCAAGAGGAGGCAGGTCAGCACAGCAAGGCAGAAGGAGCAGCTGCCTTGAAGACAGAGTAGCAGTCCAGCAGAGTGGCAGTATGTTCAGCTGCACAGCAAGCCTTTTCCTGGCAGAGTATTCACAGGTCCAAAAGTGTAATGTAGTGACAATGTCTGAGTTCCTTCTTTTATAGACTGGTGTCCTGGTTCTAGAAGGTAGGAGATGCTTCTATACACTTGCTTCAAAGTGCTGGGAATTTCCTCCCCTGACACTAAGCTGGCTGAAGTGACAATGCAGGGTTGTACCGCTCTTTATATGAAAACAAGACACAGCCTATTTAGGTGTAAGTGAGGCTGGACCCAGCTCCTACCTCCCATCCTGCAGTGATGACCCAGCCAGTCACAGCTAAGCTTTCATTGTGTCTGGTGGCTATCTCCGAAGAATACACAATGCCCAACTGCCAACTATACCCAGTCATGTGACCAGAGACAGACAGCAGGAACCAAATGGCTAAGGCAAGGAAATGTCAACTTTTTTAAAAGGCATTTTCAGAATAGTAATTTAAAATCTGACTTCACCATAAATTAGGATTTTAAAGTAAGATTCCAGAAACACCAAACATGAACCAGTGATCTCTTTCTGTTTGAAATTGGACTTATGAAATGTAATAAGGCAACTCCAATGTTATCCAATGGGGGAGACATGCCCCGCAGTAGTAAAAAATGAATTCAAGAGTATTTCACTACCAGGACATGTAAAACCCATAAGTAGATGTCCATATTTTTAGAACACTACACCCTGCCCTGGTGGCTGTCCAGGCAGGGTCTACACTAAGGGTGACTTATATGTGTTAAAAAGGAAGGTTTGGGTCTGGCAAAAGGTATATTTGGGAAGGATGTGACAACCGTCTTGCCTTTCTAAATAGTCATCAATTCGGTTAGGTTTATACAAAAATAAACATGCGTGCAGCGGGAAAATAGGCTCTGCAGGCCTATAGGAAATCAAAGTTAAAGAGTACCAGATAGAGATCTGGTAATCCCAGTGCACTGCTGCAGGTCACTCAAACTGAGTGTACTAAGCTAAACAATAAATTCAATGCCATTTCAAAAACATTGTGTGTAGAATTTCAATTTTTCATAAAAAACATTTCAAACAGCAAGACAAAGTATAATCCTTGAAGTTTTAGGTGGAATGTCTTTATATCAGTTTATAAAGTTCAAATTACAAGTTCAAAGATGAAATCCAATCAAATTCATGTTGAGTTTCCAATGATAGATCCCAATGCATTTTGGGCAAAAACAACACGCCCTTCGTCAGGGGAATCTAAAAAAGATAGTATATAGATGTCATAATGTTATTTGCGAAGGCAACAGGCATAATAGTATTAAATGAATGACCCTACATCGAGATAGGTGTGCAAAAAGCAACGTAATAGTGCGTAAAAGGTGAAAATAAAGAGTGGAAAAAAGGTTTAAAAAGTAGAGAAAAGAAAAAAGGTATCAACATCAAGGATCAACATAAATACGACTTGAAAATTGAAGAAATATTAGAAGATACCTCCATTTATCTTCCATTACCGGCAGACCCTACTAATGAATTCCTGAAAATTCTAGACACTATACTGACCAAAGCCATGGACATGAAATGGATCAATCAAAAAACCAAAGATTTTCTTTTCACTAAATTTCCCCGCAGACCACGATTATACATGTTACCAAAAATTCACAAATCCCTCAGTAACCCCCCATTGAGGCCAATAGTATCAGGTTGCGGTTCCTTACACGATTCACTAGGATGATATCTTGATACTTTTCTACAGCCCATTGTATAATCATGTTCAACTTATGTACAGGACACTACACACTTTCTGAACATCCTACACAGTATTCAGATACCCACTGAAACTGAAATATCGCTGTGTACAGTCGACGTTGTGTCGCTGTACACTTCCATTCCTCATCTAGAGGGTATTGAAGCCATCGAATGGGCACTTTTGAACACCAACACTGTAAACGCCAATCGGATTTTTGTTCTTGACATTCTCCACTATTGCCTATTTCACAGTTATTTTCAGTGGAAGGATCGTTTCTTTCTACAGTCCAATGGTACGTCAATGGGCTTTTCAGGAGCCCCCAGCTATGCTAACATCTTCATGATGAAATTCGAGACTGAAA
Organism: Lissotriton helveticus; assembly: GCF_964261635.1. NCBI lineage: Eukaryota > Metazoa > Chordata > Amphibia > Caudata > Salamandridae > Lissotriton > Lissotriton helveticus. The sequence goes on from NC_136063.1 coordinate 1,953,098,081, forward strand.
ACATTCTGACTGATCCACATTGGCTTGAACATCTTATAGTATTTAAGCGATACATAGATGTTATTTTTATCATCTGGCAAAGTGCACGATCACTTTTGGTTGATCATATCCAAGCACTCAACATCATTAATCCACACATTCAGTTCACGTATCAAATTGAACCTGATCACATGCCTTTCCTTGATGTTATGGTCACGCTCAAAAATGGTCATATTCAAACTACCCTGTACACTAAGAAAACTGATCGCAATAATGCTTTATTGTACCAGAGCTTCCATCCCTGGTCACTCAAGCGCCACCTACCATTCTCACAGTTTCTGCGTATCAAACGTATCCACTCTGATGAGCAAACTGGTCTGCAGACGATTGATCAGTTTAAACAGAAATACCAAGAAAGAGGCTACCCCACCACAGTCATTGAAGAAGCTGCTAATAGAGCTTCTGCTTGCAAACGCATAGACCTAATGACCAAGATGAACAAACCCACCTCTTCTAAAAGAGAAGTCTTTTATTCAACTTTCTCATCACATTCCAAACAAATAAAGACCATTATACTTGACAGATGGTCGCTGGTACAACTTGAACCTGATTTTAAGGGTATGTTTGCTGATCCACCAATGTTCGCTTACAAACGAGCACGTAATCTTAAAGAGATTCTTAATCCACCAGTGAAAACAGGCTCACCTATTAAATCTTTCAGCGGCATGATGACTTGTATGAATTGCTCTAACTGCAACAACATCATTACAGGTAAAATATTACATCACCCTAGATCTGGTAAACCAATTCATTTGAAGTTTAATGCCACATGCACGAGTCAACATCTTGTATATTTCATTAAATGTCCTTGTGACCTCTTTTATGTAGGTAAAACTGAGAGAGCTTTGCGTACTCGTATTACCGAACACAAAAGTCGCATTCGGACCAACACCATAAGTTCCCCTCTAGCTCAACACTGGTGTACATCTAGACACAACATCTCTCAACTAAAATGTGGTGTTCTTGAGATTATTGAGCAACGCCCTGATCGTGACAATAATAAATTCTTGTCACAACGTGAAACCTACTGGATCTGGTTCATGCAAACCCTTGTACCGAATGGTCTTAATGACAAATTTGAACTTGCCTGCTTTCTGTAATTATGTTCTTATCATGTATTGTATTTGTGCATATTCTGTACCCATTGTAAATATGGAAATATTCTCCTTTTGGGGTTTGATTCATCCACACATGTTGTTCTCTAACTTTTTATACTATTAATGTACTTCATGTATTGTATTCTACTATTGCACTGTGATTGTTCCTAATTTCTAATGTTCGCATTTAATGTATATAGTATGGCTGGCAATTTCCTTTAGTGGCATCGTCCACTGCTCCCTACTCGTAATGTTCACTATCTACTTTTTCCAGCATCACTAACTAACTTAAGATGGCTGCCACCGTTTTTTCGTCTAACACACCCTTACTCAGTCCGTTTTTTGTTTTCACGTAGCTTACGAATGTTAGTCACTCTCCTTAGTTTACACACCGAACACGCTGTTTCCCGTTCGGAGACCCTGAGCTTCGTTTGTCAATCTAGGTGGTGAGTTATTAACACACGTTCCTTCTGAAGCGTTTTGAGCGTTTTTAACTATTCGCGATCACAACTCGCTCTTTTTTCCAGACAGACCGGACCACCTTACATTCTCCGTATATTCGAAACCCGAGTTATTTTCTTGGTAAGCCCTTTGTTTTGTGTACACGCTCTTGGCTTAATCGCCATTATGCCCCTTACTTTTAGTTTTCTAAACGTCAGCTTTTGTTTACAGCCTCACCGCTAGTATTGAACTATAAGTCCCCTTTCCAGACTTGATAGTCGAGTTGATTGTTCTGGTAAGAACTTGGTCACTTTATAACTAATCGTCAGCACTTACCCACACAATCATAGTTCTTACGCTAGTCTAATACGCATGCCTCCATCTCATGTATTGCACTTTGGTATCTGTTTTCAGTCAAGATGTCCTCGACCACATTACTAATAGCTTACCTTTTTTCTTTTCTCTACTTTTTTAACCTTTTTTCCACTCTTTATTTTCATCTTTTACGCACTATTACGTTGCTTTTTGCACACCTATCTTGATGTAGGGTCATTCATTTAATACTATTATGCCTGTTGCCTTCGCAAATAACATTATGACATGTATATACTATCTTCTTTAGATACCCCTGACGAAGGGCATGTTGTTTTTGCCCGAAATGCATTGGGATCTATAATTTGAAACTCAACATGAATTTGATTGGACTTCATCTTTGAACTTGGAATTTGAACTTTATGAACTGATATGAAGACATTCCACCTAAAACATCAGGGATTATACTTTGTCTTGCTGTTTGAAATGTTTTTTCTGAAAAATGGAAATTCTACACATAATGTCTTTGAAATGGCATTGAATTTATTGTTTAGCTTAGTACACTCAGTTTGAGTGACCTGCAGCAGTGCACTGGGATTACCAGATCTCTATCTGGTATTCTTTAAAAAAAAGTATATTTGGCCATGTCAGCATGGCAGTTTAAAATTGTACACACAGGTATCTCCAATGGCAGGCCTCAGACATGGATAAAGGACTGCTTAAGTGGGTGGCACAGTCAGTGCTGCAGACCCACACGCTGCATTTCATTTACAGACTCTGGGCACATGTAGTGCCACTTTACAAATGACTAACAAGTAAATTAAATATGCCAATTGGGTATAAGCCAATTCTACCATGTTTCAAGTGGGGAACACAAGGACTTTAGCACCGGTTAGAAGTGGTAAAGTGCCAAGAGTCCTAAAGCCAACAAAATGAATTATGCAAAGAGGGGAGGAGAAAGGCAAAACGTTTGGGGATGACCCTGCAGAAATGGCCATTTCCAAATTGCACACTGTAAAGATGCTGATCAACCTTGTCCAAAAAACGTAATTGTAAAATACATCTTATATAACATTGACTGGATCAATTGCTGTATGCATAGAGGTAACAAAGGGAGTGAGTCACAGTACACATGATTACCCCAAGGAATATAGAAAGTGTAAATGATAACTTTTATAAAGACCTAATGATGGAGGGGGTATTTGTGGATCATGAAGGAATTTGTTTGGAGAGGGATCCTAATATATGAGCTCCTTGCAGATAGGGGTTCCTTACACATTGTCTTAATAATGAATCTAGCATTGCTCTAAATGGATGTATGACATCACAACGCATGCTTTTACTCCGCATGCCATTACAACGCAGTTTTTAAAACGCAAGTCGTTACAACGACTTGCGTTGGGGGGCGCTGGATAGTGGAATAGTTTAATGTTCTATTCCAACTCCAGTCACCGTGGATAGTAGGGAAGGTGTTGGATAGAAAATTAAACTATTCCTTATTCTACAGCGCCTTCCAGCGCAAGTCGTTGTAACGACTTGCGTTGTAATAGCTGTGTCGTAATGGTAGTGCGGAGTAAAAGTTGCATTGTAAAGGATGTGCCCCCTCTAAATGCACATATAAACAGTAATCAAGGGAAAAATAAATGTTAGGGTTATGCTCAATTTAGGTCTCTTATCATTTCAATTTATGTAAATAATTTAGAGCATGATCACATTCTTTTCTCCACAATTGTGTTTTGTGTACTCCTGTAAAGTCAGGAGATAGTCAGAAATACGCTCAGGGTGTGTTACAGAAAAACAATGATGAATCAGTCTAAGTACCTTTGAGTTTATTTAGTGAGATTGGATGAGAGAGCATTGCTGCCACTGAGTGTAGGCGTAGCTGACCATCCAGTCCCCTGCCTACATTATATATTGATTGACACAAAATGTGACCTCTCTGGTCGATATCTTCTACATCCCTCATTTCAAGCCCCGAAAAAAAGGCATAACTGTGGATCGTTTATCCAGACTGCAAATACACAAGCAGTATAATGTGTCCCTACACAGTCTTCAAATCATTTCAATCATGCAGTAAATACATTTGTGGGTGCTGTTGTTGTTTCAAAGAGTAAACAAGATGGAAACCTGCACAATAGGCACAGTTTGGAAGAGCACTGTGGTGACAGTCTACCTAATGTTAGGGTGACACACACTTTTACTGTGAACAAAAGTTCAGTTTTTTGGTCTACTTGTAGGCTCCTGCATTTTTCCTTTACCTATATCACTAAGGCTCTAATCAAGTTATTATGTCCAAACTAATAATATTTCATCAGGAGAGCCAAAATGGGTGAGCCATTTCCTTACAAATTGGAAACTGAATTGATGGTGGCTTTGTTTTTTAAATACATTTTTTTTTAAATAAGCACTATTTTAATTTGAAAAAAATCCCAAGCAGAAAGATTAGCTAGCTACAGAAAGTAATCATAGTAACAACAAGAGACTTGTGGGAAGTTTGCAAAAGCAAAACATCACAACTTTTCACACCCTTACCGAATGTGTGTCTGTTTTGTTCTGCAAGGCTCGCATGTAAATGTACCATATAGCTATTTTATGCATGATGAAGGGACTTGGGGCCAAATGTACGACAGTTTTTGCGGTCGCAAACGGAAAATCGGCCAATTTGCGACCACAAAATAGGTCTGGCCCAATTACAAACCCTATTTTTCCGCTCGGTAACCTATTACCGACTCGTTAAATAAGGTCTGCAACTCACTATTAGGAAGAGGTGTGCCAAGGGCATCCCTTCCTAATAGCGAGTCCCAATGGTATGTACCATTGTTTTGCGACTGCAGTTATGTTATGTTATGTTATATGCCTTTTATATAGCGCAAAATCACCTTCAGCTCTCTAAGCACTTATAGAGAAAAGTGAGCAAGTCACTAGAGCAGATGGAAAATCAGCAGTGGTGGCAGAAATTACACTGTAGTTAACACCTCTCTAAATAGGAAAGTTTTTAATTGTTTCCTAAAAGTGAGGATAACCGGTTCCCTACGCAGGTACTCAGGTACTCGGGTAAGTTATTCCAAATTTGTGGAAGCAAAACAGAGAATGCTCTACCCCCTTTAGATTTAGTAGTGTACTGGGGGGAAGCTAAACAGCAGGCCTCAGGTGATCGCAGTGACCGGCTGGGAACATATTTCTCTAGGCGATCTTTTATATACCTAGGTCCCTGGCAGTAGATTGCCTTGTAGGCAATGCATACACCCTTAAATTGAGCTCTTTGTTTGATGGGGAGCCAGTGTAGTTTATGTAACAGAGGGGTAGCACGTGTCTTTCTAGGAAGTCTGAAAATAAGCCTAGCCGCATCATTCTGCACCAATTGCAATCTCCTGAAGAGTTTCTGGAAAACACTCACAGTTTACCACCTACTTCGAGTAGAGGGATAAGCCACTCGCAAACAAGAAGGAGTCCAAAGGGGAACCCTTCCCCTTTGTGACTGGCATTCAAAATATTTTTTAAGAGCATTAAGTGGTCCCACGGATCAGTGCTTACTCCTAAAAATGAAACAGTAACGTTGAATTTTTCTTTTTTTAAATGCACCCCATTTTTCTTTAAGGAAAACGGACTTCATTTTTTTTTAAAAACTGCTTTATTTAAAAAGCAAAAAACACAGTTGATGGACAGAATGTAGAACAATGTCATACATTCACCCCAGTACAAGGATCTGGGCCTAAACCCATCGTTTTTTTGAACTCCACACCACCCTGGGTTAGACACTGGCTATATGCAAATCAGCTCTGACCCTGTGCCTCATGGGAACAGTCCAGTCCGAACTACCAAGCCATGTCTTTCCCAGACCGGAATCAAGCATCCAAGGACCGGTTTCTGGCTATCAGCCTTCATCAGCATGGATAGCTTGACTCCAGTGGTGTGGGGAACCTGGGGCTCACGTCTGAGCATACCCAGCACACTCGGGGTGAAAATTGCAAAAAACACAGTTGATGGACAGAATGTAGAACAATGTCATACATTCACCCCAGTACAAGGATCTGGGCCTAAATCCATCGTTTTTTTGCACTCCACACCACCCGGGTTAGACACTGGCTATATGCAAATCAGCTCTGACCCTGTGCCTCATGGGAAAGGTCCAGTCCGAACTACCAAGCCATGTCTTTCCCAGACTGGAATCAAGCATCCAAGGACCGGTTTCTGGCTATCAGCCTTCATCAGCTTGGATAGCTTGACTCCAGTGGTGTGGAGAGCCTGGGACTCACGTTTGAGCATACCCAGCACACTCGGGGTGAAAATTGCAAAAAACACAGTTGATGGACAGAATGTAGAACAATGTCATACATTCACCCCAGTACAAGGATCTGGGCCTAAATCCATCGTTTTTTTGCGCTTCACACCACCCTGGGTTAGACACTGGCTATATGCAAATCAGCTCTGACCCTGTGCCTCATGGGAAAAGTCCAGTCCGAACTACCAAGCCATGTCTTTCCCAGACCGGAATCAGGCATCCAAGGACCGGTTTCTGGCTATCAGCCTTCATCAGCCTGGATAGCTTGACTCCAGTGGTGTGGAGAGCCTGGGACTCATGTCTGAGCATACCCAGCACACTCGGGGTGAGAATTGCAAAAAACACAGTTGATGGACAGAATGTAGAACAATGTCATACATTCACCCCAGTACAAGGATCTGGGCCTAAATCCATCGTTTTTTTGCACTCCACACCACCCTGGGTTAGACACTGGCTATATGCAAATCAGCTCTGACCCTGTGCCTCATGGCAGTCGCAGATATGATGGTCTGCTGACCCCACCAGCCAACATCCCTGGGGGTGCTAGCCATTCTTCAAGGGGTCGCAAATTGCACCTGTCTCATCAATATAAATGAGGCAGGCAATTTGCGACCCCATTAGGAATCACAAACAGTGTCTGCTACACTGTTGTATATTCATATTTGCGAGTCGCAAAACAATGCAATTTGCAACACACAAATTGGTAAGGTCTTAACTCTGGCCCTTGGGGCACTCAAACTGGCTGTGATGTAAGATAAAGTTTTCAGTGATCTCTTTTTAATGATGTGCTTTGGTCATGGCTGTACCCTGTGTATACTGCTGGGCTATATGGAAGGTTAAGGCAGAATTTGGCTTATCAATATTCCTCAATGTACTTTGAGTATAAAATGTTCTTGAAGTAAATGTTGTCTGTAGGCAATCTTCAATCTTTGTAAATATTGGTAAAGGACTAGACCTAAAAATTGAAAAAAGAAAATGTACTACACTAGAACACAAATGGAGAGTAAGTAAAATACCCGAAGACAGAGCCACTTATAAACATCAACTGAAAATATACCATACAGCCATACGTAAAGCAAAGAAAGACTACTTTTCCCAAAAAATACTAGAGAACAAAAACTCGTCCAAGGAGCTTTTTAAAATAGTAAAAGAACTCTGCAACCCCCCTAGTCTCACCTCTAACTTGACTCCTTCACACGAAAATTGCTAAAAAATTAGTGATTTTTTTAGTGAAAAAATTTATAAAATATATGCTTCCTTTACAAATAACAGCCAGGCCTATGTAGAGTATCATGTTGATTCTACTCTGCAGGCCAGCTGTTCTACTTTCGGCCCTTTTTCTGAAGACGAGGTTAGTAAAGCCATGTCAGAAATTAAATCAGGTTCGCCATGGGATGTTTGTCCACACTATATTTTTTCCCAATTAACACCCATAATTTGTCCAGCAGTTACAAAAGTTCTGAATCTGTCCTTGGAGCAAGGTGTATTCCCAGAAGTTTGGGAAAATTCAGCTGTAATTCCATTACTAAAAAAAGCTGGCGCGTATATAAACGATCCAGCCAATTATCGTCCCATTTCACAGCTTCCATACCTATCTAAGGTTTTAGAAAGATTGGTAACTAAACAGTTGTCAAGTTTTCTGGAAATCAATAACCTGCTGGACGTCTCCCAAACTGGCTTTAGATCAAATAACAGTACTGAGACAACGCTCTTGGCTGTGATGGACGATATTCGAATGCAGGTTGATAAAGGCAAAACGGTCGCCCTGATACTACTTGATTTATCAGCGGCGTTTGATACCGTTTCTCACAAACTGCTAATACATATGCTAGCTGCTAAAGGAATACAAGGTAAAGCCCTGAATTGGCTGGAGTCTTTTCTATCGAATAGATCCCAGTCCATTTGTTTAGGAAACTTTACCTCTACTCCTCGGAAGATCAAATATGGGGTGCCTCAAGGAGCAACATTGAGCCCAACATTGTTCAATGTCTATGTTTCCTCATTGGCGTCTATAGGAAAAAAATGGGGTATCAATATCTGCTCTTACGCTGACGATACTCAGCTGATGGTAACCCTAAACGGTGTAAAAGACGCCAAAAATAGACTGCATAACTGCTTGTCAGAGCTATCCAACTGGATGCAGGGGCACTACTTGAAACTAAATGCTGACAAGTCAGAAATCCTCCTTTTCGGCGGAGCTAAACAGCTTTGGGACAATTCTTGGTGGCCAAATACCTTAGGCACTCCACCAAATCCAACCTTGTCCGCTAGAAATTTGGGAATCCAGATGGACACTACTCTATCTATGAAACATCATGTTACCACAATATGTGGCAAAGGATTTGCCATATTAAAAATGTTGAAACGTGTCTTTCCCTGGATTCCACTGGAATGCAGACAGATCCTAGTCCAGTCTCTACTAGTTAGTAGGCTGGACTATGGTAATTCGCTATTCGTTGGTATGGCGGACTACTTATTTTCAAAACTACAATTGGTCCAGAATGCGGCAGCTAAAGCGGTCTGCAATAAAAGAAAGTATGATTCGGCCACCAACTGCCTGAGAGAGTTACACTGGCTGCCTATGAGACAAAGAGCATCTTTCAAATTGTTATGTATTGCTCACAGAACTTTACATAATACTGGTCCTTGTATTCTGCGGAATAGAATTAAGCTCTATGCTCCAGCTCGGAACTTACGTTCACAAGCCTCAGCCAAAGCAGTCACCACACGAATCAAACTATCCAGGATGGGCGGACGCGCCTTTTCACACATTGCTGCCAAATGTTGGAATGATCTGCCCATCGACCTCCGACTTACGGACTGTTACCCCACCTTTAAGAAAAAATTAAAAACTGCATTATTTCCTATATTAGAATAAACAGTGGTCTCTGGTAATTGCCCATGGTTTACTGCTCAATTACAGCGCCGTGATATCCTGGTTGGATGAATGTTGCGCTTTAGAAGTATATGAAAAAAAAAAAAAAGGACGATGGATCGCTGGCATTTTCTTTAAGTCAAATACACGTATTTCATTGTTGGAATCAATGAAGGCAAAACAGATTCAAGTCTAGTTGTGGATTTGTAGCGTAAACATCACATTATTATATTCGTAAGGAAGTAGTTAGAAGATCTGCTTGTACATTGAATGTTTTCAGAATTGAAATCGACGCCCGATTCACAAAGCCATTCCCGCTTGTAAAGAAGAGTTACAACCACATTCACAAATCATTTGGCTCTCATGAGAGATTATCACATGCTCTTTAAATAACACACATGAGTAGAGCCCGGGCCAGGCATGTGAAATGGGTGTTTAAAGAGTGGTTGGATTTGAGAATTTCTAAACACCAAAACACATGAGGGAAAACATAAACTTCTCCTTGACCCTTTTCCACCATGTAAATGGTCAAATATTCACTCCAATAAAGAGCGTAGTAAGTCAATTTCCAGGATTTAAAAGAAATGGAACAAAAAGCACAAAGGATTTGGGGGTTTCACAGTGGGGTGTCAGGGCGTGGCAGTAAAAACTAAAGTAAAAACAAAATTCAAAAAAAGCTTTTGGGTTTTCACAATGTGTGTTCTATCCACACTCCAGTACCCGTTTTAGGATTATGCTTTAGAGGAAAAGACTATCCTAAAGACTTATGTACCACGATAGTGGAGAATTCCCTGAGCTACTCCACAGAGCGCTCTCAGTATCCTAACGTCACTCAATGTCAGTTACTCCTGCCAAGTGTCAAAAAAGTCTGACCCCTCAAGTTCTGATCAGCTTCTGCCCTCCTGGGTAGACTTATCCCAGAAGTCTCTTTCTCTTTTCTAAGATGAAAAGGAAGGAAGACTCAAATGCTCTCTACTTTATTAGTAGATATGGCATGGAAGGCTTTAGGGCTAACATTCTATCTCGATCTTCCCTTTCATGTAGGATGCTTTTTTTTCTGCTAAACGTTGATATGGAAGCTGTAAATCATGTTTGAATAACAGGTGTTCCAGACTCTGGAGTGGATGCAATTTACTAAGCATGAAATTGTCTTTAAGCAGACGACTTTTAACACCATCACGGGTGATGGACACACTTTCCAATAACTGATAACATAAGATTCCCAAATTGTATTGAGCACTATTTATGGTGTGTTCATATATGCATATGTTGCAAATTTGTTTATGGTAGCATTTAACTATTAAAGGTTGCGAAATCAGTGTTTGAATTTATGTTGTCCATTATGAATAATGTATGCAGACAAGCTGCAGATAACACGTTCTTCTAGCAACAAATACTTCATTTTATGGTTGAAGTGGTGAACATTTGTTCCATTCTCTTGCACCACATGAACATATAGAGTTGATTTAACTAAGTTACTGGTATGACAACTTGGCAAAATGATTGCTCTTTATCTCAGGGCTGGTGTAGTTGTGCTCATGCAGGGATCTCCATATATGAACAGATAACATGTGCCAAATGTTCAGGAATGCAAAAGTGTGACTCTTTCCCAGAATCTAACCCAACACCTTACCACAGGCCTAAAAATTCCCTTAATCCTAAACCCATCCATAACACTAAACTTAAACATAACTTTAAATGTGGCCAAAGTCCTACTATGAACTATCACCGTCACCTGATAAACACAACCTTAACCCCATCTCCAGTCAGGTGTTTGAGAGACTTATACTTCCAACAAGAATGTTCAAATAAATTATCCGTAAGAGTGTGAGTTTCCAGCAAGATTGATGAAGTCACATAGTAGAATTTCACAAGGCACATGCTGAAAATCCCATACATCTCACTAAAAATGAATGCTACACTTTGAAAGTTGGTTGTTCAATGTTTAACCGAAGCATTTGGGACTGACTGTTTGTCTGTCGGGTATCTACATTGACAACGCCAACATATCAACTACATTATTATTCAGTCCATTCTGTATGATTACAATTGCCTATGTGATAGATTGTTTCTTGAATTATTTCTGAATCGTTCATTAGAGGGGAAATAAACACTTAATATTACAGTATAAGCAACTCCAAATTATTGACAAGGTTCTTTAAAGCAGCACACAGACATATTAATGAGCAGTAGCACTCTATATCACAAGTGCATTACTTAATTCAGGATCAGAAGGAATACATCTAGTCAGAGTTACAATCATTATTACACAGAGCCGTATCCTCGAAATATCTTGAAAGGGCAGCCTCTGATATGAACATTTGATGTTTATCGGGATAGATAAACTACAGTAGTTTTTACATGAACACAAATATTTAATGCATAATATATTCTTTTCAGAGCCGATGAAGTACAGTACTTCAGCTAATATTAATGTCTGTAAGAATGCGAATGTATAATTCATCATACCTTAAACTGGGGGATATGAAGACCTAATTTATACTTGCAATGTCCACATCTACACTTAAGTTAGGCACACTAGTAATAGTGTATCAATTCAGTAATAATTATAGCGCATTTCAATGTCTTTAAAAGGTAAAAATGTATCAAAAACCTACTTGACGGTGTTTGACATAAATTACACAAGAAACATGCCACAATTAGAGATATTGCCAATGTATTCATTCCGTAGAAGACAGCTTTACCCGAGCTGTATGATTAACAGCACACGCGTGTGTTAGAGTGCACGTGCCTTGTTTCTCTATTCTTCTAGATTAGTTAATGGTGCACTCTAGAAAGTGTGTAAATGAGACCCATAAAAAAAAAAAAAATCACAGGCAGATGAAGAACAGAAAGAGAATCCATTAAAAGATAAAATAAGGATCTCCAATTTGCCAAAAATCACCATCCTGAGTTTAAAATTAGATTAACTTTGTACACGAAGATCAATGCCACGGCTCCCTTTGCTGCAGAAGACAGCTGAAACCTTCCAATGTGAGCAACCTTTAAAGGGGCCATCCAGTGTAGAGAAAGTAAACCTCTTTCTTGGCCAAGTCTGGCATGGCTAACAGTCATCAATAGGCATTCCAGAATGCACCTTTGTTTTATGATGTCCTCTGTCGATCTGAGATCTGCTCTCACTTTCAATACTGCAGTGCCTATCAAAGTTAAACAGTATAGAAAACAATGACAGGAATAACGTGATGAAAGAAAATCGCAATTGGAAATTAGGAAACAGCTACCAGTAGATTTTTGGGATAATATATGGACGATGGATGACAAGGACTATTATCTAAAAAGCCCTAGAGGGTTACCCTCTTAGAATTTGTTCACCATTCTTACTGACTAATTTGCACAAAGTGCACCATTTAGTCTCTGAGCTTTGTCAACTCAGTTCCAAAGCAAAACACTTGTACCACCTAGTGACATATGTATTGGGGAATCGATTGAAAATGTATTATCCACTAAGCTGAAATGCTTTATTTTAATGAAGACACTTTAGTCTTGCACTCTCTCAATATTTATTCCCTCTAAACACATGAGCAAACATTTCTTCACCAGCTTTAGTTTCAAGGTAATCTTATAACTTGAAGCATTGAAGGAGCTAAAAGCACCTTGCTACCAAAAACTAAATGTCCAATTACCTATATACAATACAGAAATATCGTAGTCGATGAAAAACTAGAAATTATTCTATGCACTCTTGTAGGTTAAGTTGTACAGGCTTGACAATATAGCTACACACAATACTTGGATTAATCTTAATTAATATGTTGTTTTGGTAAAGTGTAAACAAATTGCTCTTTCTGCTTTTGCACAATTTTTTGATCCTTTGAAATTAATTTGCACATGCTGCTAGTACGACCAAAGCAAATGCAAGGAGATGATGGACTGAGCGCTGAAACATTTCAGACACTCACCCCCAGTCACAGATCTGGCTTGAATTGAATTGAATTGAATTGAAAAATAATTTATATTGTGCAGAACAATGACCCGCAGGTATCAAGGCGCCTAACAGAAGATCAGAGGAAGATCAAGAAAACTTAGGACCTTAGGCATAGGCTTGCCTAAAAAGAAGGGTTTTTAAGGCAGTGCGGAAGTTCTGAAGGGATGGGAGAGATCTCAGGTCCAAAGGGAGTTCGTTCCACCATTTAGGGGCAAGGGTGGAGAAGGCTCTGCCTCCCCACTTGGCTCTTCTTACACGGGGGGCTGTCAGAAGCAGTTTACCAGAGGAGAGCAAGTTCCTTTGGGGGGCATAGGGGGAGATGATGGATCCTATTCCAGTATCACTCTTTTTAGCGATGGCTCTATAGGTCATACAAAGGACCTTAAAGCGGATTCGATGTTCCATCGGCAGCCAGTGCAATGTTTTCCTTGCTGCAGTGGCCGACGAGCGTCTGGGTAAATCCAGGACAAATCTAGCTATGGCGTTTTGGACTACCTGTAAGCGCTGCAGCTGACCTTTATTAAGTCCAGCATACAGCGCATTACAATAGTCCAAACGCGAGCCGATGAGAGCCACAGCTATTTGTTTTCTTGCCTGGAGAGAGAGATATTTCCTGACCCTCCGCAGAGTATGGATCAGGCCCCAACAGGTGGAAACAGTTCTGCTCACCTGATTGCCTAGGTCGAGGGCGGGATCTATTAACACCCCGAGATTTTTAGCAGAGGAAGTGGGGGAAGGACAAGTTCCAAGGGAGTCAGGCCACCAGTTGGCTGACCAGATGTTTTCTTTCCCCCCAAACACCATCACCTCTGTCTTCTCCCCATTCAGTTTCAGGGAGTTCCGGATCATCCATTGACCAACCGCCTCCATGCAAGATCTAAACTTGGAGGCGATTAGGTCATCGGAACGGGGAAGAGAGACGAGGATTTGAGTGTCGTCTGCGTACGAGACTACCTCCATCCCAAATGATCTTATTAGTTTAGCTAGTGGGGTAACATAGATATTAAAAAGGGTCGGGCTAAGTGCCGACCCTTGAGGAACCCCACATAGCAAAGGATGGGATGGAGATAGAAACTCCCCAAGCTTGACTCTTTGTTCCCTCCCCGTGAGGAAGGAGGTCAAGAGATCCAGGGCTGCGTTCTTCACCCCTACCTCCCTCAGCCGAGATGTAAGTACTGAGGGGGAGAGGGTGTCGAAAGCCGCAGTTAGATCTAGCAGGACCAGGAGAGAGGTCTGGCACTCATCTACTGAAGTGCGGATCTTATCAAGCACGATGGTGAGGGCTGACTCGGTGCTAAATTCTTTCCTGAATCCGTGCTGGGAGGAGTCTAAACATCCCGAACTTTCGACAAATGCAGCAAGATGCTTGTTAAGATAAGTTTCAAGCATCTTAGCAGGAGCAGGGAGCAGGGAAATAGGCCGGAAGTTTTTTAGGACCCCCGGATCCAAAGAGGCCTTTTTCAGAAGGGGTCTCACTACCGCCTTCTTCCACTCTGCAGGGAAGACGCCATCTCTAATAGCTAGATTCGTTATCTCTAGCAGCGGTGGTAAAAGGGTTTCCCTACACAGTTTGATGACCTTCAGTGGGCAGGTATCCAAAGGTGAGCCGGACTTAGTCTTGGCTAACAGAAGCTCCAGGTCTTGCAAGGCCAGCGGGGGAAAGGTGTCCAGAGTGCAAGAAGGGGAGAGTTCATTGATGGTCGGACACGTCTCTACGCTAGGCATAGAAGCACTAAGGACGACTCTTTGTTCCTCAAGGGCTAGGTGAATGTTCTGTATTTTAGAATGGAAAAAGGAGGCAATCTTATTACAGAGATCCTGCGAAGGGATAACAGGGTCAGGGACCTGCAATCTGACCAGGGAGTCTACAGTTTTAAAAAGTTCCTTCGGGGAGGAGAGCGAGGAAGTCGCGGTCACAAAGTATTCTTGTTTGGCCTGTAAAATTTCAGCCTTGTATTTTTTAACAAGAAGTCGATGAGCTTCCTTATTTTTGAAGTCCCAACTAGCGTGCCATAACCTCTCCTTTCTCCTCACTTCTTGCCTAAGAAGCCTAAGAGATTCGGAGTACCAGGGGGCGGACGGTCTCTTTCTAGCGCGGCTTCGGGATTGTTCTGGGGCAAGATGATTCAGGGCCTCGGTAGTGACCTGTTCGAAGTGGGCGACTGCGGTCTGTACGCTATGTAGGTCAGTATTAGCAAAGCTTGCGGCCCAGGGCGCGAAGGAATTGCTGTTGATATTCCTGAAGTTTCGGGTGGTCTCGATGACATGATTCCCCAATTTACGGGAGTTCACCCGTTGGTGATTAAGAAGGAAATGGACCGCCAAATGGTCGGACCAGGAGAGATGGATCATATCCTTAATAATCAAGCGGGGGTCATTGGAAAAGATGCCATCCAGGGTGTGTCCTGCACGGTGAGTGGCTCCGGTAACACGTTGCGTAAGCCCACAAGATTCAAGGGCCTCATTGAGACAGGAGGTATCAGAGAGGTCATGCCGCTCTAGGTGGTAATTAAAGTCACCCATGATGGAAAGGTTATCTTGGCCAAAATGAGGTTCAAGAGATTGAAGAAGATGGTGCGTAAAGTGGGTTCTCGAGCCGGGGGGACGGTAAATTAAAATACCGTTAATAAAGGGACGTTGCTCTTCCTTAATAGAAAAATAAAGAGCTTGGAAACTATCAGGAAAATCACTCAGAGGTACAGTGTGGCATTGAAGGTGATCTTTATAAAGGATCGCTATCCCCCCTCCAGCTCGTCCCTGTCTATCAAGTCTGGCCAGGCAATAACCGTCCGGGACAGCCTCTATTAGATCTGGGTCGGAGGAGTCCTTAGCCCAGGTTTCAGTCACAAACACTAGGGTGGGCGTTCTGTCCAGTACCATCTCTTTAAACATAACCTTGTTCTTAATAAGGGAGCGGGCATTGACCAAGATGCCCTCTACTTCTACTGTACTAGCAGTAGATGTGATAGGGTGTTCAGTGGTAGGGTAGATGGAAACAGGGTTGGGGGGTCCTGGCGGGAGATAGCAGCCACAGGAGAGTGGGAGCGAGAGGTCATCAGGTTCATAGGTATGAGAACAGTGTTTTTTTACACGGTTTAAGGGCCAACATATCGCGAAGAGAATAGCTACAAGAAGGGGATGACATTTTATCAGAGTCCAGGGCCCAGCCGTCCAGCCCGTCCTCAGCGCGGACGGGCGCAGACGGGCTGGACTCTGGCGTGACTCCGGCGGGCATCCGCTGCCGCGTCCGCTGCGCGGAGCCACAGGGTACTCTTTTATAGTGACTAGAGCGCGAGGGCGCGCCTACACTCAAGATGGCCGCCAAACAGCCCTCGCCTCCCCAGGACCAGCTCTCAGCGTCAACACTCAGCTGAGAGCGGCCCAGGAGGTAGAGGAGGTAGGGAACAAAGATTCTGATTAAAATCCGCTTTTTAAAAGCAAGCGCGAGTAAAATGCACGCGTCACTCAGGACGCGATTAAAATGAGCGTTGCCCTCTGCAAATGTATCTCAGACCGAGTAAATAAAGAATAGAGGAGAAGAACCTCCGGCTTCCGCCTCAGAGGGTGAAAAAGGAATCGTTTGGCAGTCCCTGCCTGAGCCCCCTTTATAGTGACTAGAGCGCGAGGGCGCGCCTACACTCAAGATGGCCGCCAAACAGCCCTCGCCTCCCCGGGACCAGCTCTCAGCGTCAACACTCAGCTGAGAGCGGCCCAGGAGGTAGAGGAGGTAGGGAACAAAGATTCTGATTAAAATCCGCTTTTTAAAAGCAAGCGCGAGTAAAATGCACGCGTCACTCAGGACGCGATTAAAATGAGCGTTGCCCTCTGCAAATGTATCTCAGACCGAGTAAATAAAGAATAGAGGAGAAGAACCTCCGGCTTCCGCCTCAGAGGGTGAAAAAGGAATCGTTTGGCAGTCCCTGCCTGAGCCCCCTTTATAGTGACTAGAGCGCGAGGGCGCGCCTACACTCAAGATGGCCGCCAAACAGCCCTCGCCTCCCCGGGACCAGCTCTCAGCGTCAACACTCAGCTGAGAGCGGCCCAGGAGGTAGAGGAGGTAGGGAACAAAGATTCTGATTAAAATCCGCTTTTTAAAAGCAAGCGCGAGTAAAATGCACGCGTCACTCAGGACGCGAATAAAATGAGCGTTGCCCTCTGCAAATGTATCTCAGACCGAGTAAATAAAGAATAGAGGAGAAGAACCTCCGGCTTCCGCCTCAGAGGGTGAAAAAGGAATCGTTTGGCAGTCCCTGCCTGAGCCCCCTTTATAGTGACTAGAGCGCGAGGGCGCGCCTACACTCAAGATGGCCGCCAAACAGCCCTCGCCTCCCCGGGACCAGCTCTCAGCATCAACACTCAGCTGAGAGCGGCCCAGGAGGTAGAGAAGGTAGGGAACAAAGATTCTGATTAAAATCCGCTTTTTAAAAGCAAGCGCGAGTAAAATGCACGCGTCACTCAGGACGCGATTAAAATGAGCGTTGCCCTCTGCAAATGTATCTCAGACCGAGTAAATAAAGAATAGAGGAGAAGAACCTCCGGCTTCCGCCTCAGAGGGTGAAAAAGGAATTGAATCCATCATGGTTCTTTAGCTCACTTCGCCACCCCAGTTCAGACCTAGCTATATGCAAATCAGTCTTGACCCTGAGCCTCATCAGAACAGTCCAGTCCAAAATGCCAAGCCAGTCTTCCCTGGTCTAGAAAGAAGCCCTCATCACCCAGGGTAGCTGGAATCCAGTGGCAAAGTGGGCAAAGTATCCATTTCTGGGTATACTCTGCCAACTGAGGGCGAACAAAGCAAACACAAGGGGATGACGGACGGAGCGCTGAAACTTTTCAGACACTCACCCCCAGTCACAGATCAGGGTTAATTCTATCATCATTCTTTAGCCCAGATAGCCACCCCAGTTCAGACCCAGCTGTATGCTTCAGTCAGGTGACTACAATGCAGATGTAAATGACTATTGAATTAGTATGTGTTAATTTCATTCCACAATACTGGTAGCTTCACAAATGTACACAAAAATCTGTACTCAGGCTATATTTAATGGTAGCTCGTGATAGTAAATGTCAAACTTTTTCCTATGATATGCCACCTTTGTAGTATCATGAGGCCCAGTGATGAATTCTCTTTCCTCCCCTCCCTTCATTCTCTTTCCCTCCACCTCTAAACCTAGATTTCTTACTTGTATCTGGATTAAGGTATGAATGTGATGAATTGTGTCACAATTGTGTTCTTGTGTGTTGTGCAAAAAGAAGGAAGAAGTGTGGGCAATGGCTCTTGTCTATGTGAGAGTGGAGTGGCATAGAGTAGAGTGGCATAAATTGCAATACGGTAGGATACAGTGGCATAAAGCAGAGTGGCATAGAGTGACATAGAATAGGTTGAGTGGCGTGGAGTGGAGTGACATGAAGTGGCACAGAGTTGAATTGAACATTGTGGGATTGAGAAGAGAGGCATACATTGGAGTGGTGCACAGTGGTGTAGTGTAGAGTGACGTGGAGTGTCATGGAGTGGAGTGGCAAAAGTTGAGTTGCATAGAGTAGAGTGGCTTAGAGTTTGAGTAGAGTGGCGTACAGTGGAATGGAGAGGCATCAAGTTTAGTAGCATAGGGTGGCAATTAGAGTGGCATAGAGTGAGGTGGAGTGGAGTAGAGTGGCCTGGAGTAGAGTGGAGAGATGTTGAGTGGCATAGAGTGATGCAGATTAGAGTGTAGTGGCACTGAGTGGAGTAGAGAGGCGCAGAATTGAGTTGCATAGGGTACAGTGCCATAGAGTGGTGTGGTGTGGAGAAGCACAGAGTGGCATAGAGTAGAGTGGCATAGAGTGGAGTGTCATAGAGTGCCATTATGTGCAGTGGAGAGGAGTGGCATAGAGTAAAGCAGCATAGCATAGAGTGGTGTAGAGTAGAGTTGCACATTGTACAGTGGAGTATATTGGAGTATAGTAAAGTGGCATAGAGTTGTATTGTGGGAAGTAGAATGGTGTGATGTAAAGCGGAGTAGTGTAGAGTAGAGTGGTTTGACATAGTGTAGAGTGGCATGGACTGGAGTGAAATATAGCAGAGAGGCATAGACTATAGTGAAGTGGCACAGAGTAGAGTGGCACTGAGTGGCTTAAAGTTGAATGGTGTAAAGTGGCGTAGAGTGGGGTGGCTTAGAGTAAGATAGAGTGGTGTAGAGTAGAGAAGCATAGAGTGGAATGGTGTAGAGTGGAGTGGAGTGGCATAGAGTGGAGTAGCATAAAGTAGAGTGGCATAGAGTCATACATTTATTGGTGTAAAGCATCAATAGAGATGGCAGATAAGGTGAAAGCAACATAAATGGTATGCATGTGTTAAAAGAAGAAAAATGCATTGCACATCCTGGAATAATATGGAAACACGTATAAAATAAAAGAATTGAGACCAGATGAAAGAACCTTTTTTGCGGCCACAAGCGGGAGATCCTCCCGTTTGCGACCGCAAAAAAGGGTAATGGCATGTACAAATGCTATTTTGTGAGTCACAGACTCACAAAATAGCATTTGCAACTCTCGCTAAAAGGAAGGGGCATTCTTTCCTACTAGTGAATCACCATGCCATCCACTTTTGCCGCAAAACACTCGCACTTTATAAACAGGAAGGGGTCCCCAGGTGACCCCTTCCCCTTTGCGAGTATTAGTGAAGATAATTTGTATCTTAAAAAAACATGAACCTGAAACACTCAATTTTTCTTTTTTAAATGCATCCCGTTTTCTTTTAAGGAAAACGGGCCGTGTTAAAAAATCTGCTTTATTAAAAAAGCAGTCACAGACATGGTAGTTTGCTGACCCCAGCTGGCCACCATCCCTGTGAGTGCTAGCCATTCCTAATGGGGTCGCAAATTGCGCCTGCCATGAGGCATGCAGTTTGCGACCCCATTAGGAATCACTTTTTTGCCTCCCAATTTGTGAGTCGCAAATTGGGAGTCGCAAATACCACACAATTTGCAAGTCGCAAATTGTTCGGTCATACATCTAGCCCATAGTGTATTACAAAAAAACTAGGGGGGCCGAGGTCAATTTGCTGGAGGGTTACTCGCCTACCTGCTTCCACGCAAACCAGCCCATCTTCAGCAGAGGCTGCACCGGGGTTCTTGCTGCACGGCTCCCGCTCCCGCTCCCGCTGACGCCATACCAGCGCTGCCGCCAGGGGTAGGACTCCAAGTCCCAGCACCCCCCAGGCGGCGCACACCACCAGCGTCACGAGGAAGCGCCCGGAGGCGCTTGAAAGGAGGAGCGCTACCTCCGCCCCGCGGAGCGCGCGCGGGAGCGCGCCGGGAGAAGCCCGGGACAAGGGCGGGACCGTCTGTGGCCGTCCGGGGCAGGAGGAGGCAGGGCAGGGCCACCCCATTTTCATCTACCGTACCGGCTTCAACCTGTGGTGCCTCAACTCAGCATGTCAACACGCTCCGGTAAGGCCTTGAGGGGTTGCGGGGAGAGTACCCCCAGCGGTGCTATGTTCGGCTCAATGGACAAATTCCTGACAAGGGTGGCGGCTGTTATAGACAATGAACTTGCCATATCTGAACGGCGCCTTTCACTTGACTTCCCTCCTGCTAAAAGTCCATCGCCAGCAATAGTGGTGTCCCCTTTAAATCCTACTTCCCCTGCACTCTTGCTTGGAGATTTACCTGGGAATCCCCTTATTGCACCTCCAATGGGTGGTTTAGTGGGGTTAGATAGCTCACTGATTGGTGTCCACGGTACCAGCCCATGTGCCGTGCTCACAGATCCTTGCAATGAGCTCTCCTTAGCAGGCTCACCTGGCACTCAGTCCCTACACTGCCCTGAGGTTCCTGCTCTCGCCCCACAAGCCCCGTCCAAGAAGCAACCCATCCAGGAGCCCATCAAAAGGAAGGGGAAAAGGGCAAATCACACTCGAAAGGGTTGTCCATCTAAGACTATTAACCACTTTAGGTACCCGCCCCTGAGGGGTTCTTCCCCCCGGAGCACTGCAGGACCGGTATCCGCAGGGACAGCCACTTGCGCACCAGTTGTTACAGATATAGTGCCACCTTTCTTGTCGGCCACACCAACGCCTGTTCAGGACAACGTGGGTCACTTTATGGAGGCGTTTGAGAAGATGGTTAAGTCTCTTGTGCTGCCACTTATAGACCAGGTGAAGAGGTTGGGGGAAAGGCTTGATTGCTTTGAGCAGGCTACTAGGGACAATTTCTTTGCTCTAAAGACCCTCCTCAAGCACCAGCCTAAGCCCAGTGAGGATAGGACAGTTAGGTTAGAGGAGTCCAATAGGATAGAGGCCCCAGCGAGACCCCCCTTGGGAGACCAGTTGATGCAGCTGCCTAAGCACCCTGCACCTGGGAATACGACCTTGGCTGCTCCTAGGGGCGGTCCTAGACAGACAAAATCGAAGGCTCCCACTTGTGTTGCCCACGTGCATGCTACCCTTCCCCCGGCAGTAATATCCCCGGTGGCTAGCAAGGCACCAAGGCAACACAAGAAGGGAGGGACGGGCCCTATTTCGCAACCTGGGGTTGCCATATCTGATGCAACTGGTGGGGTCGTACCAACTCCTAAGGTTCCATCTATCCCTGTCCCACCTACAAATCGGCCCCCTTTGGGTCCTCCTCAGATCAGTAGACGCAAGTGCCCCCCAGTTAACCTCCCCCCTGAGTGCCACCCGTATGTCGTCATCCTCTCGAAAGTTCCCCCTCTTGGGAGTACCCAGCGTGAAAACCATCAGGCACTAAAGAATAAGGTCATCCACTGGCTGAAAGCCAACAGGCCCTTGCCCGCGGGAGTGGATGGAATTATTCTTGGTGTACGCAGGGTGGGTTGGATTGGACACAGGAAAAAATCGCTTGAAGGGGATTGTGTGGTCGTAAATTTTCAAGATGCTAGGGTTGCCCAATTTATTTGCTCTCAAGGTCAACCCACGGCTGGTTCGGGTATCGACATAGTCGATTTGACATTCTTTTATCCACGGCCTACTATGACCACCCCCTCCATCCATCTTGGTCAACCCTCCTTCATCGGCAGCCTAGGGGGCCAATTTTTGGTGGGAAATACTGCCCACGGCCTTCTGACCCCGGGAGTTCCTTCCCAGCAGCTATGCACAGCCCCAGTGTTGCTAAATTGGGGACCTGGGAGTTGTTGACTCGGTTACGATCCGGGGGAGGACGTTGTGGCCCCGGGTTCTGTCGCTGAGTCAACACCATACTCCAAATCCATTGGCACCTCCTCCCCACTGCAGACTCTGGCTATGGCCGAGTCTGTAGAGGGGAAGGGGGAGACCGGGGCTCCCCATAACTCTTCGTTTGGTCCCCCTGATGTGGGTTTTGCGGACTTGTCACCCCCTGTCGAGGATTGTAGCATTGCAGCTGTAACGGACCCCCCGATTAGGGTTTTCAGCTGGAATGTTGCGGGCCTCGAAAGGAAGCTGGCGTTGCCGGATTGGAGCGAGCGTGTGGAGCAATACTCCATATGCCTGTTTCAGGAAACATGGAGCCGGGTGCCCCTTCATAAGGCGGGGTATTCCACCCACTTTTTGCCGGCAGCAGAAAGTGTAACTGGTAGGGGCCGCCCCTCTGGCGGCTTGTTAATCTGGGTAGCCACCAATCTCAACTGTAGGGTGGAGGAGAAGGACACTAACTGCCCTGACCTCTTAAACATTTTGCTTCGTAATTCCCAGGGCAGAGTTATCTTAAACATTTTTAACATCTATGCCCGCGGCACTAAGGGGGGAAGAGAATCCCCAGTCATAGCTTGCTTGGAAGTGCAACTCCGATCATCTCCATACAGGTCTTGTACACTGCTGGCAGGTGACCTGAACTGCACTTTCGAGCCTCTTGATCTGGACATCTTAGCAGATCAGGAGGAATTCGATAATGGGTGGGGGATTCCCCCCCTCGAGCTTGGCCCTGTTAAAAAGTGGACAGAAGTGGCCCTCCAGATTAATTCCCTAGCTATGGAGTTCGGGCTTAGAGCCGCCAATGGCAGGACCAGGTCCGACAAAGTAGGGGCGCACACCTACAATAGGCCAGGACACACGTCACGGATTGATTATTTCCTCCTTGACATACACCTGTGGGGCATGGTGGAGGACATGGTAGTTTTACCTTCTGTGGAGAGTGACCACAATCTACTGTCCCTCACCCTGTCACACAGGTGTGTCAATAGCACCGTGAGTGGGTCTTCTTGTAACCCCGCTCCAGACCTGTCAGTGGTCACGAATTGTGGGCGTAGGCTGAAGTGGGCGAAGCTGGCTCTTTCGGAGGAGAAAACCTCTGTGATCAGGCAGCTTCTGGCATCAGCCCTGGCCAATCTTGACTGCCAAGAGGAGGGGCAGTTGGAGGTGGCACCTAGGTTTTGTGCCATAATTCAGGCCATTGGTGACCTCTTTGTAGTCCCAGCCCACCCGAGCGGAAGGAAATCCAACCTACGTCCGGGTCAGGGCTGGTACAACCAAAAGTGTAGGGAGGCGAAATCACTTCTTATCGAGGCAGTAAAGTCCAAATTACCGTTTAGGACTAGAGAGGCCAGGAGACACTACACACTCTGCCAGAAAAATGCAAGGATAGAATGGGAGGATAACTTCTGGCAGGACCTCCTGGCGGCCAGCCGTGGGAAAGACGCTAAAGGTTTTTGGGACATGGTGGGCAAAAGGAATCGCCCCGACGACTCCCGGAGGACTTGTGCGATTAATGCCCAGACTTGGTTTTCCCATTTCCAAAATCTTTACTCTGCTGTTGAAGGGCCACTTAATGACCCCTTTAAAATTCCATCCTCTACTCTAGACCGAGACCAGGAATTGTTTTCCCCCCTCGATGTAACAAAGCAAATTAAAACCTTGGTCCCCTTGAAAGCTGCTGGCCCGGACGGCCTACCGGGGGACATTCTCCGTGCTTATCCGCAAGAATGGGGGGCTTTAATCTCTGCACTCCTCAATGCAATCATGGGGGGAGGGCTTGTGCCTGACTCCTGGAGAGGTGCGGAGGTGGTCCCCATTTTCAAAAAGGGCAGTCGGGATTCACCAGGGAACTATAGGCCTATAAGCCTAATAGACTCCAGCCAGAAACTGGCCGGGAAAACCATCTTGGGGAGAATTACTCAATGGGTGGACGACAATCACATTCTGTCCGACATGCAGGCTGGGTTCCGTTCGGGTACAGGAACTATTGAACAGGCCTTTAGGCTTTTGTTGATACACTGGAAGGTGGTGGTGCTGGGCAAAGGCAGTCTCTATCTGGCCTTTATTGACCTTAAGACTGCCTTTGACCTGGTACCGAGGGAGGAACTTTGGAGGGTGCTCGATGGTTTAGGGATGCCCCCGTACCTACTGAACCTCCTCATTAACCTGCACACTAACACCTATGCCCAGGTTAGATGGGGGTTGAATGGGGAAAAGACCGAAAAAATCAGGGTCGAGAGGGGAGTAAGACAGGGCTGTGTCTTGGCCCCCACCTTATTCTCCCTCTATATTAACGGGGTGGTAGATTATCTACTGGGCGAACCTTCAGACGCTCCTAGCCTGGGTGGAGTAAAAATCCCAACTCTGTTGTTCGCCGACGACACCCTCCTCATCTCCAAAACCCCCCAAGGTCTACAGTCTTTACTGAACCGCTTCCAGGATTTCTGTACCACTAAAGGCCTCGTCATAAACATAGATAAGACCAAGTACCTAGTCATGCACCCACCCCGCAAACTTGGTCACCCTCCAATCCTGAACTCTATACCTCTAGAAAGAGTGGCGGAATTCGATTATCTGGGGATCCGTCTGAATGATGCAATGAGCTGGACTGCCCACATTGATAAAATGACTCTGGCTCACAAAAGGGTGGGGGGCGCCCTTCTTAAGGAGTACAATAACTCCTCAAAACATTGTGTTGCACCCATACTCGAGATTTATAAAGCCCGTGCAGTCCCTGCTTCTCTTTATGGATCGGAACTGTGGGGTTTGGGCAAGGTCGATTCACTGAGTAAGGCCGAAAATAAATTTATCAAGGACCTTCTTGCTATCCCATCGAGCAGCCCGACCATCCCAATGCTCTTGGACACTGGCTGCAAAGCCATAAGGGACCAGGCTCGGCTTCGTCCCCTTCTGCTCTGGGCACGTTTGTGGAGGGTCCCGGAGCTACAATCTTACGCCAATGGGCTGGCAGAAGTGATGCATGCTGATGGTTGGAGTAGCATCAAATGGCTGAAGGACATAAAACATCTTTTGGGGGAACTGGGTCTGGCCTCTTGCTGGCATAGTCACTCCGCTCCACCAAAGAAGACTCTAAAAAAACTTTTCTGGGAGTGGGTTGACGTGAAGCGCTCTAGTAGCCAGCAGCATTGTAAAACCACCGCAGCTTTCCTGTTGTTCAAAGACGTTGTCTTGTATGAGCCATATATGGATATTATAACAGTTGCCATGGATAGGTCCTTGTATATAAAATTTCGGCTAGGAACCTTGCCCTTGGCGGATCTCTGTTCAAGGTGGAATAAAGCCCAGCACACATCACGCTTTTGTGCCTCTTGTTCGGATAAACCAGAGACGGTGCCACACTTCCTTTTCGAATGTCCGGACTATGGTCGCCCCAGATCACGTTGGCTTGGCCCCATTTGTAGAGAATTGGGGACTCGTCAGCACTCTGTTGCCCTTCGGATTCTTTTAACGAACACAGCCCCTCCTATTGTTTGTGCTGTTGCAAAATTTTTAAAATGGGCTTGGTTGATAAGACTTAGAAGACTGTCCATTTCAATTTAATTCTTTTTTAGCTAATTTATTCTGACATATCGTGTTTTAATTGCCATTCTATTTGTACAGTCTTACTTATTTCGACATGCTGTTTTTATATTTTTTGTACTGCTTTTATGATATGCGCATATCGAAATAAAGCATCAATCAATCAAAAAAACTAGGAAGAGCAAAAATGAGGAAGAGCACATGTATTTACTCCATGCTCCAGGGAGGAGCTAGCAGAAGAAAGGAAGGTAAGCCTATTGGAGCAAAGCAATAAAAACATTGGAAATGAGATGACAATAAAAACAACTATTAGTATGCTGTGGGCAGATTTTAAGTCCATTGAATTGTAAATTATACGTCTTGCAGCAGAGCGCATGCACAAAAAGCTGACCAAAAAAATCAGAGCCAGCCCAGCAAACACAACCAAATTGCTGAACTGTATTGATAAATTGCTGGACTCGTACTATATTTTATCTGTATGATGGATATAGGCAAGACTATAAAATATACATTTTGTATGCTTTAGGATTCGAAATGAAAAAAAAGCAATCTGAGCAGAATTTAATAGGAATTATGGCATACCTTCTTCTCTCTTACATGCTTTTTAAATGGAGCAACTGACCCATGCAAACTCAGAGACCCCTTCGCTTTAGATAAGGCAGAGCCATATTAATTACTTTTCTCATTGGAACTCTGCTTTATTAAACATTAGGTCCTCTGCGAAGCACACACCATGGCTCCATGTTTTAATATGCAGTGACTGTAATAATATTATGTAGCTAAATTTATCAATGTTACTTTTAAATAATTAAGAAGCTGTATTGCTTCTATTTATTTCACAATTTGTTATCTGCTCTGGATGGAAATGCCTATTTTCAATACAAGTTTTTGCTCACTTCTAGCTTGGTAAGGATCCTTAACTACTTATCCCTACATGAGGTGCTGGTTAGCCTAACACCTTATATTGATTTTACTGCTCCACTATCTATTCAGTTGCCTTCCCAGGCAAACCTAGGGGACCTTAATCTATGGCCAGAAGTTGGGACCAATATATTTACCTTAAATGTTGCAAAAATCTTTGACTAATTTGTGCCTTCCCCTGCTCATTGACAGAACTACACTTTCATAAAATCACACACTGGATGCCAATTTTACAGAAGCTTCACTTTTCAAATGTTTACTATCATACTAACTATTTGATCATATGACTTGAGAATGATTGGCTATTCTGGTGGATCCAAAACCTCAGTACGTGAGCATGTTTCACTACCAATCTCACCCCTATCTCATTTTATCTCTATGTATTACCAGTGATTATTTAGTCTCTCTCGCTCTGACCCAAATGGTTTGGATCTGTGCCCTGCAGGCAGCCAACCCCCAGTGAGCAGCCAACCCTCATGGACCCCCATTCCACATTTAATGTGTTTTCATGAAACTGAGGTGCTTCCACAGTAACATCGCAAAACCACCACTCCAAGGTATGATGGGTCAGTACAAGCTTCACATTTTAAAATGTACACGTTCCTGAAGGACTCTACGGTACTCTTATGAGACCACACGGTAGGGCCGCTTTAGGTCCCTGTTGGAAAAGGCCCCTTTTGCAGGGTTATCCAAAACATTTTCCTTCTTCCTCCTTTGTTTTTCCTGGCCTGTGGTTATTGGCTATAGGACTCAAGGCCCTTTACCACTGCTGATCAGTGCTAAAGTGAACATGCTCTCTGTATAAATTGTTATTGTGATTGGTTATCCATGATTGGCATATTTGTCTTACTAGTAGGTCCCTAGTAAAGTGCACTGGGTGTCCCAGGGCTGGTAATTCAAATGCTACAGGTGGGCCTGCAGCACTGATTGTTCCACCCTCATGAGTAGCCCCAAAGAGATGTCTCAGGCCTGGGTGCAGTTTGCTAACTGCCATGTTGACCTGGCCAGTATACCCACTTGCCAGGCCTTACCCTCCCCTTTTCTAACACTTGGGACATCCCTATGGTAGGCCCAAGGTAACTCCCTGATCAGGGTGCAGCGTATGTAAAAGGTAAAACATGTACTAGTGTGTGTAACATGTCCTGACAGTGAACTACTGCCAATTTCGTTTTTCACTATTGAAAGGTAATCTTGCACTCAGGACAGAATTGGCAATGCTGTGTAACATGTTTACCTGCATATCCCCCCATAGGAGCGAGATAGAAACTTGGAGTCTGGTATCCCTGAACTCTGTATTGAATAAAACATCTTTTAGGAAGGATGGTTTTTAAATCCTGTGTTTCAAAATAGCACTTTTAGAAGTGGCTATTTTCTTGTTCAACCTTTCTGTGTGTCTCTGCCTGTTTGTGGATTGACTGTCTGGTTTGAGAGTGACAGGGGCTGGTGTGGCTCGAGGAGTCTGGGTGAGTCAGCACCTGGGCCTGAATAGGGCTGTGCCTACCTTCCACAATGTTAGGTCCACCTCCTGTGGTGAGTCTGATGACCCTGGCCCACACTGACAAAGGAAGAAGTTGTGCACTGGCATAGTGCAGACAGAACCGGTTTGAAATGGGTCCAGGACCCCTCACACATAGAGAATAAAGACTTTTGGGGTATAAATATGAGCGCTGAAACACCCTGAACTTTAGACTACTTCGTGATCAAGAGGAACCTGTTGCCAAAGTGGACAGCTGAAGAGACTGCGGAGAAGTACTGCCCTTGCTGTGTGTCTGAGGTTGGCCTGCAGTTTGCTGTTTCTGCTGAGGAGAGGACCAAGGGACTTTGCTGTGTGCTGTGTCCCCTGCTTGAAGAAGAACTTTGCTGTGTGACTTTGACTTTGAGGTCCTGAGAAGAGCTGGCCTACTGTTTATGATGTCCCAGGCACAAAAGGACTTCACCTACAGCTTCCCTGACTTCCTTGCTGGAAGTTCTGACCTGCCATGAGGTGCCTGTAACTGTGTGTGAGGCCCTTGCTGCTGGGAGCTGGAAGCACGATGGAACGAGTGAGAAGCGTGGCGCCGCCGCAGAAGCCACCATCACGTCGCCAAGGAAGCATGTTGCCGCTGCTGCTGTTCGCCATCGCATCACCAGAGAAGCATGTTGCGGGACCGTCGCATCTTTAGGGAAACATGTTGCCGCTGCTGCTGAACGCCATCGCATCACCAGAAAAGCATGTTGCAGGGCCTATCGAAGCGTGCACACATCACATCAACGTTGCCGCATGGCATCAGAGACGCCATTTTATCGCACCGCACCAGCTCGTCGCAACGCATGGAGGCACCATCTTATCGCAGCCGGAGCACAGAAAGAGTTGACGCCTCATCTTCTCGGCGACCCTTTTATTTGTCCTGTGTTATGCATCTAAGCTACTTTGAGAGAAAAGTGTTGCAGTTACCATCTACATGTTTATTTTTGCAACAACCCTTTTTAAAAACATTCTACTGAATATCTGTATGTTGGATTTTTGTTGTTTTGGTCTTGTTTAGTTTAGATAACGTTTTTTTATTCTTCTAAACTAGTGTGATGTCCATTTGTTGTGTTTTCACTGTATTACTATGAGTGTTAGTACAAATACTTTAC
Organism: Lissotriton helveticus; assembly: GCF_964261635.1. Taxonomy (NCBI): domain Eukaryota; kingdom Metazoa; phylum Chordata; class Amphibia; order Caudata; family Salamandridae; genus Lissotriton; species Lissotriton helveticus. Next base: position 1,953,127,322 of record NC_136063.1, read on the forward strand.
ACATTGACTTTGGGATAAGCTTGTACCAACCTACCAAGGGGGTGAGCAGGGGTTATCTAAAGTGTGTATCCCCCTTACCCTGATTAGAAGCAAAGGACCCTATTCAAAGGTACCTACCTCTGCCAACTAGAGACCCCCAGTTCTAACAGTCCCAAAGGAGTATTTTGACCAGGGTGAAATCTTCAGGGAGTCCCTTTACATTTCAACCAATATGAACCGTGTCACCTAGTCCTGAAATGGCAGCTGCAACCTTTCTCTTCATGTTGTGTCAGATTCTTTGGTCCCACTGGACCGAAAAGTCAGATGGGGAGAGGATGTGGCCTAACGGCTAGGACGATCAACCTCAAAGCTGGGGAAACGTGTTTCATGTCTCGGCAGGGACCTTCAACATCTTGTGATTCTAGGCAAAACACTTAGGCGGGTCATAAGGATGGCCGGGGGACTTGGTCTGTCGCCATCCTAATGACCCCCCTAAGTGGAACTGCAGGGGGGTGCACCCCCCTCCCCCTAGAACCCCGGGGGGCCTGCTATGGGCCCCCAATGGTGGAAACCACCCGCCTTTCCATGTCAGCGTTGCCGCCACGGAAAGGCAACACCCCTTCTGCATACTAATATGGATGGCAGTGTCTACCAGACACCGCCACCATATAAACTGCTTTTCCGCCCGGTAGGCAATCGGGCGGATTGCCTACCAGTGGAAAACCGGCGGACCGTCTTCCTGTCCGCCGGGGTCCCCCCAGCCACGGTAATGTAGCGGGGGGAATTCTTATGCAGGCAATGTTTTTTTGTGGGAGGATCGCCACCGCCATACGGGCGGTGGGGATCCATCCGATATCTTAATGAGCCCCTTAATCTTTATGCCTAAAAATATGAATGTATCCACCAGTAACAAAACTGGTGCTCATGTAAAGCACTCTGATACCTTAGGGTATAGTTTGCACTATATAAAGCTGCAAAAATAAAACGGGAAAATAATTCCTCTTGGCCAACCAATATGCTCAATATTTTACATTTCCAGACTGCAGGAGTAATGGGGTATCAAACATCAAGATATTGTTATATTTTGAAACTTAATATCCCCAAAACAGCTTAATGGATTTACACTAAACCAAAAAAGGATGCTTTCTGAGTAAAGATCTATCTTTATGTCATATTTGATGTTAATTTGTTGAGCCCTTTTTTCTTCATCACTTCCCAAAAAATTCTTATGGGAAATAGCATCTGGAAAATGCATTTTGGGACCACACTTTTCTTGGCCCCCGCTGAAAGGATCACCCCGAAACTTCCCAATAAGGAGCTGAGGAGAATGAGCTTGCTGTTTTGTATAGTTTTGCAAGGATTTGATAAATGGCGTCAAAGTTATTAGAAAATTCCTATGAGAACTCTGACCTAACTATATAGAACTAGATAGAGCAAAGAACCAAAAGCCACAAAAAAAGCTGATATTATGATATATATAACACAATTATAAAACACTTGTAATGTTAAACCTTGTGGTTAGGGTAAATTGCTTAACTCTGGATAGCGTAGTTATGCAAAATTACCACATAATGACACCTAAAAACGCAAAAGGCATCACCATTCGAGTGAATATTAAACTCAGAAAAATTATTTAAAGTTAATTTCTAGTTGCTCATGTTCAAAACAATACGGCTTGTTTTCTGATTTGTTGTTTTACGTTAAAAATTAATAGGCGTGGGTGGTAAACTCTGCTCCTTTTGCAGAGTTCTGCCTACTCTGTGCTACACTTTTTCTCATGCGCAGCTACCCAACATTAATTTGGTGAGCGAAAGCAAGAAAATTAAATGCTAGCCTATCTCCTAGCAAGATTTCCCACCACGGGCGGTCTCGTGTTTGCACTAGTTGAGAATGCTGTAGAAAATCTACTTGAGCGTCAGAAAGAAGAAGCACCCTCTGACGCACTGTGAGGTGCTGTTCGTGCTGATTTTACACTGCAGGATAAGCTCCTGCCACTAAAATTCAGCACAAGCGGCACAACGTACCTAACTTAGCTGCTCGTGGAACTCAGTGGGTTCCAATTCCATGACTTTCGCACTCCCTAAAAATTACCTAAATTTTCCACTCCTGCAAAAAACAATTGCCTGAAATGTTTGTTGACAATCCACATTAAAGGAGCTGCCACTTGCTTTCAAAATACTGCTATTGATGTTCATATTTATAGTATCACTCTAAAAAATTACATGAATGATAAACTCAGGTAAAAAATCTACCAGAAATGCTGCTCACGTTCAACAATTATGAGAAAGTTAATCTTTTCTTAAAATTTTTCCCCAAAATTACAATATGGCATAATAGAGTAATCTTAGAATTATTTTGTAAATAAAATTATGCAAAATTATAAAAAATGATGTCAAATAATCCAGCGTAAATAAACTTTCAACTAGGCCTAGTTAAAAGTCTGCTATATGGACATTCATATTCTACTCCAGCTAGACAATGGTGTTCCAGTAACAGAGGGTTGTTTTTTGAAGATACCAACAACTGGCATTGATGTTTCCATCTCACTAGGTCAGTCTAACACAAGAGCCTCCTCAGTACATAGAGACTTACTTAATTTATTATGGTCCTGTTGGAAATTACCATCTTCTACGTGGTCTTACCCCAGAATTTAGCCTTCTGTCGTAGAACCTATTTTTTGTGTTCGCCATAGAACTCTATGCAGTTTATCTGTGCCAACCAGTGGTAAGTTGATTTTGTTCTCCTTTTTAAACATGGAAAAGTTGGCATACATCTAATTGGCATATTTATGTATTTAGAAGTCCCTAGTTTAGGCTACTTACAGTACCCAGAGCTGATAAAAAAATGCTACTACCGGGCTACAGAATTCAGTGTGTCCCCTCTACAGTAGTACTGAAAAGCATATCTCCAGGCCTGCCACCGAGCCTGGCTGTACATTTTTTAAACTTAAAATTCAATGAGTCAAAATCACTCTTTTGATAGGCATAAATCTTTCTTTTTAATATTAGTTAGTCACACCTAAGGCATCCCTTATAGCCCAATGAGTCAGGGTGCATGGTATTCAAAAGTAGGAAATCTAGGTATTAATTGTTCATATGTTCTGGCAGTAAAAAACCTCCAAAGTCGTTTCCACTGTGACAAGGCTGGCTCCCTCATTGGAAAACACTTGTTACATTTTAACCGCTGGTAATAATTTTTCTCAGTTTAGGAGCAGCTAGAAAGATGAAGAAAGGACTCACTTTGATCAGATTTTATATAACCATCTCTAATTCCTGTTTAAAATCGAAAGGCAAGAGGGCAACAATAAACTAGAGCTGCAAGTGTCCAGTGTCACATAACTATTGAAGGCTCCCCCGTAGGGAGATGTGAATAGTTCCTAGACAGTGAACAATGGGCTTTTGATGTGGAGAGGGTTTTTTCTTCCTTGGGCAGGATGCTCTGATGGCTGTGCCCAGCCCCTTCAAGATCTTCAGAATATGCAATAGTCTGTCTCTAGCAGATGCAGCACACACCTGGGTGTGACTCTTTTTTGTCTTTTTGGTCAGACTGGCTCAAATCCTAGTGTAATGAGGGGAGCTGGCCTAAACTGGCTTAGCAGGTGGACAAAGGTTGCCCTCCACCAAGAGATGGGCACTGGCATAAAAGTGGACACAAAAGACCTCTCCTCATAACACTCCTGGATCTCAGAAGATGAAGAAGAAGGACTTCTCTGCTATCAGAAGGAACTGAAGGAAGAATCAACCTTCTTGCTTTGGAAACAGGCTGCTAGATGGGTCCCCAAGGGATAGCTGTCTGACCTTCTGCTTGAGCTACAGGGACAGAAGCTTCATGAGGCATTTTTATGATTTCCAACTGATCAATCCCAAATGAACATGACCTGGTACCCCCTACTGCCCTCTGTGGGAGCTGGTCCTGACCCCGAGTATTGTCCCGAAGGTCCTGGAACCTTAGTTACGGTCAAAGTGTATTCCTCCCTGCCTGACATAAAGCTTCAAAGGACTCGATGGTGATCATCGACACTGACAACATTCATCGATGGCTTCACCGGAATTGACCCTGAGCAGCATTCGAGAAACACCGACAACCTACGTTAATGGCTTCAATGGGGCCAACAATGAGCAGTCTTTAATAGGCAAAGACCTCACACAGCAGCTCCCTGTTATTGTCGAAACATCTCTTGTATCCAGTTGCCAGTCTGACCCTGCTGTCAACTATTTACCTCAATGAAAAAGTTCAAAGTGAGAAGGTAACTTTTCACTAGGATGAACCTGGTCCCAGCATCAGACCGGCGGCCCATCGCAGTCAGCCTTATCGTTGACTTTGACCTGATCTACTTTAAACAGATACCCTTGGTAGCTGTTATTTTTAACTCAGGCTTTGAAAATGTATATCGCCTGTTTCAGTTATTGGATTATTGTTGCTTTGGTTTCAATCTATTCCCTAAAATAGTCACAGCTTTTTTGTCAAATTGGTTTGGGATTTGCCTTTTGTTTATTTTTTATTACTGTTTGATTACTGCATAAATACATTATCAATTCCATGTAAAGTTAAGACTGACTGCTCCATGACACAGCTACTGAGGGTTGAGCATAGGTTTATTTAGTGTTTTTTATAGTTAACCCTTTAAAGGATTGTGACTAATATTTGAAGTGTGTTCTCACCCTCTTCAACAAATACTCCAATGTCTTACAGGTCCATAATGATTTACTGAACGAAACTATACTTAAACAATTCTTGATCACAGTACATTTCAATTCCTACTTCAAACACTAACTTTTTCTCATCATAACTAAAGATTTAAACTGGAGTTCTACTTCCAATGACTTTTCTCTTTCAAATCTGAGGAGAAGGGAGCACCTGTTTCTTTTATCAGCTGAGCGTGAAACAACATATAAAAGAAGGCAACAATAAACTAGAGCTGCAGTTGTTTTTTAGTTGAGCTATAGCCGCATATTAAATGAAGTGCCTGCTATGTTTTCACTGTGCAGCTTTATTTTCAAAATGTGGCAAGTCTACTTGAATTTGGTCTGCTTGGTCACTCTTCAAAAATCCCTGCTCTACATACCAGTGAAAAACAACCATTATTCACTTAGTTAGTTAGTTCTAAAGTGCTTAATTAGTATTTGGCTTCTAGGCACTGTTTGAAATTAGAGTGGGACTCACTTGGAGAAATAAAATGAACGATTGAAAAACAATGTTGTCAGTTTTGCTTGGACACTCCTACTAACATCCTATATTCCCTGACAATAAATATTAATTACATTTGTGGAAAACCTCCCACAATAATTAATTTCCTGCAACTGTAATTTCCAATAATGATGCTAAAATGTCCACTTATTATGATTCTGTAATTCAATGTGAAGAATTTGGAAATGTATTTGAGTTTTAAACATGCACTGCAAATGTCTATCTAGATTCAGAGAAAGGATTGCAAACCTGTGTCAGCAATTTGATGTAGTAGACGCTTTATCACAACCAAAGGACAGCCATGCAAACAGAACTGGCCTGAGCATTCCAAAGCAGCAAGCAATTCCAAAATATTGTGATTATCAATAAACAGCTCTTATCTATGTCACAAACTAACCAAAAATGTAAATAAGTTAATTTACTTGAAATCCCAGATAAAGCGCTCAGAAATTTTGGCAAGATTAAAACATATTTTGGCTCAAACCCTTCAAGCAAAATTCCTGCGAAAAACCAGCAACGACTTACGCAAACGTGGGTTGATAACATTAACTTGGACATATTTTAACCCCAACTTTTACGCAGCATAAGTTCTACATGCTGTATCAAGTCTTATCAAGGCCTGAAAAACTATGGCCTCTTCACCCCCCACACAGGTGGAATTCCACTGACTCCCCTTGGCCAACGCAATGCTCAAATCAGCTGTATCATCGACAAAGCCACCACGAACCAGCAAATTCAATTTAAAAGGATTTGTTGGTGTATGGCTACCCAGATGTGCTCTAAGGCGTCCAAAACAGCTGGATGTTAGCCTCTTTGCTTGAGTAGATCTGGTTTAGATCTTTTTTAGCGGGCCGTCGACAAACGGTCTGGGCCTCGCCGAGCTCTGCCACGATGCCGCCTTTGGGAGTCGGAGTCCCGCAGGGCTCAGTGTTGAGCCCGACTCTCTTTAATATCTTTATGACTCCACTGGTGGCACTGGTGGAGTCTTTGGGGGCCCAGATCGTATCCTATGCCGACGATACCCAGCTCCTCTTTACGTGTGGGAAAGGAGACGATTTTGACGGAGAGAGTATTCGTGAGTGCCTTGGGGCTGTTTTCAAATGGTTCCAGCTGAACAACCTCAAGTGCAACTCAGGCAAATCCGAGGTTCTCTTCTTCGGCTGCACTTCTGACCCTGATTGGCAGGCATGGTGGCCGATTAATATGTTCCCTCCTGCACATTCCTCCCAGCAGGCAAAAAATCTGGGAATTAAGATCGACAATGGTCTGACAATGAGATCTCAGATTCTCGGTCTTACGGGAACATGTTTCGGCCTCCTCAAGATGCTCCGGAAGTTTCTGCCTCTGCTCTCAGAAGAGCACAGGAGGGTCACCGTGCAGGCCTTAATTGGCTCCAGATTGGATTATTCCAACGTCCTATATCTGGGCCTACCGGAGTATCTTTTACAGCGCCTTCAGGTGGTGCAGAATGCGGCTGCTTGGGCTATTTGCGGCCTTCACAGGCGAGCCAGAGTGTCCAGCCTCTTGCAGTCGCTTCATTGGCTGCCTGTCCGGAAGTGGATAGCTTTTAAGGCGTTGACACTGGCTCATAAGGCTCTCTACGCCTCGGGCGCGAAATATCTGCAACGGAGGCTTACCTTCTATCGCCCGGCCCGATCCCTGCGATCTGAACCTCTCTTCCTTGCGGTGGTCCCTCGAGTAAAAAGGGCCCGCATAGGGGGTCACTCCTTTAAGCTGAAGGCATCGCAGCTTTGGAATGCCTTGCCATTGACTCTACGCAGTATCCCTGATCTGCTGGCCTTTAGGAAGGGCCTTAAAACCTGGCTATTTGCCCTTTAAGTTTGTTCCCTCTTTGTATCCCCTGTCTTCTCTTTTTATCCTACTGTGTTATGTTTGTACACTTACGAGCTGCCAATAAAAGCGCCGGGACACTCCATTGGAGTAGCCGTGCGCTATAGAAATCATAAATAACATAACATAACATAACATAACATAACATATCCATGAAAGGTATGACATCCAGACTTTTCACTTCTGGCTTGGGGGATTGATGGTTTCTCAAGGTCAAGGGCGAGCTTAGCTGGTCCTAGGGCGACAGGTTGTTGCCAATCATGAAAACCTCCATTTTCTCCCCGTTTATCTTAAGATAGTTGTCAGCTATCCAGTTGGAGACCTGCTTTAAACAAAAGTTGAATTTGTATGAGCTGGAACCCGTGCTGGGCATGAGGGATACAATAATCTGCATATTGTTTGTGTAGGACATCATAGTGAAGCCCCGGGAGCAATTGATGTATGACAAAGGACATACGTACAGTTTGAAAAGCGTGAGGCTGAGGGAAGAGATCCAGGGCACCACATTTTAAGTGGAATGTTGCAGAGAAAAACAGACCCTCGCTGACTTGAAAACTTCTATGGTTTAAAAAAGATGAGAGCTATTTTAATGCACTTCCTGTAATACCAATCTCTTCCAGGCTACAAAGTAGGGTAGGAGACTGTGTCCAAAGCAGACCACTCAATTCAATGACATGATTACCATCTTCTGATGTATTGGCACACCCACAGCCAAAACACCAACCGAAGAAAGATGAAGAAACAAAAAGTAAAACATTTCAAAATAAAAAAGGACAACTCCATCTATGCACACAAATACCATCCTGCAACCTTCAGACTCGCCCCAATCCTGGTCTGATTTAGACACAACTTCTCAAAGATCACTAAACCACCACTCAGCAGCACTATATTTATGCTCTGAGCAGCCAGTTATCTCTACAGTAACTCGATGGCTGTGTCTTCGTCTTTGATCCTGTACAGCGCTCTGCTGCCTTTTGTCTTGGTCTGTATCATACAAATACCACATATATATCGTATGTTCTTTCTTTGGAAATTTGGTATGCATTTTTATTGGCATCAGTACATGCATTTGCATTCCGCATGAGAAATAATGCAGAACATTCTAGTTATCTCAGATTAAAAAAGCCAACTATACAATGCTCTGAAATAGCTGTTGAGTAACTGTCCAGACATGTAACTAGATCTAATACTTTAAAACCTTCATGGGAGGCTTTATTCCAGTATGTGTTCCACTGTTAATTAATGATATCACATTCTTCTTCCAAATGCAATGAAACAATGATATCTAAAAGATTGTTAAAAATAACATCCTAAACTTTTCGGTTATAAGTATTAGAGTTTGCAAGAGAGTTCTTAGTGTATGCATTATCCTGGGTGAAGGCTCTAAGATTTTATGATAATTATATGGGCAGGAACATATTTCAAAGGACTCTATCACTTTAACTACTAATTCTAGTCACTTTTGTGCAGCAGATCATTATTCCACCTTTCCTCTGAACATTTTTATCTCAAGAATAATCTTGCTTTACAATTAACTATGCATTGTGAATTTCACTTTGTTCTTTTGACATCCAGCCTTTCCAGCTGCATTTGGAAATTTGCATGTTCAAAGAGCTTAACCAGGGTACATCAAATAGTTCCTCTCCTATGCAACACACATCTACAATTAGATTCAGAACATCCTTTGTACTGAGCTTATCAATCGTATCATTCTACTCCCATCTGATATTCTGTGGTCGAGGGTGCTCTAGATTCACTCTGGTTATAAATTATTCACACAATGATGGGTTAAAGGATCGCTGATTAAAATCTAATCATCCGCACTTAGGGTTACACACCCTAAGGAATGGAGGTGCAAGCTAAGCTTTGACAGATCAGACAAGAAACTGTGGAATGGAAAGCCCTAGCCCCCCCTTAAAAAAATCAGTTAAAGAACTACCGTCCTGAGATTAACATTGTCATAAAAAACTTATTAGTGTAATTGGCAGGAAGTACAGGAGCTTTCACCCATGCTCAGCCTGAGGGTTGACAAACCATTTTCAGTCCTGCCCACATTGGTATGATGTCCAAAGACATACCCAGACTAGCTGAATTAAAGGAGTAGCAGGTTGTCTGCCTAGTGGTGTATCTCACCTTTATAGGTAGTGATTATTATGCCAAAGAAGCTGAAGGAAGAATGAATATGTTAGCGGCCACAGGAGCACTAACCTCCTAAACCACAAGAAACTGCAATTGTGAGCCTGCCCCATGTTTACATTCGATCTGTTCATTTGCATGTTCTCACTATGGTTAGTGCTCACAGACGAACAACAGAAGCATCAGCCAATCCAACTTACTACCGAAATTAGAAGAACTGTTCTGCAAGATGTCTTCGAGCCGTCTCCTCCAGCATTTCTACTCCAGCTCTGTCTTCTTATGCTACACGTAGCGGAACTGGCATTGTTGATTAAATGACATCTCTTTGTTATTAAGAGGGTGTTTTTATTTCCCATGTCACTGGTGATGGTGGTCCTTCGAACAGTTTATTGCCTGTAATGATGTGTTTGCGAAACAATGTACTGGAGGCCTGGAGCAGACCAAGGTTAATTACTTTTAGCCTGAAGAGAAATTTCATAAAGTAATATGCAGTGTATTCCAAAGTAGGTGGCTATTTTCTACAATGTACATCTTGTGTGTGTGTGTTGCAGCTACTGGTTGTATGCTATTTTCCATCTCTCTTGAGCCAGGAGAGAATCAGATACATTTTTGATGATATAAAGAACATGTTAATTTTTGGGGCTTTTTTGGGGGTAATTTTCGTGTTTACATTCATAAATGCTCATAGATTTATCTTTGAAAAACCTGTTCTGTGACCTGTCACAATAATCGTTTTCTACAGCCAAATTCTTCCCTTTTTTAGTATTGCCCCCTATACAGGCTTATATAGAATCAAAAATATTGAGAGGACTAAATATCGAATCACAAATATCGAGAAGACAAAAAATAGAATAGACATAATATAGTTGGAAATAATATCGACATATAGGTAAGTAATATCAAATGTCATTATATCGAATTTCATTGTATAGAATGACATAACATAGAATGTCATTATATAGCATGTCATTATATCGATTTTTTAAATTGTATTTTATGTTAGTATATGTGTTAAAAGTATATAATATTGTTTTAATGTATGTTACAATTATTTTAACATAATGAATTTTATGTTAATTCATTTTTGTGTATATTAGTTCTGTAGTGGGTTGTGGGTTTATATGGGAATAGGGTGGGTAGTAATTTAATTTAAATACAAAAATATGATGTATTAATTAATAATTTATTGTTTAATAATTAATACTGGTAATTAATTTTTGAGTATATTAGTTCCGATTATTGGAGGTGACGTTTATAGTGGAAAATAGTGGGAGGTAAATTAAATTTAAATAATTAATTCTTTTTCTAATTGATTTTAATTAAATTGTAGGACTGGGTCTACTAAATTCTTCTTCTACGCTATCCAATACTTTCCCTACTGTTGCACTATCTGGATTGGAAATAGTAATTTTTACCCCTGCGCTATCCAATGCTTTTCCCTACTGTTGCACTCACTGGAGTGGGAATAGTCATTTTTACCCCTAGGCTATCCAACGCTTTCCCTACTGTTGCACTTACTGGAGTGGGAATAGTAATTTTGACCCTCCCGCTATCCAACACGTTCCCTACTGTCCCACTTACTGGAGTGGGAATAGTAAGTTTTACCTGCCCGCTTTCCAACACTTTCCCTACTGTTTCACTCATTGGAGTGGGAATAGTAATTTGTACCCCTACACTATCCAGCGCTTTCCCTACTGTTGAACTCTCTGGAGTAGGAAAAGTAAATTTTACCCCTAGTTTATCCAACGCTTTCCCTACTGTTGCACTCACTAGAGTGGGAATAGTAATTTTTACCCTTACGCTATGCAATGCTTTCCCTACTGTTGCACTGACTGGAATGGGCATAGTAAATTTCACCTCCCGCTATCCAACGCTTTCCCTACTGTTTCTCTCGCTGGAGTGGGAATAGTAAGATTTACCTACCTGCTACCCAACACTTTCCCTACTGTTGCACTCACTGGCGTGGGAATAGTAATTTTTCCCACCTGCTATCCAACGCTTTCCATACTGTTCCACTCACTGGAGTGGGAATAGTAATTTGTACCCACCCGCTATCCCAAAAATTCTTTACTTTTGCACTTGTTGGAGTGTGAACACTAATTTTATTCCCTTTGCTATGCTACGTTTTTGATTTTGTTATATTTAATATAGTGTCAATTATTAATTATTATAAAAAGTATTACTTTAAATATTTAAATTATTATATATTATTTATATGCATATTTATTTAATAGGTATATATATATATATATATATATATATATATATATATATATGTAAATATATTTTTATAATGTTTTAAATATTTTATAATTAAGATTAATAATTATTTTATAACATTAAGTAAATATATATGTTTAAAAAAAATATATTTTTACATTACATTTATTTTTTATTATTACTATGTTTTATTTAATTGTGTTTATTATTTAATTATTTTCATATTATTTTTAATACATTTAAAAAAAATGATATTTTAGTTAACTATATTTTAAACAACGATATTTTGTACTCAATATCTTAGTAATTACCTATTTGTAGATAGGGACTCGATATTCTGTCCCTGGATATTTTGGCACCGATATTCTGGACAGTCAAAATTCTGTCCCTCGATATTTAGTCACTGATCCATTTTTACTGTGGTGGGACTTGCTGTCCAAGTCAGAAAACCAATGTGTAGATTAAAATATTAATGTCAATATTTTTACTTAGAGACCAGCTAAAAAATAATCCAAATACTCATTTTTATATTTATTAATATTAATTAAATGCCCAATTTTCAGTGGGGAAGTTGGATTTTAAATAAATATTTAGGAAAAGTAGCTTAAAAAAAATTGTTTCTCCCTACCTGAATCTTCCTTTATATATGCTCACCAGCAGCAGTCACTCTTAAAAAGGTCTGAAATTCCTTCTACGAGCTACATCAGAGACCACTTTGATTTGCTGGATGACCTGAATGGGCTGTGACGACTCTTCTGAGATTTACTGGACTTACAGGGTAGGGATTGCTGCCATTTGTGTTGATCATGTTAATACTACAGAAGCAAATCATGCCTGATAATTCTGTCCGAGGAACATGTAAATATTCTATGCCTTTGAACGGGATCAAATAGGTCTAGAGCACACTTCTTCTGTATTCCCTGTCTTTGTGTTAGTGGATTCTGCTTTGTCTTACCAGACTTCTGTCTCATACTAGTAGTGTCTGTAGTACATTCCCCTACACACCTCACCTTTCAGAGCCCAAGTTTAATATGACTGCAGTCTATGGTCATCTTAGAATTGCCCTTGTCTGTTTACAGTAAGGCAAACAGGAACTACTGAAAACATAGGTAGGCCAGGCACTGGGAACTTTTACATCATTGGTTTGGGAGTTTCAAGAAGTCGCCCTCAACCCCTAGCTAGTGCGAATCAAAATTGTGGCACCCACCGCAAATGGTTTCTGGACCTGTGGAAGATCAGAAGAGGACTGAACCTCCTGTCTGTGCACTGAGATGATACCTGACGGACTGAATCTGATTCCTGTTGTACCCAGGACAAAGAAGTAGACTTCAAGTTTGAGTTGCCTCATCTTTTGGGTGGCTATAAGGACACAGCTCCTTCTTGAGGCATTTTCCGTGAAGTGCCCAACTGACCGTTGCCAACTGGACCCGGAATGAAATTTGCTGTAGGTCTCTGCCTGACACTCTTAGTGTTTCTACATACCTTTTCTTGAGGTTTATTGTGCTGTAGAAGTGTACTATTGTGGTTATTTGGGAACCAGGAAAAAGGTAGGAAACATTTGAAAGCTTGTCCCACAGAGCTCCAGAGTTTTGGCGGGACCCGCTGTGAAAAATATCTCTCCGGCAGTCAACAGAGTTGTATTGCATTTCAACTTCATCCCAAGCGAAGGTTGCTGCAACTCTGAAAAAACAACAAAGTCCTATTCTGCATTGGGGCTTAGAAAATCTTCATCAAGAAATCTCCAAAGTGTTCTATTCGCAGCTTTTATGTTGCCCTGACAGTAACTAAACCAGATGATCTGGAAAAGCATCAGACAAATGGGCTACAAAACTGGAAATCGAAGCGAGCTATTTTCATGAGTCTCTAGAGCTAGGGCACTCAGTTCTTTGCTCCGCCTCTCTACAATCCCAGCACTATAAAACACTTTTTTCAATTTATTATACTCCGGCACGAATTGCACAGTGGGGTGGGACCTCCGGGATCACCTGTCCTAGATGTAATGCCTTAGAGGCAGATAGTATACATATATTCGCTACCTGTCCTCAACTTCATACTCTGCTCAAAGGCATTGAGGGCTTTCTGGCACGATCACTTGGGATTAATATTACCCTTATACCCCCCCTGGTCCTATTGGGCGTCAGGGGGGAATCGGATAGTGAGTATGGGGAATTTTTGTTTGTGGCAATGGCAGTCACTGCAGCGTCACCCCCAAAACGTTTGCTTTTTTGCCTCCTGATTTGCTGAATTTGTGTTTTTTAGCCTTAGGACTCTGTGCATTCTACCACTGTTAACCAGTGCTAAAGTGGTTTTGCTCACTTCCCAAACCATGATTAAATTAGCTTACACCTGATTGTCATATCTTTTTTTTTAACCACTCTTTATTGAATGAGTTTTCATAACATTTTGTTCAACCCCCCCCCCCCCCACCCACCCCGATACAGGCAATTTTAACCGATAAGAAAATCCATATCAGCGTACATTAAATATACTAGACAAAGTAAACAACTATTACAAGAAAACAATACTACTGATATTTTCAACAAGGTAATTAAAGTCATTACTGTTCTGGACATTCAATCCAGTGAGCAAGTGGGTACCAATTTTCTAGTCCCTTCTTTTTCTTATTCATACCCTTCCTACTGTATATAGCTTTTTCCAGGCTATATGTCGATAGTAATCGTGCCCGCCATTGTTGGAAAGACGGAGGAACAGTGTCCAGCCAGGCCGAAGCCAGACAGATTCTAAGCACGGCCATAGAAATAAACAGGAGTCCCTTTCTGTTGTTTGCATTAATGTCCCTATCTACCCCCAATATTATTTCTGATGTAGTGATCTCCATTTGTGTCTCAAATATTTCAGAAAGAAAGGTAGAAATCTCACATCTAATGGTACAGAGTGCCCCGCATGTAGCAATCATGTGAATTAAATCTGCTTCTGGCATCGCACATCTGGGTCAGGATGTCCCTTTACCTGTGCTCCATTTAGCTAGCTTGTAGGGCGTGTGATATAAATGAAAAAACTTTTTATAGAATTGAGCTTGCAATTTAGAGGACAATAATAGCGAGTGAGAAAATGTAAATACTTTCTGGATAGAAGTAACTGGGATTCCAAGTTTAGTCTGCCAGTTGTATGGGTGTTTATCCAGATCGTCGAGAAAGCCAATGATTACGTTTTTATATATTTCCCCAATTTTAACGCCACTACACTGAACAACTGTTTCAATTAACTCAATTTTCTTGAATCCCACCCTACCACCCCCCTTCTTCATTATAAAATCCCTAACCTGTAAGTATTTGAAAAAGTCCCGATGATCTAAGCCAAATTTTTGTTTTAAAGATTCAAATGAGATAAAGCCTGCTGGCTCAAACAAAGAGCCAAATTGAAATATACATAGTCTGATCCACCGAGTCATACAGGTATCCGAGAAAATCTCTGGGAGGTTTTTGTTACTGATAAAGGTCATGTAGTACGAGAACCTACCTAGCCCCAGATGCTTGTGAACATAATTCCAGGCAGCGTAGATGCCTTTAAGAGTTTTGAAGCGCACTTTCTTAAAATGGCAATCGTTGGTCAATCGCCACAGATGTGCACCTGCTTGCTTACCAAGAATAAGTTCCTGAGGAGTTGGAACTAAGCTCTCTAGAGCATCAACCTGGTTTGAGGTTAACAACAGTCATCTGTATTTAAGAACTGTCGCCCACCAATAAGCTTTAAGGTTAGGAAGTGCGAGGCCTCCTCTGTCTGTTGGCAGGGTGATAAATTTGTTAGCTCTTCGGGTTCTTCCATATCCCCATATGAAACAGGCAAAGATACCGTCAATTTCCTTAAATAACAGTGATTCAAAGTTTAAACAGATTGTGCGAAATAGATATAAGAATTTAGTAAAAAATATCATTTTGATTAAGTTACATCTTCCTATAATTGTTAGATGTAGATTATGGAACTTTTTTTAACCTTTTTTCAGTTTGTTTCATTAAAGGGTCTATGTTAAATTTTACCAGATTATTTAGATTAGCGTTAAGATTAACATCGAGATACATCCCTTTATCCGTCACCCTGTCATCCGCATAGTTGCATTTGCTATTGATAATAATTTGAGTTTTGTTCTGGTTCAGTTTGTAACTGGAAATTTTGCCAACATTTTTTGCCTCTTGTTCCATTGCATCTACAGAAACGTTTGGGTCGGCTGTAACTATAGCGATGTTATTGGTATATGCGAGGGACTTGGTTTCACCATAAGGTGTCTTTATTGGCGTTATAGATGTATTCATTTCTAAACTGTGGATGAACGGGTCAATGAATATAGCAAATAGCAAATAGCAAAGGGGAGCATGGGCACCCCTGCCTTGTTCCTCTAGATACTTTGATTCTGGACGAATTTTCACCGTTTATCGAGACCACTGCTTCTGGATTGGCATACATCATGCGGACCGCATTAATAAATACATCACCGATCCAACTCCTTGACATAGCAGTCCATAGATATTTCCAGGAGACCCTATCAAAAGCTTTTTCAGCGTCTAGAAGTATTAATGCCATAGGGTCTCCTGTAACGTCTGCTATGTCAAAGAGTGTGATCACCCTCTGGATATGATCGGTGGTGGATCTGCCAGGGACGAATCCATGCTGCCTGACGGAGATAATTTTGTGAATTACCGGGGCAAGTCTGCTAGCGAGTAGTTTAAAATGTATTTTGGCATCATTATTTATCAATGTAATGGGGCGATAGGCCCCTAGTTCCGTTGGGTCTTTATTCTTTTTTGGAAAAACAATGATCTTAGCCCGATCCCACGATTCTGGCGGTCGTCCACCCTGGAAGACATGATTCACCAGCTGAGTTAAAATCTCTTTTAGTTGTTTGTTAAATCTAGCATAAAATTCCACTGGAATTTCATCTAGACCCGTTGCTTTACCGGTTGGGAGGCTATTAATAGACAGGAGAATTTCGACCCATTGTGGTGCCTCTGCAAGGGTATCTTTATCTGATTGGGGTAGTTGGGCCCCCATACAGAAATCCAAGTATGTATCTATTTTGGATTGGCTCTTCCCAGACTCAGTACATAAATCCTCGTAATATCTATGAAACGCTTCCCTAATCTCTTTGGATTCACAAGTAAGGTCATTAATGGGATCTCTAATTTTTTTGATTGTATTTTCACTATTCTGCTGTCTTGTACAGACTGCCAACTGATGTCCAACCTGCTCACTTAATTCGTAAACTTTCTCACTATTCAAAGTGGCTTTATATATCGCTTTTGTAGTAAGCATTTCCGTTATTAGATTTCTTGCGATTGCGACATTTCTTACTGCTCCTTCTATCTTAATATCGCCCTGAACTGCTATCATCAGATCTTCTTCTTTGCTAGCAAGGTTATCCTGTAAGTTTTTTAATTTGTGTTTTGCTTCCTGATTATTTTTGATAGAAAACCTGAGGGTTTCTCCCCTTACACCAGCCTTTAGTGTATCCCAGACAACCTCTAACGGGGCACTCCCCAGATTATACTTTAAAAATTCGGGGATCCAGTTTTCTATAAGGTTACGATAGTTTACATTAAACAGTAAGGCCCTTTTGAAAGTCCAGTTACTGCGGTCTACTTGCTGATTCCCAATTTCTATGCTAACAGTTAGAGGGTTATGATCGGAGAAAACCCTTGGTAGTCGATCAACCGAACAATTCGATATAATGGTATCTGAAACAAAAAAATAATCCAATCTTACGAATTTAAGATGGGGATGTGAAAAAAAAGTATACCCCGGATTAGTTGGGAATTTCATCACACAGCAGTCAGAGATCGCATGAGTATTACAAAGATCCCAAAGGGCTCTAAATGTTTCAGGTTTCCTTTCCTGATAGCTAAAGTTATGCACAGATGACCATTTAGATGGGAGATTAAGATTAATGTCACTACAAACAATCATAGGGACAGGCCAGTGTGCTAATTCTTTAGCTAAAAATTCCAGAGATCGTGATCATCGGTGACACACCCATATACTGAACAGACAGTAAGTTCTTCTCCCTTACCATATCGGCACTCAGAGATGGCCCATCGACCAGATTTATCAGCTGCGGATCTTAGAAACTGATTATCATACCTGATTTGCTTATAAGCCCCTAGTAAAATGGTATATCGTACACCCAATGCTGGTAAATTAAATGCTACTAGTGGGCCTGCAGCACTTATTGTGTCACCCACTTAAATAGCCCCTTTAATCATGTGCCAGGCCTGCCATTGCAGCCTGAGAGCAGTTTTAAACTACCATTTTAACTTGCCAAAATAAACCCCTTACAGGCCTAAAAAACCTTTTAATTACATATACCTAATCCTTAAGATAGGCTCTAAACAGCCTGTAGGGCAAGGTGCATTGTACTTAAAAATTTAGACATGTACCTTTAAGTTTTCTATGTCCTGATAGTGACACACTCACAAACGTGTTTTTCACTACTAAGGGGCTGATTCCGATTTCGGTCGGAAGGGCTCCGAACGATGGTCGTTGCCCTTCCAACCGAACTGGAACATGTCGCACGGATTCCTTTCCGACCGAGCCATTCTGATGGGCTTGGTTGGAAAGGAATCCGACTCGGATTGCGGACGACAGGCTCGGAGAGCTTGTCCACTGTCCGGAAATCCCTTAGTACTCCTCCGGCCGACTCTTTTCGACCAAGGGAGTACTATGGCAGTTTTTCACTGCCTTTTTGTGCCGTTTTTTTCATCAGGAAAAGGAAGTCAGAAACTGTCTTTGGGGGCCCCCAGTAGGGCCACCATGGGTGCGAGGCTGCTGAATGGCGACCTGGGCGCACCTATGGTGCCCCTCTTGGGATCCCTGCACCCGGTGGCAGGCACCTTGGGGTGCCAGCCACAGGGTGCAGGGATGAACTGCACCCCTGCTTTTCACAATGCAAGAATGCATTCCGCTCGGAATGCATGCTTGCATTGTGAAGTATACGAGTACGACCGAACCCTGTTACGGCTCCTGACCGATGTCTGACGGACTCTGGTCCTTCCGACATCGGAATCAGCCCCTATGTGGCCTTCCTCTCCCATGAGATAAGACTGGGTTAGATTATTACATTTAATAAGTGACCGCTTTTGTTTAGAAACCTGTAGAAATATGTTTTGTGTTTAAGCATTTCTAATGTAAAACCCTCTTTAATGGTAAAGTTTGATTTTGAGTTACAATTCTTAAAACGCCACTTTTAGAAAGCTACACAAACGGAAAATATTGGCTGTGATTATCGGAACTTGTTCTTTAGAAAATAGGTAAATTAACCATATTTCCTTGGCCAGTGTATTTCACAGTTAGCTCAAAATATATATTTTTTAAATACATAATATCGGCTTCACTGAAAAAACACTTCTCTACTTTTTCAATGATCACATCAACTTTTAAAAAAAACAAATATAACATACTCTGCAGGGAAAAACAGATCAATCATGACATTACTAGACAGAAACATAACAAATAAATGTGAATGTGTGCATAAAGAAACTGAACAACCACATATTTGGTGATTCCATGTACATTAAACATTTTAAACAACAACTTAAATAACGTGAACAGAACCAGTCAAAACAATTCTACACAAGAGGTCACAGGTATTTTAGATGTCGTGACACTCTTGGAAAAGAATTTGGGGTTTTCGGTATAATTTGACCAAAGTGGAGTTTTTGTTTAGGTAGTTTTCAACTGTCCAAGATGGTTAATTTTGGAAAGATCCTCAAGAACATTGAGTCAGTGCATTTCGAACCACTAGGAGTTTAGGGTTCTCATCAGGAAATTGAATGGTCGTCTTTGTGGAAGAATAATATTTAAAAATCATTGGCTCATGTCCATCTCAGCTCTGGTCTGCTTATTCCAATAATTAGAAACTGAGAATTCTACCTTGAATTTTCAGAGGTGAATTAAATAATAGAGCTGTTCCTCAGTTCATTTCTCTACTTCTGTAGCTTTCAACTGTTGTTTGCTGATGTATAATCTAAAAACAGAGGAATTACGTACTGAATTAGGTTGGAACTACGTATTTCAATGATGGCAGAATATCCAAGATCGCAGCGCGCACTTGCTATATTCATAATGTCCTTATTTTGTGGCCTAGCGACGAAGGAGTGATCTTGACTTGACATACGCTGGAGAAATGTATCATTCTTAATTGACATGTATTTGTCAACATGTGGTCTCATATCTTCACCCAGTCTCTTTGAGTGTAATGTTTCTTTTTGTGGTGTACTGTGACTAAATCATTGTTAGTCCCCAGTCCAATATGGGTTTAGAAAGGGCCTAGGAGCTCTCGAGCAATGTGTCACTCTTGATTTATTGTTAGGAAAATACACTCTGGCCAAAGGAGGAAATCTGTATCTTTGCTTTGCTGACCTCAGCAGTGCCTTTGACCTGGTTGACCATTCTATACTGTGGCCAATACTGCTAGAATTGGGAGCTCCCAAAGAAATTATTCATTTTTTAGCAAGACTCTATGCGACACTCTCTAGTAAAGTACGTATGGGTATATGGGAGAATGTATATATTCCTTTAAGGTCAGAAGGGGAATCCGCCAGTGTTGCGTCCTGGCGCCGGTATTATTTTCTGTATTTATTAATCATGTGGATGCAGCCTTGAGACTGATACCTGCGGACGCCCCAATGGTCGAGGGAAGTGTTATACCCATTCTACTATACGCAGATGATGCTGTATTAATGTCACGTACACCCATTGGACTGCAGCGTTTGATTGATGAGTTTGTTTTGTTTATCGAAAATAGGAAACTTTTAATCAACAAGACAAAGACATTTGTTATGGCCTGTGGCAGGAAACTTAAAACCAATAGCTTTTTTTATATAAAAAACTAAAAAATTCAATTGGTAAAGTTTTTTTGCTACTTAGGTATCACTTTTGCAGGCAAAGGGAGATGGGTGTGTTCTAAGATGATTAGGAATACCAATGGGATCTATAGATTCGTGACAAAATTGGGTAATCACCGCATTAAGGATATGGTAGCAATCTTTAATGCAAGATGTGGTACCTCTGCCCTTTATGGTGCAGGGGTATGGGGGTCATAGCCAATTTGATTTATTACAGCAGGATAAAAAACTTTTCTTAAAAGTCTTTTATGTGTTCCACAATCAGCTTCAACGGAACTCATACATCGTGAAGTGGGTATTAACTACATTACAGATCTCGCCGCCCTTCGCTCGCTTCTCCTATGGAGATTTATTTGGGCTAAGAAAGAGACTGTTTTACCCAATCAATAATTAAAGACTGTATGAGATTAGATAATTGCCTTAAAATTCAATGGCTAAATTACATCCACCATTGGTATGGCCTCATTTTTAATTATGATGTTCAGACTGAACTGGATTATGCATCTTCAATTGGTAAATCGGAGATAAAAACTTCTTTTCTTTCATATAATATAAAGGGGTATATTACCAACAACTAGCGATAATTTTTGTCTCTAACTTGTTTGGAGACATTAATTATCGCCGCACATCGGCGATTTTTATCGCAGATAAACCTTGCTATTAGCAAGGTTTATCGCAAATGCGATAAAAAACGCCCGCAATGCATGAATATCGCTGAAAAGTCAGCGATATTCATGCATTATCGAGCAAATGCTCTTAGCCATGTTATCCACCTCCCATTGGATAACATGGCTAAGAACTGCTCAGGGCAGGTGTTAGCTTTTGGAGATATTCGCGCTTAGCGCAAATATCTCCAAAAGTTGGTAATAGGAGATAGCGATGTTAGCGACTGTTTCCAGTCGCTAACATCTTGGCACGCCCACTTTGCATATCATTAGTGATAAATATCACTGACATGCAAAGTGGGGCCCATGATGGTCGCTATCTCCTATTAGCTGTCGCTAACTGGTGTTAGCGACAGCTTGGTAATAGGGAGATCATTTTATCTCCGCTTTCTTGGCTTTTAAAGCCAAAAAAGCGGAGATAAAACCCCTTGATAATATACCCCAAAGACTTGTCTTAGAGCTTTTGGTGACCAGCCAACTTATATGTTGTATCAGCAATTGGGCCTCAATGATGGTTTCCAGGATTATTTAACTATTGTCTCTAAATCATCTCACCGTTTTGTTTTGACTCGTTTACGGCTGGATATTACCCATCATCTTGTAGCATTCCCAATCATGAAAAAGCGTTCTTCTGCCGTTTGTCCTTGTGACAATACATCACGACAAAGCTGCTGCCATTTTTTATTATTTTGTAAATGTTATCTGTTTTTAAGGAATTTTTATTTAAAACCTATCTTTTTAAAGCATAATGTAAGATCGATCACAACTGTTGATCTCTTTGGACAACCCAGGACTATGTTTCAATGTAGCATCTTATCTATTACATTCTATTGCTATCAGGAAATCTATTGTAGTCTGACAATTGAGAGGCTACAGCTAGCCGCTCCTAACCACTGACTTTAGTATGGAAAATGCTACAGCATTACTAATGTAAACGGTATGATGCACTTTATTTTAACATATTGCATGTATAGTACTGTGTAACAATGGAAAACTGAAAATTTGAATTGCATAATGCACTTGCCCTACTCCCTTTTAACAAAATTGTGACTATATGATCTTGTTTGTCGATCCATGTATTTCCATTATCTCTAAACTGTTGGTATATCTTGCTTGTTTTGCATTTTATTATGTTTTATTTTATTGTTTTCTTGAAGATTATATGCATTGCTTATATGGTTGTATATTACACACGAATGAAAGTGTTTAAACTGAACTGAACTGGCTAAATCATTGTTGGCTCAGAACATGTGAAGTTTCTGTAATGAAAGCCACGTCTCGAAGACAGTCATTGTAACTTAGTCATTCAATGTGCAACATTGTTGCTTTTGCATGTGAAGCAGCTGGGGACCGTGAAGGCAAGTGGCTTCACTTTCATTCATATGGTTTTATGCGGAGTTAATAAGAATTACAAAGACGTTTAGAAAGTGTCTATTTCTTTAAACTGCAGGGTGTCACTTACCATTAATTTACCATGCTTTTCAAAGCAGGCATCTCTGTCACCATTCCGTGGTGAGTGTTCTCAACTTTTATACCTAGGCTTAATTAGTCAATCTTAATCACAGCTTCACATTGCATCTTGGTACTTGTAGTGATCGAGCTCAGCTGAATTTTATAGTTTTGTATGATTGGGAGCATTTTTCAGTTAACATGCGTTAAAGTATGTTAACCTCTGACATTTCATTGAATACCTGACTTACTGTAGTGAATTTTAGAATTAAGTATGCTTCTTTTTTCATCAGTCTTGCCTCCGAATCACCTCCTCTGGGAGTGGGCTGGTTGACACTTAGCACCGCCCACCTGAAGTCTTTTTCTGTATTTCCTTTAATGGTGAGGTGACTAACAAAAGTTGTTGAAGCTGTTGTTGTTTAAATGTGAGAGTTGTGTCGAACAATTCTTTGTTTAATCTCCTGATTGGTTTTCCCGCTGTATATTTTCTCACAGGGACAAATTATTGCATACACAATATTTTTCATCCTGCAGATAGAAAAATCATTGTGTTTCCATTGAGTGTGGCCTTTTGTAAATGTTTAACCTTCTATTGTCTTTCCGCAGGTAATGCAATTTCAACATGGTGCCCTTGGATGGATTAAAGATTCCACTGCAGGACCAGATTGCCTTTTTTGGCTAGTTGGTTGCTGCATGACTTCAAGTTGTGAACCTATACTGGCGTTATTTTTCATTGCAAATAATGGAACGACAAATCAGCACTTCGAGTTTTTTATTAGGTATTAGTTGTTATGAATGATCTTCTTAAAGTTGTTAGTCTGGGGGCAGTACGTTGAGACACAGACCAGTTTTTGTACTTGCTCCTTCTGTTTCTTGGCTAATGAACACTCATGTGGTGTGAAACAGGACCTTTTCATCGAGTGTTTAAGAAGCTTATGCGGATAGCCTCTTTTAATTTGTCCAGTAAAAGAGCTGCATGAAGGAAATAATCTTCTTTCTTGGTACAATACCTTCTAATTCTTGGAAATTGTCAGAAGGGCAAATGATCTTGCAAATTCCGAGGGTGGAAGCTTTTGTAATGATGGGAATTGTTCTTATCAGTGGGTTTCCTGTGCAATGTTTTTATCAATATATTTTCTGCAATCTTCACTTCAACGTCCAGGAATGTCAAACTGGTTTTGTTCTTTATAATGCTGAAATTAATGTCAGGGCTCTTGTTCAGTCAGTCATGGAATGCCATTAACTGTTCTTAGTTTCCACTCCAAAAGCACCATACATAATCTATATAGCGAAGCCATTGTGTAATATGAGTGGAGAAGGGGTTGTTGTTGTAAATAAATCTTTTTTCAAACATAGCCATGAAAAATACCACCATTTCTGGCGCAAAGGGACCGCCTATTGCAGTCCCTTTTGTTTGTACAAAAAATTTGGCTTCAAATTAAAATTAGCTTTGTTTGAATGCTAATGTTGCCAAATGTCCCAACATCTAAAATACCTGTGATAGCACCAATCAGGTGGTTGTTTAGTTCCTTTATGCACACATTCACATATCATCAATCATTGAAAACGTAGAGAAGCATTTTTCATGACAAAGTGAAAGCTGTTAATATGTATATTTTTTTAATATTGTTTAGCTAACGGGCCCAGGAAATATTGTTCCATGACATATTTTCTAAAGAACAAGTTCGAATAATCACAGCCAACATTTTCCATTTTGTGTAATTTTGAAAAAGTTACATTTCGCTGACTGTTGAAGGGCCCAAACCATCAGTACCTAACTTTTCAGTCAGTCAGTATAGCTTTATTCGATTTTAGTTTAAAATCATAAAAGCGTACAAGTAAAATCAGTTACAAGTAAAAACATACATACAATAACACATAATATTTGAGGTTAAAAAACTTTTCCCCATCCCGTGGAGATAAATATCTTAATTATAGCGATCTTTTCACAGGTTAAGCTTAGATCGAACAGTAATTAATAGGGGTTCCAATACTTGGGATTATAAAACGGTGGTTCCTGTCTGGTATAGGAGGGAAAGCTACGGCCGCTCGGTACATGGAGTCCTCTGCGCATTATCATGTTACAGCCTACCTTTAGGCTAGATGTGGGGATACATGGCATTCTAGGGTAAAAATCATGCAGATCCCAGACGGAGATTGGGCCGTTGCCCACTTGGGGTGCACAGGTACGCAGGTATGGGACGATGTTTCTCTGCCTAAATCTAACCAGTACTAGGTCACCATCAATGTCTTTTGGGAGGGAACCCAGCCAGCACACCCTTCTGACACTCACTATTGTACCCTCAAGGTTAGGTGGCAAGGGTCTATTTTTTGCCAACCAAAATTTGACCTTATTCAGCAAATCATTATGTCTCTCGGTTTTCCCAGGTGTAAGTAATGGTACCCCCGCGAGGACAGATACAAAAGGAGCTGCCTCCGGAGGAAGTTGGATCGGGGTAGCTTTTTTATACTGTGCTCTAGGAGCAGTAATCTGCGTCAAAAGAGGTTTAAACAAAGTTTTACGGGCTATTGGGGCTGATGCGTTAGGGACTTTTGAGTGAATTGGAGCCCTTTTGTTTTGCGTGACTAGCTTGGGGTCATTGGGAGTAGTAGGTGGGTCGGAACAGTTAGGTATTATAAAGCATTTTTTGCATTTATTGGCTAGAAAGTTCGATTTGATGGATTCCTCCATTTCACTCAGCCTGTCCCCTAGTATGTTTATTTTTTCTATTAGAGGTGATATAATAGAGCTGACCAGTTGTTCAATAAGGGATAATAAATCCCGCTGTGGAGGAGAAGCTGGGATAAATAATGTCTCGGCAGCCTCAGGAGTCGTGGGAGAATTGCTGACTGGGACAGTGGGGCTTGAGCACAATTTTTGGAATTTTGATTGATTCCCAATGTGATTAATCCCACTATGTTTCCCCTTAACAGATGGAAATTGGGGGGAAACAATCCTTTGAGTGTTTTCAATGTTGGATGTTTTAGTTGATGGAAAGGGTTGCAGGGGGCTAACAATATCATGTGACACACAGGGGCTATCAGCAGGAAGCGGTGATTCCACTAAAGCAAAAGTTGGTATTTTCTTGTCCTAACCTCTTGGTGCCAGTAGCCTGTTTCTTGGGCTACAGGACTAGATGCAGTTTGCAGTTGACCTTTGTTTATTCTTCCCAGACAGCCAAACAATAGAGTGCCTGGTTGGCAGGATGGGCCATCCAATCAGGATGGGGAACAGAACTTAGCACAGGCACTTGAAAGACCCTGCCTCAGGTCACTTACAAAGATCTTCACACTAGTCTATTGTACCTCGAACAGACTGGCACCATGGCAAGTAGGCGTGAAATTCCAGACACATCTGTCGGGAGAAAACTCCAGAACTTTTGTCAACTTCAAAGCTGGCATCAGGTAAAAAAATAGGACCCTCAGACTCACTCTTTAATACTCTCCAGGACGAATAGCACTCTTTACAAAGCATGTCTTTACAACGCAAGTTGTTACAATGACGTGTTGTTGCATTTCATGGCATTACAACGCACGTCGTTACAATGACTTGCGGTGGGCGGGGCGCTGGAGTTCGGAACAGTATAATTTACTATTCCAACTCCTGTGTATGCAGCAGTAGGGAAGGTGTTGGATTGAAAATCCAACAAATCCAACACCTTCCGCCCCCTACCGCAAGTCATTTTAACAACTTGCGTTGTAATGGCATGCGATGTAACAATAGGAAAAAATGTTTGGGATCCCTGGCTTTATTTGCTAGCTATTGGCAATAGCAAAGAGTATTCTTAGTGGACCAGAACTAGCTTCAGACAGACAATAATGTATGTTATCATACTTTAGACTATCATCTCCACTAGGCAAAATTAAAATTAAAATTAAACAGCTGAACCCAGAGAAATTTTTCGCACAGATGAAAGTATCAGTCAAACAATTTTAAGTAGTATAAAAAATGATCATAAATTTTATTGTTAAGCTCCCAATTGGGTTACAATCTAAAAAAATATAACACACATGTAATTAAAAACATCATGAAATTCATAAGTCAAAGTTAAAACAATAGTCGACGCAGCGTTTCGGTGCTTTTTTCTTTTTAACATCTTCTTCAGGACTTTAAAACATTTGACTCCAATTGCTCTGTTTTGTGTGAGCGATTGGTTGCAAATAGATTGGTTTCGAATTGATTCAGCAGATATTGTTAGTGGCTCAGGCACCTCAGGTTTCCTTGAGCTCTTTCATTCGAATAATGTACTCTTCTAGTTGCACGGAGGAGCCACCGTTAGTGATAATGAAAAGGAGCTTCTATGGTTTATAAGCCTGTTGTGGATAGAGGCTACTGCTTTGGTGGAGCTTAATCTTGCTCGTTTGACTCTTCGATTCCCAAAGAAGACGCCGTCACGGAGGAGCAGGGAGGCCGAATTCCGACTAAGAGATTGGCCCATATATCAAAACAAGGAGAAACCTTTTTATTGAAGCATACAAACGAGCAAGATTAAGCTCCACCAAAGCAGTAGCCTCTATCCACAACAGGCTTATAAACCATAGAAGCTCCTTTTCATTATCACTAACGGTGGCTCCTCCGTGCAACTAGAAGAGTACATTATTCGAATGAAAGAGCTCAAGGAAACCTGAGGTGCCTGAGCCACTAACAATATGTGCTGAATCAATTCGAAACCAATCTATTTGCAACCAATCGCTCACACAAAACAGAGCAATTGTAGTCAAATGTTTTAAAGTCCTGAAGAAGGTGTTAAAAAGAAAAAAGCACCGAAACCCTGCGTCGACTATTGTTTTAAATTTGACTTATGAATTTCATGATGTTTTTAATTACATGTGTGTTATATTTTTTTAGATTGTAACCCAATTGGGAGCTTAACAATAAAATGTATGATAATTTTTTATACTACTTAAAATTGTTTGACTGATACTTTCATCTGTGCGAAAAATTTCTCTGGGTTCAGCTGTTTAATTTTAATTTTAATTTTGCCTAGTGGAGATGATAGTCTAAAGTATGATAACATACATTATTGTCTGTCTGAAGCTAGTTCTGGTCCACTAAGAATACTCTTTGCTATTGCCAATAGCTAGCAAATAAAGCCAGGGATCCCAAACATTTTTTCCTACTGTTACACCCCCTTCCCTGCCACAGATTACAGGGGTACCTCCAATTTGTTTTGATATGCGATGTAACAACGCATTGTTGTAATGATTTGCGCTGTAAATGCATGCATTGTAAAAGATGCAGTGTAAAGGATGTTTCCCTTCTGGACTTATGGATACTACGGAAGAAAGACTGCCCAGTTGACCTGCCGCACCGGATCAGCCTGGACCAGCAAATGGACCTGCCTGAGGACACCCTGCTGTCTGAGAAGGAAGACAGGACCTGCTCCTTTTGAACTGGTCTGAAGTGACTTCAAGGGTCAGCTGATGGTCCTGTTTTGAGCTCCAGGGACATAGCAAGCTCCAGAGGTCTCTTTGCAAAAGCCTAGCTGACCTGCTGCAACTGGACCTGCCTGGAAATTGCTACTGGCCCTACCTAAGCCCTGCTGGTCTCTGCTGGTGTGTGCCCTGATCCCCAAGAGATGCCCCTAGGTCCTTGACCATTGGTTTGGCATCCATTGAGCTCCTACTACAAGAAAAAGGAGAAATCATAAAAGTTGTGGGCTCTTTGAGACCATGAACAGACCTATTCACACCAAGATGTTGCCACCTCTGCCAACCACCAACTCAAAGCTCCGTTAAACGCATTTCTTCACACTACATCGACCGTCAATGACGACCAGCAATGCTAGATGTGTATTTGCGCTACAGCATTGACAGCCCGCTGTGACCACAAGTGTGAAGCACCAGCAATGTCTGTCCACAACACCCAACATGATCTTCACTCTACAGCGATGACCATCCAAGACACCTGGCCTGCTCTTCACAGAACAAGTGACAACTATCCGCAATGCTCTCCCTGCTCCTCATAGCCTCCTCCACAGCAAACTGAACTCTTGGGCCGGACTTTGAGAAGGTAACATTTTTAGTAGGACTAATCTGGTCCTTCTATCCGACCCACGAACCAACGTGGTCGTCCTAAACTTGTGACTTTACCCCAGTCCCGCATTACAAAATAACTGTGAGTGCCGCTTTGTGCATTTCGGTGCTAAGCTTACCTTAAAGATTTAACATTGCATATCTCCAGGTCTACTGATTGGATTTTGTCATTTTGCTGTCCTATAGTTTATAAACGTTTACTCTGTTTTTCTAAATTGGTGTGGGATTTTTCTTATGTTGTGTTTTCACTTTATTACTGCTTGAGTTCTGCATAAATACTTTACACAATGCCTCTAAGTTAACCCTGACTGCTTTTGTGCCACGGTACCAGAGGGTTAAGCGCACGTTAAATTAGTGACTTTTTGTGTTTTCACTCCGACACGGATTGTGGTCTTTGCCTCCACCCCCTCAACCAATACCAACATTTCTTACACCCCACCACTTTGAAATGTCACCGGCTGCCACTGAGAATGAGGGTTCTCCAGCAGCAAAATATTTTCAGCTGCAGGAAAAAATAATGAAGATTTGCGAGGACACAGGTCTGCGATTCGTATTTATGGCTGAGAACTGTTCATGCTGCAGGCAATACTCCGGCATGGGAAAGAAGGAAGTTTGAATATGCACGGGATTAACATCAATTTTAATGCATTTTACAGAGGATTTTCAGAGATCCCAGTAATACTAGCATATACAATTTCAGGAGAATTCGACTACTATATCCAGGATCTTTAGAACTGTGCACAGTGAACATAACATGAACCTAGGGGCCAGATGTGCGACCATTATTTGCGGTCGCAAAGGGGTTTTAGGCCCGGTTGCGACTGCAAAAAATGTGTGGCCAATGTACCAACCTTATTTTGCGAGTCGCTAATCAATTAGCCACTTGCAAAATTGGGTTAGCGACTCGCTATTAGGAAAGAGCATGCCAAGGGCATCCCTTCTTAATAGCGAGCACAGAACCCATGTATGAAAGTTTTGCAACCGCAATTGCGGTTGAAAAACACTCGCAGTTTACGCACCCCTTCCCCTTTGGGAATGCATGTGCAAATATTTTTTAAGAGCAGGCAGTGGTTCCAGGGACTACTGCCTGCCCTTAAAAAAATTAACTGTAAAGTTTAATATATATTTTTTTAATGCATGCCGTTTTCCTTTAAGGCCACCGTCCCTGGGAGTGCTAGCCATTCCCAATGGGGTCGCAAATTGCGACAGCCTCATTAATATTCATGAGGCATGCAATTTGTGACCTCATTGGGAATCGCAAACAGTGTCTCAGACACTGTTGTACGTAGCATTTAGCAACACGCAAATTGTGACTCGCAATGTGCGAGTCGCAAAATGCTATGGTCGTATATCTGGCCCTAAGTTCCTAATAAGGCAAGGACAGCTCAAAAACAATAGAAAGTCGCGATCCTCAAAGTTCAAGTTTCAGGGAGCAGTTTCCTTAAACTGTCCACTAGATTAAGAAACTAAGTAGATCTATTTTGCAACATCGATGCTGCTTGTGCAATAAAAAAAGGAAGAAAGCCATGAGTACACTTTAAAAGATATTTAAAATGTATACATTTATGATAGAACTTTCATAAAGATGACCTGGTCGAAGAATAACAAATGGAATTTCCTATTTTTATACTGTTTACTGCAGCTTACAAATAATGGATCAACAAAAAAAACACAGAACAGTGTAGGTGCTTAGTTACCCAGTAATAGGATTGTGTAAATTGAGTTTGCTTCATGTTCCAAACCGAATTACATATGTACCAAAAATTAAGAAAAATGCATTAGCTCCAGTTTTAGTACTGCTGCAGATTTAACGTGGAGCTGACATAGAATTATATTAAGCAGAGTGGGGCTTAGACTGTGCATAAACGCTGCTATGCTACTGGGTTTAAGTTCATTAACTCATAATGTTTGGTTTTCTTATTAATTATTGTCAATAAATCGTGTTTACGATTAGGTAAATTGCATCATCCTCATAGAGCAGCAATTCGACAATGTGAAATGGACCTGTTATTGGTTTAAGGAAAGAAAATCACAAAAAATCTATCAATGATAGCCATCTGCATGGTGGATATGTGGCTTATTTTTCAAATTGATGCATTGTGCAAACTGCATATGCACCTCCTAGCTGCCAACAATGGGTTTATGCTCCACACAGTGGTAGAAGCAAAGGGCTGTGGAGACTTAAGGAAGACCATGGATCATTCTGTCCGATCTCTTACCCTTGGGGAGGAACAATCAATAGTCTAATGCACTCATTACTTTATAAAGGGGATGTTTCAGGAATTGCTGTGATAAACTTCCAAGCACTTCATCTGAAAGGCCATTACGCATACACCTGCTCTGAAAGATAAAAAGCATTCCATGATAGGCTACATTCATTTATTTTTTAAATTTTCATTTTTCAAACATTTATTATTTGTAGTAGTACCGGTTAGCTTAACCAAATATGTATCTCCTCTTTATCAACCCTTTTGTTTTATAAATATCAATTCATAGTTGTTCTTCTTTCAGATAAGCAGATCCTTTTGTTTACACTTCTCTGTGAGGTTTCTCAGTTTTGTCATCTTGTTTTAATATTTCGAAACCGAAAAGGAACACATTGTTTTGAATCTTTGTGGCCGGTTCCTTCCTTAAGAGGGGAGCAAAAATATTCATTGCTTACTTTTTAAATATTCCATTACCTTTTACAGGAATACATTGTAACGCGTATTCCCCGTGGGAAGACAGTGATCAACTCCCTTCAACCCGTGAGATCAAACTCCTAGCTCATGCTGGCTGGCAGGGCTTTGTTGCTCCTTACTGGTCAGAACCAGGGTGGCAATGGTGGAGAAGGTGTTTATGTTACACATATCCCTGTCTTGTTACTCCCCTTTCCTAGGTTTTGCTGGAGAACATACCACACTCTCACACTCAATACAGTCTCACACAAAAGAAATATGGGGGAACCCTCTGTTCCTTATATGACATACACCGATGACAAAGAAGCGGACTGAGCACATCGCAAGTGAATCCACTTTGGTGTTGTCCTTGTTTTTTTTCCCCACAATCTGGTTAACGTACGTTTCGGTGGGTACAAAATAACTTCCACCTTCATCAGGACCACTCTTTTTTGGCTAATTTCAGGTGAGTGGGCGGGTGTTCTCTGCTATGTGCCCCATTGTGGGCAGGAAATTTGTTTGGTGCAATACAGAGGTTAACACGGACTGGGTATCTTCACATGTGGTGCAGCCGGTACATTATTGACACAACGCTGCCATGTAACCCCTTGATGGTTAGAGGAGAGAATTGATTTTACATATTTCTATGACCAGCTAGGGTGTATGTATATATGCTCATCCTCTGGTGGATGTATAGGATCATAAACTTCTTATTGAAACAGGTGTCCTCCGCATTGTTTCTCTTAGGTAGTAGTGTCAGCGTTTGCCTACGGGTCTCTTTCTTGCCTGTGGATTTATTCAAATAAGCCGTGCTTGAGTTATTCATTTTTCTATTAGTGGCCTTGCAAACACAGTATAAACTAGAATTGGGACTTCATTTCACAATAACACTATCACGATTCATTACGCCAAACCAAGATAATTAAATCATAGTAACAGCACATGTGATAATGAATATCAATTAAAATATCCTCATAAAATAAGCAATAATCTTCGGCTCATTATAATATACTAATTCATTTAAGTATCAATATATTAAATCGAACAAGTCAGAAAGTAAAAAAGCTATTAAATAAAAGAACAAGCCAAGCTTAGTAAACATTAAATATTCATTACTTCAAAAGCTGCAAAATGTAATCCATTTATTATAATGAATGTGGTATAATATAATCAAGGTTCACTATTTTAAATAAGTGCGATGCGGAAGTACATTTTCCTGAAAGAGGTTTCATGCAAAAAGGCAACTATCTGAGGAAAACCCTTCCAGCTTGAATGAACAAAAAGTCTTGGAAGTAGCACAAGCTCAATCGTGTACTTCGTGCGCAAAGGGCAAGGGTATTTATGATCATCAAGCTTTAACAACGGCCATAATCCTCTAATACTCAGGACTTCAACCTCCAATTCAAACTATAACGAAGTCTAAATTGAGAGGCCTGGAATGTTATGCTAAATCAGTTTAAACCCATTTCATCACGAAAATAACTAACATTTTGCAGATTTCCAAAATAATCGTTTCACCTATTTCTTGTGCATGGATATAATTCTGCAACTTACCTTTTCTCTATAGATACCCATATACGCGCTAAATACTGGCATCTACATTATACAGTGTGTGACTACAGGGGTATGTCCTCTCATCTTCCTATGTAACAATTTAGAGTTCAATAATAGGGTAATGTGTCACAGAGAAACATGCTTTCCTTCACAAATTCGCTTCACGTTTTCTTGTGCAGTGTGATTGATCACATACATGTTTTCTTGCCACCGCACAGAGGGTGAAAGCCTTTAAGGATTTATCCCCGAGATGCATCAAGCATACATTTTGCGATTCCTTATTTGTGAAAAATAAGGAATCGCAAATAAGGAATCGCAAAATGCAATGCATCAAGAAATGGCAAAAAAAATTGCGATTTCTTAAAATTCCTTAATTGCGAGTCGCAAATTGCGAGTTGCAACTAAGTAATAACTCCCCATTCATTCCTATCGGCCTAAAGGCCCATAGGAATGAATAGGAAGTCAATCTCAATTTGCGAATCGCAAATAGAGATTCGAAAATTGAGATTGTGATTTCAAGGGTGCAGGGGTGTCCAAAGGACACCCTATTGCACCCCTGAAATTGATCCGTGCACATATGTTGCGCACACACATGCCCTTAGGGCATGTTTGTGCGCAACATGAAACTTTGAAAAATGCACTTTAGTGCATTTTTCAACGTTTTTGCAAATTACCATGAAGTTGTACTTCACGGTAATTTGTGTGCCCTATTAGCGAATTCGCAATTTTAAAAATTTTCATGCATTGCATTTAAGGAATCTCAATTTGAGATTCCTTAAATGCAAATAATCGCAATTTAGCGATTTCTAAAATTGCGAGTTTTGCATTTGGGATGATGCATCCCAAATGCAAAAATACTGCTCGCAAAGGGACAGATTCTGAGAATCTGCCCCTTTGCGAGCGGATTTTTGTTTGATGAATCTGGGCCTAAGTCTTTAGATCTTTGTGTATCTGTCCTCTCCCATGCAATATGTCTGCATGTGCAAGTGCTACAATTTTAATATGGTGGACCGGGTTTAGCACTGGTGGCGCCTGGTGCAACAATCATTTTTGGCGCCTCCCATGACCACTTCATCGGATTCTCTCACTATCACCTGCAAAAGTGCCCCTCATCTCTCCTATCATAAGAGATCGCTAAACACAGTGGCCCGCTGAAATCACAACGCCCCCTCCAAAGGTCAGCGCCCCGTGCGGCCGCACCAGTCGCACTGCCCTAAAGCCGGCTCTGGGTGTGATGCATGCTCTCTACAGAAAAGCAGGCTTGAGCAATGACCAGCTATATCGCTTTTGATTAGCACACAGTAAATGGTGTGTTCTCTTAGCAACAGGAACTGTAAGTGACCTCTTCAACTGTTGGGCGAGGAGGTCCTTTGCATGCTGTGTGTATTTGGTTGTTTATTCGTTTGTTTTTCCCACCAAACTTGGATATGGCACTAGACTGAGTTCAGTATAGTATTAGCACCTCCTCAGAATAACCCTCTTGATTTAGATCGTGGCATGATCTAGTCCTGATGAAAGCCAGCGGACCCTTTTGGGCCATTAACCAATAAGGGTTAAAACATGTGCCTTGGTCATAGGGTGCAGGGTCATAATCTCCCTTGTGCCATAGAGATTTGCTTTTATCCATGTCTAAAACACCAGTAATAAAAAAGGGTTAATTAGATGTTTTAAGGTCATTTTTATTCTAGATTCCGGTAAGACAACTTTCTGGAAAGTGCTCTCTGGGACTATGTGTATTTGCTGTTTTATGTAACTTTCATTGTTTGATTATTATTTTTACCTTACATTACAAATTTGGGTCACACTTTCCGTTGGGAATGAATTTTAAATGCTTCAGACAACGTTTGATCCTGTAGATGGATTTACAAAAGGCTGTGAGTTGAGTAAAAAGCAACTTTTCGGCATGTATAATTGTAGGAAGATTGTCCTTGAAGCAAAACATTGTAGGCTAGTAGGGAGAGAGAAAGGTCATCTAAAAAACACACAACAGGCTCCCTTTGTTGGGAAGATAAGCTTAATTAGCCAAGGGAAGTGAGGGGCTGGGAAACCAAAGCAGAGAAATCCTAAACTACTGTTATATCCAATATTCCCAGTGTTCTGCTTGTTGACAATATATCGTTGCCACTATCGCGTTTATTTTCATAGTAACTTATTTTCATATTCAGTGAACTAGGATATGTTTTTGATTTTATTACAGCTTAAAAATACATTTCTGAAGTAAATGATGGAGGGTGTCTATATATGATGAAAGTGGCCTTGGGGTCCAGTAAAAAAACGAATTCTGCGAGTTTTACAGGACGGACCATTAGCTAATACATAATAATAACCCGAAAAACTGTTTTTTGTAAAGCACAAACTAATCACCCCAAGGGATCTCAAGGCGTTTGGGGCCATTTAGTAGGATTAAGTGAGCAATTCCCCAGAGTCACTTGGTGCTGGGCTAAGCTGCCGCCTGTGCCGGGGATCGAACTGTGAGCCCTGTGCACCGGAGTTAGCCACCCTCACTTAGAGGCTGCAACCAGCCAACCAATCACTTTGCTCGGTTTACCAGTGGAGAAGTTTATTAATAGACATCTTTTGTCATTTTAGAGGATGCTGCTCAATCTGATTGTAGGTTATTGTTTAGTACTGAGACAACTCTGGTCTATATTTTTGATAACCTGTGAATACTATTGACCATGCTATCACACTTTGTTGGAAGTCAGGTTTGGTGGGCTTGCCCAGGATCGGATAACAACTTGTTTGCAACATTGGGCTCAGGCTGTTTGTCTTCCACCTTTTTGTTTCAAGTTTAAGCCATTAGATCAATGTGTGCCTCTTTGAGTAACAACACTTTTCAATCTGTATGTGCAGCCACTTGCTCTACTAATTTGGTAATTTGGTTCATGAGCTAACTGGACTACACTCAGATTCTATAAATGTGCTGTTCTCAATTGCTGGGCCGTTCATGATTGTATGTATGTTAGTTGTGACCGGTAAGCTGAAGGACAAATCTCAGAAACTGAATTTGAAAAGACAGAAGAACTTCATGTACCTGGCTGAAAGACTCTGTTAATACTTCCAGCTGACTTATGGCCATGCCAATTGGAACCTCCTTCTGCCACAGAAGCCAAGATATGCAATATCAGGTTTAATGTTGATGCAAACGTGCCTTAAACAGAGAGGCAACATTTTTGTATCTACTTACTTCCTACTAACATGGTTGCTATATTAAATACTTCCAGCACTTCCCCCTCAAACTTCGTCCTATTGTGAGGCTGCCTACGATTTCTAGTTGACTTGGGGCTGCACATACAGACACGCTGAAGCTGACCCCGCCATCATTCAATTCCTCCTCCCCGTTTATTCAATACTGAGGGCTGATCGCAAGACTGGTAGAGGAGGAGGCATAGCTGTGGTGTACAAAGACATATATAACTGCCGCTCCTCCACAGACCCTTTATCGGAATGTGAAAGACTGGCCTCCTCCTTGGAGTTTTCTCCAACGAATACCTTCTCAGGCCTATTAACTTACAGCCCCCCGGGGCTCCAGGTGAATTTCTCACTGCCTTCCTCACTTCTGTTGCTAACTTGGCCTTTGCCCCTTCCAATTTCACTGTACTGTACACTGGGATCTTAATCTTCATTTACACAACCCCAACGACTACACGGCCAAGGAACTGATCTCAAACTTATCTGCACTTCAGCTCACACAGAAAGTCCTCTCTCCTACGCATTTCAAAGGCCACCTACTCGACCCGGTCTTTAGTAACCTACATAAACTCACTATAGGCACTCCACAGCCGCTTCCATGGTTGGATCACTT
Organism: Lissotriton helveticus; assembly: GCF_964261635.1. Lineage (NCBI taxonomy): Eukaryota > Metazoa > Chordata > Amphibia > Caudata > Salamandridae > Lissotriton > Lissotriton helveticus. The sequence goes on from NC_136063.1 coordinate 1,953,163,716, forward strand.
CCTGGTTCCCCTAACGTGGGCAGTCCAGCCTTCCTTTTCCAGCCCCATTACCATTCTGGTTCTGGAGTGGAATAGGCCCAAGCTCCCCACTGACCACTGGATACCAGTCCTTGAAGCCTCTAGACCAGTTAGTGATCCCAATCCCACCCTGGCCAAGGATAAGTTGAACCATTGGATCACTAGCTCCCTTGACTCAGTTCTCTCAAAAAGACCCACCCTCAAGAAATGCAGACTGAAAACGGCCCCCTGGTTCTCCCCTAAGCTAAGAGAATCGAAACAAAAATGTAGAAGACTAGAGTGAAGGTGGAGACAGAATTACTCCAAATCCAGAAAGCTAAGATTACAGAAAGTCGATCAGGATTTATAAATCCAAAATTAATGCTGCCCAAGCTACCTTCTATGAGGAGAAAATCACTGCAGCCACCAAGTCCTCCAAAGCAATTTTTCAGATCGCAAAAACTTTCACCAACTTGCCCCAGAAACAACTATCATCAGAAGGGGCACTTCTGCAATGCAGTAACGTGGCGGAATTCTTTCAACAGAAAATTCTAAATATTTATCAGTTTTTCCCAGCCTCCCAGGGTGTACAACCTAAAATCCGAATCTCACTAAGGCAATTTCCTCTTCTGGATCCAGTCTCACTGGGTTAAATTATGGCTAAAGTACTCTCAGGCTCAACCACTGACCCTGCTCCCCCTTAGTCCCTTAAACTAGTCACCAACAACGTCCGTCCTGCTATCCTTGATCTTTTAAACTCATCCATTCTCTCTGGCATGGTCCCCCTTGCATGGATATGTGCCATGGTCAAAGCCCTTCTAAACAAAATCAATCTTGACAAGTCCAACCTAGCCAACTACCATCCCATCTACCTTCTTCCCTGGCTGAGCAAAGTGCTGGAAAAGCACATAAACTCTGTGCTGGTCGAGTACTTACAATCAAATGATTTCCTCCATAATTACCAAACCGGTTTTCGCCCTCAGATGGGGACCAAAACCTCTCTCCCCGCAGTAACTGATGAGACCAGAAGGATACTGGACCAAGGAGGTACTGCTGCAATCATCCTCCTTGACCTCAGTGCCGCTTTTGACACTGCCAATCACAACACCTTGATCCTCCGTCTGAACAGACTAGGAGTAACGAGCACTGCACTAACTTGGCTCCAGTCCTTCCTCGGAGAGTGCCTTTTTCAGGTGCTTCTTAGGAGATGTCGTCTCCAACCGGCTGCCTCTCAGTTGTGGGGTACCCCAGGGTTCCTCCTTAAACCCCACACTAATTAATATCTACATGAATCCCCTGGCAGAGATTGGACATCCATTTGGCATTAAGATCATCAGCTACGCAGATGACACACAACTCGTGGTGGCATTAAATCACCCCAAGGGGTCATTTAGCACCCTAGGCCCCTGCCTAGAGGAGGTTGCCAAATGGATGGAACTCTGCTGCCTCAAACTAAACGGGGATAAAACTGAGCTCATGCTTCTTGGCAACTCTCCCTTCTTCAACCCTGCATTGCTGTGGCATCTCTGGCTCGGTCCTCCACCAGACTCAAAAGACCCGATCAAGAGCCTCGGCATGTGGCTTGTCCGCTCCCTTAACTTTACCTATCAGGCTACCAAGCTCTCAGCAACCTGCTTTGACCTTTTGAGGATGCTCCGGAAGATCCTCCCCCTTCTCCCATTCCAGGCGAGAAGGATCTTGATACAAGCCCTTATCCTTTCCCGCCTGGATTATGGAAATGCTCTTTATCTGGGAGCTCCTTCATCCACCATCCACAAGCTCCAGATCATCCAAAATTGTGCCGCCCATCTGTTTCTCCAGATATCCCGCAGGCAATCTGCTAAACCAGCACTAAGGCATCTTCACTGGCTCCCTGTCAGGGCAAGGATCCTGTTCAAAGTCATGTGCTTGGCACTCAAGGCCTTCTGGAAGTGTGGCCCAGCTATTTCCCATTCCCTGGTCACACCCTATCATCCGGCCCGGAATCTCCGCTCCTGCCGCACCTTCTCTGCCTATACACACAGAATACAGAGAGCCAGATGGGGCGGGTGCTCCTTCTCATTCAATGCTGCCAACTCCTGGAATTCCCTCCCTGTGCATCTGTGGAAGGAGCCCAATCTGGTCGCATTTCAAAAACTCCTGAAAACTCATCTTTTTAACATCCCTCTCTAACACTTGCTTCTGGTCCACTTGAGCTGTTTGCAGTGATGGGAGGCCTCAGGGTAGCCATGCGCTATACAAGTTCTAGTTAATTCATTCACTTGAGTATTGCAATTCTCTATTTTTGAGTTCTACCTCACACCGGTTGTTCCAACTGTAGTGTATTCAAAACACGGCAGCCAGGTTCACACTTCAGCGACCACACAGTTTTTCAGTTTTTCAGCCTTGCAGCGCTGACTACTTTGCACTAGTTACCAATCTCCAAATGAGTCACCTTCAAGACTCTTTGCTACGTCTTTCATACCATTCCCTAGGTAGGTCCACCTCACCTTCTACTGAAGTATATTAAATACCTTTCATCTTTCCAGTTGAAATCTTCCTTTGCCAATATTCTGGTAGATCCTAGGTCTGAGTGCGTCAGACTGGGTTGGCATGCTTTCTCAGTGGTGGCGGCCAAACTTTTGAATTCTTTACTAGCACACCGGCTACCTTGCAATCAACTATTGCCCTTTTGGAGAGACCTGAAAACCTGGCTCTACTTGAAGTAGCGTAATGGCCATTTCAGTCTCTTTGTCTACACTAATTTGTCTCCTTAGTGCCAGGACGCCCTTCAGGTAATAGTGAGCTTAATTTAATAAACCTAATTTACATGACATTATTTTTACCACATTGCTTTTACATTGATTGGCAAGCACATTCTCAACCTTCCTAGGGGAAATGGTTCAGATAGACAAGGGGGATCTAAAATGGGTTCAGAAGTACTGGATATATGTGAGATTTTGAACATTTCAACTTATAATTTATGTTTATTTATTTTGTAGATTGTATGCACATCTTTCATCATTCCAGCAGCAAGGACCTACCAAAAATTCCTGGAGTAAGCCGGAGCATAAGCATCGAGAACTGCATGAATAAGTTACACTTTATAGCAAAATCTCTGTGTATTGGGCCCATGGTGTACAAGTAGTGCTCAGGAAATCTGATCTCGTTTTTTAATGTCTTACAAGGTAATCAGCGCAAGTTTCTCCCTTTACAGTTCATTAAAATGAAAACTGTCAAAGAAAATGTTTTATGTATCACGTTTGTTACAAACTATACACTTTAAACGTAAAACCCAGCTCAACAATTGTTGAGAATGTGCCATGTGAAGTTATCGGAGATTACCTGAGCATCCACAATAATTTGCAACTATCACTTTTTTACTGGAATAGTGCTGAATATGCGTCTCCTCCATAGTTTATGTGAATAAGACCAATGTGAAGACTACATTCCCCCGACACTGCAATAGTTTTTGGCACGGAGTGTCCTATTACAATAAGCAGGATATTGATAATAGGAAGAGGTTAAGTCTTTGTATTCTATTTTAGAACATTGCATATTATCTACCTGGCACACAGTGTTGAGAGACATGAAAGCAAAATTATTTTGGTGGATTAAATAAGTGCAAAGAGGGATAACTAAAAGAAGTACAAGTCTGCAAGTGTTACAATTTTCAAAAATAATGCCTGACTAAGAATGGATTAGCTTGGAGAAAATGAAGTTTCTTTCATTTTGTCAAATAATAAGCCTGTCCCCATAGGTATAGTAACACTCTGGAAGCTATGGGGCTAATGTACAAAACCCAGGAGAGGTTTAAGACCTTGACCTCATTTTGAGATGTGACTGATATACTTATCCCTTTCCAAGCACTATGGATGCCGAGGAGGCAAAATAGCATCCTGTCTCATTAACATTAATGAGGCAAGAGTAATTGTATGACCCTCTGCAAATACCTGCAAGGGAGAGCAGACCTTCATCGATGAATTTAGATTCGCTGAAGGCTGGTATATTTTTTAACGGCAGCCCCTGTCTTTAACGGACCAGAACTGTTTTTTAAAATAAGATAATGGCATTGTGGGGCTCATTGAATGCAGTGGTTCATTAAAAAAGTATGGGAACTGTGATGCTACGTGCAAGGGAGCAGAGTAGGTTGCAGGGAGAGTTTGCATGTGGGCATGGTTAAAAAACGACATATTCTGTAACTTTTTCCAGTCTTTCACCTTTCGGTAACGAGATATATAACAAAATAACGCTTAGTTTAAATGAAAAGTGTTAATCAGTTGGAAATGCACTATCATACATTATGAAACCTCTATTGGTTAATGCACTGCACCAAATCCTGGTTGGTGCAATGGAGAATAGTGAGGTGTATTGTTAGTGCTACAAGGTCGCAGTCTGTGACAAAATACACTGTGAACATGTAAGTCATTATTTTAAACTTGCATTACACACATTATAATATAGGCTGCTAGAGAATGCCAAAAAAGTATAAGATAAAAGGGTTTACAAAATATCGATTTTTTTGCAGGCTGTAGCTGCAGTTTCTTTTATAAACGTCTTTAAAAGCACACACTTCACAGCTTAGCAGGTAGCTCCCTACAAAACTCCTCAAAAAGAAAGAATGAATGTGTGTCATCAGGAAGCAATTGTTTTTTGTATCTGTCTCTTTAAAAGCGCACACTTCACAGCTGGCAGCTCCCTCAGAATAACTCTAAAAAGATTAAATGTGTGTCACCAAGAAGCTTCAAGTGATTCCATCATTTAAAGCCAGTACTGGTTTCCAGGCACTCTTTACATTTGCAGATTAACCAGTTTTGCACGTTTACACTTCTTTCAGAAAGCAGGCACCCTAGCAAGAAGGCTTGTTTAGCTGTTTGCTCCTCCCTAAGTTTCACAGCACAGGAGCCTCCCTGAAGGGCACTTCAGCTGTCATGATTAACCTTCCCTTGATGGTTGACTTTTGACAAAAAGTAGGAGAGCCTACAATTAAAAAAGTATGCGCACGTCGTGCCCCTCAACTCACGCCCTCTTTGACCACTGATACAATGGCCTCCTTAGTCTGCTCTCCCAGATAAACGTTGTCACCATTCACAAAGTGAAACTGTTGCACTGGGACTTTTTCAAATCACCATGATACTTTTGTACATTGCGCCACACTATTTTGGAGCTGCAAAGCTTGCAACATTGCATATCGCAGGCTTTGCAACCACAACACACTTTTCTACATTTGACCACATCGTTCATATGAAGCCTGCCCCAGACTGCAACGTTTTAGGCTTAATGCGCTTTGGTGTTCACGCATCCTTGATGTCATCGTATTTTCTCAATATGGTGACATGATTATTTGGCCAGTATTTAAAACAATTAATTACCATTTACATGTAAGAGCCTCAGAAAACAAACTTGTCATCGTTGGTTTTCTAGCTCCTTGAAGTATAAGCCGCTATACGTTTCCACCTTTTTTATAAAGCTAGAATTCATGAGGATGAAATTGTAAATGAAAATATTTGTTGCGCGGATTTCATTGTTTTAAAATGTTATATTTATTGTTATATCATTTTAGGTCAAATTTAGATGTGCTGTTTAAACATGCATGTAATAGAGTAATTGGTTTTCTGATGCTTTTTCTTGTCTGAACACTGACTTTTTTATATGTTTTGGTTTCAATCCTATAAATACACTAATTTCAAACTTGAGAAGATTAGAATAACTCTACACAATACTGAATCTTTCCTGTCTCTCCTTTCTCTGAAATTAATGATGTTGGAACTGTTAACATACATACAGTTAAATAACTTTATATAGGTCTTACTGCACTACCTTTCTCCCATCTGCCAACCTTATGGCAATTTTTTTCAGTATTGTTGAGTATATGTTAAAATTGCCTGATTGTCTTTGGAGACTGTATCTGTTTTGTTGAGTTGATATAAAACTGCCTACATATTTTCCTATATAGTTAGGTAGACTACTCATGAGGAGCTTGTGAATACTGTGTACACATGTTTGATGATTTATTCAGTGTTGCTGAGTTTATTGAACTACGGTGGAGGAGGAGGAGGTTGTGCTTTCCATTACCTGGCTGCTGGAGGAAACGCTGCCGGAGTGTCTGCCGCTTGTCACTTTGCCGCTTGACACTTGTTCGCCTTCCCGAGCCACGCCTCGCGCCCCCGCTCCGCGGGCGCCGCTCGTGGTTCCTGCACCTGTGCCTGATTAACTGCAGGGGGACCTGCCACTGTTTGCATCAGCTTTCGGGACTGCGAGGACCAGCAGGCGCAGTTCTTCTCAACTCGCCGCAGCTGGTCCTCTTCCCGCCCCTCCCGCTATTTAGCAGCCGCTACTGACGCGCTAGCGGGACGCGCGCGGAGCAAAGCGCGGAGCTAAGCCCGGGCAAAGGGCGGGCCCTCTGTGGCCCTCAGTGGCCGAGGTAGGCTGGGCTGGGCCCCGTTACTTACATGGACTGAGTTATTTGCATTGTGTTACCCTCGAGTTTTATTGATTACTGTTGGACGATTCTAGGAAGATCTATCTATTGACACTGTCTCGTTATTTCCTCGAACTGTTCATTTTGTCGGTCATCATTGGATCTTCAGGACTACATGTTTTATTTTGGAAAAATTTTTCAATATTTTATATTAATTCTTCTGGAAGTTGGTATTTTTGTATTACTATTTTGTGAGTTATACTCTTAAAAGATGTCAAAAAAATTGCGTTCAGGGAGGGAAGTTGGAGGCATATTAGCCTCACAAAAAGAGCCTGTCCGCATAAGAAATAAATCTGTGAACAACCCCCCATTGAAGGGTCAATGCCAACTACTTGATCTCTGGGATTTGCCGACCCTTAAGAACGATAATTTGTCGAAGAATAAAGCCACCGGTGTTAAGGCCCAGGAGGTTCATACCTCTGACCTTATGTCTCCCCCGCCCACTTCGGTGATGACTGCTGCATCACATTCTGTATTAGCGGTGTCCTCTCCTCTTGCTAACTTTGCAGGGAAGGGAGAAAGCAAGGCTGATCTTGTGGGACCTGAAGGAGTTCATACGACTCATCCACTGCTGTCTTATACTCCGCAGATTGATAGGTCGGGTGGCGGTTTGTTGCCATTATCCACCGACCCTGAACTCTGTGGTCAATGTGTAAATATAGCTAAAGTGGAAACTCAGGCCCCCAGTAGAACCTCGGGTGGTGCGACCCCTTTCGGGCTTATGCTGTATAGTAGTACCCCCTCCTTAAATGATCAGGACACGTCTAATCTGTTAGATGTTTCTGGGTCTTTGGGTCTTAACCTATCGGGTATATGCCACCCTCAGGAGGCGTGTGAAAAACCTATCTCTGAATCCATGATTGCTCTGGAACAATTACTATCCTCGATATTAGCCCTATTGGGGAAATTTGTTGGCAGCTCAGATTGCATCTTGGATTCAGTTACCCAAATCTTGAAGGCTCTGTTACAAAAATCAACTGATATGAGAGGTGTCCCTCTCCCCATGACGGAATATAGCTTGCAAGCGGGAGAAATAAATGTCCGTGCACAAGTCGCTAATACGAAGGATGTGGCGACATCTCCCCAATTACATACTGTAGCTATCCCCTTAACTGCAGTGCCGAACTGCATTAAGAACTCAGTCTTAGAGATTGAGGAAGAAAATGAATCTATTTCTGGTCTTAACGGGGTTCAAGACCTATTTCCCATCTTTACGTCTGAGAATAGAAAAGACGTGTATGATTCTAAACCTGTGGTAAAGGAAAAAATCGGCAAACATGGAAACAATAAAGGGAATAAAAAGAAACCAATTCGCAAATATAGGAAGAAAAGGCAGCGTCGAATAATATTTCAAAATTGTTCGGCTGAAGGGGAGAATGAGGTAGCTGATTTGGAACCCCGCTCATTATCCGCAAAGGCGGATGCTGAGTTGAAATCCTTCTTTTCTTCACCTTCAAATGGTGAATGCGAACCGGGTCCCTTAACATCTCAGGAGGTTTTGCTACGAATAGGGGGTCACTTGCCAAGTCAGTCTCTACCGCCTGTGAGTGGAGACCCAAGTTATTTTCCATCTGGGACTCTTAATCCTTTGGCGCCTCCCTTTACCATAGCTTTAGAGACTGATGATGGCCCTATAGTGGATTACCCCCAGTTTACATCAAAAGCTCCAGTGGACACCCTCGTCTTGGACTTTCTACCTTTATTTGATGTGGACCTTCCCTTAAACAGAGCCTGGCTACTTAAGCGCTTTAGTGAGAGTGAAAGTCTCCACCATATCCAAACTAGGGATATTGAGTTGGTTACCCTGTTTGGTGAAGTCAAGGTTTCTAGTATAAGGGTTAAATTCTACTCACCTATTATTGTAAACCTGATACTGCAGCAAGCTGAGATCTTCCAACGCACGGGTATCGATATTCTCCCGATCTTTAACCTGGGCAACATTAAGTATGCGTCTGGGGAGGCATTTGGAGGAGATAAGATTAAGGGGGTACCCTCTTCGCTTGGGGATCTGAAGATTCAGGTCTCTAAGGGAAAACGTTTGGTCTTGCAAGCGGAACCACCCCCGTTAATGCAGACTTCCTCTCGTTTAGAGGATAATGATCGGTGGAATTGGCTGCACGGAGCCTTAACTACAAAAATTAAAGACAACCCCAGAGTGTTTCAGCATCTTTAACACCCCGCTGAAAATTATTTCTTGGAATGCGTCAGGGATCCATAGCAGCCCAGAGAAATTTGATTTTCTTTTTTCATTAGGAGCTAATGGGATTTGCTTACAGGAAACTTGGTGTGTCAATATGTTGAATGTGTCTAAAGATTTTTATGTCTTGGAAGTGCCTGCTGCCCCTTCCAAGAAAGGACACGCCAGGGGGGGAATCGCCTGTTTATTATCTAATAAATTGCAATGGAGATTCTCCCATCATATTGATTCCAGTAAACTTTTCCATGCTATAACTATTGAAAATGTGTTTAATGTTGGCATTAAGGCCCCTATCGTGATTTTAAATGTTTATATTCCTCCAGAAGAACGTTTTAATGTGTTAATGAAGCGGGTATTTCGCTATGTAGATCAAATCAAAAATGTTCCATCTCCCCCGGAGGTTTGATCATGGGTGATTTGAATTGTAAGATTTCTAATGTTAGTCTGGAGCTTTTTAGGAATAAGTCTAAAGAAGAGGCGCACTTTGTTCCCCAAGCTCTCTTCCCTGAAAAGTCAGTGACAAATAAAAGAGGGAAGATCCTGTTAAAAGAATTAGCGGCCGTCGATGGGCTTATAGTAAATGGGAGATTCCCGTCGGACGTCCCTGCAAAATTTACTCATAAGTCTCCCTTCGGGTCTTCCATCTTGGATTATGTCATTGTTGACTATGGCCTGTTTCCATCTATTCTTGACCTTAAGACTATACCTACCCCCCTGAGTGATCATACTTTATTATTTGTAACTATTTCCTTAAAAACCCTGCCTACTGCACCTTGGTCCCTTAATGGCAGCAACGCTGCCTTCCATGTTTCGTCGGGAAGGTGCTATTGGAATTCCTCAGCCATTAAAGGGGTGCAGGAACTTTTATCCGATACCCTTTTAGCTCTTAATGAGTGGCGTGGAAACTAAATATTATACTTTGAAGAATTTTTGCGGAAGATTATTTCTTGTGCTAATAAATCTTCACGATCAAGAAGAGGGGTTGAAGTTCCCAGGACACTGTGTATTTTAAATAAGGAAATTAATAACCTTGTCCGGGAACAATATTTAGATAGAGGCATAGAACGTGGAAGAGAGATCTCCAGGCTAAAAAGAAAGAGAAGTAGACTTAAGCTAAAAATAAAAAAGGCTAAGGAAGACATTATCTGGATTGACTTACGGGAATCTGTTGTCCATGGCAGGATTAGAGATTTCTGGGCAATATTAGGTAAGGGGTGTGGGTCCAGATTAAGCCCCTCCCCTATTCCTATAGCGGAAGAGGTATGGACCACTTAAATCCGGGACCTTTATGCAGGGAATTGTACTTCTGATACTATCGCCTCTGATGATATTTTAGGTGATGTTAGTACTATTGGTCTGATTGCGGATGGCCTTACGAACTATCCTTCAGTAAAGGAAATTGAGATGGCCATAAAAAATATGCGTGTCTCTGGGGCAATGGGACCAGATGAACTCCCCATGACGGTCCTTAAACAGGACCCGCTCGGGTGGAGTAAAATTTTGTACCCCCTGTTTAAAGTATGTTTCATGTCTAAAAAGGTACCCGCCTCGTGAGGGGGAGTATCCTGGTCCCCATTTTTAAGAAGGGAACTAGGGATTGCCCAAGTAACTATCGCTTGATTGCTCTCCTCGACTCAATCGGGAAGGTCTTTGCGAAATGCCTTCTAGGATTCCTCTCCGCTTGGGTTGAGGAGAACAATATCCTGCTGTTTGCACAGACTGGTTTCCGCAGGAATCATGGAACCTTGGATAATCTTACTGCCCTACATGTGGTTACGGACAAATATGTACAGGTGAGACGGGGGACGGTGTATGCAGCTTTTATTGACTTCTCCACCGCATTCGATAAAGTGGACCGTGGAATGCTGTGGAGAAAATTGGCTGCGCTCGGTCTCCCGTCTCACCTGTTGGAGTTGGTGCGGGCCCTCCATACAGAGACCTGGTGTAGGGTCCTGTTGGGGGGTGAAGGGGGGCTTTCTGACCCAATTCCATCGGGTAATGGCCTTAAACAAGGCTGTTTATTGGCTCCCCTCTTATTCTCCCTATATACGGCTGACTTGCCCGCCGCTTTGTCTGCCACAGAGGGCATCGCCCCCTTGGTGGGGGGGACCCCTGTATCTTGTTTGATGTATGCCGATGATGTCCTCATTCTTGATCTAACCCCTAAAGGACTCTCAAATCGGCTACATGCTCTCCATAGTTACGCTGTGGCTCATTGTATGAAGATTAAAATAACCAAGAGTAAAGTCATGTGTATAGTAGGTAAAAAGAGGTGTCGAGCTGCAGATTTTGGTTGGTGTATCGGGGGGCAAAAATTGGAGGTTGTAAAGTCATATATTTTTTGGGGGAAAATCGTTACGGCTAACCTGAGTGAGAAGCCCCATATAGAGCATTGCTCTCGCAAAGCTCTTGCCCATGGCAAAGGTTTAAACTTACTATACCATGCAACGGGGAAACGGCACTTTCCGATTTTATTGGAGGTGTACAGATCTAAAATCCCCGCAACAATTCTGTATGGCATAGAGTTAATAGAGGTGAAAAAGTGGGACTTCTGCCATAGGATTGAGGGGAAACTCTTAAGATCTCTCTCTTCACTAAATACTGCCTGCTCTTTGGCCGCCTGTAGGCTCGAATTCGGTCTAAGGAGCAGTTGGGTACAGGGACTCTGTGCCCTAGTAGGATGGGTGGCCTGTCTTGCAAGAGCGGAAGTTGGGACACTGAGAGCACTCCTTAAAAGTGAATTATTAGGTAATTTCAATGAGTTCTCTCAACTTGTTCGTAATTTCAGAAAAGCCGTAACTCTTTTAAAATTAGATGAAACTATTCTTTTTGTGTATTCCCCTACACAACTAAAACTTGTTTTAAAAGCAGCCTCCTGGGACCTCTGCTTTCAATCGGATAAAAAATTAATTCATGGGAAAAGGAATGTAGATATCTTTCTTGACACTTATCTGATGAAGCAGCCACAACCTTATGTGCGATGGTCCCTCCCACACGGCATACGTAGATTTTGGTTCCTGCTACGCTACGATTTAATACCTTTAAATCTCCTGTTATCTAAATGCTATGGTTCCACCTCTTTGTGTAATCTATGTAATCTGAATATTCAGGATTGTACGCATGTTCTACTGATTTGCCCGGCACTATGTAAATTGCGCTCTAGATGGATAAAAGTTATTTGTCTCCGTCTCGGCATTTTAACCCTGAAAGACTTTTTCCTTGCACTTTATTGTCCCCCCAATGAAATGTTCTGCTTCCACATTTTTAACTTTTTTAAAGGTTTTTTAGCTATTTATTAATAATCCATGGAGATCCTTTTTTGACTTGCTAATTTTCTATTGCTCTGGTGTGTAAGTTAGTTTGTATGTAATTTAGGTACCTCTTGGGCGGACTCTTGCTTGCATTTGTATTGCTTTGTACTGTATTTCTGTATATTTTATGTGGCCCTCTGTTGAGAGCCAAAACATAATAAATTATTGACCTATTGGTGGAGGAGGCTCTGGATATAATAAGAAGCCTGAATTGTAATGAGTAGAGGGAAAATTTTAAGTGAGAAGTAGACAGATTTGACAGATCAAAAAAGAATAGAGAAGTCATACACACATTTCTCAATTCACATCAGAGGTCAAATGGAGTCTATATCACTTGAAATGACAGGGAAGATATGAGATATGGGGCATGATTTAGAGAGAGCAAAAAAAAGGGGGTCTGCCATACTGAAATACCAGCTGCCTCATTTAGAGTCAGGCTCTACTTCATACTTCAGTATGTCTTGGTGGAGACAACTTTGTCTCTGCTACTGACATAAACATCCAATGGCCGATAGAATGCGGGCTATCAGAGGTCTTGGCATTTGTCCACCTGTCTTTTTAGAGAGGGTGAACAGATGGCAAGTTTTTAGGTTTTGACCTGGCGAGAGCTCGCAGAGCTCCGCCCAGGTCGAAAACTTTTGTCAACAGTATGGATGTTCGGCCTGCCTCTGTATCCCATTGGCTAGCTCCATAAATGGACGCTAGCCATTGGCAAACAGAGGCGTCCGTCATCCTGCGAGGCGACTCGTGGGCGTTCCTGGGATGTTTTTCTCATCCGGCCCCTTTGTGCACGTCTTGTGCACGTCATTCTGGCCAAACACGCCCCCGAATCGCCTCGCCATCGCCTCGCCTTCCTGCACCTGCTGATGCGTGATTTGTGAGATCCTCGGCAGTACCAGTAGGGCAGTCCGTTCTGTCCAGTCCTCAGTGAACTCCTTTTCTGAGATGTAGTATAGGCTGCACTGTGCACGCTGGATACAGCTTCACTTCGGTAATGTTACACACGTTAAGCTGCTCGCGCCGGGTGGTTCCGCGCGTCAGGGATGTTGCGTGCACTCTGCACTGGATGCTTCAGTGTTGAGCATAGCGACCTGCCCTGCACACGGCTTACGACATGCATTGGTTGTGACCCTGGAAGGGAAAGCACAGGACCGGACTTGCCCTGCGCTCTGCGTTTCTCACAAGGGGGTCGCGCCTTGTCCCGGGTTCTTTACTCCCTCCTCCTCTGAGGTCTCGCAGCTTTCCGCCTGCACCGGAGCTGGGCAGGGGTGCACTGGAAATGTACAGACTGCCTTACCTGCTCTCCCAGATAGGATCAGCCTAACATATCACACGGGGTGGGGGTCAAAAACCTCTGGCAAGGAGCTTACACCGGGCGCGCACACAGCCCGCCCCTTTTACGAGAACCTTTCCTCTCCCTACCACCACCTTCAGCACCCCTCCCCCAAGGCACTCTCCCATCTCCAGCAACCCTCCTCTCGTCAGCACTCTTTTCCAGGGCCCCTTCCCCCCACATCTCCGGTCACTTCCGAGGAGCGCCTCTTCTAGCGCCCCTTTCTAACACCTTCCTGCACCAGAAATTCTAACCAAGCACCTCTCCTCCAAGCAAAACTCCTGTACCTCCGGATACCCACTCTTTTTTCACCTGTACCCCTTCTTCTCCAGCCGAAGGGACTTACCACTAACCCCTATCCCACATAGCACGCCCACTCACCAGCACTCCCCTTCCTCGAGTATTGCTTTCCTCACACCCCTCCTGCTCATCATCCCCCTCCGCCAGCAGCACCCCCTCAGTAGCACTATTCCTCCACAAACACCCCTACTCTCACCAGCACTCTTTGTCAATTAACACTCCTAGTCTCACCGGCACCCCGCTTCTGACCAGCACCGCACCCCCACACCCCTTGGTCTTTGGCAGGAACACCCCGCTGTCTGCCACTGCCTCCTGGACTGGGGGTTTGTCCTAGCACCCTCACCGTGGGTCTGCGACGTATTTAAACAATGTTTAACCCCTTCCCCCCTGTCTCCCGTTTGCACTGCTCTCCCCTCTTAAACAATTTTTTCTGTTTCCCCTTTCGTAGTTCGCTCACCTCTTCTCTACTTCTCGCCCAAGAGCGTGTACACCCCACTCTTCCATCCTGCCCGCTTTCCATTATGCTTCACTCAAGCTCCCTCGTTTGTACTCTCTACCCCATGCCCTTCCTCCCCCCCAATATTTCCCCGTCCCTTTAAGTTCCTTTTCCACCGTATCCCTCATTGCTCCGTTACACTATGCTGAAGGAAGCACCCCGGCCTGTCCACCGGTGAAGCCCCTGCGAAACCTAGCTTCCTGGAGCCTGCTAGTGCTATCTCAAGGAACAAGCATTTTCAATGCAATGGTTTCGCCTTTGGAAAAGTTAGCGCTATTGGCATTGTAAATGTCAAAATTTTAATTTATGTGTTTGTTTTGAGAATAGCAAAATAGATGGCATTGTCATTTACATTGCCATTAGCTCTAACTTTTCCAAAGGCGAAACCATTGCATTGAAAATGCTTGTTACTTTTGCTTGCCACTTTTCAAAATGTGGTGGTAACGGAAATTAAAAACGTTTTGATGACCCCCCCATGTCATGGGAGAAAACTCCATAGCAATCAAAATTCTTTTAGAAAAAATGTACAGGAATCAAAAGAGTGCTGTACGCTTCTATTATGTGGACAGTGCCATATAGCACACATTCAATTAATTGATAGGAACCACCATGACAGAGCTTCCTGCAAAGGTAAGAGATATCTGCTAGGGCAGCAGACATCTCTAAATTCAGAGTGTGGTTACTATGTCAGGATGACGGAGTGAACACTTTTTTGCTCTGACAAAGGAACAGCACTCTAAATCAGGTCCCTAGGACAAGGAAGATAAAATGTGGTTCCTTATTCCATTCCATCAGTGTTAGAAATGGAGTTTCTGGTTGTTTAGGTTATACAACTAAGCCAGGCAGAACCCACCACTCTAGTAAGGGAAAAGGAATTGCACACCCAAAATAACCCGTGCTTACACCCTTGATAGCTTGGCAGAGCAGTCAGGCAATGTGTAACGCGTTTGCGCAACACATACCAGTCACAAAATAGGAACGCCACAAAAAGACTCCACACAAAGTTATATAAAAATATTCTTTGTATTATAGATGAAACACATAGACCGTAATCACATAATTCAATTTGCCAATTAAGCAATTGTCATAACCAGACATGGATCCGAAATCCCTTTGCCATAAGGCAATGGTCATAAACATCACAGTTAGGGCAATAACATAACAACATATATATTGCCCAGGTCATAAGAACATATTATGCCTAGCCTTACAGTTAGGGCAACTAAGTAATTTATTATAGATTGCACACTTCATGAAAACACTATGGAAGACACCCTTCCGGTGCATGTCCTACCATACAAATATACATAATTCCATCAGGACATAAAAATGTAGTATCTAGAGGCAGAGCATCAATGTTTCCGTCATACATAACTCACCCAACATCACCATAAACATATAGGGTGCAGCTTCCCTGCACTCCTACAACAATTTATACTGTACTGCTGTAACCACACGCAGCAGTTTGAAAGTGGAGGGAGAAAACCTTGTGCTGCGCACAAGGAAGTATGTGCTTATACACCACTTGTTACGGATGCTTTCACGATATGCGCGCAGTTTCTAGGTGGGGGCTCCATCGAGGTTCCATACCGCAATGTTCCCACACGGAACAAGTGCCTCAAAGGTATGTATTATAGCAGCTGCCTGTGGTAGTGTGGTGTAGCTGTGATTGATTGCAGGGTCTTGGTTCCCCAAGGTATGCCACTGCCATATTACACACAGCCCCAAGCGGCTGCCCTTGAGAATGTGGTGCATCGGGAGCAAGGCCTGGCAATCCCATCCCGGGAGGAGGATGTTTGCTAGACCTGGCTGCTGACAGACCTCTTCCCCCACTCCCAGCAGCCATCAGCAGAGCTCCTCCACCTCCTCATTGCTCCTGGCCTCAGTTTCCTGGCAGCCACCGCAGACGACTCCAGTGTCTTGGTCGGTCTCCTCTTGGGGGGACGACCTTCCGTGTCCTCTGTGATGGCCGGCCAAGCCCTTTTGTGACGTCAGCAGCACGGGCCATATCAGCAGAGACCCAGCTGTAAAAAGTGCTTCTCCTGGCTTTAAACATAAAGTGCTCAACAAACGCTTTGTTTTACAAATGAAAGGGGGAAGGACACAACGCTAACACATCACTGCTTTTGCAAATTGATGAAGGGGCAGTCCAGTCCTTTCCCTGCCTTGGGCCAGAACAACTACTGCAGGCCTTTCTACTCGACACAAATTAGGGGCAGCGCTCCTCTTCTTCCCAGGCAGGTTCTTTTTAAGCGTAGCAAGTTTCCTTCTTGAAGTCTTTTGCTTTCCCTGAGACTTCCAAAAGGAGGCAAGCACAAACACGCCATTGGAGATTCTTCCCAAGGAGGACGCCACAGCAGGGCAAAAATAGTCAGTCCTTTTCCTTCACCACAGACAGAAGCAGAAACTGCGGGCCAATCCCCTCTCACTCAGAATAGGCAGAGTTCCTCACACAGTCCTATGCTCTTCTTCTTGACAGGGTCCTCTTGTTCCTTGAAGTAATCTAACATCCTGGGGTTTTAGGTTTAGTACTTATACCCCATTTTGTCATTGTTCTCTTTGTTGTCAAAGTCTCTGAACCCAGTCCAAACCTGTCCTGTCCTTCCTGGTGCAGCATAACCACAGGGGGCTGCATTGTGAAAAAGGAGACACAGCATATTCAGGTGTAAGCAAAACTCCTCCCACCACTGGAAATGCAGACCAGGTCTATTTAGCCCTGGCATGAGTCACCCATGCAAAGCAGGACACACCTCAACCCCCTAGTGGCTGTCTAGAATGAAGGTAGATCCCAGCTCCTGTAACTCAAACACTGAATACACAAACAGCCAGAGGCACACAAAAAAGTGGAATGTCAATGAGAAACTGTGCCTCTCCTACATATGCAAATATATTTATGAACGATTTCGAGGAAACCAACATTTTCCAAAATGAAATTTGGGCAAAAAAGATTCAATTATATGTCCGTTTCATCAATGACATATTCATCATTTGGGGAGGTTCTAAGGAAACATTAGAGACTCAAATAAAACAGCTTAACACGATTGAAGAGAGAATCCAATTCACATGGGAAATACAGGATGAATTAATCCATTTTCTAGATGTAGAAATCACAAAAAAAAAACACAGGATTTGCCACCAATTTGTTAAGAAAACCCACAGATCGGAACAACATATTGCGATATGAAAGTTACCACCCTCCAGCCTTAATTAGACATTTACCTTTTTCTCAACGAAAGAGTAGTCTCCGAACCAGAACAATCCAAAGCACAAACTAAGCAAATGATGACACGATTCAAAAACAGAGGATATCCAGAAGAAATACTACAACAGGCAGCTAAAAGAATAGAGACAAAAACTAGAGAGGATTTATTCAAACCAAGATCACAAACGAAAGAAACACGAATAACATGCGTAAGCAAATTCTCCAACAAAAGTTATCAATTCAAGAGAATAATAAGAAAACATTGGGCTTTACTAAAATCAGAACCGGATTTCAAAGATGCATTTCAAAATGAACCTCTATTCGCACACACAAGATCTAAGAACATAGGAGAAATACTGAAACCATCTAAAATAGACCACACGCCGCAGACGTATAAGGGCACACAACCGTGCCAAAACTGCAGTAACTGCAATAACATAATTAAGGGAAACCCCCTCACTCACCCCACACGGGGTAACAACATAAACTTAAGAGTAAATGGAACATGTGACACAAAGAACATCATATATCTACTAAAATGTCCATGTGGCAAAGGTGATGTGGGTCAAACAGAAAGGAAATTCAAAGTAAAGTTGAACGAACACAAAAGCAATATTCGTACTAAAATGATGAAATCAACCATCACAACCCACTTTCTGGACCACAGCATCAAATCAACCAATTGAGAGCCTGCATATTAGAGCAAGTGACAAGAAAAGTAGGCACAGACAATAAAAAAAATTATTGAAAAGAGAGAACTTTTGGATATACCATCTAGGTACCTTGAAGCCTCAAGGTCTCAATGACAGAGTCGAATTCGCTTGTTATTTATAAATGTAATTCTTGAATGTATTTTCATATACACATCTTTTGATAAATGTACAAGTACACTGATCATGTTGCCATCATAGGACGCCATAGTATTCAGGAATGAATTAATATAACTCCCCGATCTCCAAAATACATACATGAGCACACGCTTCAATTCACCAACAGACAGGATACACATCATTTTTACATCTTCACTTAGCACATAACAGTCACAGGCATACATCATAAAACTATCAACAGGTTGATAGCGAGAACTTTATTAACAACATTGTAACACACAGGCGAGTCTCACTTTAAAAGTGACGGGTATGTCACTACGCACATACGCAATAGCGTAGGAGAATGCACGTCGAACAGACACGAAGGAGGAAAGAGACACGCATTAATCGCCGTACGGGTAAGAACTTATAGTACTGCGAAATATCATAGTGCTACGTTATGTGGTAGTTTAACACATCACAGAGATTTAAAACCAGATAACATGGAACATCCGGTAGACACGAGAGTTAATTGAACATCAAGTATCCAACAGCACGAACATCACGTGCAATAGACGGATAAACGCTATGAAAGTTTTTTGTTCACATAACGCCACACTGCCCGACAGAATCTACACATAGAGATTAATATAGGGAATCTACAGAGTCCCTTCATCACATACAAAACATGCGAGGAGATATGGGGATAACACACAGCACACCAAAGGAATGGCAGAAGACAGAATAGGTTATAGATTTAACACGCCACAAGCTATGTTTATTTTAAAAGCGAGTCACGTTTAATTTAAAAGTGTGCTTTATAGAAACTACTCACAGCAAAATAAGATAGCACTAGGAAGGTGTAGGCACACTCCACGAGGTCTCACAAACACTAAAACAAACATTATTATTTTTCCGGAGCTAACCCCTGACGAAGGCGTGAATGCGCCGAAATGCATTGGGAACAACCATAATTATGTGAAAATGGATGTTTTATGAGAAATTATTGAGCATCATATTGTGAACATGAAATAATTGGATGTGAAGGCAACATTTACAAATCAATGAATACATTTACACATGAGTTAACCTCCTCAAGAGTGAAGAATCTTAATTTTGAATTTAGCTGAAATTCCAGCCATTACCCGAGTGCCCGAGGAGACAGGGCAACGAGTTTGGAACTGCGACGATCATATATTCAAGAATACACCCCTGAGTAGGGAGTGAATCCCTGGAGCACGGATCACCAGAATCAAATATTTTTTACAAAAGAAGAAGTGCGCGACCAACCAAAATAAGATATATAGCCTTTGAACTTGAACACCCTTTGTTATGGCCTTAAACTCAGGCGAGGAATTTGACATACCTCACTGATTTCTAAAAGAGCACATACCATCTTGGAGAATATGTCTTTCATACAGGTACTGTTGTTGCTTTGCATGGTGTTTGCATTATTCTGACCTCTTGCAGTCAGGGCCAAAAGGTAAACATTCCCCACTTGCTATAAGGCTACAAAACGGATTTTTTAAAGAACTGAAAGGAAGTTGCTTGATTCTAAAGCAGGTGCTCCCCTCTTCTTGTCTTATATAGGAGAAAAGGGGGAATAGCCCAGCACAACAACTCAAGGTGCGATATAGCAGCCCAGTCCTTAGTCCTGAGGAGTGAGGACCACATGATTTATGATATTTTAATGAAACACTGTAGTTTCAAATTTTTGTGATTTACTTTGGCAGGGAATGTGATTGGCCTCTTGCATGGTGTCAATTAAGGAATCTCCGTCTTGACCACAACAGACCACAGAAATTAAGTGATCATCATTGGAACAGTTTGCATTGTTTTGAGATTGCTGATGAACAATTAGTTACAGTACACAAAGTCTACTCCACTGCATATAAATCATGCACAATGACAGACTTCAACCATCCCAGGGCACATTGAACAAAAAGACGCAATACAAGAACCTGGGGACAATATGAATAGGTAATGATAATTTCTTCTCCGATAGTGAAATATGTAGGCAGATTCTAGACAGCCTTGCTTTTTAGTCTTAAGTACACATTATCTGGCCATTATAACTCCAGTTTTGTCAGGAAACAGTGATTCTGACCAAACCATGAACTATAACGAATGAAGGCACACACCATAACCCCAGCTTTCACATCTCCCCTAGATATCTTACAAGGGACACACATTTTTCTTAAAAAATGAGTGTATTCACTGATGTTTAAGTTCACCAAACGGATACATAAAACTCCTCTAAACATTTGATACTGTTAAAGGAAAATAAAACGGAATCAAACGTAAATCTAGATATACTTCTGCAACGATCGGACATAATTTTATGTATTGAAACCTTAGACAAGGGCAAACACAATAAAACATATTAATCTAGCAAATTAATATACATCTGTCATCTTTATAAAGAAAACATTTTCAATACCTGCGTCTTAGGCTTTTGTGATCACAGAAAACAGATATCACCTGAGCATCTGCAGTGCAAGGTTTTTTGCACACATAGGGCAGATGCTGTATGGGCAACAGGGCAACACACACACACACACACACACACACACACCTGTGTTGGAGTTCCAATACCAAATCATGCCAAAGTAGTTATACCAAAATAAAGGGGAGCGCAAGAGCATAACAGCATAACTGGGGTGTTTTCACAAGGCAGTAGAGAGGACACGTTACCAGTATGGACGCATCTGGAATGTTGTTATCAGTTCTGAAATATATGGCCGTGTACTGTGTCAAGTTTTGGATACCCCATTTTTTTCCAGAGAGGTTCTACATGCAACCTGCGGTATGCTATTTCCAATTCTGTAGCTCTCATCTAGACCATTGTGTCCTGTTCTGAAGGCTGCTTCCAGGGGTTTGTGGATAATTTTTGAGCCCCTATAACACTTGTATCAGCTCATAACCAGTAAGAAACAGTGGTCGGGTGTCGGTAGGTCCTTTGACCAAGACGATGTCGGGCAGAGGAAACTCCGCCTGACATCGTAATAAGGCCCTTAGTTCATAGTTAACCTTACCCAGCAGGCTCAATATTTGCTGCCCAATTGTTCAAGCTCGGCTAAACCCCTGGATTCTTATACCACTAAGTCTTTTTTCCATACTTGAAAAGTTTTCTCAAGCCAGAGGCATTACCAAGCATGTTAATTAAACCGTTACTTAATCTCGTTCTACATGTGTCCTCATTTTATGCTATATGTGGTAATATTGCTGTTTGACTCCACTTAGTGTATAGTTATTTCTCATATCTTGCTTGTGTAATTCAGAATTCCACAGCAGGAGTGGGAAGAAAATCATGATTTTATTAAAGAAATAGAGGCTCACATACATGCCGGTTGGGCATGTATGTGCGCCACATGCGCACACATACATATCTCAGGGGTGCAACTGGGTGTCCTTTTGACAACCTGGCACCCTTGAAATTACATTCTTAATTTGCGATTCTCTAATTTCGAATCGCAAATTGAGAATGTCTTCCCATTCATTCCTATGGGCCTCCTAACCCATGACATTGAATAAGTAATTTTAGTTTAAGTACAGGATTACAGTGCAGAGAAAAAATAGTTATGATAATATTTCTGTGTAAATCGGTCATATTTCCGACATTTTCACTTCATGTAATCATGTTTGTCTTTGTCGATGCTGCTTCATAGCATACCAATATAACATGTTTCAACTGCTACAGGAACCCCTGACGTGCATGCAATGCATTAGTAGTTGGTCTGAAAATTATCATGTATTCACTTTGAAGAAATTATTTATCTTCAAAGAAATATCATTATTCTGTCACTGAGATGCCTGCTATGTTGATAGATGTTCACAGTCTCTCTCTCTAGGGAAAATGATATATTGTTTACATGGCAGAATTATTTAAAAATAATGAATGTTGTGCCTGCCGCCAGGATGCTGTGAGCACTACTACCTTAGCTGCAAATACATTTACTACATTTAAATAGTCATTACATCGTGTGATATCATGCTTAAATACATTCTTTTTTATGAAACTTATGATATGCAATAGATTGAAAGTGTTTTACCATGTAATTTAGTTTTTCGAAATCTACATTTCTCCATTTTTATTTAACATCTATACAAATGGATTGGAGCAAGCTATGCTGGCAGGCGGCAAAGATCTCCCCTGCATAAACACCCGACCAATTCCAGCACTACTATATGCTGATGATTCTGTCATTCTAGCGAGAACACCAAACCAGCTCCAACTCCAACTGGACAAGTATTGTCAATATATGCTCACTCTTGGCCTAAAAGTAAACAAATCCAAGACCTTTGTTATGCATATTGGCAAAAAAGTTCAGAAATGCAAACCTCTCCATATTGATAATACCAGATTAGAAAAGGCCAGGAAATACCCTTACTTGGGAATCCTTATCGACGATCAAAACTCCTGGAAACCTGCCATTACTAGTAAAAAAATGCAGTTTCAGCGCACAACAGCAGCGTTGACTTCCTTCTCCAGGAAGTTGGGAAAGCCTGCTCCCGCAGAGATACTTAAAATCTTCCAAGCCAAGTGCTTGAGTGTGGCTACGTATGGAGCGGGCGTATGGGGCTATGCTCCCGTTGGAGAGCTCCAAGTAGTCGAAAATGACTTTTTGAAATATGTACTAGCTCTCCCTCGAAGCGCTCCTAATTACGGTAGTCATATCGAGCTCGGTTTGGATTATCTATCTGACATCATTAGATTCCAACCGATCCTCCTTTGGCACCGTATATGGACCAAGGAGCAATGTCACCTTTCACGGTCACTAATAGCTGACTGTTTGTCATTGACCCACTGGAAAAAGATTCCCTGGTTACTTTATATTTTTAATTTTCTGAAGGATTTGAATTGTTTAGCTTTCTTCACCAACCCTTCCACTTTAATGGACATACCTTGAAGAATTTATGCGTAATCCATCTAAGAGACCTTCGTATGTGCTCAGAAATTGGTAAACAATCAAACACCCAATTAGTGGCGATTCAATCCTCTCCTGGCATACAACCTTATTTGACCTATTATTTGTCAAATTATGACAGATATGTTTTAACAAGATTTCGTTTTGATTCTTTTTATCGTCTTGTCTCGTTTCCAGAGCCCTTAGACTGGCAACCTGAATTAATTAGATGTCCTTGTGATGACTGTACCCCCCAGTCTACATTGCATGTAATTTTATTCTGTAGTTTCTACGAGACCCCGCGTAAACGGTGGTTGGTCCCACTTCTTCGACAAACAGGTCTTAGAAGATGTAGACCCGCTCTTTTGGCACTACAGTTTTTAGATTCCCAATTTGTCGCAAAATGTATAGCTTGTTTTTTAAAGGCATGTTTGAAAATTCGATCTCAACTAGCGGTTTCTGCATTGTAAATTTTATGTGCAAAATTCTTGTGTATATAGCTTTTTGCTAATCGAGGCAACATTGTACAGACAATTTCTTTTAAAGTTTAATTTAATATTTTTTCCATATATTAGTTAATATTGTACTTACGAAAAATTTTATAAAATTGTTGCAAATATTTTCTATAATGTACTTTTATGATTGTAAAATCAATCGAAATAAAGTTTCTTTTGACTTTGACTTTGATAGATGTTCACAGTCTCTCTCTCTACGGAAAATGATATCTTGTTTACATGGCAGAATTATTTAAAAATAATGAATGTTGTGCCTGCCGCCAGGATGCTGTGAGCACTACTACCTTAGCTGCAAATACATTTACTACATTTAAATAGTCATTACATCGTGTGATATCATGCTTAAATACATTCTTTTTTTATGAAACTTATGATATGCAATAGATTTAAAGTGTTTTACCATGTAATTTAGTTTTTCGAAATCTACATGTCTCCAAAAACACTCATGTATAACACTTCAAATATCTAACTTATATTTTTTAATTTATGAACTAAACTACACTGTTATTTCAACTCCATTAGCGTGCGGTAAGGCACGTCATTTGATATCAAATGGGAGTGGCAACTTCCTAATTAGTGCAAAAACAAAGAAATAACCTTTCAACGAGAATGATTGTAACTGTGATGAATATACGAGTAAATATGATAACCTTCTTCAGATGCGGATCATGTGGTATAGGTACCTAACATACATATAAGCAAGCAATAACATTTATATTTAATCAAGGAATTGAGAGAAAATAATGCGTGTTGAGGGAGTTGAGATCTTATAACAGTGATTCCAAACAAGCAATTCCTTAAAGGACAATAAACAATAAACAAAAGTGTGTTTCAATTCCAATTATTTTATTTTAAAACACTATTGGTTGTGAATCAGACATTTAGAAACCCAATGATTAAAAACATTTATCACAGTGATTTGATTGGGGGCATACAATAGTTGCTGCACGAGATTGTGGAATGTCACCACAGAGTAAATAGGAGTCTTTCATGCTTTATACAGACATGTGCACCCATGCTCACATATGGCAGGCACAGTGGTGTATGTTATTTCATTTCTAGCTAATGAAATATGTCTCATTGTACTGAGATGGCCTTCTTAGGTCTGCCATGGAAATGCACTCCAGCAAACAAATTGGCGGTGGTTTGGGGCCCTGTCGATATTAGCAGGCCCTCACTCCCTAGGTCCCAGTCACAATAGGGCATCAAAGCATCCAATCTGATTTTACCAGATGGCTCTGTGTCATTACTGACATCTTTGCCCACTCTTAGCATTCTCCATAACAATCTAATGCATACAGGGAGTTGTAGTTTCAGTTAATATAAAATTAACCAACTGAAAAACAACTCCTGAAAAATATGATTTGTGAAATAAAATCACAGGAATGCAAAAATGTACCACTGGTGACAAGGAGTCTTCTTAGAAGTGCCATAATATATTTTCTACACTGTGCTTGGTACTGTATTATGCAGTTAGGTGGAATTAGCAACACTTGCACTGTCAGACAGTCACTTGCCCTACACATAGTATTCAATATGTGAAGTCATAAGCACTGCATGATGAGGTTGCAATCTATAGATAGTTTACTAACCTAACTGGCGTCCTTCCGTGTTTTTTTTGAGTTTTTAATATTAGCTCATGTCTTTTCAACACCTAACTATAATGTCACTTTAAGGTTTGTGTTTTTTCAGTGAAATTATATTAAATCCGACTTCACCATATGTTAGGATTGTATATTTGGATTCCAAAGACAACAAACATGAACCAGATATCTTTTCCCATTTAAAAATAACATTTATACACTGTAAGAAGGCAACTCCAATGTTATCCTAAGGGAGAGATGAGTCTTGCAGTGGAGAAAAACGAATTTAGGAGTATTTTAATTCCAAGAGACAGAGAACTTAAAAGTACATGTCCAACTTAATACATACACTGCACCCTGCTTTTGGGCCTGTCCAGGGCCCAACTCAGGGGTGACATATCTATTAAAAAGGAAGGTTTGGGCCTAGCAAAAGGTTTGCTTTACCAGGTTGAAATGACAGTTTAAAACTGCACACACAGGCTCTGCAATGGCAGGCCTGAGGCCGGTTTTAAAGTCTAATTAAGTGGGAGGCACAATCAGTGCTGCAGACCCACTAGTAATATGTTAGTGTAGTGAGCTAACTCTCTATATAGTGCACCAAAATGGGGTACATTGTGCAGAAAGTCAAGGCAACACTTACTGGTTTACAAAGGCAAAAAATATAACACTAAATGCTCTCTTTTGAGGTAGTGTGACTGAGCAGTTTAGGATTATCAGAGGGTAAAGCTAAGCATTTGTTATACTCACGGAGGCAATAAATGAGACACACACTCCAAAAATAAATCCAAGACCAATTTAGAAAAATAACTCATAGATATCCTTTGTCTACAAGAGACACACTTGCCGTCAGATAAACGGATGCTTATAGCAGATTTAGGATATACCTTAATTGCCGCTTCTCAACAAACCAACATGACTAGAGGTGTAATGATTCTCTCTAAACCGCGCTTCTGCACTTTAGTTCGTAGCTTGACGGACAAGTGGGGCAGATGGGCAATATCGAAATTAAAGTCTTGGGGTGGGCAATTCACAATATATTCAATTTATGGGTCTAATATGGACGAGGGGGAAGTCTTAGAATGGTTAAATATTGAACTTGCAAATTGGAGCTCTCCTCTAATCTTGTGTGGGGATTTTAATATCAACTTAAATACAAGGGAGTTAGCTTCTGGTTTGGAGAATTATAACGGTCGTAACCCACGTGTTTTTAAAGCCTTATATAATCTGGTCACAGATCATGGTTTGATAGATATCTGGAGTAAAAATCACCCGACACTTCCAGGATATACTTATTACTCATCTCCACATAAGAAATTTTTTTGTTTGGATTATTTTTTAACTTCTACATCTATCCATTCTGGGACAAAGATACAGCTATTCCCTAGGGTATCATCGGACCACTCCCCAATCTTAATTGAATGTCCAATAGTAAAAGAGACTAATCGATTTATGAGCTTCACGTATAATAGAAAGCTCTGCTTACATGAACAGTATAGAGCTTATATGCTTAAATGGATACCAGAATTTATTAATAACAACGTGAACTCGGCTAGCACTGAGACAATATGGGATACATTCAAGACCTGTTTTAGAGGGGAGACGGTGAGCTATGGACTTTATCATCAAAATAAATTACGTTCTCAAATGCGAGATCTTTATATCTGTTTAAGGATTGCGGAAGAAGATTTGATCAAGGAAATTGGTAAGAGGGATAACTTATCGAATGTTTCTGAGGCTGAGGGAAAAGTTGCACGGTGCCGGGCTAATATAACTGGGGTATGGAGTGAAGAGATAGCGCGGAAATATTTAGTAAATAGAAGACACACTCACGGATATGGGGAGTCTATTGGTCGATCTCTAGCATTGAGATTAAAAATGAAGGAGACGTCCCGTTTAATTTCCAAGCTACAAGATCAGAACGCTGTGGTTCATGAGGAACCGGGGAAAATACTTGATATTTTTCAGCAGTTCTATGTGGAACTTTATAATAAGAAAAAAAAGAAAAATAACTCATATTTGAATATACATTTTGATACCAAGAAATCCTTAAGCAAGTAAGTATGCTTTCCTACGATAGAAAAAGACCCATACAGCCTACAAATACTTGCAGTATGTTTCTGGGGGTCCCCTTCAGGACTTAAGGTGCCAGGGGAGTAAGGTCCAAAGTACTACTAGCAGTTAGAGTTTACCTACCCTGGGGTGTCCGGGTGCAGAGGTGATGGTTGGGTTGGGTGCCCTACATGCAACACTGAAGGGGGGGATGACTTAAAACCAGGCTGCAGATGGGGACTTGGGGACAAGTACGGGAGTGCCCAGAGGGGAACTCCGTTCATAGGGGTCCTGGGAACATGGCAGCCCAGTTGGTTCTCAGGAACCCAGGCAGGGGGCTCTCGGGTGCAGAGAAGTGAGGTCAGCTAGGCTGCTGCAATACAATAATATTACATCAATATTCTTATGGTTTCTGTTTAGAAATAGACATCAGCTCCATGTCCTAAGGAGATCCCTGCAAAGGAGTCTTTAGAGGGTCCGGAACGCGTTTACCATCATCTGTGCACCTACTGTGTATCACTATTTATGTGATTCGAAGAATATTATTGTAATCCAGGGTATCATTAGATGGTAATAATCTGTGTGTTTTTTTTTACAAATCATAACCTGGGTGTGAAAATTAGGCTCTTCCAGAGGTGCCTTGTCCATTGATATTAGAGAACTTGAACTAATTATTAAATTGCATCTAGAATTATACCTGTGATCCCCCTTTAGCCCTCATTTGGATTTGGAAATATTGAAACTGATTATTTGTTTTTCTTTGAACTGGAAAAAATAGTTGTCTAGTATGTTGTCATATTTGGCTCTGTCCTATTTGTGTTTTTGTCTGCTGTATTGTTGAGATTTATATCGTTGGGTGGGGTTAACACATTTGAATATATTTTGTATGTGATCTCCTGTGTGTGACAATAACTTTTGTGTATGATGTTTATTTACAGAATTGAAAAAAAACAATGGTAACCGCTGTTATTGATTAAGGCGGCCACAAATGAATTAAAATTGGAAAAGAACAGTCAGTGTGGCATTGCTTGTTTGGTCAAACTTTTAGAAAGTAGGCATATCTATGTGCTTATAACTCTGAGTGCTTTTCAACCTGTCTTCAGTACACGTCTGGGCTGGGTGACAGTTACATTTTTGCATACTCTCTAGACAGCCACAACACAGGAATGGCTGGGTGTGGCAAGGGATACATATGCATTCATCTGCATCCTGATAGCCTTCCTGGGGAGGGAGAGGGAGAAGTGGTTCACACTTACATTTGAAGAGGTTGTGCCCTTCCCTCACAAAAAGTGCTGTTTTACCCCACACTGGTCGTTTAGAGCCAAGGCTGGACTCAATGGGATTGTTGTGTACTTCTGAGGGTTCCTTTGAAGTAACCCCCATATCAAAGGCATTTTGTAGTATAAGTACTGGGGCTCTGACCCATATTTTGTGACATTGCGTGGACCTTGTATCCAGACACTGCTGGCTCTATATCTGCACATTGCCAGAGGACTGCTGTGCTGACAGGAAGGACTGCCATTTTGCTAACTTCTCTGCTGTGTTGGCCTGATGCCTGCCTACTGCTAGGCAGCAGTAGGGATTTTAACTTTGCAACTTGCCTTGATGGGCTGGCCTTCTGCCTGCTACCTCCTTTGGGCCCCTCATCAAGTGTTCTTAAAGGGCTTGATGTCTTGCCCCCTGGTCAAGAGGTCTTAAGATCAGCTAAGATCTCCTTCCTTTTGTTCTGCCATGGGACGCTCTTGCTCCAGAGTCCAGCAGCCAAAAGGCGACAAAGATCAGACTGCCTCTAATCACTGTATAGTTGTGGGGGGAGCAGGTGCTTCCACCCTGTGGCCAAGATCTGTGCTGACCGAGAAGAGAAACTGAGTGCTGAAATTCGATCCTGGAAGAGAGCTTATCCACTGCTACGCACTGCACCCCTGACTCACGGTGTACTAGTGGAATGTGCCGCAGAGTGTGCTGATTAAGCACTACAGTTGTAAGTAAAAAAGTTGCCGCTGCGCCACTCAGCATGCCCAACCTCGATGTATTGCGCAGCCAAGCACACAAGGTTTGTTTCGGCTCCCCCCACCCCCTGGATTCTTGTGTAGAATGTGAGTCTCACTCCTGAGACCCGCCAACATTTCCTGAAGTTGGCCCAGTCACCACAAAGGTACTGCAGGGCTATCTGGGGCCATAGCAACAACAAAAAACATTTCTTCAACAGCGGCCCTGTATGAAGTAATGAGAGGTGAGTCCAGGTGGCTACAAACTCTGGACTCGTCAGGTCTTAGAGGCATTGTGTTCTTCCACATTGTAGGGTGAAACCTCTGTAGAAGACCCTGAGATTGGTGTGGAAAGAACCACCAGAGATTGACCTATGGAAGGTGACTCTAGTCTCTTCATGCATCCTGGGACTTACCATATAAAACCTAATAGGAGAGAAGGTGCTCCTGTGCCCAAGTTTTGTTTTTCCTGATGCAGTCATTTGTGAGAGGTTTGCAACGTAGGAGACTGTCTTTATTCCTGCATTAATTGTACTGCTTATGTTATTAATATCGTTTTTGCCTTAACAAGTTTACAATAGAGTGATCTATTTTTATAAACCTAGTGTGAAGTCTCTTATGTGGTGTATTCATTGTATTATTGTATGAGTGGGTTGCACAAATGCTTTACACATTGTATCTGTAGATAAGCCTGCCTGCTCTGTGCAGGCTACAAGAGGGTGAGCATTGTTTATATTGGTGTGTGTTTGACTTACCCTGACTAGAGTGGTGGGTTCTGTCTGGCCGAGGTGCATACCTTAGCTAAACCAGAAACCCCATTTCAAACATGGTGCCATACCTGTTGCATGTTTCAGCCTTAAAGGGACATGGCCAGTTTGAAATGCCATGTTTCTTGTTAGCAGTTCAACAGAGGAAGAGAGGCTTTACTTGAATTGGGGCTAATAATTGCATCATTTATACTAACACATGGTTTTGGCCGTACAGTGTCAGGAGTATAATGGAGGAATTATTTTGTGCTGACCAAACTGATCATAGTGATCCATGGTTAACTTGATATAGTAGAAGAAACTGTTTTCAGTCTTACATTTTTATTTTGATAAATTTTAAAGAACGGGTAAAAACCGTGTCTTCTTCACTATTCTCATTTTTGTATTTAGTTGACAAAACTGACAAAAAGGTTTTGTAATACAAATAAAACAAAATGATTCGGGCAAACACAGCAGAATCACATGAACTTTCATTCAAAGAATAAAAAATTGAGCACACCCCTCTGAGTCTATCACAGGTGTATTCTTACTCAAAATCATCACCCTATCCATGGGCAAAGGTTCAGAAGATGCTATGATCAAAACAATAAGGTTTTGCCCAGGACTGTCCAACTTCCGTCCAAGAAGTCCAGGACATGTTCACGATATCCACACAAAAAATGTGCATATAACGATTTAAAATGGAACTTGTTCACATAGAGAGAGTTTATGATGTTAATCTGTCATCGACGCAGTTTTCTTGGTTTGTGTTGAATAACCCTCTATATGTTTTGGTAACATAATGTGGAGTTTATATTTCTGGCCGCTAAGGGGGCAGGTTTCAGAAAGTAATAGCCTGCACAAATTGAACACGTCTGGCCGGAGCATCCTCTGTGATATTTTGTGAAACACAAAGCTAAAGAATTCAGAGGGTCCCACAGGTATACCTAATACAGCTTCAATACAATAGCAACATGGCAGTGACGAGAAAGTATTGGTGCTGATTTGGATGCCACAAGCAGTAGGTTTATGTCGCTAGCGAAATGGGGTGAAAAGACCCGCAGACAGTTGTAGCTGCCATGCCCAGTATTGCTTAGTGCAGACCGTTACTTAATTTAAACCAGTGGTTGCAGCTGTGTCCCACATGCACTGGTTTTAGGTGTATGGAACCTATTTTTCCTCAACATACCTTGATCCAGAGTAGAAATCTCCAACCTTTTCTCTGATGGGAGCTACTTCTGACCAGTGAATATCATCCTGAGCAACTCATGAATCGTGTCACTGTTCCAATATGACCACCGCCATTAAGATTCCAATTTTGATCCCCATATAGGATTACCGATAATGTCCACCCCTTGCAACCTCATACAAAAGACTCTACTCTTGCCCCTTCAGTCATTTTTTCATGGTTGACTTTTCATGTACTCAGTGTGATTGATGGAACGAAGCCTGCAATATGACAAGCCTCTATGCAGTTTTGCTATGCTGCTAGTGGTGATAGTTGGCCTTGCCGCAGGCTGTTCCAGTGCAACAGGCTGTCACAGTGTGTGCCTGATTGGTAGTGTGAAGACCTGCCGTTGGTTTTGCTGACTGCCACTCTAAGGATCTGGAAAAGATCTTCACTACCTTCTTCAATGTGACCAGAGGTTCCCTATGCCCTACTGGGGTGAGCTCAACTTCCACGGGCTACTTCCAGGGAGCTGGTGAGCTACCAGGAGCTCCTGCGCTGCTGGTAGGAGACCCTTGGTCCAGAGCAAGAGAGAGGAAAAACACATGAATCAAAACTACATTCATTCGCTATTGATGTGAACCCACTCTAGGAGGACTGTTATGTATTGCGCTGTGAGCATGTGAAAAGCACCTTATGACCTCTTCACAGGACATCCAGCAGAATTAGTCCTTATAATTATCCAGATACAATTTACCCATCTGCACATAATTCTTCATTGCCAAAAATTCAGATCTACGAAAATAATACATTATCAAATACTTATTTTTATTTCAGACTAGTATGATTAACAGCCCCCTTTTACCTTATTGGTTTTAATAAATCCTAAACAAAGACCCTGAAATTGTGCTCATATCTGAACAATTAATCACATTGCAGGACTGAAGCATGTTTTAAAAAACATTTATAGAAACATCTGACGTCCTAGTACTTAAGAGAATAATGATTTGAAACTCACAGAGTCTACAACAGCTTTTGCATTTATGAAAACGATAATGTGCATTATCTATTGCACACGACATACTTTAGTGAATTAACAAGATTAACATCTAGACAAAAAAGGTATGGGAACATGTGTTGTGGTTGTTAGGTTAGATGTTTAGTGCGCCATCCATAAACGCATCAAGGCCCCTTTAGGGAACGCTGCGATGTCAAGCGTCACCTCCATCAGTTCACTCATTTCACGCCCCCTCCCGCCCTCTCCCCCAGTTATACATCCGAAGTGAAAGGATGGAAACGCTGTCAAAGACAACGCTCTTTTAGGAGGAAGCTACACGCCAGTGTGTATGTCAACACGGCTCGCGCTCTCAAAGCGATTTCCCGAATGACTTGAAAAAAGTATTATAAATAATGCAAACGCTTTCTCCGAGGACCTGGCACAGAAATACCCCGATGCAGTGCTAAATTCCAAAGAAACCAGGCCCTTCAATCTCCCTGACTAAGGCTGTGAAGTCGGAAGAACTGTTGCTGTGCAGAAAATGAGCGCTTCGGCGAGGCGCTACCTTCAGTCCTGGCACACAGGGCCGCTCATGTGGTGTGACGAATACTGTCAGAAACACCCCACTGGAAACAGATATGGGGGGGGCCGCGAGGTGACCCTCTCTGAGTGACAGTCAAATAATATTTTTGTAGTGACTGACTAATAAAATTGGCCTAACTATGAGAAGACGTAGTAGCTGTTCAGGTTCAATACTTAAATCCAATTTCACAGACGTTGGTTTCCAGCATGGTGAAAACGATTGCGTGAAGCGTGACGTAGGCTGTCATTGCGATGGAGTACTAACAAGGGCCATTGCGCTTTCATCTGGAACCTTCCCAACCTTAAGAAGTGGTTTAATCTTGCTCAGTCCAGAGCACACGGGCCGACCCCTGACTCGGGAAGATATGGACCACTTCAGTGGTCCTACGAAACATTCAAAACTGAAACAGCTAGCTGGATGGGGTGTGAAAGTAAAGCTTTTCATATTAGTATCAACTATTCATTGTCGGTAATTATCTCATTGCATTTTTACTCTTACTTCAAAACATTTTGATTTCCTCCTCATTCTAACCTCAGCGTTGAAACAGCATTCAGGCGTAAGTGCTTCTCTTGCTGTTATATTCAGTAGAACGTATCTGCAAAGAGTTGAAAGGAAGACCTCCGGTGTACTCCACTGCTTAGTGTCTGAGTAGGTGCAGTAGACGAATGGCCGGCAGCTAGGCCTTCTCATTACAGAGTCGAAATAACTTTTCCTTTAGGACTCGGTCAAGAAAAATCACAAAGGAAAATTGAAATGTGCTGATGATCTTTTACCAAGTCCAACTCAATCTTGCCCTGTTCTTCTAGGGAAAAGGGCAGTATAAGTAGCAAGCATGTGTTCTTAAGTTAACATGAGAGACGATTGGACTGCAAACCTAAACTATTCTATCAAGTTTCAAGGGACCACAATAACCTACTCCCTAGGCCAAGACCTACCCTAAATGAGGATAGGTTCCAATGGGTGAGTTATTTTTGGCCATAAGAACTATAAATGGCATGGTCTTTTAGCCTCCCTTAGAGGACTGATTAATGTAAGTTCCGATAGAAAGCGATGCTCATAACCAGCTTAGATGGTGGTCAGTCGGAGAAATACAGTAGCTTATTTGTCGAGAATATCATAGACTAATTATTGCTTGACAAAAATATAATGTTCAAATTATTGGTAACAATATCACCCAATTGGGGTTAGTTAAAGAAATCTACAATAGAAAGCTATGTTTGTAAATGAAATTTATGACACAATGCTATGTCACACAAACTTTCTGTCGAAGATATTTTGGAGTACACCTTTGTATCCACTATATTGCAACAAAACTCCATAGAGTGGGGCATAATCAGGAAACCCCTCTTGGCCTTCCTCCATTTGAAAGTCTGCACATCACTGCCCTTCCACTCCCCATCCCTACCAGAAGGTTTCTTGAGTCTTTACAAAAAGCGGTCATGTTAACCCATAAGCTGCCTCTGGCAGTTGTGCAGGGCCCACTGCGTTAGCATCTGAGCAAAGTCAACATGCACTCGGTATATTGAGGCCTCAAAAAAGATGGGTGCAATATGTCACTGCAGGAACCCTTTTCAGGACATTCAGAGTTCTTCTGGTAGTTGTGGAAGGTTGTCTTGAAACAGAGAAGTGTGTAAGTCTATATTAACCATGACAGCAATTGCACAGATAAACGTATTTTAATTTGCCAACATAAGTGCAGCACTATCCTCCTCGGGGTGCACCCTATGGGGGGGTGCATGCATGCACTGAGTTCTGGTAACCAGGGCTGTGTCACTACACAAATCAAAGCTGTTAATCGTATTGACAAAATGCTTCAACAACTTCATCAGGATACATTACAGTTCACCTTTCAGGAATCAGGGGTCGACAGAGACTAAACTACTCTGAAGATTTTGAGTGTGTGATGAAGAGTCCATGTAGTGCTTTAACTATGCTCGTTTGCGAGGATCCTACTACAATAAAAGTTAAATTTTTTAATTATTTAATGCCAAATTCTTTGTATTTTTGAATACTTTACCTGATTTCCTGTATCCCAAACATCTCTTTTTTTATTTGTCTTATTATCAGTTGTGTTCACTTACCTTACAGGTACTTACTTACTTAACCCTACTACCCCTTCTGGGCTATAGTCCATCTACAGGACTCTCCAGACACAGCTGTCCTGGGCTTTTCTTTCAATCTGACTCCAATCTGAGTGACAGACCTTACAGGTATGGCAGCATTTAAATGCTTGCCTTCTTATTTAAAGTCTTTTTTTAAATGTATTCTGAGTACTAGAACACAGTTTTAATATAATTTAAAAGCTTAACTTGCTATCATACATTAAGCGGGTCAGTAAAGACCAAGACACTATTTAACCATTTGGGGTTCCATAAGCTAGGGAAGAGCAAAACGGCAACCCTTTTGAACATAAAATCTGCATATAATTCACCAAAATGGAGTGTGTTACGTGATATACACTTGAGCAGTTGCATGTGACAAAAATGTTACCCATTGTTTGCGCAGGGCGTGCAGCACCAGAAACTTCTAGTCTCACTATTCCCACAAGATATTCTCTGCTCAAACCAGTCTTCTACATGCAAAGATTACACAAAAGGCATAAATAGCAGAGAGACACATTTTGTTAAATACACATAGCCCAATCATCAGTATTTAATTGAGATTCCGATTGCATAAAACATTTCAACCTATAGCTATTGGAAGCCTAAGGATTTCCAATAGCGATAGGAGTGGGTCTGTTAATTCTGATTAGGAGTAGGTCTGTTAATTCTGACCTTTCTTTACGCATCGGTTGGAATTACGAGTTTGAAGGTATTTAACACATTTTATAATTATCAGATGCTTTAAATAACTCAACCTTCGTTAAATTTCATCAGGTCAATCTGCATGTTATTCCCCACAAACTCATAATAGGTGTTATTTATCACTCACGATAAATAACATACCCCGGTATGCAGACAAAATATCGATATTAAAATATCGATATACAATTATATCACAGTTTAAATATCGAAGGGACATAATATAGAAGGTAAGTAATATCGATAGATTTAATATCGATATTAGTAATATCGAAGTAAGAAATATTTTCGATGTTACTAATATCGATTTTTAAATTATTTTTTTGTATATTATTATGTATTTATTATGTTTTTAATTTATTTTTATGTAATTTAATTAAATTTTGTATTTTAGTACGGTAGCGGGTTGTGGGTTTATAGGGGAATAGGGTGGGAAGTAATTTAATTATGTTAAATTAATTATTAATTAGTAGGTATTATACATTAATTTTAATTAATTGGTAAATAATTTTAATTAATTGGTAATTAATTTTAATTAATTGATTAATTGATAAATATGTCCTGTAGCGGGTTGTGGGTTTATAGGGGAATAGGGTGGGAAGTAATTTAATTATGTTAAATTAATTATTAATTAGTGAGAATTATAAAATAATTTTAATTAATTGATAATTATTTTTAATTAATTGGTAATTAATTTTAATTAATTGATTAATTGATAATTATGTTTTGTAGCAGGTTGTGGGTTTATAGGGGAATAGGGTGGGAAGTAATTTAAATGTAATTAAGTAATAAAGTTCTTTAATTAATTGTTTTGTTAATTATATAAGTGGTAATTAATTATTATTTAGTAATTAAATATTATTATATGTTTTTTATCAATTTGTTTGGTTAAAAATATTTAGCTAATCATGTTTTTAATAATTATGTATTGGTATTTGTAAATGGTTTATATTTATTTAATAGTTAATATTTTTATTATTTAAAAAAATACATTTATTTATAAGTTTGTTATTTTTACCCCTACGTTATCCAACACTTTCCCTACTGTTACACTCTCTGGAGTTGAAATAGTAATTGTTACCCCTTAGCTATCCAACACTTTCCCTACTGTTGCACTCTCTGGAGTGGGAATAGTAATTGTTACCCCTACGCTATCCAACACTTTCCCTACTGTTGCACTCTCTGGAGTGGGAATAGTAATTTTTACCCCTACGCTATCCAACACTTTCTCTACTGTTGCACTCTCTGGAGTGGGAATAGTAATTGTTACCCCTACGCTATCCAACACTTTCCCTACTGTTGCACTCTCTGGAGTGGGAATAGTAATTTTTACCCCTACGCTATCCAACACTTTCCCTACTGTTGCTCTCTCTGGAGTGGGAATAGTAATTTTTACCCCTACGCTATCCAACACTTTCCCTACTGTTGCACTCTCTGGAGTGGGAATTGTAATTGTTACCCCTACACTATCCAACACTTTCCCTACTGTTGCACTCTCTGGAGTGGGAATTGTAATTTTTACCTCTACGCTAGCCAACACTTTCCTTACTGTTGCACTCTCTGGAGTGGGAATAGTAATTTTTACCCCTACGCTATCCAACACTTTCCCTACTGTTGCACTCTCTGGAGTGGGAATAGTAATTGTTACCCCTACGCTATCCAACACTTTCCCTACTGTTGCACTCTCTGGAGTGGGAATAGTAATTGTTACCCCTACGCTATTCAAAATGTTTTTAATTTTTTTATTAGTTTTACATTGTTATTGTTATTTATATTATTATTTTATGTATATAAATTTATTTGTAATTTATTATATTTTCATTTATTTATAAGTTATTAAAATAATTATTTTAGAGTTCTTATTAATGAAGTATATACTATGTATTATGTCTTTATTATTATTAGTTTTTATTACATTATTTATTATTTTAAATATTATAATATATTTTTAACTATGTTTATTACATTTATAAGTACTATTTTGTTAATATTACATTGTTTTTTTATTAAAATAAAATGATATTTTCTAAAAAACGATATTTTTGAGATCGATATTTTTTTTCAATATTTTTGTACTTACCTTGTTGGAGATAGGATCTCGATATTATTGTCATCGATATTTTTGTTGCGATATTTTGGTAGGTAGATATTTTTGTAGTCGATATTTTGTCATAGATTCCATACCCCGTAGTATCGTCATTTATCAAGTCTGTTAACACCTTAAACCGTAATCAGTCCCTATATGGGATGTGCATTTTCACTATCATAATAATATGTATCCCTAATTCACACAGTGAAATGGAAAAATTAACATTTTAACTATTAGACCTGACAGCCTTAGGGCGGTCTTACCCCAGATTTTTTTCCACAGTCCTCCATTTTTGCTGATCTCATTTTTGTTGGCTTTAGGGTTGTGCACTTTACCACTGCTAATCAGTGCTAATGTGCATGTGCTCTCCCCTGTAAACACGTTAAAATTGACTTACATAAAATGTGCATATTTATCTTACTTGTAAGTCCCTAGCAAAGTGGCACCACATGTATACAGGGCCTGTAAATTAAATGCTACTAGTGGGCCTGCAGCACTTATTGTACCAACCACATAAGTAGCTCTTTAATCATGTCTCAGGCCTGCCACAGCAGTCTGTGAGTGCAATTTTAAACTGCCATTTCGACCTGGCAAAATTAATCTTTTGCCAGGACTAAGACTTCCTTTCTAATACATATACATCACCCCTAGGATAGGCCCTAACCAGACCATAGGGCAGGGTGTTGTTTATTTAAAAGGCTGGACATGTACTTTTAACTTTTATATGCCTTGGTAGTGAAACACCCTATCATTTGTTTTTCACTAGAGCAAGACCTTCTTCTCTTATAGGCTAACATTTGGTTAACTTATTACACTTAATAAGTGATACCTTTCAATTGGGAGCACGTAGGAATGTCAAGTTTGGTGTCTCTGGATTTGTAATTTAAAACCCTCTTTGATGGTGAAATTAGATTTTAATTCACTGTTCTGAAAATGCCCCCATTAGAAATGTGGCTTTTGTCCTATTTGGGGCCTGCTGACTGTATATTTCTGGGTCACATGACTAGGTGAAGTTGACAACTGGTCTTCAAGTATTGCTCCCACACACGGAGACAAAGGGCAATAGGTGTTGGCAGGATGGGCCTTCTCTGGGAAAGAGCTGTCACCTACCACACTTGCACATCACAAAAGCTATGCCCAGAAACACCCACAAAGATGGGGCAAGGGATGTGAGGCAGATAGTTCAAAATACTTCTGGGGGTGGAAACCTCCAGAAACTTCTGCTGCTTTACAGCTGGAACCAGATATAAATAACCCTCAGACCCAACTCTTCAGTATATCTCTGGACCTGCGGAAGACTCTGAAGGACTGATGTGCGGCTTTGCAAGGACTGATACTCTGCTGCCCTGCTTCCTGAATGAAAGGACTGAACTTGAATCTTGAACCTAGGACCACCAGAGTGACTCCAAAGGGCAAGTTGGCTGGCCTACTGATCAGAGGTTCAGGGAGAGAAAACGCTCCAACCACCTTGAACCACCCTGCGCTTGAACTCAGTCTGCTGTGAGTCCTACCAGTGATTAATTTGTAAAAGATTAGGTGACAGGGCCCTCATTAGGAGGCTACTGCAGCTTGCATTACCCACTGCCCCTGTAAGTGCTGGCAGTAACATTACCAACATAACTAATAATCATCACACTCCCACAAGTATTAGAATTCAGACTATTCCAGGCACCCAATACTACAAGGTTGGCTTGGTGGCAGTTATTCGTCATTTTTCATGTATATCGAATTAATAAAAAAAACTGTATTGCTCATTTTTAAATTAGACAGACAGCACCACCATGTGGTCGAGAGCCATAATTACCGGTGCTGACAATCAAGTGCTGATGCCAAGCCCCAGAAACCATCAGCTCAAATTAAGCACTGGTCCTACCCCCCCACCCCCCCAAAATGAGCCACTGCAGTCCTGGACCCTTGGAAGTGGGCCTGAAACTGTGGTCCTATGTTCAGAAAGGTCTCAGCATGGTGCATCTTCTAATAGCTCTACTCCAGGAACCACTGCAGCATGATGCATCCCTGACGCAGCCCTTCTCAATGCAGGCGCCTCATCGACGACACCCTCGATGATGACACAAGACTCGACATCGCAGCTCCGCAGCTCCTCGAAACTGATGCTGCGTTACACATCCACGATGCAGAATTTCGTAGCCCATAGCAACAGAACTTAAGGTACTTTTGTTCAGCCATCCTAACTTGGTTCCTGTATCCAGCCTGTGATCTTAAATGGTCAGCCTAGACTTGTGAATTAGTCTCGGTATGGTGCGATCAGATAACCAAAGGGTAGAGCACAGGTTAAATTGGGGTTTGCTATTGGCTTCAGCCTGACAGAAATTGTGGCTGTTGCTTGTCTAGGGTTTACCCCCCTCAACCAGCAGCCCATTTTCCAGCAATACTTCTATCTCATCTAATTATTTTAGCTCCAACATGCAATAGAAAGTAAATACATTTGAAACACACATATTTATCTAGTCAGGCAACTGCTAATGTTATAAATTGGGTTAAAGGTTGACTGTGGTACGAGCACTATTCAAGCAGCAACCACAATCCCAGGGTAAGTAGCAAACAAACCCTAAATTAACCTGTGCTAGCCCTTTAGTAGCATAAAGCAGTCAGGCTTAAATTAGAGCAATGTGTAAAGAGAGCTATTTTTAAGTGTATTCTTTAAAATTCACATTTCAAGTTCAACTGATTGTATTTTTGCAATTTTGTTTTTGTTTTATTTATTATATTAAGAACTATTTTTCTAGCCTAGTGTGGTATCTGTCTGTGTGGTGTTTTCAATTGTTTTACTGTTTGAAGTGTTGCAAATACTTTACTCTATATGGTCATGGAACTCCTTGGTAACCTGCAATACCCCGATAATGTAGGACAGGGTGTGCTTTATCCCATATGTAATATCACTAATGAGTAAACTGATTTGTTTACGCAAATTCACACATTGTGAATTGCTATACTGATTTTGCACTTATAAGTAGGAGTTGTTGCACAAATGGCTTTGTTACTCCCACTGCTATTGAGCGGACTATTGATGAAATACCTTCTGTTTTGAGGATTAATGGTAAGATTAGTAAAAGTTCGGGAGGTTTTAAATTTGTAAGGAACTTTTGAGATGGAATGTAGACATGCAGACACAACCACTGTTGCAGTAACTGAGTGCAACATCAGTCAAAAATGTTGAAAGCTAAACATTTTGGGGCATATTTACAAGCCTCTATCTCCACAGGAACGTCAATTTTAGTGATGTTCCTGTAGTAATATGTGCTCTGCCTCATTTACAAGGCAGCAGTAAGCCAGTTATTGTGGCTTAACGCTGCCTTTAAAATAAGGAACCCTTTCACACTGTAGTTAGTGTGACAGGGAAGGGCAATGGGTGTTGCAGTGAGCATTCCATCTGCAACACCCATTGATTTTGACGCTGCCCCCTACTTACAAGCAAAATACACAAGATGATGGATGGAATGTTGCACAATGGCAAAACATTCACCCCCAGTCACAGATCTAGGTTTAATCCATTGTTATTTTGCTCACCAAGCCACCCCAGTTCAGACATGGCCATATGCAAATCAGTCTTTAACCCGCAAAAAAACCCGAAGACCGAGGACAGGGAGCAGGGTCCGAACTGCGCCATCAGCTCTGAAAAACTCACAGAAGAACCTTTTGCTTCTCGAATATTGAACTTAATGTACCTTGGATATCTTCAAAATTGGAAACAGAAACAATATATGTTATATATGTGAAATTAG
Source organism: Lissotriton helveticus (assembly GCF_964261635.1). Classification (NCBI taxonomy): domain Eukaryota; kingdom Metazoa; phylum Chordata; class Amphibia; order Caudata; family Salamandridae; genus Lissotriton; species Lissotriton helveticus. Next base: position 1,953,204,990 of record NC_136063.1, read on the forward strand.
CCTTGAGAAAGCCCCGGCGCAATTCGCCAAGAGGGGGCGAAACACGTGTCGGCTGGCCATGTTCAACTATAAAAACAATAAAGATGTTACACTGCAACCTGGAATAGTCTTGTCCTCTATATGACGACTTGAAAGAACGGATATTAATCCTGATAAGCATATTTGTGAGCCCTCATGGAGTACACACTCTCTATACCCTTTTAACTTGCATCCCTATATGAAGCCCAAGAGGTCCAGAGCTTCGAGTGTGTCTCCATTCTCCTATAAAAGCAGCTTATTAAAGCGCTGTTTAAGCCTTGGTATCCTTGGACCTTTCTTACCTTGCCTGCAGTCTTGACCCTGTGCCTCATGGGAACAGTCCAGACCGAACTGCCAAGCCCTGTCTTCCCTGGACGTGAGTCCCGTGCTCTCCATGCCACTGGAATCAAGCTATCCTGGCTGATGAGGGCTGAAAGCCCGAAACCGCCCCTAGGATGCTTGTTTTTAGTCCAGGGAGGACCTGGCTTGGCAATTCGGGCTGGACTGTTCCCATGGGGCACAGGGTCAAGACTGATTTGCATATGGCTGGGTTCCAACTGGAATGGCATGGTGAGCAAAAAAAGATGGATTTAGGGCCAGATCTCTGTGCTGGGGTGAATGTATGACATTGTTCTGCATTCTGTCCATCACCTGTTGTTTTTCTCTATTCTCCATGTGTGCATCGTTGTCCAGCACACATAGAAACAGCAAAGGGCCATTTATTGTTTATGTGGAGGAAGGTGACCCTTCCTGCACATAAACAATCTTTAAAAAAATGAAATGCTGTCACTTCTATGTGTGCGGCATTAACCAGCACACATAGAAGTGACAAAATGCCATTTCAATATTGTTTATGTGCAGGGAGGGAGATCTTCCTGCACATAAACAACCTTCTCTTGAACTTTGGTGCAAGGGTACCCGCGTTGGCGATAGGCTGCTAAATTTAGCGCCAATGCAGGGGGAGACACAGGGCTGCACCATATTGTTGTAAGTATGGTGCAGCCCTGCGTTTCAGAAGTGGCTGAGCGTGGTGTTAACCCAAGGAGGCTAACGCCACGCTCTGCTACTTCTCTAGTAAATATGTCCACTTATTTTACAGATTTAGACTGTGTAGATTTTTCCATCAAATTGTTGATATTCGGCATCGAATGCTTTTACTTAACAATGCTCATTGCTTTCAACATCATCAATTTATCCAAATACTTCACCCGTATTAACGCTGTGGCAGTGATGTGTGTGACTGTGCACTAAGAGGGAGCGCGCGTTTGCGACTTTCATTTTCTTCTGTAATATGTTCCATCGTGAATATGACACCTCAATCTCTCGTGATTGAAATGTATCACTGTTTGCTTTGTTGGGCATACACAATTCTTTTTCATTTGGGATGCCCGTTATCTTGCTTCTTTCTCATCCATCTCCTCTTCCAAGCATGTACCCTCCCTCCTTGCTTTCAAATGCCTTTAATCTTTCTTGCGTTCTAATGAGAAACAATACATTAATATTCATCTTTCAGATCATGCATTTCAAAGATCTTCCGCAGTACTTTCGACAAGTTATATCAGATCTGGATTGTCTGCGCAGCTCCCACTGTTTCCAGTTCGAGGATGTCTCCTGGGAGCCGCATGAAAAGATGGCGTCAGATGCAGCGAGCAGAGATGCTGGCTGTGTGGGCGTCCGGTTATCAGACCGCCAAGTCTTTCTGTTGCAGTTATGAATATTCACGGGTCCTTAGACGACGGAGTCCCGAGTACAGTTTACCACCCAGAAGTAAAATGCTACCTCAGTATTTTTTGTTCCTTTAAAAACAACTGTAATGCATCAAAATTACAACATACTTGTGTCCCATATTCAGTTTCTAATTGCCCACTATTCGGTAATGTCTTTACGTGTTTTCATTTTAAAAATAAAGCACCGATTAGTAGGTTTAGGATGCAAATTTAGAAGCACCCGTCCACACTTAATTGGGATGATGTCCACGAATGGCGCAGTGAATATTTGTTTCAACAAATTTAAGAATGGGATTGTGCCCTAATTTCATGGAATCTGTTCTGTTGTCCATGACGTCATTGCAAGCAATCCTTAATTAACGCTGGTGGTTGCGGGTGTTAGGCAACTGCACTCGTTCTTCGAGACCACGACATAAGATTTTAATCCAGAGCAAAAGAGAGAAAAGTGAGAAAAAAGAAATAAGAGAGAGAAAACAGTGGCTTAGGGAGAAAGCAGGGATGAAATGGAATCTGCAAAAGAGAGGTCAGGCAAACAGGAAATCAAGAGTGCTGGAAAAAAGAGGCATGAGGTGAGTTCGAAATTAGACAGCCTTTATCTTCGGCAACCTCAGCAGTATCAACTTCCCTTTTTAAAATATTATTTTTAAAATAAATTAAACAGTGAATGCAAGTATAACTGAGGAAGTACTTATGAACTACTGTAAATGAACCGGTACTGCTAAGGCCCACGTGTATTTTATGTAGCCACTGCAAATAACAAATTTCATTTGGAATGATAGAGAGCAAAAGTATTTGCCCTGTTTTGATTGAGGTGGTCTAGGACTCCAGTTATATGATATTATATATACTGTAATGCTTTCATCTTATAGTATAGGGAGTGGTGTCTGTGTGTGTGTGCTATAACTTCATATAATAATGATGTGACACCTCTAAACATGATGTAGACAATGACATAAGTGTCTATGCAATAATTATTGTGAGAAATTGGGTCACCGGTTGAGCAGGTTGAAACCCGACTCAAGCAGCAGCCACAATCCTTGTCAGGTGAAGCACAAACCAACCCTAAATTAACCTGTGCTCAACCATCTGGTAGCGTGGTACAGAGCAGTACAGCTTAATTCAGAGGCAATGTGTAAAGTATTTGTGCAACACGTCAAACAGTACTAAAGTGAAAGACACCACATAAAAAGGATCCCACACCAAGTTACTTTTAATAAATAAAACAAGAACAAAAATTCAAAAATCCAAACAGTAGATCCAGAGGTATGCAATTTTGAGGATTTCAATGAAAATAGCACCAAAAAGCACAAAGTATCAACTGTGGGTATTTGGTCACACAGAAGCATTGTGAGGTCCCATGCTGAGCATGTATCATACAGCTGGTGTAATGAGTTGGTTCCTAGGAGCGGTAAAGCTGCAGTCCGAGGATCCTGTTGATGAGGGCTTGCCGTGCCAAGTCCAGCCTCGAGGATGGGTCGCTCAGTCAAGGCGATGTGTTTGTTCCAATAAGCTGCGAGGCTGTGATGCAAGAATCTGCATCATCAGCGAGGCGAGGCTGCAGTCAACAAGGGATTTGCAATGCAAGGGCCTGGTTGGGAAAGCTTTGCAGTGGTGGCAATTCCAATTTAGGCTGCAGGGTCGCGGTGGAGTCCTTGCGCCTGTAGAAGCCTCAATGTGCTGGTTTTGCTGGGGATGAGGTGTGCCTTCTGTCCCTTCGGCTCTAGTAAGGAGGCCATCCAACTACCCCTTGGAGTCACTTTGGAGTTTTTGGTTGAAAATATGCAGGTCCAGTTCTACTCACCCAGGCAAGATGAAAGCACGCAGCAGGTCATTATAGCAGGGTAGCAGTTCCAGCATAGTGGTAGTCCTTACAACAGCACAGCAGTTCTTCTTCCTGGCAGAGTACTGACAGGTCCAGAAGTAAACTGAAGAGTTGGTGTTTGAAGCCCAACATTTAAACCCAGTTGTGCCTTTGAATTGGTAAGAAGCTTCTACAGACTTTCCATTGCACCCCCCCAGACATCCCACTTACCCATTCCTGACTCGAGATTAACTACAGGGGGCATGCAGCTCATTGTGTGGAGGCAGGACACATCCTATTCAAGTGTCAGTAGGGCCGTGCTCAGCTCCTCCATCCAAAATGTCAATTTTCTAAAAGTGGCATTATCAAATTTGTAATTTAAAATTAGACTTCACCATAAGTTAGGATTCTTCATTACAATTCCAAAGCCACCAACCATGAACTGAGTACCACCTGCTCCCATTCAGAAATTCCATCCTATTAAATGTAATATGGAAACTCCAATGTTATCCTATGGGAGAGGTAGGCCTAGTGAACAAAAGTAAGAGGTTTTCACTACCACGATATGTAAAAGTGAAAAGTACATGTTCCACTTTTTGAATACACTACACCATGCCCCCTCACCCCCTGGGTTGTTCAGCATCTACTTTAGGGGTAACTTATATTATTAAAAAGGAAGGTTTGGACCTGACAAATGGTTTATTTTGCTAGGTCGAAATTGCAGTTAAAAACTGCTTTCACAGACTGAAAGGGCTACTCAAGTGGGTGGCACAATCAGTGCTGCAGACCCTCTAGTAGCATTTAATTTAAATGCCCTGGGCACAGTTATTGCTGTTTACTAGGGACTTGCAAGTAAATTAAATATGCCAATTAGATATAAGCCAGCTCTACCATGGTTTAAAAAGAAAGGGAATACGCTTTAGCCCGGTTAGCAGTGGTAAAGTGCACAGAGCCCTAAAAGCCAACAAAAGGAGGGTCAGCAAAACAGAAGGGTTTAAGGCAAAATCTATGGGGCAAGCTACACAAAGAATGCCAGGTGTAACAATTATTAAGCAGTACATGAAAGTCATTTATGCCACTTGTTGCTAGACTTCCAGTCTTAGCAGTGCGACCCAGTCACCATAGCACCATTTTCGTTCTTCCAGTTTTTGTTTATATCAAATCCTCCTGGTGTGTATGAGGGAATTTAAAAATGAATGCTCATGCTTATACCCTACAACACCAAATTACACTTTGAACTGCTGGACATTTACCCAGTGTTACAAAGCACAGGTATTGATGATGATATGCTATTGCTATTTATGGATCACATGTTCAGCAGTGTTTTTTTTACGCTTATAACAGTACTTCCCTGACTGAGACACTGGGTTATTATTTATTATCACAGGCCTGTTTTAAAAACCAAGTTTTTAACAATTTATGAAATGTTCCAAAATCCATTTCCTGTCTTATAATATCAGTTATGTTATTTTATGTGGATTTGTATAGCACACTAATCACCTGAGAGGGTATACAGCCACTTGCCGAGGGGCGAGGTGCGTGGCGCGTTTGTGGTCGGCAATGTGCCTATACGAAGTGCCAGGTCTTCAGCTTCCTGCAGAACTTTAGAAGTAAGGAGGAGGCTCTGATGTGTTGAGAGAGGTCATTCCATGTCTTGACATTCAGTTTCACCGATGCAGGGAGTGCGCACGAGTGAGAGTGAAGCAGAGAGTAGATGTCTGTTGGGTTGGTGAAAGGGTCTGCAGCTGTTCAGGTATTCTGGTCCTGTGTTGTGTAGGGCTTTGTATGTGTGCGCGAGAATGTTGATTGGCTGCACATGTGCATGGGGAGCCAGTGAAGTTTCTTGAGGTGTGGTGTGATGTGATGCAGCATAGGAGGTCGAGTAGGAGTCTTGCAGCTGCATTTTAGATGGTCTGGAGTTTGTGTGGGAGTTGTTTGGAGACTCCAGAGTAAAGAATGTTGCCTTAGTACAGCCTGCTGGTGATGAGTGTTTGTGTGGCAGTCCATCTGGTGTACTCAGAAAACCATTTAAAGATCTTTTGCAGCATGCATAGGATGTGGAAGAAGGAGGTGCTCACTGTATTGACTTGCACTGTGATGTTGAGCTTGTTGTCTAGAATGATTCCTAGATTTCTTGCATGTTCCGTGGATGTGGGTATTGGAACTAGCTCCGAGTGCCACCAAGTAGAGTCCCTTTGGGAAGGCTTGTAGCTGCCGAAGATTACTTCCGCCTTGTTGGAGTTGAGTTACAGGCAGTTGGTCTGCATCCAGTCTGCAACCATGGTCATACAGTTGGGGAAGTTGATTCTGGTGGTGGTTCATCAGGGAGCTAGAGGTTGAGGTGGGTGTCATCATGGTAGGAGTTGACGGTGATGTCTTGTGATTGTATGATGTTGGAGAGCTTGTGCTGATTGGCCTGCGAACAATGTCAATTTGGAGTAAAGATGGGACTTCAGAGTGAGGAAACTGTTTACAAATTGGTTTAGTGTTACTTATCAGAGCTATTTTAGTTCCTCTTTTAAAAATCCCTTTTAAGTCTGCTGACAATAAAAAAACTTGCTCAAAATTCACAGAAGAAAATTCACCCATAAATTCTGCAACCCAAGTTTCCACTACTTGTCCTGTGGGGTACTGGTGGAAATGGTTTATCCCCTTCACTCAAATCTCTGTGCTCTGGTCCATATTGCTAAAACAGAGCAAACCATTTAAATTACATAGTCCAGAGTCACATTTAGACATATCTTTGATGAGAACACAGGAGGGGCAACCCAGATCAAAACCATGATTTTATAAAAGGATTCTCACCCACACAGTTGAGTGGCATGCTTCATCAAGGAGTCCTTGCTCTATGCTACTTATTACCGGGCAAGCTCAACCCCACTTGTGGAGGGAGCTCTTATTTGAGTGTTTTTTGGGATCAGGAAAATTGTAAATTGCCTTAAGGTAACCTTGTAAAGCTTTACTGTTGAGCTATCTCAGACAATATTAAAAACAGATGTGGATGTACCAGGATGAGTGACTCCTACATCCATCAACTTGTTTCAGGTGGTTATATTTCAACCTATGAGTCATATATTTGGTTCCCCTTATAGGAGTTTGTTGTTTTCAGGTAATTGTGTTCATTCTAATATTAACTATTTTAATAAATTGTATTTTTTTTGTATTTTCGACTTTCGAACTGTTTTAGTACTTCTAAATACTTTTCACATTTGCTCTGTGCTATAGCTACGAGGGGTCGAGATCAGGTTTAAATTGTAGAAACCTAACAAGAAATAATGACCCATCCTCCCAGCTAACAATTCACACACCACACGTTTTAACTGATTTAGTACTACTAAATACTTTTCACATTTGCTCTTTGTCATAGCTATCACACACAAGATTTTTTACATTTTGCACAATGTCTCCCCAACCGGTAAGTCATTCCTCTATGTGTCCCAGTAGGCCTGAATCTTCTCCTCCCAAGGATTATCCAATTTCTCATACCCACCACCTCCAGTGATACATCTGTCTCAGTTTTAGTCACAGATACTCAAGTAAGCCCTAAAACGTCAAGCCCATCACATTCCTTGTTAATCCGTCAATGGGAAATGATTTGGTTTTGACAGGCAAACTAAACAAGCGACTCACTGAGAAAATAAAACAATATTATTGCAGTTTTTGTTGCTGAAAACAAGAACTGTCAAAAAGACACTAACTATGTGAAAGTCACATCGCTGACAAAATAGAAGTCTTTGGAAAGAAATCCCAGAAGATCGCAATTTGGAGAAGAAGCAACCCCTGGCCTTTCCTTAGCACGCCAAGAAGACTTGACAAGTGCAGATAAAATGCACTTGAGAAGCAACTAAATGCAGGAGTCCCTCAGTGATAACACCGGAGGAATATCAATCACGTCAGCACAGGTCAGACAGAAGTATTGCTCTGTTGAAAAAATACAGAGGACTAACAATCCATGATTTACTGAAGCGTTATATCAAAAAGGAAAGAACAAGCACAGCATATTTGTGGCCAAAGATCGAAAGAGACAGTACTTGTTCGTGGTACTTTAAAAATAAGTAAGAAGGCGTGTGTAGAACTTCATTGTACATAAATAAATAAATACAGCCGAGCATGAGAACAGAATTGCCCTCTGGTCCCTGTACTTTTATGTGATTTTAATAATAGCATTTACATTTACTCACAACATCACCTGCTTCACATATGCATCCTATAAGTCAGTATCTTCTAGGTGTGCACCTTAAAAATGCAGGTTGTATTTTTACCTGTACCTTTAGTGGCTCCTATCAACTAACTCTAAGAAAGTATTACTTTACCTGGCATTTCATAGAGTGTAACTACACTGATTAGATGTAGGCCTTTTTCATTGACGGTTAATAAACCACTGTGCTACCCCCTTGCCTAGTCTTGTTTTATACGGTCATGAGTTGTGCATAAATGTTTGTTGAAAGCAATTGCATTTTTTCAATGTACGAATTCAGTGAACAAATGAAAAGTGCAGTCAGCGCTTCTATGCTCCATATAATAGATGCTTGCAATTAATATTGAATAAATGCATGTCATGTTTTCCTTAGACTATAGTTTGAGTCAACTCTTACTCAAGTTTACACATGTTTTAATAAAAAATATGAGTAGGTCTGAAACATCAATGCTTATGAAACACAATTGCTACAAACTACCATCTACAAGGACGTTCTTCAAGGAAATAATGACATTCACGCATTCGGCTCACAATCTGGAATGATATGCATGCCTGTACACGCAGAATAACAATTGCATCCGGTATGAAAATGTTCATGCATTCATTTCCTTTGTAGCAATGGCCTAGGCCAGACCGAGCCAACACTGGCAGTAATCAGTATGCTCGGCAAGTGCTCACGTAAGGCATCCCAACGGAGCCAATGAATTACCCAGGTTTCCAAGATAGCCTTTTGACAGCCTGCCAATAAAATCACATGACAGACATAATAGAGCTCACCAATCATAATTTTAATGAATAATCACATTTCAACAATGTGCCTCAGACAAATCATTGAAAACGGCACATCATGAACACATTTTACTTCAATTTATGCAGTGGAATGTTGCCAACGCTGATGCCATTTTTAATTGTCTGTCATGCTATGGGAACACTGAGTAAATGGGTCAAAATAAATTATGTTTCGTATGATTGCAAATATTTGCTGTGCCAAAAATATGCTTCTGTAATATCATTGAAAATACCTGAACAGATGTTGCAGAATAATGCTATACAGTCTAACTGTTTTTGTGAGTGCATGCACGTGCACAATTAGGAAATCCGTTGTGCTCACAGGTGCAAGGAGTGAGTAGGTCAGTGATTATCCTGTCAAAAGCAGATTTTTTTTCCACTGGGATCCGTCAATTCCCAAACTGTTTTCCAACAGGAAACATTTGTCTGAAAGGACTTTGTAGTTTGTCCAACTGGTTGTGGGTGGAAAGGTAATGTGGAATATTCAACAAGACAAGCTTACCTTGCTAAACCAGGCAGGCTGGGTCTTTCACCTACAGTAGCACCGTCTGGCTCCTCTGCCGAGTTTGGTTGCCTAGGGCCAGATGTATGACCGTTTTTTGCGGTCATAAACAGAGAATTGGACCATTTGAGAATGCTAAAATGGCTTCTGGCACGTACTAACCCTATTTTGCGAGTCAGTACTATAGGGATAGCGAGTTTCTATAAGGAAGTCGCATGCTAAGGACATCCCTTCCCAATAGCGAGTCGCAAGGGCATGTATGAATGTTTTGCAACCGGAATGCAGTCGCAAAACAGTCATACTTTACCAACTCCGTGAAGGAAGTGGTAACCCATTCTCAAAAAGGAATTTTTTTTCTTTTTTAAATGCATCCCAGTTTCCCTTAAAGAAAAAACAGGCTACATTTAAAAAAATACAATTGCTTTATTTAAAAAGCAATTACCGACATGGTGGTCTGTGGCCCCAGCAGGCCACAATCCCTGTGCTAACAGGTCATTCCCAATGGGTTGCAAATTGTGACCTACCTCATGGATATTGATGTGGTAGATAATTTGCAACCTCATTGGGAATTACTAAATTTGAGACACATTAGTACATTTCATTTTGCGAGTCTCTAATTGCGAGTTACAAAAAATGCAATTAGATACTCGCAAAATTAAATTGAGTCCTCCATGTGGCTCTTAGTTCCCAAAGTGCACCATTTAGGGAATGATAGTCTCTGAGTTCTACGTGGATAGCATTTACTGCATCATTCTTTCAAACCTTTATGGTCCAGCACATAGAGATATGAATCTAGTATCTCATGACTACCATGTGATCTGTGGGACTGTTTTTTGCTACAGCTTCCTTTCAGGAGAGGTGAGCAGAACTCCTGGGCACCAGTCATAGAGCTTTCTGGGAAACAAGGGCTTTCAAACAGCAGAGTAAAAGGATGGGCACTGATGTAAATTTAAGCTTTAGGGTATTCGGTTCCGGAAAACAAAGGTTCCCTTTCTTGCACCCTGCGTTTTTGTACCTATCGATCCTATGACTGAATATAAATATCATCAAGAGTAATTTAGAACTATAGCAAGCATTGTGAGAGATTTGACATTGCAAGATTTTTTCGTGCATTGTTGCATTCTTTCCTTGCATTGAACAACATGCACAAATGGTCATGTGGCTGCGAATCCCAACTTGGTGTGACAAAAATATCATTTTTTCTCAACCAAAGTCAGTGGGTGACCAAATCGATAGCAGCCACTGCTTTCTAAGTGATGGTCTTCAGCATCATTGCAAACCGAAAACATCACTAACAAATGCAGCTGCAAGAAGTGGAAAATTACTAAGGCCATCTATTCTTGAACCAAGCCTGTCTAATCTTAAACTCATGTTGTAGAGATCAAAAGCTCCCTACGCAATGTAACATATCTTGTAAGCAGATTGCATATTTATAGGAAATTCTAAATAGTTTGTTAGTTCTGTCATCCAGCCACTTTTGTCACACAAGAGAGCCTCTTAAAATTGGCTACACTCCTTTCTGGGATATCGAGTTTATCTTAATTTCTTTATAATACATGTGAGCCTGCATGTAACGTAACATAGCATAACATGTATTTGTAAAGCACACGTTCACCTAAGGATATCTTGGCGCGGAATAACATGTTTATTGTTACCCAACTCAGCTGTACTAATTTTATCGTCCACAGAAGGATGCGGGCCCACCAGTATTTGAACCTGTGACCATGCGGTCAAAAACAGGACCATGCCGTGGAAATTGGGTTACTACTTGAGAGGGGTGAAACCACAATCTGTAAAGGGGAGACACAAGCAAACCCCAAATTAATCTGTGCTCAACCCTCTGGTATGTTGGCACAAACACAGTCAGGCTTAATTTAAAGGCAATGTCTTAACTATATATGCAGCATTTCTAACAGTAATACAGTGACAACACGACACAAGAAAAATACCACACCAATTTAGAAAAGCAAAGTAACATTTTATGAATTAATGAAATTGTGATGTGATGTGGAAAAGGAAAGTTCTTCCTTTTCATCAAGTTAGAGATGGCCCATGCTGTAAGTTCTTATTCCCCCTTGTCTGACTGTCTGTGAGCAATATACAAAGGCCAACTGCCAGGTCCACCTAATCATGTACCCAAGATACAGGCTGCAGACACCAAATGGTTAGGACAAGAAAATGCCAACTTTCTAAAAGTGGCATTTTCAGAATTGGACTAAAAATACGGCTTTATCATTAAAGAGGGTTTTAAATTACAGTTCTTCAGATGCAAAATTCAACATTCCTACCTGCTCACAATTGAAAAGGTATCACTTATTAAATGTAAAAAGGTAACACAATGATATGCTATAGAAGGGGTAGTCCTTGCAGTAGTGAAAAACAAAATTAAGAGTGTTTCACTGCGAGGACATTCTAAAGTAAATAGTACAGGTCCAGCTTTTTGAAAACACTGCACCCTGCCCTATGGGCTGTTTAGGACGTATCCTAGGTGTGATTTATACGTAATAAAAAGCAAGATAAGGGCCTGGCAAAAGGTTTATTTTGATAAGTCAACATGGCAGTTTAAAGCGCACACACAGGCTGCAGTGGCAGGCCTGAGACATGTTTAAAGAGATACTGGGTGGGTGGCATAATCAGTGCTGCGGGTCCACTAGTAGCATTTCATTTACAGGCTCTGAGTACATGTAGTACCACTTTACTAGGAGCTTACTAGTAAGTTATATGTGCTAATTGGATGTAAGCAAATTTTGCCATGTTTAAGGGAGAGAGGACAAGCACTTCAGCACTGGTAAGCAGTGGTAAAGTGTATTGAGTCAGCAAAAACAGGAAGATAAAAGGAGAAGGTTGGGGAAAACGTGCCAAGGATGTCAATTCAAATACAGTAAATAAAAAACGTTCTCCAATTTCCTTATTAGTTGTGACTTGTGCCCAGTCTAGTTATCGGTAACAAAGAAATGATGCAGCTAATTAACAGTAATATGTCATTACAGTAGGGATCTTATTTTACAATGCCTGCTGCAAAACCAGAGATCAGGGTGAAAGGCAGATCGCAGAAAAAAAAAGCTTTCTCTCCTTCTGATGTTTTTTTCTAAAAAGAAAACATGATCAGCAGACAGTAGATATTCGTGGAAAAATTTTAATTTTTTGCATATACAAGAATCTGCATGTGTCTACACCTTATGAGCTACAGTTTCTTTTAAATCTGACTTACATTCAACTCATTCAAATATCTTTTTGCAACAAGTAACTTAATGATTGTTAGTATGTTTAATTTTGCACTACAGATTCTACCTTTATTCTTAATTTCTGGAAACATCCCATCTCTTTTATATGAAAAATCAATATATAGAGGATTTTAGCGGTTTGTGGAAAGGATGAAGGTATGACTATGTATTTGAAGGAATAAAGTCCCCCCACGGAGTTCCATGACCATAGAAACAAACATTTTATTTATTTATTGATTTGTCCGTTTTTATATAGTGCGGACTTTACCCGAAGGTGTCAGAGCGCTTCACAATGGAACAGTAATGATACATGTGGAGAAATTTACAAGTGAACAAATTAAAAAAGCAAACGTTAATCTACAGGAGGCAAAAGTGACAATTGTGAGCAAACAAAATACAAGAGGTAGGAAACAGTACATTGCAGGAGGAAAAAGTGACATGTATGCAAGTTACAATAGCGTACAAAGTACCGATAGAGGTATAATACTGCAATAAGAGGCAGACACTCAAGCACAAGTACAAACGTTACATAGGCAATGGTGGCACTTGTGCTAGTATCTAAAGCAAACAAAATGCATGAGGTAGCAAACAGTGTGTTACAAGAGAAACGTGACGTGTGCATGTTACAAAAGAGTACCAAACACAGGTAGAAGGATAATACTGCAATAAATGGCAAACACTGCAGCCACAAGAACACACTGGGAAGACACTTCCATAGTCATGGAGAATAGATTTTTCTATAATGGAAGCTCTTCCTTCTGATAAAAGAGAGGGTGTGAATTAAATTTGGAGGTGTCTTTGGAGGAAGAGAACTTTGAAGTCAGTTCTGAAGGCCTGGGAGGAGGTGGTGGTCCGGAGGTGAGGCGGAAGTGAGTTCCAGACTCTCACTGCGTTTCCGGAAAAGGATTGGGCCATCGATCTTTCCTTCTTGAAATTGGGAGGTTCAAGAAGTAAATTTTCAGCATTGCGAGATGGTCTAGAGCCTCCAGAGAGTTTCAGTTTTTTCGCCTGGTAGCGAAGAGAGGAGAAGTGCAAGGCTTTGTGGGTGATACAGGCAGTCTTGTAGATAGCTCTAGGCTTGATGGGAAGCCAGCGGAGGTTGGATAACATGGGTGTGATGTGGTCCCTTCTTTTGGACCCATAAATTAAACAAGCTGCTGAATGGAGAACAGATTTAAGGGGGGACAGGTGGGATTTGGAGAGGCGAGTAAGAAGAGAATTACAGTAGTCAAGTCTGGAGAGGACCAGCGATTGGTCCAGGGTTTTAAGGTCTTGCTCCGGGAAGAAGCGACAAATTCCCCAAAGAAGGCACAGTTGGTATCGAGCAGACTTTGCAATGGGATTGATGTGGGAGATTAGATTGAGTTTTTGTCGAGTATGACACCAAGGGATTTTGCACTGTTGATAAAGATGGGTTTATTGTTAAGGAGATTCATCTGATCCATCCATGATTGAACCGCGGGAGGAGAAAGTGAGGAGGAGAGGAGGAGGAATTCAGTTTTGGAGGGATTCAGAATCAGTTGATGAGTTGACATCCAGTTTTGAATGGACTCGAGAGTAGAGCTTAGGATAGAGAGATCATGACTGGAGGCAACCTTGAGATATATTTGAGTGTCATCTGCATAGAGATGATAGTGGATCCCGGATATACTTAGGAGATTTCCCAGTGGTTCTAAATAGAGATTGAACAATGTGGGTGCAAGTATAGAACCTTGAGAAACACCTTGACCTACCGCCAAAGGAGATGAAAGACTGTTCGCTATTTTGATCATTTGGGATCTATTAGAGAGGAAGGAAGCAAACCATTTAAGGACAGTGCCCTCCATGCCCATTCTCTGTTGAAGAGTGTTGAGGAGAGTGTTGTGATTGACAGTGTCAAAGGCTGCAGAAAGGTCAAGAAGAATTAGAAGACAGGACCCCCCCGAATCGAGTATCCGCAGCGCATCATCAATGACTTGCAGTAGGGCTATTTCAGTGCTGCAGTTTTGGATGAATCCGGACTGACAATTGTCAAGAAGATCATTATCCCTAATATGACGAGAGAGTTGTTTCGCTACACATCTTTTTGTGATCTTCACAAGAAAGGGTAGGTTAGTGATGGGGCGGAAGTTGTTGAGGTCATTCGCATCAGCAGTGGGTTTTTTAAGCAGAGGGGTGACCTGCCCAGTTTTGAAGGAGACAGGAAGGGATCCTTAACAGAGGGAGAGGTTGACCAGAGTAGTCCAATAGGAAAGAGAATGGGTATAGAAGTCAATGGCACTAGGGATGGGGTCAAGAGAATAGTTGGAGGGCTTTGTTTCTAGGATGCAATTGAGGAGGGCATCTTCAGAGATGGGGTCAAAGTTCTGCCAAATGGCTAAGGATTTGCGCTCCTTAGCCATGATCTTTAGCCTTGTTAATCTACATGTTGCAGACCTCCTTGGTGACTTGCAATATTCTTATAATGTACAGCAGGAGTTACTATATTCCATATATAAAAATGGTCTCTGAAAAACTTGGAATTGCACACTAGTTTAATTTGTGGAGAATATGGTCAACAGCAAGACTGACTGAAACAGTTTAACAGATCACCCACTTTCTGTGGAAAATAAATTAATTACCATCTGTTCGTCAGATGCCAAAGGTACATTCAATTGCAATCTGTATGTTAGAGCCTTACTTTACACAATCTAATATTGTGGAGAGACATGATGCCAATCTGAAGTAGTTTGAGCCAATCATAAGCAAGCAGACAAAATCGTCTAAATTAATTTGGTGAGGCTTTGAGATATGTCTTGACATCTAATACGGCCAAATTTAATGAATACACCTACTTAGTAGTTAGGTTTGAGGAACATGCTGAATCACCAAAGTTCGTCATTTGACTGAATTGTAAAAATTTGAATTTGTGTGAGAAACATTATGTTAACTGTAAGTGCTTTAGCAAAGAAGCATACATTTACCATTTCAGAGTTGTGTTCACATTTTACATCCATCACATCAATCTCCCCAAAGTTTGCAATGCAATCCCAAAGCTGAAGCTCAAACATTTCATTTTTTCTTTTCCAAGCACAAAGCTAGATAAATGTTTGAGTTATACATGGAGGGGCATATTAAAGGGGCATATTTTCAAACTGCATTTTTAGTATGTAAATTAATACTACTCATGTACTACAACATGCTATTCACAAACCTACGTGTAGAGACCTCCACCTCTGCTTCTCCTATCTTTTCTGTGTAGAGCACCGCACACATAGTTAGAAGGTTTTTGTAGTAAATGTGGGGGAGATCAGAAGGAATGACTGGAAAACGGTGAAGACACTACAAAATAGGATGGATTTAGGGAAACTTAAGGAAGGTTTTAGGTAAAAGGGATTTAGGGAGGGACATGTGAATAAATTCAACAACCCACAAAAGATTAAAACCATTGGCAATCAAAAATGACACTTCTAAAGTTGCTGCAGCCCAGCTCACAAAACAGTAGAAAATGCATTCAAGCCCAATTTTGGAGTACATCAAGCACCACACATGACCACTCATCAGTACACATTTCCATAGAATATAATGAATGTAGAGACTTAATATATCACGCCTTAGAAAATAAAGTTAAAATAATGTAACTATATTTAAATATGTTATTATTATTTAATCAATGATTAAACACAACCTTTAATTAACGTAATTAAATATCAATTAAAAATATGATGGGTGGCTTTATTTTACTTTAGTAAACAATTCATATTTATAAATTTATTTAAATGTATATATTTTTATACACATTTATCGTGAAGAGTGAATGTGCTTGAACAATTTATTGTTTTCCTAATCATTTTAAATCATTTTATATTTATAGTTTACACTACATTTAAAAAAAATGTTTTCTAAGTTCAAATACTTTATTCATTTTCCATATAAATTTCCATAGGGTGCTCTCCATCATGGTGGTGGAGATCTCCACCTACATGTAAAAAGCTATTTGTAGTAACTTCACGCATGGAAATTCAGATTTAAATATCTTCATCGTCTGAACTGAGGGGCTGTAGACATATACATCTGCACTTGGAAATGGTGGATAGTTAAAAAATTTAGCCTCACACCTAGAAGAAGTAGATTAACACATAAGTATTTCAAAAAGCGTACATTTTTTGTGAACAAAGTCCTAATTGAAAAAAAAACATATGAAACGCAAATAATAATAAAATGGGCTTTTTTCAAAACAATTACAATGTGTTGATTTTTTAAGTACTAGATGCCAAACACTTATTCTGGTTTACCTTCTCAGATAGCTCCATAAAAAAAGTGCATACACTGCTGTGTGAAAATGCCTCTGATGTATTTTTTAACTCCGCACTCAATGGTCTGCTGTCCAGTTCCCAGTGCATGCGCTCTGCCCTTAAAACATCATAAAAAAGGCCATTCCCCGTTTGTCGTAATAAACGTTCTTTGACATATTACCTTTACCAAAGTTAATCATATAATAGTAGATTTTTAAAACTCAAGCAGATAAAGGTTCTTACTAGTCTATATTAAAAAAACAACCTTTTTGTGTGAGTACTATAATTGCTCCTGGTTGGCAGAGAAAGTCATTCTTTTACACTCTTCCAGCATTAAACTAAGCTCAGAGACTCCTTTCTGTACCCAAACTCCTATCACGCTCTAATATATTTTGGGACATCACAATTTCTCTACAACAGAATTTGGCCTCCCTTCTTATGTTAACATAAGCATTCTACTGATCCAATCCTAAATCTGACACGTGGCCCTTAAAAGTGAGAAAAAAACAAAGGAGTAGAAACAACCCACCATAAATAGGACAATGCCACCAGCACAAAAGGGGGCATTACAGTCTTTCTACCCGTCATGGGGACAGACTGGGGGTTAGCCCCCAATCTGGCCTAGGTGGGAAGGAGGAAGCCCACTAGACATCAGAGAAAGTATTTTAAAATACAAAGGGGTGGTAGAGGCACACCATACATAGGGCCACCACAAAAGGGGGCATTACATTTTTTCTGGCAGACGTGAGAAGATTGGTGGAGTTTGAACCTAATCTGCATGCCAGTAGGTAGAAACCCCCAAGACGCAAGATATATAAAACTCCAAAAAATTGTTTGGGTGGCCCACCCGTGCCTATAGCATATCCCCAGCACAAAAGGAAGTATTTCAGTCTTACTGCCTTCCCTGGCAGCAGATGAGAGTGTTTACCCACAATTTGCTTCCCAACCTCTGGGGTATGTAATTCAACTAGATACCGGGGGCAATAAGCATAATTACCTAAGAAGTGGCTGTGGCCCACCAAGGCATAGGGCAATGCATCAACACCAAGAGGGGGCAATACAATCCTTCTAGCCCTAGGAAGGCAGATTGGGAGGGAGTATCCCTAGTCTGTCCATGTGGGTGCTAAAAATCCCACTAGATGCCTGAGATTATACTTAGTAAAAAATAAAGAAAGGGGTGGGTGGAGGCCACCATGGTGTAGGGCTATGACCTCTTCCCATTGGTAGTCAATACAGTCTTTATGCCCGCCTTGGAGGATAGAAAGTCCACTAGATACAAGGAATTTTTCATCTGGGCACAGGGGCAAGCTAGTCTTTCTCCCCCCCCCCACCCATCCTCCACAGGAGGACAGAGAGAGGGTTTGCTTTCAATTGTCTCCCAAGGAGGCACAAAGCAGACTAGGCATTATGGATTTCAAAATAGTGCCAAAAAAGGATGGGGTGGCCCTGCCTGATATTGGGCCTGTTAGACCTGGCCCTTTTTGACAGGTTTTACCCCCAAACATTTTGCTTTTGGCCTCCTATTTTTCTGACCCTACGTTTGTTTGCTATAGGATTTTGGGCACTTTACCACTGCTGATCAGTGATAAAGTGCATATTCTCTCTGTGTAAATTGTGATATTATTGGCTATCCATGATTGGCATATTTGGTTTACTGGCCAGTATCTAGTAAATTGCATGGTGTGTGTTAGGGTATGTAAATCAAATGCTACTAATGGGCTTGCAGCACTGGTTGTGCCACCCACATGAGTAGCCTGCAAATGTAAGTCAGTTCTGCCACTGTAGTGTCTGCACACTCAGTTGTGAACTGCCATGTTGTCTTGTCAAGTGTACCTACTTGCCAGGCCCAAGCCGTCCCTTTCCTTACAAGCCAAGCACCCCTATTTTAGACCCAAGGTACCCTCATGGGCAGGGTGCAATGTATGTGCAAGGTTGGACATGTACTAGGGTGTGTGACATGTCCTAATAGTGAAATACAGTGTATTTCATTTTTCACTCTTGAAATGCTATCTGTCCCATAGGTTTATAACGGGGTTGTACTGTGCGATATTTTCATGTGTAACTTTACATAGGGACAAAATAAAACAATCATGTTTTACTCTCTGAACTCCGAATTTATTAACACACCTTTTGGTAAGGGTGGTTTTAAATCCTGTGTTTGAAAAGGCCACTTTTAGAAAGTGAGCATTTTCTTACTTCACTATTTTGTGTGCCTCTGGCTGCTTGTGTATTGAGTGACGGGTGTGTGGGTGACAGGACCTGAGATGTTCATTTACTCTAGAAAGTCCCTGAGGGGGGCTGAGGTGTGCCCTGCCTTGCCTGCGTGTCTCAGTGCAGAGATGAATAGACCTGCGCTGCATTTAGAGTGGTGGAAGGAGTGCTACTTACACCTGAATAGGCTGGGTCTCCTTTTGCACAATGCTGTCTCCGCCCCTTGTGGTCATGCTGCACCAGTGAATGCAGAACTGGTTTGGACTGGGTTAAGAGACCCTTGCTACAAAAATATAAAAGACATTTTGGGGTATAGGTATGTGGCCTAAAACCCCATGATTTTGGATTGCTTCAAGAAACCAAGAAGAAGAGCGAAGTACTTTGTGATGAGCAATGCCTTTTCTGTGTGAGGGGTGGGTTGGCCTGCAGTTGCTGCTTCTGTCTGTGGTGGAGGAAAAAGACTGACTCGTTTTGCCCTGCTGTGGTATCCTGCTTGTGAAGAATCCTCAAGGGCTTGTGTGTGCTGGCCTCCATTCTGGGAAATCTCAGGGACACAAAAGATTTCCAGAAAAGATCCTTTCTGGATCTTAAAATGCCCTGCATGGGAGGAGAGCTTAAGAGCTGAGTGAGGAGCACTGCCCCTGTTGTATGTGGGGTGGGTCAGCCTGCAGTCGCTGCTCCTGCCTGGACTAGGAAAAGTGCTGGACTGTTCCTTCCAAGATTTACGAACAGCACCCGTTGAGCAATGTGTTCACCTTCCTCAAGAATTTATGCGTGTGTGGCTTCATGGCTCTGACCAGTGCACGGTGAGCCCTGTTTTTATTCTGCACAAGGGGTTGCCAGAAAATAAGGAGCAGAGCGACTGCTTCCATTTTTCTGCATCAAAGAATCTCTGCCAGCGTGGCGAGAACCATAATCACCTTGAAAGGCGCTTCGGGGCAAGTGCATCACGGTGCCCTGTCTCCCTGCCTGATCTGGATGCGCAACGTAGCCTTGCCTTATCAAAGGGAGGGAAGGGCATCCCTCCCATCACCCGCATAGGACAACAGGGACAACAATGCAGTGACATGCATAGTCGGTGGGCGGGTTCGCAGGCAGTTACTCAGGGCCGTGCCTTACTGCAGAACTCCACCAGAGGCACTACAGACCTGACAAGTTACGGCGGTGCCTGCAGGACAAAATCAGCCCCCGGTGCTTTTGGAGTAGGGCTGGGCTGTTACACCCTATGCAGGCAGGCTACCTCTGCATCCATTCCGTGGTGAGGGTCACTTACCCAGGAAGTACTCATCTGAGGCTGCCATTGTTGGTGCTGGGCTGTTACACCCTTTGCAGGCAGCCTACCTCTGCATCCATTCCGTGGTGAGGGTCACTTACCCAGGGAGTACTCATCTGAGGCTACCATTGTTGGTACAGCAGTGATTGGCTGCAGCAGCCCCATGTGTCCACGGACAGCCGCACTTCTGATTCACCATGCCGGGAAAGACGGTATGTACCCTCACCTCTTCCATTATGAGGATACTGGGGGGATGCCAAAAGGTTGCATTTTGCCTCCCCGGTCCCGAGGGGCAGTTGTTGAAAGGGAGAACTGTTTTCAGTGCAAAAGGCAACAATTACTGTATACATGCCTTTCCATGACAAGTGCCTAGAGGCATAAGTGTTTATGTGATTGACGGTCTGATGGGTTTATGCACAGGTTTTCAGCTGTGCAAGTGTTGTGATCCTTGGAAACTGCCTGATGGGGGTAAAAGTTATTTATATGACCAAACGTGCTATGTCTACTTGCCCTATGGCAAAGTGATTACTGATCTGTGGTTTATAATCTACCTGTGTGATGACAAGTGCCTAGTGGTGCACTGATTTATGGTATGTGGTCCAAATGTGCTTTACATGCTACTCCGTGATTTATGGTCTAATGTGCTTTGTGTATGTGTAAATAATACAAAGGCTATTTTTATATAACCTTGTCTGCCGTCTCTTGTGGTGTGCCTAGTTTGTCACTCGTGTGTGTGTGTGTGTGTGTGTGCGCGCGCGCACACGCTTTACACATTGCCTCTGGGATAAGCCTGGCTGCCCTGCCAAGGTACAAAGGGGTTGAGCAGGGATTTTCTTGGGTGTGTAACTCTCTTACCCTGGCTAGAGTGGTGGGCTCTGCCTGGTTTAGGTGCATACCCTAGCCAAACAGAAAACCCATTTCTAACAGGGCCATATAACTGTTCCAGTGGTTTTACCCCTGGGGGCCAAAAAGGTTCTTGCTAATTGGAGAGATTGCCTCAATAGTGCAAGAAAGAAGACTAAACACTAGGATTTTTTTCATTTAGGCAAAGGAAAGGGGTACAGGTGTCCCACCCTGGCATTGGGCCTTCCTCCAAACCCAAAAGGGGAGAACCAGTTTTTCTGCCCTCCCAGAGAGCACAGCGGGGGGTTTCTCCACAGAAATCTTATCTCCCAGCATTCCCACATTTCTAATGATAAAATGCTACTTCTGTGGCTTGGCTCAACGCCTGCAACATAAAAGGCCCCAAGGCACAAGGTGGAGACATCTTCAATAGGAGTATCTGTGGTATTTTGGTCTGGGGTCAGGAGCTGTTTTGCTGATTAAAGCCCTCTAGTCCCTTGATGGTGTCTAGTTTCATCTCGTGGAGGCTGTAGGCTATTCTACTGTTGCTTATGTGTTTGTTATTTTCATATTTCTTACCTACTGTTGGGGCTAGTAAACTTGGTGCTGGTCGATCAACAGGCTCTGCTTTACCAAGACATTAGAGTCTCCTCTCTTCTTTGGAGAGTCAGTACCCCCTCTTGTGATCAATATTGCTGCTGTCCCAGGCCCTTCCCCAACCATGTGATGGGGTACTGAAGGAATGAACCTGTGTCTTCTAGATGTATGTGTGTATATTTTACTTTCAGCACTGGAATGAAGATTTCAAATGCATGAGCACATGATGGTCAGCTCTGCTCTGCCGGCAGTGTTTTTTTGCCGAAATCAGCGCTCCGTGACAAAAACTCTGTGAACTCCTCCAGGGGAGCGGAGTTCACTGCCCACCCCTATTCAATTCTTCATGTGGACTCCCATTCTCCCTGGTTAAATCCATTTCTGTCACAGGACATGGACTGTGTTTGTTAATTCTGATCCTGTATAGAGCCTGAAAATCATCCAGGCACGAATGCTACTACCTTTAAATCACATCTGCTTTCACAACTGAAAAATTTATTGAGTTGTTTCAAAAACAATTGTATAACTGCAGGGGCAGATTGGCATTGTTAAGAAATGGTTCCAGCATTAACTAAAAGCCTCATTATGATGGCAGTTGGACTCTAGTCCGACCACCATCATATCGGGGATGGGACCACTTGACTTGCTGTTGGCGGTCGCACCATAGGCATTACAATGAGACCGCCTTCAACGGGCCGGAGGAAAAGAACATTGTAATACTGAATCAATGGAGGAAAGGTTTCCACAGGTGACCCCAGCCACTTTTGCAGCACTTCCTGTGTGTTTTGCTGTAAACTATGCAACCGTACCCTCTCTACATGAATCCAAACTGGCAGAATCCTTCTTACACTTTTGAGAGCTGCTTGTACCCACCCAGAGGTGTATATACGGAAACAGGCAAACCCTCCTATGTGGTTACTCAAAATTAGTTCTGGGCAGCTCCCCTTTCCCAGTGCGTCAGGAGCCAATCTGACTAGGAGGACAAAGGAAGGCAAACCTAGATGTGAGTTGCATCTGATCTGCTAGGGATAGGGTAGGCATCCTTTGGACTCAGGAAGGGGCAGGGCACAGTGCCCCAGGCCATCGTGCTCAAGGACAAAAAAATGCCTCTCCAAACCCAAGCCTTTTGCCTGATGGCAATCCACATCTCACTATAGGAGAGCCATTCAAGAGTCAGGTGAAACTGTGCACTGGCAGAAAGGCACGTTTGCCTTAAGCAGGAAAATGGCAACTTTCTAAAAGTGCTATTTTCAAAGTAGTAAGAAAAAATACAACTTTACGTTTAAATTATATTTAAGTTGCTATTATCTAGCTGCTACCAAACTGAAGTGAAGCATTATAAGTTTGTTATAAAGTAATCCAATGTTTCTTAGAGCGCCAGTCTTGCTACCGTAAAAAAAATTTCTTTGGGAGTTTGTCACAGCCAGTACATATTAAACATTAAATATTCATGTTGTAATTTTTAAATACCACACACCCTGCCTTTTGCGCCAAACTCAGGGGTGACTTATACATATTAAAAATTAAAGGTTTAGGCATGGCTAAAGGTTTATTTTGCCATGTCAAAATGGCAGTTTAAAGCTACATAGCCAGTCTGCAGGGTAGGCCTAGAGACATGTTTTACATTTGCTGCTTTAGTGGGTGGAACAAAGAGTGCTGTAGCCCACTTGTAGCCCACTTGTATCTTTCAATTCTCAGGACATATGTACATTTAGTAACATATACCAGGAACATATTAGTAAATAAAATGCACCAATTAGGTGTATGCTAATTTCACCATGGTTCAAAGTGAGAGCTCAAACACTTTACCATTGGTTAGCAAGAGTAAAGTGTGCAAAGTCCTGAGGCCAACAAACGTGTGTTCTGTTAAAGACGACAAAAATCTGATGGATCTTCACACCAAAGACAGTAATTGCCTACACATTTCCAATCACCTTCAGCAGAATCTAAACTTTAGAGCAGAAAAGCTAGTAAAAGGTAAACTAGAGTTTCCTTTAGGTAACTTGGTGCATCTCTGCCTCTGCAGAAGTTGTACATAGGTGCCTTGAAATTTCAGTTGTATTACACTTATCATAATACATGAAAGCAGTTTCGGTTCAATATATACTTAAATAATGTTATGTTATGTTAATTTTATTTATATAGCGCACAGATGCTCTAAAGTGTCCCGGCACGGAACATTAAGGGCAACCATCAGAAGTTTATGTAAAGAGATGTGTTGTCAGATTCTTCCTACAAAGCAATGGATCCTGAATGTTACAGAGGGCAAAAGGGAGAGCGTTCCGGGCAGGAGCAGCTTTCTGAGCTCGGGAGCTGCCTCCGAGCCTCTGACATTTAAAACGGGGAACCTGAGCAAGTCGCTGGGGCATGGAACACAAATAACGCACTTGAGTGTAAAAGGCAAATTGTTTTTGCAGGTAGATTGGACCAAGCCCTTGAAAAGTGCGATGGGTCATGACCAGAGATTTAAATTTGACCCGATCGGGTATAGGAAGCCAGTGCAGAGAGCGCAGATGAGGTCTCATGCTAGTCCTGGCCGGAACTTTAAGTAGGAGTCTGGCTGCGGCATTCTGGACCACCTGGAGTATTTTTAACAGGTAGTCCTGGATGCCCACATAAAGGGCATTGGCGTAGTCCAGCCGAGACAAAATAAGGGTGCATATAAGAGTTTCTTTCGTGGCCCTAGGCAGGAGAGGGAGAAATTTCCTCAAAGATTTAAGGAGGCCAAAGCAGGTCCCAGCAAGTTTCTTGATCTGCGTAGCTAAGGAGAGGTTCTCCTCAAACCACACACCCTAATTCTTGACAGGCTTCCCTACAGAGGTGGGCCAGAGAGTTTCTCTGAAATTCGAGGGAAACTTTCCATATAGGAGAATCTTTGATTTATCTGCATTGCACTGCAATTGTGCGGCAGCCAGCCCATTTAAAATGGAGGACAGACATTGGTGAGCAGAAGAGACAGAGTCCACATTCTTATCCAAAGAAAAAAGAAGCTGGGTGTCATCTGCGTAGACCCAAGTTCTTCTGCCAGATACACCAGAGGTGTAAGATAAATATTAAAGGGGAGGGGCCTAAGGGAAGAACCCTGTGGGACTCTTGTAGTCACTGCCTTGGAAAGAAGAGGAGGATGGTGGAAGCCACATCTGCTGAGCCCGTCCTTCCAAGAAGGATCTGCTTCAATGCCAAACAGTCCCCGACACCCTGATCTTGGTTAGGGGACAGTGTTGAATGGTGCCGGCAGGTCAAGCAGAATGAATGCTGTCTTCCTGCCGGCATCCTGACACTCCCTAATAGCCTCTGAAACCTCCAGTAGGGCAGACTCTGTACTGTGGGAGGCTCTAAACCCTGACTGGGCTGGATGCAGCAGGTCCTCTCTCTCAACAAACTGTGAGTTGTCTGCTCACCACCTGCTCACACACCTTGGCCAGGCCGGCTAGAAGGGAAATGAGGAGGTAGTTCACTGTGCTGAGTGGGTCAAGCATTTAAAAGTGGCAAAATCTTGGCATGCCTCCAGATCTCCGGAACGCAGGCAGTCTGGAGAGACGGATTGATGATACCATTCACCTCCTTGTTAATGGTTTCAGCAACTGCTGCCATCATTCTGGCTGGACAGGGGTCCGAAGGCAAGCCAGACTTCAGGCCCGTAAGAATTTTAAGAGACACAGAAAGTTTCACAGGTTTAAAGGCATGCAGAGAGTGGTTAGGAGCAGCGGGTGATGGCACCACTACCGTCCCAATGCTCTTGTCACAGGAGGTGAAGGCTGCCTGAATAGAAAGGATTTTGTCTCTGAAGAAATTAGAGAGGCTCCCGCACCAATTGCCAGTGGATGGAGACTCCCTCAAAAGAGCGGCAGGGGACGTAAAACTCTGTACAAAAGAAAAAAATTATTTGCCATTGTTTTTGGCCGAGTCGATGCGAATTGCATAGAATTGCCTTTTGGCCTGGGTTATCGTCCCATAATAAACTTTTTGTTTAAGACGTAGCTTCAACTTGGCCGCAAGACAATATTTGCTGCACCGCCAAGCGTGCTTAAGAATCTTACACTCATGTTTGATAGCTTGGAGGTCAGGAGTAATAATCACATTAGGAAGAAGAACGTTTTACCAGCATCCACATCCAGTACAGGCTAAGTTAACCCGGACGTTCTACAAAGTGGGCGGGACTGCATCGGCCAATGGTCGTGCGCAGTACCCGAAAGTTAGTTCTCGCATCAGCCAGCAGTCGACTTGAGCACGGTACGGGTTAAGGAAATTCGACACAGTACGCTATGACCCATAAAATATGCAAACACATCTATTATGTTAGAATAGTGAGCAGCATTAAAACAATAATGCAACAATTCAAATAAAAACAGGGATACAGGAATAGAATTTGAAAATGTTATACCCAATGCAGACAAACAAGTTTATCTTGCAAATGACTGCAGTGTTCATCCACTAAGTTTATGGGCACAAGTACAGATACCCAAAATGAGAATAGGTAAGACACCAGCCACATATCAACTTCAGAAATAGTCAGCAGGGCAGAGGCTAATGATCCCATAAAATAATCAAGGATCAAAACCATGGAGTGGACAGATGCCTGAGTTATTAAAAAGAACACTTGTTAACAAAAATGACATTTATCATACATGTAAAGAAAATAGCTTCTGCCTCTAAACAAAGGACACATCACAAGAAACCGATACCAAAGGGGATGGTGGACGGAGCGTTTGAGCAAATCAAACGCTCACCCCAAGTCAACTGATCTGGGTTTAATCCATCACCATTCTTTAGCTCACTCCACCACTCCAGTTCAGGCCTGGCCATATGCAAATCAGTCTGACCCTGTGCATCATGGGAACAGTCCAGCCCAAACTGCAAGCCATGTCTTCCCTGGACTGGAAACAAGCATCCTGGGATCGGTTTCGGGTTCATAACTCTCATCAGCCAGGCTATTGAATCCAGAGGCAAAATGAGCAAGGGACCCACGTCTGGGCATACCCTGCCAACTTAGGTCGAACAAAGCAATACCAAAGGGGATGGCTTGGCAGTTTGGGCTGGACTGTTCACACGAGGCAAAGGGTCAGACTGATTTGCATGTGGCCATGTCTGAACTGTGGTGGTGGAGTGAGCTAAAGAATGATGATGTATTAAACCCTGATCAGTCGACTGGGGGGGGAGTGTTTGATTTGCTCAAACTCTCCGTCCATCATCCCCTTTGGTATCACATCACAAAAAAACAGCAGGAACTATACAAGCATTGCCATAACCAATAGGTCTCGCTTTTGGGACCTTATAAGTATTTAGTTATGCAGCACAATATCCTTGGTGCATCAACATCAACTGTTGCATGGCTAAATACTTATAAGGTCCCAAAGGCGCGACCTATCGGCTATGCCACTGCTTGTTTTTCCTGGCTGCCAACCAAAGCCTAAGGAGGGGGAACTAGACAGATGTAAGTATCAACCCAAACCTACAATGGAACCTTTCTAGTACTGGCCCAACCTCAAAAGGAGAGAAGGGGGTGGGAAGAATCTGCAGAAGATAGATTATTCACCATCAAAAGAGTTATCGGAGACAGGGAATACTTCTTCCCCAGAGACCTAATCTTAAGAAATTGTCTCAAAGCAGTACCCAACAGGCGGCACTAAGAAGTTCCAATCAAACGAGAAAATCATGCAAAACTAGCCAGGCAAATGAAGTACTGCTCCTCTCCTGAGAAGCCAGACAGTTGTTCTTGGCAAACACATGCCCCGTAGCTCCCGAGTCAGCCTTGACATGTTTAGCTGTTTGAATCGTTGTCTTTTGACCGAGTGATCAGTACATCAAGACCGGTCAAGGGGCATTGCAGGGAGAGCTTTGAGACAGTCTATGGCTAGTTTGTAAGGAATAAGGGTCGGTGTACCGGGTGATTGGCTTCATTTGGGGACAAGTGGTCTACACGACTTACAGCAGGCTGCCAGAAACGGATGAGAAGAGCAAATGGAATCTGTATTGCACCCACACGGCTCTGAAGCTAAATGGAGCTAAAAATTACACACATCGATTAAAAAAACGAGTGTTGAAAATACATTTTATCGCCCTTAAAGGAAAAAATATTTCTAATCTGACTTTCTGGATGTAAATGTTAGGATATTCTTAACACCTTAAATAAAGATATCATATTTTTCTTACATCGTTCAAACAGTACTTGATAGAGAAGAAAAGGCAAGAGTTTCGGGGTGGGCAGAGGAAACAGATAAACGGAGAAAAACAAGTGTGTGTGCTTTAGACAGACAATGCCACAGAGAGCAAAAAAGAAACACGGGGAGCGGATACAGAGATGGAGAGAGAAAGTGCAAGATAAAGAAAGGATGAGAACATGAGAAAGAGGAGAGGACCAGAGTGAGGGAGAGAGGCAATTAAGGAAGGGGAGAGAGAGAGAGAGAGAGAGAGAGGGGAAAAGGAGAGAGACGGAATGCGTGCAAGAGAGCGTAATCCCAGGGTGATGAAGAGTTAAACTTCCGGAGTTTATGATTCCGCACCACACAGAGTAGATATACATCTACTTGCTGCACTGTTTCAAGTCCATGATTGTACCCAGTGGTCGAAGTGGGGGGAAAAAAGTAGGGGAACTGTGGGCGGAGACTCTGAGGGTGGGGATAACCCAAGGATTGGATCAGTGGGCGGAGTTGGAGGTGTGGCTAGAATGTGCCAAACATCCCAACTTTTTGTATTTGTTTGGCATTTCATCGACCATTTACAGCTTATTGTGTTATTTAATTCAAACAATGGATACACTTGATTATTTAACGTTTAATAGGAGTTATTGGCATTTAAATACATACACAAAGTGGAATATATTTCCAATCACACAATGTTCCAAATACGCTTTTATCTTACAAACTGCAAGTAATAAAAGGATCTCTCTGACACAAGCAGTAACCTACGAACCTAGTTAACATTATGTGCACTTTGTGATCTGCATGGTACATTTTCTTTGCAGCAGGCACATTAACCCCCTGTGCCACCTTTCCAGAAATCAATCGATCTCTCTCTAGGAAGAACATTAATCACCAGTGATATCATGACATTTTTATTGTTGCTGAAAGTTGCTGGAGGCCAGGAAGAAGGCAGCAAGTTTTTTTAAACCATAATATACTTGCAAACACTAGGCACCCACCCGCAATAGGTACCCAGTGCGCTTACTATTCAGAAATTAGTGAGTGGTTTTACTTGAAAAGTTAAGGACATGACTACAGGGCCCTGAAGGGAACAGCTTCAATGTCCATTGCTTATATCCTTAAATAAACACAAAGAGTATGGTTTAAAAAGACCACAACCAAAAACACAGAGGTACACATTTTGTTTTCCAATCTACCCATCAATCAGGTATTGCAATACATCCAAGAATGGTGCACTTCCCCACCTGGGGACAACAACGCTGTTCAAAGAAACACAAGAAAAGAAAAGTAGCGCTTCACTGCAAAGTCTGTAAAGTGAGGCTGATGTGTTTGGATGTGAATAAAACCATTCTGGCCACTTTGCAACCGCTCTGTCTTGTTTTATTTATTTATGTATTTATTTTTCATATTTAAAACCTTTTATTTCTCTCCATACCGAGGCTGCAATTTGGAATAGAAAAATATCAGAAAAAGGGCATTTCCCGCAAGGTTGTGAACAGTTTCTTCAAGTCACAGTTTTCAATAAGTAAGGAGCAAGACAGAAAGAGAGGGAATAATAGGAAGAGGGCGGGGGTCAGCTGCCAGCACCGAAAAGAAAAGGACATTGTCCGTGTCTTCTCCGGGCAGTAAGGAAGAGGCAGAGTCCTTTTCCTTCTCTGCCCATCCCCGATCGTCCACAAAAGCAACCACACTCACACATGTTGCCCCCTGCCCCCCCTCAGAAGTATTCTCAAGCCTCATTGCGTTACAGCCTTAAGAAAAGAGGAAGAAGGAGGGAGGGCTAGATTAAGTAAAGCATGTGAAATATTAGCAGAAACAACATGGTTACCTTAACGATCTCTCACTCACTATACAGAAATCAATGAGTGGTTTTACCTGAAAAGTTAATGACATGACTACAGGGCCCTGAAGGGAACCGCTTCAATGTCCATTGCTTATAACCTTACAAAACGTAAGCAGAATGGTTTAAAAAAAACACATCTCTAAACACAGAACCTTGGTACACATTTTGTTTTCCAATCCACCCATCAACAAGGTATTGCAATACATCCAGGAATGATGCAATTCTCCACCTGGGGCCAACAATGCTGTTCAAAGAAAGATGAGAAAAGAAAAGTAGCGCTTCACTGCAAAGTCTGTAAAGTGAGGCTGATGTGTTTGGATGTGAATAAAACCAATCTGGCCACTTTGCAACCACTCTGTCTTGCTTTATTTATTTATGTATTTATTTTTCATATTCAAAACCTTTTATTTCTCTCCATCCCGAGGCTGCAATTTGGAATAGAAAAATGTCTGAAAAAGGGCATTTCCCGCAAGAGTGTTTTTCTTTTTTGGATCCATTTCACAGGCAAGCAACTAAATGAAAGATGGAAAGAGAGGTTATGAACCGTTTCTTCAAGTCACGGTTTTCAGTAAGTGAGGGGCAAGACAGAAAGAGAGGGAATAATAGGAAGAGGGGGGCAGCTGCTAGCACAGAAAAGAAGAGGACATTGTCCGTGTCTTCGCTGGGCAGTAAGGAAGAGACAGAGTCCTTTTCCTTCTCTGCCCGTCCCCGATCGTCCACAAAAGAAACCATGCTCACACATATTGCCCCCTGCCCCCTCAGAAGTATTCTCGAGCCTCATTGCATTACAGCCTTAAGAAAAAAGGAAGAAGGAGGGAGTGCAAGATACGCAAGGCTTCATGAGCCTTGACAGAAACGCACATGGTGGCTGCTCGTGTGCATGTGCACGCGACCGCAAGCTTGAGGCCAACAAAAGCCTCTGGTAGCACTTTCAAAAGCCACTCACTAAGGGCCAGATGTAGGTAGGCAAATACCGGTCGGTAACGGACGATTTCGGCCGTTACCGACCGGTATTTGGAGTTTGAGATGTAGGGGCCTTAAAAATTACCGATTTGGTATGTAGGTGGCACTGTAAACAGTGCCACAGGGCTTTAAGGATTCGTTATTTACCACCAACTATTAGTTGGTGGTAAATAACGAATGCCTGTGTATATGCAAATTTGTGCATGTACACCTGATACATTTTAATAGTCTTCTGTCCTGATCAGTTGCCTTTCCTAAAGCTTTTCGTAGAGAAGTTTTATTTTTATATTTTCACCTATTTTTACTTTTTAGGTCTCACTGAGCTAGCACATGCGCTGCTCTGCGAGACATTTAGGTCTAGATGTACGTAAATGGTATTTACCGATTCGTAAATACCGAATTTTACCGATTCGATATTTACAAATCGGTAAATGCTATGTAGGTAAATATTCAGTAAAAATTACCGATTCGTTAAGGTTCGTTAATTGTTAATTACCGAATCGGTATTTACCGATTCGGTAAAATTACCCTTAGGGCATATATGTGTGCCACATGGCACACAAGCACTAATCAGGGGTGCAATAGGGTGTCAAAGTGATACCCTGCCACCCTTGACTATTCGGTAATTTTCCGAATCGGTATTTACCGATTCGGTAATTGCCATTAATTCCTATGGGCCTCAAGGCCCATAGGAATCAATTGCAATTACCGAATCGGTAAATACCGATTCGGTAATTACCGAATCTTAACGATTCGGTAATTTTTACTGAATATTTACCTACATAGCATTTACCGATTTGTAAATACCGAATCGGTAAAATTCGGTATTTACGAATCGGTAAATACCATTCACCTACATCTAGCCCTAAATGTCTCGCAGAGCAGCGCATGTGCTAGCTCAGTGAGACCTAAAAAGTAAAAATAGGTGAAAATATAAAAATAAAACTTCTCTACGAAAAGCTTTAGGGAAGGCAACTGATCAGGACAGAAGACTAATAAAATGTATCTAGAGAGCAGGGAATTGTGACACAACAAAGCCTGGGAGAACATACATGTGCTGCACTGCACTGACAATATGGAGTCTCATTCACAATGCCACATTGATTCATCAAGCAAAAGGGATTAACAATCTGACTTGCATTAGTTCACAGAGTGAGACGGCCCTTGGATATGTGGCACTAAATATGCAAAACCTACAATATGGTAGCAGATCTTGCTACTTGTAACAAAATTTGCCAATATAATTTTTAAATGTTTAGTTCATTTCTGGTGTCTTATGGATTAGAATGTCCTGTAAGCTGTCCAAGTCTGTGCGGGGGAGGGGATGAACTATGGTTGGCGTTTCCTGTACACTTATCAAGTGATCACCAAGGGCTACTGCATGACTTAGGACGGCCAGTCTCCACTGGTAGCAGCCTCAAACTGAGCAAATAGAGTCCACTTAAGCATTTATAATGTGGAATAAGAATTTTAAAAAACTCAAGACAAAATCTCTCTTGGCATCAAAATGGCAATGATTTCCGATGCATGCTCGGTGAATGACAGTGCCAAAAATACTGAATGATGCAGGTTGACTCGTTATACGAAGGGCTCCCTATTTCATGGTATTATTTTACCCTTCTATCTGTAATTGTCCATCTTTCTTTTTTGCTTGTTTTATCTGTATTTATCCATATTTATTGTGTGCTTCGTGTAAAACATTAAGCTGTAATGAATATATTTCCAGTAATTTAAAAGCATTTGCATTTTTTTCTTAACTGCCCTACCTGTCAATCTGCGCAGCTATTGACCTAGCACTCATGATTGACAGTACTGAAAATCATCCAAAAGGAAACCTATTGTTCATAATTCTCAATATTTAAAAATAAATACAGGAAAATAGATGTTTTTCTGTCTGTATTTATCTGGAAAATCAGTGAAAACTTCAAATTTGGAGCGTTAATTAAAAGTACCTTTTTTGGTGCAAAGTTCCTCTAACATGTTACCAGATTTCAACCAGATAAACTTTTATACCACTATTTTACATTTGAAGAAACATACCCATGGCTTGGGAGTGCAAGTTAACCTTCTTTTGAAGGCTTGTCAGCAGCAAGCTTGACTATGGCAACTCACTCTATTCCGGCACCACCCCAAAACTCCAAAGGAAATTGCAGAGCTTCCAGAACACCTCTGCCAGACTTATCTGGGACATTCCACTGTAGACAGATCTCCGTCACCTGAGAGGCCTTCACTGGCTCCTGACCTACAAAAGAATCACCTTCAAGCTCCTCATGCACACCTACAAAGCCCTCCACAACACCACACCTCCATTCCTCACCAACTGCCTCTCATTCTACACACCTACCGGACATCTCCACCCAACTGGCCCTGGCCACTGGTGCACAGATCTACAAGGCCTCAGTCGGAGGAAAATCCTTCTCTTACCTCACTGCGCAGGCCTGGAACTCTGTAACCCTACATTTCAAGCAATCACCTTCGCTTGCTCAATTCAAGAAGGACCTCAAGATCTCGCTCTTCAACTGAACTGCAGAGCCCCCATCGCTCCCCAAGTGCCTTGATACCCTAATGGGTGACTAGCCATGCTCTAAAAGAACCCTGATTGATTGAGTGATAGATTGAAGTCTAAGCTACAGGTCTTCCGATTTCAGCTCATCCCATAATTCTTCCACTTGCCACGAAAGGACACTCCCATCAATGGACAACTCCCTCAGCATCACTACTCCATTCCATCAGTGAATAAAGAAGCAAATTCACACACAACATTTGAACAGTAGGCTCATATACCATTCATACCCTTTACATAGAAAAACAATGCTTAATGCACTCACTACCAAACATGCACAAATCATCCGCTATTGGTTATATTCCACCCTCCTTGCTTTCCAGCAACAACCAAATTGAGAACACCGTGTCTCACTCAACCTATATCCCATTTCTAAGCCCAGCCTACAGTATTAATAAACCTAACTACTTCCAGACTCACACAAAAAACAATAGAATAAGCAACAACAATCTCTGTGCAAACAGGATAACCAGTCCTAAAATCAGAAAAGGCTTGCTAACCTTTACAGTAAACATAGGCACACATCCTTTTAGACACTGCCTAAACACACATAACACACCGAACAATGGGCAGTGCACAGTAACAGGATTCCAAGTTCTGCTTTTAGTTAAAGCTCACCGATCTTGAAGCCACCACTGACATCCATTCATCTCAACTCCACCTAACCACACAACTGCAAAGTATTCAGAATCTGAGGCCAAGGCTGAGTCAGCCTGCAGCAGTTGTTAATTTGGAAAGGAATGTGTGCTGGCGCGGTGCCCAAAGCTCTGCTCAGAAGCCTGAGGCCTGTACTTTTGAATGTCTACATGCCAAATCTTAAGGCTGGGTGGTGTTGAATTCACTTCATGCTGCTTTATTCCACTACCAGATCCTCTCTGCCCATTGTCTCACTTGTGCAATTTCCTGTTTTCTCCCTTTGTGAAAGTTTATCCATCTTTCTCTTCCTCCTTTCTTTTTTGCGTGTTTTTCCCCCTATGTCTGATGAGGAAATATAAGTACCAGTCCCCATAAATAAGTGCTGGTGGCCCACACATGCAAACACAGGCTCAAATTAAGCACTGACCTGCAGGCACCACTATCTTGCATCCATACCAGTAAAATAAAATAAAGAAGAACTATTTAATGACAACCTACCTAAGTGATAAGGTTTACTTAACTTTCGCCTACCACTGGCACTTCCATCACTCACCCCATGCATAGGATGAGTATTATCAACTCTTCAGAACGTATCATATTTTAACACTCCTCTAAATATATATCTGCTAATAAATGCTTCCAGGCCCGGACTGGCCATTGAGGGCACCGGGCAATCCCCCGGTGCGACGCAAGGGTGGGGGCTGGTTTTGGGCCCTAGGGGGCAGTTTTTGTTACAGGGCCGTTTTTGCAGCATAGCTACAAAATCGGTCCTGTAACAAAATCGGCCGAAAACCGGCCCCGGCAAAGAGCTCGGTCGCACCTCCAGGGGGCCGGCCGAGCACTTTGCCAGGGCCGGTTTTGGTTCTCATTCCGGCCTGAATGCTTCACTTGAAGAACTAACAATCGAGAGGTTCAGAGCAAATAACCTGAGTTTCAACTCAATCCAACCCATGCAATACATGCAACAAACAAAATTATATTTTCATAAATCACAAACTATATCGGCACTACGTAATCTACTCGGATAAAAGAATGCTATTTTCACTGCCACACAAATTGTCACAATAGTACACAATTACACTTCACATAAAAACACTACATTAAAAGACACATGTTTAAACAATTAAACGTGATGCAAAAGTTACACGTGAAGCCGCACTAAT
Source organism: Lissotriton helveticus (assembly GCF_964261635.1). Lineage (NCBI taxonomy): Eukaryota > Metazoa > Chordata > Amphibia > Caudata > Salamandridae > Lissotriton > Lissotriton helveticus. The sequence continues at coordinate 1,953,239,734 of NC_136063.1, forward strand.
TCGCATAGGCATTCAGTTCCACAGCCAAGCAGCAAAAGCTGTGTCACTATACCCAGACGTGGGTGCTGTCCTTACTGTGCCACTAGAACCAAGCTACTATAGACTGATGAGCCCCAATCAGGAGGAAACCGGTTATGGATTTCTTGTGTTCCGTTTTGGGGAGGGCCTGGCAGATCAGTCTGGATTGTTCCTATTGGAGGGGGGGTCTAGATTGGTTTGCATATGGCTGGGTACAAACTGAGGTGGCATGGTTGAAAAAGAGCTGCAAAAAAAAGGAATGCTACCTCAGGTTACTGCCAGTGGTTAGACTTGTTGCAAGCATTTATTCCATCACCTTCTGTGTGTTAATAGCCACCCCACAATTCTCTGCATATGTGTTTTATTCAATAATGCCCATTAATATGAGTTGCCTGGTGTTTAATATATAAAATGAGGGATCTAAATCCTTTCAATAGATTGTTGTTGTCTAAGTAAATGCTGTGTGCCCAGATGTGGGTCTCTTCATCTCTGTCTCAGACACTCAAGCTGCACCTCACGGATGTGACCCAAAATGTTGAAACAGGTCAGGGGCTGCTTGTGCTTCCATTTCAAAGGGGCGTGGCCTAGAGATGGAGCTAGGCTATTAGGACATGGAGTAAGACCAAGGTTAATTTTCTTATTGCCGGTCCCTGTCTGCAGTGCCAGAAACAACTAAAACAAGCATTGCCAAAACCATTAGGTTTGGCAGTGGCTGCCAAACTTTGGGCTTTGTTGATTCTTCTTTTGTTTTGTTATTGTTCCTTTAAAATGTTTGTTGTGGAGGCTATTGCCAGATGCTTGCCAAATCTAAATAGGAAATGAAAAAGACATTGGCTAAAAGCAAAAATATTTTTGGTATAAAAAAGCAAACATTGCCATAGTCGTCCCTAGCACTAAAGGCAACTACTATTTGTGTGCATGTGCTATATGTGGAAGAGTGAAATACCTTAATTCATCAGTGAATCTGGACAGTGGCCTGAGTGCACTTACCCACTGCCCATGCTGTTTGGTGTAGTGGACAGAAGGATGGATACTGTGAATGCCACAACAAACAAATGGGTCAACAGGGCTGACTGAAAGCCTGTTTAAAGAATTAAGTTCTGTATCTAATTTAAATAAAACCAAAAGGGTCTGGCTAACGCCGGACCTAAAAATAAAATGCTATGGAACCTGCCCATAGTAGATACTAGCGTTTCAGAATAATTCGAGCATTCCCTTTTGCTAAGGGACCGAAGCAATGAGCATCCGATGAGTGAGTATAACAGTTAAAGTGCCCCCTCAAAGTAGCAAGGACTTGAAGTGAAATGTAACTTTAGTGGCAACAGTATGAGGATGAGACAATATTTGGGAATTGTAACTTCCATTTTCCAATTTCAAACACTTGCACACACATGCTTTTTCGAAAGGAGGTTAGTGGAATCACGCCTAATTTATTCTATGGAAAACATGATTCATTTTGAAACACGTCAAATAAAACTAATATAAGCTGCGGAGTTTCCCTTCTATCTCCTGGGCTATTTATGTACCCATAGGTACAAAAAGTAATTTTCTAAGAATCCCTCAAAGCTGCAGAAACAGCAACCGACGGCCCTATCTTTGCTGCTTTGCATTAAAAATGCAAACTCCTTTCATTTTTCTCTCTAGAGTACCAAAAAGCAATTTACAAATCGTTCTGAAAAGATTATTTCCACTTGATAGCATGCAATGGAAAGTAGATAGCGAGCTACGCTGTTTATGGGAGCGCTTTTGCAGCGCACGCAAAACAGGTGATCCTCCAGGGGCTTGATTATCTATCGTTCATCTCCCAAATATTTTTTTTGTGATATTACAGTTTTAGCATTTCTTTGCTGTTTATTGAAAACTGATATTACTAGTTGTTGAGAAGTAGTTATTGCTGAATTCAGCATGATGCTAGAGGACTAGAGTAGTTTGTTTAGACCACTGGTGTCCAAAATAGTTCCAGAAGGGCCAGATCCATGCCAGATTTGTAGGATATCTCCCAGTGGGGTAACAAAGGCCCCTGCAGTACCCACGCTCCAGTGGCCCTCTCAGTACAGTACTCTGGCCTGAGAACTCCCGAGTGAGTCCGGAGTGGGGCCCCTGTTATGCCACTGATATCTACTGTCTATGGAAATGAGTTCCATTGTGACGTAATGTATGTAGATATCTCTTACATTGATATTCAAGATGTCTGACGTGGAATCGGCATTCCTGGATCCTACCATGATTTACCTCCAAAGAAGATCTAACATTGAGGTGTGACCTTTAAGAGTGTTAAACCAGAGGAGCTGGAATTATGCTGCAATGCAATTGAGCAACCAAATAGGTGGGAGGGTAGACTAAATTATGCTGCAACAAAATGCAAATAATGCACTATACTGCGGCACATTTTCTGGCAATGTTACTTCAATATTTTGTCACTTAACACATGATAATACTTTCCAGGCATAGGTTTTACTTAACAGGTATTCAGCATTTGAATCGGTGTAAATAGTATAAAATTGCTCACAGGAGCTGCACAATAGGTCACCGTGATGGACCTGAATGGGAAGGGATAACTCCTCCAAAGTCAGCAGAAGGGTGAAGGCTATGAACATCGCTTTTGTGTAAATTCCTGCTTGAGTGTCAAATACTGAGTGCAGTGGTGAAGCTTAGCAAGTGAGATTTGAGAGGTATGAATCTCAAATTTTGCCACTAAAAAAAGCAGTGGGCTGTAGGTGGTGGGAGTTTAAATGACCAAGATTTGTGATGGACTGTTTCCAAAAGGAACAGGGTCAGTACTGATTTGCATTAGGGGGGCCTCTGTATATATTGCTAAAGTGGGCAGAAAACAATGAGCTGGAATGCTACCTTAAGTTATTGTCACTGCTTTGACTCTTTGCAAGCAGTCATCCCATCATCTTTTGGGTATTTGATTCCCAGTAGTATGACTAGAAAGTTTAAATTGTCACACCTGTCCCAACCTATTACTGCCAAAGTTTGTGAATTCTAAAAAGTAGTAAACTAGCACCACTGGCGGCCGGCACAGGTAAATGCAGGGAGCCGGGGGCAGAGCGGAGTGAGGGAGAGTCGACAGATGACGGAATGGGTATAATTAAATAAACTACACCTACTCTATCATCCATCAGCGTCCCCCCGCCATGCCCTGCTCCGCCTCACCAAGCTTACCTGTGCTGGCCACCGCTGAGTTGCACCCATTCAAGGAGTACTTCTATAGATGCAGATTTACAACTTTTTTTGTAAATTGGTCACTATATATTTAAAATTCTGATCCAAAAAATGAACATACTAAAACAAATATAACCATGGGAAAAATCAACACAGATATAGCAGACCTGACTCAGGGTCACCCAGACCAAACTACTGAACCAAAAATGCGTTAGAGGTGTGACAACCTAAAGTACCCCAGCTGAAGTTATGGCCCTGCCCATTCCACCAAGGCATGGTGGTTCTCTCTTGAAACTCATGACTACAGTCACGTACAACACAATATCCTGGAGTCCCTACACTTGGACAACTAATTTAAATATAATTTCACGGCATGCATTTTCCTTTGTCTCTACTACAAGAAGTTTCAATGGTGTATTTGCCAAATTGGTGCATTTGGGCAAGGCGCCTTGTTTCCAGTCCCTGCCTTTTAAAAATCATGTTGTTCAGTGACTGACAGCCCCGTGTACTAATCCTGAATAGCAAATAGAGGAAGGCATTCATGCAAATTAATGGGGCAGGCACAGCCAGAGCCGAACAATGGTTCAGGCGTGGCTTTAAGTGTCCATGCACAACTGAACCATGAAAATATTTGGCATGTATATTGTGCAAAAGCCATGATAAAGAAATTCGATACAATCTATTCAAAATTCAAAAAAATGTATTTTTTTAAAACGTGGAAGCATTTTACCTTACTGCATCAGTTAATATCAATGCATACAAAGACATTTATTAAAAGTGATCATTTTTAGAAATATCCATGGGTCGCCCCCCAATGACAATGCCATTATTGAACTAAGAGGCAAGTCATTAGTCATGTAACCCCTATATATAACCTAGATTTTTATTATACATGGAGCAATATTACAGTTTATTAAATCAAATATGAGGTGCTTGTACATTGCACATCCTGAGCTCATCTATCTGAAAGTGCGCTCATATGGGACAGTAAAGAAAAGTAAGTCTCCTTCTCTCTCTCTCTCTCTCTCTCTCTCTCTCTCTCCCTCCCTCTTTCTCACTCGTTGTTTCTCTCTCCCTCTCTCTCTCTCTCTCTTTCCCCCTTTCCCTCCTTTCATTCCTGACTCAGGATGAGGAAAATCAACAAAGAAATAGCAGACCCAACTCAGGGTATGAGAGCCAACTAATACACAATTCGGATTGGAAGGTCCTAGGGAACTTTTTTTAAAGACCTGACAAGGATTACATCCCCAAACTATCAATCAAATACAACAAAAATCCTCAGGGCTAAGTTATCTGGACAAAAACAGGACAGAAATACACAAAGGCACTACCACAAACCTAACTGGGAGAAAGATCCTTTTAGGAAGTAATCCCTCGCCCACCTATGGTGGCATGCTTCATCATTTGGGATTCTCCTCCCAGAGGAAAAACCTAGTTCCTCTGAGGGCTACAACCCCCTCTCAGGAATGTTTTTCAGCTGATCTAACTGGATCTGCTAGACCCTCCAAATGTGACTACTAGTGTGAGTGAGAATGCAACGCAAAAGAAGAAGGATTAAAGTGAGTGAAGTGATGGTAAAACTGGCTAGAGAGAACCAAACATAGAGCTTTATTCAGGAGTTCTCACTGTCAGGATTAAAAAACACTGTAATCTATTACTCTACACGTGCGGTTTATATCCATACGGCAGGTGCACAGTTTTTTAATCCTGACAGCGAGAACTCCTGAATAAAGCTCTGTGAGGGAGGTCCCGCCCACGTCCATAGTGAATCAAGGAATGCTAAAAACCCGCAATGGATCCCTTACCAATATACAGCAGAGGAGGATGTCGGTATCGGATCCACGCTAAACCGTGAGTCTTCCCTCCTCCCACAGCCTTACACCAGTAACATGGATGCAGACTGCTCTCAGGGAGGAGCCGAGCAAAGCAAGAACCAATCAGGACCCTTCTTCGAGGAACGACGAACGCCTGAAAAGCGAGAAGCAACACCACTGGAGTGTCCTGCGACGGAGACACCGGAAGGAAATCGCTGGGCGAACCTGAACTTGCCGGGAGAAAACGGCGACGCCGGGACCAAAGAACACGAAGAGGAGGAAAGCTGGAGTGAAGATGGGTGGAGCCCAGAGGACGAGCGAGCCGCCACAACTCCGGAGAGTTGTGGCTAGTTGCGGTACGTGACGGGCAAGGGTCTAGGGAAGGGGAGGGACGCTGTCTGGGGTTGAAGGTGGATCGGGGAGGATACAGGGAGGGCTCTGCACGTTCTGGCAAACGGGCTGCTTTAACACCTAGGGGCCGATTAGGATGGCGGACAGACTTGCGTCCGTCCGCCATCCCAGAGTTGGAGGGACCGTCCGCATGGACTGCGGAGGTCCCTCCATGCAAATCAGGATGTGACCGCCACCCTGGCGGTCACATCCTGGATATTTAACATTGCGGCGGGTGCTGCTTCAAGCAGCACCCGCCGCAATGTTAAAAGTGCATGTGTAACATTTACATGCACAAAGCGGCAGGCACCGTGCGGTGCCTGCCGCTTTGTGCATGTAAATGCTGGGGGGTACCATAGGTACCCCCCATGTGCACCCCCCACCCGCCTACGCCCTGGGGGCCCGCAACGGGCCCCCAAAAGCAAAAGTACACATGCTTTTCCACGGCGGAAAAACCGCCGCGGAAAAGCATGTTTACTAATGCTTCCTAATTTGGCTGGCGGTGTCTGATAGACACTGCCAGCCAAAGGAGAGCTTTTCCGCCGCGGTTGTAATCCGACCGCGGCGGAAAAGCAGCGGACAGAATCCAAGACCCACCAGCCATCGTAATGCGGCGGTGGGTCTTTGGTGACTCCGCAGAGGATTTTCCGCCTCCTCCGGGCCGGCGGTGGCTTCCGCCGGCCCGGAGGAGGCGGAAAATCCTCTATCATAATCGGCCCCCTTGTGTTTTACTGTGTGGATCCTCAAATCAAGGCGCAAAGCTTGTTTAACTACCCGACCCCTGCCTCATAAACCTACCGAACCTTATTAACCTTGCTTGACTCCTATTATTTTTAGCAGCCCTTTACTTAGCCCTTCAGACATGGGTAAAACAGCATAGTTTTTCTCTTGAAATTAAACATCCTCACACTGCAGTTAGTGTACTATCCCTCACGTGGTTCTGGTGACGGTACCCCCCTAGAGTTAAAAGGATAGACACTGACGCCACTCTCTTCTGTTTGGAAGTGTCTCCAGATCCGGGCTACCCCTGAAACCCGTAATTGGTTTCAGCTCCAAGGAACGGACCACCGGAAACCCGTCACAGGTTTCACGACATGGGAAAAACCTACTGGAAGACACTCAACCGCCCAGGGACATCAGCAGAAGAGAAGAACTACATCTTTGGAAATAATGCCTACTTTTCTATCCTGACTTTCATTTGACATTTGATGCTAACTGTATGCCTCCTTCCTATAAGTTTAAGAATCAATAAATAGCCTCAATATTGACCCTATACGGCCTCCTTGCTTCTGCTTCCGACCATCCCTACGACATTTGGTGTCAGAAGTAGGATCAGAAGCCATGGAGACCGTCATTAAGAAAATGGCAGAAGGACAAGAACGATTGGAAAAAGTCATGGAGCGGTTTTTGGAAACTGCAGAAACAGACAGGGGTGTGTTACATAAAACTATTACTGGACAGAGTCCATCACAAGAGGCTACCATAGAAAAATTGGCAGAAACATTGGGACAACCTCGCGGATATACTGCCCCTCAGTCCATAGTAGTACAGAAATACGTACCAGGGGAAGATCCTGATTTCTTTCGTTCTAATTTTGAAAGAATGGCTCGAGCTGCTCAATGGCCCGAAGATAGGTGGGGTCAGTATCTGGGACCTCTTCTGAGTGGGGATCTCCAGACGGCATACCAGGCTGCAAATCCCCTGGGACTGACACCCTATCCTGATATCAAGCGATGTGTTTTAGAAAGGATGGGAATTAATGAAGAAACTTATCGACAACGTCTCCGACATATTAAAGAAGGTCCTCAGGAGAACCCCCGAGCTCTGTGTTACCGTATAAAAAATGCTACTGATCGTTGGTTAAAGCCCATGACAGCTTCTAAAGAGGCTATCTTTGAGAATATATATTTAAAACAATTTCTTACTTCTCTGCACCCACCTATTCAGAAGTGGGTATGCCAACACACTGACCTGACCCTAGAAAGAGCAGTGGAATTAGCTTCTGCGTATTTTAGGGACCAAGAAGTACAGAAAGGAAAGGACGAAGGCACTTGGAAACCCCCTGCACAATCCTGTAGTCAGGCCATCATGATCTTCCATGTTCCCCAAGAAACCCGAAGCAGTAACCCTTGTACACGTGTACCTCATCACCTGCCAGTGGTTCAGAGACCTACAGCCCCTGTAGGACCCCAATGTTTCCACTGTGGGACTTTTGGACACATAGCTATGGTATGTCCCCAAAAATAAGGTTATAGGACAAGAGTCCTATATGGCAGACCTGTAGAGGAGTCATCCTCCTTCCACCAACAAATTGCCGTGAATGGGGAACCTAGAGAAGCCCTTGTAGATACAGGAAGCAAACAGACCTTGATCAGACCCCAAATAGTCCCTGAAGAGGTTACCCCTCCTACGGGACTAGTAAACATCCAATGCATACACGGTGATAATAAGTTGTATCCCATGACTGATTTGGATATACAACACCAACCCGCCCAAAACCCTATCAAAATGAGGGTTGGTCTTCTTCTTCATTTACCGGAACCTATGATACTTGGTACAGATTATCCCCACTTTAATCAACTATTAATGAGGAAAAGGGCGGCTACAATAGATTGGAGAGAAGAAGCCCTCTTCTTTTCAGAACCCCAAATCGAATGGGAACCAGGCAAAGACAGGAGAAGTAGGCGACAACGAAAGCAGGTAAAGCAAAAACGGAAACCAGTCCTACTTACAAAGCCTGTTCCTTTATGAGAACATGACAGGAGTTTTCGGGCGGCACAAAGGGAAGACAACACTCTGCAAGAAGCCTGGAGACAAGCCAGCGAGCAGGAAGACCCCCTTCAAGTAGGTCCACAATTTTTTATCAATAAAGGAATGTTATATAGGAAAGGCGGTAAAACACTACCCTCACAACTTTTGTTACCTGTTCCTTTTAGGGACAGAGTGTTGTATTTAGCACACAGTATTTAGCACCATTTTGGGGGAGAGAAAACAGAAAAAGCCATACTGGTAAGGTTTTATTGGCCCGGTATTTACCACCAAGTCAGGAAGTACTGTAGAGAATGTGCAGTGTGTCAAAAAACTAGTCCGCCACTTCCCCCCAAAGTACCCCTTAGACCCTTACCCATAATTGATGTTCCATTTTCCCGGGTGGGTATGGACATAATAGGTCCTCTACTTCCTTCCTGCAGTGGATGTCGATATGTGCTGGTCTTAGTAGACTATGCCACAAGATTTCCGGAAGCTGTAACCTTGAGACAACCCAACACTACCCAAATTGCTAAGGCTATGATTAATATATTTTCTAGAGTAGGGTTCCAAAAGGAAATCTTGACTGATCAAGGCACGCCCTTTACTTCCCGACTCATGAAGGAAGTATATCAACAATTGCACATTAAACAGATTCGTACCGCTGCCTACCATCCCCAAACGGATGGACTAGTTGAACGGTATGACTCCACTTTAAAGATGACCCTGAAGAAATTATTAAATTTAGAAGCACACAAATGGGAGGACATGCTTCCTCTTGCTCTATTTACTATTCGGTGCCATCATCAAAAGAGCTTGGGCTATTCCCCTTTCGAATTACTATATGGAAGGTTTCCCCGCACTCTTATTGACATGGCGAGAGAAGAGTGGGAGGAGGAATCTGACACCACAAAAACCCTATAGGATTATGTATCCAGTTTCAAGTCCCATCTAAATCAAGTACGAGAGATTGTTGGTACTAATTTAGAACAATCACAACTTAGACAAAAAAAACAATATGACAAGACTACTAAAGAACGATCCCTCGAGATAGGTGATCAGGTCTTGTTGTTACGTCCCTCTTCTGAACATAAACTGCTCAGTCAGTGGCAAGGACCATTTAAGGTGATAGAAAACATCACCCCAGTTACCTACAAATTAGAACTGGACCCCCAAAAGAAAACCACTCAAATATTTCACATAAACTTGCTAAAGAAGTGGGTAGGACCCACCCCAGTGATGGTAGCTCAACCGACTATACCCCTGACAGAACAGAGTATAATCCCGAACTTGCGGATAACCTAAAAGTCGAACTAAGGGAGGCTCTTTTTCCCCTACAAGAAGTCTTTTCCCTAGCTCCAGGTAGAACAACACTGGTGGAACATGAAATCCATACTCCACCAAGAAAAATAGTCAGACTAAAACCATACAGGGTCCCTGAAGCCCGAAGAGCAGCCATAGAGGAAGAGATACAGCAAATGTTGCAAATGGACATCATAGAACCCCCTAAAAGTGAATGGTGTTCTCCTGTCGTCCTAGTGCCCAAACAAGACAGGTCTATACGCTTCTGTATAGACTTTAGAGAAGTGAATAAAATATCACAGTTCGATGCTAACTCCCTTCCGCGGGTCGATGAAATGGTGGAAAGACTTGGCAAGGCCCAATAAATCAGTACTCTTGATCTGTGTAAAGGGTATTGGCAAGTGCCACTAAGACCTCAGGATAAGGAGAAAACTGCATTCAGTACGCCTAAAGGATTTTGCCATTTTAAGGTCTTGCCCTTTGGCTGCTGCGTATTTAGATGACATCATTATTTACAGCAATTCCTGTGAGGAACATGTACAGCATTTATCTCAGGTTATCCTATCGCTACACCATGCAGGATTGACCATCAACCCAGCCAAAAGTCATTTGGCCTCACAATCAGTAAAGTACTTAGGGTTTCTTTTGGGAGGAGGGTGTATAAAACCACAGACAGAAAAAGTGGCAGCAATAGACCAGTTTCCTTTTCCCAAAAACAAGAAAGACCTCCGGGCCTTTTTAGGTCTACTTGGTTATTATAGGAGGTTTATCCCACATTTTTCAGACATTGCGTCTCCCCTAACCAACCTACTAAGAAAGACCAGTCAGGCTGAAAGAAGTTTGAGAAACCCCTCAGAATTAGGGGCGTTTCAGCAATTGAAACAGGCCATTACGTCTAAACCAGTCCTTGTCAATCCCAATTATGAGAGACCATTTTTACTACAAACGGATGCCTCGGATCAGGGTATCGGTGCTGTGCTATCACAAGAAGGTGACAACGGGGAAGAACATCCTATCCTCTTTATCAGCTGAAAACTCTTTCCCTGGGAGACCAAATATGCTGTTATTGAAAAAAAGGCTGTAGCCATCAAGTGGGCTGTAGAGGCTCTCAAATACTATTTAGACGGAAGGGAGTTCCACTTATACACAGACCACCCGCCCCTTGAGTGGCTTTCTAGACACAAAGGACACAACCCAAGGATTTTGAGATGGTTCCTGGCCTTACAGTCCTACAGATATACTGTGCATCATAGGAAATGGAAAGAACATGCAAAAGCGGATTTTATGTCCCGATATCCCTGTGAAATGTTTCTTGTAAACAAGAAAGTTAGGGAAGGGGGATGTGAGGGAGGTTCCGCCCACGTCTATAGTGAATCAAGGAATGCTAAAAACCCGCAATGGATCCCTTACCAATATACAGCAGAGGAGGACGTCGGTATCGGATCCTTGCTAACCTGCGAGTCTTCCCTCCTCCCACAGCCTTCCACCAGTAACCCGGATGCAGACTGCTTTCAGGGAGGAGCCGAGCAAAGCGAGAACCAATCAGGACCCTTCTTTGAGGAACGAGGAACGCCTGCAAAGCGAAAGCAACACCACTGGAGTGTCCTGCGACGGAGACACCGGAAGGAGATCGCTGCGCAAACCTGAACTTGCCAGGAGAAAACGCCGACGCCGGGACCGAAGAACGCGAAGAGGAAGAAAGCTGGAGTGAAGATTGGTGGAGGACGAGCGAGCCGCCACAACTCTGGAGAGTTCTGGCTTGTTGCGGTACGTGACAGGATCCCCTCCACACATTCTGATTTAATTGGAATCCAGGGTGATCAGTAAAATTGGTACTTTGACCGAATTGCGGCTTCACCAATTGCAGGACTGATAGCAACACATGTCCTGAAGAAGACCGGGGTGACCCTCATGGCACAGTAAGTCGGTCGAAATATGTTGACAACAGTGGTATAAGGAGGGTTGTTTTGAGAACTTGATTTTCTCTTGGAAACACTACCCATCCTTTCTTTTCTTTCAATTCTGGTTGCGGAACCTGTCAATAAATTCCTGTTTGGTATCCTCAAACCAGTTTTAACACTTCCTGATTAACTGCACGTGTTGCATTTTAGTTCCAGTCACAGGGTGACATTCACTGATCACATTTTTTGTTTATGCATATATGTTGTGTGGTGTTATATTGTGTCCAGTGGTCTTTTATTTTCAAACCCCCTTCCCTATGCTCCGTCCAGAGTGTGGCTACACCTGGGCGTATTATAAGCAGACCCGATGATGAAGCATGTCACACACTTCGGTGTGTGAGTGAGGGCAGTATTTTCAAAACAATCACTTTTGTTTTGTTGTACGGGGTGCTTTGGGTTTGATTTTGATTCTCTTCATCCCTCTACGTGTGTACTATTGGATATCAGGGGGTTCGGGTTGGTAGAGTTGTAGATGTGGTTCACCCTCTCCCCTCATCTTGTGTTTAATGTTGTTTGATAACCAGACATCCAACCTTTTCGTGAAACCATTGATTTTAAAATTAATAAGACATCATTGCACATTCGGTGTACTGCATTTTTATCAGCCATTTATTAGACTCAAGGAAATCCACCAACTATGGAGTTGCAGGTTTTAATCACTAGGAACTAATCACATTGAAACAGGATCTATAATTGTGTGGCTTTCCTGAAGAAGGCGTTGTACACACCGAAATGCGCGTCGAGTTGATAAAGATATTGCCACTTTTTAACCCTTTATTTATACATATTGATTAAATGTGATGTTACATATTGTGTTGCATTTTTTAAATGTTTTGTATGAATATAATTATTTTAGATAATATGAGAAGAAATTATTAAAACGGTAACAACTTTGAATATATTTTTTCCGTCTTCCTTGGTCTTCTTAATGTCATAGATACTCTGTATACTGTTTGCTTTATTGACATTGCCTAGGAGTTTTTGTCACTACCATTCAATTCCGTCACACGGCCATGCGAGACATATGTAGGGCATAAGGTGATTCCACACACTGAAAAGGAGCAGCTGCTGTCTTGAGCCTTATACCTGAGGAGTCGGTAAAAGTGGAGTGTGAGTGTGAAGTTATTTTTTCCAACTACCTCATGGATCTGAAGTGCTCTACCCAATGGTCTATGGCAGGGATGTGTACTACCCCTGCTTTATTTTCACTGTACCTTGCAGACATATTACTGACTTTACACAATACACCTTCACACTCTCCAAATATGGGAGGGCGATATATTCTGTGATTAGTATTTGGGGATGACTTGGTTATTATGGATCTAACCCAAATGGGACTGTGGACGAAAGATGAAGGCATATCTGGTTATAGTGAGATGAACAGCTTAACAATTAATCTAGGAAAAAAAACGTTCTTGTATTTGGTAAAAGATAAATTCATTCACCTGATAATCTGGGGAATGAAGGTGGAAGAGGTAGATACTTACTATTAAAGAGGAATGACCATTGATAAAAGTTAAATTGGAAGTTGCACTTGGACCTGACAGAAACCCAAGCCTTGACTATGATAAGTGCGCTTAAGAAGCTCAAAGGGACTATGGTGACTCCTCAATTGTACCCATTTTTGCTGTACATGGAGCCATGGTTCTTCCTTCGGGTCATTTATGGGGCACAGGTTCTAAACCTAGGGTTCAAGCAGGATAGGTAAAATTTAGAAGGTAAATGTCTAAAAAAAAATTTTGTAATCTCTCCCGCAGCACAATGGTCCAAGCAATCAGAGAGCAAACAAGTCTAAAATCTTAGAATAATTGTTCATAATCAAAGCTGCTAAGGTTTCCACTGAAAGAAACAAAAGTATCTACCTTGTGTTTGAATGCAATTTTTCAAAGTGAACTGAGCGGGGCCAGCATGGCTAGTGGCAAGTTTAAGAATTATACATTTGTATTTCGATTTAATCCATCATTATGCTTGTTCTAATATGATTATATTTTTTAAATTGAATAAAAAAAATTAATCAATCCTTCAACTACTTAAACATAAGGGGTCCTCATTTATGAAAAGTGATGCATCGCTGCATGAAAACAGCGATGTGTCACTTTTCATTGTGCCCTCCGTGTGACACCAATGATGCGTCATATTTACATCATGACGCATCCTGTCACAAGGAGTTACAGATACTTCAGTATTTCTGACCTATCTGTAGGCGTAAAATTGACGCATTGCTGGAGTGTGTCACAAAAGTGATGCAACTCCAGCACTGGGTCATTTCACATGGGCAAGTCCCATGTTAAATGTGCCTGCGTAAGATATTGATGAATTCGCGTCCTAGAAGTGGCGCAGTGAAATCTCATAATGCCCACCCTGCATACATTATACCTGACACAGGTATAATGTGGCGCAGGCGTTTACAAAGTCACGCATCTACCTAGATGCCTCTCTTTGTAAATATGACGCAACATGGCGCATTTTTTACCCCGCTGGTGCATCACAAAAAGTGACGCACCGGCAGCGCATAAGTGACGCAAGGCCTCGTAAATAAGCCCCAAATTACTTTAAATTTGGGGCTCCTCTTAGTTCAACAAAAACAGAACTAAAAATAAGGAGCAAATTAGAAATGAAGCTCAAACTTGTCTAAAGTCAAAGATCTCAACATATTACTTAAGACAGTCGTGACAAAAATCCACAGTTTATCCTTATTCAGTTCACAATTCAAAGTGCTTCATTTCGATAAAAACATATCTTAAAAGCATAAATACACATATTATTCCATAAAATTAAAAACATTTGATAAGACATCCTTATCGCCCATTGCAAAGTGCCAATAACTGTAAAATACATAAAAGCCATCCTGTGAACTTTGCGTATGATCAATTAAATGGGACATAGGGATTCAATTCATTAATACAGATTTTTAAAAACCAGATTAAATAATAACTTTAAGCCTTTGAGTTCTGATGGACCAAGCCCAGCTTAAAAACTTTGCGATACCGCATACATAAAATGTACGGGTGTCAGATTTAAGAACACGTAGTGCCACAGAATATTGCCTAGTTCCCAGTTCTTTACAGAGAGGCTTAAGCCAACGCCTCCTTGGCAGTTGATACAATGGACATGCAAACAGAACATGGGCCAATGATTCTACCCTCGTGGTACAAAAGGGGCAACTAGGTAGTTTCTGTCGGGGAGGCGCCCATCGAGCAGTAAACTCGCAGATCGGTAAAATACCAACCCTGAATTTAAAGTACAATGCCCGATCATGAGGTTTCTGGATAATATCCAGGTAGGGTTCGCAAAGTGCTACATCTTTGAACTCCATGAAGCTTTCAGTAAGCCTGCCTAGGTTAGGGTCGGAACGTTGTTTGGACGCTACCCAATTCCAGTAGATTCTCTTTTACACTACTTTAGTGGGGGCAGATTTAGTTACCCAGGCGTCCTTGAGGCCCAAGTCACATAAGAGGGTTTTAACGTGCTTGAGCCAACTGATTTTGTGCCAACCAACCATAGACATGACTTCTGACAGGCCCTCTGCGTACTTAGTTAGTTCTGGGGCGCGCCATAAGCGAGCCCATAGTAAGAGTGGTCGAAGTTTGGCGAGGTCGGATATTGCATGGCAACCCAGATCCATGAGCAGAGGGATCATAGGCGTACTCTGGGGGAGCGCCATTAGGTCCCTGAGGAACTTGTTTTCCGATCTCGTCAGCACGTCCACATTACCCAATCCCCATAACTCTGCGCCATACAGGGCAGAAGTCACTCCCTTGGCCTTGTATATGGCTATCACAGGGGCAATAGGCTTCGATGTTGTAGATCGCTGTTCTCGAAGAATGGTCCCCCCTACTCTTTTGCGGCACAATAGCATTTTCTGTAGGTGGGATGTCCACTGCGTGTTGTCAGAGATGCGAATGCCCAGGTAGTCAAAGACAGTGACCCTCTCCAGTTGGACATGGTTCAGGACAGGAGCCCTAATGGTTTTTTTGGGAGGATTTAATATCAGATATTTAGTTTTATCTGTGTTTATCACTAAGCCTCGCAAAGTGCAAAATGCTTGGAAGCTGTCTAGGAGAGTCTGCAGGCCAACAGGGGATTTAGAGATAAGCAGAGTATCGTCGTCGAACAGGAGAGTTGGAATTTTTTTGCCCGCCAGGGATGGTGCGTCAGATGGAATTTGCAATAAGTGCTGCACCACCCCGTTCACATATAAAGAGAACATGGTGGGAGCCAAAACACATCCCTGACGGACGCCCCTGTTCACCGGGATTCTGTCAGTCTTCTGCCCCTGCTGGCCCCACCTTACTTGCGCGAAGTTGCCTTCGTGCATCCTCACTAGTAGCAGGAGAAGATAACGGGGAATCCCCATCTCCAGGAGAACTCCCCACAGACGCTCCCTAGGGACAAGGTCGAAGGCAGTCTTTAGATCTATAAATGCGAAGTAAAGACTACCCCCGCCCAGAACGACCACTTTCCAATAGATAAGGAGCAGGCGAAATGCCTGCTCTATGGTCCCAGTTCCTGATCGGAAACCTGCCTGGTAATCGGAAAGGACTCTACTGTCATCTATCCATTGTTGAATTCTCTGGAGGATCACCTTCCCCACTACTTTTTGTGAGGAGTCCAGTAAACTTATTGGTCGGTAGTTGGCAGGGTCGTCCCTATCTCCCTTTTTGAAAATAGGGACGACCTCTGTCCCTTTCCACGACACAGGGACCTGTGCACCATTTACCATAGCGTTAATTAACATGGTAATGACCTTTGCCCATTTCGGCCGATCAAGATGGATAAGGTCTCCAGGGATACCCTCAAGACCTGCCGCTTTACGGGGAACAATGTAGTCAATTGCCCTTTCTACCTCCTTATGTGTGAAGGGATAAATATTTAGGTCCTCCTTAATTCCTGGGTAATTTAACCCATTACACTGCGAAGAGATATTCTGGGAACAGGAATAAAGTTTTGAAAAGTGGTCAAACCACCTTTGGGCAGATATATTACAAGTTATCAGGGTCCCGTCTGGCCTATTCCTTTCTCTAATAATGGTCCAGAAGCGTCCCGCATCCTTCCCCAAACTTGCCTCTTTCAATGCTTCCCAGTATCAATCTTCAGAGTCCTTTTTAGCTGATACTACAGCCCGTTTATACTCGCTCCTGGCCAATTTTAGCTGGTCTACCTGTCTAGACTTATTTTCTACGACCATTTTAAAATTTAGAATATGGTTGAACACCTTGCATTTGTGTAAACTGAATGTGAAAGCTCACCTGAATCAGGTTTGAAGGTGCACTGTATGAGTGTTTACGTGTTGATGAACTATTTATACTTAACAATTAGGTGCCAATATTTATAATAATTATTTATAAAATATGGTATAAGAGCCAGGCTGGATGCCTAAGACTCCTATGTAATATGCACTTTATTGATGTTATTATCGGCTTGGATAAGCCTTTGTTAGTATTGTAGATGGAAGCAGGTATGCATTGGTTTATTTTAGATCATTTTGCGATCTTAAGGTTTGTTTGTTTTTTAAATGATTTTTATTGGACATCAAAAGCAAGAAAAATCAATGTAACATACATTCACATATTCAGAACACAAGATACCATATCTGATGATCAAAATTTTACTTTTTCACCCCACTCTCCCCCCACCCACGGTGGATCCCCACAAAGAAAAAATACAAACCAAAATATATGAGAACCAGCCTGGGTGTATTGGTAATACATAAGCAATTAATCTTTGTTCAACCATTTAGTTAGGGATGCCCAGATCTTTTCGCCTTTGGCCCTTGCCCTGCTCTCCCTTCTTCTAAACACAGATATTTCCCAATTATATATAAATAATAATTTACTAAAGCAGACATGTATCGATGGAGGATTTGGATTGAGCCAGACCGTAGCCAGACAAAGCCGAAATACCGCCTTAGCTATGTACACCATTTTACGATCAGCTTCCTCCATCTTCTGATTAGAAATCCCTAACACAATCGCGATCTTAAGGTTTTGATGAAATAATTTGTTTATAGTGCTGTGCAGTTTAATAGACTATAGTCTAAATAAAGTTAATTATTATTATTACTACTACTGAAGTGCACCACCAAGAGTCATAACTGGCGCGATGGGCAACTTACATATTCTTCTGGAGCCAAATGTGTTAAAAGAAATCACTGCAAAGACTTTTTTTCTCTACTTTGCCATAAAAATTAAAAGTACAGTGCACTGTACAGACACCAGATATTTTTTTGCACTCCCAATTTATCCATGTGGCTTTTGGAACTGAGTTGTCCCATATATGAGTCTTCCTGATATTCAGTTCACACAAACCTTCAAGAAACTAAACATCTATTTTTAACAATCTCCTCTGATTTCCAAATGCATCAAAAAAGTGCAAACAGATTTTTTGCTATTGCAGTTACTGTACTTATCCATAGGTAACTTCAAGTGGAGTTTAATGCATGCCTGTGGTTAACGCAAATGAGTGCCGGATGGTTGGAATTTTAAGTTAAATGAAGAGCAATAGGATCGTCTTCTTCAAAGAAAATTACAATTGTCACTTTGTATGAGAAAAATCAACATCAATTGAATTTCACAAACTGTTTGTGTAAATGCTCTAAGCAAATAATTTATGTGCAATCACTTTTGAAATTTAGAGATGATCACGTTCTGATAGAATCAATTAGTACAATTCTAGTTGAAGAGCACTAACAAAATAAGTTTTTAGCATATTTTTGCAAATTAAAATTGAAGCACCCCAGTGAATAGAAAATGTATGTCAAAAGCATCCCTTCAGCAAAAAGGCCTACATTATTTACTGGTAATCTTAGGTACTCCTTTGTCCATTTTCCTTGCCACATTCCCTAAGTTATTATGGAAGGGAGGAAAGGGTCCCTGAAGGTTATGGTAAGTACTGCGCCTAAAAATGGCAGATGACCATCTGATATATGCACATTTCCCCTGTAAGATGGATACATTTGTGTGATGCACTGTGCTAAGGCCTCACAGTTTACAGTGATTGCCAGCATAATATATTGGTTTAGTAGTACTGTGCTCTTGTGATCTTAACTGTTTTAGTGGCTAGTGCCAGGATATCAGTTGGTGACTGAGCGCTCAATAAATTCTAAAATATATAAAGAAATGGTAAATCTTTGAACTGTAGCTCATGGTGGCAGAAGTTCTTCATTAAATCAGTGGCTTCTGAAGACAAATTCATGACGACTTTAAATACTTATGAAATGGAGTCACCAGTAACATTTTAATGCATGCCCTTCAAAGCTGTAAGCACTAGCACACTTCCCTGCCTGGCCAAATACATTAATGCCACAGGAGACCTAAGCAATGCAAGAAGTCTGGATTTCATCTAACTGAAAATGTTTGAATGTAAGAATGTAAAAACCACGGGATAAGCATTCTCTATATGTGCTCACAGAAGCTGGAGCATCAGCCTTACACCTACCAACCTGGCACTACTTGTCAGAATTCAGAAAGGACTTTCCACTTAAAGAGGACTTTCACCAGTCTATGATTAGATTTACCCAGTGCTTAATTTGTACAAAAACATACGTCCCAGGGCTCTGTTCACGACATAATGCCCCTGCCCTGCTGCCAATTATAGTAACATCACAACTTCTAACCATCATACTCCTACAACTGTGCCAATTCGGTCTATTTCCGGCCCCCAGAGAATGGCTTGTGCAACGGGTGATAGTCATTTTTAATGTATATTTAATTAAAAATGAACACACTTGTTCTGGTCATCTTTTAATGAGCCAGACAGCGCCACCTTGTGGCAGACTGTTACAAGTGCAGGTGTTGACGATTAAGTACCGGTGCCGAGCATCGGAAACCACCGGCTCGAATTAAGCACTGAACTTAAGCTCCTCAGGCTTGTACAGCAAAACCAAAAAGCTCTTCCTACCTTCCGCTCTCGCATGTACAAAATCCGCTGCCTTCCTTATCCCTCATCACACAAGCCATATAGCTTCATTCCCATACGTACAGTGCCCCACAGCTCTATAGCCATCCAGACTTACGCGGTATAGATTAACCGATGCAAACACATGTATACCATGTTCAGTTATATAAACCAGGAGCTTTAAGAAGTTGGCATGAAACCTACGCTTTGGGGAACGCTTTTACATGGAAACGGCAAACACGGTATATGTTTGTTTTAGGAAATAATAATAAGCTATCATGTCAAACAGGCCAAGATGCATAAAAAAAATTATATTAAAAAGTCATTATCACCTCGTTCACATCAATTATTCAACACATTTCATTTCCTGGCTTTATGTTATATTCTTTGTGGACGGCAAAGCAGCTGTAACTCAGACCTGACTCTCTTTGTGCACAGGGAATTCAACGGCTGTTGCTAAAGAAAGCCCTTTTAGTGCCAGCTATAAAAGTATAGCTATTGTGACTTATGACCATATATAAAAGTAGACTGAGAACTTACCGATGTGTAAAGGTAGCCTTCACCGTTCATTGCCAGATATAATTTTGTTTGGACACCTTGAATAGCTACTACTCGTAAACCCACGGGTATAAGGTTAAATATAGCTGAGAAGGAAAGAAGAAGAAACACAATTACAAGAAACATAGAAGGAGGCACATGTGACTTCATTCACATACTGACAGCAATTAAACATGCTACTAGAAACACGGGTGAGTGATTTAAACTCTCACTGCAGACTTCTGGTGTGACAAGTAGCTCACGAATTCGTACACTTGCAAGGCCAACAGGTCTGTTTCTCCTTTCAAGGTCGATAACTGAGTTCCCTCAAACTGAATAAGAGTAACACCTGTCATTTACAGCAATTAGAAATGGCAAACTATGCACCGATAATAGCTATAGAGAAACAAGTGCTTACCATTCCCTTTGTATTTCTCATATTATAAATAGAATTTATAATAAAATACTCCAATTTGAAATGCCAGGAAAGTCAATAAAAATGTGCAGTCAAATTATAAAATTGTGCGCTATACTTCACTCTATATATATACTGGGATCAGGCATTTTTGGACATTCACTCTGAGTTCTTGAAAAATGTTCTGACGAAATAGATTTAAGTCAGTGATAGGACATAACTCTTCGAAAGTTTCCTTCACAGGTAGTCAACAATTGTCAGTGGTTTAAAGCAGATTCAAAATTGCCAGTGGATACAGCAAGATTCTTTAAAAGGCTACCATTGCATTGGTAGGATAGTCAAAAGCAACCAGGAAAATGTACCCTCACGTCACGCCTCACTGTCATTTGACCTCTTTATTCCAAAGTGATGCAGTTTATATTCTTAGTGACTTTAATTGTGAACATTCAAGATATTTGAATGTAGCCCTGGACCTGGCAAATCCCTCAAATTCACCAACTACTGACAAGTTCACCGCACTCCACATCAAATGGATTCCAGATAGTTTCACTTTATTTTTATTTTATTTTGAAAGTTTTATATAGCGCAAACATGAGCACCAAGGGTATTAGAGCATTTTACAGACTATGCATCACAAAGGTTATAAACAAAACAAAACAGAATAAACAAGGCAACAAAATCAAAGTCTAATTGACAAACATTATTCTGAGGGAAAAACAGACACAAAGGAATCGACAGCGCAACAAGGTCACAATCTAGAATTGTCCAAGAAACTTGTGAACCAGGTGTCTGCGCTAGAGTCAACCGGTTTGGACCCAGAATCATATGAAGGAGCCATACTAAGGAAGACATTTCTTCATCAAGAGTCCTTTGACTTCTTTTTTTAAAGAAGACCTTGGAGGGGTTCACCCTGACTTCGGGAAGGAAGGAAGTCCCAGATCCTTGGAGCAATCCCAGAGAAGGTTCGATTATAGATCTTTTTTTTCTTTAATTTTTGTGGTTTTACCAAAAGGGTGCTGGAACTTCTGGCGGCTCTAGAACCGCAGGAGAGCTCCAGTTTCCGAGCAAGGTACAGTGGGGTCTTGAAGTGGATGGCCTTGTAAGCCATACATGCAATTATTAACTGTATCTGACTTTCATATGGAAGCCAATTCAGGTCCCTCAAGTCCCGGAGAGATGAGGTGGAATTTTTTTGCGCAAGTTAGGACCTAGCAGCGGAGTTTAGGGAAGCCCTTAGAGGAGCTGTCCTCACTCTAGGCAAGCCACAGAGTTTTGCGCTACCATTGTCCAGCTTTGAAATCACAAATGCTTGTACTGCAACCTTTAGGTCTTGAACAGAAAGAAAGGGTTTGAGTTTCCTGAGTAGGTGGAGTTGGAAGTTCACTACTTTGGTGAGGGAACTGATGTGCTTCTGCATGTTCTGGCTTTTGTCCAGAATGATACCCAGAGAAGATGCCGAGTCCATGAGGTGCAGTTTGCAGTTAAGAGCAGTCAGCTGATTCAGCCATTGCTCCATGACAGGGGATTGGTTTTGGGGTGAGATCAGTAAGAATTCTGTTTTAAGAGCTTCTCAACTTCAGATGATTACTTGTCAGCGAAATTTGTGTTTCCAGCAGGACTGAGTTGAGGGACTGAATGTCTTCAGGGGAGGCGATCTTCAGGTATGGTTGGGTATCATACACGTACATATGATAATGAATGCTGGATGATATTGGAATTTCTGTTAGAGGCTCCATGAACAGGTTAAAGAGCGAGAGCGTGGGGGACAGTCCTGAACCTTGTGGAACCCCCAAGGTAACCGGTACAGGATGTATCAAGTAGTGGTTCACCTTGAAGCTTTGTGATCTGTTGTGAAGGAACAAAGAGACGAGAGGTCAAGAAGGATCAATAGGCATGCTTCATTATGATCCAACATTCTAAGTGCATCATCCACTATGTGTGTTAGCGCAGACTCCATACTGTGACCAGGATGAAAACCAGATTGGCATTGGTCCAGGAGCTGGAAGTGGTCGATCCGATGCCAGAGTTGGGCGAGCACACATTTCTCCAGGAGTTTTGCTAAGGTGGGAATGTTGATGATTGGGCGAAAGTCAAGAAGATCCGACGGATCAGCATTAGGTTTCTTTATGATCGGGGAGACTTGACCTGATTTAAGGCACTCCAGAATAGCACCTTGCATAAGAGAAGCATTGACAATCGTTGTCCAGAGGATTAGTAAGGAGGATTTCACATCCGGGAACAGATTCAATGGCAAATGGTCATTGTATTGATTGGAAGGTTTCAGCGTTAACAGCATTTTGTGTATAGTGGGTTCATCCAAGGTTTGGAACAGACGCAGAGATGCATTATTTTTGGGGAGAAAGAGCTATGAAGGGTCGGAGCTAGTCGACTCTGAAGGATGTGGGTGTTCAGAGGACCACTCGGGAGGAGATTCCGCGCCAAGCTTAATTCCCTCTCGATCCTATTAGACTCATCAGTGAAGAAAACAGCGAATTCTTTGCAGTTCTGGAGTGACCCTTGACCCGCAGAGGAGAGGTTAGGATGATTGTTAGCTTGGGACTTGATGAGTTCGAACAGTTTTTTTGGACGTTTTTTTCTAGATCTAGTTGCGTTCTGAAGAAGGTGGTCTTCGAGCATCTGACGTGTTTATTGTTAGTGCTTTGCAAGGATCTCAAGTAACAAAGATGCTCAAGGGAGGGATGCAATAGCCATGTCATTTCTGCAAGTCTAAGATTTTTTTTTTCAGCATTAAGACTATCATTGAACCATGGTTTGGAGCATTTAGAGGACACTCGTTTAAGCTGAAGTGGTGCTACGGAGTCAAGTACATTAGGCATTGCGTGGTTATAGTGGGCCATCAGGTCATGGACATCGGACATGTTCAAAGGGGGTGGCAAGATGCTATCACAGAGCACCATCAAGTCTTGCGAGTTGATGTTCCTTAAACATATTTTCAGTTGTTTGGGGTTTTTAGGTTGGGATCTGCCTGCTCTTAACGATGCAAGGATGAGGAAGGTGATGCAGATGTGGTCTGTCCAGTCACATGGAAGGATCGACTCTAGGAGGAGAGAATTGGGCTTACCAATGACCAGATCTAGCATGGCTCCTTTGTTATGCATAGGGCTGTCACATAATTGGGTACGGTTCAGGTCAAGTAGGAAGGATTTGAGGCTGGTGACAATCAAATCATTTATGTAATTCCAAGTGGAGGTTGAAGTCTCCCAGGAAGATCTGAGTGCCCTGGAAATCCACGTTAGATGAAATAATATCCATGATCTGTTCTGTGAAGGGAAGGTTATCACGAGGGGGGTGGTGTAACGTATGCAGTTTGCATGTGTGATTGTTACTCCCTGTGACTTCAATGCATAGATATTCACAAGACGGCAGGAGGTCGGCAGGAATGACTTACACTATTAGATTACTACGATGTAGGCATGCAATGCCTCCCCCTTGACCACTAGTTCTATCTAACTTAATGATATCAAAGTTGGGAGGCATTAAAAGGTCCAGGATAGGAGCGGCTGAGTCATTTAGCCAAGTTTCATTCAGCATGAAAAGGTCAAGATTTTGGACAGGGAGGAGATCAGCAATATGTGCCACGTGTTTGACATCTGACCTGCAGTTTAGGAGCACTCATTTGAGGCTAACGGGGTTGTTGTTGATGGAGGAAGCGTGGGGTTGACTATCGTGAGGTTGTTCATGTTTAAAGTTCTAGTATTTAGCTTAGGTTCCCTGAATGGATCAGTGGGGATTGATTTGATTAGATGCAAGTTAGATGGGGTGGAAGGAAGTGGCAGATCATATGACAGTAGGAGAGATTGAATATCACTCTCAGACGAGGAGGATCTACATCTGGGCAGGCGAGAGGGGTCATTCGGATGCGGAGCGGAGGCCCAAATATGGGGTGTGTGGGTGGAGTGGAATGTGGTTCGCCTAGGATATGGGGGGAAAGGCGCCGGGTACCACCGAAATCCAGGCACGAGCGAAGATAGAGATTGGTCTTGAGGGAGAGGCTTAATCTAGAGTCAACTGATAGATCCTCTGTGATGTAAGATAGGCTATGAATATTAGCCTTAAGTTTCTGAAGGCAGGGTATGATCTCGTCTTCCAAAGAGGTATGTGAAAGAGGAAGTGAGGCTAGGACCCGGGGACCCTGCGGCTGAGGATAGTTAGTGGGGGAAGGGACAAGAGGGGCCGGTGGTGAAATGGAACTGTGTGCTTGGAGAGATGTGTGGCATAGGGGAGGAGGGGACGGACAGCAGGTGTCCCTTTCCAGCATGTGTTGCCAGGTCGGGATTGTGGGTAGAGCTGGTGGACGGGATCGTAGTGAGTCAGTATCCCAAATGCCAGTGTTTCCTTACTTGTTTCTTGCAAAACGAAGGGACAGTCAGGGGGGCTCAAACGGGACCGTAGGAGATCAGGCCAATGAACGCATTATGCCCAACCTTCACCTGAAATTATTATTATAATTTTTTAATTTATTTTCTTTTCATCTAGCGCCACGGTCTAATTCACGAGACGCTCTGGGATCACAACGAGCACGGGACAGTTTCACCGCATCTGCAGCTTGACTTCTTAAAACGACCTAGCTGCTCGGACCATATAGCAGGCTGAGAGGCGTAGTGCACAATACGGTGGCTGTTGATACCACCCAACCAGCTGTTCAATCACCAGCACTCTTCCCGGATATCATTCTTGGACTTGGAGAATTTGGTTCTACAAGAGGTTCACTTTTAAAGAATATAAGTGATATCAAGTATATCAATCAGTACATTACTCCCTGTCTGGCCCTTCCATGCTTTGCTGTATAATGTGCACGCTTCCTTTAAAGCTTAAGCAGGCTCTGTATTTCAGGGATGTCAATCGTGTGATGGAGATACATTGCTTCCCAATCAGTTATAGGACTAGAGTGACAAGACCTCAGTGCAAGTAAGCATCTTACTAGCCGCTGGAGATACATTTGTTTCACAATATTTCTGGCGTTCGCCAAAGACACAAAGCTAAAATGTTAACAGTAACATTTCAGATCTAAGTGCGCGACGAAGCAATATATTTCGGGCATAATGAAGATTAATAATGCAGCAGCATTTTATGTACGGAGGAATAGTGTTTCATCAAAACATTTTAGATTATCAGATCGGCGCACAAGGTAATTGAAAGTGTCAAAAATGTGTGGATGATTACTTCTGCACAACAGTTTTCATAAACAACCTCTCAGCTGTAGGACAAGCTGTACTGTACTATTGCTATTGGCTTACAAGATGTGCAATATTAATATTCTGACATGTGTCCATGACAGCCTCGTAACCTGTCAGAGTCATAACAGGCTGACAGCAGTGGGAGTTCCACTGAGAGTACAATAGCATGCAGGCTTCAAAGAGCTGGAACCTGCAAGTCAGGCCTCAACCCATAGCTAAGGTCAAATATCCAGAGTGTTCCTATACACACAGAGTGAATTGATGTATTTGCTATTGTAAAAGCTAAATAAACAACTGAAAAACATGTTTTTGAAGTCTGACACGGTTGTCTCTTCCACTACAACATAATAATATTATGTTTTTATATATTGAGAAGAAGTATAAGGTAATCCATTACATCATAAAAAAGTCAATTACCAATATTGCCTTCATATAAACATCATATTTGAAACATTGGGACCATTGTTATTTCCCTATTGTATTTCCTTGGTATTTTTTAGACATAAAGTAAAGTGCAGCGTGCCTGAACAACATCCAAAATACATCATCTTGGATTGAAAGATGGGAATCTAATGTTGTAACACACCAATCAACTGTGTTATTTTAAACATAAATAAAGTGCTTTGTGCGGGCATTCCCTTACAAAGTTTGTTATAGATACAAACACTAAGATCAGATCCTAATTCATCAGCAGTGCTGTTTTAGACATCAATAAAGTGCATTGTGAAGGAACTAGATTAAAAAAAGAAAACATTTTTCCTACCCATTATACAAAAATATTCAGTGCTTAGATAAAGTGAAATTCATCAAAAACTTTCAAAAAGCGCATTCGTCCCTGAGGTAAGCATATATTGTTGTTGTTTTCTTTTTGTGCCATTTTTCTTCCCTCTCTTTTCCCTCTCCTCTTTAAATTCATACAAATAGTATTATTCTTAACCTTAATAAAGTGCATCTCTTCATATTCCACCCCAGCCAGTAGCCAATAACTCTCAATATAAAGTGGGATTGTCCCTTATCAAATAACTATCACTATAAAGTGCGATTTTTCCTTAGCTCATGCTTGGCTTCATAGAACATCATCATTGGCTTCATTGAATATTCCCTGATATTATTTACGCCATTTTATACTTCTAAACTTTCTATTGCATCCATATATTGCCATGCAGTGATAAATCTATTTATATCGCCAACCGCTTTTGCATAGACTTCTTCAAATTTCTGTGTTCGATTCATTTCATTATGCCATTCTAAGCACATTGGTACTTGTCCTCTACTTCTGCATGAACAAGGATCGTGCCACTAGAGATCCAATCTCAATAAATGTTCCCCCCCCTTAATCATTGGCAAATGTTGCCTCTGCCTTAATAAGCCAAAGAGCGCAACACCAGCCTCAGGTTCAATTTTTCTCTGCAAGCCAATGCTCAAAGCAGAAAATACTTTATCCCAGAACTGCACAATCAACAGGCAGGTAAAAAAAGTATACAGCCAATCGCCTCATCCCAGCTGGTGACAACAAAAACACCCATCCTCTTGTTCTGGATACATTCTATGGAGGGCTTTAGGTGTATTATATGCCATCCAGCATGACAAAAATTACATTCTCATGAAATTTGCAGCCCTTAAGGCCTCATTGGCTAATTTCGAGATCGCCTGCCACTCGACCTCAGAAAAAGTGCGTTGTGTTGCCTGAGTAATGTTATCTCAAAAACCTTTCACCAGGTTGCACTCTCCTTGATTCCGTAAAAATTTGTACCAATTTCCCAACCCCCTTAACTTCGTTCTAAAAAATAAGCGACCATGCTGGTGACGAGACTGTACTAGATGGAAGACACCATTTTTTCAGTAGGTGCCTAATCTGCTGAGCCCTGCAGCAATCCCTGCATCTAGCTTAAAGATCCTACCAAGTAATACAACTCCCCCATCAGAAAATGGCTCAATTCTTTAAAACCGTTCGTCTTCCAACAACTTAGATGACTGTTTTGTATTTGGAGGCCCAAAAGTTTGCCTTCCTTAAGCTGCAAATATTCATACATTGCAGAATGAGCATTTATGGAATAGAATGTCTGAAGTCTGGTGCAGTATTCCTGTAATGTTTACACTGTTTTTTTCCAGAAGTTTACCTGTCTTTATATAAACCGGAAGCTGACATTCAGCTTCCTGCACCATCTGTTCCAGAAAAAAATATCCATTTATCTTTTGATGTCAATTCAACGTACTAATATATCTATAAGAGAGGCTTTGTAATATGTACTTGTATGAGGCAGTGCCAACGCCCACGGATTTATATCCAGTTGAAGCATTGGAGTTTCACCCTACATATCTTCATATTATAAATAAAATGTCAAAAAAATGCTTTTGATTCTTTAAAATAGGTCATATACATTTTTATCGGAACATTAGTAAAAAAAAAAAAAATCAACAAAGTAAAATAGCCATTTTTATCAGAGCTACTCAGCCAATTAGTGTAAGACAAAGAAGTGGACATCTGTCTAATAAGTCTATAATCTTTTTCAACATTGCCCCATAATTCAATTTATGGAGCTCCACATAACGATTAGTTACATATATCTCCATAGATTGAATCAGATTGGAAGAGGAAGCTTGCTGCTGAAGATTACAAGGAAGGATGCTAAAAGAGGTCATTCTGTTTTATTATGATGAATTTTATTTTCCCCAATCGACTGGAACTGCTCAATCTCTGCCAATGTTGTTTTGAAAATGTGTTCTTCAGGCATGAGTTATAAAATGATGTCATCTACAAACAATTTTAACTTACGCATGCCTGCTATTGGTGCTTCTATACCCAGGTTTGTCCTAATACTTACAGCCGATGGTTTAATAAAAAAGATAAACAATACGAGTGACAAGGAACAGCCCTGTTGAGTTCCCCAATTTATATCAACCATCCCAGAGAATTAATAAAGACCTGAGCCCCATGATATATATTGTGTAATATGATGATTTGAGAAGGAAAGTCAAGCCTCTTAAGGCCATAAAAAAGAGCTTCCCAATTTACCAGGTCAAATGCTTTCTCTGCATCAACTAACATTATCAGTGTGGGTATCTGATTCGATTTAAAAAATACAATGCATGAGCTAGAAATTCAGTATTAGATGACATCAGCCTACCAATCACAAAGCAGGTATGATCCTTGTGAATCACCCTCTGAGCAGCCAGAGTGAAAAGATTTGTCCAAAGTTTTATTAACATTTTATCATCAGTATTTAATAAACTAATCAGCCTTTATGAGTTCACATCTCAAGGAATCTTTCCCTTTTTTACAAAACTGACAAAGATTCCTTAAAAATTGATGGAACCTCTTTTCCTTTTTTGACAAAATTAAAAATCTCTGTTAATAAAATAAGGTATTACTTTCTCCAAGAATGCTTTATAAAATTGTGTTGGAATGCCATCATTACCACAAGCCTTCCCACAAGGCATTTGGGCTAAAGACTGCTAGATTTCTAATGCTGTAATATCAGCTACTAATCCCTCTACCTGTATACTTTTCAGCTGTGGTAATTTAATAGCATAAAAATACTGATGTATTGTTTCCTTACAGGCCGTTTATTTGGTAGCATACAAATTATTATAGTGTTCCAAAAGGATTTAGCCACCTTATCCTTTTAAGAGACCAAGGCCCCCCGACCCCTGTTTGTGCAGGTCAGCAATTAATGTGGCCTCCTGCTTAACCCTGGTTGACCAAGCCAGGTATTTCTCTATCATCAGGCTTTCCTCATACACCGCTGGTAAAACATCCATAAGGTATTAATTTCCTCTATAATAAAAATTTCCCTTAGCTCATGCTTGGCTTCAGCCAGCTGCAAATCCGCTAAAGCTTGCTCCCCCAAAGAACTGATCAGTTTGGAGTTCAGCTATAAGTGACCCCCAAGTTTTAGATTGTGAAGACATAAATGGCATCATCTGGCCACTCATTATTGATGGAACATAATAATATTATGTGTTATAATAAAACACAAACTCCATGAAATGACTCAAAGTGAAATGGAGTTTATGATTATAATTTTAAAGAAAACCGCTGCTCAAATGATCCAGTTATCATTAGCGATGCAACCATATTGCCACAGATTAATGATCTATACTCTAACAAATGACATAAAATATGGCATAATTGATGCATTGCTGTCAACAACACATTGCAACTACAATACTTATTATACATCAAATGCATGGTAACGTTGTAATACAGGGCGATGAAAGGCATCAGTTCCACTGACAGCTAAATGATGAACTCACATGCATGCCATTGAAAACAAAGGCTGTAATTCCATTTTCAAAAAATAGATGTTCTCTTAGAGATTACAACTAGTCTAAAAGGTGCACTTCCCCTGAATGTTAGCAGGTGTCCTAACAGAATCTATGGAAACTAGAGACTGCTGTTACACTGGAGCACACACAAAGATTACAAAAGGCTTGTGGTACCACTGAATGCAATCAGATATTCTCACAAAGACACCGTGCCAAAGTACAGCTGCAATGGCAAACAGAGGGCCTCAGAGAAATTAGACATAAGGGTACAGTTACTCTGACAACCAACTAACATGGTAACACCAATTACTTAGACCTGAAATCGTCTAATTACACAGACAGATGACAGGTCTTCTATCAGTGATTTTGTAAAGACACAGGGCAGCAGTCTCATTTAATTGACAACCACTTGATGTTGTCTCAGGCAACCTATTTAAAGCTGCTTTGCTCCTAATGAAGGACAGTTGCCCTCTCAGTCATTAAATGGTGACCGTTGCCCCTCCTGTACCCTAATAATCCTGTGATTTGCCCATAAATGCAGTTTGCATGTTGTGTACTCCTATTCTAAAATGTATTTCCTCAAAAATGTTATGATTTGCCATAGATATACCAGCACATGCATAGGGTGGGCATGTGCGGTGATGCCATTTGGAACATCTTTAGTGTTGTCACGAGTAACGTTTCAGATTATGGGGTTTATTTAGAGTTTGGCGGACAGTTTATCCACTCTATATCAGACGAACCATCTTGCTTCTGCTGGCGGAAACCTTAGACCGATCGCCCTATGGACATCTAATTGTAAGTTTATGTACCTATTCCAGGCACAATCCAGGTAGAAAACTCCAAGAATGCAACCCGCTAGGTTTTTGTTTTTCAAAAACAAACTTCCACTTTTAGAGTTTGTTTTTGAAATACAAAAAAGTTTGCTGATTGGCCACATGAAACTTCGTTGCTGCTCAGAAAATTTACTGCACCACTACCACAGCAGCTCTTCTGAAGGCATAAGGATCTTTTTTCTTAGATGGAGATCTCTGGATATGTTGGGCTGCAGTCCTCTTGGGTAGCAGAGTATATGCCTCCAATGCCCAGGCAGGATGGAGTCAGTCCACATTTCCTAAATTTGGCCCATGTTAATTATGATTTTACTGTGTGAATGTGTACACTCTAACACCAGCCAAGAGTCTAGCACCTTGGGGGCAATTCTTTGGGTTTAGGAGTCACTCCAGCAGAGGCCAGCAGCAGGGGTCGGTAGGTCCACTTGGTACTGATCAACTGGGCAGTTGCAGGGAAAGGGCTCTTGAAGCTTGGGGTATCCCTGTTGCTGAATCAGAAGTTAACCCAACTAACCCCTGGGGCATCTCAGGGGTCCTGGGTTCAAGACAAGCAGGCCTGTCTTCCTTCAGGTTTCAGACAGCAGGGCAGTCCTTCTTCTGAGTCTATACAGGTCCAGGAATGTTCTGAGGAGAGATTCTGAGGATGCCACGTGTATGCCCAGTGGCAGCCTGTGTGTGGCCCCCCCGCCCCCAGTGTTTGGCTCCAATCTGTGTATGCAAACAAAGGCCAGGCAGACCCATGTGTTGGCTGCATCATCCAGTGACAGAGCAAGCATCTTCAGAGGTCAGGAGGGGGCTAGGTACAGCCCTCAGTACTTCCGCCCCAGACCATCCTGCTCCCAAAGCCCTCTTGTGCCCAGTCTGGACGGAATACATGTCATTCCATAGGAGAGCCATTAACTAACATGTGATCCCAGACACAGGCAGAAATTTGGTTTAGCTAGAAAAAATCCCTAAAAGTGGCATTTTAACAATAGTACTGTAAAATCTAACTTTGAAATGAGTGGAAGAAGTATTTCTTTAACTGCTCGCAAACTGAAATTATTACTTATGAAGTGTAGTGAGGGAACCAAATATTATTCTATGGGAGACGTAGCCTTGCACCAGTGAAAAACAACTCTGGGGGGGTTTTCACTGACAGGACATGTAAAATGTAGATTCACATGTCCTACTTTTTAAATATCATGCACCTTGCCCTGTGGGCCTTTAGGGCCTAATCAATCAATAGGAGTCTAGGGGGAAAAAAAAGGAAGGTAAGGCCGCCCTCCAATCGAGCAACTGTAAATAAAACACGCCTTACCTACAATCAATACATCCAACTTTATTGACCAACAAGGATAATCTGAAGGACCATCTAGATCATCCTAAGTGTGTTAAATAGCACTAATCTCATGGGTCAAGGATGTGGCTTTAAAGAAAAGGGTAGATACAGGTTCCCACAACCACCAGAAAACATGTGTGGAAACTGAGAGAGTGCCTCACGGACGTAACTCCCGAGGGGGTTCCTGGTTAACAGTGCCCAGTGTACCCACTTCTCATCATCGGTCACTCTCTCTGTGTGCAGTGTATAAAGATGACCAACAAAAGACAGTAACCAAGTGTATAAATATTAAAGGTGGTATGTAAAAAATAGCTAATACCAAAATGCACATTTATAAAGAGTGTACCAGTGCACCTCTAGCCCCAACAAAAAGAAATAAACCAATATATAAAGTGCAACCAAAGTTGATTTAAAAACGATTTGTGGTAAGGTTGCTAGCTCTCAATCTTTATTCTGGTGCTGCAAGCCTTCCAGATTAAAAATGGATTTTCATATACCATACAAGTTCACAGTGCCGACATGTTTCATTGCTCTTATTTCAGCAATTTCATCAGGGCAGTCTGGGGTTCTTAGTTCATAATCATCACACTTATATATGTATTGGACCTTAGGGATGCCACATCCGGACGTACCGGCAACCATACACGGAACTCCGTGTCCTCCGATCACGTGTCCTCCGGTAACTTGGTATAACAACTCAAGCCCGTTTTGCCGCGTCCTTCCGGCGCTTCCGACGGTCCCCAATTAGGGGCCTACCTTAGAGGTGATTTATACATTTTAACACGCACTGTCAATGCTAATATGTCTGGCTTTAAAGAAATATTGTATGGTAATGTGAAGCATTATGAGTACATTTCATTGGAATAGATATGTATTTGTGTGGAAGCAAAGAACTGTACAACAATATATGTCTGCAGGGTAGTTACACTGTCATGTAATCACAAAGGAGCTCAGAGGGAAAAGACAGTACCTACGGGATAGCCCTCCACTCAATTAAATTCAATAACAACAAATCCCTGTACCCTGGATTTTAGTTAGCAACCGTCTAGTCGACATGAGAACCCAAAATGCTGTACCACTATTATGATTCCAAAAACACCCCCTATTAATTTATGGTTAGGTGTATGTTCTCTAATGTCATATTATCCAACAAAAACCGCTGTTTGTAACTAAAAGTGGGAGAATCCAGGAAAGATTCAACTCAACACATCCAATATTGTCTGTCCCACTGAAACAGTCCATCCATCCACACTCAAACCATAGATAGATGAAAAAATGTGTGGCGGAGAGGAAGGCACCTCAAGGGCGTACAACACTCGGGGATCTTGGCAGATGTTACCAATACTCAGCCCCTTTCTCATCATTGGTTGCCATTCCTTTTCCAAGTAAAAAACAGTGTCAAAGCAAAAATTTGTGCAAACAGAAAGGTGCTACACAGGAAGCACAGAAAATTTGCTGCCTGATGTGACAAAACAGGAAAGAGTGAGGCTTAAAATCAATAGACACACCAATTGTACAACTTTTGTTACTGTACTGGTGAATTAAAAAGGCTGGTAGCTTACTGTCGCATACCACTACCTGTAACCGACATGTTTCACTGCCCGGTAGACTTTATGGCAGATTCATCAGGGTTCACCACTCTGTCACCGCACCAGTGTTGGACATCTTTAATTAGGAAACTGTCGAGTTGAAAAACAAACCCTGCATAAAATTAATTCTGGACCAAATACACCTCCCCTACATACCCAATTGTGAAAGATAGGGAAAGACAGGTTCATTACCCTCAACCAGCCATGTCCTCTCATACCAGCTGGTCAGGACAAATCTCCGCCCTGTTGTGGATTGTTATATCAATCTGTGAATAAAAACGTAATTTGAATTATATTGTCTTCTGCCTTATTATACAGCGTTGTCCCAACTCAGGCACTGATACTCAATCAAACAGCGCACCACTAGCTGTATATATCAACCATGCTTGTTCCCAAGCTGTGTATAAAATGCGCTGGGTGTTGAACCTAAACACACTCGTGCTGTGATGTTAATGCATGGCTAATCGGATTCTGGTCAGCATTGTAAAAATTGACCAAAGCCTCTTTCGGCCATACTTCGCAATGACGTGCAAGGTAGTGCATGAAGGCCAAACTTCCTAATGACGAGCATGATAGTGCATGGAGAATCACCACATTGTTGTTGTTTAAACATCATATCACCAGCACCTACTCTACAATGCCGGGTACAACGCTCAACACATTCTTAAGGCACTCACTGTGAATGGAATTAACACAACCCCTCTATACATTAGGATCGAGTTCTCGTCTCTGTATCAAAACAAAGCAAGACGATATTGTCAAAATTAACTGAAAATTTTACTAGGCCTGATTAGAGTATCCCACCCTCTACTCCTCACCGCACAAAACGGAACCAGGACCGTATCTCATCCCAGGAACACTGACATAAACAAATCCCCGGCTTTTAAAGAACCTACTCCGATGTTGATTCCTGTTCGCGTCCAATCACGTGATCGGAAGGACGCGCGAATTGGAGGACCCGGCACACAGAATAGCACAACACAGCTACCTACTGCGGGCGCCATCTTAGAATGGGGTTTCTAACTGTATAACAACCCACGCCGGTTCTAATTCTAGGGACGCACTTCTACTATTTAGATATTCATTATTGAATGCAACCCCCAGAATCTTTTTCTTGAGGATAGACATACAGCTATTGATGATTCATTCCTTCTATCCCTCGCTACAATGAAAAAATCACGTACACTGTCAGACAAGACCTAAAAATACATCCATGTAGTCTAATAAATGCCTCCTCTCATCTGTGTTACTGCCAGGGATAACAAAAACAAAATTATTATGTTATCTAAAATACTTTACTAGCATTCCAAGGTCACGTCTGTGCCCCTGAAAGTTCAAGCTTAGGCAAATGGATAAATATGACAAAATGATCACAGATGAGTGGAGGATAAGCCCGTTGTTTACTGAAAGCACACAACTTCGGCCCAATCAAAACATGTACTTCAGTCTCCCAGCATGTGGGAAGATTCAAAGCCACTCTCTAGTGATGCTCACATAATTGTCTGGCAGCAATCTGCACTGTCAAGCCAGACCATAAAAAGGAACATTGACACCCAGCAAAAGCTTTATTTGACTAGAACAAAGCAGCAGTTTAATACTGCACTACAGACTGCAGTAGCAAGCCTGAGACGTGTTTACAGTGCTACTTTATTTGACTGCCGAATAAGTGCTGCAGTCCTCTTGTAGCACTTAATTTACAGGCCCTCGGTACATGTAGCACCATGTATTAGGGCCCTATAAGTAAGTTAAATGTGCCAAGTAGGTGTATACCAATTTTATCATGTGTGGAAGTGAGAGCATAAGCACTTTACTACTGTTTAGTAGAAGTAAATTGCACAAAATCCTAATGATAGCAAAAACAGGTTCAGCAAAAATGGGGTAATGAATGCAAAAATCTGGATACAGCACAAAATATGACCATTTCCAACAGTAATCAACTCTAATTAAATGTCTGATATTAACTGCACAGGGAAAGCCTAAAGTGTATATACTGAAGATGGAGGTCAGATAGTAAAGAGTTAAATCATTAGCAAGATAGACTGGAAGAAGAAGAGAGTAATATCAGTCAATGGGCTGATAATGGAATATCTTCAGCAAATAGTACATTATGTATTAAGGGTTGGCTTCACAGCACAGCTGTCACAAAACCAAAAGTGTTTTTTAAAAAAACTTTCAGGAGAACTAACAATATGGTGGTTCAACTGAGCCCAGCTTTTGAATTGCCAAAATATGTGTGCTTCCCCAGAAAGAATGCTTACCCTCCAAGCAGCTGTCATCATAGTTTATCAAGCTGCATGAGCCATGGTTCTTTACCAAGCAACCTATTGTGTCACAATGGAGTTTGCCCTTGCACACACATGCCACTGTGATGCCACTGTGATGCTATATCGCTCCTAGTTAATTTGATAATGGGGTTGTGTAGGGTTTGGTCTTTTTGGGCAAAGTTCCCTAAACAGTTTGCTTCCCCCCCTAGACCGTTTTCCTGACATAGAATAGCCAATTTAGATGCTGTGGGTACTCTGCCACTGCTGATCAGTGGCAGAGTTCCCTGCAACCACTTGTCAGGCCTGACTTTCCATTTGAAATACACATTGGGTACCCCTGTTGTAGGTCCCAGGTAATCCCTGGCCAGGTTGCAGCGTAGGTAAAAGGCAGAACATATACTGAGGTGTGTGCTGTGTTCTGACAGTGAAAAACTCGCCATTTCATTTTGCACTGCTGAAAGGCCATCCTTCCCATAGGACAGAATGTGTGAGGCTGGATGTTGTGTTTGTTAGCCTATTTTCCTGTCACTTTACAATGGAGAGGTGAAGTTTAGTATGTATGCACTCACAGTGTCATATTACATCTTTCTGTGAAGGTGCTTTTGTCACTGTGTGTTCATAAACCACTCTTTTAGAAATTGGCTGAGTTTTGTGCTCTGAGCATTTCTGTGTGTCTCTGAAGTATGGATTGTCTGTCTGGAAATGAAAGGTGAGAGGAGCTGGGAGAGGTCTTGACCCAGGGAGGGGTTGAGATGTCACCAGGCGTCCCTGCATCTGGAGAGTAGGGGAAGGAGAAACCTGGGAGGTGAATAGGTCTGGGCTGGTGGTATAAACCAATTGACCCCTCTCCTGGTGAGTGATTAAGGATCCAGGTCCCCAGTATCAAAGGG
The DNA here is from genome assembly GCF_964261635.1 of Lissotriton helveticus. NCBI lineage: Eukaryota > Metazoa > Chordata > Amphibia > Caudata > Salamandridae > Lissotriton > Lissotriton helveticus. The sequence continues at coordinate 1,953,276,347 of NC_136063.1, forward strand.
AGAGAGGTGACACTGGGAGGGAGACATCCAGAACTGATTTAGGAAGGGGTCACGGACCCCTGAGCACATACGAACTTTAAAGACTTTAAGGGGTATAACTAGGAGAGTTGAAACCCCTGAAAGTGTGAAGGAAACAGATATGATTGAGATTATGAAGGCTTGGACCCATTCTGTGGTCAAGAAGAACCTCTGCTGAAGAAGGAGCAACTGAAGAGACTGCTTTGAACAGACCAATCCTTGCTTCGTGATCTGGGGCGGGTCTGCAGTTTGCTGTTCTAACTAAGGGAGAGGCTGTTGGGACTGTGCTTGGAGGCGATGCGTCCCCATGCTTGTAGAAGACTGTGCTTTGTGCTGTGTCTTGTAACCCCCAAGGGCCCGAGGTCAGCTGGCTCCCTGTTTGGAAATACAGGCTAATAAAATTTCCGGAGAAGTCCAAAGCAACGCGATGTGCAGGTGCTTTTGCAGCTTGAGACCCTCAGAAGTTGTGCCGTGTGATCGGTGGCATGCAAGAGTAAGCTAAGTTTTGGGTGTGCGGTATGCGTGTTGAAGTGCAGGCCAAGACATTGGTGAGGAGCGCCTGGTCGTGGGGTGCACAGAGAGACAAGGCGAGGCTCGGATATGCAGTGTGCATGTCGTGGTGCAGGCCGGGTGGTGGTGAAGAGCGCCAGGGCCTTGTGTGCACCAAAGATAGAAGGAAGACTCGGACGCACTGGGTGCATGTCGTGGTGCAGCCAGGGCAATGGTGAAGAGTGCCTGGACATTGTGTGCACCTACAGAAGAAGTGAGTCTCGGACACGCTGAGTGCGTGTCATGGTGCAGCCCGGGTGTTGGTGAAGAGCGTCTGAGCCTCGTAGGCAGCAAAAGAAAAAGTGAGTCTCAGACGTGCTGGGTGCTTGTCGTAGGGCAGCCAGGGCGCTTGTGAGGAGCGGCTGGACATCGTGTGCACCAGGAGTAGAGGAGAGACACGAACGCACAGGGTGCGTGTTGAGGTGCAAGCGGAACGTTGGTGATGAGCACCGGTTGTACTGAGCACCAGAGAAGAGGCAAGTCTGGGATGCACGGCTTGCGTGTCAAAGTGCAATCTGGGGCGCTGGTGAGGAGTGCCTGTGTAGGGGGTGCACCATTGGAAGTAAAGTCTCCATAGAGCTGAGAGCAGATCTTGGTGTGGACTGAGAATGCCGGAAGGAGAGCCATGTCATTAGACCCTCGGAGTCAACTGCAGCGGCCCGGACCGGCAGCCACGGAAGACTTGAGCCTCCGGCCCGAGTCCACCGCACCCCGTGACCGAGTTATGGATCAAGGCCCAAGTTGCTAATGTTAGGGAGGAGAGTGGGGTTGCACCTCCCAGGTTATGTGGATCAACACCTAGGGTGGTGTGCGGGCCCGGAGGGACACTCTCTCAGCTTCCCGTTTCAGTCAGCTGTGCGAGCCATTGCTTCAGCTCAGATCCCGGCCCATGCAGACCCAAGGAGGGGCAGTGCTGGGGCCGGAGTGGGAAGCAGTACTTTTGTGTCATCAGTTGGTCCATAACAGGGGCACAGGTAACGGAGCACGTAAAACTGTTGAATTACACTTTGCATGATTGCTGCAAACGAATTATTGAATGGTCGTATGACACCTGTGCTCATTTGTGCCTGATGAACTACAAGCTGGGTGCGCTACGCACTGCGTTATTTTCCACTTGCATATTACCTAATTGTAACGTGGCGCATTGCATTATTTTCTCAGTGCAGAGTATCTGAGTATAACGTGGTGCAGTGTATTATTTCTTCATTGCACCGTACAGGATTGTAGCATGACGGATTGCTTTGTTTTCTCCTGGTACAGGGCATGCTGGTGGTGATACGCATTGCATTATTCCTTTATTTGCAAAGTACATGACTGTGGCGCTACGTATGGCATTGTTTCTCCGTTGCACAATATAAGAGAATATTGTTATGCATTGCAGTATTTGTTTCCTTTTGCAACATGTGTGATTCCAACAATACGACTGGCCTAACCTTTTGGAAACAGTTAGAAGTGAGCTTAACTCTTGGTTTGAAGTGGTGGTTGGGAATAGAACCTACATACCCACCGGAGAGAATACTACCCATTCTTATATGTTGATTTTGTATTGTGCGGTTGTATCATATAATTGCTTATATAAAGATTATACTAATTTTATCAAAACTCGGGTGGAGCCTATTTGTGGTGACATTATGGGGTTACTGTGAGCGTGGTTGCACATACTGAAAACTCGTGCCTTGGAGATAAGCCTAGCTGCTTCTGTCAATCTACTAAGGGGATGAGCATGGCTTTATCAGACGGTGTCTTTACTTAGCCTAACGTTGAAGCGATGGGTCGTGGACACCTGCCTCCAGCATTTGGTGGTGGCGGTAAGCACTAAGGACCCCCACTTCCAACATTTGGCGGCAGAGCGGTGGGATTCGATCCTAATATAAAGTAAACGCGTATGTGCAAAATAACTCACAGTAATTGGTGTTCATCATGAATTGATTCCAGACCGTGACACAACAACACATTTTTTTTGATTTGGTGATTCTAGTGTTGAGTAACCTTTAATCCACACATCACGTCTCAGGGGGAGAGCCAGATAGCAGATGAGGCTGAGGCTGCAGAATTAGAGTTTGACATTGAGGCACTGTTTACCTACAATGTTGATCGGTTGAGGAAATTCTGCAGGGCTTTGGGATGTCCCATGAAGAGTAGCGCCAAGAAGGAGGAGCTGCAGCCTGCCTTGAGGGCCTGGTGGGAAGCCAAAGAGGCTCAGGAGACAGGCGATGGTGAGGTAGATGAGAATGACCCGGGGAATGGATTTGGTTCACAGGATTTGCCAGTGGAGGGACCAGCCGTAGGGGCTGCTAGTAGCCATTCAGTGAGACGTTTTTCACCAGAGGAAAGGGAGGAAAAGCAAAGGGTCAGTCTGCATGAGTTGGAGGTGTTAAAACTTGAAACTCAAGCAGAGGAGAGCAGGAACGCTCTTGCATTGGAAGGGAAATGGATTCTCTGCGCTTATGAGTTAAGCATGAGGGAACTGAACATTAAGGGAAGACAAGCAGAGTCCAGTGTGATTGGTGGAAGCGCACAGCCATGCCAAGTGTGGATGAGTGTGCACTGGAAGATTGGGTAGTGGTTAGCATGGTGAATGATTTGGAGGGGTTATCCAATCTGGCCCCAGGGGAGCCTATGCTCAGAAATTATTTTCCAGGATTGTGCCACCCCGGGTTAAGGTGTGGGCTCTTTGATTCCCGGGAGCCTGCACGAGAACCGGACCCCTGGTCATGGGTCCAGGGGCCAGCAGGGGCCCCTGAGAGGAAAGAAAGGCCAGTTGGTGCAAGGAGATCTCGGAGTAGGGAGGAGGGGTTGCCAGCTAGCTCCTTGTCTCCAAAGAAGGGGAGGCAGAGTGAGCAGCACCCCCAGGGATCAGCAGCACCACCCAGGAAACCGGGGGGCGTCGTAGGAGAGCATCCAGGTGGAGGTCTCGTGCCCAGTTGCCAGCAGTGTGGGGAAGAACACCTAGAATCAGGAAGGCGTGGGGAGTCTGGAGTCAGAGATCCTGTCGTCCTGAAGTTTGTGGGTACCATTCCTAAGTGGCAGGTCCAGAAAAATAAATGGATGGTTAAGAGATGATTGTGTTCACCAGTGGGGACACCATGGGGACAGTGTCCAGCGAGTGGGTCTGGGTACCCTAGGAGTGACCAAAGTAAACCCACTCCTAACCTAGAGGACAGGATGATTGGAGGTAGTATCCTGACCGATGGGTCTCCACAGGGTAACACTCCAGGGAGGTATTGGCATGGATCCAGCATCCCTGGAAGGGTCCCCCTAGCAGGGAGGGATCCATGGAACAGCATTGTTGGCTGATGGGGTAGTGATCAAGAAGTCCCCCTGGGGGCAGGAAGGTGTGGAACAGGAGGGTGTCCATGTGGTAGAGGGCCTGCGTCCTGAATCTATTACCCGAAGTCGGGAAGTCCATCAAAGTAATGATTGGTCTACCCTGGCTTTTGGCTGGGAGGGGGGTGTGTAGGACTTGGCCTTTTTGGTTAAAGTTCCCTAAACTTTTTGTTGTTCCCCTTGACCATTTTCTGACGAAGAATAGCCAGTTTAGATGCTGTGGATACTCTGCCACTGCTGATCAGTGACAAAGTACCAGAGTTCCCTGTTTAAAATGTAATAGTGATTGGTTGGCCATGATTGGTATGTTTTCCTCACTAGTAAAAGTCCCTAGTAATGTGCACTGTGTATGCAAGGGCTAGTAATGTAGGGGCGAGCAGAGAAGGAAACTCAGGCCTTCAGTGTAGGGCCTGTGCGCAGAATGCTAAGTGAGCATGTTGTCCTGACAAGTGCAGCCACTTGTCAGGCCTGACTTTCCCTTTTACATATACATTGGGCACCACAGTGGCAGGTAACTCCTGGGCAGGGTACAGTGTAGTTAAAAGGCAGCACATGTACTGAGGTGTGTGCTATGTTCTGACAGGGAAAAATTTCCATTTCGTTCTACACTGCTGAAAGGCCATCCTGCCCATAGGACAGAATGGGGAGGCTGGGTGTTGCCAAGCTACTACGGGGGTGAGCAGGGCTATATCAGACGGTGTCCTTACTTAGCATAACGTTTAAGCGAGGGGTCGGAACGCCCGCCTCCAGCATTTGGTGGCAGCGATAAGTGATAAAGACCCCCACTTCCAACACAGTGAATGTGAAAGTGGTTTATTAGTTGGGGTAGATGTTAGTCCGCCACAAGTAATAATGTCACTATACTTGTCAGGTCCAGTAATGGTTTCAGCAATTTAATCTTGAACTCAATCCCAAGAAGCTATGGCACAGAGTAGATAGGCTTAGCTTAAGAAAATGTGTAAAGCATTTATAAGTATTTGAATTCATTATTTCCTGTACAGTTAATTAAAATCATTACAGAAAGAACAATAAACATGCTAAAGATTAAAAATACAGTAATAAAACTTCAATGTCTAGTGGATAAAATTGACTGCATTTAGAAGTACCAAAGATTTAAAATGTTAATAACACAATAAATACCCCACTCCAATTGATAAAATAGAGAATATTTTAATAAACAAAATAACACCAAAACAACAAATATACGAAAAGCAAAACAAGAGATAGTAATTTTTGAAGTGTTAAATAGAAATAGCGCCAGAAAGTGCAAAAAAGCACCTATTGCAGGCAACTGGTTGCACTAGTATGCGACAAGGGTAAGGTTTGAGGCTGACTACGATGGACTGCAGGTCAGATAAGGGGACCAGGTTGGTTACCAGGCAAAGCGTTACCCCCGGACTTAGAAACTTTTATGGACAAAAAGTTGCTGTTGACACTCCAACAGAAGCTCCCAGTAGTGTCCAGGGAAGGTCCAGTTGGAACTGGTCAGCTAGGCTTTTTCAAGAAATTGTGCCTCTTGCAGCTTTTGTGTCACTGTAGCTTAACAGGAGGACAGCCCGCTAACCCTAGCAGTCCACTTCCTAGTCCTGAGTACAATTGGGAGTGGGCCCAGCCCTTATGGTTCCCCTCACAGTTCACAATAGAGGGTGCAGTCATTCTGTCATCCACAGGCCCACTTGTGTTCTGAAGAGGGTGCTAAGAGTTGCCAAATGTATTCCTACCACTAGCCTGTGGGCTGAGGTGACCCCAGCCGTTTCCTAACCAACATGGAAAAAGTTCCAAGGGGTAACTTTACCCACATTTGCAGCAGCTCCTGTGTGCTCAACTGCAAATATTACCAGAGTGCCACTGTCTCCTTAAATCCAACATTTCAGAACCTTTTCTTGTGCATAGCTCCTTTGCCTACCCGGAAACCCTCCTCTCTCACTTAGATAGGTGCCTGGAAAGCTTGTAGAAAAATATAGCGGTCGGGCTCAGGTGTGAGTGACATATGCCAGTGACAGGGTAGGCATCCTTTGAAGATATGCAAGGGGATGGCTACAGTCACTAGGGGGCATCCTGTCGGGGGAACATTAACTTTTGCCCACACCCAAGCCATTTGGCTCATGCACCTGGAGCTACTTCACACTTAATCAATGAGCTATTGCGGTCCAGAGTGATAGTTGGACCTCAGGCAAATATGCTTCCACAGCTTCATGGGAGGCAGAAATTGACTTTTTAAATAAATATTTCAGAAGTCAAAGAATTAACTTTGTATGTGGTTCCTAGGAGGAGAGAACTTTATTAAGTTTAATAAAGTATCCCAATGCTTCCCTTTAAAATGTCTAATCATGATAAAGTGAAAAAAGCGTTTAGGGCATTGTCACTGCAAGGACATTGTATGAAAGTGGGAGTGAGCTCTGGTCAAGTAGCAACCACAATCTTTGTCAGGGTGAGGCACAAGCAACCCTAAATTAACCTGTGCTCATCCCACTAGTAGCTTGGCACAGAGTAGTCAGGCTTAAATAAGAGGCAATGTGTAAAATATTTGTGCAACACTTCAAACAGTAATAGAATAAAAAACACTACACAACAAGGATCCTATACCAAGTTCTAAAAATCGTGTTATTTTTAAAAAATAGAACAAGATTAAAACAACAAATATCTGTTCAGTAGAGCAGGAAAAAAGCATTGTTAAGCACAAAGAGGCAACTGTGGATATTTGGTCTGGTCGTGCTGGAACGGGACAAGGTCACATGTTCATGGCAATTGCGATGGTGCACGGCCCGGCTACAGGGACCCAGTTAGGCCAGCTTAAAAAAGTAAATTAAATCATGGCTTGTGGAGTGTTGCAAGGATCCATGTCAAAGATGCATCGCGCACCCAAAGTGATGAGTTGATTCCGAGTTGCAGTGAGGCAGCGATGTGAGGTCCTGCATCGTCATCGAGGATCTCATTGACAAAGGCTTGCCATGCAAATTCTGGCATCAAGATTGCATTGCACAGTAGGGGCGATGCATCGGCTCTGAGGAGCTGCAAGGTAGTGATGCGGATTCAGGCATCCTCGTCGAGGCTGCTGTAGACGAGGGATGCGAGGGCCTGTGCCATGGATCTCACCCGCAGCAGAGGTTCCGATGAGGCTGCGGAGGCAATGCAGGTCTTTGAGATCGTCCAATCCATGCCGCATTAGCAATGTGTCAATTCTGCTTGGGTTACGCTGTGTACCAGAGATGATGCAGTGGTCTTCTGGATCCACAGAGGCTGGCAAAGTACCTTAAGCCCACTTACAATGGTACAGGACTGGAGTAGCACCAGTCGGTTGGCTCGACTGACAAATGTCAGAGTCCATGTGCATATGGATGGTTGCTGGAAGCCTGTTATGCCCCTGAGGCCTCAGATTAGGAGACCATCCAGCTAGCCCTTGGAGTCACTCTGGTAGTCCTGGGTTCCACATATGCATGTCAAGTCCTTCTCACCCAGACAAGAGAGCAGCATGCAGCAGGTCAGTACAGCAGGGCAGTAGTCCATCAGACCAGCAGTCCAGCTGAGTGGCAGTCCTTTCAGCAGCACAGCAGTCCATCTTCCTGGCAAAGTATCCACAGGTCCAAAACCGACTGAAGAGTTGGCGTATGAGGTCCAGTATTTATACCCAGTTGTGCCTTTGAAGTGGGGAGTAGATTGTAGAGGCATGCCATTGGAGTGTGCATGTGCCCTAACTTTCCTGCCCTGGCTCCAGACTAACTTCAGGGGGTATACAGCCCTTAGTGTGTAGAGGCAGGACACATTCTACTTAAGTGAAAGTGGGGCTGGGCCAAGCTACATAGAATTAGGGGTTCATAACAACAATTTTCACATACATTGATGACAGGTATTACAGTTGTACTAGTTGAAAATTAACTAGTCATCAATGCATAAATACCTATCTCCTTAATGTCAAACATGGAGTCTGTCCTATACATATAATCTAGATCGCTCAAAATGAATTTAACAATAACTAAAAGGAAGATTGGGTTAATTATAGTTGAATTCATTTAGGGAGATCTCTGTATTTTGATAAAAACTGAATAAGTAGAGATACACCCTGCTAATGTAGTTTATTTATTCATACAAATATTATGCATGCATTTTTTCAATTAGTTTTCAATGTCATGGTGAGACATCTTCTATATGGTCTAAAATGTTTGTATTAAACAAATCCCTTGTAGGCACACTTGCATGTTTAACTTTAATTAATCAAACCCACAAGGGTGTATTGGGTATCCAAAATGTATTTGCAACTTTCTAAAAGTAGCATTTTAAAAATTTTAATTTAAAATCGGACTCCAATAAAAGTTAAGATTTGTATTACAAGTCCAATGACACCAAACATAAACATATTACCTACTCTCATTTGGAAATTGCAGTTTATTAAATGTCATAAGGTAACCCCAATGCTATCCTATGAGAGAGGTAGGGCTTACAGTAGCGAAAAAAGAATGTATCAGTGTTTCACTATTAGAACATGTAAAACTTAAAAGTAAATGTGTTGCTTTTCAAACACTTTGTACTCTGCCCTGTTGGTCATCCGGTGCCTGCCCTAGGGGTAAACTTATATGTATTAAAAAGAAAGGTTTGAGCCCGGCAAAATGTTTATCTTGCCAAGTCCAAAAAGCAGTTTAAACCCAATCAAGTTGCAATAGCAGGCCTGGCATGTTAAAAGTGCCAATAAAGTCAGTGGCATATTGGTCCTGCAGGCCCACTAGAAGAATATAGTTAACAGGCCCTGTGTAGAGGCTGTGCCATCTTAGTAGGGACTTACAAGTAAATTAAATATACCAATTGGGCATTAGCCAATTTTATCATGTCTTAAGGAGAGAGCACAAGCATTTTGGCATTGGATAGCAGTGATAAAGTGCGCAGATTCCTAATGCAGCAAAAACAATGTCAGCAAACAGGAGGGTCGAAGGCAAAAAGTTAGGTGGAAAATAACACCAGTGATGCCAGGTCTAACAGACATGTTTAACATTGAACTTATACATGTCCCGCTATTAAATATCAAGCACCCTGCCTTACAGGCTTTTAAGGCACACATACAGGTCACTTATTAGTATTTAAAAGGAGTGTGTAAGCCTGTCAAAAAGGGTTCAGAGAAGAGGTGAGTCTCAGCCCATACCTTAACAAACGGAGACTTGGGTCTATCAGTTGAGCTATAACCCTTTAGCTTGAGATAAGGAGGCTCGGGAGCTGAGCAATGGCAGCATGGTTACAAAATTCCTATGTGAAGATTATGGCATTTTATTGAAGGGAGCTGAATATTGAGATAATATCCCATGTGTGAATCTTCGTATGTGGAGGAATATTGCCTGTAACTGTAAAGATAAACTGTAGAGTTGGGTACATATTTAGCTCTGCTCTGATCTGGAAACGGAATCTATTTCTGAAAAGAATATTCCAGTTCTGAATGGAAGTATCAGTTAGTTCAGTGTGCAAACTCATACTTTGGGCATTCTTTGGACACTCGCAAAGTGTTACATATCACAAAAGCATTCGGGTGCCTTATGGTGGTAGCGGTGCATACCAGCCTCAAACCTACTCACTGTAACAACTAGTGAGAGCTTGTAAAGAGTCAGGCTTTTAGATGTTTTTGAAAGGTATATATATTGAACGTGAAGATGTTAAAGAAGGATCTTATGGTCACTTGCGTCACTGTAGCTGACAGGTTGAGGAGCAGCATCTAGGCACAGATATTTCAATGACAAACAAGTCAGTGTTTTGCTGTATAAACTTGGAGACTGCAAGGTGTACTGCATGGAACTCGAGCTGAGAAAGACTCAAGCTGAGCTGGAGCTTAGAATGATTAAGATAGCAGCAATTAGCAGCAATACAACAGTAACTGGATCCTTGATCTTTTTAAAGGGAGGATTTTTTCAGAAAGGTTTGAGACAAGTTTTCTTTAAGGCATTTGGGGAAAGTGACAGAAACCAAATTTGTACAGGGACATAAGAACTGGGCCATTCAGCACTAATGGGGAAGCCTGAGGGGCTGATTTTTCAGACGTTCTTGGAGGTATCTAGAGGTTATATTTCTTGGATGAAAAACGATGCCAATAGCAACTGAATGAATTGTCAATACACGGAGTGGAGTGATTTTGCTTTCCTTGGAAAAAATATATATTTTTATTTTTCTAATGGAAAACAATTCTGTATATGAATTTACTCATTGAACTTTGAGAGAGTAAAGTGTACAGATAAGTTGCTAAGTAGATGCTTTAATGGAAACATCAACATCCTTCCTTTTGCCTGATTGACATCAGTCCAGAGTGTAAAAAGTGTGAAGTCTCGTGTAGTCAAGATGGTTAAATGGGAGTTTGGAAATGTTCATAATTTTCTATCATCACTGGAGTCAGGTACATCTCTTAAAATTATGATGTAGTAGGGGAGACCTAGCTATTGCTAAATGCTTCTGTGGGGCTGCTATCAATGGAGTGGGAGATTGCAAAGTGGAAGATATCTAGGAGCAAGAAAGCATGGAGGGATGAACGCAGTTAAATATTTTAGGTATAAAGCTGGATTTGATTTCTTGAGATTTGTGTAAGGTAGGTCAGGTTGTAGGGAGGCAATGAGCATCAAGGGTAAGGAATTAGAGTTGGTGTTGAAAGGAGACCTGCGGTCAGATGACTGATGGAGAAACAACGGACACTGAAGAAGCCTGAAGATCTAGAGTGTGAGCAGCCATGCTCTGTGGCCTAGAAGTTAGTAAACAAAAAAGGAGGCTAAGAGGTCGGTATGAAAAATTTAAAGCAGAAAGAAGGTGACTTTAACAAAAATATTGAAGTACCAGAGAGGAACATTCTTTTTGACTCGTGGACGTATGTAAAAGGTCCGAATTCAACATCAGGGTTCAAACCTACTGAGCAATAAAGGAATTCAAGATTGAAATGTACCTGAAAATGAGAAGCAAGAGATTTAAAAGAGGCAGGGATAAGGAAATCGATTGTGAAAACGGGGTGCATATTGAGGTAAATTAGAGGGCAAAGCATGAGATGCCCCTTGCTAGGAATGTCCACTTACATACAGAACCACACCATTTGGAATATTTAATTCACACTATGAAGTGTGTAAAGGCATGCTGTTTGCCTGGGAAGGGTTGTGTTCAATACCCTCCAGGACGCTATGGGTGCGGTGCAGGTTTTGGACGCCCCCCAGGCAATAGTGCACAGCGCCAGGACACCTTCGGGTAGCATCGCGCTTTATAAGCTGATATAACATAACATAACATAACATAACATAACATAACATAACATGCTGATGGCACGACTAAGGCAAGACTGCCCGAGTCAGTTTGTGCCCAATTTGCAGTTGGAGACTGTTCTCTGAAACCTCCTTTCGGGCTCTGGCATCAGAGCCTCTGGCCTTTAATCACTATCATGATTGATATAACTGTCCCAAGAAAGCTAAAACTGTTCAAATTAAAACCTCATTCTACTTGTTGTCAGACTCTCAAAATATCCTCAAATAAGTCACCAGGACGCAGAACGTGTGTGGCATTGACACTGTGTCTCAGAGTTAAGAATCAAATACAAAAAAAACACAATTTCTATATAAAGCCAGTATAACAACTGCTTACATCTATTGTTACTCGAACTAGCTTGCCCTGTCCAAGAAGAAACAAAATATATAGGCAAAGCCATAGGTGAAATTACCAATCAGTCTTTTCTTGAAACTCCCGCCCTTCCCTCCCAGTGAATGTGGATCTGGCCCATTTGTTTAAATATTTAAATTAACCCTAATTAACCCTAATACCGTCACCCAAGACCCTTTTCCGGATCGGACTGACACTCATGTCACTCACACTCACCGTTTATGAACAATATGAATTTATTTCTACTACACAAGTCTCTCAAACAATTCAAATATGGCTCACCTCCCCACTATTTCCCATTACTTCCTCCAAATATTTGCCAGTTTTAACTGCCTCTCTTATTTCTATAATTAACACTTCCTTACCAATTTGCACCTTTCCTACAGGACTAAAGAGGATGTAGTAAACCCACGACTGGAGAAGATCAAGACAGGCAGAATCCACTGAGTATTTATCACCCTATTACTGTCAGCAATAAGAAATGTACTAGAACAATAAGTAACCACCCAAGTCAGTGTCTATTTAGAAAAAACAGGCCCAGCTCGGGTTGCAAATGAGCTAACCTTGATAGCTGCAAATGATAACCACCAGATGTTGGTCAGAAGATATTTGCTTCATATTGCTGGAATTGTGGTGTGGCATTTGAGACTGCAGATCATACCATTCTATGCTAAACCCCTGCTGATTTCAGCTTGCAAGTTCAAATGTTAGCAGATTCACCTTTTTTATCCCAACCAGCAGCACTCTAAAAATTGTGCTAGAACTGCCGTGACAAAGTCCAAAATATCAAACTCAAAGCCTTCTATATTCCAATACGTTGCAAATATAAATAGACTAGGACATCAGGTCTCAAGCATCTATAAAACCCTCACCGCGCAAAAAAACATCAATGAAAAGATAGAGAAATACTGGAACATTCACATACACCCACCACTAGATGACCGGGAATAGAACAATCTATGGTCATCAGCCACACAATCTCTGGTCAATCTCTGAGAAATCTCTAAAGACCACAAGTAATGGAGTCAAAACAAGGTTAACACACCAGATTTGGGTGGTAAAGAAAGCCCTCACACACCGACCTAGTCAGTGTCATGCTTCATCATCGGGCCCCAACAAAGAGGCCGAGTACCTCTTTGGTGTGCTACGACGCCAGAAAGACTGCGGAGCTGGTTGTGTGGGGAGGGCGTGCTCTAAATTACAGTGAAGTTTTAAAAGTGCCTTAAAAAGGTATCAAAAATAAATTTTAATGAGTGATCCCTAAGGCACAGAACAAAGAGTATTAAGTGTCTGGATTTAATTGCCAAGGTTTAGGGTTGGTTAAATTCAGAATATACTCAAATTAATCTTAGTCAACATGTTTCTGCCATATGGGTGGTTTTTATTTACCAAGGCATTCGTCAGGACTAAACCCCGGCGGTATGGGCTCTCTAATCACCCACCCTAACCTGGGGACGTGAAAGTGAAAATTATAAAAGTGAAAAAAGTGCTTAAAAAGGGGGGAAGAGTAAATTACTCATTCCAAAAATACTCCATAAATTTTGGAGTGTTACAGCACCTGTAAAGTGAAAGACATAGACAAACAGAAGACAAACATAAACATTATTAATATGAGCCTTTCTGAATTATCATAGTGCTCCATCATGTGTGGCTTAAATATTGTACCCAAAGTAAACACTGATTTTAAGCACCATCCAGATAGCCCCTAGAGGATGATAGCGGATAACTCTGGGAAGTGACGTGCTAAAGGTGTCTATTTACAAGAAACGTTCTAAAATGGGGGGGTTTAAAAACACAAATGCGTGTACTCCTTATGAAGGGATCAATGGACCTAAAAGGTCTGTGCCCCTCAAGGTGGTATTTAAAGGTAGAACTCTCACTTTAAAATAGGGCGCTACTAGCACCATGGGTCTCGGGAGGGGATCGGAGCGAACCTGGCACATCCTAAAAGAAAAAGAGGTACAATTGCAAATGCATGTGCACGAGTGGACACTTAGCTCAATTTGCAGAAAATTCAGCGACCTCGATTGCAGGATCTACTCACGCCCTCAGTGCTCTCGACCCGCCACAAACCTGGTTATGGCCTCAATACCGGACCCCGAAGATGGAAAACCGGGGCCGGTAACGTGGTTCTTAAGGGAATGAGTCGCGTGTGCGTCGTACTTCCGGGTGGGCGTGTCCCGCCAAGGTCGAGGCTTGGGACGCACCCGCCCACCCCGGAGGGCTGGGTCTGAATTGGAAACGAGGCTTGGTTGCCGTCATTAACTATCGAACAGAGCCCATCGGTATGGTGATAGTGAATGGGTTGTGCGCATTGAGGGAATAAATTACAACGCTTGTGCCTAATATAAAGAAGTCAAAAGCGCTGGTTTATTATTTGAAATTTGATCGGGCATGAAACTGTCTACATTCCGCTTCGTTAATCTTTGGGCAATGGTACAGATGAACCTATCATTAAGGAAAGCTTAGTATTCAACCAAAGAGCAGGTGAACAGACACAGAGTACCAGGATGGCACTGATTAGGTTTAGATAGCTACTGGGTGAGAGGACCAGAGTCACAAGTTAGGCCATCGCAGGTTCATTACAGGTAAAAAATGCCAAACACTGCATTGGGGAGTTATTCAGACGTAGTGAATTCACTATGGACAGCTAGACAGTATTCTCAAGATAGTATTGAGTTCCATGGGATGTCATCATTCAGCCCATTTACATTGGTGCCCAAACGATACACCCAACGTTGCTCCTTTTCAAACAGTCTGCTGGTTATGTTGGTTGAGCTACTCACCACTTCAATTACCGTCCACCTCATATCATTCGGAGTGTGGTTTCTGTCCAAAAAGTGGCGGCTCAGTTTCGTGGTCAATTTCTTACATCTGACATTGCTCCGATGCTCGCAGATGCGTTGTTTTATCTTGCGCGTGGTCATGCCAACATAGCGTTGCTGGCAGGGACACGTAATCAGGTACACCACGTTCATGGTGTTACAATTTGTATGTTCTCTTTGGGTCCATAATTTTCCTGCTTCAAGCGACAGAGTTTTGGTAGCTTCAGTCAGGTGGCAAACACTACAGTTAGAGCACAGGTAATGCCCTACAACTCTGGGCATACCCCAAGCAGCAGTGACTGTAGCGAACCACACTCGCAGCAATCAACTACCAGGAACGAGCGGGATGTGAGTCTAGTGACCAACCTCTCTACTAAAGAACTAACATCTACTGAAATCCAGGTACGCAAGATAAAACAACGCATCTGCGAGCATCGGAGCAATGTCAGATGTAAGAAATTGACCACGAAACTGAGCCGCCACTTTTTGGACAGAAACCACACTCCGAATGATATGAGGTGGACGGTAATTGAAGTGGTGAGTGGCTCAACCAACATAACCAGCAGACTGTTTGAAAAGGAGCAACGTTGGGTGTATCGTTTGGGCACCATTGTAAATGGGCTGAATGATGACATCCCATGGAACTCAATACTATCTTGAGAATACTGTCTAGCTGTCCAGAGTGAATTCACTACGTCTGAATAACTCCCCAATGCAGTGTTTGGCATTTTTTACCTGTAATGAACCTGCGATGGCCTAACTTGTGACTCTGGTCCTCTCACCCAGTAGCTATCTAAACCTAATCAGTGCCATCCTGGTACTCTGTGTCTGTTCACCTGCTCTTTGGTTGAATACTAAGCTTTCCTTAATGATAGGTTCATCTGTACCATTGCCCAAAGATTAACGAAGCGGAATGTAGACAGTTTCATTCCCGATCAAATTTCAAATAATAAACCAGTGCTTTTGACTTCTTTATATTAGGCACAAGCGTTGTAATTTATTCCCTCAATGCGCACAACCCATTCACTATCACCATACCGATGGGCTCTGTTCGATAGTTAATGACGGCAACCAAGCCTCGTTTCCAATTCAGACCCAGCCCTCCGGGGTGGGTGGGTGCGTCCCAAGCCTCGACCTTGGCGGGACACGCCCACCCGGAAGTACGACGCACACGCGACTCATTCCCTTAAGAACCACGTTACCGGCCCCGGTTTTCCATCTTCGGGGTCCGGTATTGAGGCCATAACCAGGTTTGCGGCGGGTCGAGAGCACTGAGGGCGTGAGTAGATCCTGCAATCGAGGTCGCTGAATTTTCTGCAAATGGAGCTAAGTGTCCACTCGTGCACATGCAATTGCAATTGTACCTCTTTTTCTTTTAGGATGTGCCAGGTTCGCTCCGATCCCCTCCCGAGACCCATGGTGCTAGTAGCGCCCTATTTTAAAGTGAGAGTTCTACCTTTAAATACCACCTTGAGGGGCACAGACCTTTTAGGTCCATTGATCCCTTCATAAGGAGTACACGCATTTGTGTTTTTAAACCCCCCCATTTTAGAACGTTTCTTGTAAATAGACACCTTTAGCACGTCACTTCCCAGAGTTATCCGCTATCATCCTCTAGGGGCTATCTGGATGGTGCTTAAAATCAGTGTTTACTTTGGGTACACTATTTAAGCCAAACATGATGGAGCACTATGATAATTCAGAAAGGCTCATATTAATAATGTTTATGTTTGTCTTCTGTTTGTCTATGTCTTTCACTTTACAGGTGCTGTAACACTCCAAAATTTATGGAGTATTTTTGGAATGAGTAATTTACTCTTCCCCCCTTTTTAAGCACTTTTTTCACTTTTATAATTTTCACTTTCACGTCCCCAGGTTAGGGTGGGTGATTAGAGAGCCCATACCGCCGGGGTTTAGTCCTGACGAATGCCTTGGTAAATAAAAACCACCCATATGGCAGAAACATGTTGACTAAGATTAATTTGAGTATATTCTGAATTTAACCAACCCTAAACCTTGGCAATTAAATCCAGACACTTAATACTCTTTGTTCTGTGCCTTAGGGATCACTCAT
The DNA here is from genome assembly GCF_964261635.1 of Lissotriton helveticus. Classification (NCBI taxonomy): domain Eukaryota; kingdom Metazoa; phylum Chordata; class Amphibia; order Caudata; family Salamandridae; genus Lissotriton; species Lissotriton helveticus. The sequence continues at coordinate 1,953,292,739 of NC_136063.1, forward strand.
TAAAATTTATTTTTGATACCTTTTTAAGGCACTTTTAAAACTTCACTGTAATTTAGAGCACGCCCTCCCCACACAACCAGCTCCGCAGTCTTTCTGGCGTCGTAGCACACCAAAGAGGTACTCGGCCTCTTTGGTGGGGCCCGATGATGAAGCATGACACTGACTAGGTCGGTGTGTGAGGGCTTTCTTTACCACCCAAATCGGGTGTGTTAACCTTGTTTTGACTCCATTACTTGTGGTCTTTAGAGATTTCTCAGAGATTGACCAGAGATTGATCTGACCTCTCTTTTCTTGTTTATGTGCAATTGATTGGGGACTGAGAGAGTGTCTCCTTTTTCCCTATGTCTCCCTTTGTTGTCGAGAATTAGAGCAGCGCACAGCTGTGAGAGTCTTGTTTTACTACAGGCAAGAGAATCCCCCTCTTTGCCGGGTTTTAAATTGATACTCCTTTCTCCTCACTTGAATTACTTCACCATGGCTAACATGGGCCTGACATATTCCGAATCTGAAATAGAGGAACTGATGTCGGACACAGCAATATTTGCAGATCCACAAATATCACAGGCAATAGCTAACACCACTGAATGGGAAAATCTCACAGAGAAAAAAAGAGAGCACATCCGCACCATTCTTCATGGAACCATCCTGAAACAATATCTCATGTCAAACTCAGCACCAAAAGGGCTGCTGGTCACTAATGCCCCTCGCATCTTCCTCAATGATGCAACCTTCCGTAAAGACTGGGCCATGATCGCTTGGCATTGCACACGCGACTGGCTAGTCCTAATAATTAAAACAGCGCTTAGACTCTCTGAAGCGCTAATGGTGGAAATAAGGGAAACCGAAACAAACTTCAGAGCTACTATTACCGGTTTCAAAAAACGGTTGGATGAACTCAACAAAGAACTCAATGAGTACAAAGACAACTTGATGCAGTCGAAAGCAACCAAACTACAAAAAGACCAAAAAAAGTTTGATTTTGAAAAGGTGTATCCCTATTCTGCTCCTACTTTTACCCCACCCACTCGGAATGCCAACAAATCGGATCATTCTGACGATGATTCATCCAATAGTAGTGGATCGAGCAACAGCTCATTTAAACAAACAAGGGGAAGAGGTAATCGTGGAAATAGAAATTCTAGAGGCAGACAAGGGAATCAAGGCCAACACCAGCAATGGCAACCACCACAAATGATGATGGGCCACAACCCCTATGCTTTCCAACAGCCTCAATTTCCTTTCATGGGCTGGAATCCAGGTTTCATGCCCCCACCTAATTTCCAGAACTAATACAGGCAGCCTTTTTTAGAGAGCGGCAGGAGAGGCAGAGGAAAGAGGAGAGGCAACAACCGAGTATCCTGGGAGGAGTACGACTCGGTAGCGAACCACACTCGCAGCAATCAACAACCAGGAACGAGCGGGATGTGAGTCTAGTGACCAACCTCTCTACTAAAGAACTAACATCTACTGAAATCCAGGTACTTGAGAAAGGCTTGGGATTCGTTCCCAAAGCTAGACCTGACAAGTTCAAGCTTCACTGTGAACTTGCCGGTTTTTTTCGGAAGCTTAAACTTAAACTTTTTTTGAAGGGAAGGATGATCCAAACGAGGCTACAAGAAACGGTGATACAGGTCTGAGACCAAGTTCAACCTTCACCCCTCCCCCACACACTACACCTGCAGCGATCATAACTTTCGAGCAGGCTGTATTCAAAGACCTAGAGTCCTGTGAAAACCCCACAGTATTCGGTAACTTCAGCACAGCTGAATATCAAGCACTGCAACAACTGCAAAATGACAGCACGATTACTATCAAGCCGGCCGACAAAGGCGGGGGTAACGTCATCCAAGACACTATCGACTATGAGAGAACGTGTAATCAACTACTTGGGGACACCCGCAACTATACCCCACTAACAACAGACCCCACTGCAGCCCTCACTAGTAAAATCACGACCCTTGTCCAACAGGCTGAGGAAGAAGGACATGTGTCTAAAAACGAAGCTGCATTTCTGAGGAACACCAACAGTGTTATACCATATTTCTATACTTTACCGAAAATGCACAAAAACAGACTGCCACCACCAGGCCGTCCTATCGTCTCGGGGATAAGATCTCTCCTGGAGCCCCTATCCCAATTTTGTGACTATTTCCTCAAACCATTGGTACAATCCACTCCGACTTACCTCAAAGACACTGCAAGCCTCTTACGCCTACTATCGGATGTAACCTTCCCTGAAAACTCAGTCACTCTTGTTACTCTGGACGTTGAAAGTCTGTACACGAGTATCCCACAGGATGACACGATTAGAGTCCTGGCAGAATCATTAGACTCCATCGAATGGGATCATCAAACACCCAAAGCCTTCATCATTGAGTGTGCCACCATTGCCCTAAAAGAAAACTTTTTTTCTTTCAAACACAGGCTTTTTCTCCAGTGCTCGGGTACTTCCATGGGCAGTATTTTTGCACCAAGCGTGGCGGGGTTGTACGTAGCTGATTTTGAGGCAAAATACATCCTACCGACCACTCAATCTTTTTTGTCATCTATGCTCCTGTGGAAGCGCTATATAGATGACATTTTACTACTATGGACTGGGAATGACACCGATCTTGAACTCTTCCTAGCATGGATCAATACTCTAGACCACAATCTGCGGTTTACAAATACCAAGAGCAGATCGGAGATAGTCTTCCTCGATGTTGTAATCTCTGTGCATGGAGCTGGCCTTAGAACTAAGACCCATCATAAGCCCACTGCAAAAAACAACCTGCTGGAGTTTAGCAGCTTCCATCCCCGCCCGCTGAAGGAGAATCTCCCCTATGGGCAATACCTCAGACTGAGGCGCAACTGCAGCTCACTTTCGGACTTCAAAGAACAGTCTCTAAGTCTTACTGGAAAATTGAAAGACAGAGGCTATCCAGCACCTATCCTGACCAAGGGTTTCAAAAGAGCGAGGAACCAACCGAGAGAGGCCCTGCTAGAGGACAAAGTCACCAACCCTGAATCAATACCACTCACGTGTGTTACCACGTACAGCAGCCTCTCAAATTTGATGAAAAAATCCATCAATAAGCATTGGAACATATTGACTTCCTACAAAGAGAATTGGGAGAAACCCCTCTTCTCTTTCAAAAAAGGACGGAGCCTAAGAGATGCCTTGGTGCACACTCGTCCCAAGGAAAAGCCCCCCGATTCCACACCTACAGTCACTGCTGCTTGGGGTATGCCCAGAGTTGTAGGGCATTACCCGTGCTCTAACTGTAGTGTTTGCCACCTGACTGAAGCTACCAAAACTCTGTCGCTTGAAGCAGGAAAATTATGGACCCAAAGAGAACATACAAATTGTAACACCATGAACGTGGTGTACCTGATTACGTGTCCCTGCCAGCAACGCTATGTTGGCATGACCACGCGCAAGATAAAACAACGCATCTGCGAGCATCGGAGCAATGTCAGATGTAAGAAATTGACCACGAAACTGAGCCGCCACTTTTTGGACAGAAACCACACTCCGAATGATATGAGGTGGACGGTATTTGAAGTGGTGAGTGGCTCAACCAACATAACCAGCAGACTGTTTGAAAAGGAGCAACGTTGGGTGTATCGTTTTGGCACCAATGTAAATGGGCTGAATGATGACATCCCATGGAACTCAATACTATCTTGAGAATACTGTCTAGCTGTCCATAGTGAATTCACTACGTCTGAATAACTCCCCAATGCAGTGTTTGGCATTCTTTACCTGTAATGAACCTGCGATGGCCTAACTTGTGACTCTGGTCCTCTCACCCAGTAGCTATCTAAACCTAATCAGTGCCATCCTGGTACTCTGTGTCTGTTCACCTGCTCTTTGGTTGAATACTAAGCTTTCCTTAATGATAGGTTCATCTGTACCATTGCCCAAAGATTAACGAAGCGGAATGTAGACAGTTTCATTCCTGATCAAATTTCAAATAATAAACCAGCGCTTTTGACTTCTTTATATTAGGCACAAGCGTTGTAATTTATTCCCTCAATGCGCACAACCCATTCACTATCACCATACCGATGGGCTCTGTTCGATAGTTAATGACGGCAACCAAGCCTCGTTTCCAATTCAGACCTAGCCCTCCGGGGTGGGCGGGTGCGTCCCAAGCCTCGACCTTGGCGGGACACGCCCACCCGGAAGTACGACGCACACGCGACTCATTCCCTTAAGAACCACGTTACCGGCCCCGGTTTTCCATCTTCGGGGTCCGGTATTGAGGCCATAACCAGGTTTGCGGCGGGTCGAGAGCACTGAGGGCATGAGTAGATCCTGCAATCGAGGTCGCTGAATTTTCTGCAAATGGAGCTAAGTGTCCACTCGTGCACATGCAATTGCAATTGTACCTCTTTTTCTTTTAGGATGTGCCAGGTTCGCTCCGATCCCCTCCCGAGACCCATGGTGCTAGTAGCGCCCTATTTTAAAGTGAGAGTTCTACCTTTAAATACCACCTTGAGGGGCACAGACCTTTTAGGTCCATTGATCCCTTCAGAAGGAGTACACGCATTTGTGTTTTTAAACCCCCCCTTTTTAGAACGTTTCTTGTAAATAGACACCTTTAGCACGTCACTTCCCAGAGTTATCCGCTATCATCCTCTAGGGGCTATCTGGATGGTGCTTAAAATCAGTGTTTACTTTGGGTACACTATTTAAGCCACACATGATGGAGCACTATGATAATTCAGAAAGGCTCATATTAATAATGTTTATGTTTGTCTTCTGTTTGTCTATGTCTTTCACTTTACAGGTGCTGTAACACTCCAAAATTTATGGAGTATTTTTGGAATGAGTAATTTACTCTTCCCCCCTTTTTAAGCACTTTTTTCACTTTTATAATTTTCACTTTCACGTCCCCAGGTTAGGGTGGGTGATTAGAGAGCCCATACCGCCGGGGTGTAGTCCTGACGAATGCCTTGGTAAATAAAAACCACCCATATGGCAGAAACATGTTGACTAAGATTAATTTGAGTATATTCTGAATTTAACCAACCCTAAACCTTGGCAATTAAATCCAGACACTTAATACTCTTTGTTCTGTGCCTTAGGGATCACTCATTAAAATTTATTTTTGATACCTTTTTAAGGCACTTTTAAAACTTCACTGTAATTTAGAGCACGCCCTCCCCACACAACCAGCTCCGCAGTCTTTCTGGCGTCGTAGCACACCAAAGAGGTACTCGGCCTCTTTGGTGGGGCCCGATGATGAAGCATGACACTGACTAGGTCGGTGTGTGAGGGCTTTCTTTACCACCCAAATCGGGTGTGTTAACCTTGTTTTGACTCCATTACTTGTGGTCTTTAGAGATTTCTCAGAGATTGACCAGAGATTGATCTGACCTCTCTTTTCTTGTTTATGTGCAATTGATTGGGGACTGAGAGAGTGTCTCCTTTTTCCCTATCTCTCCCTTTGTTGTCGAGCATCAGCCACACAAGCCAATATCACCCCAGTACTGGCGCAGACCAAACTGTGGCTCTTACACAAAACTTTCTGGACCCCCGAGCCTCTACACAAGCTATGACTCAGAAATAACAATACATGTTGGAATTGCAATGGGGCCAAGGGGGACCTGGAACACCTGGTCTTCCTGTACCCGACTCTCAAGGGTTTTTGGGGAGGGTCTTTTATTTTTTAGACAAGATGTTCAAATGTAGAATGACAAGGGACTTCCCCTAGATCATCACAACCTCTATCCGAACCGACCTCCCCACAGAGGGAGAGAGAGAACTCCTAGACCTCCTCCTAATCGCTGGAGCCAAGCTAGTCCTCACAAACTGGAAGGACACAGCTAAAGTATAGTATGGCGGATGGCTTTCCTGGATCACCTACCTAAGGGGAGCCAACTCACTAGCGATAAGATATTCACCCTGGAAAACCACCTCCAGAGACTTATGGAAATCACTGGACAAGTCCCTACTAACTTTTGACCCACCATAAGTTACGAACAATCCGAATGAGCTCCTAGTCAGCAGAAGTGTGCTCCAATGCCATAACAATACCGTGCTGTTACCAGACCTAAGCTATAATTTCTCTCTCTCTTTACTTATTCACATCTTTCTCTTTCCTTCTCCCTACATTACTCCTACGAACAACAAGAGGGGCCCGACATAAACTTACCATGTATGACCTACCCGGTATGCTCGCCGGCGGGCTTCCAAAAGTGAAGTAAGACCCTGTTTACTGTATGTATATGTATAAATAACATAAATAAAAAATTTTTTAAAACAATTAAAAAGGAATGTACTTCTCCAGAACTTTAGCTTTTAACTGTTTTAACTGTCCCACATGCTTGTTCGTGTCCCACTACTTTTTGACTTCTGTTGAGCCCCATTTATTCCTCACTGTAATTCAAGGTCCAGCACTGAATCTTTATTGGAACCCAGGAGCCCCTGACTGAGTCTTTACTGGGAGCCAATGCTTAATTTGTAAAAGAAAGAGTGCAGGGCCCAAAGCTTTGCTCAGAAGCCCACAGATTAGCACAAATAAATGTAGGGTGCAGAATACCAAGGCTATTCTGTTTTAAATCTACCTGAGGCCTCTTCAATCCATGACCGGAAACTCTCAGCCCATCATCTCACAGGTCCCTGCTTTCTCACCTTGTGATGGGTTTTCAGTTGTTTTCTTCCTCCGTCATTCTGATTTGAGTGTTTTTCACCCTCAAGATTCCCTAAATATCTGATGCGAAAAAATAAGTGCTGGTCCCCGAAAATAACTGCTGCTTGCTCTCACTGGCAACCACCGGATCAAATTATGCACTGCTGGGGACCTGGCCGAAGCAGTGATGATGATTTTCTCTGTAAAATAAAAATATCGGAACTCCTATTCAACAAATATCACTGAACTTCCAAGCATTCTTCTTTATAGGAAGTGACTTCACGGTATAGCTACCATTAGCTACAAGACATGACATCGCTGGTTTCCTGCCAAAAACATCTTTAATCGAAGAAACCAGACAAATGGACCTCATACCTCGTCATCAATGTCAATAAAAAGTGACTTCTCTTCAGCTCCCAAGATTAATCTCTACAGGAACTGACATAACTATGGGGTATATTATCAAGGACCGTGTTAATTATCGCCGTTTTATCAGCAGGAAACTGCCGATAAAACGGCGATAATGGGCTTGATAATATGCCCTTGTTAATTCCCATAAAAGCCCATGTTAACACCAGAACATGGGCTTCAATGAGAATTAACAAGGGCGTATTATCAAGCCCATAATCGACGTTTTATCGGCAGTTTCCTGCCGATAAAACAGCGATAATTTTAGCACCGGTCCTTAATAATATGCCCCTAGATTCCTCATTAACATTTCACTGGCGAGCATGTGCAGAAAGACAAGGGCATCACATGCTTGTGCCTGTTAAGGGCAACAAAACGTTCTGGCCAGAACCCTGCTTCCCTGAAAACTCAGTAAACAACTACCAGATAAGACTTTATCATGTGTCTCATCCAGCATCCCTCAATACCCATTCCCACAATCAAACCCTGACCTACACCATGCACTCACCCCCCTTCCGAGAAACACATGGACACGACCTCAAAAACATCCTACTAACCAGGATGCTCCCCAAAACTACACAACACACACTCCAACTCTGCTTTTTTAATTATTTTATTAATTGGGATTGCAGACTGGTTGTAGCTATAAGATTCATTAAGTGAGTTTAAACATAAATACAGAAATAAATATAACAGTTTTTATTCATTACATCTACAAAAAAATCCAATGAAATACTGAAGTGAGCATACCTATAGATATAGATACATATATATATACAGTATGAAACATAACCTCATAGCAATATGAAAGCTACTTACAGACTTCAAACAATTTCTTTAAATGATCTGTCTTAAGAGCATACAGTGATTTCCTAAAGTTAAATGCACACATTGATTTTTTTCAGACCAATACCTAAATATAGGTATGTGTGTCAATTTCCATACTTGCAAAATTAGCAATTGTTCCACCAATATTGCTATAAAAAGTCTTGTTGCCTTATATTGAAGTCTGAATGGATGTTCAAAGAACTAACCTTGCACCCTAGCTCTAATGTAGCTGCAGCAAGTTATTCCGACTGGATAAGTGAGGCAGTTTCTAAACAGGCACCATTAAAAAAGGTTTAATATTTTACAAGAGCTATGAAACAAAAATGTAGTATGGTCGAGAAAGCCTGCATATGGGATTGCAGCAAAATTGGAAAATGTGGACATAGAGAAGTAATCCATCAATCTAAAAAACTCTTAATTGAGGTAGAAAAACAAATTATTTATTAAAATAATAAACCTGGCTTCTAATTCTTTGAAATAACTTTTTTTAAATTGGACAGGCTCTATCCAATCCCATTCTTCCAATTGGTGTATTGGTGTCCCCACAGGCAGTCTCTCTGTGATAAATTAGCCGAATTAAAAAAAAATTAAGTTGAGTCGGTATACATTGAACTTAGTTATACCTGTTTTCTATCATTTTTAAGCTCTGAATCATCCTCTTCATCATAATTAAGTCTGAGCTTTGCAATTTTCATTCCCTGACCACAGATCAATTGATCAAACTAATTGCCCATACTAAGTCAGGTGCTCCATTCAAACCCCTCTCATCCAAAAGGGAAATATCCTTTACAACAAAACTTTTTCCACGCAGTACCTTTACAACGCAGGTATTACAATGCAAGTAATTACAACAACTTGCGCTGAAGGGCCCTGTAGGATAGGGAATAGTTTAATTTACTATCCAAAACCTTCCCTACTATCCACGGGGACTGGAGTTGGAATAGTAAATTAAACTATTCCACTATCCAGCCCCCCCCCAATGCATGTCGTTGTAACGACTTCCGTTGTAAAACCTGCATTGTAAAGGCATGCGTGGAAAAAGCATGCGTTGTAAAGACATACATACCATCCAAAATACTGTTAGACTCAGCAGACAAGTTTGCTCCAGTCTTAACTACTTTACTGAACATCATCATCAAAGTAGGCATTTGCCATCAGACTGGAAAAAGCCTCAATTCATCCCCTGTTAAAAAAGCCTTCATTTGATCCCAGGGAGGAGAAAAACATTGTCTGATCTCATGGTTACCTTATGCTGTGAAAGTCTGGGGCCCGCTAGGACAAGAGTAGGACTTGATCAGTAGGACTTGCTTGCAATACAATCTACTACTAATAGCACATTAGGAATTGAAAACTGCACTTAGAAATTATTTCATTTTTAAATATTCTTTGGCTACTCACTGAGGTTGTATGTCAGCACAATGCGGGCTATTACCACGCGTGCCATTACAACGCTGTTTTTACAACGCAAGTCGTTACAACGACTTGCGCTGTAAGCGCTGGATAGTGGAATAGTTTAATTTTCTATTCCAACTCCAGCCCATGTTACAGTAGGGAAGGTGTTGGAATAGAAAATTAAACTATTCCGTATCCAACACCGCCCTCCAGCGCAAGTCGTTGAAACGACTTGCGTTGTAAAAGCAACGTAGTAATGGCAGAGCGTGGTAATGCCCGCGTTGTAAAGGCTGTTCCCCGCTCAGGAACCATGCATAATTTCGTTAAGAGGCATAACTGCCTCAGATGCATTCTGCAAAATGTTTAGATAGTGTTATTGTAACACATCCAAGAGAGCGAAAAAAGATCTGGCTGATACTGGAAAAAGACACAGCTAGACCACAAGAATCTTTAGACCTTAACGATAGATAAGAAAGAACTCAGGATATTGGGAACTGAAATGTCGCGTACACAGGACCTTGAGTACCTCTCGCAGAAAACCTCAGTGTCCCATAGGATTTTGGCTTGGGAATATGACCTACATTACCCCTATGTAGATAGATTAGCTAGCTGCCGACTAAGGCGTGAAGTGTTAAGATTGCGAATTGCGATAAACCCCTGCTATGTGAATAAAGGGGTCAAAAATTCAATGATAGACAGCAATGGTAAATGCACTTGCACTTTAGGTACCACCTGTGATATTTTACTTATTTTCTTAGACTGTATGAAAATTTTAGATATATGAAGAGAATTTTTAGGTCCTATTTTTAAAAAATATGAAATTGAAAATAGGATGCAATCTGTAAACCTTTTAGTGGGAATGACGAATTTAGATATTGCCTGTGCCATGGGGAAATTCATGAATTGAGTTAAAGTGTTCCTCAAATATAAACAGTAACGATGAAATTTAGACCTTTAGGAGAATGAGGTATTAAAGGATAATAGAAGTGTAGGTGATATACTTGGAAGACTAGGGGTCCAATGATGGAATATTTGATCCTAATAAATCTCAAGATGATAACTGTTTTTATTTTAAAGAAAATGTGTTATTTAGACATGCAGAAGATATATTGTATATTTTATTATATTGATTTGTGTATTTATTTTAACTGAGTGATATGATGTAATTGTATAATCTATATTGTAATAGCAAAAGGACCCGCACAAGGGAGATTATATATACATTGTACTTTTTGCTCAGTAATGCAATAATGTTAACACATATAAAACTTTAGCGCTTTCCAAGAAGAAGTGAAGTCCAGATCTTGACAGATATGTAGTAGGGCTTTTTATTCAAAGATAAGCATGGTGTTCAAGATATTGCTAGCAGTATCTTGAACACCATGCTTTTGCTATTATCATTGGATGTGATGTCTTTCATCATACTTTAGGGGGTGTTTACGGGTCACGCCCTCGACCTATACGCACAGGCCACAGAATACCAGATATTAGACCGAAAATAGTGGAATAGTGTGCAGGCAGTCAATAGCTCTGACCCAATTGTGTTGTGTTATTTTTATAATCTATATTGTTATGGTTATAAAAAAAAAATAAAGTTTTTATTGACTGACTGACTATTGACTATAGACCATGTGTGAGAAAGTGATCCTTTTTTGCCCTAATCACCCTCATTTTCTGATTGATAGTCGTGGTAACTGACACTAATTGTCTGCTAACCAGATCCCGGGCCAGTACTCTGTGTAAAAGGTATAGGTTAATTAGTTGAAATTACAATTGGTATGACAACCTACCTGTAAGCCCATAGTATATGGTGGGCATGTAGGTTTGAGGCCCAGCAGATTGAATGCACTTACGTGTACAGTGCTGTGTTGCCTGATGTCATTTTATAGGCAGCCCTGCTTTGCTGGCAGCTTTTTAACCCCTTTGCCACGGCGCAAATTTTGCCACGCCGCGGGGGTTGAGGGGTGAGCGTGGCCCCGCTGTGCTCATGATGGAACCACACCGTCATGGCGTGGTTCCGTCACTGCTCCGCCCGCTCAATAATTAGCCCGCAGAGGCAAGGAATTAATGCTGCGTGGGCGGAGCGGCAGCCGCATGATGGGTACCACTCAGTCATGAGCACACACTGCCCGTGCCTCATGACGGCGTGGTTACGTCATAAGCACGGAGCGAGTTAAAGTAAATTATGTGCAAATTCGATTTTGTAATTCAAGTGGTCTCCAAAGTTTCAAACGACCTTATTTTTACATATGTCATGCCTAAGGTCACCCCTAGATGCACCAGGGGCAGTGTGCCTTGTAAATATAAGCAGGGACATTGTACAAGTTGTTTTATATGCCCTGGTGAGGGAAAAACTGCCTATTTTGTTGTCCCCATTGCAACACAATTGGCTCCATAGGCTACGATGGAAATACTTTACTAAAGTATAACTGTTGATAGAAGTGAGCTAATACGTCAAAATTTGATACTTAGAATAAACCCAACAACTCGCCACAGTTGGATTTATTATAAATATCACAGAAAAGAAGTTAAAGAACTTGCTTTTCTAATAAGCCCAAATACAGCCTACGGTAGCCCTTCTCTTATTGGCCAGCCTCTTCCTGACTGAGTCAAGTTGCCTTAATGAGGTGTGAAGTGGTGATCTGAGCTGAGAGAAAGAAGCCTCTGGTGGGAGGAGAACAGCAGCTGCAGAACAAAAGAAAGGATGGGGTGGAGTAGGCAAACTGGTCTTCAGAGAGGGATGACATTCAGGACAGGACACAGGCTCACCCCCAGAACCTGCCATCACGGCCAGGCAGGAGCCCCAGTAATCAGAATAGCAGAGGGGCCGGAAAAAGGGAAACTTAGTTATGCCAGTGGAATGGCTTAGGTAGATCTTTACCCCCAGAAGAGAGTTTCTCAATTTTGGATTTTGGAACAATAATGCTTTCTGGGTTAAGAATATGCCACGCTGCTTGTCACTCAGGAGCACTGGATAAAAATGGCAGAGTTGACCAGCAATTCAGATCCCTGCCTGAAAGAAGAATAAGAAGAACTGCCCTGCTGGCAACTTTGTCCTGCACCCCAAAGGATTGCATTCTGGATGACTGCACCTGCTGCACACTGTGGAACTACAGCCCTTAGGAATTTACCTTGCTTCTAAAAGTGAAGAAGAGGGCTCCCAGAAAGCAATAGGTTAAAAGAGCTCCATCTGCATCATCTCCGCCAATAAAAACCCAGTTGGACAGCCACTAGTGGACATTTAAGGATTTGGCTGGGGCATTGTGGGAAACGTATTCCCAAATCCCACGGACCATATCAGAGCTTCTAGATTCTTGGACTGGTGTTTTGGACACTTTTAACTGCCAAAGGAGCATTCATGGAGACGATCTAGGAGTCTGGAGAAGATTGGAGATCTTTTGGTAAAAAGCTCCATATCGTGACTGACCCTTCGACGAGAGTCAAGCCACTGACATCAAACCGTGACCTGGCCTGGATTTCAGACTCATCCAACTAAAAGTTCCAAAGTTCAAGTCTTCCACCCTGAACCAAGCTGCAGCCATCGACTCGAAACCCGGCCTGATGATGAGCCTCGTTCGACGTTGAGTGAAAAAGGACCCAAAAAGTGACACAAGATAAAAAACTTGACTGGGTCCTACTGCTAATTGCATCCGACCTGCGCTCCGTCGCGGTCGGCCTGAAACTTTGACTGTGTCCCGGTCAAGCGCGACCAGATGGCCCAAAGTGACGCTTTTGGCTTTTAAGAACAGAAAGTTTATTCTTTAATAATTCATATCTCAGGTCCCTACATTGAATTCTTGTTATTTTGTTGTCATTTCAGTCATGGAAAGGTTCCCTATTTTTCTAAATTGCTTTCAGTTTTTTATCATGTGTTGTGTCTTACTTATTTAATGGATTGGTGTTTGTATATGCTTTACATACCTTCTCACAGCCAGCTTCCAAGGGCTGAGCAAGGAAATAATTGATTGACACCTTGACTGGACCTTTTATTGTTATTGTGGCCTAATTACTAGTGGTAAGTACCCTCTTATCCCTACTTATAAACCACCTTCCCACACCATATTAAAAGAATTGTCTAAGCAAACAGAAAACAGAAGAAAGCAGCTGTTAGATAGCAAACCATTTGTGAAATACACTGAGGGGGTTCTTACGTGCTTCTGACTTGACATATGAAAATAAAAGAACAATGGTGTGAGGAAATAGAAAGAAACTTTGCTTCTCAAATGTATGTGGATGTCCTGAGGACCATCAATTTGTGATTATCAAGGCCACATTTTGAAAACAACTTTTGTAATGGCTAAGATAACAGCCATTCCAGGAGTTACAAGGCTTTGCTTCCTGGGAATTTTTAACCTGCAACAAGCTTTGTTGGAGGTAGTTGATTGTGTCTGTCTATTGCATTTCCATGCCACACTTAAGAAGAATTCCATGGCAAATGCTTGAGAACCACAAACACCTGTTTACAAGTGTTATGAATTTGACACCCAAAGGCGGTGGCCTAGCACTAACACTTGTAGTGATAGTGAGAAATTGATTTAGAGTTCGGCGGATGGGTTACTCCACAACTTCACAAACGAGATGCACACACTGTCCACCATATTCCAAGTGCAATTGGATATAATGCACTTGAAATATGGCAGACGGAATATCCGTAATTTTTGTGACAGATTAACCTAACAAATCTAGAAAAGGTGGAATACAATTTCTTTACAAAACTTCATGTTAATTATCCCATAAAACTACTCAAAATCAGAAGAAATTCCCTACAGACTTTAATGGGTTCCAGAAACATCATTTATCACGTATTTTGTATTGGGGACTATTTCTAATGAATCTGTCTTTAAGTATTCTATTATCAATATTTATATTCCAAGGAGTGTATAGTGACTATTTTCTTGATATGTGTAGTTATCTTGTTTGGAGATTACTTTATTTATCTCTGCATGTAAAAGGAAATTAAGTGGTGCGGAAAACTAACAACATAAAATATGAAAGTACTGCATACTGGTTTTGCTTAAAAACACAAAGTTTCATTTAGAGAAATTGCAGTCTTCTAGTTTCTTATCTTTGTTAAATTGAAAATTGATTCACATAAACACATCAGTGCATAAAAAGATGCTCCCTAATTTCTGCGATAGGTACACTCTTCTGTTCAAATTTCTATCATGTTTCTATACAATAAGCTCCAACTAATAGATTGCATCTTTAATTACAACCCTTACACTTTCCTTTAATTCAAATAAAAGTATGTTTATAGGTCACATCTTATGTATGGAGTTTGTTTATCATAAATAGAATTTTTCAAACATGTTCTGTTAACATTACCCACACTTGTGAAGATGCCTCGTGATATACGCCTCTGTGTATTTCCCTTTCTGATTTAAATAACGCAATTATTTTGAAGTGTCAAAGTAATTGATTATGTTTTGTCTAAACTATTTGATCTAAATATTACAGTTATTTTTTTCCAAGTCAACTATAGGGGAGAGGGTGTAGCCTTACGGCTAGAGTGGTCCACCTCGAAGCTGGGGAACCGAGTTGAATCTCGGCAATGATGCTCAACAACCTGTGATTCTGGGCAAATCACTTTATCTCCCCGTGCCTAACAAAAAATACAAAAATAATGAATATGTCCTTCTGTAACGAAACTGGTGCTCTTGTAAAGCACTCCGATACCCGATGTTTTGGGTCTAGTTTCCGCTATATAAAACTCTATAAAAAAACCATGTTCCTGGCTTAATGAGCAGCGTTACAGACTCAACACCAAATTGCAAATGAAGCAACATAACAAAAAGATGATATTTTGTAAATGAACTTGGTCTCTGCTGGTGTAATGGGAGGAGGTACAGTGCATGCTACCAATAGTTCTTTGCTGACTCATTAACACTACTGGTTTATGGCACTTGGTATTATTTATACACTTAATTGAAATTGAAATGTCTCATTACACTTAAACTTTGCACATAACGAAATATTTTTAATCTTGTAAGAATGCCTTTATTTGACATATAGAGTGCAAACCTAGTTTCAAAGCAACAGAGCATTGTTTCATGTACAACTGGTCTAAACAGACCGTGAGTATATATAGCGTTACACCGAGGAGGGGAAGGATGTGATGAGGCAGGCAGCTAGTTTGCAGGGTTGAAACAAAAATGGAAGAGTGATTAAGAGGCACATCTATGATGAAATACAGATCAACCCTGTAAACTCTATCACTTTGAAAGCATTACAATAGCAATACAGGAATCTAAACCTTAGGAAGCATTTGAAAAAAGGTCTTGTACATTGTCTGATGCTCGCAACCTTGCACAAAGACGCAACATGTGATTTTTGCACTATAGACTCGTACACACTCCAAAATGCACTTACACCACCTTTCTGGTGTCACTATGGTAGACGCCCTTGTTAAACAAAGACGATCAGACTGTTCATAATGAACTACCACCTACAGGATTTAAATGTTTATATCTGATTGTAGTGCTGTACTGTGTAACCCCATTCGTTTTGCATCTATACATGCATGGTATAAAATACTGCTCACATGTTACCATGTGGCATGTATTGATCTATTTATAGAACCCATGATATGTGAACAGTATATTGCTTTTGCTCTTCTGCACGGAAACCTGTATTCCACTGTGAACTTTTAGCTATGTCTGTCAAGCTGGAATCTTTCCCTATACATTCTAGGGAGTGGCAGTCCTTTCAGCAGCACAGCAGTCCATCTTCCTGGCAAAGTATCCACAGGTCCAAAACCGACTGAAGAGTTGGCGTATGAGGTCCAGTATTTATACCCAGTTGTGCCTTTGGAGTGGGGAGTAGATTGTAGAGGCATGCCATTGGAGTGTGCATGTGCCCTAACTTTCCTGCCCTGGCTCCAGACTAACTTCAGGGGGTATACAGCCCTTAGTGTGTAGAGGCAGGACACATTCTACTTAAGTGAAAGTGGGGCTGGGCCAAGCTACATAGAATTAGGGGTTCATAACAACAATTTTCACATACATTGATGACAGGTATTACAGTTGTACTAGTTGAAAATTAACTAGTCATCAATGCATAAATACCTATCTCCTTAATGTCAAACATGGAGTCTGTCCTATACATATAATCTAGATCGCTCAAAATGAATTTAACAATAACTAAAAGGAAGATTGGGTTAATTATAGTTGAATTCATTTAGGGAGATCTCTGTATTTTGATAAAAACTGAATAAGTAGAGATACACCCTGCTAATGTAGTTTATTTATTCATACAAATATTATGCATGCATTTTTTCAATTAGTTTTCAATGTCATGGTGAGACATCTTCTATATGGTCTAAAATGTTTGTATTAAACAAATCCCTTGTAGGCACACTTGCATGTTTAACTTTAATTAATCAAACCCACAAGGGTGTATTGGGTATCCAAAATGTATTTGCAACTTTCTAAAAGTAGCATTTTAAAAATTTTAATTTAAAATCGGACTCCAATAAAAGTTAAGATTTGTATTACAAGTCCAATGACACCAAACATAAACATATTACCTACTCTCATTTGGAAATTGCAGTTTATTAAATGTCATAAGGTAACCCCAATGCTATCCTATGAGAGAGGTAGGGCTTACAGTAGCGAAAAAAGAATGTATCAGTGTTTCACTATTAGAACATGTAAAACTTAAAAGTAAATGTGTTGCTTTTCAAACACTTTGTACTCTGCCCTGTTGGTCATCCGGTGCCTGCCCTAGGGGTAAACTTATATGTATTAAAAAGAAAGGTTTGAGCCCGGCAAAATGTTTATCTTGCCAAGTCCAAAAAGCAGTTTAAACCCAATCAAGTTGCAATAGCAGGCCTGGCATGTTAAAAGTGCCAATAAAGTCAGTGGCATATTGGTCCTGCAGGCCCACTAGAAGAATATAGTTAACAGGCCCTGTGTAGAGGCTGTGCCATCTTAGTAGGGACTTACAAGTAAATTAAATATACCAATTGGGCATTAGCCAATTTTATCATGTCTTAAGGAGAGAGCACAAGCATTTTGGCATTGGATAGCAGTGATAAAGTGCGCAGATTCCTAATGCAGCAAAAACAATGTCAGCAAACAGGAGGGTCGAAGGCAAAAAGTTAGGTGGAAAATAACACCAGTGATGCCAGGTCTAACAGACATGTTTAACATTGAACTTATACATGTCCCGCTATTAAATATCAAGCACCCTGCCTTACAGGCTTTTAAGGCACACATACAGGTCACTTATTAGTATTTAAAAGGAGTGTGTAAGCCTGTCAAAAAGGGTTCAGAGAAGAGGTGAGTCTCAGCCCATACCTTAACAAACGGAGACTTGGGTCTATCAGTTGAGCTATAACCCTTTAGCTTGAGATAAGGAGGCTCGGGAGCTGAGCAATGGCAGCATGGTTACAAAATTCCTATGTGAAGATTATGGCATTTTATTGAAGGGAGCTGAATATTGAGATAATATCCCATGTGTGAATCTTCGTATGTGGAGGAATATTGCCTGTAACTGTAAAGATAAACTGTAGAGTTGGGTACATATTTAGCTCTGCTCTGATCTGGAAACGGAATCTATTTCTGAAAAGAATATTCCAGTTCTGAATGGAAGTATCAGTTAGTTCAGTGTGCAAACTCATACTTTGGGCATTCTTTGGACACTCGCAAAGTGTTACATATCACAAAAGCATTCGGGTGCCTTATGGTGGTAGCGGTGCATACCAGCCTCAAACCTACTCACTGTAACAACTAGTGAGAGCTTGTAAAGAGTCAGGCTTTTAGATGTTTTTGAAAGGTATATATGTTGAACGTGAAGATGTTAAAGAAGGATCTTATGGTCACTTGCGTCACTGTAGCTGACAGGTTGAGGAGCAGCATCTAGGCACAGATATTTCAATGACAAACAAGTCAGTGTTTTGCTGTATAAACTTGGAGACTGCAAGGTGTACTGCATGGAACTCGAGCTGAGAAAGACTCAAGCTGAGCTGGAGCTTAGAATGATTA
This sequence comes from Lissotriton helveticus, assembly GCF_964261635.1. Classification (NCBI taxonomy): domain Eukaryota; kingdom Metazoa; phylum Chordata; class Amphibia; order Caudata; family Salamandridae; genus Lissotriton; species Lissotriton helveticus. The sequence continues at coordinate 1,953,310,971 of NC_136063.1, forward strand.
AGATAGCAGCAATTAGCAGCAATACAACAGTAACTGGATCCTTGATCTTTTTAAAGGGAGGATTTTTTCAGAAAGGTTTGAGACAAGTTTTCTTTAAGGCATTTGGGGAAAGTGACAGAAACCAAATTTGTACAGGGACATAAGAACTGGGCCATTCAGCACTAATGGGGAAGCCTGAGGGGCTGATTTTTCAGACGTTCTTGGAGGTATCTAGAGGTTATATTTCTTGGATGAAAAACGATGCCAATAGCAACTGAATGAATTGTCAATACACGGAGTGGAGTGATTTTGCTCTCCTTGGAAAAAATATATATTTTTATTTTTCTAATGGAAAACAATTCTGTATATGAATTTACTCATTGAACTTTGAGAGAGTAAAGTGTACAGATAAGTTGCTAAGTAGATGCTTTAATGGAAACATCAACATCCTTCCTTTTGCCTGATTGACATCAGTCCAGAGTGTAAAAAGTGTGAAGTCTCGTGTAGTCAAGATGGTTAAATCTGCATCTGCGAGCATCGGAGCAATGTCAGATGTAAGAAATTGACCACGAAACTGAGCCGCCACTTTTTGGACAGAAACCACACTCCGAATGATATGAGGTGGACGGTAATTGAAGTGGTGAGTGGCTCAACCAACATAACCAGCAGACTGTTTGAAAAGGAGCAACGTTGGGTGTATCGTTTGGGCACCATTGTAAATGGGCTGAATGATGACATCCCATGGAACTCAATACTATCTTGAGAATACTGTCTAGCTGTCCAGAGTGAATTCACTACGTCTGAATAACTCCCCAATGCAGTGTTTGGCATTTTTTACCTGTAATGAACCTGCGATGGCCTAACTTGTGACTCTGGTCCTCTCACCCAGTAGCTATCTAAACCTAATCAGTGCCATCCTGGTACTCTGTGTCTGTTCACCTGCTCTTTGGTTGAATACTAAGCTTTCCTTAATGATAGGTTCATCTGTACCATTGCCCAAAGATTAACGAAGCGGAATGTAGACAGTTTCATTCCCGATCAAATTTCAAATAATAAACCAGTGCTTTTGACTTCTTTATATTAGGCACAAGCGTTGTAATTTATTCCCTCAATGCGCACAACCCATTCACTATCACCATACCGATGGGCTCTGTTCGATAGTTAATGACGGCAACCAAGCCTCGTTTCCAATTCAGACCCAGCCCTCCGGGGTGGGTGGGTGCGTCCCAAGCCTCGACCTTGGCGGGACACGCCCACCCGGAAGTACGACGCACACGCGACTCATTCCCTTAAGAACCACGTTACCGGCCCCGGTTTTCCATCTTCGGGGTCCGGTATTGAGGCCATAACCAGGTTTGCGGCGGGTCGAGAGCACTGAGGGCGTGAGTAGATCCTGCAATCGAGGTCGCTGAATTTTCTGCAAATGGAGCTAAGTGTCCACTCGTGCACATGCAATTGCAATTGTACCTCTTTTTCTTTTAGGATGTGCCAGGTTCGCTCCGATCCCCTCCCGAGACCCATGGTGCTAGTAGCGCCCTATTTTAAAGTGAGAGTTCTACCTTTAAATACCACCTTGAGGGGCACAGACCTTTTAGGTCCATTGATCCCTTCATAAGGAGTACACGCATTTGTGTTTTTAAACCCCCCCATTTTAGAACGTTTCTTGTAAATAGACACCTTTAGCACGTCACTTCCCAGAGTTATCCGCTATCATCCTCTAGGGGCTATCTGGATGGTGCTTAAAATCAGTGTTTACTTTGGGTACACTATTTAAGCCAAACATGATGGAGCACTATGATAATTCAGAAAGGCTCATATTAATAATGTTTATGTTTGTCTTCTGTTTGTCTATGTCTTTCACTTTACAGGTGCTGTAACACTCCAAAATTTATGGAGTATTTTTGGAATGAGTAATTTACTCTTCCCCCCTTTTTAAGCACTTTTTTCACTTTTATAATTTTCACTTTCACGTCCCCAGGTTAGGGTGGGTGATTAGAGAGCCCATACCGCCGGGGTTTAGTCCTGACGAATGCCTTGGTAAATAAAAACCACCCATATGGCAGAAACATGTTGACTAAGATTAATTTGAGTATATTCTGAATTTAACCAACCCTAAACCTTGGCAATTAAATCCAGACACTTAATACTCTTTGTTCTGTGCCTTAGGGATCACTCATTAAAATTTATTTTTGATACCTTTTTAAGGCACTTTTAAAACTTCACTGTAATTTAGAGCACGCCCTCCCCACACAACCAGCTCCGCAGTCTTTCTGGCGTCGTAGCACACCAAAGAGGTACTCGGCCTCTTTGGTGGGGCCCGATGATGAAGCATGACACTGACTAGGTCGGTGTGTGAGGGCTTTCTTTACCACCCAAATCGGGTGTGTTAACCTTGTTTTGACTCCATTACTTGTGGTCTTTAGAGATTTCTCAGAGATTGACCAGAGATTGATCTGACCTCTCTTTTCTTGTTTATGTGCAATTGATTGGGGACTGAGAGAGTGTCTCCTTTTTCCCTATGTCTCCCTTTGTTGTCGAGAATTAGAGCAGCGCACAGCTGTGAGAGTCTTGTTTTACTACAGGCAAGAGAATCCCCCTCTTTGCCGGGTTTTAAATTGATACTCCTTTCTCCTCACTTGAATTACTTCACCATGGCTAACATGGGCCTGACATATTCCGAATCTGAAATAGAGGAACTGATGTCGGACACAGCAATATTTGCAGATCCACAAATATCACAGGCAATAGCTAACACCACTGAATGGGAAAATCTCACAGAGAAAAAAAGAGAGCACATCCGCACCATTCTTCATGGAACCATCCTGAAACAATATCTCATGTCAAACTCAGCACCAAAAGGGCTGCTGGTCACTAATGCCCCTCGCATCTTCCTCAATGATGCAACCTTCCGTAAAGACTGGGCCATGATCGCTTGGCATTGCACACGCGACTGGCTAGTCCTAATAATTAAAACAGCGCTTAGACTCTCTGAAGCGCTAATGGTGGAAATAAGGGAAACCGAAACAAACTTCAGAGCTACTATTACCGGTTTCAAAAAACGGTTGGATGAACTCAACAAAGAACTCAATGAGTACAAAGACAACTTGATGCAGTCGAAAGCAACCAAACTACAAAAAGACCAAAAAAAGTTTGATTTTGAAAAGGTGTATCCCTATTCTGCTCCTACTTTTACCCCACCCACTCGGAATGCCAACAAATCGGATCATTCTGACGATGATTCATCCAATAGTAGTGGATCGAGCAACAGCTCATTTAAACAAACAAGGGGAAGAGGTAATCGTGGAAATAGAAATTCTAGAGGCAGACAAGGGAATCAAGGCCAACACCAGCAATGGCAACCACCACAAATGATGATGGGCCACAACCCCTATGCTTTCCAACAGCCTCAATTTCCTTTCATGGGCTGGAATCCAGGTTTCATGCCCCCACCTAATTTCCAGAACTAATACAGGCAGCCTTTTTTAGAGAGCGGCAGGAGAGGCAGAGGAAAGAGGAGAGGCAACAACCGAGTATCCTGGGAGGAGGACGACTCGGTAGCGAACCACACTCGCAGCAATCAACAACCAGGAACGAGCGGGATGTGAGTCTAGTGACCAACCTCTCTACTAAAGAACTAACATCTACTGAAATCCAGGTACTTGAGAAAGGCTTGGGATTCGTTCCCAAAGCTAGACCTGACAAGTTCAAGCTTCACTGTGAACTTGCCGGTTTTTTTCGGAAGCTTAAACTTAAACTTTTTTTGAAGGGAAGGATGATCCAAACGAGGCTACAAGAAACGGTGATACAGGTCTGAGACCAAGTTCAACCTTCACCCCTCCCCCACACACTACACCTGCAGCGATCATAACTTTCGAGCAGGCTGTATTCAAAGACCTAGAGTCCTGTGAAAACCCCACAGTATTCGGTAACTTCAGCACAGCTGAATATCAAGCACTGCAACAACTGCAAAATGACAGCACGATTACTATCAAGCCGGCCGACAAAGGCGGGGGTAACGTCATCCAAGACACTATCGACTATGAGAGAACGTGTAATCAACTACTTGGGGACACCCGCAACTATACCCCACTAACAACAGACCCCACTGCAGCCCTCACTAGTAAAATCACGACCCTTGTCCAACAGGCTGAGGAAGAAGGACATGTGTCTAAAAACGAAGCTGCATTTCTGAGGAACACCAACAGTGTTATACCATATTTCTATACTTTACCGAAAATGCACAAAAACAGACTGCCACCACCAGGCCGTCCTATCGTCTCGGGGATAAGATCTCTCCTGGAGCCCCTATCCCAATTTTGTGACTATTTCCTCAAACCATTGGTACAATCCACTCCGACTTACCTCAAAGACACTGCAAGCCTCTTACGCCTACTATCGGATGTAACCTTCCCTGAAAACTCAGTCACTCTTGTTACTCTGGACGTTGAAAGTCTGTACACGAGTATCCCACAGGATGACACGATTAGAGTCCTGGCAGAATCATTAGACTCCATCGAATGGGATCATCAAACACCCAAAGCCTTCATCATTGAGTGTGCCACCATTGCCCTAAAAGAAAACTTTTTTTCTTTCAAACACAGGCTTTTTCTCCAGTGCTCGGGTACTTCCATGGGCAGTATTTTTGCACCAAGCGTGGCGGGGTTGTACGTAGCTGATTTTGAGGCAAAATACATCCTACCGACCACTCAATCTTTTTTGTCATCTATGCTCCTGTGGAAGCGCTATATAGATGACATTTTACTACTATGGACTGGGAATGACACCGATCTTGAACTCTTCCTAGCATGGATCAATACTCTAGACCACAATCTGCGGTTTACAAATACCAAGAGCAGATCGGAGATAGTCTTCCTCGATGTTGTAATCTCTGTGCATGGAGCTGGCCTTAGAACTAAGACCCATCATAAGCCCACTGCAAAAAACAACCTGCTGGAGTTTAGCAGCTTCCATCCCCGCCCGCTGAAGGAGAATCTCCCCTATGGGCAATACCTCAGACTGAGGCGCAACTGCAGCTCACTTTCGGACTTCAAAGAACAGTCTCTAAGTCTTACTGGAAAATTGAAAGACAGAGGCTATCCAGCACCTATCCTGACCAAGGGTTTCAAAAGAGCGAGGAACCAACCGAGAGAGGCCCTGCTAGAGGACAAAGTCACCAACCCTGAATCAATACCACTCACGTGTGTTACCACGTACAGCAGCCTCTCAAATTTGATGAAAAAATCCATCAATAAGCATTGGAACATATTGACTTCCTACAAAGAGAATTGGGAGAAACCCCTCTTCTCTTTCAAAAAAGGACGGAGCCTAAGAGATGCCTTGGTGCACACTCGTCCCAAGGAAAAGCCCCCCGATTCCACACCTACAGTCACTGCTGCTTGGGGTATGCCCAGAGTTGTAGGGCATTACCCGTGCTCTAACTGTAGTGTTTGCCACCTGACTGAAGCTACCAAAACTCTGTCGCTTGAAGCAGGAAAATTATGGACCCAAAGAGAACATACAAATTGTAACACCATGAACGTGGTGTACCTGATTACGTGTCCCTGCCAGCAACGCTATGTTGGCATGACCACGCGCAAGATAAAACAACGCATCTGCGAGCATCGGAGCAATGTCAGATGTAAGAAATTGACCACGAAACTGAGCCGCCACTTTTTGGACAGAAACCACACTCCGAATGATATGAGGTGGACGGTATTTGAAGTGGTGAGTGGCTCAACCAACATAACCAGCAGACTGTTTGAAAAGGAGCAACGTTGGGTGTATCGTTTTGGCACCAATGTAAATGGGCTGAATGATGACATCCCATGGAACTCAATACTATCTTGAGAATACTGTCTAGCTGTCCATAGTGAATTCACTACGTCTGAATAACTCCCCAATGCAGTGTTTGGCATTCTTTACCTGTAATGAACCTGCGATGGCCTAACTTGTGACTCTGGTCCTCTCACCCAGTAGCTATCTAAACCTAATCAGTGCCATCCTGGTACTCTGTGTCTGTTCACCTGCTCTTTGGTTGAATACTAAGCTTTCCTTAATGATAGGTTCATCTGTACCATTGCCCAAAGATTAACGAAGCGGAATGTAGACAGTTTCATTCCTGATCAAATTTCAAATAATAAACCAGCGCTTTTGACTTCTTTATATTAGGCACAAGCGTTGTAATTTATTCCCTCAATGCGCACAACCCATTCACTATCACCATACCGATGGGCTCTGTTCGATAGTTAATGACGGCAACCAAGCCTCGTTTCCAATTCAGACCTAGCCCTCCGGGGTGGGCGGGTGCGTCCCAAGCCTCGACCTTGGCGGGACACGCCCACCCGGAAGTACGACGCACACGCGACTCATTCCCTTAAGAACCACGTTACCGGCCCCGGTTTTCCATCTTCGGGGTCCGGTATTGAGGCCATAACCAGGTTTGCGGCGGGTCGAGAGCACTGAGGGCATGAGTAGATCCTGCAATCGAGGTCGCTGAATTTTCTGCAAATGGAGCTAAGTGTCCACTCGTGCACATGCAATTGCAATTGTACCTCTTTTTCTTTTAGGATGTGCCAGGTTCGCTCCGATCCCCTCCCGAGACCCATGGTGCTAGTAGCGCCCTATTTTAAAGTGAGAGTTCTACCTTTAAATACCACCTTGAGGGGCACAGACCTTTTAGGTCCATTGATCCCTTCAGAAGGAGTACACGCATTTGTGTTTTTAAACCCCCCCTTTTTAGAACGTTTCTTGTAAATAGACACCTTTAGCACGTCACTTCCCAGAGTTATCCGCTATCATCCTCTAGGGGCTATCTGGATGGTGCTTAAAATCAGTGTTTACTTTGGGTACACTATTTAAGCCACACATGATGGAGCACTATGATAATTCAGAAAGGCTCATATTAATAATGTTTATGTTTGTCTTCTGTTTGTCTATGTCTTTCACTTTACAGGTGCTGTAACACTCCAAAATTTATGGAGTATTTTTGGAATGAGTAATTTACTCTTCCCCCCTTTTTAAGCACTTTTTTCACTTTTATAATTTTCACTTTCACGTCCCCAGGTTAGGGTGGGTGATTAGAGAGCCCATACCGCCGGGGTGTAGTCCTGACGAATGCCTTGGTAAATAAAAACCACCCATATGGCAGAAACATGTTGACTAAGATTAATTTGAGTATATTCTGAATTTAACCAACCCTAAACCTTGGCAATTAAATCCAGACACTTAATACTCTTTGTTCTGTGCCTTAGGGATCACTCATTAAAATTTATTTTTGATACCTTTTTAAGGCACTTTTAAAACTTCACTGTAATTTAGAGCACGCCCTCCCCACACAACCAGCTCCGCAGTCTTTCTGGCGTCGTAGCACACCAAAGAGGTACTCGGCCTCTTTGGTGGGGCCCGATGATGAAGCATGACACTGACTAGGTCGGTGTGTGAGGGCTTTCTTTACCACCCAAATCGGGTGTGTTAACCTTGTTTTGACTCCATTACTTGTGGTCTTTAGAGATTTCTCAGAGATTGACCAGAGATTGATCTGACCTCTCTTTTCTTGTTTATGTGCAATTGATTGGGGACTGAGAGAGTGTCTCCTTTTTCCCTATCTCTCCCTTTGTTGTCGAGCATCAGCCACACAAGCCAATATCACCCCAGTACTGGCGCAGACCAAACTGTGGCTCTTACACAAAACTTTCTGGACCCCCGAGCCTCTACACAAGCTATGACTCAGAAATAACAATACATGTTGGAATTGCAATGGGGCCAAGGGGGACCTGGAACACCTGGTCTTCCTGTACCCGACTCTCAAGGGTTTTTGGGGAGGGTCTTTTATTTTTTAGACAAGATGTTCAAATGTAGAATGACAAGGGACTTCCCCTAGATCATCACAACCTCTATCCGAACCGACCTCCCCACAGAGGGAGAGAGAGAACTCCTAGACCTCCTCCTAATCGCTGGAGCCAAGCTAGTCCTCACAAACTGGAAGGACACAGCTAAAGTATAGTATGGCGGATGGCTTTCCTGGATCACCTACCTAAGGGGAGCCAACTCACTAGCGATAAGATATTCACCCTGGAAAACCACCTCCAGAGACTTATGGAAATCACTGGACAAGTCCCTACTAACTTTTGACCCACCATAAGTTACGAACAATCCGAATGAGCTCCTAGTCAGCAGAAGTGTGCTCCAATGCCATAACAATACCGTGCTGTTACCAGACCTAAGCTATAATTTCTCTCTCTCTTTACTTATTCACATCTTTCTCTTTCCTTCTCCCTACATTACTCCTACGAACAACAAGAGGGGCCCGACATAAACTTACCATGTATGACCTACCCGGTATGCTCGCCGGCGGGCTTCCAAAAGTGAAGTAAGACCCTGTTTACTGTATGTATATGTATAAATAACATAAATAAATTTTTTTTTAAAACAATTAAAAAGGAATGTACTTCTCCAGAACTTTAGCTTTTAACTGTTTTAACTGTCCCACATGCTTGTTCGTGTCCCACTACTTTTTGACTTCTGTTGAGCCCCATTTATTCCTCACTGTAATTCAAGGTCCAGCACTGAATCTTTATTGGAACCCAGGAGCCCCTGACTGAGTCTTTACTGGGAGCCAATGCTTAATTTGTAAAAGAAAGAGTGCAGGGCCCAAAGCTTTGCTCAGAAGCCCACAGATTAGCACAAATAAATGTAGGGTGCAGAATACCAAGGCTATTCTGTTTTAAATCTACCTGAGGCCTCTTCAATCCATGACCGGAAACTCTCAGCCCATCATCTCACAGGTCCCTGCTTTCTCACCTTGTGATGGGTTTTCAGTTGTTTTCTTCCTCCGTCATTCTGATTTGAGTGTTTTTCACCCTCAAGATTCCCTAAATATCTGATGCGAAAAAATAAGTGCTGGTCCCCGAAAATAACTGCTGCTTGCTCTCACTGGCAACCACCGGATCAAATTATGCACTGCTGGGGACCTGGCCGAAGCAGTGATGATGATTTTCTCTGTAAAATAAAAATATCGGAACTCCTATTCAACAAATATCACTGAACTTCCAAGCATTCTTCTTTATAGGAAGTGACTTCACGGTATAGCTACCATTAGCTACAAGACATGACATCGCTGGTTTCCTGCCAAAAACATCTTTAATCGAAGAAACCAGACAAATGGACCTCATACCTCGTCATCAATGTCAATAAAAAGTGACTTCTCTTCAGCTCCCAAGATTAATCTCTACAGGAACTGACATAACTATGGGGTATATTATCAAGGACCGTGTTAATTATCGCCGTTTTATCAGCAGGAAACTGCCGATAAAACGGCGATAATGGGCTTGATAATATGCCCTTGTTAATTCCCATAAAAGCCCATGTTAACACCAGAACATGGGCTTCAATGAGAATTAACAAGGGCGTATTATCAAGCCCATAATCGACGTTTTATCGGCAGTTTCCTGCCGATAAAACAGCGATAATTTTAGCACCGGTCCTTAATAATATGCCCCTAGATTCCTCATTAACATTTCACTGGCGAGCATGTGCAGAAAGACAAGGGCATCACATGCTTGTGCCTGTTAAGGGCAACAAAACGTTCTGGCCAGAACCCTGCTTCCCTGAAAACTCAGTAAACAACTACCAGATAAGACTTTATCATGTGTCTCATCCAGCATCCCTCAATACCCATTCCCACAATCAAACCCTGACCTACACCATGCACTCACCCCCCTTCCGAGAAACACATGGACACGACCTCAAAAACATCCTACTAACCAGGATGCTCCCCAAAACTACACAACACACACTCCAACTCTGCTTTTTTAATTATTTTATTAATTGGGATTGCAGACTGGTTGTAGCTATAAGATTCATTAAGTGAGTTTAAACATAAATACAGAAATAAATATAACAGTTTTTATTCATTACATCTACAAAAAAATCCAATGAAATACTGAAGTGAGCATACCTATAGATATAGATACATATATATATACAGTATGAAACATAACCTCATAGCAATATGAAAGCTACTTACAGACTTCAAACAATTTCTTTAAATGATCTGTCTTAAGAGCATACAGTGATTTCCTAAAGTTAAATGCACACATTGATTTTTTTCAGACCAATACCTAAATATAGGTATGTGTGTCAATTTCCATACTTGCAAAATTAGCAATTGTTCCACCAATATTGCTATAAAAAGTCTTGTTGCCTTATATTGAAGTCTGAATGGATGTTCAAAGAACTAACCTTGCACCCTAGCTCTAATGTAGCTGCAGCAAGTTATTCCGACTGGATAAGTGAGGCAGTTTCTAAACAGGCACCATTAAAAAAGGTTTAATATTTTACAAGAGCTATGAAACAAAAATGTAGTATGGTCGAGAAAGCCTGCATATGGGATTGCAGCAAAATTGGAAAATGTGGACATAGAGAAGTAATCCATCAATCTAAAAAACTCTTAATTGAGGTAGAAAAACAAATTATTTATTAAAATAATAAACCTGGCTTCTAATTCTTTGAAATAACTTTTTTTAAATTGGACAGGCTCTATCCAATCCCATTCTTCCAATTGGTGTATTGGTGTCCCCACAGGCAGTCTCTCTGTGATAAATTAGCCGAATTAAAAAAAAATTAAGTTGAGTCGGTATACATTGAACTTAGTTATACCTGTTTTCTATCATTTTTAAGCTCTGAATCATCCTCTTCATCATAATTAAGTCTGAGCTTTGCAATTTTCATTCCCTGACCACAGATCAATTGATCAAACTAATTGCCCATACTAAGTCAGGTGCTCCATTCAAACCCCTCTCATCCAAAAGGGAAATATCCTTTACAACAAAACTTTTTCCACGCAGTACCTTTACAACGCAGGTATTACAATGCAAGTAATTACAACAACTTGCGCTGAAGGGCCCTGTAGGATAGGGAATAGTTTAATTTACTATCCAAAACCTTCCCTACTATCCACGGGGACTGGAGTTGGAATAGTAAATTAAACTATTCCACTATCCAGCCCCCCCCCAATGCATGTCGTTGTAACGACTTCCGTTGTAAAACCTGCATTGTAAAGGCATGCGTGGAAAAAGCATGCGTTGTAAAGACATACATACCATCCAAAATACTGTTAGACTCAGCAGACAAGTTTGCTCCAGTCTTAACTACTTTACTGAACATCATCATCAAAGTAGGCATTTGCCATCAGACTGGAAAAAGCCTCAATTCATCCCCTGTTAAAAAAGCCTTCATTTGATCCCAGGGAGGAGAAAAACATTGTCTGATCTCATGGTTACCTTATGCTGTGAAAGTCTGGGGCCCGCTAGGACAAGAGTAGGACTTGATCAGTAGGACTTGCTTGCAATACAATCTACTACTAATAGCACATTAGGAATTGAAAACTGCACTTAGAAATTATTTCATTTTTAAATATTCTTTGGCTACTCACTGAGGTTGTATGTCAGCACAATGCGGGCTATTACCACGCGTGCCATTACAACGCTGTTTTTACAACGCAAGTCGTTACAACGACTTGCGCTGTAAGCGCTGGATAGTGGAATAGTTTAATTTTCTATTCCAACTCCAGCCCATGTTACAGTAGGGAAGGTGTTGGAATAGAAAATTAAACTATTCCGTATCCAACACCGCCCTCCAGCGCAAGTCGTTGAAACGACTTGCGTTGTAAAAGCAACGTAGTAATGGCAGAGCGTGGTAATGCCCGCGTTGTAAAGGCTGTTCCCCGCTCAGGAACCATGCATAATTTCGTTAAGAGGCATAACTGCCTCAGATGCATTCTGCAAAATGTTTAGATAGTGTTATTGTAACACATCCAAGAGAGCGAAAAAAGATCTGGCTGATACTGGAAAAAGACACAGCTAGACCACAAGAATCTTTAGACCTTAACGATAGATAAGAAAGAACTCAGGATATTGGGAACTGAAATGTCGCGTACACAGGACCTTGAGTACCTCTCGCAGAAAACCTCAGTGTCCCATAGGATTTTGGCTTGGGAATATGACCTACATTACCCCTATGTAGATAGATTAGCTAGCTGCCGACTAAGGCGTGAAGTGTTAAGATTGCGAATTGCGATAAACCCCTGCTATGTGAATAAAGGGGTCAAAAATTCAATGATAGACAGCAATGGTAAATGCACTTGCACTTTAGGTACCACCTGTGATATTTTACTTATTTTCTTAGACTGTATGAAAATTTTAGATATATGAAGAGAATTTTTAGGTCCTATTTTTAAAAAATATGAAATTGAAAATAGGATGCAATCTGTAAACCTTTTAGTGGGAATGACGAATTTAGATATTGCCTGTGCCATGGGGAAATTCATGAATTGAGTTAAAGTGTTCCTCAAATATAAACAGTAACGATGAAATTTAGACCTTTAGGAGAATGAGGTATTAAAGGATAATAGAAGTGTAGGTGATATACTTGGAAGACTAGGGGTCCAATGATGGAATATTTGATCCTAATAAATCTCAAGATGATAACTGTTTTTATTTTAAAGAAAATGTGTTATTTAGACATGCAGAAGATATATTGTATATTTTATTATATTGATTTGTGTATTTATTTTAACTGAGTGATATGATGTAATTGTATAATCTATATTGTAATAGCAAAAGGACCCGCACAAGGGAGATTATATATACATTGTACTTTTTGCTCAGTAATGCAATAATGTTAACACATATAAAACTTTAGCGCTTTCCAAGAAGAAGTGAAGTCCAGATCTTGACAGATATGTAGTAGGGCTTTTTATTCAAAGATAAGCATGGTGTTCAAGATATTGCTAGCAGTATCTTGAACACCATGCTTTTGCTATTATCATTGGATGTGATGTCTTTCATCATACTTTAGGGGGTGTTTACGGGTCACGCCCTCGACCTATACGCACAGGCCACAGAATACCAGATATTAGACCGAAAATAGTGGAATAGTGTGCAGGCAGTCAATAGCTCTGACCCAATTGTGTTGTGTTATTTTTATAATCTATATTGTTATGGTTATAAAAAAAAAATAAAGTTTTTATTGACTGACTGACTATTGACTATAGACCATGTGTGAGAAAGTGATCCTTTTTTGCCCTAATCACCCTCATTTTCTGATTGATAGTCGTGGTAACTGACACTAATTGTCTGCTAACCAGATCCCGGGCCAGTACTCTGTGTAAAAGGTATAGGTTAATTAGTTGAAATTACAATTGGTATGACAACCTACCTGTAAGCCCATAGTATATGGTGGGCATGTAGGTTTGAGGCCCAGCAGATTGAATGCACTTACGTGTACAGTGCTGTGTTGCCTGATGTCATTTTATAGGCAGCCCTGCTTTGCTGGCAGCTTTTTAACCCCTTTGCCACGGCGCAAATTTTGCCACGCCGCGGGGGTTGAGGGGTGAGCGTGGCCCCGCTGTGCTCATGATGGAACCACACCGTCATGGCGTGGTTCCGTCACTGCTCCGCCCGCTCAATAATTAGCCCGCAGAGGCAAGGAATTAATGCTGCGTGGGCGGAGCGGCAGCCGCATGACGGGTACCACTCAGTCATGAGCACACACTGCCCGTGCCTCATGACGGCGTGGTTACGTCATAAGCACGGAGCGAGTTAAAGTAAATTATGTGCAAATTCGATTTTGTAATTCAAGTGGTCTCCAAAGTTTCAAACGACCTTATTTTTACATATGTCATGCCTAAGGTCACCCCTAGATGCACCAGGGGCAGTGTGCCTTGTAAATATAAGCAGGGACATTGTACAAGTTGTTTTATATGCCCTGGTGAGGGAAAAACTGCCTATTTTGTTGTCCCCATTGCAACACAATTGGCTCCATAGGCTACGATGGAAATACTTTACTAAAGTATAACTGTTGATAGAAGTGAGCTAATACGTCAAAATTTGATACTTAGAATAAACCCAACAACTCGCCACAGTTGGATTTATTATAAATATCACAGAAAAGAAGTTAAAGAACTTGCTTTTCTAATAAGCCCAAATACAGCCTACGGTAGCCCTTCTCTTATTGGCCAGCCTCTTCCTGACTGAGTCAAGTTGCCTTAATGAGGTGTGAAGTGGTGATCTGAGCTGAGAGAAAGAAGCCTCTGGTGGGAGGAGAACAGCAGCTGCAGAACAAAAGAAAGGATGGGGTGGAGTAGGCAAACTGGTCTTCAGAGAGGGATGACATTCAGGACAGGACACAGGCTCACCCCCAGAACCTGCCATCACGGCCAGGCAGGAGCCCCAGTAATCAGAATAGCAGAGGGGCCGGAAAAAGGGAAACTTAGTTATGCCAGTGGAATGGCTTAGGTAGATCTTTACCCCCAGAAGAGAGTTTCTCAATTTTGGATTTTGGAACAATAATGCTTTCTGGGTTAAGAATATGCCACGCTGCTTGTCACTCAGGAGCACTGGATAAAAATGGCAGAGTTGACCAGCAATTCAGATCCCTGCCTGAAAGAAGAATAAGAAGAACTGCCCTGCTGGCAACTTTGTCCTGCACCCCAAAGGATTGCATTCTGGATGACTGCACCTGCTGCACACTGTGGAACTACAGCCCTTAGGAATTTACCTTGCTTCTAAAAGTGAAGAAGAGGGCTCCCAGAAAGCAATAGGTTAAAAGAGCTCCATCTGCATCATCTCCGCCAATAAAAACCCAGTTGGACAGCCACTAGTGGACATTTAAGGATTTGGCTGGGGCATTGTGGGAAACGTATTCCCAAATCCCACGGACCATATCAGAGCTTCTAGATTCTTGGACTGGTGTTTTGGACACTTTTAACTGCCAAAGGAGCATTCATGGAGACGATCTAGGAGTCTGGAGAAGATTGGAGATCTTTTGGTAAAAAGCTCCATATCGTGACTGACCCTTCGACGAGAGTCAAGCCACTGACATCAAACCGTGACCTGGCCTGGATTTCAGACTCATCCAACTAAAAGTTCCAAAGTTCAAGTCTTCCACCCTGAACCAAGCTGCAGCCATCGACTCGAAACCCGGCCTGATGATGAGCCTCGTTCGACGTTGAGTGAAAAAGGACCCAAAAAGTGACACAAGATAAAAAACTTGACTGGGTCCTACTGCTAATTGCATCCGACCTGCGCTCCGTCGCGGTCGGCCTGAAACTTTGACTGTGTCCCGGTCAAGCGCGACCAGATGGCCCAAAGTGACGCTTTTGGCTTTTAAGAACAGAAAGTTTATTCTTTAATAATTCATATCTCAGGTCCCTACATTGAATTCTTGTTATTTTGTTGTCATTTCAGTCATGGAAAGGTTCCCTATTTTTCTAAATTGCTTTCAGTTTTTTATCATGTGTTGTGTCTTACTTATTTAATGGATTGGTGTTTGTATATGCTTTACATACCTTCTCACAGCCAGCTTCCAAGGGCTGAGCAAGGAAATAATTGATTGACACCTTGACTGGACCTTTTATTGTTATTGTGGCCTAATTACTAGTGGTAAGTACCCTCTTATCCCTACTTATAAACCACCTTCCCACACCATATTAAAAGAATTGTCTAAGCAAACAGAAAACAGAAGAAAGCAGCTGTTAGATAGCAAACCATTTGTGAAATACACTGAGGGGGTTCTTACGTGCTTCTGACTTGACATATGAAAATAAAAGAACAATGGTGTGAGGAAATAGAAAGAAACTTTGCTTCTCAAATGTATGTGGATGTCCTGAGGACCATCAATTTGTGATTATCAAGGCCACATTTTGAAAACAACTTTTGTAATGGCTAAGATAACAGCCATTCCAGGAGTTACAAGGCTTTGCTTCCTGGGAATTTTTAACCTGCAACAAGCTTTGTTGGAGGTAGTTGATTGTGTCTGTCTATTGCATTTCCATGCCACACTTAAGAAGAATTCCATGGCAAATGCTTGAGAACCACAAACACCTGTTTACAAGTGTTATGAATTTGACACCCAAAGGCGGTGGCCTAGCACTAACACTTGTAGTGATAGTGAGAAATTGATTTAGAGTTCGGCGGATGGGTTACTCCACAACTTCACAAACGAGATGCACACACTGTCCACCATATTCCAAGTGCAATTGGATATAATGCACTTGAAATATGGCAGACGGAATATCCGTAATTTTTGTGACAGATTAACCTAACAAATCTAGAAAAGGTGGAATACAATTTCTTTACAAAACTTCATGTTAATTATCCCATAAAACTACTCAAAATCAGAAGAAATTCCCTACAGACTTTAATGGGTTCCAGAAACATCATTTATCACGTATTTTGTATTGGGGACTATTTCTAATGAATCTGTCTTTAAGTATTCTATTATCAATATTTATATTCCAAGGAGTGTATAGTGACTATTTTCTTGATATGTGTAGTTATCTTGTTTGGAGATTACTTTATTTATCTCTGCATGTAAAAGGAAATTAAGTGGTGCGGAAAACTAACAACATAAAATATGAAAGTACTGCATACTGGTTTTGCTTAAAAACACAAAGTTTCATTTAGAGAAATTGCAGTCTTCTAGTTTCTTATCTTTGTTAAATTGAAAATTGATTCACATAAACACATCAGTGCATAAAAAGATGCTCCCTAATTTCTGCGATAGGTACACTCTTCTGTTCAAATTTCTATCATGTTTCTATACAATAAGCTCCAACTAATAGATTGCATCTTTAATTACAACCCTTACACTTTCCTTTAATTCAAATAAAAGTATGTTTATAGGTCACATCTTATGTATGGAGTTTGTTTATCATAAATAGAATTTTTCAAACATGTTCTGTTAACATTACCCACACTTGTGAAGATGCCTCGTGATATACGCCTCTGTGTATTTCCCTTTCTGATTTAAATAACGCAATTATTTTGAAGTGTCAAAGTAATTGATTATGTTTTGTCTAAACTATTTGATCTAAATATTACAGTTATTTTTTTCCAAGTCAACTATAGGGGAGAGGGTGTAGCCTTACGGCTAGAGTGGTCCACCTCGAAGCTGGGGAACCGAGTTGAATCTCGGCAATGATGCTCAACAACCTGTGATTCTGGGCAAATCACTTTATCTCCCCGTGCCTAACAAAAAATACAAAAATAATGAATATGTCCTTCTGTAACGAAACTGGTGCTCTTGTAAAGCACTCCGATACCCGATGTTTTGGGTCTAGTTTCCGCTATATAAAACTCTATAAAAAAACCATGTTCCTGGCTTAATGAGCAGCGTTACAGACTCAACACCAAATTGCAAATGAAGCAACATAACAAAAAGATGATATTTTGTAAATGAACTTGGTCTCTGCTGGTGTAATGGGAGGAGGTACAGTGCATGCTACCAATAGTTCTTTGCTGACTCATTAACACTACTGGTTTATGGCACTTGGTATTATTTATACACTTAATTGAAATTGAAATGTCTCATTACACTTAAACTTTGCACATAACGAAATATTTTTAATCTTGTAAGAATGCCTTTATTTGACATATAGAGTGCAAACCTAGTTTCAAAGCAACAGAGCATTGTTTCATGTACAACTGGTCTAAACAGACCGTGAGTATATATAGCGTTACACCGAGGAGGGGAAGGATGTGATGAGGCAGGCAGCTAGTTTGCAGGGTTGAAACAAAAATGGAAGAGTGATTAAGAGGCACATCTATGATGAAATACAGATCAACCCTGTAAACTCTATCACTTTGAAAGCATTACAATAGCAATACAGGAATCTAAACCTTAGGAAGCATTTGAAAAAAGGTCTTGTACATTGTCTGATGCTCGCAACCTTGCACAAAGACGCAACATGTGATTTTTGCACTATAGACTCGTACACACTCCAAAATGCACTTACACCACCTTTCTGGTGTCACTATGGTAGACGCCCTTGTTAAACAAAGACGATCAGACTGTTCATAATGAACTACCACCTACAGGATTTAAATGTTTATATCTGATTGTAGTGCTGTACTGTGTAACCCCATTCGTTTTGCATCTATACATGCATGGTATAAAATACTGCTCACATGTTACCATGTGGCATGTATTGATCTATTTATAGAACCCATGATATGTGAACAGTATATTGCTTTTGCTCTTCTGCACGGAAACCTGTATTCCACTGTGAACTTTTAGCTATGTCTGTCAAGCTGGAATCTTTCCCTATACATTCTAGGGACATCTGAGAGGCATGGATAAGCAGTTCTTAGGGCAACTGTGCATGTTCTTTAAAAAACACATCATCCTGGCCTTAGGAAGTGATCTGTGTGTTCGTAAACATTAGGGAACGATTCTAACATAGCTAGACCGCCGCCACACTAGGATGCCTAGGGTAGATCTAGTGTCGCCCTCTGTGAAATCATTGCCCACCACTACCAGTGCACCGTGGTTATGAGTTACCTATCTTACTCATATACAATAAATGAGAAGGCACCAAGTTCAGGACGCATATACAATATGGACTTATATCTTTGTAGTGATTAATTATCAATGTTTCTCTCTGTGCCGTACTGAACTACAGTCCTCCTCACACCGCACACTTTATTTACAGGGCTGCGGGATGGACTCTGGTGACTAGTTTACTGGAGACTTTCTTTTACTGTACTGATGTAGAAGTAAAGTGATCATGAGATGCACAGCTACTCACTATAAGCACTGGCTTCCTCTTTCGTGCCATCAATGGTTCCATCCGCCTGGAGCTGGAGGTGGTAGCCTTGCCGGCTATACAGCTTGGTAACTATACCTTTCAGCTGCGGCTCTGCAAGAGAAAACAAAGGCATGCTGGATTCAGTTGATTATATTGACATGCTGCCTTGTGCTGATACATATTGCTCTTGTTATCGGCCATTTGTATAGCATGGTACGTATAACTGCATCCCACGTCAATGGAAGCCTGCAGAATATTACTTTACATCAGTCATTATTGGCCAAACATACAGCCACATGCAATACTGATTGGACGCTATGCTTTGATGCGATGATGGCTGCTTCTAGGGTGATGCTCCTAGTGCAAGATCGCGACACATGGAATACGGGGACACAAATAATTCTTAATGACGAGAGATATGCCAAGCAATACCGTACCAAGTCTCGTCTCTGCCCCCAAATGGACTCACTGATCAATACCCAGGAGACAGATTTGTTTTCTATTGTAATCAATGAATAGCGGACAGGAGTCATTGACCCATCATTCTAGTATGTAACCGCGACATGACAAAACTTACAGTCTATGCATCTTTGAGCAGAAGCACACATGAATTGTTAGCCAATTGTGTCTCATGCGAGCAACCCACACACACGCCACATTATTCATCAGTTCGATCACCATGAAACATGCATGTCGCCTTGGGCATACATGGGAGGCATTTCAGAGCTTCATATATTACACCTCTGGATCCTTCAGCAAAAAACGCTGACAAATCTAGTTTATGATGCACAAGTTGCCATCGCTGACAATATTATGTGTGTTTCCATGGATGGGGGAATGTATTTACAGGCAGACTGGAGCATCTTCCTGACTAGCAAAGAATACGTGTACGATCTGCGTAAAATGCAAGCTCTGAATCCACAATATGAATGCTAACAGGTAAACCTTTCAGTGATTAGCCAGAATCATTTTAAGAGCATTACATACGTAATTTGCAAATTATTCAAATTGGACCAAGTCAATAAACAATGGATTCTATTGTGATATGGATCAATAATCAAAGCCAATCAGCAGATGCTCCGACAAAAGCACATATGATGCATAATTCATATAGAAACACCGCTGTCAATCAATAAACTCGTGTAAACAAAGCTGTTGTCTTCAAAGCACCGTCAAAAAGACCAGAGAGGCACGGTGAGTTTTCATCAAGCAAATGCCACCTTGTGGGGTATCCTGTGCCACTGAAATCAGATCATTTCCAGGTGCAAGTCAGAGATTCCCAAAGTTAATTGATCAACGTTTTTTTCTATAGCGAACATATGATGTACTTATTTCAGAAGTCAATAGATATGCATTTTCATAACTATAGTTTAAAGCATAAATATGCCGAAGGAAATGTATTTTAATGGTTGTCTAAAAATTGCTATAAAATGATCTCTGATGATATACACAATGAAATATTCGATCACATTCCACGATGAACCTGGCACATTCATGGCGATAGACGCGTCATAACAATAAGCGGGACAATGGAACAAAACAGAAACATAAAACATTCTAACCTGGCCTTTTTTTGCGTCGTTTTGTGGAGCCAAAGAGTTTGACCCGGGCGAAGACGTTGAGTTTGTTTTTCTCACACGTCCCCCCCTTGCTTTTACTGGGGCTGCTGCTGACACATTTGCCTGCGTTGGACTTTTCTCGCTCTCGAGCTTGTCGCTTCTGCCTGATGAGGGAGCTGGCAATGGCAGCCGCCATAGCAAATATCCCCTAACAAGCCCAGGGACCACTAGTTCAGGACAAATGTTGTGTTGTCCAATGCCTTGATGACAGCATTGCGTGAGCATCTGTGACCAAGGATGCGGAATTGGCGGTGCATCTGTGCCGCTAATGAGACCAACCAGACAACTGCAAGGCGCCTCTGCTCGGCCAGAACAGCAAGAAAGAGGCCGATTGAGGCAAAGACGCTCAAAGCGTGTCAGTTTCTTCCTCCTTTAACAACTTTCCCATTTCCAACACCTGTTAGACTCTCCCAGGCTGGTATTTCTTGACGCTTCTCCTTCCCTTCTCCTATTCAGAAGCTCCGGATCCGCTGAAGCGAACGCGCGGAATAGCAGACTCCAGTGTTGAATTGAATAGTTAGTTGGTGTCAAGATCAGCGCGCGTGATTAATTGCCATTCTGAGATGCTGGACGCTGCGTCTCTCCTGCGCGGCGCGTTTCTATCCCAGTGCAACTCTCTGGCGTTCAATAATAAATCCCTTCAGGATTCCGCGCTAAGGAGCTGGCGCTGCAGCAGCCCGCGTCCGTCTTCAGGCACCAACCAGAGCCACTTGTAACTGCGGGCAGGAGGCAGAGGAGGGAGAGAACGCCGGCAGGTAGACCTCCCTCCTGCACTCAGGGAGAAGAGGAGACCATCTCGCCTGCATTATAATATGGGTCCTGCAGCTGGAGGTGATGAATGAAGCATGGCAAACACGCGCACGTTTCTGGCTGGAACGAGTCCCTCTGACACGCGCTGCTCTGTGGAATGGGTGCTGTAGTTTCCCACCATCGCTGTGTGTGCAGTGGCTTGCTTTGTCAGGGGGTTTCACAAGTCAGGATGAGCTGTTGCTCGCGAACGGAGCTCTGAAGAGCCACCTCTTGGATCGAGGAAGGTACTTTCCATTATCCCTTGCAGGGCTGCTTGCCTGCAGCTCACACAGAAGGTGTCAGCTAGTTCCTGGCGATAAAATGCAATCCACTCCCTGATTTGTTTCTTACCCTGATCAGCTCCTGGTTGGTCGAGGGAGGGTTCATTGCCATTGGTCCATCTAATTTTCCTGCCTAGTTTTTCCCCATTGTCATTTAAAGAAGCAAGAGATTCTAATTGGGTAGTATAATCTTGCAATAACATTACCATTTTTCATATACTGATTGTGAATGTGCTGCTTCTGCTGAAATAAAGAGATTTTTAATGGGTCTATGCAACAGCCCACCCTAAGCTAGGCATGTAGGGATTTGAAAATCCAAATTAGAAGAGACAAGGGACTTAGACTTCTTTGACTCCCTTCCCACAATATAAATCTCACTCGACAGAGAAGCACTACAAACAGTATCCTATCCCCTGGCGTCCAAGATAGACAGGTGCTACAATTCATGTAGCTATCCCCATGGGAAGGGTAAATATCAAATCCACACTGACCCAGACCCAAGACAAACAAGGAGAAAACAATAAATGTCTTAATACTGCCCCCACACACTTTGCAGTGTCATGCTTTATCATAGGGTCGCATCATACATCCAGGTGCAGACCAACCCTCTGGATGGAGCGCAATGATTTTTTTGATGAAGAACGGTGGTGAGGGTAGAAAAAGTAAGAAAAAGTGACAGAACACACAAAAAACACGTACAAAAACGTGACACAACTTAAGGAAGGGAAAAATATTCCCCTGTAAGACGGGACCAAACAGTGCAGATACATATACTTAAAAAAACCTAAGGGTCAACATTTAATATTTTATTCTGTCTGTAAACCCCTGGTAGTATTAAAGAACATATAGCCCGACTGCAGATACCTGCTTGGTCCCGTCTTACAGGGGAATATTTTTCCCTTCTTTAACCCCTTCCATGCTGATGACGAACCCCAGCCGTCACGCTCCACGGTGCTCGTGTCTGATGGTGTTCGTCACGGCCCGCCCTGTTCGTTTGTTTACCGCACAGCGGCGGAATCGGCCCAGCATGGAAGGGGTTAAGTTGTGTCATGTTTTTGTACATGTTTTTTGTGTGTTCTGTCACCTTTTCTTACTTTTTCTACCCTCACCACTGTTCTTCATCAAAAAAATCATTGCGCTCCATCCATAGGGTTGGTCGGCACCTGGATGTATGATACGGCCCTATGAGGAAGCTTGACAATGCAAAGTGTGTGAGGGCAGTATTAAGACCTTTATTGTTTTCCCCTTGTTTGTCTTCGGTCTGGGTGGATATGAGATTTACCATTCCCATGTGGATAGCCACATGAATTGTAGCACCTGTCTATCTTGGATCCCAGGGGATAGGATACTGTTTGTAGTGCTTCTCTGCCGAGTGAGATTTATGTAGGGATTTGTTATAGTCAACGTTTACTAAAGTTATCACATGGTCTCATCTGCGTATATCAAGGATGAATGGAACCCACTTGTGAATAAAAGTATGTGTCTGTCAAGCACATCTGCTGTACTATCCATGTAGTCTTACTGACCATGGTGTGAGGACCTGACGTGCTCTCCACAGGGGGCAGAGGTGGTACCAAGGCATACGTGATGGGTATCCTTCAGCACAGAGCAGGTGTAAGTCGACTTTCATTGCTATCATGTGAATGACTTCACAAGAAGGGAAACTGGGCTTCAGGTTCAACTTCTGCCTCCGCGCATTTACATTCCAAGTCCATCCACAAGATTAATACTCTTGCCGCACTCTCAAAAGGGCAGTTGTCATCATATTTGCACACTTCTTAACCGCTACCGTGCTACCGCGTTTTCCCGCTGTGCGCTGATTTTTGAAAAACGCGCGGTTTGTGACAAAGCCAGCACGTCATCCGCGTAGCGCAGGTAACGCCCATGACGAGCTGGCTTTGTCATCAGCGCGGAAGGGGTTAAGAAACATATCTCATTGATAAAACCGTGATGTAATGATATTCTCTTCCTCCAACATTACACAATATAGAGTGCCTCGTGTTTCAGATGATGTCGACTTAGAAATAGTGATGAAGTTTATCTATCCTCCAACTACTAGGTGCGCAACTGCCCTCATGACAACCTGTAATGTCGCAAATTGTAAATGTTCAGCGTATCAGTGCAGCGTTCTCACATACCTGACCTAAAATCCCTGCTACTCAGTATTCTTAGACATAACACATTACATACTGCTACTTGCCGTGCTACTCCCATATGTATTGTATACATCTCTGCAACAAAAGGTCTGTATTCCTTAAACATCACAAGGGAACAAATCGTAGAGATGAGACGAAGTACGACCTGTCTTCAGGAAATGAGTTATATATCCCCACCAAACCTCCATACATAGCAACTACTTCCAAAACCGCAGAAGGGTCCAGATGAATAAAGTACTTGCTGTGAAGCAGTATCACATTTTTGAGTTTCAGGACAGTGACATTTAGGGGCTTCCACTCTGCGATGACACCTAGAATTCCCTACTGTGCTTCACACGTCTAAAGATTCCCATACGGTCTGTAGTTGTTCGACTCACTCCAGCAGAAATAATAAAAAAAATGTAAAAACTTTTAAAATCCTTTACAGTATTCACTACATTGGCAACGTACAACAAGATCAAATGTGACACTTTCTTATTTATACAGTTTGTAGCAAACTCATCCTGTGCTCTGGGCACCCCCATTTTTGCTGACTGGTACTGGTGGTAGCTGACTCTGACTGTCCTTGGACTTGGCGTACCCAGGTCCAGGGCCAGTCTCTGTTGAAAACACAGTGAAAACACAATGATAACGCACACCAACATTGGAGTACACTATGTGTTACGGTACCCCTATGATTGGCAAGACCTATCCTATAAGTCCCTAGTAATTAGTGCAAGGGGATTAAAACGACATTTAAGTCCCTTGTATATAATAGGACATGGCACTGATGAGAGACTGAGGTCACTTTAAAAGCAGCCCTGTTTTGCAGCACTGCCTTTATATGTAAATTGTGCCCAAACTTGACTTTGGTGGTAGCGGAATCTAAACAAAATAACTGCAATATTTTGGCATATTAGATAACCCCAGGTTCTCCTCTAGGTGTCATAGGAAGGGGGGGGGGGTCATGTAATTATAAGGAGGACCCTTATGAAAGAAGTTTGAAATGCCCTGGGGATAGATACATTGCACATTGCACTTCCCCCATTGTAGTAAAGTCCATCCCAAATTCAACGTTTGTGCTAGGAGCACTGTGGAGGGAAGATCTACAATAGTTTTATTCAGAACCCCTAAAATCTCCCTAGGTGTTCCAGGGGTGGAGGGTCCTGTAAGTATAAGTAGGATCCTTATCAAATATGGTTTATAGGCCTTGGAGAAATTGCTACAGAAATAAATGATGGACAGAATGCTGAATGAATCATACATTCACACCCAGTCAAGAGATCTGGGTTAAATCCATTGTTCTTTTGCTCACTATGCCACCCCAGTCTTGACCATGTGCCTCATGGGAACAGTCCAGACTGAACTGCCAAGCCAGGTCCTCCCTGGACCGGAAACAAGCATCCTGGGTCCGGTTTCTGGGTATTACCCTTCATCAGCCAGGCTAGCTTGAATCCAGTGGCACAGTGAGAAAGGGACCCACGTCTGGGCATACTCATCCCACTTAGGGTGAACAGTGCTATGCCATCAAATGATGGACAGAATGCTGAAAAAATCATACATTCCCCCCAGTCAAGAGATCTGGGTTAAATCCATTGTTCTTTTGCTCACCATGCCACCCCAGTTTAGACCCAGCCAAATGCAAATCAGTGTTGACCCTGTGCCTCATGGTAACTGTCCAGACCGTACTGCCAAGCCAGGTCCTCCCTGGACTGGAAACAAGCATCCTGGGACCGGTTTCTGGGTATTACCCATCATGAGCCAGGGCTAGCTTGAATCCAGTGGCAAAGTGAGCAAGGGACCCACGTCTGGGCATACCCAGCCCGCTTAGGGTGAAAAGTGCTTTGCAAACAAATGATGGATGGAATGCTGAATAAATCATACATTCACCCCAGTCAAGAGATCTGGCTTAAATCCATTGTTCTTTTGCTCACCATGCCACCCCAGTTTAGACCCAGATATATGCAAATCAGTGCTGGCCCTGTGTCTCATGGGAACGGTCCAGACCGTCCTTCATCTCCTTGTGTTTGCTTTGTTCACTCTAAGTTGGCAGGGTATGCCCAGAAGTGGGTGCCTTGCTGACAGTAGCTTCCTATCTATTCCGCAAACTATTTGCACCTGATGGGTGTTTTAGAACTAATACACACCATGTTACCTATTTCATTCTTGTTAAAAATGGGGTATCTGATAGGCAAAGGTTGGCACCCTGTTGGCACCCTAGTCAGGGTCAGTCAGATACACCCCCTAAATTAATCTGTTCTCACTCTCTAGAAGCTTGGCACAGAGCAGTCAAGCTTAACATAAGAGGCAATGTCTAAATTGTTTGTGCAACACTTAAATTACAGTAACTCAATGATTACACCACAAAAAGACACCACATATGTTTAGACAAATAGAGAATATGTATCTGAGTAAAACAAGAACAAAATGACAAAAGCCCAATAAGTAGAAGTCGAAGTTGGAATATGAATTGTTAAAGATTTAATGTGAAAACAGTACTTAGAAGTCACAGGAGGTCAACAGGTTACTTTAGGTCACGAGGGACCAGTGCAAATTCAAAGTTCAGGCCAACTGCAATTGAGGGCATGCCGGCTACAGGACCCAGACGGGTCCCACTGAAGAAGTTCTTTTGATGGAGCTTTTGTTGACATTGAAAGTCTACTGTATCGTCATTGGGCCACGCAAAGGGGGAGACGCGCAAAGGCTGGACCTGTGTTTTCATCGAGCTCCACTGAAGTGAATGCAATGTGTCTTCATCAAGCCACACAGAGGGCCATCATCCATTCAAACAGGCTGTGGATTCTTCGTTTTTGAGAAGCCTATGCATCAGTATCGAAGGGCAGTGTGGCAAAAATTCTCATGCATGTGAGGCAATGATTCATTTCTTTGCAGAAATCAGCTGCAGAACTCACATCGTAGGCCCAGGACTCGATGGGACACCTCTGGCAAGGTTAGGACTCACAGATGGAAGAGTCCAGCAGCACCAGCAGGATTGAATTGAAGAAAGTCTTTTGTGTTCCTGAGACTTCAGAAAACAGGAGGCAAGCCAACAAGCCCTTGGAGTCACTCTGTTTTTAAGTTAGATGGGTCCATTCCTTGTCCTCAACAGGCAGATATCAGTAGGCAGAGGAATGGAATCAGCACCCATCAAATCACATGCATTATTGTTCAATTAGATTCAATAATAATGATAATAATCTACATTTGTAAAGCGCAAACAATCACCGGTAAGGGTCTCTAGGCGCTGGAGGCCGTCGGGAAGATTAAGCAAGCTATTGCCTTGAGTCACATGGTGCTGGGATAATCTGCCTCAGGCACCGGGGATCAAACCGTGATCCCCAGATTCCGGAGACAGTCAACCTGGCCGCGGCGCCATACCTCTTCCAAAATATACACGACGACTTCAAAGAAACGTGTCTGGTCCAAGTTATTCTTTACAAACATACTTGTTGTTTTTATTGCAAGATAGACTAAATCATTTGAATCCATTTTTCATAAAATCCATTACACCATTTAGCCAAGGCATTTCATCTCTGAGGAGACTTCTTCTGTGCTCTAGTTATTAAATATCAAAGTCGATTACGGCTTGGAGGTGTTGGTCTCTAGAAAATAAAATCTCGTTTCTAAAGATCCGATGCTAAACAGGCGCCCGAAGAGGTAACTTGTCAGTAATCTTAAGAAGATGAAGGTTTGAGTGACATCATCAATAAATGGCAGGGTGGCCAGCGAAACTCATCGACACTCGTGTAAAGAAAAGGAGACGAAACACGTTGGCTAAATGGTGTAATGAATTTTATGAAAATTGAATTCAAATGATTTTGTCTCTCTTTCAATAAAAATGAAAAGTATGTTTGTAAAGAACAACTTGGACCAGACTCGTTTCTTTGAAGTCGTCGTGTATAATTTGTGTTGATTCTAATTGAGAAATAATGCATGTGATTTGATGGGTGCTGATTCCATTCTTCTTTTCATGTTCTTTGGGACTTTGTCCCAATAGGAAGTGTAGAAGGGTGCCCTTTCTGGTTGTCAAGCACCATCACCCAACCACTGAGCTACATTAAGTGTCAGGTGCGGTACTCTTTGCCTCAACCCTCAATGTTTCTTTTTAGATATCAGTAAGCAGCTCTGCAAAGCAGAGAAGCAGTTCCTCAGTACAGTCAGTCACAGCATAGAGGCAATCTTTACAGAACAGTAGTCTTTACTCTTGCAATGTTCTTCACAGGTCCAGTAGTCTAATGATTTAGTAGGGTCAGAGCCCTGGTACTTGTACCCAAAGGTGCCTTTGATGTAGGGGGTGACTTCAAAGGAATTCTCTGAAGTACACAAGGATCCCTCTCAACCAAGTCATGTCTGCCAGGCTATTTGTGGGGGATAATCAGCCCTTTGTGTACCCAAAGGATCACTTTCCCTGAAGTACACAAGGTTCCATTTCAACCCAGTCCTGTCTGCCAGGATTTCTGTGGGGGTAATTAGCCCTTTGTGTGTTTACTACATACGGCCTATTTAGAAGTGGGTCCCCCACCCTGCCCAGGAAGGCTATCAGAATGTAGCTGAATGCAGATGAGCCCTCAGTCACAACCAACCCTTCCCGTGTGTATGGCTGCCTAGAGGGAAGGCACAAAGTGTAACTGTCACCCTGCCCAGACATGTATTGGAGACACGCCGAGTTCACACAGAGCAAAGTTAAGAGCAGAGAAATGTCCACTTTCAATGCTGGTAACATTAGTGGGAGAGCACCTGAATGTTGGTTATAGCAGCGGTGCATATCATTGCAGTGGTATTTTTTTAAGGGGGTGGGTGAAAAAGTTTTGACTAATTTTGATTATTTTGATATTCTTTCACAATTCTGCGCAATCGGTATAGCTGGTTTTATTGTATTTTGCAGAAACCCCTGATGAAGAGCCTATCGGTTCGAAATGCATTAGGTTGTAACTACATGCCCTACGTTGGTATTTATTAAATCATGTGTTGCTGTTTAAAACCTGGATTGGAAAGCCGCCACATTTGAAAATGTGCAATAAACATCTTTATGGAATTTCGTTGTCTCCTTGGCACTGACTTGAAAAAGAACGTTTGAAATTATCAATCAAAGGTCAAGTTTCGAGAAAACATGGTTGAAAGTGAAGGATTGTAAGGGAAAAGGTCCCAATACTGCAGTGCGCCAGCCTGGTGTGTTTGTAACGTGCCTTTAAGTTTTCACTTTCAAAAAGTGGCATTTCTAAAAATGGTAATATCAAATCCAACTTTACTACTAAAGAGGATAGATCACCACCATTCTGGAGATATAATACATGATGTAGCTAATCCTTTTTGATCAAGATCTACAGCTGAAAAGGCGTTTTACGGAATCCCCAACGCTAGCCTATAAGCAGAATACGCCTCATAGCAGTTAAAAATAAATTCAGCTGTTTGTAACTGCCAGGATATGTAAAACATAAAAGTACATGTCATGCCTTTTAGCTACACAGCACCATGCCCTTAGGGCAGAGGTCTTCAAACTTTTTGATGCCGAGACCCCCTTGTAAAACCTTTTTAGGCGAAAGGACCCCCTTCCGACAAAAGATTCTAGAAACTGGTACTCCTCATCATCAACAACTATCGACAACCATAAATGCGCCTGTTAGACCTCATCACATCCATCATCCATCCATCATTCATCCACCCACACTTTCACACATCCATCCATCCTTCATCCATCCACCCTTTCATCCTTCCATCCATACGTCCATTCTTTACCTATCCACCCGTCCATCCATCCACCCATCATTCATCCACCCACCTTTTCACACATCCATCCATCATTCATCCATGCAACCTTTTACCCATCCATCCATACATCCATCCTTCATCCATCCACCCTTTCATCCTTCCATCCATACATCCATCCACCATTTCATCCATACATCCATTAATCCTTCATCCATCCACCCTTTCATTATTCCATCCATACATCCATCCACCCTTTCATCCATCCATCCATCCTTCATCCATCCATCCACCCATCATTCATCCCCCCACCTTTTCACACATCCATCCATCCTTCATTCATCCATGCATCCTTTTATCCATCCATACAGCCATCCTTCATCCATCTACCATTTCATCCATCCATCCATACATCCATCCTTCATCCAGCCACCCTTTCATCCATCCATTCACCCATCATTCATCCACCCACCTTTTCACACATCCATCATTCATCCATACAACCTTTTTATCCATCCATATATCCATCCTTCATCCATCTACCTTTTTGTCCTTTCATCCATACATACATCCTTCATCCATCCACCCTTTTATCCATCCATCCTTCATCCATCCACCCTTTCATCCATCCATCCATCCATCCATCCATCCATCCATCCATCCACCCATCATTCATCCCCCACCTTTTCACACATCCATCCATACATCCATCCTTCATCCCTCCACCCTTTCATTATTCCATCCATAAATCCATCCACCCTTTTATCCATACATCCATCCTTCATCCACCCACCCTTTCATCCATCCATCCACCCATCATTCATCCCCCCACCTTTTCACATCCATCCATGCATCAATCATTCATCCATCCATGCAACCTTTTATCCATCCATACATCCATCCTTCATCCATCCATCCACACTTTCATCCTTCGATCCATTCACCCATCATTCATCCACCCTCCTTTTCACAAATACATCCATCCTTCATCCATGCAATCTTTTATCCATCCATACATCCATCCCTCATCCATCTACCCTTTCATCCTTCCATCCATCCTTCATCCATCCACCCTTTCATCCATCCATCCACCCACCTTTTCACACATCCATCCATTCTTCATCCATCAATCCACCCTTTCATCCTTACATCCATCCACTCATCATTCATCCACCCACCTTTTCACACATCCATCCATCCTTTCATCCTTACATCCATCCATCCATCCTTCATCCTTTCTTCCATCCATACATCCATACATCCACCCACCCTTTCATCCTTACATCCATAGATACATTCATCCTTCTTCCAACCACCCTTTCATCCATCCATCCACCCATCATTCATCCACCCACCTTTTCATACATCCATCCATCCACCCATCATTCATCCCCCCACCTTTTCACACATCCATCCATCCATCATTCATCCATGCAACCTTTTATCGATCCATACATCCATCCTTCATCCATCTACCCTTTCATTCATCCATTCACCGATCATTCATGCAGCCACCTTTTCACACATCCTTCCATCATTCATCCATGCAACCTTTTATCCATCCATACATCCATCCTTCATCCACCTACCATTTCATCCTTCCATCCATACATCCATCCTTCATCCAGCCACCCTTTCATCCATCCATTCACCCATCATTCATCCACCCACCTTTTCACACATCCATCCATCCATCATTCATCCATGCAACCTTTTATCCATCCATACATCCATCCTTCATCCATCTACCTTTTTGTCCTTCCATCCATACATACATCCTTCATCCATCCACCCTTTCATCCATCCATCCTTCATCCATCCATCCATCCTTTCATCTTTACATCCATCCACTTATCATTCATCCACCCACCTTTTCACACATTCATCCATCCTTTCATCCTTCCATCCATCCTTCATCCTTCCTTCCATCCATCCATCCACCCACCCTTCATTCTTCCATCCACACATACATTCATCCTTCATCCATCCACCCTTTCATCCATCCATCCACCCATCATTCATCCACCCACCTTTTCTGTGCCTCTCTCATGGGGGGGGGCGGTCAGTATCTCTCTGCGTCTTCTTCCTTCTTCTTCCTCTCTCATGGGAGGGCATCTCTGTGCTTCCCTGCTTGGGGGGGGGGGAGTAGACAGGCTGTATAAACACCTCACCGTGAAAAACAGTCTCTCAGGCACATTTCTCCTGCACAGGCGCCAGGTATGAGGGCTTGTGGGACTTGAACCAATGATTGTAATGTCTTTCTGCTGTTTACTGTGTGTTTGTAAAGCGCTCTGATACCTACGGGTTAAGCTAGCGCTATATAAAACGTTAAAAATAAAAATAAACCCCACAGCTAAGTCCATTGATTAAACTCAAAGGGCTACAGCCTCCTCCCCCAGACCCCCCCCCAGCTCGTGTATGTGAGCCCGGCTGAAACAGCTTCGGGACACACAGAAAGGTACACCCGAGTACTTCACAGGTCTTCAAAAGACCTTTACTTGTTAATGAGTCGTTGATGTTTTTCACCCCTCGGTGTGAATTAGGCCTCCGCCATGAGCACCCTCAATCAGCCTGACGCCAGAAACTGCACGCTCCGACAGAATCTGTGACCCCCTTCCCAGGACTCCACGACCCCCCTGGGGGTCGCGCCCCACAGATTGAAGACCTCTGCCTTAGGGTCACTTAGGCTACTTTAGATGCAGCCTAAGTGCAATAAAAGGGGATTTTAAGGCTTTGCAAGTGTTTTTTTTAATTCCAGGTTGAGGTGGTAGTAAAATGCAAATACAGACCTTGGAATGGCAGCCCTGAGACAGGTCTGGAAAGGCTACATATGTGGGTGGCACAACCAGTGCTGCAGGCCCACCTGTAGCATTTAGATTACATGCCCTGGATCTATGGTATAACACTTTACAAGGAACTTACAGGTAAACTAAATATGCCAATCAGGTGTACACCAATGTCACCATGTTTTAAAAGAGAAGCACATGCAGTTTAGCAGTGGTCGGCAGTGGTAAAGTGCTCAAAGTCCTAAGGCCAACAAAAAGATACAGGAGCAAGAGGAGGGAAGCAGTCAAAACGTTGAGGGAAGACCACCCTAAGGATGACAGGTCTAATAATTTCTCTCAGCCATCCCCATTAGTGACGCACCAGACACACATTGGAAATATTTGACACGTTTGGAACATCTGTTTTTAGATCTAGGATTCACTCATTCTAGACATCCAAAGACACTGCAGCAGAACTGACTGGGTGTTTCTGCATTTTCTGAATTATAATTGGACCTTGAACTTAATTATGGACAAGGAGACTCTGCCCGGTTTTGTACCTTGCGATTCTTCTCCCAATCACCAGCATGACCTGCGACCTGCTATTCATCTCTGTGTTCATTAGCCATGATTTATCAGGGCTCCCCCATGATGTACTCTGTCTCTGGATACATGGACATCTGAGAACCCTTTCTCCCTCGATCCTGTGGTACTGCACCCACATCAAAGCATCCAAAAAAAGGCAAATAGAAACATAGAAATATATGCTTATGAATGCCCAATGTGGTCACTTTTCATGAACACTATAAGAGTAACTTTTTAAAAGAAGTGAAATAGTGTCTACAGTGGATGCTACGTAAGACTGACATCTATGTCCTCTTGTTACCAACTAAAGTCTCCTCTGGTGCGTAGTGCACAAACAAGTGAATCTTTGTGGGCAAATAAGTTAACACATTCCCCTACCACACCTGAACATTAATAGCCAAGCATACACCTCAAGGTATAACAAAGTTTACGAAATCTCGAGTAGCTCAGTTTTAGGATAACAACAAAAACAACTCATGTTGATTATGATGAATGAAGTAAAAGACTGATAACTTTGGACATACTAAGAACTTTACATGGAATATCAGTAATGCATAAACAATGAATCTATTTGCGGTTTCCATGCTTGCCCAAACAGCAGTCAGCTCTGTTGTTTTTCATACCCCAAGATATACGTTTCCCAAATGTTCTAAAATATGTTTACAGAATTCTGGTCTCAGTGAAATAAAGGACCTGCCGCTCTTTAGGGAATAATTAAATTTGTTTTATTGGGACTCATTTCAAAGACTGAATGTAATGCTTGCAAAACATAGTCTTGAAACAATAAATCACATATGTATGTGAGTGTGTTAGACTTTCATGGGACTTTAAGGCAAGGAAGAGAGTTTTGGACGTAACAATATAGCCAATGTACAAATATATAGTTTTGGACAAAATTGTCGCGAAGTATTTAATCATGTCTTAAACGTTTAGGAGTTTAATTTATTATTTCTGTTGTAAAGCAGGATGTGTTTTAAAAATATTTTGTCCATGTATAAAAGTACAAAATTCGAAAGGATTTTGCTGCCATGAAAACAGCTGCAGACTCCTGGATCCTCTATTTCATCCTCAGGTGACGTAATGAAGTGAAAAACACAAGAGCTGGGAGCGATCAGGGACTCCTAGTGTATTACTCATTCCCTCAGTGAACTAGGTCACAAGACACACCTTCTCCACCATGCAAGCTCTTCAACACATCTTCCCACGTGCAGATTTACAACAAATGCTCCAGGCCTCTATGGCCATAGTCCTGCCACCCACGGAGAAGGCAGGCAGTGTCTACACACGGGAACCACTCTTCTTACACCAAAGACTTAAAATAATCCCAAATGCCGCTGCCACAAAACGTTTACACCAATGGTTATTTGGCCACACCACCCGAGCTTGAACGTGCTTTACTGGCTGTCCATAGAGCTCTGGATTGGACATCAGGCCATGCACGGACTGGGTTCATCCTCATTTAGGTAAACTCTTCATTTAAGTAAACTTCATAGATGTTCACACGGGAGTATCTTTCTCTCTAGATTGTCATGTCTGCTGACTGTCTTTCATAGCAGGAATTCGCACATCAGTAGAACTTCTTTCACCCAATACGCAGCAAAGCTATAGGAAGCGTTCCTAGTAAAGATAAGAAACATCTAAAACCAACTGGAAATAAGGAAAGTGGTTAATACCAAAATGAAACCTGATCATCACTGTGCCACCAACAAAAACATAAACCCTAAAAGCGTTCCTGCGAAGGCACGCTGTAAACAGATATTGCAAGTCCCCAAAAGAGGATTCAAGATCATTTCCAACTAAATAACCAGAACCAGTCTCCCATCTTGAATGAAAGGTGCGGTAGATAAGTTAGGATAAAAGCTCCAAGAACTGTAAGCAGTCTCCCACAAAATCACGAGAGGAATGAACACATGCACAATGAGCTCTCCCTCTCATCCACTCCATAAAAAAATATAAGCAGAGCTACACAATCAAAGTGACTCAAAGGGCAAGCCTTAGCCCATCACGCATGATACCAAGCCTCCGCTGACAAGGCCTGCAAGTGCAATCCACACCGTTCAACCATTTTCAGTGATGAAACTAAAGTTTAACTACTCCATCTCTGTGGCACCACATGACTAAGTGTAGCAAATGTGACATATTAAGAGCACAGCTTCTCCTTCCTCCCTAACTTGCAGGTAATCAGAAAATCGCCACTCCATTAAATGGCACAACTGCAAAGCATCTGCCTCCTACTACACTGAAATTGCCCGTTTCACACCATAATGGCATTTCAACAAAACGGTTACAACAGCACCTTAATGGACAACCCGGAAATGCTTGGCAAAATTCAGACAGTGCCGAAAAGTACCACTTGGCACATATTTGGGCTTATGTGTAACAACCATATCACACCATTTAGTTTCTCACTCTAATGGCGCCTGATCAGTTTCCACAAGTTCCTCTATGACCTCACTGTAGGTCAGCTAATTAAAGTATTCAATACTTCTCGAAGAACATGTGCTCATTATGGACCTCTTAGGCTCAATTGCACTGAACTCGAGGATGTACCGGGTCATCCTTCTTATACCTTCTCATACAAGTGCTTTAAGGCAGCATTAATACAGCACATATGCACCAAAGCCGTTTTAGAGAGTTTTTGTCTGGGTACTATTTACAGGAAGCTAGTTTTGGTCATTCATTCTGATATTGCCACTAAATAGAAATCAACTGCCAGAATTATCAAAGACCCGTTTTGCGAGTCTTTAATAGCGATTCATAAGGAATCGCTATTAAGGACTTGCAAAACGGGATTCATGTAGGAATTGCAAAAAACATTGCGATTCCTACATGTTCCTTATTTGCGATTAGCAAATTCCTAATCGCAAATAAGGAATAACTCCCCATGCATTCCTATGGGCCTATAGGCCCATAGGACTGAATGGGGAGTTATTCCTTATTTGCGATTAGCAATTTGCTAATCGCAAATAAGGATGCGATTTCAAGGGTGCAGGGGTGTCCAAAGGACACCCTGTAGCACCCCTGAAATGTGAATTTACACTGATGTTATGCACACACATGTCCAAAGGACATGTGTGTGTGTAACATGCAACTTAGAAAAATGCATTAAAATGCATTTTTCCAAGTTTTCGCTATTTACCACAAGGTTTGACTTCGTGGTAAATAGCGGTCCTAAATTGAGAATTCACAATTTCTAAATGTTTCATGAATAGCATTTAAGGAATCTCTAATAGAGATTCCTTAAATGCTAATCCTCGCATATTTGCGAATTCTTTATTAGCGATTTTTGCATTTGGGATGATGAATCCCAAATGCAAAAATTGCACTCGCAAAGGGCCAGATTCTCAGAATCTGGCCCTTTTGGGAGCGCATTTCGCTTGATGAATCTGGCTGTAAGTGTCGTGAATATGCGATTTATCTTTGATACAATTGAGGACATAAAATATTGTCATTTCAATGTTTTTGGTAGCTCCAACTAATAAAGGAGGTTAATATTTTTCCCTCTAATTGCACACAATCATTGACGAGAACATTGTTTTTGCACCAACTCTGGTGCCATCCTTACTGCAGGGGTTTCTTTCTTACCACAATGGCTTTATTCAAAGTCAGTGATTAGATTTCAAGTCACAGAGCATATCTTCTGTTGGGAGGGGAATGCCCTAAGCTTTGTGCCAGGGTGGGAGTATTTTGCATCTTGGTTTTTCAACTTGATTCTAGCCTCATACTAACCAAGTGTGTGCAGAGAGGCGTAGGTCTGTTCCTTGACATGAGTGAGACCATAGACCTGAAGGGGGAACACCAAGACTGCCCTCACTGCACTGACTGTAGAATACTGTGTGTCATGTG
Organism: Lissotriton helveticus; assembly: GCF_964261635.1. Lineage (NCBI taxonomy): Eukaryota > Metazoa > Chordata > Amphibia > Caudata > Salamandridae > Lissotriton > Lissotriton helveticus. The sequence continues at coordinate 1,953,347,262 of NC_136063.1, forward strand.
ATTAGTGCATAGTGCAGCGGTGGTGGAGAACCGTAATTTGTGAATCCAAAGATGTGACCTGATATTTTTAGGCTGAGCCTATGAGACAGCGCAAACTGTCTGTTTGTGAAAGACATATCATGTGAACTTAGCAAGAACATACAGCGGTTTGCTGCCCTCCCATTGCTCCCAGTCTGTTGGCTTTATTGTCACTTTTATATACTTGCTTTCATTTGGATGTATTTCCTTATTTCAGCTTGTCCATCATTTGTTTGTCCTGCCCATGAAGCATAGCTTCTTTACTATCTCTTTGACTGTCTGGCTTCTATGCCTTTTCTACCCACTTTTAAGGAACCCCTATTTCCTTTTTTGTTTAAGCAGTAATCCATGAGTGTGCATGTTTTTCCAGCTGTTGCCTTTGTGTGCTTTACTCCCCATACATGTTGCTCTCTCCTGCCCATGTTCTTCTCTGCTACCTACAGTTGCGTAGCTCTCTCTTGCCTGTGTACTTCTTCATGCTGTGCTCAAAACTGCTCTCTTTTAATGTGTTATTTCTCGCCCCACCCACCATGCTGCTTCTCCCACTCCCCTCCTGTTACATCCTCCCTGAATGCAGTGATGATTCACTCACAACCCCACCCCAGCCCACTCCTGCAAACCCCCACTTATGCAATCATTTACTCTATGTTTTAAAAGACAGTTAAAGTGCAACTTTTTAAATGAATGATCCATCTTGGATTGGTAAATACCAAAAGTGTCCTTTTGTAGGTGCACGGATGCATATTGTAAGCATATACGCTCCTACAAAATGATGTGGATGCTGTGTCATTGCAATTTTATTTTTAAGCCAGGCAGCATCACCCCTACAGTGTTGTACATCATAGCTCAAAAACATTGGCAAATCCAATAGGTCTTTTAGGCTTCATCTATTGGCTTTGCCAGTGCTTGCTATCTGTATCACAGATGAGAGTGGAGGTCAAGCGACAGACTTGTGTAAAGTTCGGGCTGTTATGTGCTAACATCCCAAGAGTATGTTGTGTGTTTCTGTTGATGCGTCCTGCACAGTAAGTTCATTGTGTGTATGAGTGACCATAGTAAAGGTGGCCTGTGGGATCAATTTTGGATGTCCTTAGCTTGTCTTTGTGCATGAGATGAAGGTGAGCTTGTTTCCCCAGACAGTTGAAGTGTGTTGCTGATATTCCTGAAGCTGGAGAGAGAAGACTTAGACACATGAATAGGGAGAGAGGAGGCAAGGACCCCTAAGTAATTCAGTCAGGCCTTTAACTGAGAGTGACTGTTGATTAGTCTTCCTATTGCACAGCTCTTTGATAGCTAATGGGGCTGAAGAGTGGGATTGCAATCTCTTATGTTCAAAGTAAAAGTAACCCCTGGGGGAAAACTTTTGTCTTCCTCTGATCTCTGTTAGATGTGGCTGATGACAGCCAAGTGCAGAAAGCTCACACCTATTTGTGCCTGTCGTAGATGGTAGACTAACCTGTTGTGATGAGCATGAATGTACTCAAAGCATGCATTTGGAAGGCGGCTTGGAAAGGACACTTGAAAGGAGAACCACCCTAAACTATTTCTGAAAGTGGCTCCACATCTCCTGTCGGCTTTTACTGTATGAAAGTGGGAGCAACTAATTCATTTGTTGCTCCAGTTTAAAGTTTTCTGTGACCAAAGAAGGGAGTCCTCAGAGCAGAGAAGTGAGTAGGAGGGCGCTAGGGCCAAACCACTCCTTCAGGCTTTTGCAGCTCCAGGTTATCTTAAATTTCTGGTGAGAGGGCATCTAAAGTTGACTCTTGCCATCATCGCTTAGCACAACCTCACCAGAGAGGAAGGAGACCATGTCTGATTGGGTAGTGCGCTCTCCCACAAAAGAGGGAGAACGACTGCACTAATGCTTGATGAATGCAGGCCCTTTAGAGACTACGCGTACTAGCGGAGGGATTTAAACTTGAAATAGATTCCTGCTAGTACAAACGTTATTACCAGGGGGAGGAAGAGCCTTCTAGTTAGAGGGGGAGAGAACACCGCTTGAGAGTAGTGGGTATCAGATGGAGATGCAGTAGTCCCAGCACCCAGTTCCCTTATCTGTCCCTGTTGGCTACTTGATTAGTATTTTGTTTTTGTATGTGCTAAAGTACTTTTATTGTATAAAGTAAAGCACTTTGTAGGGCCATCAGTTATTGAACTGCCCAGGAGATTGTTGAGTTCTGAGCTTCAGCATCCTCTCAGTACCTCCCTGAAAAGTCTGTTACTGCTTGTCATTGATACCAGTAAGAACCAACGCTGAAGGGCCTGTATGTGGCCAAGTTTGCAGAGCCATAGTTGAGTAGGATGGACCCCGGGACATCAGAAGCCCCTGGAACACCCTCCCCACAAAACTATGGCAGACCCAAGACCTACTGGCCTTCAGAAGACTCCTCAAGACCTGGTTCTTCGATCAGTAGCTGCACCCGTTCCCCCCCAGCGCCGTGAGACCCTCATGGGTATGTAGTGCGCTTTATAAATGTCTTGATTGATTGATTGATTGAAGCAGATGAACCAACACAACTATTAGTTGAGACCCAGTAGCCCCTGCTTTGCCTGGGCTTCCCCTTATGGGGACTGACATCCTCTATGCTGGTTTCTAATTGCATGCTGTCCAGTTGTTTTGAATTTATAGAATGCTCTGCTAAGATTCCTACACCAGTGGCAGGTTTCCAGGCATTATCCTGAAAATATTTTGAGAATTCTTTTATCCCCTTATTGTAAAATTAAAAAAGTTTTCAGTTAAGAGGGGTGAGAGTCCCACTCAAATAATGAACATAATCCTTGTCAGGGTGAACCACAAAAAGTCATTAAATTAACGCGTGCTTAATCCTCTAGTAGATTGGCACACAAACAGTCAGGCCAATCATCAGAACAAAATGTTTCCATGGAAAGATCATTTTTTTACCTTGTGTGAATGTTCATAACTTTTCAGGGCACCCAGTCCAGGGTCATTCACTTCACAAATTAAGACATTTACTAACTCAGAAACTTCAAAATGCAAAATGAGTTCTACAAATTCTAAACAAAAAGTTTCATAAAAATGGCTCACTGATTCAACAGAACTATATAACCTGTATAGCCTGACTCTGTTTTTTGAACAGTTCTGTGTGGATTTCAATATCTCTTATAGCTCCCAAATTCAAGCCTGGTTTCTGGCCAGCATGTGGGGTATCTCAAGGCTCCTCACACACATGGTTATAATTTAAAACTTAAATTTGTCAGGAGACCTATAACAAAAAAGCCTCTACAATGTTGAATGTATACAGATGCCTCACAGATCCACCTTCAACAATTGAGTAGGTCTGTGAGTAGCACCAAGAAAATGGTTACCTGAATGGCATATAATTGATGCTTCCAGTTTTAGACTTTGACTGATTTTTACAGATAAATATAGACAGAAAACAATGTGTTTCCTGTCTACATAAAGAGGAAAATACAGAAAAGTGTGCTCCTAATGAGTGACTGTTCATGCTGTCTGCTGTGAATTCCAATACAACAGATGAGTAGAGTAGATAGCATAAGGAGTTAAAAAAAACAGGTTAAGATATCTTTAAATACAGGCATATGTAAAAATATATTTGTAGTAAATTGCTAATATTTACCTGTGGGTGTAGCGCTTTGCTATATTTGGATGATGAATTTGCTAAACCACGACAGGCATCAAAGTATGAGCGCATGTTTATCAGTTAAATAAATGCTGAAATGTACCAATTTTTACTCCACTTATGCGCAAACCACAAAATAAATATGATTAAATACTAATAAAATGGCCAAAAAATATATGTTAATAAATAGAGACAGAAATATAAAAAATATAACTACCATCAAACTGGGAACCCTACATATAATCCAAAATGAAACCTAGATATACTTCTAACATGAGCAAACTGAATATTGGGTATTTTCACTGAGCTCCCACGAAATGCCAGGATCCTTCTGACTCATGAAGAAACTCAGAGTGGACCCTGCTTACTGCGCCAACCACTGCCCCATCACTAACCTTCGCTTTAAGGGCAAGAACATTGAACAGCACTCAAAGTACAAGATCACATTGATGCCAAGCATCTCCTGCATGACTACTAATCCAGCTTGTGACCACACAGCAGCATCGATATTTAATTCAATCAATCAATCAATCATAGGCATTTATACCGCGCACTACTCACCCGGAGGGTCTCAAGGCGCTGGGGGGGGGGGGGGGGTCCGCTACTGCTCGAACAGCCAGGTCTTGAGCTTCTTCCTGAAGGAGAGGTGGTCTTGGGTCAAGCGTAGGTCTGTCGGGAGGGAGTTCCAGGTCTTGGCGGCCAGGTGGGAGAAGGACCTTCCTCCTGTTGTCGCTCTTCGGATGCGGGGGACGGCGGCGAGGGCGTGACTGGTCGAGCGGAGATGGCGTTTGGGAGCGTAGAAGTTGAGGCGGCTGTTGAGGTAAGTCGGGCCTTGGTTGTGTAGGGCTTTGTGTGCGTGGGTGAGGAGCCGGAAGGTGATTCTTTTGTTGATCGGGAGCCAGTGCAGGTCTCTCAGGTGTCTGGAGATGTGGCTTCGTCTGGGGACGTCGAGGATGAGTCTCGCCGAGGCGTTCTGGATACGCTGGAGTCTCTTCTGGAGCTTGGCGGTGGTTCCGGCGTAGAGGGCGTTGCCGTAGTCCAGACGGCTGGTGACGAGGGCCTGGGTGACCGTCTTCCTGGTCTCGGTGGGGATCCACCGGAAGATCTTACGTAGCATGCGCAGGATGTTGAAACAGGACGAGGAGACGGCGTTGACTTGTCTGGTCATGGAGAGGGAGGAGTCCAGGATGAAGCCCAGGTTGCGTGCGTGGTCTGTCGGTTTGGGTGCGTTGCCCAGGGCGGGGGGCCACCAGGAGTCGTCCCAGGAGGAGGGTGAGGAGCCCAGGATGAGGACTTCCGTCTTGTCTGTGTTCAGTTTCAGGCGGCTGCTCGTCATCCACTCGGCCACGTCTTTCATCCCTTCGTGTAGGTTGGCTCTGGCGGTGGCGGGGTCGTTGGTCAGGGAGAGGATCAGCTGGGTGTCATCGGCATAGGAGATGATGTTCAGGTTGTGTTGGTGTGCGATGGCCGCAAGGGGGCTCATGTAGACATTGAAGAGGGTGGGGCTGAGCGGGGAGCCCTGAGGGACGCCGCAGATGACTTCCGTGGCTTCTGATCTGAACGGGGGGAGGCGGACTCTCTGTGTCCTTCCGGCGACTCAATAAAACCTAGAATGCAGGCAAAAAGCAAGGCTAAAATATGAGTATCATAAACGAAGCATTATGATTTGCTGAATCAATTTTAACATGACAAAGTCGATTTGAATTTTTTTTTAAATACTGCATAACAGGATGTATTAATATTCAACTCAAAGGTACATTTAGTGCCAGGTTCATAAGGATTAAGGGCTAATTCAACAGTGGCCTGCAATTTGCACAAAGATTTTACTAACAAGAACTCCACTCTTGGCCAAGTATTTCCCTGGTGGAAAGTGTTTCACTCACTGAGCTAGTGGAACATCGATCCACGAAAGGGGCATTCATAATAGCCTGACAAAAGAATTATTGTCAAAATGGCCGATGACGTACAACATGAGGCTCAAGCCTGCTTTTGTGTCTGGGAACAACTGCATAAGACACTCTTACTAAGAAGGTATACAGTGGAAAAATAAATAGATTCCATTTATTTCATGGATAATGGATAGACCACTGCTGACTCCCATGCAACTCTGTACAACGCCAACACACTTAGATGGTTAAAACGTTAACTAAATATTAACTCATTTGCACCATGTCTTTCCACACTGTCCTTTTTACCTTAAACCTTTACGCTTTATGGATGTGTTCACGCCTCATCTGTAAAGAAGAAGTTGACGTTAGGGTCTCAACCCTGAAATCTAGCGAGCTGTGTAAAAACCTTCTTCTGAGGGTCACCAGAGAGGGCTAGAAGCCTAAAGTCAGTGCTATAAAACCACTATGTACTATTATGACACCTGTGATGCCGTATTTATGTGTACTAGAGCACACCTCCAAATGTCAGTCCTTGATTGCTACAATAAGGTTATGTTTGTTGATGGTGGGTACAGGTTTATTGGAAAACGGCTATAACTATAATGACAATAACTAACATTTACTACATATAGATGATAAAACAGCAACTATTGATCAACGTAGCATGATCTATATGTGTTTTCCTTTAACACACACCAGTCACAAAATTCGTAAATTCAGAATATGTATGGTTAAATCACAATCTTGGTTCCAAAGCTTTCAAATTATCCACTTGTTATATTATTCAGCACAAAAATCCATCGGGATAGCTCCCAAAATAATTCTGAAATAGGTTTCTAAAGAGATGGCCAATTACTAAGATCAGTAAGTCAAAAAACAAAACAAAGGTTTATTAGTGTCAGGTTACATTTATAACAGAAGCCTCCCTTAGCCAATTAAGGAAATAATGTAAATTACTTAGATTTTGATATTGCTTAAACACATTATTTTTGGTCTGTACAACAGAATAAGCAATTGCAGTAAAGTTTCAATTTTCTTAACTCAGCATGTCATTTTAGATCTCAAAGTGAGATTTGGAGGCACAATTTCTGTGGTTAGCGCTTACCTTGGCTAATATGGGCAGATAGCTAAAAAGCACAGCAAAGCTCTACTTCTCGGAAATAATTCAGATTCAATCAGTTTTGAGTTGTTGCACATAGTTCTGTAATTTTGTACTTCACTGATCCTTTCGTAGGTGGCCTGTCAGTACATGCCTTGGGGTAAAGAGGTACCAGGCACATCAAGATTATAGTAGGAGACAAGGTGGCACTTTACATTGTTGTCAATGGTGAGTGGGGCGCGGGTGGAGAGGCATTGTTGGATTCAAGGTGAACAAGATTTAGACACATCCGGATCAAAATATTTCTAAGCGAGTCGTTATACAGCGTGGCTGGCAGAGGAAGAGCAACGGAATTAAAAGTAGGATCTGCCCACACACCTCTTTCTTTATTCATAATTCTCCAATTTCTTATTTTTATCACAAACCCATTTTTGCTGATGAGAAAAACCCCTCACTGAAAAACATACATTACCTGTGAAAGTACAGGAGTTTTTACACCACATTATGCATGTATGATTCAATACTGATTGTATGAGAGCAACAATACTAAGTACACCGGGGTCTCTGTTTCCAATCCCTAAAGAAAATGCCCCTTTATTAGAGGAAGTGTTCTATATGCCGCCACGTTTTAGATTAGGAATATGTTACTTTATTTGCTTTATGACAAAATAGGCAACCCCTATACAATTCATGTTATGATAATGATGACAGTCAGCCTCATATGTTTATGTAAAGATTTGAAAGTAGTTGCTCCGGTTGGAGGATACTTCCATTTCAGCTACATACCATTAAATATGTGATTTATATATTATGTATAAATCCCATTTTATCTTAAAGGACGGGGTAACCCATCAGCCAATATTTAAATGAGGCCCTCAGAATCAGGGGCTGCATATTTATTTTGAATTAGTTTGTGCTCTCTAATTTGCAAAAAAATGCTTACGTTTCGATTATGGAACACCACAGGCTTGTACAGAACTGGCACTTGTATAAAGAGGTGCCATGTGTACATGTGCGCAAGTGCAGATCCTCAAGGCGTTTTGGCAAAATGTGACAGAGTACACTCCAGATTTTCAGGAGCGATTCTTTCATATGTACTCACGCTGGCCCTGCCTACTCTTTCCATGTCTAGAATCCTATCCTCAGGAATGCATGAATCAAACCAGCGTTGCTGATGAACCCACCAGGCTTTATTGTTGACGTCCATGGTAACGATAATGCACAGGAGAGGCATTTTGCCTCATTTAATTTTACTCATTTTCAAGGGATAGAAATTAATTCATGTTAGACAAGAAACCCTTTAACCCGTTCCGTGCTGCCGTCGGCCATTGGCCGACGGCAGCACTATCTCCCCAGTGCTGCCGTCGGCCAATGGCTGAGGCGGCCCCGCCCGTTTTGGTGGAAGTGCCGCACTTCCGCAAAACCTTGGCCGCCGTTAAGGCGTTAAAGACAATCCGCTAAAAATGACAAAGAAAACTTTGCTTTGTGTTCCCTTTGTTATGGGTAAAGATGGCTTTGTTTGCACTGCTACTATATGTCTCATCTAAATTCCATCCTCCATTTAGAGGCGCATTTTATCTATGGTGCCAAAAGAAACAACCATATTACACCAATACTGATTTCTCTTCAGTGGCTTCCCATTGAAGTTATTTTAATATATGAGACTGCTTGATTCACCCATAAAGCCATTCACACTTTCACCCCTCACTACGAGGCCCTCATACTCAAAATATCAGGAGACGCAAGACCTTCAAAATCTATTTCTCAAACACCAACTTTCAAAAGGGAAAGATGCATGGCGCCATCCTCCTCAGGCAATGTATCTAGAACTAGGAACTCGCTACCTCCAAACCTGCATACAACCGCCTCTTTCCGGATTTTCAAAACAGATCTTAAAACCTTCTCCTCCAAAGACACTTTTATCAATAATTCTCCTCACCAAGCTCCCCACCAGGCACATGCTCCCTCATAACAGGTCACGAGCCTGATTGTTACATGATTGTTTCTTAATATGTAATCTTGAGTGAATATGTAACTTGTTAATCTGTAAATCTCAAAATGAGTAACTGTTGTAAACATAAGTAGTGTTACCTACTTCCATGTTACTCTCATTCCTTATGTAATTTACTTTGCTCTATTGTAAGATGCTCTGATACCTCTGGGGAAAGTATGTACTATATAAAAACGCATGAAATAAATAATATATGCAGTAACCTCTAAGAGTGCCCCTGTAAGGAAGTTCAAGAAAGTGAAAGGGAACTAGACATAAGTCAAGGACTAAAGGAGCGTCAGTGTCCTGTCTGATGAGAATGCCCGAAACCAGCACCAGTTCTCCCTTCAGCACCACACTGACATTATAAAGAATCTAATGCAGACGCATCTTAGATAAACCAGCATAATCACTTGGACCTGAAAGATGCTGGTGGAAAATGAAACACCTGGGTGACACTAGGGTTGAAAAGACAAGTGGGCATGCCCGATAACCCCATCAGATTGTGAACAAAAATCTATCCTCATATGTCCATGCTACCAATAAAAATAGAAACACATTTTAAACATTCACCCTTTTACTTAGTTCAAACAAATCAATCTAATTTCTAATTAAAAAAAAAGAAATGTACAGTGCAGATAACACAAAGTATTGTGGCACAGGCGAACCGGGCAGGTAGAGTATTTCACATTGGGCACTGGGAGTCTGAGTCACTTTTGGCATCAGAAACACTTTTAAAGTCCACACACATTATAGACACTATTTCACCTCCCTTTTTATTCCGCATTAAATTGTCCATACAAAATTTTAAAGACAGCAATGCTTCCTGGGGGACTGTAAAGAAATGATACATTCTACAAGGCTACAGCAGCATAAGACTAGCAGCACACTTTCTTCTTCAGGTACGTTTCACATATTGTCCTCAGATTGTCTAGTAATTTTATGGCAACACCAAAGGCTCAGATTATGTGTAGCCTCCCTAATGCTTTGTTCGACTAGTAGCAAAATACCATAGCAAAAAGAGCAATAAAAACAATAATATTCCATGGAACACAGTCTCTTTTAATTATGCTTTCCAGAGAGATAAGTCGTTCCTACCTAAGCTCTCATGAATTACGTATTGTATGGTGTTTTTAAGATTTAAGAAATTGTAAGTTCTGATGTATGATGGAAGTTAGGTGGAATGTTGATCTTCAGAAAATGTCTGCCTTTTTTGGCATAATTAACCCCCATCTCTTTAACTGATGGTGATGTTTTTCCGACTATGTCCACTGGGGCATCTTAACCAGTACCGAGGGCATGAATTGTGACTGCTAAATATGTCCAATTTGGCTATGCTTTTAATTCGCCAATGTGACTTCCCTATAAGACTCTAGTACATGGAACAAACATGTGCCCGGTGCTGGTAAGTTAAATGTCACGAGTGAACTTCAGCACATATTGTGGCACCATAAAAGTGACAATGTAGAGCATGTCTCCAGGCCTGCCCCTGCACACTGGGTGTGACGTTTTAAAACTGCCAATTGGACCTGGAAGAATAAATCTTTTGTCAGGCTTAAATCTTTCTTTTCAGTACTTAATACGTCATCACTAAGATAGACCCTAAATGTCCATAAGGCAGGGAATTTAAAGAGTAGGACATGAATATTTTATGTTTTACATGTCCTGGCAGTGAAAAACTCCAACGTCATTTTTCACTGTGACAAGCCTGGCTCTCCCATCGAAAAGCACTGAATTACCTTATAACAACTTATAATGCATAACTTCGGTTTCAGAGTAGCTAGGCTAGAAACATGATTCAAGGACTTATTTCAAACTCCAGTTTAATGGCCATGTTGGATTTTATATAACTATTTTGAAAGTGACACTTATAGAAAGATATAATTTATGTGACAGACAGCCATGGTCAGTGCAGGTAACAGCAGTGGGGACAGGTAAGGGAGGATTTTGAGGGACGATGCAAAGGGGAAATTAAATAAATAATTAAAATCCCTCTGTATCTTCCCTCAAAATCCCCCCTAACTAGGCCCCACCGCTGTTACCTGCACGAACTGCTGCTGGTGACTGAGCCGAATATGCCTTTCTGCCAGTACTCCCTGTCAACGAGAATCTGAATGGCTCCTTGAGTAGGTGTGAAGTGGATCCCAGGGCTGAGACAAAGGGAGAAGGGTTGACGTTCCCCTAACAGGAAGGCCATCTGATTTGTGACAGTGAAATTAATTAATTTTAAATGATACCTACCCTGTCACTGGAAGATTTAGCACACACCTGAGCATGCCACCTATGTTCTTTTGCTAGTCAGCCAGGCAACACTCCCAGTGGGAGGGGAGCTGCCCCAGGACCAGTTTTAAATTACCACAGTGCCCATTTCCCTGGCCACACCAAAAGGGTGGGCATGTGAGCTCTGCACAAGGGAGAAAAGAGTGCCATTTGGTTACAGGTAGAGAAGGGCACGGTGAGATAGTTTATAATACAAAACCCAGGAAGTGCTGCAAAAGTGGGCATGATCACCCCTTGTGGCTAGGGACTGACCAGGGCTTTCCTCCACCCACAGGCTGTCATTTGGCATTGGGCATAATTGTGCAATCCAGTACTCTCTTCAGAACACTGCTGCACCTGAGGAAGACAGAAGAAGGTAAAAGATAGAAGAAGAAGGAAGTCACCTGTTGTTGTGACTTGTGGTGAGAACCCTAACAACTGGACCATGTTCCAAATCAGCACCAAGAAGTGTGCTCTAAGGATCAGTTGACTGACCTGTTAAAAAACCTGCATAAAAAGCCCACTTTCTTGCAGAGCCCGGCTGAACAGTTTCAACGTGAGCTGACCTGGACCATGCTGTTGCCTTCGTTGGACTGAGTTCTGAGACCCAAGTGCTCTCCATGAGGTCTTAAAACAGTTGGCTGGTACATGAGTCTGGTCCTCCTGTCCTCCTGCCCAAACTGTAAAAGCTGGGACTTAGCAACTATTTGCCAATTTTTCATATGTAGAACTGGTGGGGGACTGGAGGCGCCACTGAACTCATTTGAATGGGGGTCGGATTTATGTTGCTGGTCTTCCCCGCTGAAGGAAATTTGACTTGGCTTAAGCTGATTGATATTGATACCTTCCTGGGCAAGGACGCTGGATTTCACCTTTTGAGAGCTTTCCCGCCTTCACCAATGACTACAATGAGTTATGGGACTCAGCTCTTCAGCAACCTATCATTGTCGAGCCTGCTTTGGATACAGCTTGAAGCTTGCCTCGTCAACAACCACCTTTTTTCCAAGAAGATCCAAATGTAACTCTTTGACAGGGACATATCTGAGCCTCGTACCCAACCTTCTGCTCCATCTCGGTCAGTCTCAAACCTTACCCTTGTTCCAGTCTAGCGTGACTAGTTGCCCCCAGTTGGCGCTTAGTGCTTTTTGCCACTAACATTTAATGCAAACATTAAAAATTCATGTCTCTGGTTCCCTGTTGGACTTGGCCCTTTTGGCAGGTTCACCCCAAAACTTTTTGCGTTCTCCTAGCCTTTTTTTGTAACCTGGTGTTGGTGATTTTAAGCCTCTGAGCACTTTAGCACTGGGGTCCAGTGTAAAGTGCGTGCGCTCTCTGTGTATGTGTGGTGAGATGGGCCTGCCCTCCCATAAGAATGCATGGGGTAAATGTGCGTCCCTGGTAATTCCTGATATGAGAGGAGTGCAGGGGCGAGTTTAGTATGTGCGTACTCGTGAAAATAAAGGCTGCACAATGGTATGCGCAGATGTATGGAGACTGGTGGAGAAATGCCACTTTTAGAAGTTGGCATTATTGTGTACTGTGTGACTGCCTGAGTGATGTAAATTGCATTTCTGGCTTGTGATTGACAGGTGCTGGATGATGTGGGTGGCTCCAGGAGCCAGGATGGGTCTGCCCAGTGGTGAATAGGGAGATCTGCATGTAGATGGGAGGGATGAGTTGCATCTGGGACCTAAATAGAACTGTGTCTTCCCTCCACAATGCCGTCTCCGCCCCCGTGGTGCGTCTGAGCTCCTACCCCCCCACCTGACAAAGGAGAGAGGAGCTGAGCACAACAAAGTGCGCCAAAACTCCCCTATACCAGTTCTGACTGGTATCCCCCAGCCATGTGCTGTGACACAAAGGGATTTTCTAGTATAAATATAGGGGCTGTGTCCCCATAAAATTGTTCAGTTCTTGGTTGGCGTCCAGAGGGGCTGCCATGAGTGCTTGCCTCCCTGGGCCCTGCCTTGTCCCAGGATGCCTCAATGACTCTTTGGGAACCTTTCATTTTCTTTGGATTCCTCAGGACCTTTGTGCACCTAGCGCCATGTAAACGCTTTTTATTTCACTTCTCTCCCGGATCGTCGCAGCACTGGGCTGTGCGTCGCCTACGAGGGAATCCCCAGCTTAGGGATTCCCCCGCATTTGCCTTGTCAAGCGGGAGTCCACCCTGCTTATTTCAATGATTTTAATTGGGTGCCCACCCCGCTTATCTTCGCTTATTGACGGGTGCCCACCCCACTGTCTATTTGCAATTAGGAGGGAGCCTACCCCTCTTGTGCCGCAACGAGGAAAGAAACCGACCCTACTGTGATCCGCGGCCCGCCTGGTTTTGTGCACGGCCAGCGGGACGGAAGCGGGAAGGAAATGTGTCCGGAAGGAAGGCTGCTTGTCTAAAGGAGGACGGAAGCCTATCCTGCCTCCATAAGCCCTTAGAGGAAGTCCCGGGTCCCATGAGGGGGCCCGGGTGAAGCAAGGAAGACGGAAGGGCTGAGGCAGGTTGGCGGGGCTCCCGTGGCCAAGGGAGAGCCCTGCATGCTGCCCAGGTAAAGAGTGGCAGTGGCTGAGGCCACCGATAGCAACGCGGGGCTCCTGTGAGGAGAGGGAAGCCCAGCAAGTGCTGTAGACCACCGCCGGAGTCTACCCAGCGAGGGAGAAGCCCAGAGTCCCGCCCGCGAGCAGGGGAGGCCTGACCAGTCTCGAGGGCTCCCCAGGAGAAGTCTCTCCAGCAGGAAGCAGAGACCAGAGGGCAACCGGCAGTTGAGAAGTCCCCAAGCAGCCCATGAGTGGGGCTGAGTCTTACAGTACTTATTGGCTTACCAAACCCTGTGTGGCTCCAACATCTGGTATGTTGTGTTTACAGAGCATAGGTGGCTCCAGCGATGGGCGCATTGATGCTTTAGAGCCCCCGTGGGGGTCTAGAGAGCCCAGAAGGGCCTGTGCTTTTCCCCAGTTTGGCCATATTCCCAGTTGCCCCGCTGGCAGAGGGCAGCTGCACAGAGGGGGTGATTTTACTTGAAGATGCACAGTCGGTGCCAGTGTCCCCCTCCATGTTGACATTCAGAGTTCCTGTATTTCTGTCCATTTGTTCAAGGGGCACCAGGAGTGTCTAGGCCACATTTTACTCATTAAAGCTGCCTAGCAAGTAGTGGGCAGCTGCACCGTTTAGGCCATTATTTATTTGGGGACATACCTTTTGAGTTAGGAGTTAGATGCACTCCTTTGCCCCTGAATTTCCCAGCTTCCCAGCAAGTAGTGGGCAGCTGCTACGTTTAGGCCTGAGCAGATTGCGCACCTTTGAGTTTCGCTGCTTTGGCAGCGCAACCTGACTCTTGGGACATAGGGCATTTTAGCCTGTGTTTGAGATGGCCAGTTGGCTAAGGGGGCTGTTGGGATTGTAGGGCGCCAGGCCCTAAAGTGATGTGGTGCAAGGAAATGTAATTCATATAGTATGTTTTACGCACCCTGTGTTATACCTCTAAGTGTGGTGCTTTGTGATTATGAGGTCGTTTTCCATACCATGGTTTATGCTAGTGAAATTCTGTTTCACTGTGTGATTTATGCCCCTAATGTGAGTTATGCTTAGGAGGCTAGGGTCTAATGTGTTTAGACTTATGAGAGGATTGCATAATGTGTTTATGCTGATGAGGTTGGCGCAGAAGTTAATTCCCGCCTGAGGTGATACTGTGCATAATGTAGTTTATGTTACAGGCTGATGCTAAGTATAGTGATTACCAGTGGTTACTGGTTGTACATTTATGATCTGTTTTACTTCTACTAAGTTCACTTTGTGATGGTTCTGACAGTGGTCCATGTGGCCCTGTCATGTGTATATAATCCCTTGTAAATATTGCCCAGTGCCAGTTGGCAGAGTGTATGTTGTGTGATTACTATTCTAATGTATTATGAGAATACAAAGGCTATTTTTGATATAACCTTGTGTGGAGTTCCTTTTTGTAGTGTGCCTGGGATGTTGTTGCTGTGTGCATGCGCAAATGCTTTACACATGGCCACCGGGATAAGCCTGACTGCTCGTGCCAAGCTACCAAAGGGGAAAGCAGGGGTTATCTTTGGTGTGTAACTCACTTGTCCTGACTAGAGTGGTGGTTTCTGCCTGGCTTTGGCCCAAGCCTTAGCCATCCAGAAATCCCATTTCTAACGTTCCACATATTGGAGTTTTGTCATTTTAGTGTCAAATAATAAAAAAAATACCCTCTACTTTTTCATATTGAGTTATGTGTTTGACTTATTGACTTTTAACTGTTTTGGTGCTTTCAAATACTTTACACATTATCTTTTCAAGTTAAGCCTCTCTGCTCTGTGCAATATCTACCAGGGTTTCAGCTCTTGTTTAAATTGCTGGAACATTTACTGCACCTAACAAGAATAGTGACATTATTCCTTAAGGTGAACTACCATCCACCTAAACTTGTAATCCACTTTCTCGCAGTTCCTCTATTATAAGTCATATTTGACCTTTAAAATTAATGAATCATTACAGTTTTCAATGAAGTACATACTGCTATTTGCTTGAGTTTTTTATTTGGCTCAAGTGGGCTTAGGTCACGGTGACCCTTAAAGGGAGCCAGTTTACTTCCCAGAGCAGTGCATGCAGTGCGTTATTCTCATTGCAAATGCGAGTGAAAGAGCATGTGGTAGACATTCTTGGGGATCAGAGCTTCAGGTATATTGCTGGGCATTATTTAATCCCATCTTGAGCTGGACTGAGATCAATGCAAAGCTCATGCCAAGGAGAGTCGTGTATTCAGATCATGGAAATTAAAACAGGAGGGACGATTGGGCACCCACCAGCCATTTTGAATTGGGAGAACTATTTCATTAGAATGGCTAAATAAGTAATCTAATTTGGAGAAGTGCGCTGTTAGCAGAGACACGTGCTCCCGCTTCACATGGCAACTTAGAGATTGACTTTCAGCTCATGTACTCATTTACGTGGTGCCTGCACACTTAATCGCACCAGTGAGTTTTTTCACTGGGACACGTCGGAGATTGTGTTCTGGTATTTGAATCCCAACTTATAAACACCCTGCTACTAATAATTAACTGCAGCCAACAATTGCGGAGTGGTGCCATCTATTTACTAACTAAGCTCACTCAGGCTTCTCCATCTATGAAAGACCATACCGGACTCCTCGTTTGGATTCTTTCCTGCCAAATGATGTGGGATGACACTTTGATCTGCAATGTGATTACTATCCCGATGATGACCCTTTGAAACGTCGCTGGGTCAAAAGGCAATCAACTCTTTGAGGCATAATGCTTTGTTCTAAGGAGTTGGCCCACCAGGAGCTAACAGGAGAATTGAAGAATTCTTTCTGTTTCAAAACTCTATCATTTATTGTATTAGCCATGTAACAGGACCATCGTAATGCCCATTGTCTGCTTCCCAATCGCATTTTATGTTAGCTCCATCACTGTACTCGCTGGCACTGTGTGATCACTTTATTTCATGAAGCAACATCGTTGTTTATTGTAGATCCTTTTTGTAGAGTGAATGAATGTGAATCCATTGGCATCTTCTAAATAAACAGGACTCAGCCACTGGATTTTGATCTGTGTTGACATTCATATGTCTGTGATTGTAGAAACTGACAATCTAATAATTTTCCAACATCCATGTTGTTAAATGAAACCTAGAGGGAAATTGCTGTTTCATGGTTAATACGTACTGAAGCAGCCATTTCAGTTAGCTGTTTGAGAATCCAGTCAGGGCTGTAACTTTGTTATTTCCATTATTTACTTCAAGAGACTAGAACTGTGAGTCGAGGTGCTTTTGTTGACTTAGTGCTCACTGTCATGGAGTCTGGTACTTATTCTAGTGGTCTAAGCAGTGAAAAGGTTAGCAGCCTGTTATTTAATATTGTGATGAAGATTATAACTCAGTAGGTTAAAACACAGTTTAAAAAGCAGATAAGAATAGACAGACTAAATGAAAGATTAGTGTAGGTAATCAGGATGATAAACATTTTGTTTCCTTACCTGATTTGGATGGTGATGTTGGGGATAAGACTAGAAAAATAGAATTTATGCTAATAAGCGTCCTGTTGGTGGTAAGACCCCTGTTATATATGCTCGTCTAAGAAATACTACTTTTTGAGGGGAAAGCAGAAAGCTTTAACTGCAAAATGTGTTCTTCCAGTTCATGACAATCCACCCAAGGGGCAAGGAGGAATATTAAAAAGAAAAAAAACTTCTTCTTGAAACAAAAAAGGATGAGAAGAATGCATCAAATTTAGATGCAGATAATGAATTTGTATCAATAATATTCTGGTTCTGCAAGATACTTTAGATTGCATCACAAGTTGTTTAAAGATTATATGGATATTATCGATTGAGGAAAATATACCCCCAAGATAGAAAGATGTTTAAGCCTGGCAAATCCACTGTTTCAGATACAGAGAGTGGGGGCCTGTGATAGATCTGTCTTATGTCAGTCTTGAGGATGTGGGAGGCATCAGGAGTAGGGGTGGGCAGAACTTGTGGAATTTGATTCCATGGAATTCTGCAGAGTTACATAAAAACTCAGCAAGTTTCAGTTGAGTTCCGCCAACTGGCACCAATAGGCACATTGCACTGCTCATGCTGGGATTTAACCCCGGAAGCGCTTTCTGCCCTGAAGAATCAGTGCGAACGATACCACGCGGTTGTCCACATGGTGTTGCTACCCCAGATGAATTTGTTGTTGCTTTAGTATACTTTCTACTCGAATGGCAGCCTTCTGACAACAAGTGGTCGCAACCGCCCATGACCACCTCACCAGATATCCACCTAGAGACTGGATATCACATTAGAGGATGCCAAATCTCACTTGCCAATTTATCATTCTGGAGACGTGCACAAGAAATAATTCCTGCAGGGGGGCCATTGGTGGAAGTTAGCCAAAATTCCTCCTATTCCACAGCCAAAACTGAATTTTCCACCTTCTCCTAATTAGGAGTCCGTGATTCTACAGTGCGGAGGGCTGCTGGGGTCCATGCCTCCAACTGCAGTCCATCTCATCCTGCTCTTTGTCCTGAATCTGTGCTGATCTTCTTCCACTGCTGTGGTTAGTCACATTATGTGTGAGTGTCTTGGAGCAAGTGTCACTACAGAACTCCAAGATAAATAATCAAGTTGGAGGCTGTGACTCGAAGTGCTTTCTTGCCTCCTGACTCAAGACATCTGGAGAGAGTTGCTTGTGTGTCCTCTACTCTTCCTTTCCCAGTGCATGCAGTGCTAAGGCCACAATTGCAAATGCATCACTACTTTTGTTCCCAGTGGAGGAGGGCCACCGCTGACAATGGCAGCAAACATATTTTATTTTAGTAATGAGTGGGAGGCTCTTAGTTAAAAGAGAAAGATAAATATGGATTTGTTGATGCTTTTGGATTTTCCACAAAAAAGTGACTGACCTTTGACTCTTTTGTCTTTTGAGGTGACCGCTACATCACCTAGTTTCATGCACAAAAAGACACTTTAGTTTGTTTTCTACACTTTTTGGATGGGCAATAGTAGTAATATGTTTTTTGCTGAAATACGATGAACTCGTTACCTCATGCAAGGCTACCTATATCAACCATGAACTACAGTGGTAGGATCTCATCTGGAGTACTGAGCCCTGTTCCACAGACCACTTTTACAGGAGAATAAAGACAGACGAGGCACTGTTCAGGTGTGAGGAAGTACAATGGGCATGAGAAGTAGTATAGAGGATTGCCACATAGGCCTAAAGGCATTGTGTGGAATAGTACAATTATTCATCAATGGGCATGAGAAGTAGTATAGAGGATTGCCACATAGGCCTAAAGGCATTGTGTGGAATAGTACAAATATTCATCAAGCATGGGGCACTGAGTGACGTTACTATCACAAATGGTGACAACCTGTACATGGCAGAACAGGTTCTCATGTTTCCCACTTTTTGGGACTAGTTTGGCAGTGCAAACAATAGGCCTCATTTACAAGGCCACTGGGCCGCAGGTGAGTCACTTTTTGATGAACCGGCGGCCAACGGGATTGGCCATATTTACAAGGCCACATAAAGTCACTCTGCGTGACTTTTCATGGCCGTGTAAATATGGACCCGTTCATGCATTACTCTATGTAAATAGGGTGTTCCATGGGTGTTACTGTGGGTGTTCCCACGCAATGTCCATTGAACCTGACACAATGTTTTGTAAAGATGGGAATGCGTACAAATCCTATGGCTCCCCAGGTGTGGCATAGGAGTGGCGCAATGAGGAGAGATACTTTTATTTCTCCTCGTTATTTCCTCTTTCTATGTGTGCTGCATTCAGAATCACGCACAATAAGAGGGAAAGGCCATACAATTATTGTTTTTGTGCAGCGAGGTGTCCCTTCCTGCACAAAAACCAATCAACCCTGCAACTCAGGCACCCTTGCAACATGATACAAGGGTGCCTGAGCTGGGGCATGACAGCCAATTGTGTGCCAGTGTAGGGGAAAGCACACAACTGTGTCATATTGTTGTTAATATGACGCATCCCTTTGCTTTTCAAATGACGCAGCTCGACGCAGCAAAATGTCTTGGGTGCAGTTCTGCATATTTTTGTAGTAAATGAGGCCCAATGACTGCAAGAGCCATGGGCTTATAGTATGTTCAGCACTGTGTCCCAGTCTGTCTGTCTGTCTCCTGGTTTATCACTGTTTTACAAAAGACAATATGAAACAAAAGTATTTTAGGCCTTGTGCCACAAAATGCCCACACATTAGAGTATTAGCATCTTTGGACCATCTCAAAAGAGTGTTTAATTCGATGTGAGTAAGTGTCTCTTTCCAGGACACATCTGACTCTAGAAAACACCTTCATGTGTCAGTACTGCCTCCTCCATTAATCTCCTCAGCATGTCTTCTCCCAGTATGGTTCGGTATTACCAGCTGAGTCCTCCTGAGCTCAAGCTTTTCCTCCGCTCTGCCGCCCAACACTGCTGCTGTCACCAGGAAGCAGAATGAAAGGAAAGGAACATTGGCAGGTTCTCCCTGTAATATTGGGTTGGCGCGTTTATAAACATCCACTGAGTCAAGACTTATATTCCTGACTTGCAGATCACAAAAAAGCAACATTGCGCATTTTCCACACCAGCTTCACTTACTAGTGTTGATTCCAGTCTGATTTTAAAAGAAATGTCGAGACATCATGTAGAAGAATAATAATTATCCAGAAAAAGGCCATATTTTGACGATTTCTTTCAAACACTCTTGGAATGAGAAAGCAAGACTGTCCATCGGATACTATTCCAGTGGTGCGTACTTTACACAGAAGAGATAGCGTTTGTTATTTTAAAATGGTTTGCAAAGCCAAGAACCACCCCAAAGATTCTCAAGGCAGAAATGAAAGGTTTTTTTTAGTAATAAAATAACGGACCACATCTGGGCATGAAAGTATTGAGCGATATAGAAACATTGTTTAGGTTGCTCATAACGGCATGCAATATTTTTTTTAAAGAACTATAATTGTATACATATTTAAATGGAATGAGTTTTAATGGTGGTAGTAGGGACACAAGTCCATTCTGAAAAAAAACTATGGCTCGAAAATACATCAGTCAGAAGCATGTGGAATTTCAGTGCAAGGACCAAAAAACAGCTAGTGCACATTATTATTCTTAAGAAGGAAGACTGGAGCAACCATAATACAAATAGGTAGTTGATCCATTCTAAATTTGTTTTACATTATTATTATTCTTGTCCTTCAACTATCATCTCCAACGGGATGCCAGGAACTACCAAGGCTCTGCTGATGCCTCTTGGTCTAGTAATCAAAATCACCATTATTCAAACAAGCATTGGAAATGCAATAGGGCTCGCATTAGGAACGTTTGAGCTATTGGTCTTATAAATGATTTTTTTGTTATTTATGTGTTATATTTTAAAATAGCCAAATTATTAGCTTGGTCATTTACAATGCCAATAGTTATAACTTTTGCAAATGTGACACCTATAGCATTTGTAATGCAACATGTTTTGTATTTACGTGACTTAGATGTATAACAATGGCTTTTAATGTTTTTAAATAATTAATACTTAAATAATTTATTTCATTTGTAATGGCAATAGTTTAAACTTTTGTAAATAACTTTTGTGAAGATTATGTTCAGTGTTTTTTATTGTGACGAAAATCCAAGAACAGAAGTGAAATATTAACATCTTTTAGTGATTTGTAATAAAGCGTGAAAGCTTGAAAACAGCTTGAAACATTGAAAGAACATATTTGAACCAGTGATGCTGTGGTTGCGCTGAGTCATGCTGTGGTTGCGCTGAGTCATGCTGTGGTTGCGCTGAGTCATGCTTTGGTTGCGCTGAGTGGTGTCTGCATCGGTGCAGCTTAGTGGGTGCATTGGTGGTGATGTTTGGTGTGTGCATTGGTGAGCTTAGTTGGAGCATCGGTGGAGCTGTGTGGTGGGTGCATCGGTGGAGCTGTGTGGTGGGTGCATCGGTGGAGCTGTGTGGTGGGTGCATCGGTGGAGCTGTGTGGTGGGTGCATCGGTGGAGCTGTGTGGTGGGTGCATCGGTGGAGCTGTGCGGTGGGTGCATCGGTGGAGCTGTGCGGTGGGTGCATCGGTGGAGCTGTGCGTTGGGTGCATCGATGGAGCTGTGCGGTGGGTGCATCGATGGAGCTGTGTGGTGGGGGCATCGGTGGAGCTGGGTGGTGGGTGCATCGGTTGAGCTGTGTGGTGGGTGCATCGGTGGAGCTGTGTGGTGGGTGCATCGGTGGAGCTTGTGGTGGGTGCATCGGTGGAGCTGTGTCGGTTGAGCTGTATGGTGGGGGCATCGGTTGAGCTGTGTGGTGGGGGCATCGGTGGAGCTGTGTGGTGGGGCATCGGTGGAGCTGGGTGGTGGGGGCATCGGTGGAGCTGTGTTGGTGGAGCTGTGTGGTGGGTGCATCGATGGAGCTGCGTGGTGGGTGCATCGGTGGAGCTGCGTGGTGGGTGCATCGGTGGAGCTGTGTGGTGGGTGCATCGGTGGAGCTGTGTGGTGGGTGCATCGGTGGAGCTGTGTGGTGGGTGCATCGGTGGAGCTGTGTGGTGGGTGCATCGGTGGAGCTGTGTGGTGGGTGCATCGGTGGAGCTGTGTGGTGGGTGCATCGGTGGAGCTGTGTGGTGGGTGCATCGGTGGAGCTGTGTGGTGGGTGCCTCGGTGGAGCTGTGTGGTGGGTGCCTCGGTGGAGCTGTGTGGTGGGTGCCTCGGTGGAGCTTTGTGGAGTGTGCATCGGTGGTGCTGTGCGGTGGGTGCATCGATGGAGCTGTGCGGTGGGTGCATCGGTGGAGCTGTGTGGTGGGGCATCGGTGGAGCTGGGTGGTGGATGCATCGGTGGAGCTGTGTGGTGGATGCATCGGTGGAGCTGTGTGGTGGGGGCATCGGTGGAGCTGGGTGGTGGATGCATCGGTGGAGCTGGGTGGTGGATGCATCGGTGGAGCTGTGTGGTGGATGCATCGGTGGAGCTGTGTGGTGGATGCATCGGTGGAGCTGTGTGGTGGATACATCGGTGGAGCTGTGTGGTGGGTGCATCGGTGGAGCTGTGTGGTGGGTGCATCGGTGGAGCTGTGTGGTGGGTGCATCGGTGGAGCTGTATGGTGGGTGCCTCAGTGGAGCTGTGTGCTGGGTGCATCGGTGGAGCTGTGTGGTGGGTGCATCGGTGGAGCTGTTTCGGTTGAGCTGTGTGGTGGGGGCATCGGTGAAGCTGGGTGGTGGGTGCATCGGTGGAGCTGTGTCGGTGGAGCTGTGTGGTGGGGCATCGGTGGAGCTGGGTGGTGGGTGCATCGGTGGAGCTGTGTTGGTGGAGCTGTGTGGTGGGTGCATCGGTGGAGCTGTCTAGGTGGAGCTGTGTGGTGGGTGCATCTGTTGAGCTGTGTGGTGGGTGCATCTGTGGAGCTGTGTGGTGGCTGCATCTGTGGAGCTGTGTGGTGGGTGCCTCGGTTATTTTCTTTCAATTTTATAAAGGAGTCAGGTAAACGGAGCTACCAGGGAATATACAGCAACTACCTTTTTGCACTCTAGGATCAAAATGTACTATAAGGTGTCTGAAAGATGGCATGTTGATGCTATACAAAGGACATGACCTATACTAATATCCAGAGAATAAAACATTTTTAAAAAGTCTCTTTAGCTTACAGGCTAGCTCAAGCCCGGCTCATTCCTCATTCGGGGAGTCAAAAAGCTCTAAAATGTATAGACGCAATATGTAGGCACTACGGAAAATACCAATAAATAAACAAATACATATATAAATGAAGAAATGTGTCTAG
Organism: Lissotriton helveticus; assembly: GCF_964261635.1. NCBI lineage: Eukaryota > Metazoa > Chordata > Amphibia > Caudata > Salamandridae > Lissotriton > Lissotriton helveticus. The sequence continues at coordinate 1,953,370,385 of NC_136063.1, forward strand.
CTTGTAAACAATGCCGCGTGGCATATCTAGCTTTTCTTCAATCGCTGCAGGCTATGCAAGTGATCGGACGTGACTGGAGGGCTACATGTTGGTGCTATACAAAGCACCGATACCTACAATAGTAATATAACATAGTATACCAAAAAGTGAGTACTTGCTGCTCTGGAACGTCTAAGTGTTCTGAAGTTTTCGAACGGCAAATTGTTAGCCCTATACCAAATAGGAGCACACATTTGAAGAAAATACATTTTGATGTCTCCTCTGTGATAGTACAGCACTCTGCCTCTCTTACCTAACACTCACAGACCGCCACGTCAACACAGTCTGCGAGTTCCATTAGGGTTTGTGATAGAGGAAATATGTCGTTTTTTATTTGTAACACATTTAGATATAAGCCTGTATTTATTTCTACGAAGCCCTGCTTCTGGCAATCGAACAGTGTACATTTCAAGCCAACAATCGAAGCCATTGTAGAAAAAAAAAAGCAAAGTCTGCGCTGCACATTATCAGTCTGTCATATTTTGCTAAAGCACTGAAATTTATAAGCAGCAATGTGCAGGAGATGGTGTGGGGGTGGGGGCCTTGGGATTTTTAGATTAGGCAAACTGCAAGCCGTGAAGGGTGGAGAAGCCCTGAATTGCTTTGCAAACAAAGGGAGGGAGCGGAGACGACCACCTCTGTTTTTGAGCATCTGAATAATAAAGCACAGAGTCAGGGAAACCCTGGCACAGACTGTAAAACTGAAGCCGTGGAAGAGGACAAGTCCTGATGGCGAAAGATGGGAGTCAGCAATTGAGAAAACAAGTTAAACAAGTTGTAAAACGAGACAAAACTGAAAGTACGGCCTGCCGGCCGGCCGTGAATAATTAGGGGATGAGCGCACGCTGAGAAGCTGCCTTTGATGTGGTAATGCGAGGCAGGCAGGCGGCTGGTGGCATTGTGCACGCGCTTTTTAGGGCTTGCGCTTGCGCAATGACCTAAAAAGCACATGCACTTCAAGAAATCGCCAGTGGAATCGCCAGTGGTAGTTAAAGTCTGGATAAGCCATAATAGAGCTTCGCCAGCGATGCGCAAAAGCGCATCAGCAGGCGAGCCCTAAAAACGCCACCCTCTCTGCTGTAGTGTTTGGAGATGTATCACAATCACCCCCAGGCATGTGCCACAGCCTCCCCGTGCACCCACAAGCCATGGGGCCAGGTTGGAGAACGCCATTCTGAGCCCCAGTGAACTTTTATGTAGTTTGGGTTTCAGCTCTGACACTTTTAGACAAGCCTTGAAAAGTACCTCCGGACGGAAATATGGAGGAAGGCCTGGCCAGTGCAAAGCAACCTATGGCATTGATGTACTTCATCCTGTAGTATACCTGGGCTGGGCTGTGACTAATGGCTTCAGGGAAATGTGCCTGTGTCTCAGACTTATAATGAACCCGAGTCGAGCGGGCATTTAGTCTAGTGGTAACCTATAGAACCTGGATACCTGACACCGTGCATTGTGTGATTCTGGGTAAATCACTTAGGGTCAGATATACAACCATTTTTAGAGGAAGCAAATGGGTAATCAGCCCATTTTCAACCGCTAAAAAGGGTTGTAGCATGTACCAAACTAATTTTGTGAGTCAGTAACCTGTTACCGTCTCGCTAAAAAAGTTTTGCAACTTGCTATTAGGAAGGGGCGTGCCAAGGGCATCCCTTCCTAATAACGAGTCGCAGGGGGATGTTAGATTGTTTTCCAACCACAAATGCGGTCACAAAATAATCGCATGTACCACCAATTTCTAATTGGTGGCAAGTCAGTCGCAAACGGGAAAGAATCCCCAAAGAACCCCTTACCCTTTGATATGGGCAGCAAAAAAGTTTTTACGTGCAGGCAGTGATCCCACGGACCACTTCCTGGTCATAAAAAATGAAACTGAAACGTTTCATTTTTATTTTTTAAATGCACCCCATTTATTGAAAAAGCAGTCACAGACATGGTGGTCTGCTGACTCCAGCAGGTCCCCATCCATGTGAGCGCTGGCCATTCCCAATGGGTCATAAAATATTACCTGCCTCATGAATATTAATGAGGCAGGTCCTTGGCGACCCATTTGGGAATCGCAAACTGTGTCTCAGACATTGTTGTACATCAGTGCTTGCAACTCGCAATTTGCGAGCCGCAAAGGAATGCAAATTGAAAGTCGCAAACACTAAAAGTCGTACATCTGGCACTTAATCTCCCCAGGCCTAAAATTGTAAATGTGTAAGAAATATAAAATGTAGTTGAAAATATGCCAAATATAATGTCACTGTGAAATGCACAGGTGTAACTCCTCTAACGTCCAGTGCTCCAGCTAGGTTTGAGGTAGTGCTTTAATGTTGCCAGTTAATAGCTTCAATAGGCTCTCAAACACAAGAGAATCACAATGTCATTAATGCAGCATTTTGAATCTCGGCTTCTACTGGTTAAGGCTGTTTTTCCTTTAGCTTTGCCTTCACAAAATAGTTTCTTAGGTTGCATTACTTATTCTATGCACTGTTTATATGAATTCTATAATGAGTTAAGTGAATTATGTCAAGGCACTCTACCACAAATATAAGGGTTTAGCTTAGCTGTCTCACATAGCCCCTTAGAAATGCTTTAAAGACCCAGCGATACCGCAGATGGCCTGTGATTTTGGTGACTGCCTTTGTCCTGTTTACCACTTCCCCTAGCCAGTAATTGACGACGCTGATGAAGGCAGACTGGCAGCTTTTCGGCGAAGACCTTCGTCCCCAAGTGATTAGCTTGGTACATCCACACTTTGAAATGTCGGTTGGAGGTGCACCATGGAGAGCCGCGGGCATGCTTATGCAATGGCAGGATGGCATCCTTTACACAATGTTAGCCTCTTCAGCCTAACTACAATTGAAATTATCAGAAACATGACATAAATGAACTGCAATTCAAATATGCACTGGCTTAAAGTGCACCTCCTGTTGCCCAGAGACTACAAGAAACAAACAGAAAAGAGCATCTAACATCAACACATGAACCACCATGTATCCAACAGGCCCCACCTCCTTTGCTGTTGTCCTGATGCTTTTGTAGGTGCTCTTAGCTCATATTTCCCAGGGGTATGGGGGATCAGCAGTAATGAGAGGTGGTTCTGCCAGGAGCTTGAGTTAAGAAACATTGAGCACCTACGGCTCTACAAGGTTTGAAGGGTAGAAAACGCCACAACCCCCCCACATAAAATAAACAAGACCTGGCAAAGCCAATTGGCTTTGACAATGGTTTTTAGCCATGCTGCACAGCATCCACAATGCTGTGAAGCATGGCTAACGTTACAAAAAGGCCTTTGATGTTGCCACCCACATCACTTTGTAGATGCATGCACCACTCATTGACAACATGACACAGAGGAGGGTGGGAGGAATCACCGAGGCATCACAGGCGGGGTTGCAAAGCAACAAGGCGAGGGCTGCAGGGGAGTTGAAAACAATGGAGGGGAGTGCGGGAGCAAAAGCAGCGCAGGGTTAGAGAAAAACAAAAAGGAGGGTGCAAGGGGGAAACAAGGGGGGGAAACAAGGGGGGGAAACACATCCAACAAACACAAGAGGAAGGAGGGTAGAGAGAACCAGTCGGGCAACAGAGGAACACGGAGTGGAGGAGGAAGACATGCACGCCAGAGATGGCTCGAAAACACACACACACACATTCTAATCGAGTGCTTCACTCAAAAGAATACAAGTTGAGCTTTAAAGCCAGAACTTGAAGCAGGGATCCCAGTCAATCAAAGAGATTGTAAAGAGGCAAACACTAGAATGATAAGCTGGGATACGAATAAGAAGCAGGAAGTGAGAGTGATAGGGAAAGCCAACAAATAGTAAGCAATAGGCGGTCGCAAAGCCTCTCTGTTTTCTTGGCACGCCCAACTATGAATTGCAACAGAAAATGCATTTTCTATCTAATAGGCTGGACAAAAAAGCAAAAGAAGCAGGGCTCGAGTCGGGGTACCACTTGGGTGGACAGCGTCCCCCCACTTATTTTACGGGGGGACGTCGTCCTCCCTGCCAAACAGCTGGACTTCACTCTTTGGCCTCTCTGGGACGAGGAGCTCGGCACCTTTCGTGACGTCACTTCCTGTTGTGACGTCACTTCCGGTGACAGCATCCCCCCACTTCTTTCTTTACGACTTGTGCCCTGAAAAGAAGTCAGCTGAGACTGAAACATAGCGACAGACTGCCTGTATGCTCTCTTTGGGAATCAGATGCTGCCTGGGTCTGTAACAGGCAGGCACTCTTGGAACCGTCGAGACTACTACCTGTGTGTCTAGAAAAATAACACAGTGAGTTACAGAACATACATTAGAAGTGAGCAGATACTCTTTGTAGGTGAGGGGCCCTACAAAAATGAAGAAAAAAAACCGTATGCAGGACCAGTTTGGTGGGTGTGACAGGGTTTGTGAGGGGGGGGGGATAGCACCAGACCCTAGTGACTGACCTAAGCGTGCCAGGAACTAACAGACATTTTCTAGATGTGTACGAAAATAACAAGAGGCACAGCTTCATGGATGCTCACTTCCTTTAAATGGTTTGATACCAAATCTGATGGTCAGCCTTGTGAGTAAAAGCCTAAGTCTGTATGTGTATGTTTTGTGATGCATGTTAGTTATAGCAATAGCTCTTGCCAGGTAGCTAAAGCTGTCTATAGGTGAGGGACATGTCAACTACGAAAAGAAGAGAAAATGCAAAGCATCCAACTCTTTCTTTTTCAGTTCACGGATGTAGTAAGTAGTTTGTGCAAACCAACATCAGCCTGGTACTAGCAGATTGGAGACCCCGATTATGTTGTGTGAGGTAGAGGTGACCTGGCAGGGATTGGCTAGGCAGACTGGGCTCTATTCCCTACAATGGTCAGCAATGGACGCTACTTTGTCAAGCAAGTGTAACATAGATGGGAGAAATTCTGCCATTAATGGTCCACACCAGCGCTGTCAGAAAGTGGTAATAGGTGCATGACTTAGCCATCGTTTCACCTGAGTACACAATAAGTCTTTCCATTTCCAACACTGCAACGGGCTGCATTGATTTATTAATATGTGGGAACTGTTAAAAGCGAAACGGGATAGGAGTCTAGAATCACGGGAAAGGCCACCATGTTGATATCATTAAACTGGCTAGTATGCCCGATGTCTTAGGTATCACTTAGGAGGAGGCCACACCTAAACAATTCATAGGATTTTCAAGTTAAAATCTATTTTATAGTTAAATCCCTGACGTTTTATGTATTTGCATATTGGAGTGAGAACTTTTGTATTGAGCAATACCTGTTTTGTTTATGTGTGTGGGGTGGGGAGACGTTTCGCCATGCAATGGTAAAACGTGTATCATAGCAAGGAACAGCTAACACAGATCCCAGAAGGGAACCCCGTCCTCCTGATGTGGATGACAGTGAAGAGAACCAATATTTATGAATGCTCTGTGTGAATAAGAAGTTGACTATTTGTAAGAAGTTGGGGTATTAGTTGAGGGGCGTGAGAACTCACTTCAAATAATAACCACCATGCTTGTCAGGATAAACCACAAAAGTTACTAAATAAACCTGCGCTTAACACTGTCATAGCTTGGCACAAAGCAGTTAGGTTTAAATTAGAGGTATGTGTAAAGTATACAGTGCACAAACCAAAAATATAGAGAAAACACAAAGTAAGAAAAATCCTAAAACATTTTAGAAAAATAGAATAAAATGTAATAAATAAAATGATAACCAAGATGAAAAAATCCAATAAGGAGGACCAAAGATATGAATTTTTAAAGATTGTGTAAAAAAATAGTGCCAAAAAGAACAAAGTGGCAACCGGCCACTTTATACCGGTTCAAAGTCAAAAGTTCAGGCTAACTGCGATGAAGCACGGATGGGATACAGGGGCAACGGTTGTCTTGTTGGAAGTTTATTCTAAAACTTAGAAACATTTATGGAGAAAATATGGCTGTGATGAGTCATTGGTAGGGTAAGCTGCATGCTGGATTCAAAGCAGGGCTTGATGACGCGGGATGCTGAAGAGTGGGCTCCTGATGTGGTTGTTGTAAATGGTGGGAAAACTTTGAGCAGGCAAGTTCAAAGTCTGTGCCAAGGAAGGCCTCAACAAGTTGCTGTTTCATTCAGACTTAGAATCTGTGCTGGAAGTCAGATATTCTTCAACAGGGCAAACCAGTAAGTTGAATCCGACTGGTTAGTCAATGTTTATGGTTTAGTCTCAATGCTGGTCCTGGTCTTCCACTGGTTCTCTGAGGAAAAGCCACAAAAAAGTTTGCTAAGTCATAACTTTTGCAGTTTGGTCAGGAGGCGTGCACTCTAACACCAGCCAAGTGTCCGGGACCTGGAGGAAACCACTCGGGGTTTAGGACTCACTCCAAAAGAGGCCAGCTCCAGGTTCCAGGGCTGGGCCAGTTGGAACTGGTTGGATGGGCAGTTGCAAGGAGAGAGGCCTCTGTAAGCAGGTTGTGTCCCTGTAGCTATAACAGGAGGATAGCCAATAGACCTAGGCTGAGCAAACAGGTCCAGGCTCCCTTCAGGTTCACCAGGCAGCAGGGTAAACCTGATAATTCTTCTTAGCTCCAGGAATGGTCTGAGAGGGGTAGTGGGGATGCCACTTTTATGCTGAGTGCCATACTGTGGATGGGGTAAACCCCTGGTCCCTCACTAGCTAATGGAGTAGAGGGACCCTACACACTTTTGCAGCACATCCTGTGTGCTTTACTGTAATCTATACCACAGTGCCATTCTCTGCTTAAATTCAACACAGCAGAACCTTTCTTCCCCTGAGACTACCCAGAGGTGTGGTGGTAATAATAGGCAAACCCTCCATTGTTGACACTAAACAAGTTCTGGGGCAGCTCCCCCACCCATTGGGTTTGGAGCGAAGCTGACGAGGAAGAAAACGGGAGGCAGGCTTGAATGTGAGCTACATCTGCAATGGCAGGGTAGGCACCCTTTGAAGCTCAGGAAGGGGATGTGCACAGTCCCCATGCCATCATGGTCAAGGAGAAAAAATCCTCTGTCCGCATATGTCTTCTGTCCACTGTCTGGGACCAATACACACACCACTCCAGGGGAGCCCTCAGGTGGCACTAGACACTGACAGAAACTCACATTTGGCCCGGGGGCAAGAAAATAGCAACTTTTTAAAAGTGTAATTTTCAAAAAAGGAATATAAAATCTGACTTTACCATGAAGTTGGAATGTAAATTACTTTTAAAATGAATCCAAACTGAAACTAAGCACTGTAATTTGCTATATTGTAACCAAGTGTTTTTCTATGGCAGTGTCAGCGTTGCCACAGAGAAAAACAACTTTGTAGGTTTTTCACTGCCAGGACATGTAAAACTCTAAACATATATGTCCTAGTTTGTAAATACCATGCATCCTGCACTATGGATATTTAAGGCTTACCTTAGAGGTAATGTATAGGTACTAAAAATGTAAGCTTTAGCACTGGTAAAAGGTTTATTTTTCAAGGTCGGAATGGCAGTTTAAAACTGCACACACAGGTTGCAAGGGTACACCTGGACATATGTTTTACAGAGCCTTTTTAGTGGGTGGCACACTGAGTGTTGCAGCCCCCTTGTAGCATTTAATTTACAGGACCTGGATACTTCTAGTACAACATACTAGGGACGTATAGGTAAGGTAAACATGCAAATTAAGACTATAGCGCTCAATGGATGTTTTTAGGGGTCGGAGCACATATACTGGGCACTAGGCAGCAGTGACCCTGTGTGCAGAATCCAAAAACCAGCAAGAAAATCTAGCAAAAAGTCAGAGTGACCACGCAAAAAGGGGCCAATAGGGGGCATTTTCATTTAATTACAATGTGCACTTGCACATCGGGCAGTCTTTCCACAATGTGTAGTTGTTGACTATGTACAATTATATACTGGGGAAATATCTCTCTTTAAAAAAAAAATCACCCAGCTCACTCAACATTATAATTAATTCAATTCAATTCAATTCAGTTAATTTATATAGCGCGCTACATACCCAGAGGGTCTCAAGGCGCTTGAAGAGGGGTGGGGGATTACTTGTCGAATATCCATGTTTTAAGTTGCTTTCTGAATGCTAGGTGGTTCTGAGTGAGGCGAAGGTGAGTGGGAAGTGAGTTCCAGGTTTTAGCCGCCAGGTAGGAGAAGGATCTTCCTCCCATGGTGGTTTTGTTGATGCGAGGTACAGCAGCAAGTGCTTGGTTGGAGGAGCGTAGCTGGCGGGAGGGGGTGTAGAAGGAAAGTCGTGTGTTGAGGCATTCGGGTCCAAGTTCGTAAAGTGCTTTGTGTGCGTGGGTTAGGAGGCGGAATGTTATCCTCTTATTGACGGGGAGCCAGTGGAGGATTTTCAGGTGGCCAGAAATGTGGTCTTTAAGCGGGATGTCTAGTATGAGTCTGGCTGATGCGTTCTGGATGCGTTGGAGTTTTTTCTGAAGTTTTGCGGTGGTACCGGCGTATAGGGTGTTTCCGTAGTCCAGCCGGCTTGTAACCAGAGCGTGGGTGACCGTTTTTCTAGTTTCAGTGGGGATCCAGCGAAATGTTTTTTTGAGCATGCGAAGAATGTTGAAGCAAGATGATGAAACGGCGTTGACTTGTTTGGTCATCGAGAGTGAGGAGTCCAGGATGACGCCCAGGTTCCGTGCGTGGTCCGTCGGGATAGGTGCTTTTCCAAGGGCCTCTGGCCACCAGGAGTCGTCCCAGGCGGAGGGGGAGGTCCCTAAGATAAGGACTTCTGTTTTGTCTGAATTCAGTTTCAGACGGCTGTGCTTCATCCACTCGGCTACTTCTTTCATACCTTCATGTAGGTTTGTTTTGGCGGTGTTAGGGTCTTTGGTGAGTGAGAGGATCAGTTGAGTGTCATCAGCGTAGTAGATGATATTGAGGTTGTGTTGGCGTGCAATGGCCGCGAGGGGGCTCATGTATACTTTGAAGAGGGTGGGGCTGAGTGAAGATCCTTGTGGTACGCCGCAAATGACTTCAGTGGCCTCTGACTTGAATGGTGGGAGGCGGACTCTCTGAGTTCTTCCGGCAAGGAACGAGGTGATCCAATCCAGTGCTTTTCCTTTGATTCCGATGTTTCTGAGGCGTTGTAACAGGGTGCTATGACAGACTGTGTCGAAGGCTGCGGAGAGGTCAAGGAGGATGAGGGCGACTGTGTCACCATTGTCCAGTAGAGTTCGAATGTCGTCTGTTGCTGCGATGAGTGCGGTCTCAGTGCTGTGTTTGGCCCGGAAGCCGCACTGTGAGGAGTCGAGGGATTTGTTGGTTTCGAGGAAGGCGGCGAGCTGGTTGTTGACGGCTTTCTCGATGACTTTGGCCGGGAATGGAAGGAGCGAGATGGGGCGGTAGTTTTTGAGTTCGGTGCGGTCAGCTGTGGGTTTTTTCAGGAGGGCGCTGAGTTCGGCGTGTTTCCAGCTTTCCGGGAATGTGGCGGAGTTGAGGGAGCAGTTGATGATGTCTCGGAGGTGTGGAGATATGATGGAATCTGCTTTGTTGAAGATGTGGTGAGGGCATGGGTCTGTGGGGGATCCTGAGTGGATGGAGTTTATCAGGCGGATGGTGTCCTGAGTGGAGATTGGGTTCCAGTCCTTAAGGATGTTCAAGGGGGGTGAAGGTACTGCAGAAGTTTGGGGTTGTTGGACTCCGGGTTGGTTGCCAAAGCTGTTGTGAATGTCTGCGATTTTGTCGTGAAAGAACGAGGCTAGGGAGTCGCAAAGGGCTTGAGAGGGAGTGATATCGTTGGAGTTGGCTGTGGGGTTGGTAAACTCTTTGACGATGTTGAATAATTCCTTGCTGTTGTGGGCGTTGTTGTCAAGTCGGTCTTTGAAAGCGGCTTTCTTGGCAGTCCGGATCAGTTGGTGGTGTCTGCGGGTGGTGCTTTTGAAGGCGTCCCTGGGGCTGGTGTTTGGGTCTTTTTTCCAGGCCTTCTCAAAAAAAAAAGCTCAGCATGGCACAGCATTCTAGGCGTCCTACCATTGAGTTGAATGAATAAGATAAATCTGCACCAGTGAATAGTGGTACTTGTACGAGTACCGATCTGTATCCCCTCTTTGCCACCCTGGAAACCCACTTAGAACATCGCGTTTTAGGAGCATATCGACCTATATATTCAGTGTTAAAAAGGCCATGCAGATTAAAGTTTAATAACCATAGACAACCATCTTGTATGTAAACCACCCACATCCCCTGAGAACATTAATTTTACCACTCTAATCCTACACATGCTATTACACAAAATTCAGAAAAGCAGGAGATTTTCGTCAGTAGTAAGTGGAATCTGCAGAGGGAAAAAGTCTGGATAAATTGATTCTGTAATTTATAATTTAGAAAGTTTGATCACCAATGTAAAATTTGCAGATATGATTGGATAGTTTTGGTGCTTAAACACAACATACTAAATTGTGATATGTGCAGTTGAAGGTACAAATGAGAAGAAATACTGAGAGCATGGAGGATTTACTAGATACAAACATATCTAATCAATCAATTCATATTAAATAGTTACCATAATTGATAGACGGTGATCTATTCATACAGTTTCCCCCGTCTCTATTTTCCACAATTAAGAGAACTATCAAATCAAATACATTTAATGTAACCATGAAAAAAGAAGTCCTATTGAAACTCTACTAGCCACAAATGCACTCCCTATATTCAAATTCATTTACCTGGTCTTAAAATAATCTTGAGTGGATGCAAATATTTGTTTTTAAATGGAAGGTTATTCAAGTGGTTACACAATTAATTGACGTTTTTATTTAATGTGAGGCTACAGGAGCCTGACAATCAGAGGCCAATAATAGCCTAATCCCAAGGAAGCAAAAGGCCAGCCAAATCACAGAGCAAATCATTTTATAAGTTGAAGTCTGATCTTTTCCTTGGCTCGGGTCTGTCGCTAGCTGGACCAGCCTGATTGCTCCGAAACCTTTTGTTGAATCTATTTTCAATTTAGAGAGAAGGCAGCAGCAGGGCACTAATAGCGCAGTTACTAGAATCAGGGACAGTGGAGGATTAAAAATAACAGAATGTGGATGCTTGTCTGGCTAACTGTGTGCACTTGTGCTTGTTTGGAAAGACGTTGCACACGGGATACTCACGATGTTATGTATGTTATTCCTATACAGTGCTCATAGTGCCTTACCTACACTGCATGAGGTGTACTGCATTTTAACAGGAGTCAGCTGCATACCAGACAGCTGAGTTACTCTGTATTCTGGTGCAATTTGTGCGCAGAATTCTTTTTTTTGCAGCTGTCTGACATATGGCTCAGTAGTTCAATAGTGGACTGCCTGCAAGCTTTTGCAGCGTGAACATGCCTTCTCTAGACCTACCTTGCACCCATTGCTTAATTTGTAAAATATTGAGTGCTGGCGCCCAGAGCACTGCTTGCCTGCCAGCACTATTAAATGTCAACACACGGAATACCAAGGATGTGTAGTCCTAAATACATCTCATGCATCTTTTTTCCACTGCCAGACACTCCCTGCTACATTAGCTCAGTCTTGCTGGTTTCCTAATTTCTTCCTTGATTACTTTTTTATCTTTCTTTCAGCACCCCAAAGCGCTATGCGTTGTAAAGGTATGAGATGTAAAAAACGCATTGTAAAGGCATGCGATGTAAAAGCATGCGTTGTAATGTCATACATCCTGCCACCGACAACCATTGGCTCAAATTAGATACTGCTTCCAATCCTTTAAATCAGGTCCATTGACACCCCGTTTTTAAAGTCATAGCATAGTAATGTGTGCCCATGTTTACTGTTGGCAACCCATTTGTTTTAGGCCTACCAGGTTTAAGTATGAGTGCGGTATTTTGTGCCAAGTTCCCATTCAATCATTTCTTTCCTCCTTTGTGCTGTCCATTGCAGTATACTTAGGTGTGAACATACTGCTTTTGTCCATTACTGTTGTCAGTTCAATGCTCCTATCATCAGTGTTGACCTGTGGCTTATCGTTTGTAATAAAAGATATATCACCTTACTTCCAGTTTGCTGTCGGATGCATCAGCGAGATCATTTAATTGTACTAGTCTTGTGGGTTTTCTATGGTTATACACCATCAATTTGAACAAAAACAGAAACATTACACCTGGTGCACGACTGTTTAGAAAATTGAAAGCATAATTATAAATATCTGCAAGTTGAGTTCACTTCACTTCTACCTAGTTGCTTCGGAGACAGCAGATATCATGGTATTCATTGAGACATTTCACCAACCTGTGTTTAAGAATTGTTTGGGCGAAAATTGAGATCTATCATGCCAGTGTAGTGGCATTGTGAGATTCTGGGAATTTGGAGGTGAACACCCCAAGTGCAAATACAACTGTAGTTGGGTTGTACGCCTATGAGGAATGGGTGATGAGCTGTCTCTAAATTACTTTTATTCTTTACGAGTAGCTCAAGATGCGTGTGTACTCAATGCAAAGCGCTTATTGTCGGATGAAATGTGCCTCCATTAAATGAGATTACTCTGCACAGCTCAATAGTCTATTGAAAAGGTAAAATGTGAAAACAGTCGGACCCAGTTATAGCTTTAAAATAACAGTTTTAATAGGGAGGTCAAAGATTATTTCCAGTGTTGTATGTCTACATGTGTTTTAGGTCCTGGTTATGTGAGTGGAGTAAAACTCTGACCCTTTCCAAATAGGAGATTTCACAAGATTTCACAGGGATTTGAATTCACAATTACGCCATGTCAAAATTTACTTGGGAGAACATGCCGGAAAAATTCGATATATGTGGAATTTAGTGGCATATTGGCAAGAACCTCGTTAAAATGATCACCGTTTTAGCGGCAGGAAACTGCCTCAAACGGCGATAATGGGCTTGCTAATATGCGTTATAGAATTCCAATAGAAGCCCAGGTTAGAAGTCCTGCACATCTAGCCTGGGCTTCTTTTGGAATTCTTTAACACATATAGCAAGCCCATTATCGCCGTTTTAGCGGCAGTTTCCTGCTGCTAAAACGGCGATAATTTTAACAAGGTTCTTGCTAATATGCCACTTAGTTCAGAAAAGACTGACATTGTAATCAATTTCCCATTTTACCCACACAGATGTATCATAGGGAGTATTAACTACATACAGTAAATGATTCAAATCAGAGTAACTGTACATCACAATGTTTTCAGCCCTACTCATAATCAGGTCCTTTACAGCAGTCCTGCAGACCTAAGTGGGACAGTATTGATATCTAGTTATGAAAATCTCAGTTCAGTATTTTAAAAAACATACTATCAACAAAACGTATGTTGCCCAAAAAAATTCTTGTTCAGTTTTACATGTTAGTACTTGAACATGCAAAATGTTATGAGTGCCACTCTGTGTTTGTTTGTTTTTTTCAGGTCTGGGTTTGAAATGCTTTAAATTGCAAAGGCCCTGCACCTCAGTTGGCTTGAGGATTAAATATATAAAAAGAAAAGACATTCCTAACACTCATCATGTAGAAACAGTAAGAGATGATATGAAATTGTTTGTGTTGGCAAGGGGGAGGGGCATTAGCATAGCCAAATTATTGTTAATAGTTTTACTGCACACATTTTAAAGGTTACCCAGTTACTAGCACTTTTTTTGATTCTGTGAACATAGACCTGCATCAATATGTCACAACATCACATTCAGAAATACACTCCGGATATTGTGTCTTAAATATCGTTTAGAAACATTGTGCTCTTGTGTATGGATGTTCTATTATTAACTACAAAGATGCGGTATTTTGTAAAGGAAATATATGTCAGGCTGCATTCTGAAAATGATAATCTGGTTTCTCACCAATCCCCATGTTTCAACTCTTTCCATTCTATATGTATTTATGCCATACATTTATAGGTCGAGCCTAGAGCAGCGCATGCGCTGTTTGCTCGACTTTAGTAAGGGGGTGTTCATGCCATCTGGGTTTCTTAATGGCTCATTAAGCCTTACAACGCGTGTATCCTCTCCCTTCTCCCACCGCCTCCTCATCAGCTTCATTTTCCACAGGACACTGTAGAGCTTTTTACGGTGCTTTGTTCTCCGATACGTTTGACCTTTGATTTCTGGTATTTTGTTTTTTTTTAGGTGAGCACACACAAGTGCATGTTTTTTTTGTATTGTTTAGGTGACAATCGCCGCCATGGAACACACAGCACATTGTTCTGGTGCCCTGGGCTTTTGGCACTGATCTCGCCTGTCACTTATCACCTCTGGAAGTGCCCCGTGCTGGTGTGAATAAAGCCCCGACGTTCGTTGACATGGGTACAGCTTGACGATCGCCGCCATGGAACACACAGCACAATGCTCTGGTGCCCTGGGCTGTTGGCACTGATCTCACCCGTCACTTATCACCTCTGGAAGTGCCCCCCGCTGGTGTGAATAAAACCCCTTTCTGTCCGCCTGTCCCTGAACTCACTGATCCCATTCCATTGTACAGCATCAGGAGTGCGCCCTGGACACGTTTCAAAGATTGATATGAGTGAATTTGATGCTAAAGGCTTCTCTGTTAACAGTTGTCTTTCCCAATCCACACTTCGACAGCCCTCAGTGTTTCACTGATGTCAGCTTGCGCCTCTGCTGTGGGTTTTCACTGGGTGTCTACCCCTAACCTCTCCTGCCTGTGATCTTCTTTCATACCTGCCTCTTGGCTCATTGTTTCCATGAGGTCCTAGGGCGTGCTTGGGATCCATCTGCTGATGGTCACATCTGGCTTCCGTGCAGCCTTGTGTGCTTTGATGCTGTGGTTTACAACCCCATACAACTGCTGATGTAATAACATTGACTGAGCAGAGCCCCCACTGGAACTGCTGGCGCCACCCGCAACTCACAGGAGAAACCTGAGCTAAGGTCAGATGCATTTCAGAGTCGAGCAATGAATTCTTCTCTCCTCCCACTGTACATGAGCCAGGGCTATTCCAATCCTCTCTCCCATTGGTTTCTATTCTTCCGACCATGTCTCTTGTACAACGCTCTGCACACTCTACAAGTGCCCATAGCCCTCTTAGCCTTCTCTGGGCCTCACACCTAAACTCACTCTATCATGGCGGGCGGGCCCTGACTCCTTCCCCATTATCAGGGGTTTTTCTTGGTCCTCTGTCCAACCTGTCTTACTACTCTGGTCAGCACTTCTCTCTCGCTCGTCGGAGTGCCTAATTCTTGCCCATAAGGCCGCAGATACCAGACGATCACCTAATCTTCAAAACTACATTCCTCAACTCCTACTAAAACACATACGTCCAAGTCCTTCCTCTTTCATCCTTAATAGTGTCAAAGTCATCCCATGTCAAAAACCCACTCAGAACCCTTGCTCTATTGTAGCAGGGATTCTGCTCCTACACCGAACTGTGCATAGAGACTTGGAACCTCAGTGAATTAGGGCGTACCAAAACTAACCTTATAAGCCAAAATCCCCTACCAGACAAGCAATCAGTGTCTCATTGGTTCTTCCATAACCCCAATGATTAGACAACCCAGAACTTGGAACTTAGATTACCTCAGGCAATGTGGAACACATAAACACTCTTTCGTTATACTCTCATACCAGTCCAAAACATGGAGTAAAAGGAGACACGTGCAAGTTTGAAATATTTATTTCTAATGCCGTATTCTCATGCGCAGTATCTTTGCTAATACAAGCAGACATATTATAAGCAACAAGATTATCAGCATAGTTACTAAACCATAAAATACAAAGGGAGAAAGTATGTTACAATGCTAAATGAAACAGGTTTAGAATATACCTATATTTCGGATGTATGACGTTACAACGCATACTTTTACAACGCCTCCCTTTACATCGCAAGTTTTACAACGCATACCATTACAACGCATAGTGCTTTTGGGCGCTGGATAGTGAATAGTTTAATTTACTATTCCAACTCCAGTCCCCGTGGATAGTAGGGAAGGTGTTGGATAGTACATTAAACCTATTCCCTATCCTAGAGCGCCCCCCAGCGCAATGCGTTGTAATGGTTTGCGTTGTAAAAGTTGCGTCGTAAAGGCACTGCGTGGTAAAAGTTGCGTTGTAAAGGATGTATACCCTATATTTCACCCTCCCTTGCTAGTAGGTTATTCAATATCTGCAGATGGTCTCTTGGGATTACAAGGGCAGCCCCATACCTCTGGTCCTAGCAGAAATGGATCACATCATATTCTGCAACAGCTCTCTGCATGCAAATGTTCTCCAAGTGTGTGTGATCATGCCTACGCAGTGCATTATTAAATGCACCAAAATCAGAGGTGCCCACAGCTGCATATATGTTATGTCTAGAACGTGCGCTGATCAGTCCGAACAACAACCACTGTGTTGAAATAACCTTGAAGGCCTCGGCACTCACTGTTCAGACAAAGCTTACCAAGCAACGCTGCTAATATAGAAAAACATATTATTCTCGTGTGAAGCAAAACACTCTGCTAACTCTAAACATTTATAATAATGTGTGCTGTGTACAAAAAGGTGACAGAAAGGAAAAATGGTGTTTAAACTTCTAATAAGCTCATGTCAACTTAACACAGTGTAAAGGCAAGGCTCATCCCCGTGACACTATCTGTATGCCCCATACCCAGTCCCAGACTAATCTCACCAAACCCTTATGCAAACACCTAAATGAATCACAGAATCAAAGGCCAACCAATTGGCAGTGTGTTATTCTCAATAACACACTTCTGCATCTTTCACTTCTAGGCATTTGCCCCCTCACTCTCCTCTACTTATGACCGCATATTCTGCAAAACCAACTGTATACGTCCAGGCCACATACACTAGCTGGCTCGCTTGCTGCAAGCTCTCTGCTTCACCACAAAAAGCTGGGGCTCACAGAATTAGCAGGTACTTTTCCCTTTTAAACTGCTTATTTCACTGCTGCTCCGGCCAATGCCCCTTCACCAGGCACCTTAATTACACATTAAAACACCCATAAGCACATGCCCTGCCCCCCTCTCCCTTTTTTCATTAACCAGGCTTTTTTTTTGGGGTGATTTAAACTTGCACAGCGCTTTGTATTCTGGTATTTATAACCATCGCTTGACCTCGAGGGCGCAATGCTGCCCTCCTGGTTGTATAAGTTGTGTTGGCACCGAGAGGCTATGGGTAGGGAAGGCGAGCGCGGCTCTTTCCTATCCCACGGGTTGGAGAGGTGCTTTGGTTAGAGCCAGACGTAATAAAGCAATGTGCATGCCTATTGAATACTGCTTAATAATTCCTCTTTAATAAAAGCAAACAAAAAAGAACAAGCCATTGACTTGATTTATTTTTTTAATGTAGAAATAAGCTAATTTTGTAGGAGCGCTGTATCGTTACCTGATGCGGGTAGTGTGTACCATGTGAACATGAAAGTAGTGGTAGTGATGTATGTATGTATTTGGGGTGGTGTAATATTTCTATACAGGGCCATACCCTCCCCCTTTCACGTGCCATTGGCATACCGATGCGGATCGCTCATCTTCCGCCACCGATCAGCCCCCGCCCCTGCACAATAAACAGTGGGCTGGAGCATACCGGTCGAGAGGGATATGGTGAGGAAAGGCTCAGAGTGTTCACTTACGAAGGGTATGGTGTTTGAAACTGGGGTAAGGAATGGTGCATGCATGGAAACCGACTCTGGGCATCAGAGGATTTGTAGTCCATCCTCAGTACCTTCTTAAAACATGGGCAGTTTGTTAAAATAAAAAAAAATTCTCCTTGCATATTTAGTAATTCCTTATGGTTACTCGATAATTTACATCATTTTTTTCATGGAGCCTTCTTAGAGAGGCGTACAGCACGGTGGTGGAGTTATCAACCTTGTTGTTTAGTGGATATTTAGGTCTGTGTTGCTCGGAGGTGCCTCCTACCTCGCTGGCAGCTTTCCAGCTGTTGCACATGGCCCCTTCTTATATCAGCTTCCTTGCGCCATTCTTCTTTTGCTAACTTCATTAATCAGCCTCTTTTTTTAATAAAAACATTATTTGGCTATTTTGCATGTGATAGTGTAATGGTGAGAGTTTGGTTCTGAGAATTCTGAGAATAGGCCATTGATTCATATGTTCACTCATCCATCAATTCATTCACTAATGAATTGATGGATGAGTGAACTTATGAATCAATGGGTGAATACATGGATGGATGAAAGTTAGTTGTTTTTTGAATGGGTGACCGATTCGGTGCATGGATAAATGCATGATTACTACTTAATAGGTGTTCCTATTATGTATCTCCTTGCTGCTCTTTTTGTCAGCCTCTTATAGGGGAAAGGCTAAGGTGGTCTTGCTGGGGTCACTACTCAAAGTGCTGATCACATGTAGACTATACTCAGATTTCTGCATTTGCAGCTAGGCCCACAAAGCTCCCACGCCTCTCGAAACAAGCATTGGCATAGCCAATATGTCTCGCCTTTGGGACCTTATAAGTATTTAGTTATCAGCACAATATCCTTGGTGCAACAACATCAACTGTTGCATGGCTAAACACTTACAAGGTCCCAAAAAAGCCAACACTCATGTTTCAACTCTTTCCATTCTATATGTATTTATGGCATACATTTTTCCTTATGGTTCTTTATTTATTTTTTGGGTTACAAATCTAGTAAAGATTACCCATTTGCTTACTTATCCAAAGTAAACTACATCTTTCATTTGCCTACTCTGCTCCAAAAGAGATCGCTTTAATTTCTGCTACATTTCGTCTAAATCTTCTACGAGTATCTTTAAAGAAGCCCCAACGCTATGTAACTAAGCAGACACCTGTGAGACTCTAGGTAAACTTCTCCAACTTGCGTTGCCACTGTAGTCTTTCAAATAAATACCACCGTGTTAACTCGCGATCTGTAAATCCTGCAACCTTGAAACGATGCCTGGCAGGTTTGAAGAAAAATGTTTAAGGAACACATTATATAATAATGTGTCACTTCCCGAACCGTTTGGTCTAAAATGCATTTTAATGGAATATATTTAAGAAAATGAAACAATGGACTTGTTAGTACGGTAATGCAAATAAATACAGACACACTTGCTAAATATAGAAGCAATTAGTTAAGATATGTGCAAATACACTTTACATAGGGCAGTGCAGCTCAAAAATACAAAGTTCGCATAACTGTTTTTCTTTTTCACACAGCTCGATGGAAGGCTTTTCAGTTTCTAAGCGTGAGAGAAATGTGGCTTGCAAGTGCCATCTATCGGCGAGAATGATAAAACTAGTTGCTCAAAACATTCTTTTGAAAAGCTTCTTGTTTTCATTTTATATATTTTTTCAGCTAATGAAGATTATCGTTTGGAATGCACGAATGTATATAGTCTAGTTAATGAGCATATAGTTCGAATTTACAAATATCATTATCTGGTCAAAAACACACCTGAAATAACACACATAATTTATTAAATGCTAACTATTTTGTAGCAAAGTGATTTATATTCATGTTGCCGAGTATCAGAAATCGCAACATAATCAATCTTCATTTCCCTCACACGGTGTTATGTTAACTATACTATTTAACATTCTTTCATGTAGTCACAAATACCAATCTTGATATAATTCTAATAGATACCAATATTTGTATGTGCTCTATTATTGTAAAATTATTAAAGTTTGATAAAAAAAAATACCAAACACCTTTTCACTTGGGCTTGAAACATGTTACTAAGGGGTTGATCACAAGAAACAGCTGATAAATTGTCCGTTCATATTACATGAACATAGCTTTGGCTATTCATGGCTGACTATTGAGGGTGTGCAATGGAGCAATGCGACTGTGGTCAGCTCTCAGTGAGTGCTGCTGGCTGGCCCTGGGCGAACTTCCTCGAGTTCCTCATGACTAAAAACTCTGCTGTGCTACGCGGAGTTCCCGCAAGCTGTGGAGTGCTTTATGTCTTGCCATTTGTGCTAAATTTTAGCAACGGGTGTTTGTCCCATGCTGGAAATCTGTGCGAACGGCACAATGAACAGCACGAGAGAGCACTGCTTCTTTCTGCCGCTCGAGTAGATGTGTACTCGAGTGGCATCTTTCCCAACATGAATGGAAGGTTTCTCAATGCGCGGGGTAGTGGCCATCTGTGACTCATCGGGAGGTGGCCGGGAGTAAGATTTTCCTCACTCGCGCTCACCAACTTAACTTAATGTTGGTGAGCGCACGCGAGGGAAAATACTTTACTCCTTATGGAACTCCATGTGTTACACGCAGTGTGGAGTGGGAAAAACCCATTTCTGCTGCTGGCGGCGCTTGCCTTAGGATTGTGCGAACAGTGCCGCTGCACATGGTGGCAAGTTTGTGGTGTGGGGGGAGATGCACCATTTGCGAGATCCCCTAGTTCCTTGCTAAATTGCGAGTGACTAGAGTGTAAAGACTAGGGGCCTGTCTCATCCTATCTGAGCACAATATGTTAGTGATTCGCAAAATATCCTGCACAGATTAAAAATAAAAAAGACTAACATTGTTGCAGTTTGCTTTCCCCTTCATGACTGGGTAGTTTACAGATTTGTGAGCAGCAGTCAAAGTGCATAAAACAAAAGGGGGAACTATGATCCTGAGAAGACTAGTAGCAGGTTCAGTGAGTGTGGCGGCAGGGGGCAGGTGTAAGACAAGCAGCTAAAAAAAAAGAAATATTCTATAACCGTTTGTTGGCATTTAACCGACAGGTAACATGTTATAATATGCCATGCACAAACCTTAAATTAAAAATAAATGCAAGCTAATGTGTCTGTGGGAAATTAATTATTCTGCATGAAAGGTTCAGTTGGTTAATGCAATCACTTCAAATGTCGAAGTCCATAGACGGAGGGTCACTGATTTCAATCCTGGTTGTAGCCCTAGGAAATAGTGACATGTATTTATAATGCTATGTGGCTGCAGCTTGTGATGGCAACTTCTGTGAATCTGTGCATCATTATTTTAAACAATGTGTTACGCACAGATTAAGATAGGATGGACGCTGTATTAGATCGCCTGCCCCACTAACGAGGCCTGTAGTTGGTTGTGTGTGACACTCTGAGTAAAATGTATTGATTTATACACTTGCATGATTCATTGACTCTGTACATCATGTGTATGTGAGATGCAAAGCCCTCTGATACAGAATTTTTAGATTAGTAGCACCGTAAAACATTAAATAAATGTGACAGAGGGGCTATGCAGAGATGAGGTACACTGTTTAAGGGAGATAGTAGTGAAATACGTGGAAAAGGAGGTTC
This sequence comes from Lissotriton helveticus, assembly GCF_964261635.1. Classification (NCBI taxonomy): domain Eukaryota; kingdom Metazoa; phylum Chordata; class Amphibia; order Caudata; family Salamandridae; genus Lissotriton; species Lissotriton helveticus. The sequence goes on from NC_136063.1 coordinate 1,953,391,519, forward strand.
TAACCACTTGATGCCTGTAGCTTGTAAACTGGGTCACATGACTAGGTTTAGCTGGCAATTGGTCTTTGTGTATCGTTCCAAGGTAGTGAGACAAAGGGGGAATCGGTTTTGGTAGAAAGGGCTATCTCTGGCTTGATAGGTTTGAAATCAGGAGGAGCTGTAGCCCATCACACTTGCACATTCACAAAGGACTTGACAGCAGACAAACTAGGGCCAGTGCAGGAACGCAGGAAATCTCAAACTCCTCTGGAGGTGTGAACCTCCAGATTCTTCTCCTACTTCAAAGTGGGTACCAGGTATAAATAGTGCAGCCTCAGACCCAACTCTTGAGTAAGTCTCTGGACCTGTGGAAGACTCAGAAGGACTGATGTGCTGCTCCGCTGCAAGAAGGTCTGCTACCATGCTGCCTTGCTACTCTTCTGAAATGCTGCCTACTGCCCTGCTGCCACATTGAAACAGACTGGATCTTGAACCCAGGACCATCAGATTGACTCCAAAGGCTTGTTGCCTGGCCTCCTGGTCAGAGCCTCAGGGACAAAAAAGGCTCTAAATACTTTGAACCCAGCACCTGGTGTCCATCTGCTGGGAGTCTTGTCCCCCAAGTGGTGCAACAACAGTCCTGGATCCTTGGAAGTGGGTCTGAAGGTGCTATGCCAGCTCATCTGTGCTGTTCCCCAAATCAGATGTGAGGTGATGCAAAGCCTTGCCGCACAGAAACCAGACTTATTGGAATTTACGTTGAGCAGCACAAAGCCTCACCACACAGCTGCCAGTTTCATCAGAACCAATGCCAAGCAATGCAAAGCTATACAAAGCCTCACCAGACCCAATGCAGAGTGATGGAAAGTCCAGCAAACTCTTGCAGATTCACTGTAACAGACGCTTAATGACGCAAAGCAGCACAAAGCAACATCACACATATTGCACACCAAGGACATAAACTACAAACCTCATGACCCTGTGTTTTCTTGCGCTCCATCATGGTCAGCCTGAGCTTGCGACTTTTTCCCAGTCCAAAGTTACCAGATACCTTTAGTTGGCACTTTGCACCTTTTGGCACTACTTTTACCTAAATCTTCAAAATTGCACCCGGAAAGTTCTACTGATTGGATTTTTGTAATTTTGGTTTGAAATGCTTTATTACATCTAACTCTACTTTTCTGAGTTGGTGTGAGATTGTTAGTGCTGTATTTTCACTGTATTACCATTTGAAGTGCTGCATATATACTTTACACATTGCTTTTAGGTTGCACATGACTGATTTTGTGCCAAGCTAACAGAGGGATGAGCACAGGTTAATTTGGATTTGCTTGTGTTTCACCCTGACACGAACTGTGGTTGCTGTTTGAGTAGGTTTTGACCACTCTCAACCAGTAAATCAATTATCTACAAGGAGCAGTAACAGGTCTTTCTCTCTAGGGCATGTCAAGTGGGAGGGTGAGGCGAGACCTCAGGCTTTCATGAAAGCTTTCCCACACTTCTGATGGGTGAATTAAAGACATTACATTAGCAACATCTGTTGCTGCTTCATTTCCTATTGCTCTTTTTTTTATTATTGAGCAGAGCATTAGGTACACAAAATACATTTAGAATAAGTATTAAAACCTTTTAGAAAATTGTAAATTGAATAGCTTCTTCTTTCCACAGCAAGATTAAAAAGATAAAACTGTAGCAGCCAATAACATCAACAATGATTTAGGAAAATGGCAATGTGCAAAAGCCTGCAGTAAAGTGCAACAACAAAAAAGTAGTGCAAAAATTACAAAGTGCAACAGTCAAGAAAAGTGCTCCTGCTTCTAAGGTGCGACCACAGAGGAAAAGTGCTAGTGCTCTTAGTCATAATGACTGCTACACTTTCAACATCAATATCAAGTGTTCATTTCCCTCCTTTAATTTTTCTAGGTTACTAAAAAACGTCAATTTTTTTTCAAAGTTCATAATAGCTCAAACCCAACTTGCCTATGCTTTTTCAAAATTTCGAATCCTTTTCATTTTATTAAACCACTTCAATTGAAAGGGAACGTTTCTGGATTTCCAAATCTGAAGAATTAAAGAGCGGGCTACCGTACAAAAAATAAACAAAAAAAGTCTTCATCTTTGGTTAAGATCATTCTATCTTTGCATAAGCCAAACAAAACCGCCTCGGCCTCAGGCTGAATTCTGTTCCCGATTGCCAGTTCTATATCTACAAAAATTTCCTCCCAAAAAGGCTCCAACCGTGGACAGGTAAGAAATATATGGTGCCACCCACCCTCACTGTTAGCCTGGCATCTAAAACACTTGTTTTCAACTTCCGGATATCTTTTCCCCAAGGCTTCCGGAGTCAAGTACGCGAACCATTGTGATAAAAATGTCATCCTTTTAAAATTGGCCGCACGTAGAGATTTACTTCCTAGGTGGCATAGGGTTTCCCAGTCCTTCAAGGAATAAATACATTGTGTCTCATGACCTATTTTACCCAGATGGCTTTCTATCAGTGGTATTTGTCCCTGGTGATGTAACAGTCTGTACCAGTTCCCCTATACCATTAACTTTGGCCCCATAGAGAACTACTACCAATTCATTTGGGATATCAAAAAGGCCATTAATATTTTTTTTTTAAATGAACAATTTGCAAATATTCAAAAAAGACGGGACTCCTGGGGTTCTCAGCCCTTGCCATCACCTCTTGCCAGGAAATCATCCTGTTTTGAATAACAAAGTGTCTCAATTCTCGTAGCTCACAATCTTCCCAATTTGTTAGATGGCTTTCTCTAAATTGGCGGCCTTGGCTGGAATACTCTCTTAGTCTCAGATATTGAGTACCCGAGGAGCCTGTCACTGAAGTCTGAAAGAATACTCGTTTAAAGTCTTATATCTGGTTTTCTTTGGAAGTTTGGAGGTTTTTAAAAACATTTGAGTTGAGAACCAATTTCTTGTAGCATTTTGTCAAAAATGAAGCAATCTCGAATACATTTAGATCCCATCAATCCCACCACTATATCTAAAAAAGCAGCCTCATAATAATTTCTTAAATGGGGCAGAGCTAGGCCCCCTGAACAATAGGTAATTACACTACTGTCAGCTTGACCATGGATACTTTCTTTCCCCATACAAATCCTCTAAGCATCGTTTCCATTTCTTTAAAAAGGACAAGTTGATTTTTATAGGAACATTACTAAAAAGAAATATAAGCAGCGGTAATATAGACATTTTAACTAATGATACCCTGCCCACTAACGAAAGGGGGAGTAAAAGCCACTGATGCAAGAGTCTCTTAATTTTATCTTTCATTCTTGTATAAGTCAGATGATATAGCTGATAGTACGGACTGGTTACAAAAATCCCAAGGTATCTAATTGGATCTTGTTTAGCGGCTTGAACCCTCAAGCAAGATTGAAGAAGATTTAAATCAGTATTGGGGGCAAGGACTTCCGTTTTATTAGGATTCATTTTATAGCCGCTGATTCGCTTGAAATCCTTGAATTCCATCAATACAGTTTCCAAATGTTCTTTATTGGGCATCAAATACAAAATAATGTCATCTGCAAAAAGTTTCAGATTAGCCATTCTGGGGAAGGGGGATTGGATAGTAGCATTATTTCAGATTTTAATTGCTAACGGTTCTATAAAAAAAGTAAAAAGCAGTGGCGACAATGGACATCCCTGTCTGGTCCCCGGTTTATTTTGATAGATCCTGCTCATTTAGCATTAATTGATACTTGAGCCGAGGCCCCCTGGTATATATTGTGTAACATGTCAATGACCTGGGATAGAAAGCCAAATTGAACGAGGGCAAAAAACAGGGTTCTCCAATTGACCAGGTCAAATGCTTTCTCAGCATCGACCATTATAATTCATGCCGGGGTAAGATTGGTATTAAAACAATCCAAGGCTTGTATTAAAAACTCGTTATTGGCCGCCATAGTTCTACCTGCTATAAAACCAGTCTGGTCTCTATGAATCACCTCCTGGGCAGCAAATAAAAAACGTTAGGCCCATACTTTCATTAACATCTTATAGTCCAAATTCAAGAGACTAATGGGCCTATAGGAGTTGACATCCTCAGGACTTTAATCTTTTTTAATAAATTACACAATTATTGCTTCTTTAAAAGTTGCAGGAACTGAAACACCTTGTTTAATATAATTAAATAATGTTTTTAAAGGTACAATCAATTCTTTTGTAAAGGTTTTATATAATTCAATGGGAAAGCCATCCTGTCCACATGCTTTAGCCCCAGCTCTTACTTTGATAGAAGTCAGTATTTCGGCTGAATTAATATCAGATCCCAATTGACTGATCCGGTTATCTGACACTTTGAGAATATTTATATAAATGTAATAATCCTGGATCAGCTCTTACCCCACCAAATATTCTGTAGAATACATTCGGTGGTAATGCTCTAAAAAAATCTGTTGGATCTTGTCACCGTTGACCACTTCAAGACCAGCCTGAGGGTCCAGCATTTTAGATAATATTGCGGCTTCCTATTTTTTCCTTGTTGCATTAGCCAGAAGTTTTCCTACTAGCTGACTATCTTCATAAACCTTTTGCTGATAAATTTTAGAACTGCAGACAACTTCCAACACAAAAAAGTCTCTCAGAGCTGTTCTTGCCTGCTCCAGCTGTTTATGATATTGCTGAAGTTGAAGGGCATCTTCTATTTCAACTGCAGTTTGTAGCTCGGCTATTTTAAACTTTCGAACGCTTGACTGGGCAGCTGTATAGACGATGGTTTGGCCGCGAGCCGCCTCCTTGAACCCGTCCCACACAGAGAAAGGCTCGGCAGTATTTTCATTGATCTTGAAATATTCAGAGATTCATTCTCTAAAGCCCGTCACCCAGTCCTCATCTTGGAGCAGGGTACGGTCCATCTGCCACCTAGACCATTCTCTGTTCTCCCCTAAATACAAATGTAAGTTCTACTTTTGCGTGATCCGAGAAGGGATTACACCCAATACCTACCTTAAAGACCTGAAGGGATCTCAATATAAGAAAAAAATCTATTTGAGAAGCAGTTCGAAAGCGATGCGAATAACAGGTAAAATTTATTTTGTTGGGATTGCTATTTTGCCAGGGATCTACTAATTAATATTCTAACTTAATGGCTTTTACAATTTTTTGGGTGTTCGGTTTCAGTTGTTTTTTATTTTAAGTGTCTTTTTTTAAATCCTGTATAAAAGTAAAATCCCCCCTACGATATGCTGCCCAGGAACTCCCCTCAAAAGCTCAATAATTTTGACCAGACCAGAAATGTCATCCGAAACCGGACCATAGTAAGTAAAAAAATTATTGTTATCCCCCTGTAACCTCGCCGCCACCCATATCCATCTCCCCTGAGGATCCCTATGAACTTGTAAAAATTCCCAGGGTAATTTTCTAGAAAAATGGATAGCAACTCCTCTCTTGGAAAAGCCAGCTGACGCAAAGAATACATTAGAAAAAAACCTGGGTAGAAATAGTTTAGGAGAGTTGGATTTTAAATGGGTCTCCTGAAAGAACACCACTTGGGGATTGAATATCAGCCATTTTATGAGGGAGCCGTATTTTTGCTTATTTAGAATTCCGTTCGCGTTGACTGATAGGATCTTACATTTATTGATTTCCATCAAGGTTTTTAACTCTGGCGTAACCTTGAACTTTCAATTGTGTAATATCTGTACCGTTTGCTCTTACTTTTTTGCTGCAATCAACCCGGTCGCACCCTCCCCCTCGCCACCTTTCAAAAAATGTGTTCCTAAGAGTCCCGGATATACAGTATTTGGTATTGTGTGTCACCGAGCTAACACGGGATCCCTCCCAATTATCCAATTAATGAAGGTACTTAAGCCTGTCTATCCACACTCCTCATTTAACCACGGAGCAGCGGACGGGATGGTTGGGACTAGAGAATCTTCTTGACTTGTAAGTACAGCATAGCCGAGGCAGCAATCACGAGCCTACTACTGGATTCCAACTATGTAAGTACCAAGAAGAAAGCCTGTACAAAGACTATATGTTCTTTTTTGCCTTATTGTACAGGTTGCTCAATGAGCACCAGATCCCTACATTTATCAGGCTCATGTCACAATTCAACAACTGGTAAAAAGTATGCATCTTCTCTACCATATGTTTTTACCTCAGATAAACATTAGAATGGATAAAGGACCATTTCAACCAATGTCCTTCTGGATAGAGTATGTGTTTTATGTTATGTGTCTGTTTGTCTTGTACTTGTCATTTTTTACAGGGCACTGCACAGAAAAAGAATGACCTTGTGTGTCTAGAAAGTACTACTGTCACTTTTTTTTTAAGGCACTATCTAACCATGCTGGATGTTACAACATGAATACCACATGTGTTTCTTTTTCCTGTGTTCTTCCTTTTTCATTCCAGGTCCTCATTGCAGGTACTTCCTGATAGATATCAAAATGAATAGACACATTTAGTGTATTACTTACATATGAATGCATATAATACAGGTAATTTAACCCCTTTTCTGACATGAGTAAGGTGGGGATCTGTGCACCGCTTCCTGAAGAAGAAGTGTAGCTTCAAAACATGTGCACGCACAAGTGAGGTATTGTACATTAAATACAATAATACCTCCACCACACCCCTTTTAACAATACCAGCTTGGAGACAGAATAACATTTTTTTTAGCACTCACATGGCAGGTATTTTTTAAAACACTCACACGTCATTTCACTCCTGACCCCACCACCCACATATTGTCCAATACCCTCATGCACCACACATAGAGTTTACAACAGTGCTTCCGCGTAGTCGCTGGTTAGTAGCACGCCGCATCCCGTAGAGGGATGCGAAGACCCCTATGATGAAGCATGAAACCAAGGGTCCTTTTGGTGTGTGAGGGGTATTTAAAGAACACTGTGTGCTCCCCACCAATGTAGGGACCATACCGAATACTTTACTGGGGATTCCTTATGTTTATACGCTCATGTAAAGCGCTCTGATACCTTTGGGTCAAGTTTGCGCTATATAAAACTCTGGAAAAAAAAATATAGAAGTAGTATTCTTTCATTCATTCACTTACATCTTAAAAGTCATCCAGAGATCCTGTTGAGAATGTAAACTGCTGCTGTTTGACTTTTGGATCCACACACATTGGCAGAGATGACTATGTGCAGCTGCGAGAGAGAGCATGTTCCTCAGTAACATCGAAGTGATAACCTTCATACTATGAGGTTCACCTTCAGCGCTACTAGAAACATCAGTGGTGCTATTCTGCACTCTTGGGTTTTAACATGTAATTGTGAATATACAAATTAAAAAAATATGATGCTTAAGTGTAGTCGATTTTTCATGTGGTCAGTAATTCAGTAACTTCGGGGACAGAACCAGCAGTAATCCTCAAACATTCATTGCATATTTACTTGTCCAGACTTTTACCTTCAGGGTGTCTGTCTGGTTGAGTTTAGTAGATTATGAGGCAGCAGTAAGGATTATAATGCAGATGACAACGCCTCTAATTATGGATCACACAGCGGTGCTTCTAGCACAGGTTCCGATCAAGGATCAGACCAACACAACAATCCTAATAAAACATACTTCCAGAATAGGAGAGGTAACCGCCGAGGACGCAATTCGTGGCGGCCCCCATTCTTTCAAACAAACCCTCAAGGGATGCCTTTCCAACCTTTCAACCCTCACTTCCAGGGGTGGATGAACCCATATTTCCAAGGCCCCCAGATAATGAACCATCAGATACCAATACAAACAGGTCAGAATTTCCAACAAAATATGCCTTTTTTTGGGGAATGGTCCAGCGCCCCAAAGAACCCGGAGAAGAGGAGTAACTTGGTCCGACCAATCCAGGCAAGTACAGACGAGGAGTGTAACCAAAGCCAAAACCGGTACAACCACGAATCCCTCATCGTGAATCTCACTGAGAAGGTTCTAACCCAGGATGAAGAACTCGTACTCAACAAAGGACTTGGTTATGTCCCGACTCCGAAGCTTGATCTTTTTAAAACCAAATGTGAAGTGGCAGAGTTCTGCCGCAAATTGAAGTTAAAAGCATTTTTCAAAGGAGACCAAATTCCCAACAGGGAAGGAGATACCACCTTGAAGAACAAGTCATCTTTCTGTCCTCTGAATTCTCAAATTCCAGTCGAAATACTGACCTTCGAGCAGGCCATCTTCAAAGCCATAGATGGACTAGCAGACGAACCTCCAAAACCCTTTCAAAATCTCTCCAGGACAGAACAGACAGCTCTCAATGCCCTCAGAGATGATCATAACATAGTCATAAAACCGGCCGATAAAGGCGGAGGAGTGGTCCTCCTCACAGCCGAGGGCTATGACCAACAATGTTTGGACCTTCTCAAGGATGAGAAATTTTATAAAGTTCTGACCCTAGATCCAACATCGAGACTACAGAGAACCATCGCGATGATGATAGAAGAGGCTGAGACCAATGACTGGATCTCAAAGAAAGAAGGGGACTATCTCAGGACCCACACACCTCGTACTCCCTACTTCTACTCGTTACCGAAAACACACAAAGGACGAGTACCACCACCTGGCCGTCCGATTGTGTCAGGTATAGGTTCTTTGTTAGAACCCCTGTCACAGTTCGCAGACCAATACTTTTAGACCTCTGGTCCAAAAGACACCGACGTATTTACGAGACACAAGAGACTTATTAACCAAGTTACAAGACATTGAATACTCTCCTGACACCATGCTCTTGGTCGGATTCGATGTTGAGAGCTTGTATACTAGCCTCCCACAAAACAAAACAATGGATACTCTTGAGAGCATACTTTTCAACTCAACCTGGAATCATAAAACGCCAAGACACTTTGTACTGGAATGCTGCCGGCTGGCGCTCATGGAAAATGTCTTCCAATACAAAGACGACCTATACCTACAGTGCCACGGGACATCAATGGGCAGCACCTTTGCCCCAAGCGTGGCCGGGCTTTACGTCAGTACCTTTGAGGACCTACACATCCTGAATGAGAATAACAACCCTTATCATCGTCATATACTGTTCTGGAAACGGTATATAGACGATATTTTCGTCATCTGGCTAGGGGACGAAACCAGCCTAAGTGAGTTCCACATCTGGCTCAACCAGAGAGATGACTGTCTAAAATTTACTTACTGCATGAACCGGAAAAGCATAGACTTTCTGGACCTAACAATCTATGCGGCAGAAGGAACTCTCCAGACCCGGACGTTCTTCAAGACAACTGCTAAAAACAGCTTACTCTCTTTCAAGAGCTTCCACCCTCGCCCTCTGAAGGAGAACTTGCCATATAGCCAATTTCTCAGGCTTAAACGTAATTGCAGCAACATCAATGAATATAAGTCACAGGCCAATGATCTATGCAAAAAACTAGAGGCACGAGATTACCCACAAAGAGTGATCAAAAAATGTAAAAAACGCGCAAGAAATCAAAATAGGGAAGCACTTTTGGAGACCACACCAAAAACACCCTCGGAAGAAGTCACCTGCGTAACCACATATAGCCCAGTGACAAACAGTGTCAAGAAAATCATTAACAAAAACTGGCGCATCTTAACATCAGGGAATCTCCCATGGCCAAAGCCGAGGTTTGCAAACAAAAGGAGCCGAAATTTGAGAGACATCCTTGTCCATACCAGACCTCCACCTAAACCCAAAAGAGGATTAGTTGACCCATGGGGTAACCCCCAAGTAACAGGACACTACCCATGTGGCTCATGCTCGGTTTGCAGTTTGACAAGACCCACTAAAGAACTCCAATTACTACCGGATTTCAAATGGACTATACGCCATCATACCAACTGTAACACCACCCACGTGATATACATGATCACTTGCCCATGTAACCTCAGATACATAGGCATGACATGTAGAAAAGCCAAGCAGCGACTGTGCGAACATAAGAGCAACGTGAAATGTAAGAAGAGCACCACAAAAATGGCCAACCATTTCCTTGAGATGGGCCATACAACTCAAGATCTCAACTGGGTCATCCTAGAAACCTTATCTAAGAAAGACAGGAACGCTGAAAAAATCCTCTTTGAAAAAGAGCAGAGGTGGGTACATCGACTGGGAACCGAACGGGAGCTGAATGACAATATACCCTGGCTCAGTCTCAACAGATAATAAAATAAGTACCTATTTGAACATTACCTCAACAAGGTTCAGTGATTCCCCCAACCCGTTCCACCTCTCTGGCGGTTTACAATGAATTCTCTGCCTCCACCCAAAATTCGGGACACAAAATAAGATCAATATATCGTGCTTTAAGATCTTCCCATTTTTCTTCCTCTATGCTGGCTCACAATGAAGCCTTTGCCCCTTACATATTTCGGGACATAAACAAATATCATCACCATTAATTGGTTGTAAGGTATTGTTCCCTCGCTGCCGGCTTAACAATGAAGTCTCTGCCTCCACCGACTTTCTGGACACAGACTAAGATCATTACTTCTTTAACCAGTTCCTAAATGTAAACGGAGCCCCCACTCCGACCACAGGCTTGTGGACAAAATTAACAAACCCGCAAAAATATTTACTAACACGAACAATTTTGAGGACAGCATACGCGTCACTACAGGTCGTCATGGCGACGCGCTACACAACCAATCAGATTTGACGCCCATAGTCATTACCAGACAGGAAACAGATAGTTCCGTTTCCGGGTTAACGAAGGCAGCGCGCTCGCAGAAGACGCCAGGGCAGGACAAAATAGGTAGCGCGACGGTAACCAGACAATCCAACAACCGCAAGTATTGCTGCTAACCTTTTTTTTAAAATAACACCTTTTCCCCTTTGTTTAGTCCCCCTCTAGCCTTTTAAACCTGACTGGAGCGCTGTATTTACATGCGCGAGGTAAATATACCAGTATGCCGCAACGAGCATGTTAGATACCATAAGCACGCTTTGAAAAGAACACGTGTGTTTAAGCACGGCACTACACATGTTTCTTTTGGAACTTCGGATAAACATAGAATTACATGTTGAACTGAGTGTGTGTAATATCTCACAATGATATATCATCGAGCACAACACGGTTCTTATAACGTTAAGCTCATTTTACAATTTGATACTTTGCACAGGCAGTAACTCTGATTCTATCTGCATGTTGTATCCACCTCTGAGCATGCCATGACCCTCTGTCAGAGCATGGAGAGTTTGATGAGAGAGTTGACATTGCCATTGATAGCAGCCATGAATGAAGTATTGCCATTTTTTAGTTGTTGCTTTAGTCTGTCAATGATTGACTCGAGATACAGTTTTCTGTTTGGTGTCCCCCCATGTACCCTCTCCCCTTTGTGTTGAAAACGTACGTGTATATATTCTTTCTCCAACAGGTACATTGCGACCTCATTTGAAACAAGAGACAGGTCATTATACCTTTTTCTTATCACTCCATTTTGAGCACTTTGTCCACATTACCCTCACGTTATTTCACATAACGGTCCTGATGAATGCCTGTAAGTCCTACTTAGGCGCAGAAGGCAGAAACATGTCGACCTAATCCCTTTCCCTTCACGCAATGTTTTTAAGGAAACTTTGAGTGCATCAACTACTCCTAATAAGTATCCCACGATGCACTATACCAGAGTTAACAAGACCCGAACCCAGACTTATTAAAATTTCCTTTTCTGGTTATCCGGGCTTTTTAATATTCCCTCATCACTGGCTCACTACTGTTTCAACCTTGGGTTAACACCTCCTGGTGGAGGTTGCATAACTTGATCGACCTGATGATTATGCACACACGTGAATAAAAAAAGCGGAGAATCAAGATACACCGCTCCAACTCCACCCTACCCATCACGTGCATGAGGGTCTTCTATTTGGGACACACACACCCCCCGCTCTTGCAAGAAACCTAAGGTTGTGCAGGACAAGTGATCCTTTCTCTTTTGATTATTGAATTGGCAACAAAGAATCAGACATGTGCAGGGCTGCCCTGACCAATAATTTCAGCGGTTTTTTCCTTGGAGAATAAGACGTTTTAGCCAGGGCGTTTTTATTTTTCAGACAAGTCCATATATATATGTTGAAGTAAAGAATCTTCCATAATGATACAAGGAAAAGTGCATTTATGTAGTGTTAATGTGGTCAAAGTAAGAAAGTATGGTGGATATTAGGGACTTGAGTCCATTCATATACAATAGAACAAATGCTTTTTTTCTTGGATGCAAATTGGTACAAAACTAAACAGAACAACAGAACACTTATCATACCACTTAGAAAACACATGTTCAACATTAAAGGTGGTCTTTAAAAAGCAGAAACAACTATGTGGTGTAGATGACTGTATGTACAAAAAGGCTAAGTGCCATTTTCTAAATTTAGCAAAACAGTACTGAGACTCAGGCAATCAAACATGCAATGTTGCAAACATGGAAAAAGATCACAGCGTTTGGAAATAATGCACTAAGTCATAATATACACTAACAATCTAGAATGGTGATCAAAGAGAGAGGAGAGAATCTATAAATTCAAATGTGTGTGGATTAAATAGTGGCAGAGAATGGATGTCTAGCTAACCAACGATAGCACCTACCGCTGCACTAACCGAACCTTTAGTACCTAGGAGGCTGTGGGGAAAGCTATGAAGTCCTCCATCTCCATGCCTCCCTTCATCCTAAGCTGAATGTTAAACCAGTCCACCGAGCTCAAGGTAGGATAACCCTTCCCTGCTAGGATGTCCAATTAAAATTGGCATGCAATATGCTATTTGTTGCTGTACATTCTCTGTGTGATGCAGTTTCAAGTTTCTGATTAGCAACATAAATTTGTATTTCAAAAAACTTTACTTTGGTATTACTTATCTGATATGTGAATCTGAGATAATATGGATTTCTATTGTTTGTCTGGAAGTGCTGATTGAATTTCATTTCATTGACATCCCAGATGAGAATACATAGTCTATGTAACAGAGCCACATGCCATAAAGCCAGGGCAGACAAATCAGTACTTTGATGGGCTTCCCTACTTTGGCCGATTGAACATGGACCATTGCCCACAACTGCAGGGGCACATTCCTGGTCTACACCAATCTGAACCCCAGTGGATCCTTCGGAATATGCTCTCAGGACCAACTAATCTAACCCATGGGCACTCCTAATCTGCCCGTGGCAAGAAACAGGCCCCAGGGCATCCATGGGTTTCTGGTCCCTGACATCCCACATTGTGGGGGGTGGTAGCCTCAGGTACATACTATCCCTGCTACACTCTACCTCCCACCAGTGCAGAAGCTGTACTCTGACACTAGTCCCTCAACCTAGGGTCTGCACACTCAAACTGACCAGGGGTCACAGATGAGGCTTTCCTCCCTATTGGACTATTTTTCTGACATGGTGTTGCCAAATTAGATGCTATTGGGAGTTTGCCACTGCTGATCATTGTCAAAGTGCAAGTGCTCCCTGTATAAAGTGTAATGGTAATTGGTTGTCCATGATTGGCATGTTTGCCTTACTAGTAAAGTCCCTAGTAAAGAGCACTGTTTGTGCCAGGGCTGGTAATGAACATGCTACTAGTGTGCCTGCAGCACTAATTGTGCTACCCGCAAAAGTAGCCTTAAAAGAGAGAACTCAGGCCTGCCACTGCAGGGCCTGTGCGCAGTTTGTTAAACTGCCATGTTGTTCTGACAAGTGCACCCCCTTCCTTCTCTATGCACATCAGACACCCGTATGGTAGGTCCAATCTACGCCCTGGCCAGGATGCACTAAGGTGTATATCATGTTCTGACAGTGAAATAATCTCCATTTTATTTTTCACTGTTGAAAGGCCATCTTGCTTATAGGATAGAATGGGGAGGCTGTGCAATATGTTTTCCAGCCTATCTTCCCAAAGGCTTACGATGGAGAGGTGAAGTTTAGTGTGCCTGACCTCACAATGTAATAACACATCTTTTTATGAATGTGGTTTTTGCTTTGTGTGTTTAGAAACCACTCTTTTAGAAGTGGCTGGATTTTTGTGTGTGCTCTAACATTTCTGTCTGTCTCTGCCTGGTTGTGGTATGACTGTTTGGATTTAAAAGTGATAGGATCTGGGGAATGTCTTGACCCAGGGGAGGAGTTGAGACAGCAACAGGCTGACCTGCATCTGGAGTGTAGGGGGAGGAGTAGCCCCTAGATGTGAATAGGCCTGAGTTGCTGCCATAAAACAATTGTCCCATCTCCTGATGAGTGATTGAGAATCCAGACCCCCACTAATCAAAGGAAGAAGGTGTCACTGGCAGAGTGGCACCCAGAACTGGTTTGAACAGGGGTCAGTGCCCCCTGAACACAAAGACTTAAAAGACATTTATGGGTGTAACAATAAGAGCTGAACCCCCTAAACTTTGGAGAAATGGATTGATCAAGATTTAACAAGACTGGAGCTACTTCATGGATAAGAGGAACCTTTGCCAAGGAAGAAACAACTGAAGAGACTGAAGGAAAGGACTGACCCTTGCTGCGTGTCCTGGGGATGGCTTGCAGTTTGCTGTTTTAACCAAGGAGAACCTAACTTTAATGCCCCTGTAACCTTTGTTTTCTTTTCCAATTAATTTCTAAGGTTTTTTTTAATTTTGTTTCCTAACTATAATAATGTCCCTGTAACCTTTATTTTTTCAGTGAATTTCTATGGTTTTTAAAATTCTATTTCCTAATTTCCTAACTATCACGTCCCTGTAACCTTTGGTTTTTAAAGTAAAGTTCTATGGGTTTTAAACTAATAGTCCCTTTTGCAGAGTAGTGGAGAAAGGGGGTGGGCCTCTGACCAGCTCTCAGGCATCCTGCTGTGTTGGGCTTACTGGTGGTACCAGGAGGGCTTGTTGGCCCCCAAGGACACTCAGCAGTCAAAGGGACTGCATCCCCTAACCAGCAGTGCACCAGGAGGCACGTTTGCAGAGAGCTGGAGAAAGGGAACATGGTCTTCAAAGACCGCTCAGCAATCTCGCTATGTGGGACTCACTGGAAGGAACTAGAGGGATTGTTGGCCCCCAAGGACTCTCAGCATCCAAGGGAACTTCTTTCCCAAGCGAGTAGTGCACTAGGAGGCACATTTGCAGAGTGGTGGAGAAAGGAGACTGAGCCTCCTAAGACCTTTCAGCAATCCCACTTCGTAGGACTTACTGGAGGTAACAGGAGTGGTAGTTGCCTCCCAAGGACCATCAGGAGCCAAGGGGACTTTATCCCCCAACTAACAGTGCCCTAGCAGGCATGTTTGCAAAGTGGTGGTGAAAGGGGGTAGGCCTTCATGACTTACCAGGCAGGCTTTTTAAAAAGTCTGTTTATGTTTTATTAGCGACGTTGGCCACATGGTCCCCATTCCCTTGGCTGAATTTGGCCATGGGGATCCCATCCGGAATGGGGGAGGAGGGCATGGAAGCCCCCATCCCTGGGATGATTTTAAACCCCAGTGACTCAATCATCCAGGGCCCAGACTTTTGTTTAAATTTAAAAATACTATTCGGGGAGGGAGGCCACGCTCCCCCCAGGCTGATTATGGCCCTGGGAACCCCATCCTGCGGGGCTAAGCCATTTATGGACAGGGAGGGGGACTGTGCGGCCCCACTCCCCTGGCCAAATTTGGCCGAAGGGACCCCAATCTCAACTGGGACCACAGGAGCCTTAAGGACCCTGCAGTCCCTGCTGACTCCCCACCTCCTGCAGGAGCCGGCATTGATTTCACACAAAGCAGCTCCCTGTGTGTTAAAGCAATTCTGCTCCACTTCCATCAAGCAAGAGCATTATTAATACTCTTGTTTGCTGGAAGCTGAGTGTTTTTTTGTGGAGAGGTCCCTGAGGCTCCCCACTTCACATTTACTATTGCCCCATGGCGGTGGTTGTTCCTGGGGCACAGGAGGGTCCAAAAGGACCCTCCAAATAATATTTGGCATGTGGCCCCAGAGAGGTAGGGGTCCCCGGGGCTTTGGGGTCTGAGAGGCCCCCCATTTTGAAATAAATAAGCCCCTGGGAGGTGGTGGTACCTGGGGCATTATGAAGCCCCAGAAGGGGTGGTCTGTGCGCTCCCCTCCTTTATTATGAAAATGCCCACAGGACCTGGCCCAACCGGAGCCCGATTACTAACAAAAACCGGTAGCCCACGCTTCATGGTAAAAAACTTTTTGGGCAGGAGCCCTTGACTTAGCATGAACTCTGCTGAAATTAGTTTAAAAAAAATGCTTTTTTGGCCCTGCCAAAACTTCCTGGTTTGAAGTGTTGGCAGCCAATCAGATTTGAGGATGAGGACTGTCAGATCCCTATATATACAAATTGAGATGTTCCTTAATACTTCTCTAACTACTGAACAGATTTATGGCAGTTATAAAAAATGTGACTTTATGGACCAACAGCGACCTATTTGTTCAATCTTTTGTAATTCCGTTCAACAGTTCAGGTGTAATTGTGTCTAAAATCTCTATTGGAATTAACATGGGGAAAACGTGTTTTCGGGCCCTCCTTTTTCTCGGCCCCTGTTAAATGGATCACCATGAAACTTGCAAAACAGTAGCTGGAGTGAGTGTAATATTTGTTTAGAAAATGCAACAAGGATTCGCAAATGACACTAAAGTGAGTGGCAAAACAAGAAATGCTCTTCCTATGGAAACCAGCTCCTAACTATTACTACCTACTGACTACCACCAGTAGGTAGTCATAGATAGATAGATAGATAGCTAGATAGATATTTAGACAGATTTTCACTGAAAAAAACAAAGGTTACAAGTACATTATAGTTAGAAGATAGAAAAAAAACATTAGAAATAAATGGAAAAAAACAAAGGTTACAGGGACGTTATAGTAAGGCTCATGTTTCACTCATACAAAACCACTGAAATTCAGCAGTTCTAGTTACCAGAGCTAACTATGACGTATTCGCCTGCAATGCCATGCTTATGACCTCAAATATTACATCACTCATGACATGACCAGTGATATCACTGATGGCATCACTGATGACATCATTGATGACATCTCAATTTACATCACTGATGGCATCATCCAGGGAGTGTGAGTGTTTTCTAAACGTTTCTGAGTGTTAAAGATATATACCGAGATACTACAAAACTTAAATAATTATAGTTTGTGTACTTCTAAAGAGTAATACTATTTGTAACACATTATGTGAGTCGCTTTAAGACTTTGTGTATCCATGGGTGAGTAGGTGTCTGAGTAGCTCTACCATAATAGCGTGGATCCTATTTCCAGACATATTGCCCAAGTGAGCTAACGCATTTTATTGCATTATTTATGTTTCTGTAGGTGCTGTGGGGCTCAGGTCGCTTCTAACCAACTGGTCTCGTAGACGGTCGCTATGCAAGAAATTTAAACATAGGAGTGTCTTTTATCACTTTGTGAGCAACATAGTGGGATAATATACCACTGAAAATGTACTGCATAGGGAAAAATAAAATGCATTAGCCCACTTGGGCAATGTGGCAGGAAATAAGATCCATACTATTATGGTATATACTAAAACAAATGATATAGGACCAACTTGCTTTCCACAACTGATTGTTGCATAGTTTTAAAAAATGCCCAATTGGGCTTAATACTAAAATTATATGATTTATTATGATAATTTGCTATGCCTACTATGCTTACATTATTATTTTATACTATAGTAGCACTTTTGTTTGTGAATGCTTAGGATGGGCACAGTTTTAGAAATATGGAATATGTGTATGTGTATCCATATATGTTGCCACAGTGACAAGGGTTGAGAGACACGTGATTAGGTCAACAATATTGGAACTACCATGTATTTATATGTTTGATAATGAACTATAATGTACATGAAATTAGTGTGGAACTCCACCATAAGTGTTTTGAATACTGAACTATTGAAACATTTAAATTAAAAAATATGGAAAGTGAGAGGACACACAAATGTCATTGATGCAGATGATTTTTGCCATGGGGATATTGCAGATTCGACCATTCTGAAAGAGCCACCCATTTTACTTTCCTTTTTAATATTGAGTTTTGGTCCATTTTTGATTTTCTTTAACATGCACCTAGGTGGAAAAATATTTATCATATATGTACATATATCAAGTTTAAAATATATTATGTATATGCATTCCTACTTTCAGAAGAAAACAAGGTGGAGACCGAGTGGGTTTTGTAAGTTAAGCAGGTACAAATATGAAACTCTCTGACAGGATTACCATATTTTGTGATTGTATACTGGAAACATTGATTCACTATCAACATCATGTGTATTGTGAAACCTCTATTTTAATTATTTTTCGACCTTGTCAGAAATTGTGATTAGATTATTACACAATTCTCTTAGAATATCTGTTCAGTTCCTTGCAGCAATGGCCCATCCGGTAGACAATTACCCATGAAATGTATGTTACGTACAAGAACCAAACAACATATCATAAATACCTCACAATAAAATGCTTAAACAAATTTTTTTTAAACAAGGAAAATGTTACAGTAAAAAGACATCGACATAATTGACTTAAGGGAAAACAGATGTAAGTAGTAAAATGTTTAAGGCAAAAATTCGAAGAATCACGATTTTCTGTTGACCAGAACCTAAATGTGATATTAGGCCAACTGTGAGGGAGCAGAGGTCGAGAAAGCTAAGAAGGTCATACCAGGAAGCATTTTTACTTCAGGACTGAGAAGACTTAATAGGTCTCAATGTCCTACAGTGCAGCAAAACAAGATGCTGAAGTCAGCGAGAGTCCCTCAATGTCAGATCCGGTATGCAGACTTTGTGCCATGTCATTCATGGTGAAGGGCATATGCCACCTGCATTGCAGCAACTAATTAAACAGTGCTTTGTTTGTAGGTGGTGAAATGTGTGTCTGCAGGGTGGAAGGGGCTCTGGGTCACTCTCCATAAAAAAAAGAAGGTGGCAATCGCAGGGCTAACTACCGGCATCAAGGGTGTGTCAATGTTTGCCCTGTGGTGAAATGCCCGCAAATCGTCAGATACATCATCATCAAGCTCACACTAAAACCTTCTGTTTTCGTGCCATACGCTCTGAGCAAGGAAAACAAGGAGTTTGTAGCTGTGAGCTTGCTTCTCCATTGCGATGTATTTGTCACTGCGCCCTGGGCCCAGGTTTTATCTTCAGATTGCATTATTTTTTTGATTCTCTTAAATCTTCCAGCATGGCAAGGCTAAAAGCAGTAACCAGGATAGTTTCCACAGTCCCAGATATCTTTACCTCAGGGCCCAATTTAAGCCTGTTACTTTAAAGCAAAAAGCACAGAGTGGAACGAGTCTGGAAATCTTGACTCAAAAGGTTTTCTGTCCCTGGTGAAGCCTCAGAATCCCTTTCCAGTCTTCTGGAATTGGAAGTAGGCCTACATTTCCCCTGCTTCAACAAATGTTCTTCCTAGTCACTCCTACAACTCCCAGTACTCAGAGTAAGGTATTGAGGACTAGTTTTCTCTCCAGCAAGGGCTCAAGCAGGGTCTAATTGACAATAGTCAGCTGCACTTTATTGTATAGGGAGCCCTACTGCTGTCTATTTCTTGTAACAACAAGAGTAGAGAACTTCTTGCCTTATGAACTCAGATTTTTTATTTTCCAGCAACCAGGAGGTCTTTATCTGTTCAGATGTTTCTCTCAATGTCAGGGAATATTCTTAGGTGGTGAGGGTGAGATACCAGTCTTATGCACTTGTTAGCAACTGGAGAATTCCATACACCCAATCATGGCAACTTTCTCTCAAAAACCCAACCTACTTCTTCAGCACTTGTTCTTTCAATGCATTGCACATTTTCCCAGATACCCTCATCCAAAATAGCTTTAGCCCTCCTCCAACCGCCTTCCTCCCTCCTTCTAGACACTTTTTATGGCTATGGGGTCTCCTTTTTCCTCTCTACCAGTGTCTGAACGGGTTTCCTTTCTGCTGGGAGCACAGACTGATATTCTTTGATGGCTCTGGACATGAATCATTTTAAAAAGGAGTGGAACAATTAAACAAATTATTTCCTATCCTTTGATTAATGTTGATTTTAGGTCATGCGATAAGAGTTATCCTTGCTAGCAGCTTTAATATTTTTTTCACAATCCTTTCTAGTTTTATAAACTACATTTTGATTTTTTGATTTTGATTACTCTAAAGGTTTTTCTTAATGTAATAATACATAGCACTACTTTAAAAAATAAGTTAATCTACTCTTGCAGTTGTAACTTCTTTTGCTGGTGCAGATTTGCAACGTTTTTTTCATTCATCAACTCCTCAAGCAATTCTCATTGAAGATGTGCTTGCCTCAGGTTTCTCAATCAATCAATAAATCACTCAATCAATCAATCAGGAAAATTGTAAGTGCACTACTCCCCCTTGAGGGTCTGAAGGCGCTGGGGAGGGGGGGCGTGGGGGCTTAGCAGCTCCGTTCAGTTGAAGAGCCAGGTCTTAAGTATCTTTCTGAAGGTGTTCAGGGAGGGGGCGTGTCTGATGTCGATTGGGAGTTTGTTCCAGGTCTTGGCCACGATGTACAAGAAAACTCTTCCCCCTGTTCTGGCTCTGTGAATCAATGGGATTACGGCGAGGGCGAGGTCGGCGGATTGGGATAACGCTCTGGTGCGTGGAATGATTTATGTCCGGCGTTGTGAAGGCATTTACAGGCATAGGTGAGTATCTTGAAGGTGATTTGCTTTTCTATGGGGAGCCAGTGGAGTTTCTGCAGGTGTTGGGTGGTGTGCTTGTGTCGAGGGATGCTGAGGACGAGTCTGGCTGTGGTGTTCTGTATGGTCTGGAGTTTGCAGAGCAGGAAGATGTTGATCCCAGTGTAGAGGGCGTTTCCAAAGTCCTGTCTGCTGGTTATGAGTGCATGGGTGACAGTCTTCCTTGATTCAGGTGGGATCCATTTGAAGGTCTTTCAGAGGATGCGGGGGGTTGTTGAAACAGCTGGAGGCAACAGGGTTGACCTGTCGGGTCATGGAGAGGGAGGAGTTGAGTACGATGCTGAGGTTACGGGCGCAGTCTGTGAGGGTGGGGGTGCTGCCAAAGATGTTGGGCCACCTGGTGTTGTCCCATGCAGAGGGGGAGGGTTGGAGCATGAAGACCTCTGTCATCTCTGAGTTGAGCTTCAGGCAGCTGCTGTTCATCCAGGATGCAACGTCCTTGATTCCTTCCTGGAAATTGAGCCTGGTGGTGATGGGGTTCTTGGCGAGGGAGTGGATAAGCTGGGTATCGTTGGTGTAGGATACTATGCTGTGTCCATGCTGTGTGACGATGGCGGAAAGGTGGGCCATGTAGATGTTGAAGAGCGTGGGGCTGAGCAACGATCCTTGGGGTACTCTGCTGTTATTTTCTGTGGGTTTGGAGAGGAAGGGTGGCAGTCTGATTCTTTGGGTTCTGCCGGTGAGGAATGAGTGAATCCAGTCGAAGATGGTTCCCTGTATGCCAGCCTCGCGGAGTCTGGCAGTGAGTGTGTGGTGGGAAACGATGTTGAACGCTGCAGAGTGGTCGAGTAGGATCAGGGCCACTGTGTATCCTTGGTTGAGGAGGATGCGGATATCGTCTGTGCAGCGAGTAGAGCATTCTCGTGCTGTCGTTGCTGCGGAATCCGGATTGCGAGGGGCCGAGGATAGAGTTTTCTTTGATGAATCTTGTCAGCTGGGCATTGGTGGTCTTCTTAGTTACTTTGGCTGTGAATGGAAGGAGGGAGATGAGTCGGTACTTCTTGAGGTCCGTGAGATCTGCTGAGGGCTTCTTGAGCAGGGGTCAGACTTCTGCAGATTTCTTGTAAAATTAACCTGGATTACGGTTTGGTGATCAATACCCTCTGTAGGAAGTGGTCCATTGCAGAGATCTCTGCACAGTAGAATGGATTCAAATACACATTTTCTTCTTTTTTTTTTTTTCACCAAAGGGAAATTATTTTTCCCCTTGTCTCCTCTCCCTGGAAGAGAATTCACACCAGCACTGTGCTGGAGTCAATCTCAACCATTTCCAAGGTGGGAAAGCGTTGGATCGTCATTCGGGAATTCGATCAAACATCCATGTTTGTAGGTGATACCAAACATTTAGGGCAAACCACGTCTTGAAGCACTCGCTTTTTGTTACTTTAATGGGATTTAATGCTGCACAGGTCTCTGCATTCCTGGTGGAGATCTCTACACCTGTACAAGGGCCCACACCTGCCAGGAATTGCTTTGTGGATACCTGGCACTTGTAAAATGGTAGATTTCCATGTAAACTAGATTTTACAAATAATTTCACTTTTGTCAACTGTCAGTATGCTCCCAAAAATATTTTAAAAGTGTGAAATCCATTTAATGTAGGAGTCCTCCTTCAATATAGGTTATCGGCTGATTTTTAATTGATTTAGAAAAAAGTGAGTAGATAACGTCTATGCTACTTGTACATTTTTAGGCCCCCTCTAGCTGTCATAGGCTTATTTCCTCTTGATTGTATGGTATGTGCATACCCACAAAGCTACAACTTTGTTCACTGCTCTTTGAATGTCTGCTTTCTGGTACTTTGGTTGGAACACCCACAGCCCCACCTCCAATGTAAAATGTTAAACCACTGAAAAGATTAATATTTGCAAATTTCCATCATCACAGGTTCCATGTGACCGGCAAAATTTCTACAGGTATGAATTCTTGGGCTCATTTTTCAACTGTAGTTGGGTTTTATGCGCGCCTAACTTACATTTTTGAACAAGTTTGTGAAATGTGTCTTTTGTGAGTGGATTTGGATGCGTATTTGAGGGACTTGTATCAAGGATTAGGTCCTAAAGCTAAATTCAGATGAAAATCGCCACTGAGCACTTGCTGGACAGGGAATAATGCCATTGATGAGGTAAACAAGCATTTGCAATGCAATAGGACTCGCATTTACGCGAGACCTATTGCATTGCATCACGGACAACGGGAGGAGGGGGGTAGTACAGACAACAGGAGTGCAGGGGGGAAGAAGGGGGCGAGAAGGCAAAGTAGTGCTCACAGTCTAAGTAACACTCAAAGTAAAGAGGCCAATAGCCATGGGAGGGTACAAATGACGACATGGCCATTACTGCATGCCTCGCTGAGCGAGCAGCGCATGCTCGCTGCCGCTATAGGCTCAACCTAAAAAATAATCTTCTATTTCTATGCCCATCTCACAGGGTGCCAACATATATTGCAAACTCTAAAACCAACATAACATTATGTGGAGAAGTGTGGCTCAGTGGTTAGAGGTGGCAGACCCGGAAGCTGAGATCGGCCGTGGACCAGGGTTCGATTCCTCGGCGGGTCTCGGGCTCTAAAATTCCACGAACTCGATAATTCTCACTCCGGTGCCTACTCGACTCACGGGATCACACTCTGCGACTCTGGGCAATAGCTTGCTCAATCTCCACTACGGCCCCTCGCGGCAGGATGCCTGGCTTTCACCTTGTGGATACCCTGCTGGGGTATCTCACAGGGGAATACCAGGACGGGTTCCCTAAGCAAGCGCTTAGATACCGTGCCGGTGATTTGCGCTATATAAATACATTTACATTTATCAAAAGAAAAGGTTTTACTGCTATTTAAAGATTTTGATATTTCTTTGAGCTCTGGCGATTCAATAAAGACAACATTGCTTGTCACGGGAAATTCTTGATTTCTAACACTTGCAAAGGAGAACGCATTTAAAGAAAAATGTATCCCTCAATCATTCCGGCTCGAGATTAGGAAAACATATGTCAATAGTATGAGTAAACACAGATGAAAGGTAACCATTGAAGTCAGCACTTAGAGCGGAAGAGAGACAAAGAGATTCTTACAAATGAATGCATTATGCAGAAATGATTCCATTGCAGGGACCTCTCAGCTGTTGCAGTTCGCTCGGGTTATTGTGGTTGCATAGCCCCTCCATGGAATAGTGTTCCTGTAATGCACTCCAGCATATTACCCTGTCTGTTTCCTCCCCTGCCCTTTTCTCTCGTTCAATCCATTAGGGCTCTCAGCTTCCTGCATTACACACTAATAACCACGCTGAGCCTCCACCGTCTTCATACAAACATCCATTGCTTCTGCTAGTATCTTGAATTTATAAATATATAACACTTTCTTCTGTCTCTGTCTGTGATATCGCATCTTAAAATTTCGTTAAATATCATTCGGGGCCAGGCACGGTATTAAAGTGTGATTCTCATACTTAAGTATACTTGCTCTAACACGAGGAATATCAATGATCGAGGCAAAGCTTAATTAGCACGTCACATACGGACGGACGTAAGCTAAATCGGTCTGTTTGAAATCCTACTTACTTTTACAACCGAATAAAGTCAGCATCACAGCTCATGAGAGCTGGAGAATCTGGCAAACTCACCTTTCACCGACCAGCACCCATATAATCGATTCTATATAAAATACAATAGCCAGGGCTTTAAGTGGGCCGGGTCTCCAGGGGTCTGAGCACCGGCAGTTTTTTAAAGGGGGCCTCGAAACGGGTCTCTATCGGGCTCTGTTTTGAGATCTGGCACAGGTGGTCCGTTTTTTTTCCAGACTGCAGTGACAGTAGTTTGCTGTCACTGTAGTCTGGAAAAAAGTGCCAGGGCGCAAAACAGCCCAATAGAGACCCGTTTCGAGACAGAAAGCACATCGATGTTGGCTGCCCTCACTTCTCACTAGCGGAGAAGTTACGGCATGACGTCATGCCAGGTGAGCGTTTTTGGGGAAGGGAAATCCTTTATAGAGTCATTTTCTTTATGGATTTCCCGTCTCTTTTTGAAAGAGCAGCAACATTGTGGAAGGGTCACCAGGGCTTTAATTGGAAACTTTTCCAATATTATATGTAACAAGCCATAGTTGCAGCTTATTTATCTTATGCAACTAATAACCAATTGACAAAGCGAATAGTACTTACTTGTTGTAAGTGTGATGTTACTTGTATCACATATCTGGATGCACTGACAGAAACAGCAAAATACAAGGCGGGCAGCACCTATGCTAAACAGTTTTTTGCATAAGTGTTTAAAGCCACGCCCCTAATTACACTGGCCACGCCCCTTTGAGAGACCCCCCAGTTTTTTCATCCCACTTAAAGCCCTGACAATAGCAGAAATGTATAGAAGCACCACAAATACCTAAAGACATCAAGGCGCCACAGCCGAACTGTTCACATTTCAAAGCAGCAAGCTGTCACAGTATCACTGTTTATTAAAAAAAATTAATGAAAGTCGTTCCTGCAGCACTAAAACATGCGATAACAAGGTCAGTGGCTCCGACATGTTTGAATTATTTTGGCCCCCTTTACTCTGATTAAGTGAAACTACAGAATGCCAGGGTTAGATCAGCAAACGATAGGGGCAAGGAGATTCATGTCCACTCCAAGGAGGGTGGGAGAGGGGCTACACCGGCTCAACTTACTCAGGCGGTCCATCTGTGTAATACATTACTATCAATCCAACTGGTGTAGCAAATTCATACATGCCTATTATCCCACATATTTGCAAGGGTCCTCAACCTCCTTTGCAGGCAATAGGGTCTACAGTGACGAAAAATGCTAGTGTGCAGCACACCGTACAGGTTTTATTATAATAAGATTCAAACTACCACTCATCCCAGAAACTGAAAACACCAATCGTTGAGACCCACACAAAAACAATTCATATATTCAATCCTAACACCTTTATCTCACACAAGCTCAATTGACAAAACAATTCATCTAAGACATTAACAATAATAATCAAACCACCACTGGCTAAACAACTCATACCAAGGAATTCCAACATTTCGTATTTATATTTACTCATAAAATAACATTCCTTAGCAAATATCACTCAAGACTACCCTCAGTACCACTAATCAACAATCACATAAACCTTCAGCGACCATTGTTTGCATCACTAACCTTGAAGAATGTCATTAATGAAGTGTTCTAAGGCATGTCCACAAAAGGTGAACACCACCAACAGCAACAATCTAGCATCACCCCGAAGGAACTCACCAAAGATGCTCATAATGACACAAATCCAATTATTCTCTTTTACCAACACATATGTTATATGCGATTCAAAATACAAGGATTACTAAACAAAGTCCTTGGCAATCATAAACACACCATTAAGGTATAGTTGATGAATGCTATGCTATCGACTTAATGTTATACATAGACTTCATCTCAAAACACAGAGTGAAAGCCATCATATTTCTACTGCTTAGAAAGTTCACCCTTTGGAATAACTCCACTTTACAGCCCCACACAGATCTTTTTAATGCACTTAATGCATACACATGTATCATTTAACACCACTCTTATTTGGTTCAAATGAATGATAAATGAATATCACCAATCAAATAAATCTTAATACAAAAAATGTATTGTGCCAAGAATTAAAAAAAAACACCACCACAGCAGATATAAATAACTTCACTTCAAATAGTACTAACACAAATCATCAGATCAGCAATGCATTCAAAATCATTTCACTAGCTATACAACATAGAAGCATAGATCCCTGAGTGTAATAATCTTAAAAATTTTCAAATGACAAAATTCAACACAATGGCAAGCCACCTAAAAAATACCCCTAACCTGATCTGAGTTAACCAAATGAGTCACTGAACTCTGCTTTTCATTCACTCTCTCTCTTAAAACAGTGGCAGCTCGCTGTGGTGCGGTGAGGCTATGAGGGGTGCGGGGTGGGGCTTGGTGGGGGGGTAGTGGAGTCCGACATACGACGGCAAAGGTGATTGTAAAAAAATAAATAAATAAATATCTGCTGTCATATGTAGCATTTCAGCTTCACAAAAACCTTATAATCCCATCCACATGCCTCTACTTAAGAACGTAAAACTCAACCAAGCTATTAGTAACAACTACTTGCCTATCAAAAACATTTTGTTGTATACAAGATCCTCATGAAAGGAATTCTTTCTACTCCATACTCATCTTTTTCAATAACAGTTTCACTACTCCTCACATACCAGATTCTGACATCGGAATGGATCTAAAACAGTATTACTGAAATTCTCCAATGATATCTTCGAAGTGATAAGTGACAATTAAGTCTTTACAAAAGCGACATTTCAGTGCAAATGTTGACATCATACAATGCAATGATCTACTCTGTCATGTTTACAAAGTAGCTAGATTGACAGACTCAGGCCTTTCATGAGAATGAAGTAAGGCATTTCCTACCCCACACCAGGAGAGTCTTGCAAGGAACACCGTTTTTAACAAAGCCCATGATAATGTTCTATCATCCCTACCTTAACTCATCAGTGGCCAAAACCTCCCCTAGCACTTTCGTACACAAATCTATCTATGTGACATCACTCTATCTATCAATGAACAATATTTAAAGGCAGTACTTTGCCCCATTGAACAATGATATGTCTGAGGTTTGATTTTATTTCTTCAAACCCGCTTTTAAAAGATACATTTTAAAAATGATTTCTGTTGTCTGGATATGACCACCTGTCAGCACACTCCACAATGTCCTCTTTCTCCAAGAGAGGTAGCCTAAAGCTACTGTGTAACAGATATTATAATGATCACTTAACATATTCTGTTTTTCCTCCCCAATACTGGCCACCAGTACAAGCAGTATCAGCTGCCAAGTCCTTTCTCAATATTAGTTCCTCACTGTCTCTGCCTACCAAAAGGTCAAAACTACTATCTTCCTCTGGCCTTATTAAAAGAGCAAGACGTGTAACTGTAAAGAAGATCTCAAACTCACATTCTTGTGCACAAAAGGTGCTTATGCCAACTCATTTATATTTAAAATATCACAAATATATGTAAGATTTGAGGTTTCAACTTCAAATAGCCCTTATGGATTAAGAAAGGCATAGCTGCAAAAATATATGTACTCACACCATTCATCCCAAGCAGAACAAGTATATAGCAAGAAGAAATCAAGAATGGCTTCCTGAAATGATGACGAACCAATTCTCTCTCTTTTAATGTACAAATGTTCGAATCCATGGGAAATTTACAATCATCCTGAATCAACATTTTCATACAAGTCCACTGTTATTAAATTATTAAAACAATCTTATAATGAGTACCTTGTCATTGTGGTTTGCTGGGAACACATTCCACAGAATCAATTTTGTATAGTCTTTATTAGATTTCAGTTCAAAACTTTTTTCAGGTAGCAAATCAAATCAATTCAAGATTAAGAACAAATAAAATAATTGTATGCTAATTTGAAACAATTATAAAAACGGACTGATTTTTGCACATGGTTTTCTAATATTTGACTACTTTAATAACAATTGTAGGAAATTTCTATGCAGTCAATGTACGTTCTACAGAATGGAATTTCCCTTCTCTAATAAATGACTTGAATTTCCCTTCTACTAATATGAGACTGGCCGGACAAGAAAAAAATCCACTAGCTCTGCAAATCGACAGCCTTTAGAATGCTGTCTTTACAACCACACGCGTTTACCAAGAGTCCTTTATCACGCATTTGTCTTTATAATGCATAAACCTTTACCATGCAAACCTTTACAATAAAAGGTAAGTATATTAAAGATAAGTGTATGTGTGTTTTTACATATATGCATGTTTGTACATATATACATATACATATATATAGGTAGATAGTTTGATAGATAGATAGATAGATAGATAGATAGATAGATAGATAGACAGACAGACAGACAGACAGACAGACAGACAGACAGACAGACAGACAGACAGACAGATAGATAGATAGATAGATAGATAGATAGATAGATAGATAGATAGATAGATAGATAGATAGATAGATAGATAGATAGATAGATAGATAGATAGGTAGATAGATAGATAGATAGATAGATAGATAGATAGATAGATAGATAGATAGATAGATAGATAGATAGATAGATAGATAGATAGATAGATAGATAGATAGATAGATAGATAGATAGATAGATAGATAGATAGATAGATAGATAGATAGATAGATAGATAGATAGATAGATAGATAGACAGATAGATAGACAGATTGATAGCAAGGGGGGTTGTATACTTTAGGGTGTAGTGTTTAAGATTATACAGTGGTGAGGGTGCCTTCAGGATTTAGGGTTGAATAAGGGTACAGGGTGGTGAGGGTGTTTTTAGGGGTTAGGGTGAGTGAGGGTATTGGATATTGGATGGTCAGGGTTTTGGAGGGTTTAGGAGTGGGTAAGGGTGTAAGGTAGCAAGGGGATTTTTAGGATTTACGGGTTAGGTAGGGGTATACGATGGTTAGGGTGTTTTAAGGTTCAGAGTTGGGTAAGGGTAATGGGGGTGAGGGTGAGGGTGTTTTTAGGGTTTATGGCAAAGGGTTGTAAGTATGTTTTAGCGTTTAGGGGAATGGGTGGTAAGGATATTTTTAGCATTTAGGGGTGGGTAAGGGTATATGATGGTAAGGGTGTTTTTATGGTTTAGGGGTGGATAAAGGTATAGGGTGGTAAGGGGGATTTTATGGTTTGGGTGTGGTTATGGGTATAGCGTGGTAAGTGTTTTTAGGGTTTACGGATGGGTATTTGGATAGGGTGGTAAGGGTGTTCTAGGGTCAAGGTGTGGGTAAGAGTACAGGGTTGTAGGGGTGTTTTTATTGTTTGGGGGTGGATAAGAATATTGGGAGGTGAATGTTATTTTAGGGGTGGGTAAGAGTATTAGTCATTAAGGGTGTGTTTGGGTTTAAAGGCTGGGAAAAAGTATTGGGTGCTATGGGATTTTTTTAGGGTTTAGGATTGCTGAGGGTGTCGGTGGTAAACAGGTCTTTTAGGGTTTAGGTGAGGGTAAGAGTACTGGGTGATGACTGTGTTTTTATTGTTTAGGGGTAGGCAACGGTATTGAGTGGTAAGAGCTCATTTAGGGTTTAGGGGTGGGTCATGTTATAGAGTGGTACGGGTGTTTTTAGGGTTTAAGAGCAGGTAAGTGAATAGGATGGTAAGGTTACAAAAAGGGTGGGAGGTTTGGGTGGGTAAGAGTATTGAGTGGTTAAGGTGCTTTTGGAATTTGGGGGGGGGGAAGGGTATAGAGTTCTAGGGTGTTATTGGGGTCAATGTCTGTGAATCTCTTTATTAATATTGTTACCCCCTCATTTTCTTGTACGCCTGAGGTAATTGAGCTAGCAGGCCGCTTTAGACCATTTATTATTCACCAAAAGGCACTTGAGTTTATTTTCTTCACAGTATGTAATAATTTGGCCCAAATGTTATCCTCCTGTCTTCTTTTGTCTTCCGTCAGTATCTTTTTGCACTTTTACTTGAGATTCCATATTGATTCCCAGTCTAGGGAAGAAATCTCTGTTCTTTTTAGTTTCTTACATTTTTCCTTATTTCTCGCTTAAGTTTGACAAGTTCAGTTGATGTTGACCTAGTGGGTTTCAGTTCCTAGGGTTGTTTAGGTTTGACAGACATAATTGTTAGTAGTTTATTCGTGAAAGCTACCCACTCTTGTATCTTGCTGTGTTTGCTCATTTCGCTTTCCATTTTAATTCTCTGTATTGTTACTTGAAGTTCGTCAATATTCTCTGTTGACCATTTCAGTCGTTTCAAGTCAGTAGAGAGCGTGCTTTCAACAATTATCATGCTGTTTTGATGCTTGCGAGGCTTTAAATGGAAGTAAATATGTTGATATGAGTGGTCACTTTTAGTAGTGAACTCAATCGAGAACCGTGTGAGAAAGGGGAATAATGGTAGATATAGTGCAGTATAATCAAGCCTTGATTGCACTTTCCCTCTGAAGTAGGTATTCATTGGAGGGTAATCCTCTGGAGTTCTCCCATTTATTATTCTCAGGCCCAGGTATTCCAAAGTTGTCACAAGCTGTTGTCCTACTGGATCTGGACGTTCCGATTTAAGCTGGTATTGGGGTTGTACCTCCCAGAACTCGTTATGTGCTGTTAATTTCTCGTTGTCTTCCGGTGTATAGATTAAATTTGTGTTAAAATCACCTGTGATTATAATTTCCCAGGTGGGGTTGCTGTTTCGTATGTCATTGATTGTGGTTGTTAGCAGCTGACTGTGAGCTTTCTTCTCTTTCGCAGATGGATGAACATAGATGTTAACCAGTATTACAGGTGCTGCTCTGTCTGGTAGAGACAGTTTTATTAGTAGCATGTATGGTCAGTGGGGGGCTATTTGCTCGAATTTAATATTGATTTCAGTTGAGACATAGGCTGCTAGCCTGCCTTTTGGACGACCATTTTTCCAGTTTTTTTCTGCTGGTGTGCTGAAGTGAGTCTATCCGACAAGCGGCAGCTCCTATAGCGCCCAAGTCTCCTGTAGGGAGATTAAGTCACAAGACGCCCAGGTTTGAAGGGGCAGGCCGTCTTCAAGCCATTTCTTAGCACCGGCTATGTTTCATGAAATAAGATGGCGGCTGTCTTGACTGTTGTTCTTTATCTGTTTGTGTCGGGGTCAGTTGATTTTCACTCTGTTCAGCGTGCCCCCAAGCCAGCTCCAGTGGTCAATATCGGGTTCTATAGTTACTATTTTCACAGCATTGTCCGCGCTGCAGCATGCTATTTGTGGTATGCAAAATAGTGCAATATTTTTTTATTTAAAAATGTTGCTAAATTCTAGCAAAATTTCACCAAATTATTCTTTTCTTGCAAAATGTTTTATGCTGGTATCTTGAATCAATTTTGTTTAAAGGAGCTCATGCCTCACTTACAAACGTTTTGCAAGGCACTGACATGGGGATGTTTCAAGCAGAAAATGCCTCTAAGCAAGACATTTTCTATGGGAACCAGTCTACTCTTAGTGTTTTGCATTACTTTTCATGCAAGGTGCACACTCAGGTAAAAGAACGGATATTTTGGGAAACTTTGAGAAATTAAAATTTTACCTAAACCTAGTCTCAGGTCTTTGGGATATGTATTTCTGTACCAGGAAGAGGAAACATGTTGTGCTACATGTGAGAAGACTTTGATGTTGCTTCTTTGAAAGAACCTCACAGACCAGGACGAATTGACCATTTCAGATTTAGGTAAAATGACAAACAATCAAATTCAGGAACTACTTGCACAACAAAATCGCTCATACATTGGCTTTTGTTTAAAAGCATAGAGATTTATAAGCTAAGTGTTTCTATTATATATGAGTAACTAGAATGTACCAAACAGTAAAATGAGTATTACTAGTAACGTTGTATTACTTTTATACTTCTGCTCTGTTCATGACTGGAATATGATTTTAAAACATGATAAAAAACATCTTTTGCAGTGGTTTTTACAAATCATGCTATTGATCCGTCAACACCTGTGGCCCAACTTCAGCACTAGCTTCTTTATCAGATATCAAATCACCGACATTACACTCCCTACATTCTCAAACAGTACCACAAACTTTGGTTGCACACCAAATTCTGTAAATGTTTTCGGCTTGTGTTCCAGAACACCAACCATGACCAGAATACATTTATAGATTCACGCTCACCTTAATTATTAAAAACCCTCAGGCTCTTATTACAGTATTCCAAGTGTTAATGGTGTGACGCAGTCAGCGTAAAGGCAATGTGCCTACAGAACACAATCCACACTGCTCAGAACACAGCATCCAAGGCTCTACCGCTGAACCCAAGAACAACAATGTACTAGCCCTCGCTCTTAATCCATAAGAACATATAATTACAATTCTAAACTGACAGATCACTGAATTATAATTCATAAGCAGCGTTTTAAATTTTAGCAGACGTACCAAATGAAAACAAAGTTACCCTACTTAAAGGGAGAATTAATTTTACCACTAGAAATTACGTAGAGATAGTAGCGACTAAATTACTTACTAGGCACTTTATGATTGAAGCAAGTAAATGTAAATGTAAATGTAAATGTAAATGTACAGGAATTTATATAGCGCAAATCACCGAGCGGTTTCTAAGCGCTTGCTTAGGGAACCCGTCCTGGTATTCCCCTGTGAGATAATCCCGGCAGGGTTTCCGCAAGGTGAAAGCCAGGCATCCCGCTGCGAGGGGCCGTTGTGGAGATTAAGCAAGCTATTGCCCAGAGTCGCAGAGTGTGAACCCGTGAATCGAGTAGGCACCGGAGCGAGATTTGTCGAGTCCATGGACATTTTAGGACTCAAGACCCCGCCGAGCCGGGAATTGAACCCTGGTCCCGGGCTGACCTCTGCTTCCAGGTCTGCCTCCTCTAACCAGTGAGCCACACTTCTCCACTAGTAACCAATGGTCTGTATATTTTGCAGACTGAGCAACAACAGAAAGGGAGAAAAAGTGAATTCTTTTCTGTAGAATGTGTCTGTGGGAATTGTATTCTATTGACAGCTTGAAGGAGCACTACCTCTTATGATGCACGGGGTAGCTTACCACCTAAATGAAGGAACCACAGTTTTCTCTAGAAAGGAGTGCTAATTGTCCTGTGCGCATGGATAGGACTCTGTGAAGTGCAGGTCTACATGCAGCTCACTTACACCTGAACATTAGACCCTGGCTATCTTTACCCTACGGACCTCCTAGTTCTCTTTGCAGAGTGCAGGAATTGTGCCCATGTGCCCACGCAAAACAGCTCATTGTGTGTATATTGCAACTACAAGATTGTTTTGAACATAACATTTAGTCAGAAGCACGCAAGCAGGCTGATTAAGCAACTGAGGGGCCGATTACGATGTCGTCAGGAAAGGATTTTCACTGAATTCGGTTAGGAATGTTTTCCGAACTATTCCTATTCTGTGAGTCCTAACAACCAATTATGATGTGTCTGGATGCTTACGGACTTAGTTTGGTTGTACTCCCATTGACGTCAATGGGAGCCTGTGTCCAGAATGAGAACACAGGCTCCCATCGAAAAAAGGGGTGGCAGGGGAAAACTTTGCACCCTGTGGCGGACACCCCATAGTGCATGCCTCATTGTGCATGGTTGGGAAGAGGGGTCCCTTGGCTGCCCTCACGGGCCACATTCGGTCACTTCTGGGTGAAGGGAGTCCCGCAATGGGCCCCAAAAGACCAACTCCAAAAGCTGTTCTATATAGGGCAAACCAAGCCGGGACAGCTGTCCAAATCAGTCATTGTACTCGCTCGTTCGGAAACCATCTCCATTGGGCTGTACAATTCAGCTTCGATTAGCTTGGGTTGCCAGAATCCCACTCTGAACTGTTTCGGACAGCCCGGATGGCTTCCTTGCATCATACTCGGTCATCTGGAAAGGTGACTGATTCGGTCGGGAACGGAGGTACCAAATCTGATTTGCAGAATCCGAATCCCACTCTGAGCCTTTCCTAACGACATCGTAATCAAACCCTTAAATGTGTAGGTAATCAATTACACAGTAACTACTAACTTTGATGAAAAACATGTTTATTACCTATAACATACCAATCATAAGCTTGAGAATATCAATATTTCTGGATCACCACTGAGAAATTAGTATTTATGCCTGATTGAGCACTCATAAGGATCTGCATATGGACAAACCTTTCAACACAGTATAGCCACATGGATAAAAAAAAGGAGGCATTATGTAAGCCACGCCTCCCATTATGTACTCAGGAAACGTTACTTTTTAATAAAAGTGCACTTCTTCAAGTGTCAAATGTGCAGGTCTACAAGGGACCCTAAAGACAAGGTGCAGGTTTTAACCCCTTCGCTGCGGGGATTATTCACCTGCTATGCTGGGGGGGCGTGCACAGCGCCCGCATGCACATGACGAGCTCAGCTCGTCATGAGGCATGGCGCTCCTGTGTTCATGATGAGCTGAGCTCGTCACAAGTGCATTGGCTCCCGTGGAATGTTCAGCACACGAGAGGAAT
Source organism: Lissotriton helveticus (assembly GCF_964261635.1). Classification (NCBI taxonomy): domain Eukaryota; kingdom Metazoa; phylum Chordata; class Amphibia; order Caudata; family Salamandridae; genus Lissotriton; species Lissotriton helveticus. The sequence continues at coordinate 1,953,426,091 of NC_136063.1, forward strand.
TTTCCCCGCACCTGAGCGTTAAACGGGACATGACGAGCTGAGCTCATCATGAGCACTGGAGCGCCGTGGCTCATGACGAGCTCAGCATGGGAGGGGTAAAAGTAAGATGGAGATGCTGTGTATTTAGGGACACGTGTTTGGGCTGCCTCACTCTGTGCCCAGTGAAGGCCAAAGTGCCGAATAAACCCTCACATTAATACAGATTATCACTTATAAGAATTGCTCTTGAAAGACATAGCTTTACGATGTTTGCAGCGCAAAATATATAATATTATAAATTACTTGAATCTGAATAGGTTATTTTTTTACTATGTTTTTACATATTCCTCTGTCTATACCAGTTGCTGATGAAGATGAAGTCTACCTTAATGCTAACTGATATTTTTCAATACTCCTTGCTTGAAATGTTATATCTAGGAAAACTCTTTGATGATCCGAGTTATCCAGATGGCAGAAACATTGTTCTCGCGGACTAGCTCAGACTACTGGCTACAATGCAGGACTGGGCATTTCCACTTCCATAGCTTGCAGGGGGCTGCTAGTTTTGTAGCAGATCTGGGTGACAAATTTTCAAACCTGAAAAATCTGCAAGCATGTCTGATAGGTTTCCTGAGAATGGTATCTGAACCCTGAACACCAAAAGGTGTTCAAACAAGTAATGACCTCATACCCAGAAACTGTTATTGAGAAGCACCTTTCACTTCAAGGCATTTTGTGAGGTCTTCAACTTTAATACCCCAGTCTCCAAATTAACCTATGTGATTTTGTGTAGTCCTCGCTAAATACAGCCGAGAGACAACCACCACTTAAGCAGGTGGAGCGCAATGTATTTTATAAGTCTAAAATAACTTTGTTCACCACTACGCCTATGTAACTCTAAGTAGTCGCTAACTGATATAACGTTAATTTTGACAAAGCCAAACTTTATCTGATAATGAGTAATGGCATTTAGCTCTTGTTTTCTTATAGCATGTTCTCACCTTTTGCTGTTCTCTGCGTGCCCAGCATATTGTTGAAAGTAAGGATTTGATTTGGGAAGGGACATAAATGATGGATCCTCACTGCATGCTTCCAAAGTCTTAGAACTCAAAATTCAACTCTTTAAATTGCAGATATGCTGCAATTGCGCCCACCAAGGCGCAATGACAAATTTTCAGAAACGGTGGCACATGACCAGTCAAATCTGGGGAGTCAAATCTACCATTGTGTATGGTAGATTTACTTCTGTGCAAAAGCAACAAAAAAAAAGGTGGGACTTTTATGGTATGGTATACAGATAGAGTGTTCACACCATGTGGGAACTCATCGGCTGAGAGTTTAGAAATGTGGGAATAGACCATGTCGCTCACATAAAGGGTATATTACCAGTGATACTGCTGGTGTTGGAGAATTCATTCTCCGCCGTTGGCATTAGTTGAATTGCCCTCACTTTTCATCACAAAGTGTTTATTTAATGGTGGAGACAGTAACATTCCAGCATAGTGGAAAACTAAGAACATGGAAGATTTCCACTTGTTTCTTAATGCATAATCTAGATCCACCTCACTGATGGACATAAACTCTCCTAGCAAAACTCAAAATCAACCCAAAAATCTTTTGCTTGCCCCAAGATACTATAGTTTGTGATCATTATATAATAATCATGTTGAGAACCAGCAAGGCACTTTTCTGGTGATAGGATACTGAAGATTGATTAGTTTGTATATTTCAGGTGACAACAGTCCAGAAGATAATACGCTGTTTCCCCTCTGTTCGCATTTATCAGATTATACGATCATTTTTTCCTCAACTTTTCAAGGTTTTCATTAATTTCCAAACAGAAAAAAACAACCTCTTATCGTCAACTATAAATAAGCATGTACAAACAGGCGCTCACACATAATCAAGTTCAAGTTAAAATAGCCATAGAATCTATATTAAATGCCAAATGTAACTAAGTAATCGTCAGGTACTGCTCTTACACAAAACAATATAAAGGGTGTTGTTAAGGAATGGACTTCTCGATATTGTTAAACTCAATTTTCTCTCTATCAAACCATGCATCACTATCATCAGTAAAAGATTATGCATGCCATATTGAGTTTGATTCTTGCCACCATGGGGAGTTATTAAAGTTGTCTCAGCCTAGGACTATTGTTTGATCACATGTTTTTTGTGTTGAGACAAGCCTGGGCTGCAGAGTAAAGAATCATTTAAATGGACTCTAGTTTGACATTGGGTGGGATAACATGGCTCTTTGTCATTTTTTATAAGGATGACACTGTCCAGAGGTTCTACAAATGTTATAATAACCATTGATTAGTGATTTGCCTGATGGGCCCTGCAATTTGAATTTATAATAGCAGGTGAGTAGATGAAAATACATATTTCAAGTATTTGTACTTGAAAGGATAAAACTGATAAAAAAACGTCATGAATTATCTTTGGAGAACAAGTTAAGAATGAGTGTGGAAAAAAAGACTGGCAATGGATTTACAACTGGCTATGGTGTCAATGGGCGTCGGGTTTACTAGCGATAATTACCTTTACCCCTTTTGAGCACTTGTGAACACAACTTCTTTGAAGGATCAGATAGTGCTCATAACATGATTTGATTTGAGATCTTATATAGCGTACGAATGCCCAAAGGCGTCTAGGCGCTGGATAAAAAGGTTGCCGGAGGAAGAGGAATAGCAGAGGTTTAGTTGGCAAAGAGCCAAGTCTTTAATGATTTTCTGAAGGATAGCAGTGTTGGGCTATTTGTTATGCCAATCAGGAGCGAGTTCCAAGATTTAACTGTCCCCAGAAAAAAACGTTGTCAACCCCAACACGCTTTCTTGAATCTGAGGGTCTGTAATAGTTTGCTATGCGATGATCGTAGATTTCTGACCGGTAGATGCCAGGTTAGGTGTTGCTTCAGGTACTGAGGACCAACACCGTGCAATGCCTTGAAGGTTAAGCATAAGGACTTATATTTGATACTTTTTTCAACTACGGGCCAGTGAAGCATTTTCAGTCCATGGGAATTTGGCTGGAATTTAGGAACAGCCAACAACAGTCTGGCTGCTGCATTTTGAAGATGTTGCAGCTTGAATAGATGCTGTTTTTGGATGCCCACGTAAAGAGCGTTACCGTAATCAAGTCTGGATAGGGCTAATGATGTCACTAATGTTTTCACAGAATTTGGTGGTAGGAAAGGACAAGTTTTCCTGATTATCTTTAGGATAAAGAAAATAGTAGAGCTAAAATTGCTGATCTGGTGTATAAAGGTTAGGTTATCGTCAAATGCTAACCCAAAATTCTTAAAGTCAGAAGATATTCATACAGATATAAATGGCAGCATCTTCAAAGTAGAGATGCAGGCACATTTACAACCAGATGCATTGTAAAAGTAGGACTATACACATAGAAACCACTTGAAAGCAGAGAAAATTCAGAATTGTTTTGTAGAAAAAAGATTTTCAAATGGGTAGGTTGCATCTGAGTCATCACAAGTAGGTTCTTCTTTCTACATTAGGTTCTTCTTTCTACATTTGATGTCTAGGCATGCACTATGGTCTCATTGTTATAAATTCCCCCTCCAGGACTTATGCATTCCCATACCTGCACTGGAGATGAATTCTGCATACTTATATGTATTCTAATTTGAACCTCCAGTATATATTTAGTTGTGACATCTGCACAGCCATGTCTATTTAAAGTGTTAGAGTGATTGCTGAATGGCTGATCCCCTTTATTCCTGTCATTTTCAGCAGCTTCTTAGGAGTTCTCCACTCCTGTGTCCTTCCCTTGCCTTGCCCTTATGACCCCTGACTGCAGGACGCACTTCACGCTCTCTCACACCTCCCAAGTGTCAGATGGCCTGAGTACATCTTCAACCAATACACCTTTGAATACGTAATTTGTCTGGCTTCCTCCTCACTTGGGTGCTGACTCAAATTTCTCTCACTGCACCTAGTGTCCTCAACGCCCTCTGGACCTCTGCTTCCCATCTCATCACCTCAAAATAATTGGTATCAAAAGACCCCAACTATTCACACCACTGTAGACACTCCTGACTATTCTCCCACTCCCTATTAACTCTCAAGCCAATTTCTGAATTTATATGTCTACTTCCTTATACTTGCCAACATTCAGTGACCTAAAAAGAGGTAGTATATTGAATCTCTGGAAATGTGATCACACAACTTCTATTCACAAAGAAGGCACTATGGGGCTTTTTCCTCTCTCAGCATAGAGGGAGGTCCAGCATATGTGCACCGGTTAAAGTCGTAGAAAAGGAAGGTTATGCTGTTCCTAAGTGAACGGTGTCTGGACAAGGGAAATTGACACCAACCTGACCGCTTTGGTTCAGAGTTGGGAGTCCATTTATTGATTGTAATGCCCTCACACACCCAGTCGGGTGTCATGTTTCATCATCTGGGCTGCTCCTTATTGGGTCGGTGGTGCAATACCCAACGGGCTCCCTGTAGAAGGGGCAATTTGGTGGTGACCTTCTTACAATAGTCGTATGGGGTGAGGGGCCAGAAGTATGAAGATGTATGGAGTGAGGGTATGATTTAAATAGGGCTCGGAGTGCCTGTGAGAACAATTTTTAATCAATTGGTCTCCTACCCTAGGTAAAATAAACAATGCAAGCTTGGCTAAGTATAATGTCTTAGGTCTAACCATCTCTATTGGTGCAATGAGGTCAACATGTTTCGCGCTCAACGTAAAGTATACCTGCCATTCATCAGGACCTATACTGAGAAGACCATCTACACTTCAGGGTTGGTGACATGGAGTCATACTCACATCAACCAAACAACTACTTATTTGTGTTCCTGTCAAACCTGGAACTACCCAACGTTGTAAGCTAACCAAACGTCAGCAGTACCCGGTAGGTCAAACAAGAGGAGTTTCTCAAGTATGTTGTGCTATTGTCACGTCTCTATTTATTTGACATGCCCTCACCACCTACAACTTCTGCCCCAGTGTTCTCATTACAGGAGAGTGCATTACACCCTGTGGAGCCTGGCTCTGACCGGTCCTTAAGAATTGTAGTGAAAGGCAGTTTTTCTACTTGCACGTTAGTCATTTTAGCCTATGCAGTGCATTGATGTAAGCCAGAAACTCTGACAGGGTGTATAGCAGAACTCTGGCCTGCTTTCCTAAACGCGTTGCCAATTCTCTCCCTGTGCAGGGAGCTGTGTTTCCCTTGTTAACTGCTTTGATCTGCTGATTTCAAAAAATCAGTTGGATGACTCTGAGGAATCTGTAGGGCACAGTGTTTCCACAAATGGTTGCCTAACCGGTGTTATGACACCAGGGAACCTGCAGCCTGCCCTGGGCAATGTTTTTGCACAGGAGCTGTAGGACATTTTCCATACTGGGAAGGTTAAATATCACCATTAAGGAAGTGCCTTGACATATTTGATTGATGGAAAACAGACTGGCTGGGGTACTTGACCTCCTAGTGTTCTGATTTCTGACCTTTCAATTGTGACTTTACATAATGGGGCTTTGGAGAAAATGGCCTGACTTTGAAGTCTTTCTTTACTGAGGCTTGAAAGCCAACATGGCTATGATAACTTTATATGTTTGGAAAATGAAACATGTTCTGGCAGTATTGAGAAAATAGCCTAGCGATGGTACCCTTACTTTGCTTTTGCTAAAGTGGCTATTGTACCTATAATTTTAAGGGATACTGAAAAAAGCGGATTGTTTAAGGTGACTATACAGTGGTTTTGAGAGCCAGTGTATCTGTGGTAGTGCCATCCCATACTGTCGGGTTGCGAAAACAGACGAGCTGTGGTGTTGTTACACACACTAGTCACCATACAGTGTTTCACCCTCAGTTCTTTCAAGACTTCATCCACAATTTATCCACTCACCAACATCCTTCCCAGCCCATCAACAGGTATATTTGCATAATCAGAGCACAGATGTCATATTTTAATATATTCTAAAGGCATACATATATCATTCAACAATTACAAGTCCTTCAGCTGTTTGTCTTTTGCTAAGGAATGGGTGCGATGTAGTCCCCTGGTTAATGTACTATAATTATTAGTGCTCTGAATTCTGGCCTTGCTAAAGGGCTTTCATATATAGGTGTTTTGGGAGTTGTTGGTGCCTATATTACTGGATATTGAATACCAGCCTTGTTATGATATCGTTATATATGTGTGAAAAGAGGCTGGCTGTGGTAGTACTGGAAAAAAACATATTTTCTGTGGCATACTACATACTATAGTTTTGGAAAACATCCTCACTAGTATACCTTTATATTCTGGCACTTATAGGAACACAGTCTGGCTTTGATGTTTTCGGTAAATTTCACAATTTACCTTTTCTCCATATAACATTTTAAATTTCACATATACAATAACTGGCTATCCATCTTCCATTCACTCACCAAATTAAAGTGCATGAGTGTATGTTTCTACAATCTCAACACAGTTGTTACCCATTTAAGTGCCTGAATACAATAGGTAGTATTTGTATATTGTACAGGTTTCTTTGCAATGGGGTGGTGGTGTTGATGTCTCCTTGTGTAACAAGTTTATTATCTTGATCCATTCGAGCCAGAAGCAACATTTTTGTTACAATCCACTCTATACCTAGCAGATATGAGATTTTGTTGCCAAGTGAGGCCAATTCATATTTTTGTTTAAAAGCTGTGATATGATTGTTTCTCCAGTGTATCTACTTGGCCCATTGCAACTTTTTCTACATTGACAATTCTAAGACATCACTTCGTGGTATGTTGGCCTCTCCTCTCTCTACCTCTGCTTATTGTCTTTCTGATCCTATCCTGGGTGGTGGTCCCTTCTTTCATCACTTTGCCTCGCAAAGGCCTGCCAAGCCTGATTCCCAAATTCTCCTTTTCCCACTCCCTGTTTTCTTCGCATTTAACTTCCACATTGTCTGACTACCCCATCACGCTTTCCTGCTTTGGTAGTGCTCATTTAACGCTACAGTGTATGACCTAATGCTCTTCTGGTCTCAACTGCTGTCCCCAGTGACATGCATCATGGCCTCCTTGTAAGTTAGCTTCTCTCCACCTACTTTTGTCCCACTTCAGCCTCAGGCCTTCCAATAGTTCTCTTGCGCCTATCCATAACTCGCTCATCATCTGCAAGAATCTCCAGAAACCTCACTTTCTGGAAGCAATGATGCTAGGACCACTCACCCAAGCTGTTGCCGCCTGTGACTGCATTGAAGGATTTGACATTGCGGCAGATAATAAGACCACAATGGGATACCATATTTTAACGGTACCTAATATACATATCCCCTAGCACAATCACAGACAGCACAGCTCCACGTCACATATATTCCTCAGAGGTTGTCATCTCAACTGTATATTCATATCAAACTATACTCAACTTTTGAACTAAACCAACAGTACATATTTAACTTCATTCATGACCATGCCATACACACGTGGCTCCAACCACTTGCAACAGCAGATCTGTGTCATGTCATAATCCTGTCTTTCCATATATCAACTGTGCACATTGGAAACATCCTCCGGTGTTACCATGGGCCCAACATTGCTCTAAGCCATATAGTTGACAAAAAAATGTCCAGCTCAGTGGCATATTCTTTTAACATAATATCTGTACTTCACACTATACAAATAGTGCTCATGAAACACAACAATTGATATAATCATGTGTACAACGTGGCTTAAGCTATAGAATTTGCTGTTTGCCACCTCAACAACACTGCATATCCTCTGAAGAATATAAACATCAAGTACCCAGAACACCTCCCTTTATATCAAAGCCAAATAAAGGGCCAAGTCATAGAAACCACTCGAAGACAAGAGCAGGACAACCATAGAAACCCAGTAAATTAACATGATGCAATGTTCTTTAGCACACACACACATGCCATACTCCACACAGATCCATACCATGATTAATCCAGCCCCATCCGATACAACCCATCGCTAAACAATAAACGAGTCTATTCTAACCTCGTCCCCATTGCCCCACGTGATTCAACTCTAAGCAATATGAAACACAACCAAATACAGTGCCAACATGATACTTGGACTCTATTCAGAAAGTACCGAAAATTCCTAAAGGATGCAGACTCCTAAGCAATGTGGGACCAGACACATCGTGGTAAAGCATCATAAACCATAACATAAAGCAAAATAACATAACTTCAGGGGTGCTGGAGATATTCTTCGAGTATTTCACAATTACTGATATTATTTTTGACCAGAGGAAATGGAGGAAATAAAGCAATGACAAATGCCTTCCACCGCACTCACAATTACAGTGAGGACATTCCAGCCTTCTTTGCAATATTGTAATAGTGATTCAACTAATTTGCATTAGCGTAGACCATTCTGTGGAATTAACTTCTTTTCCCAAAAAATTTTGTAAACGCTCCTTGTGTTATAAGGACCAAACTCAGGTATGATTTTCTTAACTGAATTTCCATCTACACGTCTACATTTTGTGATGAGCAGATACAAACAGTTGGTAAAATTCACATGTATGTAGCTCTATAGCGCAAACCCATCTGTGAAACAGCGAGTTGTAGAACTAGGTGGTAAAAGAAGTGAAAGTGGTCCAAGGCAAACCAGAAAAGGTGAGAAAGAGGAGGTGGAAGAGGGGAAAGGAAAGCTGAAAAAATATATTTTTCCGTGATAAAACTCTAATTTATCAATTGCACATAGGAAACTTTGAGCCTAGGACATTTGGATGACAAAGTGATGCGGCATAAGTGCATGATACACTCCTGCATGTTGCAATTGCTCGTGTGTTTATGCAGGCTTCCTTGGTTTGTGTGAGACTTTTCTCTTTTGTATTTCTTTGTTTTGCAGCCTTAAAACGTTTCAAATATTTTAGTCGCAGCCCTGAACCACAGCCAAGACGTTGAAATTGATACATGCTCGTAGTTTTGGTATTTGTTTTTCAATGAGAGGAATCCAGTGTGGAAACAAAAAAGGATAGTTCGTTTTGGGGTAGATAAGCACAACTGTCTGTCTAGAAGATGAGTAAATTAAACAGAAAATTACAAATGGTAAAGCAACTTCGATTATGTTCATGTAAACGCACTTTGCTGGAATCTGAAAGGCTTTGTAATGGAGGTTAAGTATCTCAGGCGCATACCAAAGTAAAAGCAATATGCCAGAATGTTCAAAAACCTGATTTTCTCAAACTAACTGAGGAGAAATGTACACTTTAAAGTGAAATCTGGGCGCCATCAGATAGCGCACAATGCTCCTGTTGTCTTGCTCACAATAATTCTCTATTTCAACAGTTAACATCTTAATCATGTAAAATGTACAGAATTAATATTTAATGAAAAAGTACACATCGAAAAATGGTACCTTGACAGAGTACTGGTAATTAATAAAGAGCAGACTAACGAATATGCAAGCAAAATAAGACAATCGTAAAAAGGTGTATTAATATTTGGAAAGTCATCACGGAGAATCAGCTTCCTATATCGACCATGCGGTCAAATGCATAGGCTCTATTTTTTTTTTTTTATGAATACTATAAACATTTATACTACTACGAAGTTTAAATAATATGTTTTTTAAACTATGTTCTGTACCTCTGGTGTGTCCCTGTTTTTAATTGTCAATACACACACACAGATAAACATCCACATAGAATCGACTAGAACTGTAGTAATATAAATGACTCTTTGGTGATTACTGGATCAGTGTGTGTCTGATGTCCTTCCATTGATTGTGGGAGACATGGCTCGACTGAACACTTGAGAGATGAAATAATGAACTTCTTATGGGTGTAATGCTTAAATGAGGATTGATTTCCTTTTCTTGAATTCTCCTAAACACTGCACATATATTTCTATTTCTATTCATGTTCGAGTGGGGTTTACACCCTGTGCTCTGCAGTGGGACCAGCATCATGGCTCCCTCAGTTAACTGATGCTCGGTACGGGGATACAGGGCGTTGGTTTTCAAGATGCGAGGCTGTTCCGCAGACCTCCCATCTCCTCATTTAACAAAGAATGACCGCCAGGATCCAAACAGGCGGCAATCAATCCCAGCGAACGTAAATACAACAGTCGTTGTTAAGACTCGGAGCATCTAATACCCTTTGAGGGGGAATAGATAAGAGATGGGGGTATGTTTAAGTACGCATCAGTGTAGGAGTTGTTTTTGTTTACCTCAATTAAACCGAAGATCTATTTTCTCAGCTAAGATCTAATTCGCAGCAAAGTGGTTGTTAAGCTGTGAAAGAAACAGGACAAAGGGACCAACGTGCTGCCTGGAAGCCTGTGGATAGCCATTATTTCTAGCTGCTGGGGAGAGTTATTCATTCCACAGACAACCTTTGACGCTGTCCTAGACACATGCAACTGATCCACGTGAAAGAACCCCCACTGCAACAAATCAGAGCAAAAAACATCCCGTAACAAGCCGACATGAACGCATGCAGAGATGAACTCCCTCGCTAAGCCCTCAGAGCAGACAATTCAAAGCACACCCCTTACCTGAATAAGACTTTCTTAAGCCCAAAGCCATGCTTCTGTTTACGCTGATGCTTCCAGACAGATATAGTCCGCATTTGCGCCGGACACAGAGAGCAGAGGAGAGAAACTTTAAGCCATATTTAAAGTATTCTCTAAGGTACTGTCCAGAAGCATCATCTCATAGCAGTGGTACAGAGAGATCATTAATGGGCATTAGTGACAGGCCATTATGACTTTCAGAGGTCATTAATGATTCATGATGTTGCTCTATTGTTCTGGCACTGACGAGCCGTTTCTTTAACCTAAATGTACCGCCCCTTAAAATGTATCTAAACACATTCTTTTTTTATCAGAAAACTGTGCTCTGACGTCTAGAATTACAAAGCAATTACTGAAACAGGACACCGCGCCGCATTACGCGAGCAGTAAACCGGCTGCCTCCTCTGCTGGCAGCAAGCAGGGTTGTGCTGTCTGCAACAGCTCAGTGGTGCACACCCTGGAATTATTGCCTCTGTCAAGCGTGAGTTTTATGTGCCAACCTTTTAGAGGAATTTACAGCCCTTGCTTTTCTGAATGTAAGTCAAGATATTATTCGGAGTAAATCATGTCCCCTCCTCTTCCTCCACAATGAAAACAAATATCATATTACACTCTGCACTTTTGCTTGTGCGGTTAATGCCTGGGCATTTGTTCATGTGCATTTGTTAACACAAATATTTAAACAAAACTAGGGTCCAAAGAGTTACATTTACGTAATAAAGTGAATTTACATTTAAGTGACTGATGGCTATTGAGAGCGTTGTTGCTCTGTGCAAAATCTTTGTAACATGCAATCTGTGAGGCAGTAAAGCCTTTTTGCTTGTGTACATTTTACTGTACTGTGGTAATACTATGGAATTATGGGCACGGTTTACTTCACTGTCACTACGATTTTCAGTAACTTCTTTACCTTTCAAATTGGTTAACCCGTCTTTGCATCTGTTGTGCTATTGCTTTAGAAAATGCAAATGTTGAATTTTAGTTTTCAGTCTCGCAATGGCAGCTGGTACAAGTAAGAGCAGTGAGGCGGGGCGGAGTGGTGGGAAAGTTGACAGATGACTGGATAGGTAAAATTAAATTAAAAAAAAATACTACCACTTACCTTGCACTCGTGATGTGGCAAGTGCAAGGTAAGTGTTTTATTCCTCACTTCTGGGAATTCGTTTTTCAGCTATCATGATATGGGTTATCATTTATATGAGCCGCTGTATAGTCAATATGTGTGAGAGGAAGGGTGATCCGACCTCAATCAATCAATCAATGGTATTGTTTTTATACCACTACCTTGTTCCTCCAAAGCTTGTGATTTCTTTTTGGAGATGCCTCTCAGTTAGTGCTGTGCATTAATAACTGGAAAATTGTCTACTGAACGGGACCACCCTTTCCTCAGTTTCTAGTTCAAGAACTCCAACATATCCATCCCAGTCATAATAGTTTTCCACTTAAAGTATTAAATCAGCAATGATACAAGGGAATGAGAGCAAAAGACACATGATTTTATAAGACAATAAAGTGCATCATCCACAGGCTTAGATTCAGTGCACAGCAGACAGACTAATGTATTTGTTTCATGAGGTGGATTAGTAACGGTATTTAATACATTGGAACAGATATCCGCAACCATGAGGCCGACAACATTTGGTACTTCTTGGGTGCCTACTTGACAGAATAGGCTCAGTGTTTAGCCAGGAGAGATGACTTCCGCATCATGCGAGCGGTGTAAGTCGGGTTTATGACGCCGATGTGAACGAACCGAGCAATCCTGCTCTTGGCGTGGCATTTAAAGTTCCGAAATGGCGGTGACATTTAAATACCTGGGAGAATTGAAAGGCTGCAATTAGGAGTGTGACTTATGCGCTATCACCGTTAATAAGGAAGGACGACATACTGTGAATTTAAAAGAGTTCACCACCGTTAAATATACAGTCCTGAATTGATGAAAATTACCAGATAAGACTGGGTCAAGAATATGTATCTTTGAAGATCGAATTATCTATTAGCCCTAGTCCTGATGAGGCCAGAATTATGATGGCTGAAGCGCGTCGACACATTTTTTGAAGGAGACCCCAGCCAAATTATTGATTGTGCAAAAGTATTATTTACAAGGAGCAAAAGGATTGAAGAGAGCCTAAATAGATATGGACTACTCATACTTCTTGTGTTAGGTCTGGTGGAGCTTACTTCGAAAGGAATGCGGAGTCTGTACATATAACAAGCATCCTTTTTGTAAGAAAAATTAGGCTACAATATTCGAATACGGATACATCTTTTTGACTAATGTGTATATATATGTGTTTTGTATATGTCCATGTAAATAGTAACATGTAAATATATATGTTGTTGTGTTTGTTTATAGTAGGTGGCCAGACAAATTATACAAGCCCCTATTTAACTCTAATTCTTTTTCAATTAAAGTGAAAAACAAGAAGGAAAATAAGATTTGGTGTTCTCTCTGTGGAGGTGGGAAATTTTATTTTATTTAAATAAATACAAAAATAGATGTTTTTCCTGGCAATTTATGTTGTCGTTAGGTCAGATAACTCAACTATCTCACCTATGAATCTAAAATCTATTATTAGTGACCAAGGCATCATTTCACTTTATATATTACTTGACAGAATAATCCCACACAGCTGGATTCAGAAAGGTAAACTTACACTTTTGTGTAAGTTTACACTTGCTGTAGTAACTTTGCTACTGTTTTGGTATTCACAACCTATGAGTACAATTATACTCCAAGTGAAATTACTAGCTGCTAAAGTGCACTTGTAGGTGTGAATACCAAAACAGTAGTAAAGTTACTACAGCAAGTGTAAATTTACACACACGTTTAAGTTTAACTTTGTGGATCAGGCTCTGTGAATCAGGCCTGCTGGGCCTGATTCACAAAAGTAAACTCAGTGGCGACTCCTCTGCTATGGCGGAGGAGCTTCACCCCATTGCTATTTGAGCAGTGCAAAAAGAAAATGATAATAACAAGACATTATTATCAGGGCACGAGTGGGGGGTACACACGGGTGGATGGCATCCACCAACTATTGTCACAGGGTGGATACCGTCCCCCTGCCAAGAATTTGGGCCCCACTGAATAATGTGCTGCACTCATCCCGGTGCAATTTCCAAACAGTGGGACGCTTTCAGCAGCACCTGCACATTGTTGTCTCCTTTCCATCTGCAGCAACTTGCAGGCGGGGGCAGGGCTTTCTTATTTAAGACTCCTACGGGCCCATAACAAAGGCCGAATTGGAGGGGTCATCAGGCCTCCTTTTGTTCAAGTCTCTTGGTTAGAAGAAGTCAGGAGCCTCACACCTGATGCAAATGAAGTGGAGGGGAAATAAAGCCGCACATCTTCTTGCACTTCACACATACTTAAGAGAGGCAGCTTTTCACATTGTTCAGTCCCTGTTTAGGAGATATGCATGCAATGTAAGAATGTCATATGTGTTTGTCTTTCCCAGTATTCACACAAAGCAAATTGCTTTTATATAGAACTTACCACATCTGATGAGGCCTGGAAATATTTAAGTACCACTATTTTTTCTTGTATAGCCCTACTCATCCCAATGCAGGGTGTCAGAGCGCTTTACATCAACACATGCATATTACATGTACAATAAATTATGTAAGTTTGTAAAATAATGTACAGGATATTTTTCATAAAACTGGGGGATTGCAAGGTGTGGAAGTCACATATCATCTTGCATATCTCACTGTTCTATTATCCTCGCAATGCGCTAAAACATACACATGATAGACCTGCTAAACATATATCTGAGGGCTTTAGATCTGACATCACTTCTTGTGAAGCTACTTCCTGTAAAGTTGTGGCTTGTGATACCACTATCTATGATGTCAATTTCTGTGATGTCTTGTGTGATGTCCTGCGCCGTGATGTCGTGCGCCGTGATGTTGCGTGCCGTAATGTAGCCTGCTGTGATGTCACTTGCATACTGCCTAACTAGGTTAGTTCCCCCACTTCTTTTTTTAGGACTTGTGTCCTGATTACTATCATTCTATTTTTGAAGGACTGGAGCCAGCCTGATCGTGGCGGGCTGAACAAAGAGAGGAGTGGTTTTCACTCCCTAAGTGCACAAGAATTTTCGGGCAGCCCTCTTGGGCAGGCCAAATATTCATGTGCACTTAGTGTGTTATCCATCTTGCTGTGTTTCACAGCCAATTGGATAACATGCCCAAGCTCCCAGACACTGCCTGAGCAGACAAACAGATTGCTCAGACCAATCACAACGCTGCTCACTCAGAGTCATGATTGACTGGTAGAGTCTGCTTCTGGTGCTGCTAGTGCAGACAAGAGGACAAAGGAGAGGGTGTGGCTGTGGCTGCGGGCAAAGGACAGGTAAGTTGAAATAATTTTTATTTATCCATTGCCCCACCACTCCCATTCTGAGGCAGCCGCCGTTGAGTAAACTTACACATTGTAGTACGTTTACTACTCTTTTGGTAAACTTAGACCAAAGTGTAAATTTACCTTTGTGTATCAGCCCCTCTGAGTCTGGATGCAGGGATAAGAGCATCACTCAGACAAACTCCTCTACAGAAACAGAAATCTGGCAGTATTGAATCTTTACTGGGAAAATGTGATGTCCGTGCAGTATCATTTAAATCTTCAGATTAATGTTTTGTGGGTAAAGTAAGTTGGTCCATACCTTTATATTGTCAGTGGCTGCCACCATCAGAATGTATTTACAATAAGATTACATTTATTTAAAAAGTCTGCATTCGATCTTAACCGCTATTCATGTATAGTACATACACTTGCTGTTGTTTGCAATCTGTGGACAGTGAAGTTTATAACTATTTAATGAATCTGGCTGATATGTTTCCAAGTCTGTTGTAGTTAATGTATTTTTTTCAATGCCTTCCTGTTTTTTTTAATCATGTAGCCCTCCCATGGAAATTCCTTTCAGTTTAAACTCTTTTGTACAACACTTTTCACCCCAATTGGCCTAACAACATATGCCTTTCTCCTCAGAGACCACCATCCTTACGTTATAATCAGTAGCCTGGATTGTTTATACAGAGGGGCTGATTAAATTGAGTGTAGGAAAGCCTCGACCTCAGGTCGGATGTTTGCTGGCACTCATCGTTGTTTCATTTCTGACCGCCTAATTACAATTTAGGTGGTTGGAAAAGAAACCAGCCAGTCATTCTGGCTGGATTATGATAGGCTCAAGGATGCCCTTCTGCCAGTCAGAGACCAGCCCATAATCCCAAAGGATGGTGTACCTGCCGTTGGGATTATGATGCTTGGTTTCCCACAGGATTTCCATGCCTGGCTTTCTGACATGGAAAGCCTATAGGAAAGTGAGCTTTGGGGCTCCTAGCAGGGTGCCCTACTCCGTGTGGACTCCGGTTGGGTGCTGAGGGAGCACCCATGGTGCCCGCCTGTTGATCCCTGCACCGTGTGGCTGGCACATTAAGGTGCCTGCCTTAAAGTGCCTGCCACACAGTGCAGGGATGAACACAATGTCCCTTTTCACTATGAGAGCTTGTGCTACGGCTGGTTTACATGGTGCAGTCACATTGTAATTGTGGAGGTCAGTCGGTCCCGAGACTGCAAAGGTGTCGGTCAGCGACAACTCCAACCAACATCGTAATAAGGCCCAGAGTAGTTAAAAATATATAATGCAACATTGTTCTATCCTTTGCATCAAACACAGTAGAGTTTCTCTTGAAAGAAGTTCATACTGATCTGAGTAATGTTGACACTTTATTTTGGCTAAATGAATTAGCGCTGAAAACAAACTGACAGATGAACAGCTCAGATTTCCCAAACAAGAAAGAAGTTTGTGGTTGAGGAAAGAAAAGTTGAAAATAAATAAAACGTTGTGGCATCGTCAGGAACATTTATTTTAATTCTCTTTACAACATGCATTGGCTCTGAATTAGAATGATTTTGGGATTCTGGCATAGCTACTCACAGAAATGTGCATCACTATACACTTATAGGGCCTCCTTCACAAAACAATGTTTATGTCTTCATTCAATGTAGGTGTGTAAGTAAAGTTGTTAGACCTGGCATCACTGGCGTGAGTCTCCCTTCCATTTTTGACGATTGCCTCCTCTGTTTTGCCATGTTTTTGCTGGTTATATGCTTTCGACCCTGTGCTACTGCTATTCAGTGCCACAGTGCAAGTGCTCCCTATGTTAAATTGATGTACTAATTGGTGATTCCATGATTGGGTTATTTGATTTACCTGTCAACCCCTAGTACAGTGCACCATGTGTGCCCAGGGCTTGTAAATCAAATGCTGCTGGTGGGCTTGCAGCACTGGTTGTGCCACCCACAGAAGCAGCTTGTAAAGTGTGTCTCAGGCCTGCCATTGCAAGGTCTGTGTGCAGTCTAATACTGCCATGTCGACTTGGGAAGTGCCCCCACATGCCAGGCCCTAAACCTTCCCTTTGCTTCATATTAGACACCCCTATAGTAGGCCCAAGGGCAGCGCGCATTATAAGTATAAGGTAGGACATGCTCTGATGTGTTTAGCATGTCCTAATATTGAACTACAGCCATTTTCGTTTTTCACTATTGCAAGGCTACCTGTTCTCCAAAGGCTAGAATGGGCAGTTAGATTATTACATTCTTATAATCCTAACTGACTCAGGGAACATGGTAGAAGTTCGAATTTAGTATGCCTGAAAGCTTTTGCCAAGGAGAAGAACCAAGGAAGCTGCAGGAGTTTTACTGCTCCTCTGCCAGTGTGCTGTTTGCTGGGTTGGCCTGCAGTGGTTGCTTATTTGCCATGGAAAGGAGAAGGAACATTTTAAGGACTTTCATCATCTTCAGAATATTCTCCAAGGGCTTGAACTGTGCTTGCCTCCTGCTGAATTCTCAGGGACAAAAGACTTCATCTCCAGCTCCCCTCTGAATTTCCTTGCTGGGAATTCTCAACTCCAGTCATTTGCGTGTCGCTGGGAGCTGGAAGCACGATGCATCAAGAGGAAGCGTGTCGCTGCCACAGCTGAAATCATCGCATCGTCGGAGAAGTGAGCCTTTGCCGCATCTCCCTGGAAGCGTGTGTTCATCGAAGCTGCCTGCTGTCGCATCACCGGAGAAGCGTGACGCCATCGAGAGTGTCGCCATCGCATCACCGGGGAAGCATGTCACAGGGCCTGTCGGGCTCCAAAGTATAGAGTCGTCGCAAGGCTGCCAGGGCGTCTACGCATCATCATCGCATTGCCGCATCAAGGGCGCCATCTTCTCGCATTGCAACCGGATCATCGCACCGCATCAAGGCGCCATCTTGCGCACCGCAACGGGCCCACACACTGAGAATCTGTGCATCACCTCCGCACCGGTAAGGATCACAACGCATCCCCTACTCAACCCTGGTTGAGCACGGTCGCTCCCTCCTGCCCTCGCTGACCCCTGCCCTGAGCTGCCTGGTATTGTTTACATCGCGCTGCTAAGCTTCCTGGACGCCTCTGTTAACTTGCTTTGTTGCCTGCATAGCGCTGCTGCCCTCGCTTAGCGCTAGAACGTGCCTGCCTGCTTGTGATAACTGTGCCTGCATTATTTGATTTTTTTAGAACTACCTTTGCTGTAACCTGCATTTGCTGACCATTTATCAGCGTTTTTCAGCCCTTACCTCTGCTCCTTCCTCAAACCGGGTCAAACCTTCCTCAAACCGGGTCAAAATCGCGCTATAGCCGCCATTTGCTTCTGTTGTTGTTGTTCTGCCCTGAGACCGCCCCCTCCACCACGCAACCGCCTCCCATCTTATCCTCCCTCGCCCCTCCCCCTCCACAACCTCTTATGACAGTTGCTCCCGCGCGCAGCGTCTACGCGCAGCGACCACGCCCAATCCGCGCCGAAGGTGCGCCAAAGGTAAGCCCGTCTACGCCCGTCCGCGCCTGGACCGCGCCCAGCGCCAGACCCCCTGCCCCTCGCGCTACCCAGCCCTCCCGCATTACCTACGATGCCGCCACCCTCCTAGCCCTTAACCCCGGTCGCGCTCCCAACTGCGTCCAAGCCGCTCCTGGTCGCACCCATGGACCTTTCTCCTGCTACTCCTGCAAATTCATCGGCACCGACAACATCTCCGCTACAACCTCACCACAGATACCCGACCCCAACCACCTACATTGTATCCTTCTCAACACCCGATCAGTCCACAGGCACGCCATCGACCTATGGAACCTACTAGACACCATCTCTCCGGACATCGCCTTCCTTACGGAAACATGGATGAATGCTTCCTCAGCACCAGACATCACCATTGCCATCCCTGATGAATATAAGATCACACGCAAGGACCGCACCAGCCACACAGGAGGAGGAATCGCTATAGTCCATAAGAAATCTATCCGCATCTCAACCAGCTCTGACGCCAACCTCGCCAATTCCGAACACCTTCACTTCCAGATCCACATCGACCCCAAGACCACACTCAGAGGCACCCTCCTTTACAGGCCACCAGGACCCCGCGCAAAATTCAGTGAAGACATCACGGACTTCATCACTCCACACGCGCTCCCCTCCAAAGACTACATCCTTCTGGGAGACCTCAACTTTCACCTCGATAAGATCAACGACCGCAACACCGCCACCCTCGTGGACAACCTCACCAACCTCGGACTTAAACAACTGGTCACTTCCCCCACCCACATCGCAGGTCACACACTCGACCCCATCTTCACCTCCAGCAACCATGTCTCTTTCAGCCACACTACGGACCTCATCTGGACTGACCACAGATGCGTTCACTTCACCTACAACAAACCAAAACCCAGCATCCACCTCCAACCTACCTTGAAAAGGAACTGGAACAAAATCACCACGGACCAAATCTCCGCATCGCTCCTTCAACACACCCCAGCCCCCTCCTCCAACGCTAACGAAGCCGCCGCTAATCTCACCCTATGGTTATCCAACACCGCTGACACCTTAGCACCTCTGAAAAAACGTCAAAACAAACCTGGCAGCAAGAAGGCCTCATGGTTCAACGATGATCTCAAGAAGTCCAAGAAACTCTGCCGCTCCCTTGAAAAGGCCTGGAAAAAAGACCCAACCACCAGCACCAAGGACGCCTTCAAAAACGCCACCCGCACTCACCACCAACTAATCCGAAAAGCCAAGAAAGCAGCATTCAAGGATCGACTCGACAACAACGCTCACAACAGCAAGGAACTTTTCAACATCGTCAAGGAATTTTCCAATCCCTCGGCCAACTCCAACGACATCACCCCCTCTCAAACCCTCTGCGACTCCCTAGCCTCTTTTTTCCACAACAAGATTGCAGACATCCACAACAGCTTTGACAACCAACCCGGAAACCAACCCACCATGCCGTCTGCTGTCCATCCTCCCCCCGTGAACACCCTTAACGACTGGAAGCCAATCTCCACTGAGGACACCATCCGCCTGATGAACTCCATCCACTCAGGATCCCCCACAGACCCATGTCCTCACCACATCTTCAACAAAGCAGACTCCGTAATAGCGCCGCACCTCCGAGACGTCATCAACTGCTCCTTCAACTCCGCTACCTTCCCTGAAGACTGGAAACACGCTGAACTCTCCGCCCTTCTGAAAAAACCAACAGCAGACCCCACCGAACTCAAAAATTACCGCCCCATCTCGCTTCTTCCATTCCCGGCCAAAGTCATCGAGAAAGCCGTCAACTGCCAACTCGCCGCCTTCCTCGAAGCCAACAAATCCCTCGACCCCTCACAATCTGGCTTCCGAGCAAAACATAGTACCGAGACCGCCCTCATCGCAGCAACAGATGACATTCGAACTCTACTGGACAATGGAGACACAGTCGCCCTCATCCTCCTCGACCTCTCTGCAGCATTCGATACAGTCTGCCACAGCACCCTTCTACAACGCCTCAATAACATCGGAATCCAAGGAAAAGCACTGGAATGGATCACCTCGTTCCTCACCGGTAGAACCCAGAGAGTCCGCCTTCCTCCATTCAAGTCCGAGGCCTCTGAAGTCATCTGCGGCGTACCTCAAGGATCCTCACTCAGTCCCACCCTTTTCAACGTATACATGAGCCCCCTCGCGGCCATCGCACGCCAACACAACCTCAACATCATCTCTTACGCGGACGACACTCAACTGATTCTTTCTCTCACCAATGACCCCGGCGCCGCCAAAGCTAACCTGCACGAAGGAATGAAAGAAGTCGCCGAATGGATGAAACAAAGCCGTCTGAAACTGAACTCAGACAAAACAGAAGTCCTCATCCTAGGCACATCCCCCTCTGCTTGGGACGACTCCTGGTGGCCGGAAGCCCTCGGAAAAGCACCCATCCCGACAGACCACGCACGGAACCTTGGCGTCATTCTGGACTCTTCACTCTCAATGAACAAACAAGTCAGCGCAGTATCCTCTTCCTGCTTCAACATTCTTCGCATGCTCAGAAAAACATTTCGCTGGATCCCCCCCGAAACTAGGAAAACAGTCACCCACGCCCTGGTCACGAGCCGACTGGACTACGGAAACACCCTCTACGCAGGTACCACCGCTAAACTCCAGAAGAAACTCCAACGAATCCAAAACGCCTCAGCCAGGCTCATACTAGACATCCCACGCAACTAACACATCTCTGGTCACCTTAAAGACCTCCACTGGCTACCCGTCAATAAGAGGATCACTTTCCGACTGCTCACCCACGCACACAAATCACTTTACGACATCGGACCAGACTGCCTCAACTCTCGACTGTCCTTCTACACCCCCTCCCGCCAACTACGCTCTTCCGACCAAGCCCTCGCCACTGTACCTCGCATCAACAAGACCACCATGGGAGGCAGATCCTTTTCATACCTGGCTGCTAAAACATGGAACTCACTCCCCGCTTACCTCCGCCTCACCCAGAACCACCTAGCGTTCAGAAAGCAGCTTAAAACGTGGATATTTGACAAATAATCCTCCTCCTCTTCCTAAGCGCCTTGAAACCCTCTGGGTATGTAGTGCGCTATACAAATTTTATGACTTGACTTGACTTGACTCTGCGCAAGCATTGAGGCACGACACATCATCTCCCCCGGATCACAGAACCGACGCATCTCCCCTTTTGCAAGCCGTTTGTTTACTTTGCGTTACGCATCCAGGTACTTTGTTGAGAACTTTGGCACATTGATCATCAACTTGAACTAAGCAACGTTTTATCATCTTTAAGCAATCTTAAGTGTAGTATTGTGGATTTTTGTCGTTTGTGGTCTTGTGTTAAGTCTATATAAAGAATACTTATTATAAAACCTGAGTTGTGTCCATCTGTAGCTTTTTCACTGTATTACTGTGTATATTCACAAATGCTTAACACACTGCCTCTGAGATAAACCTGTCTGCTCGTGCCAAGCTACCAAGGGGGTGAGCAGGTTTTATTAAGGAGTGTAATCCCCCTATCCTGACTTAGAAGTAGGGGTCCCTATTTGGACAAAGGTGAATACTAAGGGTGGGCGGCCAGCTACGCTCCGTGCACGGAGTGCACGGAGTGCCGTCTCCTACGCATTTTGCGTAGCGGACGTAGCCAGGCGGCACTACGCGCGCTCCGCAGACGGTGCGTAGCCGGCCGCCACCCGCCTCCCTCCCGCCCTCCCTAAATACATAAATAAATGAATAAAAAGCTTTTAAAAACACTTACCTTGTCTGCCGCGTCCCCGGGGCTCCCTCTCGCCGTCCCGCGATGCGCGCCGCCATTTCGGATCCTAATGCGCATGCGCGGGCGGCCGCGCATGCGCATTTCTCGTGAGGAATGCATTAGGCTCCGATTCGGTGGCGGCGCGAATCGCGGCACGGCGAGAGGGAGCCCCGGGGACGCGGCAGACAAGGTAAGTGTGTTTAAAAGCTTTTTATTCATTTATTTATGTATTTAGTGAGGGCGGGAGGGAGGCGGGCGGCGCGGAGTGGGGCTACGCGGAGTGCGTGGGTGGGCGTAGTTGTGCGCCCACTTCACGTAGTTCCGCGGAGCCCCACTCCGCCCACTACGCCCAGGGTTAGTGAATACCTTTGCCAACTAGAGACCCCCAGATCTCACAAAAGTCATTCGAGAAGTCATCATCCCTATCCTGCTTTTAAGAATACAAATTTAGGAAATATGATAACACTTGGAAATTGGAAAATGGGGTACAAAGGGCTATTAACTACAATTGTCTGCCTTCCCACAAACAGCAAACTCTCACCCTCAAACATTGCCTATCCTCTTCTTTTGGGGTTTACTCTTTCTATGCACATACATTCTACACATTTCTATAGGTTTTACTGTATAGTAAATGAAGAAAAATAATTCAATATGTTCTCATGCAACTATGAATCTTAAATTTATAAACAAAAATAATGATGGATCCCGGGGTATGGATGTGGCCCACTGAGGAGGGTATCGCCCCAAAACACACCATACTATTATTGATACATCATCATCCTGTTGCCATCATCATCCTGTTGCCATCATCATCCCCTACATTGCCCAGCTTCCACTCAAATGAACTGTAGAGAGCCATCCTGAGGGGCAGAGTGTTGAAAGAGACTTAGTGCATAGATTGACCAGTTGGAACCAGAACTGCAAGGACTGGTGGAGACCTACATCTGACAAAAGGCTTTAGACCAGGAATTATGTATTTCCAAGCAAGGAAGAGGCTGGCTGCCCTCTGCATGTAGCAAAGGCATCCAGGAGTGCCTATGAGAATGCTGAAACAAGAAGAGAGATGAGACTGCCTAGGCACAGGAATTAGAATGGACATGGTAGGCTGAAAGTGTGGCATCCCCTGACCTTGGATGCTGGGTATTTTCCTAGCTAGGACTCCTGGAGTGCTGGTGACACCCCAGCACAGAAGGGACTGGGCTGTGCTACAAAAGACTTCTGAAGGTATAAGAAAGTAGGTTGCTAGGTGGGTGGGTAGAGAAAGGAGATGGCAAACAGAGGGGGTTCAATATTTCCTCCCCCATGGCAGATACAATGCTTATGTTGGGATAGCTGCACTAATTAATTCTTTTAGTGGTGTATTAAGTGAAATGCACTTGGGCTTCTGCGCACCTCATTGTTCCACCTAAACTGAACTGAGAAGAGCAAGCCCCCATATAAGACTGAATGGCGTAGCCCTTAGTCCTGGATCAGTTTAAGTAGGGTAGAAGTACTGAAGACATAGCGGACAAGCAAATTCACCCAGTAACATGATAATCTAATATCACTTATTTGACCCATCTGAGGCATGCTATATGAAAACAAATCATAAATATCGAGGATTAGATCTATGTCTGAGTAAATATTAAAGTTTGTTCCAGTCTAGCTGACCTGAATTATACTTAAAGGAAATGTACTTGGGTTAAATCATTACAAAAGTGAGATGCATATTTCTCCTGGAATGTGAGAATGTCCTCTATAGCTTGCTCTGATTAAAGAAAACACACTGACCGAAATATGAGAGATGGGAGAAGGAAAGAAGATGTGGGGAGACCATCCCCCAGCAAACCATCCAAAAACCAGAAACCAACAGAGTTTATAACACAAAATGTGGTACTGGATGCAAGATAGTCTAGAAAAGCATTAGAACACAACATCAACACTGTGGTAATAGGCCTTAATCTTCTTCTAGATGACTTAATTAAAATATTCAACAGAGTTGGGTTGGTTGAGAATGTAACATTTAAAGCATAGTAAAAGGATACAATGTTTAATGCCACTGTTGCCAGGCTTTAGTCAATCTCGTTTCAGTTGACAGTCTTGATTAAAGATGCTGAAGAGCAATCAAGATGCAATAATCTTTGACTGGTAGTGGTCTCCTAAAATTCAGAAGCCCAGAATGTTGCTCTATTTACCTAAGACTGATCCATAAGCAGCTTCACCCTTCAGTCTTATAAGTATTCTTCTTGGTGGAGAGACCTACTAGAGCCTTGGCACATATGCCTCATCTAAGCGCACCGCCTACAGTGAATACTGACCAGCTCTTCAGAAACCTTACCTTTGGCGGTGGGGAGTCGTGAGGGGAGCTGCCAGGAATACCCTTCACCCATCCAGCCGTGAGGGAAACGGCAAACGCGACACCAAACCAGGGACGCTCCAGCCCAAACCGGGAACCAGGAACCACATTTCCCAGCAGCCCCGGGACCTGGCGCGCTCGTGACGCTCCCGCTGCACCTGGAGGCGCCTCAAGAACGCGGAGCACCAAGCGTGCCTGGGGGCATTTCAGAAACCTTACCTTTGGCGGTGGGGAGTCGTGGGGGGAGCTGCCAGGAATACCCTTCACCCATCCAGCCGTGAGGGAAACGGCAAACGCGACACCAAACCAGGGACGCTCCAGCCCAAACCGGGAACCAGGAACCACATTTCCCAGCAGCCCCGGGACCTGGCGCGCTCGTGACGCTCCCGCTGCGCCTGGAGGCGCCTCAAGAACGCGGAACACCTCCCGCCCCGTGGTACGCGTGCGGGACAGCGCCGGGCTAAGCCCGGGCAAAGGGCGGGCCCTCTGTGGCCCTCAGAGGCACAAAGAGGCCGGGGCGGGCCACCACCCTTTCTATTTCTTCTCTCTTTAAACAGGTACTGTGATTCCCCTTACCATTGTTATTGGCCCACTGTTTTGGTATTGTGCATCGTACCATCATACCATGTCTATCTGGG
The DNA here is from genome assembly GCF_964261635.1 of Lissotriton helveticus. Classification (NCBI taxonomy): domain Eukaryota; kingdom Metazoa; phylum Chordata; class Amphibia; order Caudata; family Salamandridae; genus Lissotriton; species Lissotriton helveticus. The sequence continues at coordinate 1,953,451,149 of NC_136063.1, forward strand.
AGGAGCTTAATGCCATGTGTGGAACACAATATATCCCTGACCTTTTACCCTCCATAAGCACTGAGACTAACCCAGACGATGTTAACGCCACCCTGCAGATGTCACCTCTTTGCGTTAATAAACCCCAATCTCCTCTCATAGCACCGTCACCGGGTGGGCAGAACACCAAGAGAAAGACCGATGTTGTCATCATCAACGGGAAGCCAGCCAATACTCCTAAACTACACCCCAGTCTCTCTCAGCACCACTCCAATGTCAGCTCTGTGTCGGAGGATATGGAGCATGGAAAAATGGAAAACTCCCCATCATTTCCTCAACCAACTCTATTGGCACAGCTCGAGCACCTATTAACCTCCCTAATTTCACCCTTGGTGGAAAAAATCAACTATCTGGTGGTCAGGATTTCTAACATTGAACTGATAGTTAAAACACACATTTCATCAGGAACCAAACCAGCATCATCAGACCCGCCTATCCCCCTCACTGTTCTGGAAAAACCCAAACTGAATTCCCGCAGGAATGCGCATTCTCAAACTATATCGTTGGTACAAACAAACCACATTGAGGCTAAAATTGAACCTACTAGAATGCCACGAATACACCTACCCCCCGAAGCCGCCCCCTATGTGACCGTTGTCTCCGGGATCCCACCACTAACCTATGGGAAAGTTGAAACACGCCAAGACTTACTACATAAGGCCATGTTTTGGTTACAGACTCATAGACCCCTGCCACCTGATCTAGATGGGGGGATCTTAAGTGTTAGGAGGGTGGGGTGGTTAGGCACTTTGCCAAAAGACATCCCAGGGGACTTGGTCCTAATTAGATTCAAGCAAAGGAAAACAGCCCCTTACTTACGTTCTTGCAAGTATAAGGAGGGGGATGGCCCAATTCGTATCTGGGACTTAAATGACTTTTATCCGAGTTTTCCGCCCACCTAGTTATCAAGAACACAAAGGGCCAACGTAAAAATGCTGTTTGGGGTGGGCCTGGCTGCTTAGAATTAGGTTTATTAAAGCAATCAAAAGGGGATTTAAAAGAAGTGATTGTTTATTAGCTAGGCCCAGTTTTCTGTTGAAATATGTATGTATTTGAGCGCTACTGTAAATTCTGTAACTATGTAACAAGAAGCTGATTAGCATGTCAATGATTTAATACTTGTTTTAGATGTTTTTATATGTATAAATTGTATTTTATGTCTTTTATGATGAACTAATCGAATAAAGACTTCTTGAAGGAATGACCAGCTCTTCAATTTCAGAACAGAATTACCATTATGCAAGCAGTCAGATCCCATGAACCAGTGCTGGACAAGAATGTCAAGATACTTTTGCTCCCTGAATTTACACAAACTGTACATCAGCTGAGTCACACATATGAAGCAGTGTAGAAATATCAGAGAAGAGTGAAATCTATTATATGATGGGCTTCATGGTCATGCTTCATATTCCTGCCACTGGATAACACCTGCACTACATTAACATCTAGGAATGGTGGGAAGGATGGCAAAAAAAATGGAAGCCCCAGTCAAACTGACTATCAAAGAGCCTGGGATGGCTGATTGACCTGGGAATGGCCCCACCCTCTCCTCATGGCCCTAAGGAGGAGGCATTGAGGTTGGACTGTACCAAGCAGCAGATAGGGCTCAGCTGGCACCTCTAAATGAACAAGATATATGGATATGCAGATTCAATATGATGAGGTCATGGAAGATATTGAAGAACAGACATCATGAATGGCTGACAGTATAGGACCATGGCTAATTAAATTGCTGACCATCACTGGATACATGTCAAGGCTGTTGTTTTGAATGTGCTCCCCGTGATTTTAGATGACATGTATACATGAAAGGTGTGAGGGTTTGTGGGATGGCATGAAAATGATATTTTGAATGAGCATGATGGGAATTTGGGTGGGCGACATGCTAATGAGATTTTGTTTTAATTTTCTATTTGAAAGGTATCCCCTATGAGCTATTACACAGTACACAGTCTTATATAACACAGTGTAAAATTAGTTCCACATGTTTTGTCTGCAGACACTTCACAAATTTGGGGTGATGTTATGTGTGTTACCTATGCACGGGGTCAAAGAGTGGGAATGGTTAGAATTATATTTCATCATAGGCCTTTAATATCACAATCGATTATATTTTCATTGGGGAAAAACATAACTGACACAGTACACTTCTGAACGGGATGATGACAATAATTCCTATAATGATTAAGAACCAATGCATGTTTATGATACATACATAGTATATTAATGGGCTTGACCAGAAAATTAAGAGGTAATTACAAAAATGAATAGATTCGAGGTGGTGATGCTTCGGTAGATATGTATGGTGGCCAATAATGCAGCCTTTTGGATACGGGCAGCTCACCCTTTTAGTACACACAGGATTCAGATCTGAGACATAAAAAGGGTGTGATGCTGATTGGGGGAACAGCGTTATTTAAGATGGAGTGGACTTGGACAGTCCATTGAGTTGATATGTTGAGGTGGTGGGAGAATGGGTCCGTAACATAAGGACACTGATATCGGTGTACCTGCCCCTTAAGTTCAAGCACATATGTAAGAGAGACTTGGACAATATTGCTTCAGACACCACACATGCTATTGAGAATGGGTTGTGAATTCAACCTAGTAATGGAAGAACGCTTGGATAGCTCAACATAGGTGGGGCTAGTAGGAGAGGGGGAACGAATTCACCACAACACTAGACCACTTTGGAGAAAGGTTCATCCAGGAAATGAATTCAATATTTCTTATCAAACATGATAAATGCATTCTTATTTTATGATTTAATGTATTTCTCTCAAAAGCTCAACCTTGCAGGTTTAAAGAAAGTCCTATCTTGCTAGGGGTATTTGACACCACTCTCCTCAATAATGTCAATGTTGGCAACATTATTCCATGGAATGTCTGGTAGGAAGCTACGCACATGGGGATTATGTACAAAATAAATCAAGCAGGATCTGACTTTCTCCATGGAGTGGTATTTTAAGGAAATCATGGGCTTTGTTAAGTCACCCTGGGAGACCGACTCCCATCTGCAAATGGCTTACCACCTCCTTTGAGGAGGTGGTAAAAGATTAATGTTTTGAGACTGAAATTCGGTCGCAAAATATTATTATATGCCATTCCAATTCGGCATTTGGAAGGGATGTCAAAACACACCCTTCGAAATACTGAATCAGTAATTGATTTCAAACCCAAATTGCAAGTTTGTCACATGTTACTGAATCACTATTTGGATATCAAACATCAGAAAAAGCTTTTTGTAGTCGCAAACCTATTTACTACCACAAAAAGGCTTCGTACGTCTGGCCCCCTGCTCTCTTCCTTATACAGGTTTGTCTGTGTAGGAGAAATAACTCTGCCTGACATATGGAGGTACTACTGAGCCTCTATGTTGATGTTTATAAATGAGCAAGTATTAGGCTCCCCCCAAAAAAACCTTTCACATGGCAGATGGGCACTAGGGTAATTACAAATGTTTGTAATTTGCTTTTATGCAATTATGCACAATTTCAGAATAATTATACAAAATTATGTCCAATTATGTGAAATGCAAAGCTGCCATTTGGCGCTATATTGTAGAGGAAAAAGCACCCTCACGTCATTTGTGATAAGAGGATGTACTTTATGCTGAGAAAAATACTGCTGCTCATGTTCTGGTCATTCGGGGTGCTCTCATGCTCTTGCACTACATTTTTGTTCCTGATGGCAGGTATTTATACAACGTCGCATAATAGTGTGTAATTTGGAGAATTTTGCTTAACAAGCATGAGGTAGATTTACCTGAGATCACATAAGCATTACAGAAATGTTGCCAGGCCTAGTAGACACTTCTTGGAATTGAACGTCAACCTATGAGCTATATACAGAGGCAGAATCCCAGACAAGTTACAAAAGCAGCTATACTGGCTTGGAAATCTGACACCCATTCAATAGGCGGGCAGGAAATTTTACCCAAGGGGACACCGTGTTGGGACACAGTGCTACTCCATGATGTGCAAAATTGTGGATATCGTGGATGAGATCTCATAAGGTTATAGAACCTAGACGATATAAGGGGGCTCTAGAACTATCAAATTATATTTGTCCTAGTAATAGGAATTCATCCTGTCTGACTCTTCCTGTTCTCAAATGTCTGAAATAACTCCAGGTGAAGCATACCTTATGGTAATATGGGAGCTGTTGACTGACATCAAAGATTAATCCTAGATAGAGTGCTGAAGGTTCCATTGGTGAGGCATGCAATAGCCCTGTTATATAGTACCCCAATATTTATATCCACAGACACATTAGAAATGCTACAATAATGGTGTGCCATAGTGTGAGAAATCAGGACCTGTTAGCAGTGCCCCCCTCCCACAAATTCTTCCCCTATTTTGACCATGAGATGCAGATTTTCTGACTCTGACTGTTCTCTGGGCTCTGTTAACCAGACCCAGGGTCTGTGCTATGTGTTAAAAGCAAAAGGTGATTTGGTATAGTTACAATTGGGAATGGAAGACCCCTTTAAGCCCCTAATAGATAATAAGGCAAGGAGAATTCAAAATATCTAGAAGTCCCAAGCATATAATAGGGCAGGGGGGTTAGGAGGGCCAGTAGATTTCCTGCACTGGAGTGTTAGCTTCTGTGGTGCCTGCTGTCATTTTAAAAAGTCAGCCCTGCCTTTCAGGCTGCTTTTCAATTGAAATTATATGTAAATTTGACTTTGGATTTAAAGGTGCTTAAAAAATGAACGTATCTTAATTTTACATATCAGTGACCGCCTAAGGTCTTCCCAAGGTGCCTCAGGGGTAGGGTGCCTTGTAACTATAATCAGGGACATTATAAAAAATTGTTTTATAAGGCCTGGTGAGGGAAAAACTGCCAATTCCATTTTTCACCATTGCGATGAATGGCCCTATAGGCTAAAACTGTAAAATTGTATATAGCTATAAATATTGTTAGGAGCTATGTAAAATATATGTCAAGACATCAAATTAATAGTTGTGATAAATACAACAAGTTGCCACTGGTGGATTTGTAACAACTATTACAGGAAAGAAGGTATTAAACTTTCTGTTCGATGAGCCAAAGTCCAGCTTTCCAGCCACGCTCTTCTGATATCCCAGACTCCTCCCAGGCTGTTCCAGTGCTGCCTAATGAGGTATACAGTTTCCTGTGGGCAGAGAAGTACAAGCTGCAGAGCAGGTGGCAAGAAGGGGTGAGGGGTAGCCAAATTGGCCTTCAAATAAGAATGTCACTTTTGGAGAGCACAGGCCCTCCCCCAAATCCTGCTATTTCAGCCACACAGGAGCCTCTGTAATTAGATTAGGAATACGGTTGGAAGTGTTTAGAGGATTTAGCCACACCAGTAGGTTGGTTTAGCTTGATCCAGATCCTCAGGAGAGAATTCTTCCATGCTATATTTTGAAAGAATGATGCTTCCTGGGATAGGAATATGCGACATTTTGGAGGAAGAGGTAATACACCTGGGTGACACCCTGCAACCCACAAGTCAGAGGTGGCACCCATCATCCTACTAGTCAGGGGTATCCCCTGAGTGATGCCCAGAAACCATGGATAAATATTAGAGAGCTGCATGGCTCCTCAGATCTGCTGCCGGTAGAGACAGAAAGAAGGACTGCCCTGATGACTCCCTGGTCTGCAACAAGAGTACTGCACTCACCTGGGCTGCACCTGCTGCACACTGTGGGACTCAGCACCAGAAGGACTTTGCCTGATTATGAAAGTCTAAGGAGTGGACTCCCTGAAAGCTACAGCTTAACAGAGCCCACCTGCATCACCTCCACCAAGAGTCCTTATCCTGGAGTCCTCCACCAAGAGTCCTTATCCTGGAGTGCGTCCAGCGGACTTTTAAGATTGTGACCAGGTGCATTATGGGAATTGTAGTCCAGACCTCCCAAGGAACATATAGGATATTACAAACCCTTGGATTTGTGTTCTGGACACATTTAACCATGAAGAGGAACTTCAGGACGAAGTTCCAGAAGTTTGAAGAAGTTTAGAACAACTTTTAGAAAAAGCTCCATAAGGTGACTGCCCGATGTTGAGAGTCAAGGTGTCTACCTTCCACAAAAACCCAGCCTGGATTTCAGATTTATCCTACTGAATGCTCAGGAGCTCCAGACTTCCAGGATTTGACTGGGCCTTGCAGAAAGTCAAGCCGGGGCTCAAGCCAAGGAACCTGCAGCGAAACCGTCATGATGAAGTGCCTTGCTCGCATCGAGAGAAAAAGCTTCAGAAAAGCCAATAAGTGTGCAGGTAAAAGTTTGACCGAAGCCTCCCGCTTACTGTATTTAACCACGACTCCATCATGGTCAGCCTCAAACATTGTCCCAGTCAAGTGCGACCAGATGTCCCACAGTGGCGCTATAATATGTATTTTAGCACTAGAAAGTGTTTATTCTTTAAAAGTTCATATCTCTTGTTCCCTATTGGATTTTTGTGGTTCTGGTGCACAATTGTACAGACATGTAATCTATCTTTATAAATTAGAGTTCGATTTTTATTGCATGTTGTGTCTTACTTATTTAGTGTATTCATGTTTTTAAATGCTTTACACACCTGTCTCCTAAGTTAAGCCTGCCTGCTCATTCCTAGCTACCAGGAGTTGAGCAAGGAACTAATTCGTTGAGACCCTAACTGAACTTTTTATTGTGTTTGTGGCCTTTTACTAGTCGTAAGTCACTACTTGTAACTACTAATAATCCACTTTCCGACAGGTAGACACATGAACACTTAGAAAGGTGGACTGGGATAAGGCATGACTATATTCAAAACAGGTAAACATTCAGATTGGTGTAAGGGAAAACTGCTTCCTCAAGCATAGGACTCAAGAGAAGAGGTATTCAAATGTGGACTGATGTACATTTGTATGTATATGTGTTTTATAAAGTGCTCTTTCATCCAAAGGCATCTTGGCACTGATAAACGAAAATGACAACAGAGTGAAAGCAGTCTAAATCTGTTGAAAAACGAAGATCCAGGATGTAATAATGCCTTCCTGAAAAAGTTATAAGTTGTTATCTTGCCTGATAGCTGCAGGAAGTCATGGACAGCATGTGTTACATACAAGACTATACCTCCATTGTTGGATCATTGATTCTGGGCATTCGCAATAGACACTGAGTACATAAATAGGAGTTCAGACATGATGGTACTACTAGAAACAATTAGAAAGAAGCTTCACAAAATTACTGCACATGCTTTTATGAACAAGACACAAGGACTCAAACAACATTCTCTGTTTAATGGGTAACAATGCGAGAACAGGTTTTATGTGCATATGCTTTGATAATTGCAGGACCATTTTGCCACAGCATTTTGGATTGACTACAGCCTGTAAATGGGGCTGGTCCGAAGATCAGCAGTAGTCAGTGTGCACTATGGCATTCATAAACATTATCTTATGAGAAAAAGAGAAAAGATGAAAAATTAGTTCAATAAATAAAGATGAAAAACAATCACCAACTACCGCACTAATCTGAACTGAAAGATTGAAGGTGGAGTCCAACTTAACTCCCAATGTCTATACACAGAGGAAAGGTTTTGGACATGATATGATATGATAGGCGATTTATAATGCTCACAGCTATCCAAGGAGTGTTCAGGCGCAGACGTAGAGTGATTAGCAGGGAGGGAATTAGACTTGCACAAAGAACCTGGTTTTCAATTTCTTACCTTAAGTACAATCTATGTGTTATTGGCATGCATAGAGAATGTTTGAAGGAATGACTAGATTAGAAAGGCCAGAGAAAGGACATAAATAAAAAGAATAAATGCAACAGAATAGATCCTCCCTGATGGACTCCATAGCTATTCTGTTGTCAAGTAGATTTAAAGTGGGATAAAGATACTTTCTGTGAGAGCAACATTAGAAAGGCACAAAATAAGACCAACAGAGTGCCCTCAACAACAAGACTGTATTTTTTTGATTTCAAAGCATTTTATTTTATAAAGAAATGACAAAGAAAAGGAAGTACATACTATAATAAAAGTGATACAGTTGATCCAAGAGGAACGAAACAATCAGAGGCTAAGTTAAAAGCGTAAGTTAAGTAAATGCATTCGTAGATAACAGTAGCCTGTTATATGAACTAATTAGGTAAAGGCCAAACATCGATCGATATCAACAACAAGACTGTATAAATGTTCCAGCAACGTTTGGTGGTTTACAGTGTCAAATGCTGCTGCAAGTTCTAATAGTATCAGGGTTACCAGAGCACCTGCATCTTACAATTATTGAAGTTCATTATGTGACACCAACAGCACTGTTTCAATGCTGCATCTCAATCCAAAATAGGCCTGCAGAGGGTAAAGAACAGATATTGTCTCAACACATATCCTATAATGTTTCATAAACTGCTTTCTCCTAAAGGTTGGCAATTGAGACATTGGCAGATAAATGACAAGTAACATAGGATCCAGTGTGCTTTTACTTAAATGAAGTATAACATGAGCTGATATAACTTCATTGACAACTTTCTCAGTGTGCAATAATGTGTTTAACACAATTCCTAGAAGAGTGGCATCTATCAATAACAGCTGTTGTAAAGCATTGGTGGAAATTTGACTTCAGGAGATCCTGATACAAATTTGACAATTGAGGCAAGGTCTCCCTCACTAAGTAGAGAGAACGGAGAGGCGTGAGATAGTAGCTGGTTTATCCAATGTAGCTAGTTCTGAGGACAAAATATTGGTCCTTTAAGTATTCAAAGTTTGTGTAAGAGAAATGATCTTTTCAGCAAACCAATTACAATGCTCATCTGATTCCTCCTTTGGTTTGAAGGAACCAGTTCTTTGAAAAAATTGCTGCCAAGTGACCAGCAGCTGAAAGGATATGTTCAGTATAAGTACCTTTCGACATTTTTAAGACTGCTTTGGAATTATGATTAAAACCTTGCGGCCCGATTCACAAAAGTAATCTGAGTCAAAATCCGAACTTTGCGACTTTTGGTATTCACAAAGGGCATTTAGGAGTAGTAAATTTAGGAGTTTTCTCAGTTAAACTTAAGTTTTGGTCTTAAGTTTAACGGAGACTTAAATCCTAACTTTACTACTCCTAAATGCCCTCTGTGAATACCGAAAGTCGTAAAGTTAGAATTTTGTCTCAGATTACTTTTGTGAATTGAGCCCTGCCACTTTAGCTTTGCCTCCTGGCTGTAATACCAACACCACTGGTGTTCAAGATCCCTGTCATTTGTCCTTATAGTCTTTTGGGGGAATAATCCAAAGGTTATGTATTTTGCGTTGACTGGTTGGCAGCTCGAACAGAAGTTTAACTGCACTAAATGCAGCACATAAGGAATCGGCATATTTATATAACAAGTGCACAGGATCCTGATTCACAATACCTTCGAAGGAATGGATAGATTCAAAGAAATGGGCATATTTACAAGCCCCTATCGCCACCACAACGTCACTTTTCACAATGTTGTGGTAGTGATAGGGACATAGCCTTATTTACAAGGAAGTGTTAAGACACAATGTGAAAGGGGTGGGCAATGGGTGTTGTTGTGGGTGTTCCAGAGGAACACCCATTGATTTTGACACTGCCCCATATTTACAAGGGTGGCGTAAATATGGGGCAGCGCTAAATATAAGACTAGGGAAACCCTGGTCTTACCCTGGTGCAACGAGGAGAAATGTTTAATTTCTCCTTGTTTTTGCAGTTTCCATGTGCGCTGTATTCTGCAGCACACATGGAAACAGCAAAACACCAATGATTGTGTATGCACAGGAAGGTGTCCCATCCTCAACATAAACAATCATTTAAAATGTTACAACTTTTATGCATTAAGCAGCAGACATAGAAGTTACAAAACCCAATTTAAAAATTGTTTATGTGCAGGAAGGGACACCTTCCTGCACATAAACAATCAGCCCCCCAATGCACACACCCTTGCACTATGGGGCAAGGGTGTCGGCGCTAGGCAGCTAAATTTAGCGTCAGTGCAGGGGCAAATACAGGGCTGCACCATATTCCTGTAAATATGGTGTAGCCCTTCTTTTCTAAGTGGCGGAGCGCAGCGATAGCCTTCTAGGCTTAACGACACGCTTTGTCACGTTCCTGATAAATATGCCCTAATGAGTCAAAGGGCACAGATTTCAATTTATGGACTTTACTCTTCTCTTTCACAACTTTAGCATGATTGGTTTGATTCTGAATCAAACAAGAGGAAGGGATTGCATAATGTCCAGAACATGGTAGTGCAAAGGGTGTTCCACTCTAACATACTGCTGTTTGCATTAATTAATTCGGAATTTTGGGATCCCCAGCTACACTTGTGTACAAGACATTACACAACCGCACTTCAATTACACTGCCAGACTGTTTGTTCCCTAGTCTCAGGTCAGCTGGGAATGGCCATTTGTCACCCGTGACCCAGAAATAAAAGATATGGGGGCATATTAGCAACAAATAGAGATATTTATCGCTAAGTAGGCTTAGCGGCTATTTTTTTATCACCGTGCATCATCGGATTTTATCGCTGAGATAACGTGCTATTAGCAACGTTTATCTCAAAAGTGATAAAATTCCCAGCAATAGCGGCAAAATGCATGAATATCGCTGAGAATACAGCGATATTCACGCATTATCGCTAACAGGGTCTTAGCTATTATATCTACCTCCCATTGGATATAATGGCTAAGAACTGGTCTGAGCAGGTGTCAGTATTTGGAGATATTCACGCTTAGCGCAAATATTTCCATCGCTACGCGAATAGGCGATGGCGATGTTAGCAACTGCTTTCAGTCGCTAATAGGTAGGGTACGCCCACTTTGCCTGTCATTAGCGATAAATATCGCTGACATGCAAAGCGGGCCCCAAACCGCTCGCTACCGCCTACAAACTGTCGCTAACTGCTGTTAGCGACAGCTTGCTAATAGGGCGATAGAATTATAGCCGCTTAGCGGCCGATGGCCGCTAAAGCGGCGATAATTCCCTATCGCCCTCCTTGATAATATACCCCAAGGTGTCATGTCCCGCCACATCAGGGCCCCCTACTCCGGAATTCGCTACCCAGCCACCTTCACATTCAGGAAAAACAGGAACTTTTCAAAAACTTTTTCACAGTAGCTTCTGATAAGCCTAGTACCAGAAAATCAGAGACTTACCCAATCCCACCACTAAATTGAGATGGCCTCTTCAGACCTTGGTTCTGTACATTGCACAAGCAGGATTTTGACATCAAGATATATTCTATCATTGGAATTGACTTTGTAGCTGCAATTCCCAAGGGGCTCACACATCAGATAGTGACCTGCACCCAATTCCTTCCACTCTTTGAGCACCATGAAGCCACCAGGTAGGTGGTTAGTAGTGCTTAACAAAAACCTAAATAAACAAAAACCTTAAATAAATAAGTGTACCAAGTTCATGACCCTTCAGATGTATAGGGCAAGTCTTGATGCCTTTCAACCCTCTGTAGATGTAAGCTCTAGGCAGGGTTAGGGTGACCACCTGGCATGGGTGCAAATTCAAGATGGTGAGTGTAAAAATTCAGGACAAAAGTTAAAAATTCAGGACAAAATTCAGGACAAAACTTTGGGACAAAAGGTATGTTTTATAGACAAATCAGAGGATATTGCACAATAAAATATAAGTAAATAGACAACCGCTACTTTTCCTGTAAGTCTCAAATTTTATGGTAAATAGTGCATCCTTTAAATAGAGGTAAATCCCTACCAGGGGACACAACATTTATGCGATGTCTGAATATGTTTGCTGACTTTGCAAAAAAAACATAATTTAAAAATTTTAAAAAAAAATTAAACTTCGCAATTCCTACATCTGTGTGTGCATTGTAAGACTTTATTTAAAAAAAAAATCTAGCTAGAACAGTAAAACGATTGTTGGGAATAAGACGGTTCTAAATAAGCAGGGTTTTTTTGTCATTGATATTATATTTCCCGCTTACATTCTTGTTAGTTCAATATAAACACTAGGTTGAAGCATATAAAAAGCATACATTTATGTGATGCGTGACATAAAAACACGTAATTCAACTATGACACACAACTTTCCATTTGTTCACGCATCTTTGTGAACAGAAAGCGGCGCACTTATCAAATGGGTTTTCTTTTCACTTTTAGCAGGAAAACCAAGGCCAAGAGATGTAATCACACTAGTCCCTTCTGCGTTTCTCCGTTTACACTCACGCTTCAGAGTCAATCATGCTCTGGGCCTTTCCCTGCTGGATAATCTTCAGCGACGTGGCCTATAATACTTAATAATTGTCAATGCAGATCATCGCAAACAAACTATCTGCCACGTAGTGAAATGAGCCAGTTAACGCCGCTACCCGGCTTCATCTGATTGATCACTTGCATCCCTCGTGCTGCTTGATTTGCGATGCTGCAGCCTCTTGTTGCCATGGTAACTACATTTTTCAATTCTGGTGTTGACGTATCTTTCCACATATCAGCTTTTAAATTATGGAGGCACCTTGTGCAGAGGCTAGAGAGCTGCTTAGAGACAATATTGATCCCAGAAGCGCCCTGCAGAGATGGATTCAATACGATAGAAACGTTCGTATATTTTTCATAATCGAACACTGGAAAATGAAAGAAGTGACAAGTAATTAAAAGGAGAAAAGGAATGATTTCCACGTTCAGTCAGATAGAAAACATATAGCCAGATACAGCATGGCAAGGCCATACATGAGCCCATACACAGGGCTTTAAATGGGCCGGGTCTGAGCACCGGCTGTTTTTAGGTCTCGGCTAGGCAGCGCATGCACTGTCTCGCTGAAAGATGCTGTATACAGTATTGTGGGGGAAGCTCCGCCTAATTTCTGCTCATGCTTTTGCTTGGCTCAAATCAGAAAAACTGCATTCTGAATGGTTGCCGGAGTATTAGTCCCGCCTCCTTACTGCCATGATGTCATGTTTATCCTTCCATGGCTACCAGCCCCTTTACTTCAGAAACTCTTTTGTTCCCCTGCCTTCCCCTGTTCCCTCCAGCAGTCTGACTTCTCTGCCCCCCCCCACCCACTCCCGGTCCTGCCATCTTCAGCGCCTGCATTTTTGTTTACAATGCAATAGGACTCACATAAATACGAGTCCTATTGCATTTGTAAATGCTTTTTTCCTATAATTGGCTGCCTGCATTCCACACTCTAGTTTGCCTAACCTGTCCAGTCTGCAAGCGGGCGATGCTTTAGATCATGCGCTTGTGCACAAAAGTCTGCTTCTGCCTCTTGTTGAATGAGATTGGCGTCACTTAGGCGCGTTTTCATGTGTAAGTGCATTTGATTTCGTAAAGTGCCTGTCATTCAGCGCATCTCTTTCGCTATTGGCTGCAGTCCAATGTGCAAAGTCACCGTAGGGCGGGCTCCACCACTATCACTCGAAGGAATGCCTGTGACAGGGAGCCAGCTTGGGCCTGGGCACTGTAGCCGAGTCTGTGTGAGGCCTAATAATAGTGAGTGCTAGGTTATTGAAAACTAATTTCTATAGGTGCAGGCGATGTCGCCGCTTCATTCCCGGGCAGCTGCTGGGCGCTGCTTCCCCCTGCTCTTCTGGGCAGCCGCTGCCTCAGGGCCCGGCCAGCTGATGGGCATGGGGTGCGGTGCAGGCTCGGCCCGCGGTACTCTTTGTTGCTTGTTCTAGATTGCTGACCACCAACTCAGTGCTGCCCCCTGAGACTTTGCACCAATGCCATATTCACTCCAACTACCGGTGTGAGCTACACTGTCACTTAATGCATAGCAACAGATATGTGTACAGCGACTCTGGACAGCAGGTTTCAGGAAAGAAGGCCCTGTGGAGGGGTTTCCACCATAGCCCAGGAGGGACGGGTTCAAAGGAGAGTTTCAGACTGACCATTCACTATGTGACAGTCCCATTAGGGACTGGCGCATGTTCATTCATTTCATGTGGGTTTGGCCGACTCTGCCATCCACCAATCAACCCAGTGTCTGATGTGCTCAAGGCAATGATTTACGGTCAGGACCCTATGTCTGTTTCATAACGGAAGCGCTGGGACAGAGCCAGTCACCTGGTCAGGTCTGTGATTCCAATAGTCCTGTTGGGCTGAGGCACAATTAAACACATACCACATTGGTGCCACCAACAGGCCCAGAGATAACTTGCAGTCAGAGATGTGTCTGGCAGTGTCTATGAAATGCCAGTAGTGCTGGGTAGAAGTCAGTCACCTGTCAGGCTGCAGCATCAGAAGGCAGTCAGTCACCTTGTCAGGCCAGTGTCTCTCTCTGGCAGTTCTGTAAGAGTAGGGCGCAGTCCTTCACCTCAGTACGGTGCCTCTGGCCTACTCAGGGTGCCGAGGAAAAGTCAGTCATGTGTCATATATATGTCTTGAATTTCGGAATGACTGGTGCCGACTCAGATATCAGAATGACTATACCTCGTAAAGGCCAGAGGGGCTGGTATGAGTCAGTCACATGCCAGGTGCATACTGACACGGGAATGAGTCTGCATGACTAACTTAGGTCCACGGCTTTAGGTTGGCCGGGTCCGTCCGGCCGCAGTCTCAGTAGTAATTCAAAACGCACACTGAAACGGATTGCTATGGAACACTACTATTCACCGTCTGATAAACAAACTGATCAGTCTGTGCACAAGGAACGTTAACGGTAATACCAAGCAGTCCCTGTTTTATAATTCACGTTGTTCTTGCATTCCCCAAGAATGTTAAGTCCTGTGGTGTTTCAGTATTTTTTCGCGTAGCACATTACTCCTTTATAGTGCCTACTTTTAACGGAGTTGCCTCCAGGTGCTTCTAGTTTTACAGCTACGGCTGCAGACCTTGGAGGTGGGGACCCGGGTTGAGCCTTGGCTTGTTTTTCTGAGTTTATTGTTTGAATTTGCTTTTAGTAACAATGTGGATATTACAATAATCTGGGTGTTCTTAAAATTTATAATGGGTGATGCACCCCCCCAAATAAGGAAATGAAAGATCAGTGACTGACAGGACGACGGATTATCAGCAACTGGTAAAGACTAGTAAAATATAGCATCACTGCCAAGTTTTCAGTAAGCGTAGGAGACATTTCGCTGTTTTCAGGGTACTTATGTGTGACACTACAAATGTGCTACACTTTCTAGATAGTACAATAAAGTAGTTATGTTAATTTCATTAAAGCCAGTTTTACAAAGGCATTTTTTGAGACCGCCGTAGAAACTCTGCAGCACTCCCAATGCCAGGTCAGTAACCAATGCCTTTTTATCATGCTCCATGCACATAGCAGCTATTGTAGCAAAGTGTTCTTCCTGCTGTGTACCCTCTGCTAGTGAAAGATTTTGGACTGGGACTGAATATGTTGAATGACAGTCGCATCCTTCCCAAAATACACATGTAAAAAATCCGTATTTCTAAAGCGCGAACTACTCACCCTTATGGGTCTCACGGTGATACGGGCCGTAGTGGAAATCACATGGTGCTAGGCTGAGCTGCCGCTGGAGCCGGAGATATTGTAGCAAAGTGTTCTTCCTGCTGTGTACCCTCTGCTAGGGAAAGATTTTGGACTGGGACTGAATATGTTGAATGACAGTCGCATCCTTCCCAAAATACACATGTAAAAAAATCCGTATTTGTAAAGCGCAAACTACTCACCCTTATGGGTCTCAAGGCGCTGTTGTGGAAATTAAGTGAGCTTTTGCCCAGAGTCATATGGTGCTGGGCTGAGCTGCCGCCTGAGCAGGGGATTGAACCGTGAACCATGTGCTCTGAAGGCAGCTGCCCTGGCCGCTGCACCACACCTCTCCACATGCAGATCCACAGTAATGATTGGCTGCGGTAAGGGGCCCTGGAATGTGCGGGTGGGACCATTTTCCATGCACTTGCAATGGCTCAAGGTGGAAGAGGTGTGGCACAACGGCTAGGTCGACTGCCGCTGGACTTTGGGGATCACGGTTTGATTCCTGGCTCTGGTGGCAGGGGTCTGCCCAGCACCATGTGACTCTGGGCAATAGCTTGCTTAATCTTCCTGACGGCCCCCAGTTCCTTGACACCTTTGTGTAATTGTTCGTGCTTTACATATACTGGACATTTACATTTATGAGTATCTTAAGCTCCAAATTCTTTCAAAGACAAGCTTTGAAAAAAAATGGGCCTATTTGCCTCATAATGTGAGCAGGCCTAAGGTCCAATTCAGAGCTGAACTCGCCATATGTGCACTACCTCCATTGGCAGCTCTGGACATTAGCCACATCCTCTGCCCACTTTCATGGTTAGTAATTTGTTCTGTTGTAGGCGGCTAACAGGAGAGAGAGTGCCTGAACTGAGGTTGTGCATCGGAGAAAGAGTGCAAGAGTCTGTATGCATGTGTGTATGTGTGAGTGAGTGCAAGGGAGTGTAAACAACAAGTGCCGTGCTCCGGCCACGCAGTATCTGCGGACTGGACCAGTTGTGCACACTGAAAGAACACATCTCCCAACTGCTCCTTTAACCTGGGGCCCTCTTACTCAAAAATAACAATTGCCAAAACTACACGAAACCGTTTTATTTTAATGCATTGTCTGTGAACAAACTAAGTTAAAGACCTGAAGGACATTGTTTCTGCTGCCGAAGTTCTGAGAGACAATGACAGAAAGCAGCCCTTGGCCTTTTAGACCTCTGTCTGCAGCCGCTCAGACCCCTATACATCACATCTATAGTCACACTCCTATTATTGCTTTCCAGATGCTGTTTTTTTCACGTCCCAATGCTGTTACTACTATCCTGCTAATTCTGCTGTTAGCTTGTCCTGCTAATTTCATTGTCACTGCTATCCTGCTAACACTGATGTTCTGCTCTCACCTCTCTCCTACTGTTACCAATGCTG
Organism: Lissotriton helveticus; assembly: GCF_964261635.1. Classification (NCBI taxonomy): domain Eukaryota; kingdom Metazoa; phylum Chordata; class Amphibia; order Caudata; family Salamandridae; genus Lissotriton; species Lissotriton helveticus. The sequence continues at coordinate 1,953,467,957 of NC_136063.1, forward strand.
TCCTCCTCCTACTGCAGTCAGTATTTTAATAATACTGCTCACACTATTGTCCCACTGCCATTGCTGTAGTTACACTCCTATTATTGCTTTCCTGCTACTGTTTGTTTTCCTCACACTGCTGTTATTACTAATCTGCTAATTTTATTATTAGTGTGTCCTGCTAATTTAATTGTCTCTAAAGTCCTGCTCTCACTGCTCACATTAGTGTCATGATAAATCTGTTGTCACTGCTGTACTGCTCACTCTTTTATCCTACTAACTCTAATGTAGCAGTTATCCTGCTTATATTGTTAATAATGCTGTCCTGGTAACCATGCTGTAACTGCTACACCACTAAACTAATGTTTATGCTGAGACCAATTGGCATTGCCAATGCTTGTTTAAAGGAGGCCTCGAAATGGGTTTCTAGAGGGCTCTGTTTTGTGCTCTGGTACAGGCAGTCCATTTTTCCCAGACTGCAGAGACAGCAGGCACATTGATGTGCGCGTGGTTACACTGCGCACTGCTCACAAGTGCTACTCATACATCTGACAGCTCCTTGCTTTGGCGGCATCCATCGAACAGTGTTTCTGCATTTCCACACTCAGGAAATGGATTGACATAGAGGAGAGGGGAGGTGAAGATCGTGGCTAGCAGCGGATAATGGCCCCAGCTCAAATACAATCAAAAGGTATAATGAGGCATGGACACAAATTAGGTTTCCATCTGAACTACACAGTGCAAAAAGATCCACTGTTTAGGTGATAATTTATTAGCAGAAAAGCAGGCATACTGTGATAATCTTTTACATGTAAAATTGTAGCAAAGGAATTCATTTGTTTTTATACCTCAAAATTATCTCAAAACTGCCAATGTACCGGTAAATAGCTTGCTATAAATAGTACCATATTCTTATGTCACTTAATTTTTATTAAGAAAAACAAGAAACACCTATGGTCCTCAGGAGTAGATAATCAATTGCAGACAAAAGTAACAGCTATCACATCAGTATTTGCCGTTTTGTAAATCTACCCGTGCCCTTGAGGTGTGGCCGGGACAGAAGTATGGGAATCAAATAAAGAGCGTAGTTCTCACACCCTTCTTTATCACCAACAAAGAAGTGGCTGTTAAAGCACTAAGGGGCATATTATCAAGAACGGTGTTAAAATTATCGCCGCTTTAGCGGCAGGAAACTGCTGCTAAAGCGGCGATAATGGGCTTGATAATATGCCCTTGTTAATTCCCATAAAATCCCAGGTTCACACCAGAACATGGGCTTCTATGGGAATTCACAAGGGCATATTATCAAGCCCATTATCGCTGCTTTAACGGCAGTTTCCGGCAACTCTTTTCTAATCTGTGACACAAACGTTTTTGCTATGACTTCCATTTACACTGAAATGGGGTGAATAAATGTGCCCATGAAACCTCAATGTAGGGCTATGAGTTTGTCAAGAACTACCGGATGTAGTATGAATCAATGAGTTTGCCAGATATGAAACCCGCACCTCAACCTTGATGTCGCCCATTGAAAGACTCCTGTATGTATAACAACAGACACAAGCTCACAAAACACCCCTAGTGTGGGAGAAGAAAAGAGACAACAACTCTGGGTATATCCATGAACTCTAACTCAGTTCATTTCAACACAAATTCAAATGTAAGCAATGGATCAAATAGAGAATATATTCACGTAGCTAAAAACGTTTTCCCTTAATCATCACTAAAATAAATGTAAGCTTGATAAGGAGATTAAACACAACATTTAGTCATTGTTTGCCAACTTTCTGGCGAAAGAAGGGTAACCATAAACTACAGAGTCCCGTTTTACTGCTAAGACAACCAGCACATCTGTTTACACAATATACGTGCACACGGTATACAATAAACAACACAATATATAATATGATAGTTGAGATGTGCAAACAACCCAAATGCAGGACTACCCAACTGACAAACCCTACAACTGTACAATGTACTGAATGTTATTGGTTAGTGACCAGCACCTGGGGGACAATATTGAAATCCCGAACACAGCGTCCACTAAAGCAAAGAAATCAATGTTTGTGCATGATCAATTTCTGTAAGATACAGGAAGTCCTCGTATTCTGCCAATTACATACATACCAGGAATGGTTGAACATATATGATCGCTAAAATAGACTACCTTAGAATCACAATAGTCCCTTTAGGCTCTGGACAAAGTCTACTACATCTTGGTAAGGAACTCAAAAGTGTCCTCCCAGACCTTTCTGACATAATTAGAGGACTTTTGCCACTACAGGCAAAGCAAAATTCAAAGGAGTGGTTACCATTCCTTTCATTGCTATATTGCAAGCATCTAAGTTACATCGCAAGAAGAGGTCCCACTTCCTTGTGAGGGAGTGCTTCAGATAGAATTGCCAACATGCTTTTTAGGGTAGTGTTGAAACATTCTACCTGCCCATTGGTCAGGGGGCGCTATGTATTGGCATGGAACTCTCACTTGTTTTCACATTGCTGTTATGTAAGAAGAGATTATATCTGTTCCTCTGTCATATACCACTGCTCTGGGGAAATCCAATCATTGAATAGATCCTAAGGAGAGCTCTTGCTATCACCTTGGCAGCAATGCTTCTTAACAACACCGCCTCTAGATAGCTGGCAGTATAAGCCATGTGTCAATGACCCACAGATAACCTTATTTTTTTTGCTGCCACAGTACCTATCACTTGTCTTTATTTATAATGTCTTCAGTAGAAGTCACCCTGCTTCCTTTTTCCTCTTATATCATCCTCCAGCACGCTGTACACCTGCGGTACTGTCAGGATGCATTATGGGATGTGGGTACCTCTGTGCACTGGTCCCGTATGATGCACAACTCTGAACTTCCTGAACATGTGAGTTTTCGGGTGCAGGTGAGGATGGACTGGTGAACAGAAAAATGTGAGAATGTTACCACTACATTTGTTAATTGTACATAGCTACGCATTAACGTGTATCCTAAAGCTGACTCTTATTTCGCAATCCTAACCATTTTATTCTTTACACCATGTTGTGGCCTCATTTTATGTGACAACACTCCTTGTAACAAAGTACCTTTTCCTGTGTCCCCATCTCCTCCAGCGTATTTTCACACCTTTCATTACTCTAATCCTATCCTAACCCTACTTCTAACTAACGTTAAACCCATTCATTATTTTACTTTCCTCTTCCTTATAATTATATATTATATCTAATAAGCGTCCCAATACTAACATTAACGCCTTCTCCAAACTTTATTTTAATACTAGTCATAACACTAAAGATAACCTTAAAAATATTGTTAACCAAAGCCAGTCACTTAACCTAGTCATACCACTAACCCTAAACCTTACCCTAATCCACAACCTGTAACCCTGCACATCGTCCTTTACCCATGGCGTACTTTAGCGCTAAACCCTAAATATAGTCTAACTCTTATCATACACTTATCGATCTCCCATGCATGCATTCAATATTTCTTTTAAACTTTTTTGTATATTCTATTTTATTGTGGTTTATGTTTTTCATGTTCTACTTTTTTGTCTCTACATTGTAATTACTCGAACTATTGTCTGTTTTTTTACTGTAAACGTTAACTACATGCTACTTTACCCATATTGAAATATGTTAGTAAGTATCCTATAATTACAATACTTTTTTTCCATGAAATGATATGTTTTTATCCTTTTATATTTCATTTATAGAGTAAGACCATAACTACACAGGAATACAATTCATTTTTCAAATGTTTTGCACAGGAAAGTAAAATGTGCCTATTCAAACCACTGGTTCCCTCTGATATTGCAAATAACGGACCTGAGTCACAGAATCAGCTGCTGAATTGTCACAGGTGCTGATGGCAGCTACACCTGCATAACATCCACGAATTGGGTAGATTTATCTCAAAACTGCCAATGTACCGGTAAATAGCTTGCTATAAATAGTACCATATTCTTATGTCACTTAATTTTTATTAAGAAAAACAAGAAACACCTATGGTCCTCAGGAGTAGATAATCAATTGCAGACAAAAGTAACAGCTATCACATCAGTATTTGCCGTTTTGTAAATCTACCCGTGCCCTTGAGGTGTGGCCGGGACAGAAGTATGGGAATCAAATAAAGAGCGTAGTTCTCACACCCTTCTTTATCACCAACAAAGAAGTGGCTGTTAAAGCACTAAGGGGCATATTATCAAGAACGGTGTTAAAATTATCGCCGCTTTAGCGGCAGGAAACTGCTGCTAAAGCGGCGATAATGGGCTTGATAATATGCGATTGTTAATTCCCATAAAATCCCAGGTTCACACCAGAACATGGGCTTCTATGGGAATTCACAAGGGCATATTATCAAGCCCATTATCGCTGCTTTAACGGCAGTTTCCGGCAACTCTTTTCTAATCTGTGACACAAACGTTTTTGCTATGACTTCCATTTACACTGAAATGGGGTGAATAAATGTGCCCATGAAACCTCAATGTAGGGCTATGAGTTTGTCAAGAACTACCGGATGTAGTATGAATCAATGAGTTTGCCAGATATGAAACCCGCACCTCAACCTTGATGTCGCCCATTGAAAGACTCCTGTATGTATAACAACAGACACAAGCTCACAAAACACCCCTAGTGTGGGAGAAGAAAAGAGACAACAACTCTGGGTATATCCATGAACTCTAACTCAGTTCATTTCAACACAAATTCAAATGTAAGCAATGGATCAAATAGAGAATATATTCACGTAGCTAAAAACGTTTTCCCTTAATCATCACTAAAATAAATGTAAGCTTGATAAGGAGATTAAACACAACATTTAGTCATTGTTTGCCAACTTTCTGGCGAAAGAAGGGTAACCATAAACTACAGAGTCCCGTTTTACTGCTAAGACAACCAGCACATCTGTTTACACAATATACGTGCACACGGTATACAATAAACAACACAATATATAATATGATAGTTGAGATGTGCAAACAACCCAAATGCAGGACTACCCAACTGACAAACCCTACAACTGTACAATGTACTGAATGTTATTGGTTAGTGACCAGCACCTGGGGGACAATATTGAAATCCCGAACACAGCGCCCACTAAAGCAAAGAAATCAATGTTTGTGCATGATCAATTTCTGTAAGATACAGGAAGTCCTCGTATTCTGCCAATTACATACATACCAGGAATGGTTGAACATATATGATCGCTAAAATAGACTACCTTAGAATCACAATAGTCCCTTTAGGCTCTGGACAAAGTCTACTACATCTTGGTAAGGAACTCAAAAGTGTCCTCCCAGACCTTTCTGACATAATTAGAGGACTTTTGCCACTACAGGCAAAGCAAAATTCAAAGGAGTGGTTACCATTCCTTTCATTGCTATATTGCAAGCATCTAAGTTACATCGCAAGAAGAGGTCCCACTTCCTTGTGAGGGAGTGCTTCAGATAGAATTGCCAACATGCTTTTTAGGGTAGTGTTGAAACATTCTACCTGCCCATTGGTCAGGGGGCGCTATGTATTGGCATGGAACTCTCACTTGTTTTCACATTGCTGTTATGTAAGAAGAGATTATATCTGTTCCTCTGTCATATACCACTGCTCTGGGGAAATCCAATCATTGAATAGATCCTAAGGAGAGCTCTTGCTATCACCTTGGCAGCAATGCTTCTTAACAACACCGCCTCTAGATAGCTGGCAGTATAAGCCATGTGTCAATGACCCACAGATAACCTTATTTTTTTTGCTGCCACAGTACCTATCACTTGTCTTTATTTATAATGTCTTCAGTAGAAGTCACCCTGCTTCCTTTTTCCTCTTATATCATCTTCCAGCACGCTGTACACCTGCGGTACTGTCAGGATGCATTATGGGATGTGGGTACCTCTGTGCACTGGTCCCGTATGATGCACAACTCTGAACTTCCTGAACATGTGAGTTTTCGGGTGCAGGTGAGGATGGACTGGTGAACAGAAAAATGTGAGAATGTTACCACTACATTTGTTAATTGTACATAGCTACGCATTAACGTGTATCCTAAAGCTGACTCTTATTTCGCAATCCTAACCATTTTATTCTTTACACCATGTTGTGGCCTCATTTTATGTGACAACACTCCTTGTAACAAAGTACCTTTTCCTGTGTCCCCATCTCCTCCAGCGTATTTTCACACCTTTCATTACTCTAATCCTATCCTAACCCTACTTCTAACTAACGTTAAACCCATTCATTATTTTACTTTCCTCTTCCTTATAATTATATATTATATCTAATAAGCGTCCCAATACTAACATTAACGCCTTCTCCAAACTTTATTTTAATACTAGTCATAACACTAAAGATAACCTTAAAAATATTGTTAACCAAAGCCAGTCACTTAACCTAGTCATACCACTAACCCTAAACCTTACCCTAATCCACAACCTGTAACCCTGCACATCGTCCTTTACCCATGGCGTACTTTAGCGCAAAACCCTAAATATAGTCTAACTCTTATCATACACTTATCGATCTCCCATGCATGCATTCAATATTTCTTTTAAACTTTTTTGTATATTCTATTTTATTGTGGTTTATGTTTTTCATGTTCTACTTTTTTGTCTCTACATTGTAATTACTCGAACTATTGTCTGTTTTTTTACTGTAAACGTTAACTACATGCTACTTTACCCATATTGAAATATGTTAGTAAGTATCCTATAATTACAATACTTTTTTTCCATGAAATGATATGTTTTTATCCTTTTATATTTCATTTATAGAGTAAGACCATAACTACACAGGAATACAATTCATTTTTCAAATGTTTTGCACAGGAAAGTAAAATGTGCCTATTCAAACCACTGGTTCCCTCTGATATTGCAAATAACGGACCTGAGTCACAGAATCAGCTGCTGAATTGTCACAGGTGCTGATGGCAGCTACACCTGCATAACATCCACGAATTGGGTAGATTTTCCTCGGCTGTAATTGAGAGTTAAGGCAAGTAGATTGGCGTCCCCATGAGAGTGCTATGGAAGGCAGCATTACAATGTGTTGAGCATCAAAATTCATAACTTTATGGCCATTCTTACTGCTAGTCTGAAAGAATGAGGGCGGAACTGAGGGCAGAATGAACTAAGGAGACTGCAAATCAGTCTGTTTTTGCAAACCATATGATTTGCAACCCACGCTCCTGTGGCACTGTGGTTAATTTACTAATCAGGGAAAGAACAAAATGCTTATTTGCAGTGGATCATAAAAAGTATTGTCTCATTACTTCGCATTATTATGTGGTAACTTCCACTGAATGGCTATGAAGGGAGGGATGGAGAGAGGGACAGCAGATCTCAAGCCCTGCAGTTGCATTCACTAAATGTTTAAAAAAAATTCAAAGTATCACCTGTCCTTTAAATGGGTCGAGGCTTCTTTAAAACAAGCATTTGTAATGCAATTGCTCTTGCCTTTGGGACCTTATATGTATTTAGCTATGCAGCACATTAGCCTGGGTGCTGGAACATCTACTATTCATTAAAATGGAGGGAAAGTAAGCACATATGGAGAGAAATATTGCCTTTCAGCGGGAAATGTTATAGTCCAAAGCTCTGTTTTTAATATAAGATCAGGGTCTATCATTGAAAATACAAGATTTGAAAAAATATTATTGTCTACTGGTGCTCGTGGAAGACAATTTCTATGGACTGAAATCTAGAGAATGCTAAAGTGATTCTGGGTATTTTACTGACCTCTGCTGGTCCTTTTCTATCAAGAAGGCAATTAGAGGCAGTTGCTTGATTTTTTTCTTATTTTTTTAAAAGTCCCTCAGCAGAAAGCAATTCTGGTATTTTACCGACCTCTACTGGTCATTTTCTATCAAGACAGTTAAATAGAGACAGTTGAACAGAAAAAAATTCCATAAGCGGTAGCAGACAAGTCCTGGAGCTGAGCTCCTGAGCCCAAGGGTACATACACATATAAGTATATACTAAAGTATATACAAGAGGTCTTGAATGCTCGACCAAAACTAAAAACGTTATTCAGTGAAAGGTCCGGGTGCACACAAAGGTCCCCTGGACCACTCTCTCTTCCCCCATGATGCCAACCGTCCACATTCACAAAGTGTAAAACAGACAATGGGGGTGGCTCAGGAACATCTTAAAGAATTTTGGGGGCTATGGGGCCAAACATAGTTTGGGGGCCCCTGTTCGGAGCAGCTTTTAATTTCATGTTCCAGTTTCAGCTTTTTCATATCCTTTGTGTTCAGGTCACTCACACTGCAAAGGCAGACTGTGTTTCCATCTACTGTTCAGGGATAGTGATGTATGTTTTCTATATTGTGATAGAGCAGTAGGTCACTGGTATTATTGTAAATAATCCCTGCATCCCACTGTCATTTATCATATGTGAGTCTCTGGTTTGATTTTAAAAGAACTATTTTTATGGATGTTGCATGGTGTTAAAAAACATACACAGCATTGTTTCTGGAAAATGTCTGTCATAGACTCCCACACATTACACATATTAAAAAGAAAATGAAGGAAATGGTATTTAATACAATCTATGTTTGAACAATTATTCAAGGTCTTCTGGGCCGGACTGTGTGAAGAACAGAGCTGGATCGATCATGGGCCCCTTGTAAGCCAGGGCCCTGGCCAGAGCCCACTTTGTAAATTGGTATCATCCGCTTTTGTGAGTCGGTGTCTTGTTAACTGCTGTTTTGCACATCTGGCGTAAATGACTTGCCAAGCTATTCTCCTTTAAAGAAGTTCATTTTGGTTTTACATAGCATGATCGTGTTTGGGAAATGAATACAGAAGCACACTTTGAAGAATTGTTGCGTTGCAGTGCCCTCTGGTGGCAAGTACTTACTGCCGCAATTTCCTCGTTTTCTATCAATGTAGGTTTAAAAACATACATAGTTGGTGTACATTTGACATGCTATAGGTCACTCATGAAACAGGGCCATCTGTTTCTAAATGTTTAGATTCTTTCAGTCCAGAGATATTTGCCACATGGGCTCAATGTGATTTGAAGAAGATTAAACATTTGTCAGGCAAGGAGCAGAATATTGATATGCAAATAAATATGAAAATACTTAATTTAAGCGCAAGAACATTTCTACAAGAAAGGCTGTGTACTATACTAACAATAAAACCGACGTCTGGGGTTGTAACATAAAGCTGTGGGGTTGAATGTACCGAGATTGATGCATTTAGACCAGGGAGAAAGTAGTGCGACACTAATATGACAATAAATCGTTTAGTATATACTAAGCAGCTTGGAGTAGAAGGAAGGTGTTGCGGGTGACATTATTTGTATGAGCAGAGTTGCATTGATCCCTCCAATGCATTGCATATTAAGTCAGCTCTGCCTGTGTTTGAGCGGCTTGACAACCATGGTGAATGTCCACAATGTGTTGTGTGAAAAAAATAACCATGGGATAGAAAGCACAAACAGTCATTACTGACTTCACTAGGACTCACCACTCTGTATGTATTTATAAAATATATACTATCATTTAGCCACAGAAGGTCCTGAGTGTTATGCGGAACCATTAGGGGTAACGTTTTATGTTAGCTTGTCACAAATCCTAAGGGCTATAAAGATTGGCTTTGAAAAGTTCCTGTGGTGTTCCTGTTAACTAAATGGGCATTGATGGTTGCAGGGCTATTCTGCTACATTTCTGGGCAGTTTTATTCAGCGCAAACTTGGCCCAAGGGCTGGAGCGCTTTACATGATCTCTAGATACATTTTACAAGGTCAGATTTATGTTACATTTTTTTAGGCACGGGGTGAATAACTAATTTGCTCAGAATCAGAGGATGTTGAGTTGATGCCAGCACTGGCACTCCAGTTTCAAAGTTGGCAGCACCACAACCTCTTCTTACATAAGAAAAGCACATTAGCAAAGCCAATAGATCTCCCTAAAAGTAAAGTGTGCAGTTCAGATTGATGATGGATGTGCTGTTTCTGGATGCCAGTGCCACCATGTATCACATTACATTTATATTTTTTCTTAGGAATGTTGTTTTATATTAGAGATATGGCACATTACAATATAGTGTGCTCATTTTTAAACCCCTCATTTACGAAGGATGTGATCTGTACATCCTCTGTAGAGCATAGAACATCAATATGATGTCTGTGAACCGTGTGCCGGGATTACCTTTGGAGACCCCACCTCGGGCTGCTGAGAAAAAGCTTCCCCATTAGCCGGAGGATTTTTTGAGAATGGTGATCTGACTCCATCACATTAGAAAGTGAAGGTAAAAAGAGATGTTCAGCTTTGTTTACTTTAATTGTTTTGAGTGATGGAGCCATAGGTCAGTCCCCTGATTACCGTTCACAGGGTCAGAGGCATTAATCCCCCTAGTAAATCCTTACTCTCATGAGGGTGATTTCCAAGTAGGAATCCACCACCGGCCGACTAAGGGGCATATTATCAAAAATGGTGTTAAAAACGATTGCCGGTTTAGCGGCAGAAAACTGCAGCTAAAGCGGCGATAATGGGCTTGATAATATGCCCTTGAGAATTCCAATAGAAGTCCATGTTCTGGTGTGAACCTGGGCTTCTATTGGAATTCTCCAAGGCATATTATCAAGCCCATTATCGTCGCTTTAGCTGCAGTTTTCTGCCGCTAAACCGGCAATAATTTTAACGTCCTTCTTGATAATATGCCCCTAAGACTTTTGAAAGGTAGGGAAAGTGGGCCCCTCTAGTATAGCAATTCTGCCCCTCCCCCTATTCCACCAAGGTCAACAACATTGTTCTGTCCCCTGGCAGGTATAAAGCACGCTAGATACCGAAGCCTTTTTTTTATTAGAGATATGTGGTGGGCAACAGTTTGTCTTGAAATGAGGCTGTACCCTCATCCCTTCAGATCAGTATATCTGTCCTAGTGGAGGGGCAGATTTATAAATGTACCACCACTCTGTTCTTTCGGGGGGAATTAAATCCCACTAAACAACAGGGGTATTTAAGAAAATGGGAATGGGGAGTGGGCTAGCCGATCATGGCATTGGGACACAACCCTTCCCCTCAAGGAGAAACCGTCTTTCTGGTCCTGAGGAAAGACTGGATGATGTAACCCTTATTTAAGTTCCACTGGGCCAGAAAGCCCCAAAATGCCCAGGGTGGATGTAAAAAAGCAATGTATGGATGTGGACTGGCCCATTCTAGCATTAGGTTTTACCTCTCTCAAAGCCTCTAAAGTGTTTCTGTTGCTCCTGGAGGATAGGTTAAGGCCATGGTTCCCAAACTTTTTTGACCTGTGGCTCCCTTGACCTAATCGGCAGTTGGCCGTGGCTCCCCACCATTTTTTTACCGGTGGGTGGGGGGTATGTACTTCCTGTTGTCTTCCTTAAAGTAATTGGGACGCAATGAAGGTATTATAATGGTTGGAATTCTTGAATTAGTAATCTCATCCACTGGCAATCACTTTGGCTGCCGCTTACAGTCCACACAAATGTGTCCCGTACTTTAAATAAACGTATTAAGACGTTTGTATGGGCAGGCAAAATACCTCATCTCACATCGGCAAGGACTCCCCCCTACACTCCCCTCTACGCTGCGGCTGCAATTTCCCAAATCGTGTGCACTAGGGTGACCAACTGCCATAGGTGCAAATTCAGGACAGTGAGTGTAGAAATTCAGTACAAAGGGACTAAATTTAGGACAAAAATTCAGGACAAAAGGTACATTTTACAGACACGTCAGAGGTGGTCGTGCAATCCATTCACCCAGTCACTTATTCTTCCAACCATTCACGCTTTCAGTCATTCATTCTCCCTTTCTCTCTCCATCCCCCTTTCACTTATCCACCCACCCACCCATCTACTCATCCATCCATTCATCCTTTCACTCATCCATCCATCCTGATCCAGCCACACTTTCACTTCTTCACTCATCCATTCATTATTCATCTACCCACCCTGTCACCCCATCCATATGTACAGTCATCCATCCATCCACTCTTCCACCCAGCCATCCATTCACTTACTCATCCATCCACCCATTCACCTTCTCATCCATCCACCCAGTCATTTATCCTTCCACACATTCACCATTTCAGTCATTCATCCTCCCTTTCTCTCTCATACCCCTTTCACTTATCCATCCATCTACCCACCCATCTACTCATCCATTCATGAATCCATCCATTGATCCTATTACTCAACGATTCTTTCACTCATCCAGCCATCCGTTCACTCATCCAGCCATCCGATCTCTTCCATCCACCCTTTCACTTCACTCATCTATCCATCCTTTTTTCCATCTACCCCCTTTCACTCACTCATCAATGCTTACATCCACCCTTTCACTCATCCTTCCATTCACCATTTCACTTATCAAGGCATCCATCCACCCATTCACTTGCACATCATTTACCCTTTCATTCATTGATCCATCCTTTCACACACCCATCCACCAATTCACTCGCCCATCATCTGCCCTTTCACTCATCCATCCATCCTTTCAATCACCCATCCACCCTTTTACCCATCCATCTACCCTTCCACCCATACATCCATCTATTTACCTTTTCTCTCATCCATACTTCCACTCATCCATTCTTTCATTATCTATCCATTCACCCTTTTATTCATCCATTCATCCGTTAAGTAATCCATCCAGCCATTCACACATTCCTTCACTTATTTACTCACCCACCTTTTCACATTATGAGCTGAGCCTTTGTCTGCAGGGTTGCAGACAGAAGAGGCCCATCAAGAACTTCACCTTGCTGTAGTTCCTAAAGCAAGGGGTGGGGGAGGGTTCACTATGCCCCTGCACATAGGCAATCTGAAAACTTAGAAGTGACGAGTCATGCATGATGCACAGTGCCAGGATGTGAGGTGACTGTGACATGGTGTTGTTTCCAGGGCTTCAAGTTGTGTAAAAAAACTGGGGGGTCTATTCAAAGGGGGTGTTCGATGTAATTAAGAGCGCAGTTTAAAACAGCTTAGGTAAAAATCTGCGCTTAGCATAGTGTTGCGCCCGACTGGTATTATGTTGTTTCTGTCCTTGCATCCAGATATATAATACAGCAAGTATCATTACACCAACAACAAGCCAGGACTATTGGCTTTGTAAATGGTTGCTAGTTGATTAAAATAAAAACGCAGCAACCATGGCTTTGTTCAATACAATATTGAAAATACTTCCGTTCTAAAATGAGGAGACAGTGAAAGAACTATAACCGGTTCTTTTTAAGTTGTTTTACATCCTTCTTTAAATTAACTGTTTTCTACCATTGCAGCATGGGCGTTTTGCCTTTTATCATACAGAATGCCCTGCTGTACACTGAGGCAGGAGGCCGCCACCACATGCTGTCACACCCCCAGCCTGCCCCATTGACATTCTGTATGTGGCAATTACCCCCATACAGAAGGACAATGGGCGGGTGGGGCTGCGCTTGTGCTCGAGGAGGAGTGCGAGGCGCCAGCATCAAGGGGCTGAGGCCTCTCACAGGGAGCAGCGCTGCTCCCTGTGATGGCCAAAATGACAAACAAAAGGCGTACGGACGCTCCGTGAAATTTAAGGCAGGTTGGTCACCCAAGTGTGCGCGGCGCCCCTGGCACCTCATCACGGCGCACTGGGGCGCCGCGACGCACAGTTTGGGAACCACTGGGTTAAGGGATCTACCCCCAATCAGCCCTCCCCAGAGAAGGGAACAGAAAGCACACCAGACACAAGGGGCAGTCAGAAATACACCAGGGACCATTTTACAGAAAGTGCCACCTAAGGTGCACAAGGGGTTTGGCCCACTCCTTGCCCTCCACCCTCAGCCCCTCCCCCACACACCCAACGCCACTATTGAGGCACTTGGTATTGTTGAACTGACTGCACATGCTTGTGAGGTCCATTCTACAAAAAGGAAGACATCAGCACACATCTTGCACTGGTATGATCATGAGGGAACATTCCCTCATTTGCATGGGTACAGGGCTCCATGCAAATGAGAGAATATTTGCCTTTGTGCATGTGCTGTATTACTCTTGGGAGGTGCACTGACTGTGCGCAACATAGAGATGGTGCACACAAGAGCAGCCCCCCAGCAACTTTCAGGCGTCCTTCTCTTCAAAGAGAGGCCAGTTTGCCTCCAGTAAAAAAATAAGCAGAGGTTTTAAAGAGCGGCTTTGTGTTACTCTATTGCCTATTAGGCCTAACATCCTTAGGGTGGCCTTCCTTCAAACTTTTTGCCAGCTTATCTCCTATTTTTGCTGATTATTTTTGTTGGACTCTGGACTCTGAGAACTTTACCACTGCTGACCAGTGCTAAAGGGCAAGTGCTTCTCTCCTAAACATGGTAACATTGGTGTATATAGAATTGGCATTCGGAGTTTACTTGTAAGTCCCTTGTAAAGCGGTATACCATATATCCAGGGCCTGTAAATTAAATGCTACTAGTGGACCTACTGCACTGATTGTGCTACCCACACAAGTAGCCTTTCCATCCTGTTTCAGGCCTGCTCTTGCAGGGCCTTGGCGTGCAGTTTACTGCAACTTCGACTTGGCCTTTAAAACCCTTGGCCAAGCCTTAAACTCTACTTTAATTACACATATGTCACCCCTAAGATATTCCCTTGGTAGCCCAAAGGGCAGGGTGCTGTGTAAACAAAAGATAGGTCATGTAGTGGTAAGTTGTGCATGTCCTAGTAGTGACCAACACCCAACTTGTTTTTCACTACTGTGAGGTCTACTCCTCTCATAGGTTAGCATTAGGAATTCCTCAATATAGTTTTAAGCTGTAATTCCTGAAGAAAAAGGAGTAGCTGCATCATGCTTACATCTTTGGAATGGTGTTGATAAATCTTATTTCCTGGTAAAGTTGGATTTAAAATTGCCGTTTTACAAATGCCATTTTTAGAAAATGGTAATTTCTCTTGTCTTACTGGCCTGGTTGCCTGCAGCCTGTCTCCAATACATTCCCTCTAGACACCTACAAACACAAGAAGAGTAGGTGCGACTGGGAACTTGTTGGACTTGGCCTTTTTAGCAGCTTCACCCGAAACTTTTTGCAATCTCCTAGCCTTTTTCTGTAACCTAGTGTTGGTGATTTTAGGCCTCTGCGCACTTTAGCACTGTGGTCCAGTGTAAAGTGAGTGCGCTTTCCGGGTATGTGTGGTGAGACTGGCCTGCCCTCCCATAGGAATGCATAGGGGATATGTGTGTCCTTGGTAGTTCCTGGTATAAGAGAAGTGATGGGGCGAGTTTAGTATGTGCAAACTCGTGAGAATAAATGCTGCGCAATGGTGTGCGCGGATTTATGGTGACTGGTGGAGAAATGCCACTTTTAGAAGTTTGCATTTCTGTGCACTGTGTGTCTGCCTGCCTGATGTAAATTGCATGTCTGGCTTGTGATTGACATGTGCTGGGTGATGCGGGTGGCTCCAGGAGCCAGGATTTGTCTGCCCGGTGGTGAATAGGGAGATCTGCATGTAGATGGGAGGGAAGAGTTGCACCTGTGACCTGAATACGACTGTGCATTCCCTCCACAATGCTGGTTCCACCTCCTGTGGTGCGTCTTAGTACCTAGACCCCACCTGACAATGGAGAGAGGAGCTGAGCACAACAAAGCGCTCTAAAGCTCCCCTATACCAGTTCTGACTGGTACCCCCCCCCCAGTCCTGTGCTGTGACACAAAGGGTTTTCCTAATATAAATATAGGGGCTGTGTCCCCATAAAATTGTTCAATTCTTGGGTGCTGTTCCTGCTGGGGCATACTGCTGCTAGGGACCGGGGGGGCTACCATGAGGGCTTGCATTGTCCCCTTGATGCTTAAAGGACTTTTTGGATCATTTGCTTTATTTCTCCTTGCCCCAGGACTTTGGCTTCATCTAGCTCCTGGAAGCGCTATCCTTTAATTGCCCAGCTGAGGAGGAGCGTGGGCTGCGCAGCGTGATGTTGTTCGCCTTGTTGGAGGGAATCCCCACGGAGGGATTCCACCCTGATGCTGCCCAGGAGGTTGCCTACCCCGCTTAGTGATTTTAATTGCAGGTGCCCACCCTGCATTATGGTCACTTTGGATTTGTTCTGGGGCAGGTGCCCACCCTGCATGGTGATTTTGGTTGCAAGGGAGCCCTCCCCTCATTTTACCGATAAAGAAGAATCACCGCTGCAGCCCGTGCTGCTTTTGAAACGCTGCCGGGCCGCTGCAAATGCGACCTAGAAGTCAGGCAACCCTTGTTGGGATGTGGACGTGAGCTCGTGAGGCCTGAGGGAAGTCCCGAGGAAGCCATGGTTGGAAGAAGAACGGGGCTACAGTGAGTGGAGCAAGCCCCGCCTGCCCTGCTGAGGAGACCAGAGAGACAGAGAATGCCTCGCGGGGCTCCCGTGAGCGGTTGGGAGCTCCTGCGAAGTCCCGGGTCCTAGGAGGGGGCCCGGGTGAAGAGAGAAGTGACGGAGCCTCCAGACTCCAAGGTGAAGTTCCGGTCCCAGGAGGGGAACTGGGAGAAGAGGAGCACATGCAAAGAGAGAGCCTCCCCCCACCAGAGTCAATGAGTTGGGCTCCGTGGGGGCGACGGTTCTTGGGTATTGTGGTACCCGTGGGGCACAGAGTCAGAGCGGCCCCGTCTGGCAGCGGGCCGCTCCAACGCTGGGGGGTATTAATGGTTGGGCATCATTATTTACAGAGTCCCGCGTGCTCCCCTGAGCGCCCCAGTGCTTGGGACATGTTTATTTTTAGAGCCTAGGTTGCTCTAACGTTTGGCTAATGGTTTTCAGAGCCCCGTGTGGCTCCAACGAATGGGGCAAATTTGTTTCAAGGGCCACTTTCAGCCCATGCCTCATTTCTATATTTGCAGCTGCCCAGCAAGCAGTGGGCAGCTACACCGTTTAGGTCTTTCTTTTAGGGGACATGTTGAGGTAGGAGTGAGACATACTCTTTCACCCCCATATTTTCCTTCACAGCTGCGCAGCACTTAGTGCCAGCTGCTACGTTTAGGCCTGCGCAAAGTGTGCACCATTGACAGTTGCTGCATTGGCAGCGCACCCTAACTCTTTGGACATAGGGCATTTGAGCCCCTTTTCTGAGATGGCCAGTTGGCCAGGGGGACTGGGAGGTAAATAGGGTGCCAGGCCCTAATGTGATTTTGGTGCTAGGAAATGTAATTCATATAGTATGATTTACGTATCCTGTGTTATACCTTTAAATGTGTTTTTATGATTATGAGGTTGTTTTGCATAGTAAGATTATGTTCTCTGTGAATTATGCCCCTAATGTGAGTTATGCTTAGGAGGTTAGGGTCTAATGCGTTTAGACATGTGAGACGATTGCATAATGTGTTTATGTTAGTGAGGTTGGTGCAGAAGGTAATTTGTGCCTGATGTGATACTGCGCATAATGTAGTTTATGTTACAGGCTGATGCTAGGTACAGTGATTATCAGTGGTCACTGGTTGTACGTTTATGATCTGTTTTACTTTTACTAAGTTTGCTTTGTGATGGTTCCGACAGTGGTCCTTGTGGCCCTGTCATGTGTATATATTCCCTTGTAAATATTGCCCAGGGCCAGTTGGCACAGTGTATATTGTGTGATTACTATTCTAATGTGTTATGAGAATACAAAGGCTATTTTTGATATACCCTTGTGTGGAGTTTCTTTTGTAGTGTGCCTGGAATGTTGTTGCTGTGTGCGTGCGCAAATGCTTTACACATGGCCACAGGGATAAGCCTGACTGCTTGTGACAAGCTACCAAGGGGGTGAGCAGGGGTTATCTTTGGCATGTAACTCCCTTGCCCTGACTAGAGTGATGGTCTCTGCCTGGCTTTGGTGCAAGCCTTAGCCAACCAGAGATCCCATTTCTAACAGAACTCATCTGCATTGATCTGCATTCTGATACATCTTCCTAGGCGGAAAGAGAGAGGGAGCTGACACTTCCACCTGAATAGGCAGTGTCCTGTTACCACGCAAAAAGGCTGATAACCCCCTACTGATAGTATGGAACCAGGGCTGGGAAGAAAGGGCCTGCGTGCATTTCAAAGACACTTCTTTGAAGTCACCCTCACTTCAAAGGCATAACTAGGTATAAGTACTGGGGCTCTGACCCTACCTAGTGAGTACACTAATGGACCAATGAAGACTGCAGTGCTACAAGAATGGGCACACTATTTGACTTCAACGCTGGAAGAACTGTTTTTCTGCTTTGCTGTACTGCCCTGCTGCCTGTTGATCTCTGCCCTGCTGATGACAGGGACTGGATCCATCTCATTTGAACCCAGAATTACTTTAAGGGTTTGCTGGCTTGCCCCCTCTTCTGCAGTCTCAGGGTCATCAAATACTCCCTTCAACCCTTGAACAGCATCTGGACTCTGCCATATAGGAGTCCTTTCCTGCCAAGAGGTGCCTATTCAGTCCTGGGACCTTTAAAAGCCATTTCGGCAGTGCTGATCCCTCAAATATGATGTATCAACGACTTTGCGCTGATGGGAACTGAAGCATCGCCCTTCAGCGCCAATGCACCTGTAGCTCAACAACATTGTGTCGATGGACTGAATGGCTCAATGATGATAGACTGTGCGGCTTGATGAATTCACATCACCTACATCATAAAGGGGTTCGTTGAAAAAGCCTTTATCAACTGCATGGATCTGTACAGACACAACGCCTACTCTGTTCCTCGTATCTCCATCCAAGTTACTTTTTCAGCAGGACTTGCGGGAGTCCTGTAGCCGGCCTGCCCTCCATCGTGGTCAGCCAGAACTTTGGATTTATTCTAGTCTTACGCAACCAGATGTCCCCTGTTGGTGCTTTATGATTCTAAGCAATATAATTTGATTTCATCTTTTAAAATTCATAACTCAGTATCTACTTACTGGATTTTTATTGGTTTGCTCTTGTTTTACTCATAAGTATCTAACCTTTTTTACTAACCTCATTGGCATACTCAATGTGTTTCCTACTAGACAACTTCAGTTTTTTTTTCTTGAAAAACTATGTAAACATCTTCATCCCAATTAAAACCCAAAACCGCAAACTGAAGCCTTCAGCACCCTGATAGTCTTATGAACTTGCTGATAATAAATCATCTACCTGCAGACAGGAAAGAAAAAATTGAAGAAAAACTGTACTCCAGATGACCTCTTGATACTAAAAGCTGCCAGCGCAACAAGCAAACAGCTCATCACATCAGCCAAATCAAAGCTCTATATAAATACCATAAATGAAGCCACCAACAGAAGCAAAACACTTTTCGAGATAATCAAGTATGTCATCAACACCCTGCCGGCCTCACCTATTCCTTAATACTCAAAAAGGTGCAATGCCCTCACCATCTTCTTCAGTGAAAAAAGTACAGAAGATGTAAAAGCAGATTGACAACTCCTGGCCTGCGTCATCTCGTACAACCATCTCTTCACCCTTCAAAGCCCTTTCTCTTGCAGATATCACAGACAAATTCATCTCCCTCAAAGCTACTTCTTATGAAGATGATGTCTTATCCTGGCCCTTCATCAAAGAACCCTCTGGGGATTCTCTCTCACCCCTGCTCACAATTGTCAATGCCTCCCTTACTCAATGCATCTTCTTGGAAGCATTCATGGCAGGACAGATTCTCCCATTCCTAAATAAAATCCTATCTCCTGATGTACTATAGACTTTCTTTAGAATTCAGCTTGCATTAACACAAGATATATTTGTAACAGGTCTTTTTATGTCTCTCATCCTTTCATCAGTACCTTTACGCTATTTAAACAATCACTGCTCACTTGGCAGATATATATGCTCTCCAGGGCAATATGTCATGTAGCTGTGTTTTTCAGACAGTTGCTACTAACCTGAGAGTAAATTTGGTAGTTGGGATAGATTCAGGATCTTGTTAGAGTAGCCAGTGGTTTTGAGTCCCAACTGCTATAAAAGCAGTCACTAATTACTCTAGTTGCAATGAATGGTAACGATTTCATCATTCATGCTCTTGACCACCATTTTGTTGACCTATTCATTGTAGGCAAGTTCAAAATGGGCAATATGGGACCTGTGTGTGGTTAATGAGAATTCTAATAATTTAGTATTATTGACCACCCTTCCAAAGCCTGCTGTAAGGGAACTGTTTGTTGGTACTTGAATGATAGGTGCTATTACTGAGTATTATGGTGTATGTTGGGTGTATTGCCAAAGAAAACTAGAGAATTTCAGTGATTTTGCGCCAGACAATAACTCACTTTTCAAATGTTTTTTTTAACTTAATTTTCAACCCCCACAACGTAAGGCCTTCAGCTGTGCACAGCGGGGTTGGCAGCAGAACACGGCCTATCAC
Source organism: Lissotriton helveticus (assembly GCF_964261635.1). Lineage (NCBI taxonomy): Eukaryota > Metazoa > Chordata > Amphibia > Caudata > Salamandridae > Lissotriton > Lissotriton helveticus. The sequence goes on from NC_136063.1 coordinate 1,953,488,162, forward strand.
ACCATAGTTGGGTAACTCTTTCATACAGTCTTCTACTGTGCATAGCGGGGAGCTGCTGTGTTGCATGGCTTTCAGACAGGCCTTTGTCCAATCCATTGCAGGCAGCTAACACTGGCTACTCACAACCATTGGCCAAGCACAGCAGTGGTTGGCCCCTGTGGGCAACAAGTCCCTGCTACTTAATTTTAAACACCCGCTAGGCAACACCTTTGGCGGTGGCCAATCCACACTGGTTGCCAACACAGGACGCATGTCCTTTGGCTCTGTGCAGCAAGCTTTTTGCCTATTTTTTTAATGGGAAAGTTATTTTCTTTGTTTTTGTGCACATTTGCGATTTTCAGCACACAATGGTGACTTTATTGCTGTAAGATCGCAAATTTCATTGTAATCCTTCGCATCTTTTGTGGTTTTCATGGTTTTCAGTAAGTGAGGAGCAAGACGGAAAGAGAGGGAATAATAGGATGAGGGGGTGGGGGTCAGCTGCCAGCACAGAAAAGAAGAGGACATTGTCCGTGTCTTCTCCTGGAGTAAGGAAGAGACAGAGTCCTTTTCCTTTGCTGCCCGTCCTCAATCCTCTGCAAAAGCAACCACGTTCATACATGATACCCCCTGCCCCCCCAGAAGTATTCTCGAGCCTCATTGCGCTACAGCGTTAAGAAAAGAGGAAGAAGGAGAGGCATGGCAAGCCTTGGAGAGGCGGAGCGAGGCGCGTGTGCACCAGCGCGTAACAGCAAGCACTAGGCCGCCACAAGCAAAAGCGTGTGGTAGCATTTTCTGAAGCCACAAACTAAATGTCTCGCAGAGCAGCACATGTGCTGGCTCAGCGAGACCTAAAAAGGGGGACATCTGCACCTTTTTAGGTCTCGGCCTGGGCAGCACATGCGCTGTCTCGTCAGAGAGATGCTGTGCACAGTATTGTGTCGGAAGCTCCACCCACTTTCTGGCTATCTCTTTAATTGGACGAAATCTTAAATTCTGCATTCTCATTGCTGTTCTGCAAGTTAGTCCCGCCTCCTTGCGGCCATGACATCATTTTTGTCCCTCCATGGCTATCGGCCCATTTACTTTCAAAACAGTTCTGCTCCCCTGCCTCCCCACGCTCCCTCCCGCAGTCTGTCACTTTTCTGCCAAACACAACACCCCCCCACTCCTGTTCATGTCTTCTTGCACGAACGCAGCTTTGTTTACAATGCAATAGGGCTCGCGTAAATATGAGTCCTATTGCATTTGTAAATGCTTGTCTGCTCCACTGATTGGCTGAGTGGATTTGCACTCTATTTGCCTGACCTGTCCATTTACCCGGAAGCGGAAGCATGGCGGCTGTATTGCAAATGCGCATCCTGCAATGCGCTTTACTGAGGGCAAGAGCTTGCAGCAGCTGGCAGCGCTAGAAGCGGAGTTCCGTCCTTCCATATTTTCGGGATTGGACCCAGGACAATCAGGCCCCTCGTACAACAAGGACCGTGGAGAGAGCATAAAGGCGGACACTTATATCAGCGGATCCAGCATGAAGGTAAAGGCTCTTCCTGCACAGAAGGTTTTGCACCTTAAAAGGCCACCAATATGAGGCGTGTAGAGCTCCCGTCATGACGAGAGAGAGAGAGAGCATAGAGAGTCGCTCCCGGGGGGCGCCGCTTTGCTGCTGGATGGAATGGCATTCCTTGCTGCGCCTCGCTCCTCTTTGCACATTTGAGGTTTGGGCAGTGGCACAGATATCAAGTCCCACAACGGGCTACTTGCACTTCTTTGACCGAGTGTGGTAGTGGCTTCTGGCTGTTAGATTGTAACCAAAAAACAAATTTCCCAATAAATACGATTGTTTTCACAAAGCATGCGAGTAGCTCTGTGCCTCAATCAATCGTAATGTGCTATAGTGCCCCATTGAAAAAAATTACAAACAACAAAGGCTAATTAGACTTTTGTGTTTGACATCCCAAAAACACAGAGGTGTAGCTCCCGCCTTTATATGTATGCAGCTATCTGTGTGCCCTAAATAAGGATGGGAGTTGGTGGATGTCCCGCATTTGTAAAAAGAAACCTTTCTGGGGCGTCCTTTGTCAGTTAAAAAGCAGCGATATTTCCTATGGTTACTCTACTCCTTAAGAACAGGGAAGTGTTGGACTCTGTTTGAACGGCAATGTGGACGGTCATCTGAGTCCGTCAGCTCTGCAGTCCCAAGGCCAACAACAGCGAGTTAATGCCAGCCAAACCAGACCGTTTTTGCATCGAGAACTAAAATCCAGCATCGGAACATCCAAGCAATGGGAAGAACTAAGCAGAGTGCTAGGCAAGGGGTTGAGATCAGAAATATTGACCTTTTTGCTCTCCAGACACGAGAAGAAGATTGCGAGGCAAGATGGCGACCTATTGCCTGCGGCGGGAGACATAGACCAAGCGCCTCAAGCGGCGGCACCTCAAGTGGCGGCAAGGAAAGGAGGTGAGCCCTGGGCAACAGCGATCTCCCCCCCGCGTAGCACTCGCCAACAGAGCTCCTTGCTGGCCACTGCCTGGAACCGAAACTTAGCAAGCGACGCCATTGATCTACACAAAGACGCGAGAGGGAAGCAGGCGAAGGGAAGAATAGGCGGCATCGAGGGGCTCCTCTACGAACAACTAAGGCACGATTAACCTACAACACCTACCGGGAGTCTCGCACGCCATAACAAAACATCTCGAAGGCGGCAGAACTGAAAGTGGAACCACTATCGAACGCAAGGGCGCCACCATTACCGGAAGTGCCCTCAGAGATAAACAAGAAAAAGGAAACGGAAACAAATGCAAGTGGGAGGAGCTCACAGGACCAACAGCGGAACACAAACGAAAACCACCAGGCCCGGCGAAGCGAAGATAGCGCAAAAAAGAGAGTGCAATCGCACGTAACCAGCCCAAAGAAACAAGCCGGTCTGTGCCGCTTTCAAGTTCAAGTTTATTTTATTTATGTTTTGGAACTCATGACAGAGGTCCACATCATAAAATCATCAAACAATGATATTTATACAATTTTCAACAACTTACAAAGAACAAATCTAATATATATCCCAAAAATTTTTAAAAAGTTACAAATTGTACAACAAAACCTCTCATTTGGCGGATTACAGATAGCGTCTAAGAAAGCAGAGGCAGAGAAGATATTTAGTCTTAGGCAAGTAGGTCTCAACCATTTAAGACGATGTTGTTTTAAGGCCGGTCATACAAATAACACATGTTTAGCATCCTGTTTAAAATTGTTACAAAAATTGCACATCCCTGATGAGCCATACCATTTTGACAATAGGTTATTTAAAGGGAGTAAGTCCTGCTTCAGAAGAAACAAAAAACGATGTACCCTATGGGGGAGATTCCAGGAAACATGACTTTACTCTTGGATACATTTATCCTTAGATGGTGTGTCTCTGCAAATCCGTGGAGAGCTTGCAACCGATTATTCAATCCAGAGGGGGTCAAGTCCAAAATTAGTATATCATCTGCATATAGCAGACATACTATCGGTTTGCCACCCAAGACTGGGGCAATACCATCACTTGACGATAAAGTTTGAGGAAGATCTGCTAGGTATAAGGAAAACAATAATGGGGCCAACAGGCAACCTTATTTTAACCTGTTGGCAGACGGGATTGCTTGAGAGAGGCCTATTTCCCCTCCCAGAAGCACTCGGCACCATGTATTGGAGTGGAGCTCCCGGACCAAGTCCAAGAGCTCAGTTGGCATACCGAGTTCCAATAGTTTTCTCCACAGCAAAGGACGATCTACCTTGTCAAAGACTGTGGAGAAATCTATAAATGCTGCATATATTCTCCCTCCCCGGAGCTTGATATATTTCTCCGATACGACTTGTAAAGCGGTCAAATTATCCATGGTGCCGTGATTTTGTCGAAACCCCGTCTGCTCAAAAGGCAATACATTATTCTCCACTACCCACTCATTAATTAATTGCAAAAGGCATTTAGCAAAAACTTTGCCAATAGCATCTAGAAGGGCAATTTGTCGATAATTTTGGGGAGCATTTCTGTCTCCCTTCTTATACAGGGGGACCAGTATGCTGCCCTTCCAGGAGGGTGGAATCATGTTATGCAAAAAACAAAATTTAAATACCGGGAAGAGAATCTTACTCCAGATGACACTATTCTGTTTTAATACAGAAATGGGAAGCTCGTCCGGGCCCATTGCTCCCGACGAACGCATGCCCTTGATGGCTAATTCAATAATCCTTTCAGAGGGTGGAACAAGGCCGGATTTGTTCTCTTTTGTTCTATTGTGAACAGCTACTATTCCATTTCCGGAATACAAGTTCAAGATGTATTCTACCCATTTTTGTTCTTCAATCGGGACTGGTAAGGATCTGGATCTAAGACCGCAACCTTCCCCAATGAGTGACCAGAATAGTCTAGGTTGGCCGCTAAAAACAGCCTCTCGCAGTTTAATCCATACCGAATCCTCACTTTCCTTTTTTAGCTTAATTTTCAGCCTTTTCCTCTTTCTTTTTAATAGAGCCAATCTATGATGTCTTATAGGGCAATGACTCAGATATTGTTCTCTCACAAGTTTATTTATTTATAAATTAAATAACTTCAGAGAGAAAGGAAGTTTTTTAGTTTGTTCTTTTTTTGGTGTTTTTTTTGCGACCAATAACACCTTATTCCAAGAAGTTGGCGAAGCAAGTTAATTCAGAACCCTTCCAATTGATCAAATCATTCCCTGCAATATCTAGCAGGCTCTTGATACCCTCAATTGCTTTAAAATTCCAAAAACATCTTCCGCTTTGGACTCCAAAATTGACCAGATTACCATGCAAGGACCAAGGATCCGTAGGAGGAAGATTTAAATCTAGTGAGAGAGTTATTATTTTATGGTCGCTGAAGTCGGTATGAGTGACCGTGAGGTCCTTAAGGAGGGGGAAAGTTGGAATATCTACCACCACATAGTCTAAAATAGATTCACCAGTAATAGACTTGTGCGTGAAATTTGCAGGAGTATCAGAGGGAAGCTTACCATTTACTATAATTTCATCTATTTCAGAGAGTTCTTCAAGTAACATTTTCCCTCTCTTTGTTGTTTTAATGTCCCCGGGAAAAAGAGATTGGGGTATCTGTAGGGAAACCTCTTTATGTTCATTTCGAAAAATCTCCAAACTTAAGTTGGAGACTTTACAATTAAAATCCCCTAGTAAGATTATATGGGGGAAAGCATCATTTACCAAAAGTGTTTTAATGTAAGAGAAAACCCTGTAAAAAATGTCATTATAACAAGCATCGGGTGGAATATAGACATTTATTAAAGTAATAGGTTTGCTTTCAGAATTAGCAGAATTAAGTAACGTAACTACTTGGAAAAGGTTACTGGAGTCTAAAAAATGGGAGAAATTCCATTGTATTTTGGTAGACAAGAGGAATGCTATTCCCTATTTATCATGGCCTCTCCTTGAGGGACTTGCTCTACCTTCCAAAACAAAGTAATCCTTTCCTGTTGGAAAATTTTCTATACACCAGGTTTCTTGGAGGCATATAACACTGAACTCTAATGAAAGTAAAAATAGTAATTTTTCAGGGCTATTTCGTATTCCTGCAGCGTTCCAGGATAAAATCCTGAAATCTTTGATAAAGATACGGTTGCAGTTGGGATTTATAAGAGGATTTACTCGCTAGAACTCCGGGCAACCAATTCCATTGATGACACTCCTCTGCTGGAACACTTTGAGAGTGAGAGAGAGGGGGGTTTAGATACTCCACATGCCGCCCATTTTTTGCGATACTCATTTTTAAGTCTTTAAAATCAGAGGGATAAACCCCATTTCCAACTACAGCCTGAGAAAACCAAGGCTTGCCCATTAATCTATTGGATTGTGGTTTAACCAAAAACGGCAAAACATCAATCCCTCTGCACTGGAAACTTTCAATTTTTTGGAGAATAAGGTTAACAACAAATTTTGAGTAGAATTTTACTCTAGTTAGGGTCCCAACATCAGTTTTCAAGATTTTTACTAAATCTATGTCATTTGTCTGTAGCAATTTCAAACCATCCGTCTCATGGAGACATTGAAGGAGCGTAGATCTATTTAAAATAAAGTCAGAATCAAATAACGGAAGAAAATCTAGAATAAAGGTATCGATATTTTCCTCCTCAATTATCTTGGTTGGCCTTATTACATCTATTTCCCCTCCTGCAGAGGCGGGGAAAGGCTTCGCTAGAAGATTAAGGCTAGACGACACTTGATCGACAGGTTTCATCAACTTCACAGGAGGAACTATATAGGCCAATCCCCTAGGTATCAGACAAGTAAAACCTGCTATAGGCTGCATGGGGATAGAGGGAAGGGGATTTTGGGGTGAAGAGGGAGCAACACCCGTATCTGATGGACCCAGTGTCTCATAAGACATCGTATCCTCCCGAATTTCCTCAGGGGAATGATTAACTGTAATATTGAGGGGGTTTTCGAAGTTAATTTTCCTCCGCCTCTTGTTAGCAAATCTACGTAACTGTTTCCTCCTTTTCCCACCGTTCTTTTTTAAATGCGTTATCTTTCCCTCATCGGATAACACCGATGCCTCCTCTTTTCCAACTTTAACAGGAGGGTTAAAGATGGGAAATGAATCTTGACAAGTTCCTTTTCCCGGGACACCTATAGATTCAATTTCAAAATCACCCTCCACCACACAGTTATTCCTGAGAACTTCCACGTGAATTATTGGAGAAATCTTCCGAACTGTTAGTACCTTCTTTTTATCTAATTCTCCACTAAATCGGTTTGGACTGAAACGATAATCACATTCTCTTCCGATAAAACCTTTGGTGCGTCAGAGCCAGGTTGCGCAGTCGCAGAGAATGGGCTAGAATCCTTCCCCCCCTTTCTATCTAGCAGAGCCTTTAATATTTGGGTCACTGTTTCCAAGACACAATCGGAACCGCCAACAAATCTTTCCAGCAGGGAAAGAATAGAAGAAAGCAAATGTTCAAGACATATCAATGATTCTGAAACTGGGTTATCATGTCTAGCAGGCCCATTTGGGTCAGTATTGGTGATATTAAATTGGGGACTAGAAGAAATGTTTAACTGGGGCAAAGAGAGGAGCGAATTAATGGAAGGAGTGCTGCTATATAATAGGAGCCCAGTTGGAGTAGGTACTGTCGGGGTTTTTCTTGGATCTAATGTCACATCAGTTTCATCCTCTATATACCTTTTGCAGAGATCCATATCTATATCAAGACAAAGGGGATTGATAGTTTGCGCTGCCCCTTGCAGTGAGGTACCAGAAGCATTCTCTCGAGGAGTTGGGATTCACCGGAGTTAAACATTTTACTGTGTACTATGACATCCACAGTTTTAAAACTTGGTGCAGATAATCCATGGGTAGGGGAAAAACCAAGTTTGTTTGTGGAGTCAACAATTTGCCGAGATGAAGTAGAACTTTTTGATAGAACGGGAGGACTCCCCAACTCCTCTTGAGGGGGGCCAATACTCTCCACCCTCATAGGTACAAAAATAGGGAAAGAAGGAGTGGTATCCCTATTCTCTACGTATTGGACCACATCATCTCCGACCTGTAAACTATCGTATGACGTGGGTATCCCAGTGAGGATTTTATCCTTGCCCCTTTCCCATAAGCTAAATAGCTGAGATTTTCCCTTTAATAGAGAAGCTTGGCCATCCTTATTTCGTAGAGGGTTAGATTTAGTTTTTGAGCAAGACCTACCTGCTAGAAGTCTCCCAGACCTCAATTTCTTGGCAGTCATAGCTTATTAAAAATATCTGAAAATAGACAATTTAGCCACAATAATACTAACACTAGAAATGCAATGCAATAAATTATACTAAAAATAGTGCAGCCTTTTCAGCCTCTGAGGGCCTCAAAGGGCCCGCCCTTTGCCCGAGCTTCGCCCCGTGCTCCGTCCCGCGCGCGTCCCGCGTGCGCATTTGGGTGCTGACCTATATACAGAGGAGGAGTGGGGCGGGAAGAGTCGCAGGTGTGCTGTTGGTTCGAGTGCTCTGGCTGCTGGGACTCGCAGTCCCGCACCCACTAACCAGTCAGGAACAGGTCTCTCCGGTGAGTTTGGGCGATGACAAATCGGCCCACCTCCTCCAAAGATTCTCCGCTTTCAATTCGGCAATTAGGCAAAGTGTCTTTCCACAAGACGGCTACGAGCGGCACCCGCGAAGCGGGGGCCGCCAGCCGTTATCAGCTACAGAGGAGGATGGGGCGGGAAGAGTCGCAGGTGCGCTGTTGGTTCGAGCGCTCTGCCTGCTGGGACTCGCAGTCCTGCACCCACTAACCAGTCAGGAACAGGTGTCTCCGCTGAGTTTGGGCGATGACAAACCGGCCCACGTCCTCCAAACATTCTCCGCTTTCAATTCGGCAATTCGGCAAAGTGTCTTTCCACAAGACGGCTGCGAGCGGCTCCCGCGAAGCGGGGGCCGCGAGCTGTTATCAGCTACAGAGGAGGGTGGGGCGGGAAGAGTCGCAGGTGCGCTGTTGGTTTGAGCGCTCTGCCGGCTGGGACTCGCAGTCCCGCACCCACTAACCAGTCAGGAACCGGTCTCTCCGGTGAGTTTGGGCGATGACAAACCGGCCCACGTCCTCCAAAGATTCTCCGCTTTCAATTCGGCAATTAGGCAAAGTGTCTTTCCACAAGACGGCTGCGAGCGGCCCCCGCAAAGCGGGGGCCGCGAGCCGTTATCAGCTACAGAGGAGGGTGGGGCAGGAAGAGTTGCAGGCGCGCTGTTGGTTCGAGCGCTCTGCCTGCTGGGACTCGCAGTCCCGCACCCACTAACCAGTCAGGAACGGGTCTCTCCAGTGAGTTTGGCAGATGACAAACCGGCCCACGTCCTCCAAAGATTCTCCGCTTTCAATTCGGCAATTAGGCAAAGTGTCTTTCCACAAGACGGCTGCGACCGGCACCCGCCAAGCGGGGGCCGCGAGCCGTTATCAGCTACAGAGGAGGGTGGGGCGGGAAGAGTCGCAGGTGCGCTGTTGGTTCGAGCGCTCTGCCTGCTGGGACTCGCAGTCCCGCACCCACTAACCAGTCAGGAACAGGTCTCTCCGGTGAGTTTGGGCGATGACAAACTGGCCCACGTCCTCCAAAGATTCTCCGCTTTCAATTCGGCAATTAGGCAAAGTGTCTTTCCACAAGACGGCAGCGAGCGCCTGTGAAAGCTCTCCTGAGTGTTGAAAAGCGTGAAGCAGGATACAATGATTCCTTGTTGTACTCAGAGTCCCATCATGCATCTGACTTCAATAAACAAAATCTTTGAAAGGATCCAGGGGAAAAAACACTTTTAGAATCAGAGAAAAACCCCTCCCAGAATGGGTACACGATATATTTAAACCCACTTTCTTCTGTTATAGTGGCCACTATAACAAAATCAGAAGAAACCCAGGAAAAACGCGATAAAAACAAGGCTACTCGCGTTATGACCCAAACTCCACATAACGACGTGGAGCAGCTACAAAAATACAGGAAGAAGCACAGGACTCGTGTTTTACCAGCCGGTAAAACAGACTAAATACTGCAAACAACCGCTTCAAAATGCAAGCGGTTCAAGAGGCAAGGTCCTGGGGCTCTATTTCATGCCATAAATGCCCCAACAGATGTCAGTAGAAAATATCTCAAAACAAAGTCCTGGAAAGACGCTAACATCCCAAGGAGAGCAGAGCAGAGCTCCCAACAGCAATCCAACCTGTGGTCAGAAACCCAGCAAAAAGGCAAGGGACATCCTAGGCAAGGGACAACGCAAACGGTGAGAGCCACAATCTATATTGCACAGCAAACTGGGCACAATAATACAAGAGAGAGTGAAAAGGAGAGAGCCAAGTATCTGTGTGGCAACGCAACGTAAACCCATGGGCAACAACCCATATACGCACCACCAGCCAGAGACCCAATCAACACGCCACGGCACAAACACAGCTAGTTGGCCTTACACTAAAAGGGCTCAAACACCAGGAAGGCCTCCACAGAGCGGCGAACACCGCAACCAACGGAAGCGTAACCCAAAACCACCATACACGAAGGTCGAACAGGGGAGAGGCCAATCTTTTAGGGCAACGCAACCCAACTACAGCAGCCCATGCAAGTACCACAAGCCACAGGGCCAATCAACGCGCATAGACTCAAGCGCTAAGGCACAAGCACAGCGAGTTGGGAGCAAAGACGGCCCAACACTGACAGGGCTCAACCGGCGCGAGTGCCTCCAGAGCGCGGCAGTGAACGCAATAACGCACGCGCTGGCAGGAGCAAAATCAAAAACAAGAACCAGGAACATCAGAGAACCTAGCAGGTACTGAACGCACAACACAACTCCGGCACCAAGAGCTGAACCAGCCAGAGCCCTAGCGTCAATCCAGAAAGAGGGCAGACTAGGCAGTTTCCAATCAAGAAGGGGCATCGAAACGATGGCTGGACAGGAGGGGAAAGCCGCCAACGACCAGAAAAAGCCCAGAAAGGAGAATCCTGAGTCACCAATGAAGCAGAAAGGTGACACAATCACCCTAGAGACTATCCTAAAAAGGGTCAACGAAGGCAACGCAGTAGCAAAGGAAACAAAGCTCACAATAGACAATATGCAGCTAGAAGTAGCAGCGATAAGAGCAGACCTGCACAGCACCAACACAAGAATAGAAGCCACAGAAGGACGAATAAGTGACATCGAAGACGTGACCGTCAAGAACATCAAGGCCCTAGCAGAATGCTCAAAGACTACAAAGGCCATACAAAGGCAGCTGGCCGAACAAGACGATCGGGCAAGGAGGGGCAACATAAGGATTCTGGGCGTCCCAGAGGGAACAGAAGACCAGGCAGGTACATGTGCAGCCATGCTAGAAGACATGCTACCCAAGTTGACCGGCCTGAGTTTCGATAGGCAATTTGAAGTGGATAAAGCCTACCGTGTACCAGCAGTGAAACCAGCCCAGGAGGAAGGACCTAGACCAATAATCTGCTGCCTGCTCAGATCAAACCACACCGACGCCATCTTCACCTTTGCCCGGAAAAAACAAAACCTGACATGGGCGAGTAACAAAATAATCCTAACACAAGACTACTCAAAACCCACAGTGGAGACCAGGAAGGGGTTTCTAGCACTGAGGGATGCCCTGCGCAGAAGGAATCTCAATTTTAGCTTTGCTGGGCCCGCACGCTTCAAAATCACGGACAACTGGAGGACAATGTTTTTTGATGACCCGGAGGACCTAAAAAGATACATACAAGGGCCACCAGCAGAGGACATGGAAACCAAAAGCCCTGGAGCCGCAAAAAGAAGCGCTTCACCGGAGGATGCAGGAAAATCTGAATAAACGCCATAGCACGAGCAGAGACAACGCAACTACCTCACTACTATCTACCTCTAAGGGGGCGCACGCAGTCTCCCCACCCACGGAACTATGATCTATGCAAACAAGAGACTTGGGTGTTCCACAACAATCTACCTCAAAGAAACCGGAGTGCCATTATTTAACAGAGTAAGGAGGGAAGCAAAGGGGCACCAAGGACGGAGAACTGACTATGCAACGACCATATCCCCTAAGGCTTCCCATGCAAGAGCAGCGGGAAACCACTCAGGCAGGCAAATCGGAAAGTCAAAACACCCCGCCTCGGGGACAAATGCGGAGCAAGGGAACTTTGCCGTCGCACACCCACTCAGATAGTAAGGGGGGGAGGTGGGTGGGGCGGGAGGGGGCAGGGGTATGGGGGGGGTTTGGGTGCAAATACATTGGTTGCTTCTTTTTCTCTTTCCTTCTCTCTATGTCCTTTCTCTACCTCTCCACTTGTACTCTCAGACCAGGAGGGAGCATAGACAACTACCGACATGCAGGGACAGGCAACATCACTGCACACAAGAGGGCAACAAGGAGCGCACTGCACGGAACAATGACACCTACAAGAGTAAGCCAGCCGTACCGCGAGATACACAACACATAAAATGGCACTCAACCAACACAGCCACCTTTCCGCTGATATCAAAGTAGTGTCCCTGAACGTGAAGGGTCTGAACCACCCAGTGAAGAGAAGGAAAGTCCTCGAATACCTGTCAAAACTCAAAAGCGACATATACGTCCTACAAGAGACAAAACTAGAAGCGGAGGACATAAGCCGCCTCAAGGCAAGCTGGATAAGCGAAGTCATAGGCTCACCCGCACAAAATAAAAAGAACGGGGTTATCACAGTAATCAGCAAGAAATCAAAGCTAGTACTGAAAAACTCACAGGCCGACGTAGAGGGCAGAGTCCTAGTGGCCAGTCTAGCAAGGGGGGAAGAATCAATACATGTAGCCAACATCTACGGTCCCAACACAGAGATAGACCCTTCTGGGACATGGTTGGGGAACAATTGAACACCTTACCACTAGAAGAACTCCTAATAGTAGCGGGCGACAGTAATCAGGTCCTAGACCCTGCCATAGATAGACACCCACACAGACCGAGCCAACAATCACAAAGAGGGAACACTCTGGGGAATCTATGCACGAAACTCAGACTCAAAGACCCCTGGAGACTTCAGTACACCTTCTACTCAAATCCACACAACTCCTACAGCAGAATCGACTACATCCTAATATCAAACTCACACACTCACCTGATTGACCAAACAGAGATAGGACCAAGAACCATCTCTGACCACTCACACATCAGCCTGACGCTGACAGGCAAACAATGAAAGACCAACACGCAGATGGAGGTTTGACGATGACCTGCTCAAGAACAAAACAGCCAAGGCAGAAATAGAGGCTGCTATAAAAGAATACCTTGTACTTAACGACACCCCTGATATGGACAGAAACCCCCTATGGGATGCCCTAAAAGCCACGATCAGGGGCAAAATACTCTGCATCAAAGGCCGACTTAACAGAGAGAGGAATAAAAAGATTGACGGCCTGGAAAAGGAAATCAGAAATCTGGAGGCAGGACACATAGCCAACCTAAGAGATAGAAACACCCTCACAACACTAACGAAAAAAAAGTACGAGCTAAACAGAATTCTTATTGAAAGGGCAGGAACTTGGATTAACAAGTACAAAGCCATAAATCTATGCACCGCCAACAAAGCAGGGAAGGCACTAGCTTCCTACCTCAAAAGCAAGCAGAAACAACACTCGATAGCAGCAGTCACAGATAACAAAAACAAGTCCCAGACAGCAAACAAGGAGATACTGAATGTCTTTAAAGACTTCTATGAGCAGCTCTACAAAAAAGACACCACCTTTGGCAGCGACGGAGGGAAGGCACTCCTTGAACATATCACAACGCCAGCACTCACTGACGCCCAGTGAGATACACTGGAATCAGACATTACAGGCGACGAAATAGAAAGGGCGGTAGGCAGCTTCAAAGATAACAAAGTACCAGGCCCAGATGGCTTCACAGCGAGATTCTACAAGCAATTCCTACCCATACTTAAGCCCATGATGACGGACGTGTTCTCAAGCTGCGTCCAACAAGGCCGCATGACACCAACAATGTCAGAAGCTAACATCATAGTAATACACAAAGAAGGGAAAGACACGCAACACCCAAAGAACTACAGACCAATCTCCCTCATTAACGTGGACTGCAAAATATATGCAAAAATCCTAGCGACCAGACTGAATGCACACCTACCCAAACTCATACACTGCTCACAGGTGGGCTACCTCAAAAAACGAATGTCCCACGACAACACTAGACTGCTCTGCCACATAATCAATCATGCCTCCAAAAGCGACAATGCCGCAGTCATGATAGCCTTAGACGCAGTGAAGGCATTTGACAGAGTGCCCTGGCCATTCCTGGACCAGTGCATGCAGAAATGCAGAAATTTGGCCTGGGACCTAACTACAGGAAGATGGTACTTGCACTCTACAACGAGCCCAAGGCACGCATGGTAGTAAATGGAGGGACATCAGAACTACTCACCTTAGAACGAGGCACTAGACAGGGATGCCCGCTATCACCGGCCCTCTTCCTACTGGCGATAGAACCACTGCTCAATATGATAAGAACGAACAAAGACATAACAGGAGTTCCTATAGGAGGTGAGGCAGTGAAGCTAGCAGCCTACGCTGATGACATCCTTATCACAACGGAGAACCCAGAGAAGTCAATAAAGGCCCTCATGGACACCATATAACAGTATGCACATGTATCAGGATACAAACTAAACAGAGAAAAATCAGAATGCAAACCACTGAATGTACACACCACGAAGACTGTAGTGGGTGAATCAGGGCTAACATGGCAGAAAAAATCCATAAAATACCTGGGCCTGCTCTTCGAGAGAGATCTCAAGTCCACACTAGACCAGAATGAACAGGCGATACTACGCGAACTGAAAGAGAGAGTGGAAGGATGGTCACCCAAATTCACCACATGGTGGGGGAGAGTAGAGACAGTCAAAATGATCCTCACGCCGATAGTGAACTACATGCTCAACATGCTCCCGCTGATTAACACAGTGGATTTCCACAAAAAACTGGATAAACTAATCAAGAACTTCTTATGGAAGGATAAAAAACCCAGAATTAGCCTGCAAAAACTCAGACTAGCCAAGGACCTGGGGGGCCTTAATATAACAAATTTCAAAACCTTCCAAACTGCATGCATAGCGAAACAAGGGCTGTACTGGCTCACCCCCAAACAAGACTACATCACAACATGGCTCACACTAGAGAGGAGACTACTAGACGGAATGGAGCCCATAGCCCTCCTCATGGCAACCAAACACCCCGCAGTCACGCACAACCCCATACTGAGGAACACCAAGACGGCCCTCCTCAAGATAGACAAGATGTTGGACACAAGCGTGAGGAACACTCAGTGGGAGTCCATATGACACAACCCCAAGATCAAATACAGGGATAGAACACTAGACATGCACTCCTGGTACAGGCTCGGCATCTCCACAGCTAGTCAACTACACACCCAAGGCACACACACCACATTTGACTCACTCAAGAACGAACACAAACTAGGCACCATTGAGCTATAAAACTTTCTTAAGATCAAAGTAGCGATTAGCAAGGCAAACCCCAACAAACAAACACCTTCAATCCTGCCACACGCCACCAACCTAAATAGAACAGGACACCAGGTAGCATACATCTACAGGGCCCTGTGCCCAAGATCCACCAAACTTAACAACAAGCCCATGGCCTACTGGGAATCACTAATGGGCAGGTAACTCAGTGAGAAAGAAAAGTCCGAGCTCTGGACATCCACCTCGAGAAAGAAAGTAACAACCACACTAGACCAAACCAAATTCTGGCTGATACACAAAGCGTACTGGACCCCCGCCCGCCTAGCCTCCATAGGAATCCGCGAAAATGACACATGCTGGAACTGCAACATACAGAAAGGCGCGAACTAGCACACCTGATCTTTCACTGCCCCAAGGTTAAAAAATTCTGGCGCAAGATAGGCGAACTTATAAACGACATAACAGGCACACCACTCCAGCTCGAATTTCACAGCTTAGCCACAGGCTACATGACCCCCACAATCAAATCCAGAGAGGACCTGACTGACCTCCTACTAACAGCGGCAGTCAAGACAGTACTGAACAACTGGAAAGACACGGGGAAGGCCTCTTTCAAAGCCTGGTTCAACTGGGTCACCTTCCTAAGGGGCGCAGACACCATAACGGCCAGCTACACACCAAAGACACACACAAAGTGCGAAATGTGGCTCTCTCTGGACAACTACCTGTCCACGCACAAGCCGCCGTAGACATCGCAGCAAGCAGCGCTCCTGCAGGAGTCATAATCCGGTCCTAGAACAGTTACGCATGCCCTCCAGTACCACAACCAAACTAAACTCTCCCTATACCTCCCACCTTTTGCTCCTTCTCTTTCTCTTTTCCTGCCACTGAGGGGGCAATCAATGGCCGCGAAAGGGACAATTTCACCGGCCACGCAAAGGGACACAAAAGCCGACCGCAAATGCGGGGAGGGCGGGAAGGACGGGGCAGAAAGCCAAGATGTAACCCACAAGAAGACACAAACAACAGGACGCAAAGCCAAGCTGCGCAGCCAGTCAGAAATGCCAAATGCCAATGTTATATTATGTGATATTGTTACTTCTGTGCCTCCCTCCCTCCCCCCCCCCCGGGAGTCTCTTCTGCCTCTCGTCTAATTGCTACCCATGTAAATGTAATGCACCGTGTATATATAATTTCAATAAAAAATGTACTGAAATAAAAAATAAAGAACAGGGAAGTGTTATGTATTTCAAACTCTCAGCCGCCAGCAGGTGGCAGCATTGCTTCATAATGTGCAATTTCTTCACTGGTTGAACACTGCAGTTTTGTGTGCACGGCAGGAACCTATGAGCAGAATATTAGCAAATTCAGGAGCGGCACAAAACAAACGTGAAGTCTGCACTTATAAGACACGCATTATTAAAGGCATTGGTTCTTATGAAAGAGGCTTTGTCGGAGAACATATAAGATTCTACAAAAACATGGGGCATATTAGCAAGAGCTTTATTGCTGCTTTAGCAGCACTTTTTTCCGCTAAAGAGGCGATTTTTTAATCACCCTATCAGCAAGCTGTCGCTAACAGGCATTAGCAACAGTTTTCTGGCGATAGCGGGCGGTTTTCCTATCACTTTGCATGCCCGCGATGATTATCACTAATGACATGCAAGGTAGGCGTTCCCAACTAGAAGCGACTGAAACAGTCGCTAACACTACTTCCCCCTATTACCAACACAGGCGAAGCGATAAAAAAAGTTGCGATAAGCGCGATTATAGCTAGTATTTAACACCTGCTGAAAACCTGACACCTGTATTCCTCAATGGATGGTGGATTTTCAAGTCCACCATGGCGTTAATGCGTGAATATCGCTGGATTTCCAGCGATATTCAGGCATTTCGCCGCTATCGCAGGATATTTTATCACAGTGGAGATAAACGTTGCTAATAGCATGTTTTCCCTGCTAAAATATCCAGAGATAGGCAGCGATAAAAATAAACGCGCTAAGCATGTTTTGCGATAAATATCGCAAGTTCTTGCTAATATGCTCCTTGCGTGTTATTTTTTTTATTGCATATCGCCACTTTTAACGTCACACCAAAAACATCCAAAAATAAGTTCTGCAGATAGTGGAAGAGTGCATCGATAATATACATGTATACCAAGCAGTGTGTAAGATGAGAAACTCATCAGTTCTTATCATATGATCAGGGCCAATGGAACAATGCCATTCTGTGGCTGCAGCGCCTTCTGTCTAATTATGGATTTGCCACATTTGTCACATAGTTAGTGCTACCGGTTGAAGGTATGGAGGGGCATATTAGCAAGGGCGTCTTTGCCGCTTTAGTAGCACTTTTTTGGGGGCCGCTTTGCTTGTCAGCGATATTTATCGCGAATGACATGCAAAGTAGGCGTTCACGACCAAAAGACCACGGAAACAGCCGCTAACAGACCTAACGCCTATTAGCAATGAGGCCCTGGCCCCGGTTAGCGATGCAAAAAGTTGCGCAAACCGTAGTTATTGCAGGAATTCTTACGCCTGCTAAAATCCTGACTTAGCCATCATCCTCAATGGGAGGAGGATTCTAAGGCTGAATCCTCCCCTGCCTATTAGCAAGCTTAAGGTTAGCGATAAAGGTTTTATCGCTGTTTTACTTGTGTTTTTGGTGGATTTCGCCGCTATCGCTGGATCTTTTATCGCATTGGAGATTAACGTTGGCAATAACGCGCTATCTCCGCGATCGGATCCAGCGATAGAAGTGGATAAACAATGTGTCAGTCTACACAGCTGTTGACCTAGTTAGTACACATGATTGACAATAGTCAGAATCACACATAATCCATCATCTGATGCATAATCTGCAGATATTAACAAAAAGATTTTTCTAGTTCAAAACGATCAAAAGTTACTAAAATCCACGTGACACGTGTTCTTGCCAGTCGAAGGACCTTTAAAACTGTTCACAGGTCATCTTAAACTTGTTATTGCTGGATTGTGATGTTAAACTGGTACTAATAAGGAGAAATCTTTTCCTAGACTGTTACCAAGTGCAAAAATAACAAAATAATAAAGCAATACTTTTTAAAAATTTGCGGAATTAAGCAGCAGAATTTGCCTTTTCATGTTGCATAATTTAGTGAACGCAGATGCATAGTTTTGTCTTCCCCTGCCGCATAACTCCGGTGGCCCTGTGTAGGAGCAGTCATTACACCTCAGATATTCACTGACATTTTGCTGGTGGTTTACTTCATGAAACGGATTTCATGGTGTATGAGTGGAAGTGCTATCTTCCCTAGGGGCAGTAGCGGTCGGCAGTAGGTGTTTCTGTAGGGCGGTGACGTGGGCAGGGGGAGAGGCAGGGTGGGGCGTAGTAATGTATGGATTACGGAGTTTTACAGGTAAGGAAACATTTAAATAAATAAAACGAATTTTGTTGCGCGCACTGCATCATCAAATGTGATGCAGTGCGCGTAACAAACTTTGTTTTATTTTTTTAAATGTTTACTTACCTGTAAAACTCCATAATCCATACATTACTACCCCCAACCCTGCCCCTCCCCCTGCCCACGTCACTGCCCTACAGAAACACCTACTCCCGACCGCTACTGCCTAGGGGTTGGTGGTTGCACTATATAATACTGCTAACTGGCATCTAGTGAACCGCTATGGGGGTGGGAGTTGGGGGGCAAAATTGTTCAGGTTTTATAAATGATGCGAGAATTCAAAGCTGCCTCTGTGCAGTCTGTGACAAGATTGTGCTGACACAAACTGCATCTAAATCTGTTTAATGTCCCTAGCCATGGAATAGGGTAGCACTTATCTCTTAGAGTTCAAAATTAAACAAAGGGCACAGTAATAAAAAGATAAGGTTGCCTTGGCAGCAACATGTTATATTGGGAAACAGCCTTTACAACGCAGCATTTACCATGCAATGCCTTTAACATGCATCCATTACCATGCAATGCCTTCAACATGCATCCATTACCATGCAATGCCTTCAACATGCATCCATTACAATGCAATGCCTTCAACATGCATCCATTACCATGCAATGCCTTCAACATGCATCCATTACCATGCAATGCCTTCAACATGCATCCATTACCATGCAATGCCTTCAACATGCATCCATTACCATGCAATGCCTTCAACATGCATCCATTACCATGCAATGCCTTTAACATGCATCCATTACCATGCAATGCCTTTGCTGCGCATTATTATATCCACAATGCACTGTCAAATCAAACAGTATACTACGAAGGATTGCAGGCTCCTAAAAGCGGAGCTCTCACACTGGACCACTACAGTGACTTACACCTTGCCCAAGTAAAAAGAAGAGAAATCTAAAGAGCCTTCACAATGAAATGCTGCTCTGATCTGCAGAATACTTCTGTAGCACTGTAACAACAGAGAGATTTCACAGTGTACTCTACCACAAACTGTTATTGTATCCCTAGTACTGAGACATCCACGTAACATCCGTGGCTGAGCACCAACTTTAGCCCTCTCTCCTTGCTTCATGCATGTACTAGAATACCAGTACTAACCCTACCAGGAGTTCTCACAATGAACCTCCGAGCTGCGTCCAGTATGCATTATATTCGAGGACTGACACACAGTGGCAGCTGGCACAGGTAAGAATGGTGAGCGGGGGGGGGGGGGGGGAAGGGGGGGGGGGGAGTCTACAGACAACGGAGTAGGTAAAATTAAATAAAAAAATAGTAAACCCACTTACCATGCACTCGCCGCAATGACAACTTAGCAAGGTACGTGAATTTCATTTATTTCATTTTACCTACCCCTTTGACTGTCGACTACACACCCCTTGTCTGTCGATTTCCCTCCTCCCCACCGCCTCACCGCTCTTACCTGTGCTGACCGCCACTGCAGACACATAGGCATATGTCACAAAGGGACGTCTATCTGTACCTTCATCATGCAATCCGATGTTAGTACTGAACTAGCTAAAAAGATATAACCTTGCAGCTCCATTCACCACTATTCCAGTACACTTACACATGCAAAGGTCTGAAAATAGCCCTTTATCTGCCATGCGGTGTGTACCTGCATTTAAGTGCTGCTATTCAAAAACATCCCAGAGTACACTTCGGTCAAGACCTACAAAATGCGCTGATGTCTGGGTGCGCATTTAACAGCCTCAGAGCTACATTAGACTCCGCTCATCACCTTGGGCAGCAGAAGCACCTCTCTCCTCCTGGTGAGATAGTTCAGAGATCGATACACCGCTGACAAGATCTCTTCAACCCGCCTGTCTCCAGCTGAAACACAGAGAGGGCTGAATCCGGCTTAGAAATGTCAACGGCTAATACAATTGGCGTCGGTGATCAGATTACTAATATTACTTCTTACATACTGCCTTAAAATAATTCAGATTATAAATGCTTCTCATAGAAGCCCTTAACCCTAGTTAGGATGTGAGATGCAGACCTGTGAATATAACCTGCAGGTCCTGAGTTCTTAGCCTAATGGTTGGATAATGTGTCATTAACTCAGCTCCCTGTGTTGACCTGAGATCACACATTCAAATGTTAGTCAGATAACTCCAGGAGTAATGTGTCTGCGAAAGAGATCTTTTTTTTAATTTGCAGCTTTTGTAGAGACCTGCAAACCACAAGATGGCATCTCAGAGTGCTTCAAGGGGGACGTGGTGGAGGAGAAACCAGACATAAATCAGGCAAACACAAATCCACATTATACAGAGCAAGATGTCGCAAAGAGACATTCACATACGCCAAGGTGTACACGCCTCGAGGTGACACTTTAATGTAATCTAGTTTTTGGCGCCAGTCTAGCGAGTAGATGTTAAATTAGAAAAAAGGCTGAAATTTACAGTTTCCAAGTAGTATTATGTATCGAAAAGTTGGGTCTTTAATGATCGGACTAGTGAGTTCCAGAGGAATCATCCCTGCAGATCGGGACATCTATCTCGAAATCTCCCAGACTTAAGGGGGCCTACAGTCAGCAGCTTAATAAGAGGATGAGTTCCGGCACCAGCTAGGGTGACAGGGAGGGAGGCAAGAGATTGGATGGCTATCGTAGGTGATCTACCATACGCAGCATTGTGTAGCTTCCCGGTGGCAAGCTCCAGTCCAATCAAGAAAGTGCAGGAGCTAAACTGAAAGCAGGAGAGCTGGGCGCGTGAGACATGTAGGACACAGTCGGTGAGGGCACTAGACAGTTCAAAGAATATTGTGTTACTGCTCAGCTCTTTATCTAGTCTCCAGATGACAGGTTTGAATCCTAACATTTAAACGCTTCATTAAATCTGATCATTTTTCTGCTGTACTTCACAATCTTTATACCTTTTGTTTCACGATTTTATAAATTGGCAAGGTGTTAAAGCTTGTAAACACCGAGTTTGATGAATCTGATGAGTTTTACTCTATCTCAGACACACTCACCCCACTCACTCACGTGCACTCATTCCCACTCACTCCAGTCGTGCTCCCTGGAAAACTGAAATTGAGCTTCTCAGTAATTGACTGACTACAACACATCTTATCCTGATGATTAGTGTAGGATCTATCTATAATCAACATACACCTCTCACCTCCCCATTGCTCAGGGAAACCCTTTGAGCGTGTACTGTTATCCTAGTTTAAACTCAGAATCAACCCCAATCTTGATATTATATGTTAGTTAATATGCCTCCTGCACTCCCTCCCTCAGCTAACACCCCTGGGTCCAAGATGAGGCACTCCACTTACTCATTGATAACATTTATGAATTAAATACGTATTTGCCAAACAAAAACATAATTGAATCAATTGAAAAATATCCGGGAACAATCCTTTCGTTCACACTTTGCAATATGTCCTACTGCCACGCAACATAAACCCTGGATATTACCTAAGATTCATATTTTTATACCCCAAATTTGACCACCTCTATTAATAAAGTGCAATAATAAAACCACCATAAGTCTGAGGAACACAAATAAATCCTCTAAAATTATCTTCAGTTCAGACACCTCAAGAGTTTTACTCCGTGGAAATCTGCGGAGGTATATGTAACCTCTGCGATATTCTGCGGAGTTCTGCAAACGGGAAGAAATCGGTACGCTGTACAGCCCGCACTGATTTTTAGCACCGAGACCTTGTTACATTTACTTTAGCAGAGAGCTGCAAACTATGGGGCACATTTACAACAAAATGTGCAGAGTTGCGCCAAATTCGGCAGCACTCCAACATTTCCAAAACACAGGGATGAACCATATTTACTATAATATGGAGCACCCCATGTTTTCCATTGTACTAGCACTAACATTTGCTGCCTAGCACCAACCCAGGCACCCTTCACCATAGTTCAAGGGTGCCTGCGTTGCACGGAACGATTCCTTATGTACAGGAAGGTGTCCCTTCCTGCACTTAAAAAATGCATAATGGCTATTTGTGAATTCTATGTGTGCTGCATAATGCGTAATGCAGCACAAATAGAAGTAGCAAATTGTCATTATTTAATGATTGTTTATGTGCAGGAAGGGGCACCTTCCTGCACATAAGCAATCATTTATGGCGTCGGTGAAACAGTCAGAACACTGCGGTCTGAACCACGTCTGTTTCGACTAAGCAAGCAAGGGCAGTGCAATGCGTTGTGGTAGTTTAAGGGACGGCGCGGGAGCCGGGGTGCAGCGTAGTGTAAGGTTTTAGGCCTCGGGCAGTGGAAGGGAAATGGGTGGTTGGGGTAGTTTTTAGGGCGGGGTCAGGGTAGATTTTAGGACAGTGGAAGGAGTTGGGATAGTTTAAGGGACAGTGCATGGGAGAGGTATGAGGGGGCAGTCAGGGGGAGGCGGGGCAGTGGCAAACTTAGCCACCCTACCCCTTTACCATTCATGCCTATACTACGAACTTTAATGGTAAAGGCATGCATGGTAAAGGAGGAATGCGTGGTTAAGACTCATTTGTGGTTCGACTAAATGTTAGAGGCAAGTGTGGTAAAACCATTTGTGCTTCTATCATACAACCATGTAGATTTTCTCTTTCTATGGGTGCTGCAGAATGCAGCACATATACAAAAGCAAAAACAACACCTGCTCTTGCATTGCATTCGTTTTTGGCACTGCCTCAGATTTACACATCCTTGTAAATCTGGGGCAGCATAAAAAATAAATAGGTGTTTTGCGTTGCAAGGCCCAAAGCAACACCCACTACACGACCCTTTCATGCATATACCTGTGTGAATGGGTATCATATATACAAAGTGTATGTAAGCTAGAAAACGTAGTTTAACACCACTCTGTAAATATGGAGTAGGGCATTACACCACAAAAACATTGTTAAATGTATAATTCCTGTGGCGCAATGCCCTTGTAAATATGCCCCTATATATATTTACATCAGCGTATAGAGTAGGTGGTGTTTAATAGATTTAAGTTGCACTTGATAACTTTTGAATGCAGATTAAAACTGTTGGATGGACAGGGTTGCCCAAATGCTTGGTGGGTGGGTGGATGGGTTGATAGAGTGCATTTTTAAAGAAATCTAGGGGTAAAAAGACCAGAACGTGGAGATAATTCAAGGTGGATTTGCTGTGACTAGTAAGTAAATATTAACAGGTTTAGTAGTGTGATAGGATGTTGTAGATGTAGATGTTGTAGATGGTCGTTAGGGGCTTTGCTGTTTATAGTTGTGAACACAAGTATCAGTACCTTGAGCAGTGCTATGTTTGTGGCACAGAGCCTGGCAGTATGGTGACGGTAAAGTGGATTGATTGTACAATCCTTTGGTGGTCAAGTTTATGACGGTCCAGCGCTGTCAATGTGTATTGGAGTAGTTTCTATAGTAAACTATTGCAATACATAAGCCTATTTAGTACTAATGAGTTTGAGTGTTTTGGTATCGGGAAAGGTCTGTGAGGACACATCATGCACAGGTTCAGTCATTGGTATTGTGCTGAGAAAACCCCAAGGATTCAGGCTGAGGGGGCAGATTTCTGGGCATTGGGGGAACTTCGAATGGGTCAGCAGGATAGATGGGTACTGATGACGTGGGGAGGCTGTAGAAGAGATTAAAATCACTGACCATTTTGTTTATTTATTTACGTTTCCTATAGAGTGCCCGAATCATCCCCAAAGGGCTATCTCTGCGCTATGAAAGTGCTATTAGGTCAGTGTCGGGGAGCTAAAGGGAGGTTACAGAGTCATTGAGGGGGACTGAAAAAGTGTGGCTTTGAGAAGTCGTTGAAATTGAAGATAGTTGGTACATTCACGAAGGTGGAGTGGAAGTTGATTCCAATATGAGGGGGCTAAATGGTAAAAGGCTTTCCCTCCTGTGCATGATTTCTTTATCCGAGGAGCCACAAGGAGTGATTTCGATCCAGACCCAAGTATTCTAGAGGACTGATAGGTGGTGAGTCTATCACTAAGGTAACTGGGGGCTTTGCTGTGGAGTGCCTTATGCACTATACAGCAGATTTTAAAGCAGATCCGTTTGCGCCCCGGCAACCAGTGAAGTCCTGGGAGTAGAGGCAGAGAAGCGGTTCTGGCTGGGGAGTTAAACACCAATCAGGCGGCAGTATTTTGGACCACCTGAACTCTATTGAGTGATGCTTCAGTGGCTGAAATAAAGAGGGCATTACAGTAGTTAAGATGACTTACCACAAGGGCCTGTAGTAAAGTTTTCCTGACTTTCAAATGGAGGAAAGGAAAGGCCTTCCTCAAAAGACCTAGTGTAAGGAAACAGGTACCCACGGTAGCTGAGACTTGTGTTTTCATCGAAAGTTTCTGATCCAAATGCATGCCTAGATTTTTCACCGCTACCTTAGGAGTAAGAGCGCGACCTAAATTGGTAGGTCACCAGTCTGGGGACCATAGTAGGGGTGCCTTTCTAAAGAGCATAATTTCCGTTTAGCTGGCATTTAACTGGAGAAAGTTGTTTCTCATCCGTTTCGAAATTGCATTCATGCCTTCCGAGAAGGCCAACTGGGTGTCAGCAGAATTTCTGTCAAAGGCCATTAGCAGCTGGGTGTCATCCGCATAAGAAATAGGGATGAAACCCAGGGTCCTAAGGAGATCTGCCAGGGGGGCCACATATATGTTAAACAACGTGGGGCTCAATCAGGATCCCTTGGGCACACCTTTAGTCAGCTTTGATGTAGAGGATTGGAAAGGGCCTAAAGTGACAGTTTGGGGGCGATTATTTAGGAAGTTAGCCAGCCACAGATAAGCTTGTTTTTGAAAACCAACATTTCTTAGTCTAGATAGCAGGATAGAATGTGATACCGTGTCAAACGCTGCTGACAAATCCAGCAAAACTAACAGTACCGCTTGTCCATTATCTAGGAAATGTCGCAGGTTATCCGTGACTCCAACTAATGCTGTCTTCTGTACTAAATCTGGGGCAAAAACCTGACTGGGAAGTATCTAAACCCCCTGTTGATTCCATGAAATCGGAAAGATGTTGATTCACATGCTTCTCCAGGAGTTTACTCAAGTAAGGCAGCAAGGAAATAGGGTGGTAATTAGATAGAACTTCCGGTAGAGCATTGGGTTTTTTCCAGATAGGTATTATTTGGGAAGCTTTACATTCGGAAGGTAGTGGTCAACGAGGAGGTAAGGATAGGGCAGATCAAAGGAGCCAGCTGCTTATGAAGCAGCATAGATATCTTGGCAGGTAAAACATCCTGAGGTGAGCCAGATTTTACTGTTTTCGTGAGGGACTCCACAGTGTCTATGGTAAGAGGGGGAAAGCAATCTTAAAGATTTACTGAGTTAGGGTGTAGTGGGTGAAATGCAATGTTAGTTAATTGGGGGTCTTTATCTTTAATAATACTGTCATAGATGTCTTCAATCGTCTGAGTGAAGAGCTTAGCCTGTTTATCACAAAGGTCCTGTGAGTGCGTTATATCATTATGACATGCCTTGGGGTTAGTGAATAACTTCAAAATGCGGAAAAGCTCCTTTGAAGAATTTCCTGCCAGATTCAACTGGGACTCAATATGAGTCTTGCGAGCCTTCTTTATATTTTTATGATAGAGGGTCAAGCAAAGCTTGTAGGCTTCTTTATCAGTTGTGCTATGAGAAAGCCGTCAGCGCCTTGCTAACTTTCTACAATGGCTTTTTTCTTCCCGTAAAACGGGAGAGAACCATTTCGCTTGTGCTCTATTTGATTTGGAGGAGAGGGATTTTAAGGGGGCTAGTTGGTCGAGTGTAGAAGTGACTAGAGCATTATAGTTGGCCAGGTCTTCTTCAATGTTTTCGGACACCAGATATGTTTTACTAGAAAGGATATTCGAGAAATGGCCTGTAGTTATTTTATGCCATTGTCTTGTACAACTATGGGAAGATGTCATAGGAGTGGCAAAGGCTCTGTCCTCTTTTATGTGGAAGCGTAGTAAAAAATGATCGGTCCAGGTAAGGGGATGGACTGCGTCGCAATAAATGTTATAAGTAGTAGTCAGGATAAGATCGAGAGTATGCCCCACTAAATGGGTGGGCCATTGTTGATCTGTTTCAGACCGAAAGAAGGTAAATCCGACAGGAGTGTAGAAGCATCTGCATTAGAGGAGACTTCACGGTGGACATTAAAATCTCAGAGTAGGAGGAAGTTACTAGAGGGGATGATGTGGGGGGCAATCAATTCCACGAGCTGAACGGAGAAATTCACGAGGGGGCCTGTGGCACGATCGACTAGAGCACATTTGCCAACAATGATGGATAGGGGAATTGATCCTAAATACCATCATTTCTAGTTTGGTATCGCTATGATGTTCTGTAATGGAGACCTTGATCAATTCCTTGTGCACTATTGCTATTCCCCACCTCTCTTAACTAATCTATCACATTAGTTGTCAGACAGAAGTGAGACTGTCCAAGGCACGTAACTGAATGTAGGAGGAGAATGTAGTCCACGGGGAAAAAAGGACATTGCATCATTAGCATAACTGTATTAGTAGAATTGTAATTAAGTGACCTCTCCAAGAACGAGTTTGTGGATAGTGAGAAAAAGCAAAGTCAAGGTATAAGTAACAAGAAGCGTGGTCGATGTTGATATATTTGTGTCCCAGGCAACTGAGAAACCAACTTCAAGAGAGGTATGAGGAGAGGCCTTTATGAGCTAGGCTCTAATGCCTAGCGTGTTAAGAAGGTGAAGCAGGACAGAGTGATCAACAGTATTAATGTCAGCAGAAATGTACAGGAGAATGAGTATGGAAGAAAGGTGATTGAGATGGGCAACAGTGATGAAGTGGAAGTGTACAAAAGTGCCATTTACAAAGAGTGGTGGAGGTGGACACTAGATTGGAGGGGATTATGTAGGTTATTAAATGAAAGGTAGGGTATAGTACGGCTAAAGTACAGGTGCTCCATACCCTTGAAGAAAAATGGGGTAGAGTCACTAGTCGAAAATTTTGAGTATGAAGAAGGTTTGCAGTCTTGCTTTTTAAAAGAGATAGGACTGCTGCCTACATGAGCCATGCTGGGGAGGTCATAGATAAATAGTTCAATAGAGAGCTAAAGACCCAGACGAACACTAGATGACCTTATTCATTGTTGTGACAAAGTGTGAGAGTGTTTTTGAGTAGGTTGAGGTGAAGGGGGGTGTAAGATTGTTGAGAGGCAGGGAAGCGGTTTTGGCTGGGGAGTTAAACACCAATCAGGCGGCAGTATTTTGGACCACCTGAACTCTATTGAGTGATGCTTCAGTGGCTGAAATAAGGAGGGCATTACAGTAGTTAAGATGACTTACCACAAGGGCCTGTAGTAAAGTTGTCCTGACTTTCAAATGGAGGAAAGGAAAGGCCTTCCTCAAAAGACTCAGTGTAAGGAAACAGGTACCCACGGTAGCTGAGACTTGTGTTTTCATCGAAGGTTTCTGATCCAAATGCATGACTAGATTTTTCACCACTACCTTAGGAGTAAGAGCGTGACCTAAATTGGTAGGTCGGCAGTCTGGGGACCATTGTAGGGGTGCCTTTCTAAAGAGCATAATTTCCGTTTAGCTGCCATTTAACTGGAGAAAGTTGTTTCTCATCCGTTTCGAAATCGCATTCATGCCTTCTGAGAAGGCCAACTGGGTGTCAGCAGAATTTCTGTCAAAGGCCATTAGCAGCTGGGTGTCATCCGCATAAGAAATCGGGATGAAACCCAGGGTCCTAAGGAGATCTGCCAGGGGGGCCACATATATGTTAAACAACGTGGGGCTCAAACAGGATCCATTGGGCACACCTTTGGTCAGCTTTGATGTAGAGGATTGGAAAGGGCCTAAAGTGACAGTTTGGGTGCGATTATTTAGGAAGTTAGCCAGCCACAGATAAGCTTGATTTTGAATACCAACATTTCTTAGTCTAGATAGCAGGATAGAATGTGATACCGTGTTAAACGCTGATGACAAATCCAGCAAAACTAACAGTACCGCTTGTCCATTATCTAGGAAATGTCGGAGGTTATCTGTGACTCAAACTATTGCTGTCTCTGTACTAAATCTGGGGCAAAAACCTGACTGGGAAGGATCTAAACCCCCTGTTGATTCCAAGAAATCGGAAAGATGTTGATTCACATGCTTCTCCAGGAGTTTACTCAAGTAAGGCAGCAAGGAAATAGGGTGGTAATTGGATAGAACTTGCGGTGGAGCATTGGGTTTTTTCCAGATAGGTATTATTTGGGAAGCTTTACATTCGGAAGGTAGTGGTCAACGAGGAGGTAAGGATAGGGCAGATCAAAGGAGCCAGCTGCTTATGAAGCAGCATAGATATCTTGGCAGGTAAAACATCCTGAGGTGAGCCAGATTTTACTGTTTTCGTGAGGGACCCCTCAGTGTCTATGGTAAGAGGGGGAAAGCAATCCTAAAGATTTACCGAGTTAGGGTGTAGTTGGTGAAATGCAATGTTAGTTAGTTGGGGGTCCTTATCTTTAATAATACTGTCATAGATGTCTTCATTTGTCTGAGTGAGGAGCTTAGCCTGTTTATCACAAAGGTCCTGTGAGGGCGTTATATCATTATGACATGCCTTGGGGTTAGTGAATAACTTCAAAATGCGGAAAAGCTCCTTTGAAGAATTTGCTGCCAGATTCAACTGGGAATTAATATGAGTCTTGCGAGCCTTCTTTATATTTTTATGATAGAGGGTCAAGCAAAGCTTGTAGGCTTCTTTATCAGTTGTGCTATGAGAAAGTCGTCAGCGCCTTTCTAACTTTCTACAATGGCTTTTTTCTTCCCTTAAAATGGGAGAGTACCATTTTGCTTGTGCTCTATTTGATTTGGAGGAGAGGGATTTTAAGGGGGCTAGTTGGTCGAGTGTAGAAGTGACTAGACCATTATAGTTGGCCAGGTCTTCTTCAATGTTTTCGGACACCAGATATGTTTTACTAGAAAGGATATTCGAGAAATGGCCTGCTGTTATTTTATGCCATTGTCTTCTACAACTATGGGAAGATGTCATAGGAGTGGCAAAGGCTCTGCCCTCTTTTATGTGGAAGCGTAGTAAAAAATGATCGGTCCAGGTAAGGGGACGGGGGCATCGCAATATATGTTATAAGTAGTAGTCAGGATAAGATCGAGAGTAGCGTCGTCGATGTTGATATATTTGTGTCCCAGGCAACTGAGAAACCAACTTCAAGAGAGGTATGAGGAGAGGCCTTTATGAGCTAGGCTGTAATGCCTAGCGTGTTAATAAGGTGAAGCAGGGCAGAATGATCAACAGTATTAATGTCAGCAGAAATGTACAGGAGAATGAGGATGGAAGAAAGGTGATTGAGATGGGCAACAGTGATGAAGTGGAAGTGTACGAAAGCGCCATTTACATAGAGTGGTGGAGGTGGACACTAGATTGGAGGGGATTATGTAAGTTATTAAATGAAAGGTAGGGTATAGTATGGCTAATGTACAGGTGCTCCATAACCTTGAAGAAAAATGGGGTAGAGTCACTAGTCGAAAATTTTGAGTATGAAGAAGGTTTGCAGTCTTGTTTTTAAAAGAGGTAGAACTGCTGCCTATATGAGCCATGCTGGTGAGGTCATATATGAATAGTTCAATAGAGAGTTAAAGACCCAGATGAACAGTAGATGACCTTATTCATTGTTGTGACAAAGTGTGAGAGTGTTTTTGAGTAGGTTGAGGTGAAGGGGGTGTAAGATTGTTGAGATGCAGTAGAAAGTACTGAGAAAAGGTTTCACTGATGACAGTGATTTAAACAAACGCATGTAGGAGTTTTTTACTGACAGACAGAGAAGTGTAATTAATAAGTTGTTGAGTGGAGGGATGGTTCATGCAACTCATGGTAGGTGAAGATGGAGTGAGGTGAGAAGGCTTTGAAAGTCTGAGGATTTGGCAAGGTCAAAGGAGAGAGGGGAACCCAGCCCCTCTCCTAGAACCTTTTATGGCCCCTGGGACCTCAATCCACAGGGCCAAACACTTCATTTACAGGGAAGGGAGGTGCATGACCCCCCTCCCAGCCTAAGTGGGCCCTGGGAACCCCACGGCCAAACAATAGGTAGAGGAGAGAGTGCCACAGGTTCCCCTCCCAGATCCATCCCAAGGAGCAGGCTCTTTAACTGTTTCCCGGAGGGCCACCCCCAGGACACAGTGGTTTTCCCTGTCCACAGGTCTGTGGATAGGGATAGAAGTGTGCTCCCACCTGAAGAGAGCTTTGAAAATGCAACCACACAGTGGGAGCACACTTCTGTTTTCTTGCCCGCGTTCCTGCCATCCCCTGTAATGAAAAAATGGTGCTGGAGGATGGGATCCCCAGGAGCCCATTAATGCTTCAGAAGGGATGCAATGCGCTGCACTCCCCAAATAGTAAGGCTTTTGGCCCATGAGGATAGAGTCCATAGGGTCTCTTAAGGCTCGGGGAAGGGTTCACTCATCCATTCCATATTAAAATGTGCCCCAGGGGATGGGGGTTTATGGGTACTTTTAAGGCTCAGGTAGGGGGGCCAGGCGCACCCCTCCTCTATAATTAAAATATGGCTCTGAGGTGTTTGAGGTCAGGGAGGGGACCACGTGCCCCCTCACCTAATGTAAAAGTACTTGGTCCAAGGTGATGGGGTCCCCAGTGCCTCTTAAAGCTCGAGGGCACACATTGCCCTCTGATATGAATAAAGTATGGCCCCAGTGGATGGGATCTCTGGAGCCTATTTTGGCTGGGCGAAGAAAGCTGCTGCCTCTTTCCCTAATAGTAATCTATTTGGCCACCAGGGGATGGGGTCTCCTGGGCATCTGAAGTCCCTGGGAGGTGGACAATGCACCCTTCCTCTAATAATAAATATTATTATTTATTTTTTGGCCCTGGTGGATACAGTGGGGGCTGTGTGACACCCCCCCCTCCACAGTGGCTTTGCGTGCCATGGGGTTGCCTGTGCATATTGAGGACACATTATAGTTACCTTAGGCCACAAGTAACAGTTACTAGAGATTATTATAACTGGTTTATTTCAGTGACACTGAAACTTTCACCTAACTATATCCTTTAATTGTTTAGTGAAATATATATGTATAAATATTTAAAGCCTCGTCAATTTGTTACTGATCATCTATTGAACCATTCAGAATTTAACACAATTTTAACTGACTTAGGCCCTCATTATAATCTCGGTCGGACCAACATCTAGCTAGTGCTGCAGTTTGACTGTCGCATTATGCTGCATGGCGGGCGGAGGCAGCTTTCAGAGGGACCGACCCACAATTCCGGTGGGATTAAGTAGCCCTTACGGCTGTTAGTCAGAATATAATCCCCTACAATGGGACAATACCTGCTCATGCACCGGCATAGGAATTATAATGTCCGTTTCAGGCAGCCTTTCAATGGTGGTCCCTCCGCGGCCTCTACTATGAGGCTTGGGGGGCACCTGTGGTGCCCCCCAAACATCCACACCCTATGTGCCAGACACCACATGGTGCCTGGCACACAGTACATGGATGTTTGTAAACATCCATTTTTCACAATACAGCTTGTGCTGCAGCCCTTTTCCGGCCTCTTCAGAAGCCAAAATGTAAAAATGTATGTTTCTGACTGCCTCATGGGCGGTCGCATACTAATTCATCATATGGAACCGCTGTCTACAAGTCAATCGGTTTCCATTACGACATGATGCCGATCGGAGGCTCATCTGACAGGCATTATAATCAGGGCCATTGTCTGGGAAATGGGCAGTAAATGCTATGTGGTTCAGGGAACCCTCTTTCATCTTTCTTTTTTCAGTAGTTTTTTCCTATCTCTCAAATACACAATACTTTTTAATTTAAATATTATATTTGGGAAAGAGTTGCAAGTTTGTCACTCCATCCTCCTTATAAGGTATCTTTCCCCACCGGCACAAGATATCTTATCTCTGTTACAGTAGATGACAAGCAAAGCCCCTTCACTAGTTTTACCTTTGAAAAGCAACTGAAATGGAGATGAATTGCACATTTCCTTTTTCTTTAACCCTCACTTCTCTCATGCTTCCACCTCGCCATACTGAACCCTATTAATATATGTAACTTACCCATTTGTACTAGAAATCTATGTCATCCTCCATTACTGAACAGAAGAAATATTATTTAGCAAATGCAATGGGGGAGAAGTACAAAACTAGCATGAGAGGAAGATGGGATAAAGGAGGTTTGAGACATGGCCAGAATGTGTTTAATAGAAAAGAGAGGAGGGGACCTCTAGGTCCTTGCATAAGAGTGTAGCTGGGACCACCTCAGAAAACTGAAACACGAATGGAGGGGCAGACAAGGGATGTAGAGGAGTAGGAAGGGACTGAGTTGGAGAGTCGAAGACCATATGAAGCAGCCTGGTTTACTAAATTGGCATGTTAGAGACAATATAAA
The DNA here is from genome assembly GCF_964261635.1 of Lissotriton helveticus. Classification (NCBI taxonomy): domain Eukaryota; kingdom Metazoa; phylum Chordata; class Amphibia; order Caudata; family Salamandridae; genus Lissotriton; species Lissotriton helveticus. The sequence continues at coordinate 1,953,520,875 of NC_136063.1, forward strand.
TAAATAATCTTTCATGGGAAATAGTTTGTATTATATTGAATCAGTGGAGTTTTGTTTGCATGGTATTTTTAATGTACGTGTTGGTCTACTACCACTTGTCAGCCTGCAGATACTCTTCTTGACTTAAGATTTTAGTACAGGGAGAACTCAGGTTTTGCTTTTTTAATGAGACTATGTCAGTCTTCATTTCTGCAATTAAATCCTTTCAGTTATTACAAATGTGGGCATTTTTAAAGGCTTGCAACAACATTTATCTCAGTAGGATCTAATAATACTATAGCCCAAGTCTACTAGATGATATTCTAAGCTTCTATGTACAAATGAAATATTGTTTTAGGGCTGAATAAGGGTTATCCGTTTCCTATAAATATCCAGGGAAGCCTGCACCAGATTTCAGCAGCCTGCAAATCAATACAATTTTCCTGGCAAAATTCCTCTTACATTTCTCACACAATTTTCAAATAGTAAGTTAAAAAAATATCTTCCATCTGGGAAACAAGGAGAGACCGCTAAAACCTCTTTTAGTTTTTTTTTGCTTAGGGTGGTATATTGCCAAGGATAACGAAATAATAATTCACACACATTTCATTCATGTGGCCAGCAGATGGTACCAGACTGCTGCAAAAATGTATTGAACTTTATTCAGCTCACAGAGAAAACCGCCTGAATTGTGAAATCTGTCTTTTTCATGTTTCCAAAAGAATATCCGCAGAAGAATTCAGCAGCATATGGGAATAATTACAACCTCCTTGCATTCATGAGTCCTCATATGCGCCTTATTTAGAGCATCTTGATTCTTTTTTCATGAATGAGACCCTTTTATTTAATTGTTCTATCTATTCTAAATAGACATTAACTGCTACTGAAAGACAGCCCTTAACTAAAGCAAATAGATAAAAGCACACAGGTTTTCAACACTACAAATGGGTTAAAAGCAAGAATCAGACACCTTTGGTCAGTTAGACCCTCTTAAAGACAGGAGCCTTTCTGATGTCTGTCCCCCTGGAGTAAACAAAGAGGAGGCCAGCCTTCTGAGCCTTGGAAAGCAGTCTCTAGGTGGCAGCAGGAGTCCTTTTTCAAATATAGTTTTTTCAGTTTCACTAATGTTTGGAGGAGGTGCTACTGAGGTTTCAGGCTTATCCTGCACACCAGCCAGTGATTGGAGAACTTCTTTCTACCCAATCCTGTCTACCTTCTTACCTTACACCCACCTCTTCTTTTGCAGCACTTCCTCTCAACCCCACTGTAAAATTTCCCAGAAACCATAAATCCATAATTCTTAACCGATAAATCCATCAGTATGGACTATGTCTGCCCCTAAACTCATCCACTAGTTTGATGAAGTCTTCTCTCACGGCCATTGCCAAGAACATTTTCTCTCCCTACTGGATCTGGAGTTAGACAGTCTAGCAGGTCCCTGGGAATGAATAGGAGCAGATTCTGTTGGACTTATTTACCATCTGTAAGTCAAAACAGGTAATGTGAAGACAGTCCTTTGTTTTTCCAACTGATCCAGCATCCTTCCTAAAAAGTTAATTTCTATTATGCAGCATGTTTTTACAAAACCCCGCCCAGGCTACTGTCCTTTGGAGACCAGCGTCCTGTAGTAGGATGAATGGCAAAACTGGTGCTGAACCAGGTTTGGCTCATGCAGGACACAGTACATTTTTATAAAGTTGCTTCTCCACAAAATGTATCAAAGACCTGATTTCAGCATTAAATACATTTTTTACAACTGAGTGGAAAATAACTTTAAGTAATTTTGTATCAAAGTTAAATTGTTTGAGTGGTTCAAATACTCCTTGGCTAACTGCACTCAACTGATCAAGTCTGAAAATTGTTTATCAAGGCGAGTTTGTGTAATGCAAGAAGTAACCCAAAGATCCACTCTGGCCCCCACACTCTTCAGCCTCTACCTTGATCTACCGGCTGATGTCAAAAAGTGACTGGAACAAATTACTCTCAATATGATGATTACATCCAGCTTTTTATGAATGTTTGCTCCTCTGAGGACATCTCCATACATTGTTACGGGCGTCAACATTTAATAATTATAAGTACTTGTTAACTGCACACCATCTCAAACTTGATCTCAGCAAAACTGAGTTTCTCACACCTTTTTGCTTCCAAACGTCCAACATTGGCTAGCCACCCTTGGCATGCAGTAATTCAATCCAATAATTATCGGAAGCCCCAAGTTCCTACGTATTATCCTTAAAACTCCTAAACCTTTAGAAGTGTATTAACAATAAGACCAACAACACTAACTCAACTTATACTCAAAGGGAGGACTAAAACATTTCTTACCAGAATGAGACTTCAAATAAATAGTCCAAGTCGTATTACTTTCTAGGGTAGACCACGGCAATTCCATACCCGTCGACATTCCTATAATCCTTCTTGCCCCACGTAAATCCACTTTTCACGCAGCTACTAGACTGAATTATGGGATGAGTTATTACTTAAAGGAGAATGCTCCTTTACTTTTCTCCTAGAGCTGGACCCCTATCAGGGTCAGATCTACACCCACATTCTCATGCTTATGTCACAAACTCCTACATTGTTTACATTCATTACCTGGCCGGGAGACTGCCAGAGACAATGATGAACTATATAGTTCTGACTCTCACTGTAAATCCCTGTCTCCAGTAAAAAGCACACCCTGAAACAGTATTTCGTCGACTGTTTTGATGACAGCCTTTTCATTTCTGGGCAGTGCAAAGCTTTTTTGTCTGTCTGAACTGTTTGGAATTTTGCAATTTGTTTTGTGCCTCTCACTTCTCAGCTATCCAATTTTTATGCTGTACATTTTGTACATATTGAGTATGACGATACTACCTACATCATTGCATTTAGCCTGTAAATATCATTAACTCTTTTATCCGACTTTATTATTTTCTTTACTTATGTTCTGTGTAACGTGCTTTGCTGTTCTCGGCCCTTGCACGTGCTGTGAAAAACAAAAAACTAAACGAATGTATGCTTATTTCCACAAACCAGCAGTATCAGGGTTTATGATTATGATGAATAATTGTAGAGGAACGTAATGGAAATGAATGGGAATTGATTAATGCCCAGGATGTACCAGTCTTGAAGGGGCTGTGATTTTTCTTAAAAATAACTAAACAGAGGCATGACTATGGCTTTTAGTTTCCTCATTTGCCCTAATAAGCTGCCATAACTGCTAACTAGTACACAGCATAACATATCATTATCAATATGTTATGCTACTATGCAATTGATTGCAACAGGAAATTTGGAATCAATAATAGTGGCTGGTTGAGTGCACCAGAGGCCTCTGCATATATTTACATCATACTGAAGGGCAGAGCCAAGTCTTTTTCCGGACACTGATAAGGTTACTATGGTGTCAGCTGCATGCACCCATTACCCAGATTGTCAAATTAGCAGTTTAAGAACATACAGCAGAAAAACACCCTAAAACAACTGTTTTAACTGACTGCATAAATATTTTGTAGGGTTTGTATATCAGAATGAGTGTCATGGTATCACAAGTCATTCCCTGAAATTGAAACCTAGCAGTGCAGTGATAATGGAGCTAAATCACTCTGGCATTCAGAGTCTGGAAAATAGATATTAATAGCCAAGTGCGTATAGGAAACAAACGCTGAATGGTCATGTTTTGATGCTAATGACGCCGGTTCATTAATGTCCACTTTCATTACACTTTACTATCTGACAGACTACATCATTAGCCTGAAGTGTCGAATCACGGTCAGTGCATTTGCTCAAAATATTTAAATTGCTAAAAATATTAAATTTCGGAAGCACTAGGAATTAAGTTTGATAGCCTACTCAAATAACGTCCCTCTTGGCTGCTCCCTTGATCCACGAGGATGGATATAAATTTTGCATTAGCAGTCCCCATCTTTCTCCTATATCTGAGTAGTGATTATGCGAATTGCACTGAACATCAAAAGTGATAACGTTACAGGTGTCATGTTGTTCTACACTGCATGGCATCTCCCTTTCCAAGAGGCCGATGGTAAGGGAAGGTAGGATGCAATTACAATAGTGATACCCACCTATAAGAAATTGGGTTATTGTTTAGGGGGAGTAACCAGCCTCCTCAAGCAATAATCACAATTCTAGTCAGGGTGAACCTACAAAATTAACCTGAGCACAAACCCCATGGCCTTAATATAGGGTAAGGCGTAAAACTGTAAGAAAGGCAAAACACAACATAATAACACCCCTACACCAAATTAAAATAATAGAGTGTGTTTTAACAAATAAAATGACCCCAAAGCGATAAAACTCCAACAGAGTTAACCAGAGATATAAATGTTTTAAGGTTTGAAATAAAAATAGCACCAAAACTGTGCCAACCATGGTCAATTGGTTTTGGGAGCCTGGTACCTAAGTACAATTTGATACCACCCGTGATTGAGTGAGGGTCAGATACAATGGTGCAGGCTCGACCTGGTTTAAGGTTTACCTTGGGATTTAGTCTAACAAATGGAAGTAAAAAATGTTCAGCTGCACAAGACAGCAGGTTATAGCGGAGGAGGACATCACAAAGTCAGATAGCCTTAGGACACAGTCCCGGTGATGCAGTTGGGTTTTGGTGGGAAAGCCCCAAGTTTGAGAAATTTGAATTATGTGCCCTGTAAAGGTCCCTCACCAGCAGGATATTTTTTTAATGCCTTTGTCCTGTCAAGATTTCTATGTTCACACTTACTCACTTTTATGGACCTCCGAATCCTTCAGCAAGGCAAGGTTGCAGGCAGTAGCCAGAGAGGGCTCCACGAAGCCAGATATCTTCTCAGCGAGGTCATGTTGAATCAAATTTGCTGCTGCAGGGAAGCTCTGAAATGGACAGACCTGAAACTTTGGCCCATCTGCAATGCTCCCAGGATGGATTGACTTTGCAGGCTTGTTCTGTCCGTCAGAGGTCTTGAAGTTCAAACGTTTGTCCCTCTTTATAAAGGGTAGTAGCAGAAGTCCAGCTAGACACAGCCTAGAGTTCCAGGACCTCATACACTTCACTTAGGATTCAGGACTAGGAGGTCAGCCTTATGACCCTCGGAGTCCACTTGTTTCTCCTGGGTACTAGAGGGAGCAGGTCCAGTCCTTCAGGGCTCTTCTCAGGACTCTGATCTTCCTTAGGCCCAGCAGTGTTCTGAAAAGAGGTGACAGGGGATGCCACATTTATGCTTGGCTCTAGCCTATGGTGGGTGTGACTCCTGGCCCCTTCTTAATCAATGGGGTAAAAGTTTCCATGGATAACCCTACCCACTTCAGCAGTAGTTCATGTTTGCCCTCCTGGAAAGAATCCCACATTGCTCCGCTCTGCCTAAATCCATGATGGTGAAACGCTTCTTCCCTTTTTCAGACCCTATGTGGCCAGAGTAATGAGCACCCCTCCTCTGTGGTCACTCAAAACCAGTTCTGGAGGCAGCTCCCCTCAAACTGGATTTGGTGCTGCCTGACTGGGAAAACAAAAGAAAGACTTGTCTAGGTGTTACCTGACACTTATTTTTGAGAGGGAAGGCCTTTGTGAGGTAAATTAAGCTCCTGGGCATAGCCCAAAAGGCCATTCTACCAGAGTAAAAAAACATGTTCCCACACCCAGTCTTTTTTCTCTCCTCTGGAAGTTGTTTTCACACCTCATTCTGGGCATCAGCACTCAGCAGCTGAAGGTGGAGGCTAATGCAATTTAGTCTCCATAGGCTTTAGACCCAGAAAAAGTAACTTTCTAGTTTTCCCCTCCATTTATCAAAATATCCAACTTCACCTTTAAACTGGGCTTTTGACAACTATATCATCATCATATTTCTAGCTGATCCCTACCATGAGTTATCAGAATTAATATCTGATATTGTTTCTCAGTGTTTCTTTATGGGCCAGCCAGCCTTGCTAAAGTGAAAATAGTCTTTGGAGGCTAGTCACTGCGAGGACATGTTAATATTTAGTGTCTTCATGTCCTACTTTAAAATATCATGCACCAGGCCTAATGAGCTATAAGGTCTATTTAGTTGTGACATAAACATTGTAAAGGATCTGTCAAAAGGGTTTATTTTGACAGATCAAATTGCAGTTGCTACACTGCTACAATAATGTTAACATGGTGTCCTATACAAGGTGGTACAATAGATGCTGCAGTCCACTACTGGCATTTAACTTACAGGCCCTGGGTACACTTTGTACCATATACTAGGGATTTATAGATACAATGGATATGACAGTTAGAGTTATACCAATTTAACTATGGTAAGGCACTTTACTTCTGATTAGTAGAGGTAAACTGCACAGAGTTCTACAACCAGCAAAATACATAGTAAAACAGTCTGGGGGTACACCACACAACATATTGTTATTTTCTACACCACCTCACTGCCTAAGCTGTAAAATTGGCTATTTGACCATTTCACCACCCATACGTGCCATTTGTGTTCAGTGATCCACTGGGCACTGAAGACAAACAGATATATCCTACAGAGGAGGCCCGTGTAAGGGGTGAGAGGAATGCCCCGTTCCACGCGCGGAATTAGCAGAATCCTGGCAACACTGCGTTACTCTTTAATGCGGAGCTCAGTCCCAAATTATGCCAGTCGTTGTGTGGCAGATTTCTTCTTCCTCAAGAATCCAGAATATGCAATCTGGCGAGTGATATTTGGCATCCCCTAACGTGATTTTCTAATGCAGGCGTTTGCCAGCATTTCCAGTTAGAGGGCTGCTCCTTGAGTATATTTTCTACTCAAGAAGCAGCAAAATCAACTCAAATAGCTGCGTTCTCTTGCACAACACATGGTGCACTCTCTGCTGGTTTTCAGTGCTGCTTGAACTACCAGTGCTAAATTGCAGTGCGAACTGCATATTTTCCACGCGTTGATGGAGAATTCTGCAGAATATCGCAGAGGTTTTGTGTTACTCAGCGTAATTCTGCAGAGTGAACCTCTGCGAGTTCTGCCCACCCCTAGGCTGTGTGGTGTCTCCCATATAAAGAGTGTTCTGTACTGTGCATGTTGAGCACGTTGTGAATATCGCTGCTGAGATAAAGACAAAAATGAATTTCCCAAGTCTAACAACCAGAGACAATAAAGTGTCTTACCAGAAAATCTGTATTTTGGGATAAAACACTGGGTGAGCTACGAGCACAGCTTTGAGAAACCAATGCATATTCCTTGGGAGCAGCCAGGGTCCCTTGTCTCAGGCAAACCTACAATGGCCCTCTATGGGACACTTCCTTAACAACATCTGTAAGAGGCCAATCTGATATTAGGCGCTTTTCCATCCACCTTCACTGACACAACAGGTTGGAAATCGATGTTCTCACTAGTGAAGGCAGGGAAAGGGCGATATTTGCATACAGCATAACAGCATGCATTAATAAATGAATAATTGAATAGACTTGCAAAGCACAACAATAAACATAACACAGCATCTTGACACTAAATATATAATACTGAAAGAAGAAAAACGTTAAGACCCTTAGGAACTGCTTAAAAAATATCTTGATAAATGACTTTCTGAGTGATTAAAATGAAGGACAAGTTCAGATTACTCCTGACCACAGTATACTTTGTGCATAGGGTATAACATTTTGAAAGTCACTCTTTGCTTGACAGGAAGCCAGTGTAGTACTACGTGGGGGTCTGAGAAATGGTCATATTTATTTATTTGACAAGTGTAACAAACCACAAAAATTTGCAGTCTCTGGAGATGTCTCAACACGCCCCTGTACCGGAAATTCAACAGACTTAATCTCCTAATTTTCTAATAAATTATCTTGCAAGATGAGCCAACTTTTTAACACTTATATATAAAAGGAAGCACAGAAGGAACTTTTTTGGAAGCAGTTATTTCAATTATTCCCATACAAGATAAATGCCATTGATACTGTAAGAATTTAGGCTAATATCCTGGAATAAATAGTGATTGTAAGATTTATGCTAAAATATTGGCTGTAAGGCTAGGGAGTTAGAGTCTTTTAAACTATCTCTTATCCATCCTGATCAACTGATTCTATTAATGGGACATAGGTCCCAGACAATGCCAGAGGTTTCTTCAATATTATACTGAAAGAATATTCATTTAAACAACCCTTGGCTGTCATATCACTTATTTTATTTTAAGCGTTTTATAAAGCGCAAACCTTAGACCTGAAAATATCAGGTATCAGAGCGCTTTACATGAGCACCAGTTACATTACAGATGGACACATTCATTTTTGTAAGGCATACTTGATGCTGAAAAGGCATTTTACAGGAATAATTTGGTCTTTTTGATTTAAATACTCTTCTCGTTGTGATTCAAACCTTAGTTCATTAATTTGATAAGCACTCTTTAAACTAATCCGAAAGTTTGTCTTTTTACTAAAGGATCATTTTCTTCACATTTCAATTTACTGTGTAGAACAAGACAAGGTTGTCCACTTTCCCTTTTATTATTTCTCCTATGTCTTGAACCATTGCTGAATCGTGTTAGAAATAATTCTCAAATTAGAGGAAAGAATGTATCACTGACGAAAATATTAAGCTATAAGCCTATGCTGATGATATTTCACTGTATATGTTAGATACCAAATTCAGAGTATATCATTGTTTTCAGAAGTTACCCTTTATTCCAAGGTTTCTGGCTATATATTTAGGGGCTTATTTACAAGCCCCTTGCGCCACTTTTGCGTCACGTTTAACATGGTAAAAGTGCCTCAAAAGTGGCACTAGGGCCCTGTATATCAGCCCCTTAATGCTGGTAAAATGTCTTGTCTTTTAATAAACTGTTTACATTTTGAGTTTAGAGATAGTAACTTCCACTGCAGCCCAAAAAATACGTAATTTAGGTGATGGTTTGCTAACAATCTTCCCACTAGATTATTCTTGCTTCCGTCAAAGATAATGTCACTACAATAATGTATCTGTGATCACCTTCAGTTATGTCAAGATGGGAAAGGCTTGATTCACTTAAAATTATGCTTAATACTAATATGTTATATTTATTAGCAAAGTAATTGGCCAATATTCCACTATATGTTTTTAAAAGATTAGATTTTCTACTGTGAAAAATCTTACCGAATAAAACAACCTCCTATAATTGCATAGAGTATATTGAAATTACATTACCATCTTTTGCAAGGTAATCCTGCAGATTTTGCCTTCCGGTGCTGAAACTGTTTTTGTTAGTCATAGACCTCTGTGCACTTTACACCTGCTAACCAGTGGTAAAGTGCTTGTGCCTTCCTTTCTAAACATGGTTAAATTTGCATACACCTAATTGGTACACCTAATTTAGTAGTAAGTCCCTATTTTGTGGTGCTACCTGTACCCAGGGTGCGTAAATGAAAGGCTACAAGTGGGCTGCAGCACGCACTGTGCCACCAAAAGCAGTATCTCTGTAAAGCATGTCTCCCAGCCTGTCACTGAAGCCTGGCTGTGATTTCCTAAACTGTCATTTTGACCTGTCACGCCTATTAAATACTTTATTGTCTAATAAGTCATGGTGCATGGTATTAAAAGTAGAGCATGTAGAAATGTAACTTTTACACATCCTGGCACTGAAAACCTTCCAAATTCATTTTCACTTTGCCAAGGCTGCCACTCCCATAGGACAGCACTGGTTTTTATTATAAAAAACTAATTATAATACTTAATTTCAGTTTGGGAGCAGCTACATAAATGATTCAAGGACTAATTTTATCGGAAATTTAAAATCCAATTCAATGGTAAAGTCAGATTGTATATTAGTGTTAAGAAAAAGACACTTTTAGAAAGTTGTCTCCACTCTGCCTAAATCCAAAGGGACTTTCTGTCCGTAACCAAACTTCACCTGACTACTGAAGGCTCCTTCATGGTGAGATGTGTATTTCTCCAAGACAATTGTCAAAGGGCCATGGGTATGGGGAGGACTTTCCCTACTTGACAGGAAGGCCTGGGGGTCTGCCAGCTTCTTTCAGAGTTTCAAAGGATGCCACCTCTGTCAATAGCAGATGAAGCTTGCACCTAGGCCAGCCTCCCTTTTGTCTGTATAGTCAGGCTGGTTCCAAACCCAGTGGAAGGGGAGAGCTGTCCAGAATTGTACGTTTATGTATGTCAGAATGAGGGATTATGTGCATTCCAAGAAGGTACCATTTTTTTCCAAAAATAAAAATATCCTTTATGGAGCAAATTTAGAAATGTCTTTCTTATTCAGGCTGATAGGCTGGATTTCTTGCCCAGGTGAGAATAGATCAATGATATCACTTGCTGAATCGGGATTAAAATGTATCCAAAAATCACACGAGAAATGTGGCACCATCTGTTATGATGAAACTAAGGTAAACTCATACACCTGTTAAGGTTTCCAGCAGATGAGCTGTAGATCATAGAATGGTAAGGCATTCACCCTTACAGGAACATTTCAGTTGATCTGAAGTTGCTTTTTCATGGTTTGTGCATATTAAACATGTCTTCGGGTAGTACATGTTATTTAGTAGGTAATGGAATGTAGCGAGATATAGCACACCTACCTACATTCATTCCTTACTATATTATCACTGAAATCTTCATTTCACAATTGGACGTTTATTTTAAGTGCTATTATTTTGTTGAGAGAAGCACTAATATTTCAGTCAAAAATGAAGATACGCTGTGAGTAGAAAAATTCATATGTTCCTTAGCTACACTACTAATCTTCCCCTATATAAAACCTACAGAGAGTTACACTAATATTGTACACATCTCCTATGGTTTGGGGTTTTATGCATTTTCTTTGTAGCATGTTGGCTCTGTCTATGTGTTTACTCTTATTTTTTTGAGCAAATATGGAGAACATTCAACCTTTTTCCAAAATGTGCCAGACTTGGAGACTTACAGGTTTTCAAAGTAAGCAAAAGGAAGCAAGTGACATATCCTTGACATAAATATTTTCAGAAATGTTTTGGCTTCATTGGTAACAGAATGTAAGTTAATACAATTTTAATATTATGTGAATTGAATTGGTTTATAGCATTATATACTTACAGTTAATAACACATGTTCTCTACATCAAAACATTTCTAAACACTAACAGTTACCAACTTCAAAGTTCAAGCTACAAATATTGCCTAACACATACTAAAATCAGAGAATCCTCTGCACATTATTCATCAGCACTCTATTGGACTAAGCAAGCCTTAAAATGCAAAAGCTAGAAAATCCATTATTGATGGTACTGAGTTAAGGTAGCGCATAAATTCCATCACTAATAAAGAATAAATAAGTAAATAATTTGGCAAATCTTTTGGAGAAAAAAAATCCAAGGATACAGTGTAAATCTTGCCACTATGTAGACCCTTTTAATTGACTGGTGCAGAAAACATATGGTAAGTTCTTCTTGTAAGTGTGGCTACCACGAAACTTTAAGGTCAGAGCACACTGTTTAGATATGCTCTAAGGTCCCACTATCTAATTGACAGAAATTACAAGGTTCCTCTATACTGTTGTTAATTGTTTCCCTCAGCAGCCGATTGTACTTCATACATATGTTGGTATGGAGTCTGTGAATCAGAAAAAAGATTTTTTTGTAAATAGCAATATATACAATTCATTGAATAATGCAGCAATCTTGAGCTTCCTGAGCAAGGACAATTCTTCAGAAAAGTTATTTTCTTGAGCCCTCAACTGAAGTGTTACACTAAGGGCCTCATAATATTGCGATCCAAACTGCATCTACTACTGCGGTTCGACTGACGCATTACGATGCATGAGGTTGGAGGCAGCAGTCCGAGGGACCGACCAACACATCTGACGGGCTCATGGAGCCCATTAGTCAGAAAGGTCTCATAATCCCTTAAGGACGGCGTTTCTGCCATTGTTATTATGATGTCAGCTTCCGACAGACTTTCCATGTAGGCCTTTCGACATGGAAAAGGTGTCAGAAAGCAACTTTGGGTGCCCCCCTGAACATCCCTGCATTATGCGGCAGGCACTAGTAGGTGTCTGTCACACAGTGTAGGGTTGTTCACAAACTCCCCTTTTTCAATAGGAGCTTGTGCTGTGGGCAATTTCTGCCTACCGCACAAGCTCCCATTGAGAAATGGGAGTTTGCGAGTGCACCATGTGCGGTCGCATCTAAGTAATGTGGTCGGAACCGCCGACCTGAGGTCGGTCGGTTCTCAAACCGTAGCAGTGTTGGTCGCAGGCAACTCCAACCGACATCGTGATTAGGACCTTAGTTGTTCTTTAGCTATGGGGCATGTATTGCAGGGTTGAAGTAGTTTATATTGATTCAAACAAACAGTGAGCTTGCAGGTTTGTGTAGAGTTAGAGCAGTCAAATTCTTTCTAGATAATCATTGTAACAGATTAGCCTATTTAACACGTAATTGTTAAAAAAATATTACATTCTATGATATTGTGTTCTTTTGCAGAACAATAGACAAAGAGAAGCAGCAATATTTAGTTAATTACATGATATTTGTTTTAACAAATATAGGAACAGGTGAATTTAACCTTCCCACACACTGATGGTTGTGTTGAGCAATACCAGAACAACCCTGAGTTTAGGGTCATTTATAGAAAGTCGCTCGCCAAAACAGATGCCTATCGATTGCTATTCCCAAGCACTTCTACTATGGGACAACCTCTAAGGTTATTCAATTAACAAGCTAGGAGCAAGGGCTCCTGATAACCGTATCATGGTTTCATCAGAAAGAATCAAATAATATGAGAAGGCAAATAGAGAAGGTTTTCACCAACTTGAGGGCGACCGCATTTAGCAATAGCAAGATGTTTTACAAATAATGCCAATTATAGATTATATAAGCAAGGAGCTAAGATGCATGCATCCTTGACTTAACTGCTTGCTGTTATGATTTTTTTAAGTTAAGGCTTTGCATCCAACTGTACAAGGGCGACGTACAAATCGAACACAATAAAGGTGCAATGCTCATTTTAACTATTTTTCACCAGGAGGATACATTTATTTACCTGATTGGAAGCGCACTTTATTCGACAAAACAACAGTACATCTTCTAATGGGTTGACATAGTGGTGGAGGCATCAAATAAATTGCAGTAGCATTGTCGGTATTTCTTGCACCTCTCCAAAAGTCTTTTTGCAGGGAAGAAATGAGTGCCTTTGATTCAATCCATTCCTCCAAGTCGGACAAGATAGTATTTGCAAACAACTACTTTCTGCATCCGATCAATGATCAGTTTACAATCACTGGGTAAACAACATTCCCTCTTCTGTAAATTGGTGGCAGGATGAGACCTCCCTTAAGAAGTGCGTTTAGAGGTTTTCGCCTCTTAATTAAATCTAACAATGATTCAACTGACCAATCTTTGGTCCAGTCACTTCTTTTATTAGAAAGCCCTTGAGGTACACTGCACAGACAACGTACAGTGAGTGTATATATTCTTTCCATACTAACATGTTATGGCATTCTCAATGTGTCTTAGTGAGTTAGTAGGAAATCCACAGAGGACTGAAGAGCGGAATTCAAGGGAATCATTGTACTGCTCTACCTTCTGCATTGTAGCCCATAGACGGGCGGTGTGGTGATCTGGAGCAATTGTGACCTCAGAGTGACAGGTTTCCTAAAATGCCCAGCCTTAATCTCCTGGCCAGCTGATCAACAAATGAGTATGTAATGGTAAGTAAAGTTGCAAGTCCTTTCTTTCCTTTCTTTTTTTCTTTTTTATTGTGAGCAGAATTCAAACTTACAATGAGCAACTTTACAATACAAGCAGTTATTATTACTTCAAACAATTAAAATTCAATTTAACGTCTTAACTTCTAACTGGAATCACTTTCTCTCCCTCTTCATCACATACAGATATGAATCATGCACCTATCAAAAAAGTGCAATGTGCGAATAATGAATAATAAAATGCTGTGCAAAACCATTTACCATAATCAAGTTGTTATATTCAGGGTTTCTAGAGGGTGGGTGGAACTAGTCCCTCATCCATCCTACATACATAGAATAAAGTGTAGTGCATAGCAGCTTTTACATAATAAAACATAATTGATCCACTAATAAAGGTTACTCATCCAACTTCAATCTAAAATACAGAGCGTTTTACTTTCGATCTTCTCCATAAATTTCCAAACTGCCAAGAATTTCCTAATAGCCCCAACCCTTTTTGCATATGCTTCCTCGAAAGTTTTAGTATGTTGCATTTTTCTATACCAATCATGGTAGGTTGGAATATTCGCTGTCCTCCGGTTCTGAAGAATCAAGTAAAGAACTACCAAAGCGGAGATCGCTATAAATGCTTTCTCTCCTTTGGCGATTAGAGTATTCAAACTTTGCCTTTTAAACCCAAACAATGGAATCTCGGGCTCTGGTTTTAATTTTCTCTGAAAACCTTCATTTTAAAAGCTGAAGACATGAAAAAAAAATGTATCCAGCCCCCCTGCCCCATTTGTTGGCAGCGAAAGCACTTGTCCTCTACCTCTGGATACATCTTATGTAAGGCCCTTGGTGTATAATAAGACATCCAACGGGATAAAAATGCCATTCTTTTAAAATTAGCAGCTCTTAATGTTTTATTACTGTGCAGCGAAATCTCCTTTCCCTTTGATCTCGTAATAATCTATACCAATTTCCAACATGATTATTTTGGCTCTATAAAGGGCTGGTAATAGGGAGGCTGAGGCTATAATCAAAGGAAAGCAACATTTCTTTGCAAATTGAGTAATCTGAAGAAAGCAAAAAAAGTATGAATTGCAGCTTTTTAATTTTTTTTTATTAAACTATCTAGCAATGACCACCAAGATTAGAAACCTATGAGATAGATGGGTTCTTCTTCCACTCACAATAATCGGCAGGGTAGCTCTTATCAAAATGTCCATCCTACCATTACTAATATTTCTATTTTCGAATGTTCCTATGAAAATTATTATCTCATATTTTAAACAGTTGGAAGTTATGAGTCGACATTTGGAAGAAAAAAGCATCACGAGTGAGACTTCCAGTGCTTCAACTTGATATCAGACAAGGGGGATTGGCACTTACAGAGATACGAACTTACAATGAAGCAGCTTTTGTGGATTTAATGACTTGAATGTTAGAGTGTAAGGAATCGTTGGATCACTTTTTTATGGATAAGATGGTGCAGGAGGCAGAATCACAGACTCCAGTTTTTATTAAAACGGCCAAACTTCCGAAAAAGACTCGTTATAAGACACTACAGAGGTTTGGGGAAAGAATACCTTTATTTTATCATATGAAGGTGAATACGGGGGGTATGAGTTTTTCAAACTCACAGACTGTAAAATATTGGGCTGAATGTCAGAAATAATCAGATAAGATTTTGGGAAAGTAAAGGCTTT
The DNA here is from genome assembly GCF_964261635.1 of Lissotriton helveticus. NCBI lineage: Eukaryota > Metazoa > Chordata > Amphibia > Caudata > Salamandridae > Lissotriton > Lissotriton helveticus. Next base: position 1,953,536,134 of record NC_136063.1, read on the forward strand.
AAGGAATTAGGCCATTTTGTGGTTGGGGGGAGATGTATAAAATGGGAGGAGATTCAGGCTAAAAGTGGAAGTCCTTTCTTTCTCTTGCAACCTTTATTACCCCATCCACACTAGCCACAGGTAGTCTATGCTCGATGTGAATCGATTAGTTTAGGCAGTGACACTAAAGCAGACTCAGATGTGTTTTGCTACTAATCAAAATACTTTGGGGCAAATTTACAAGCCGCTTGCGCCACTTTTGCGCCACTTTTCCCATGTTAAAAGTGATGCAAAATTGGCGCAAGGGACTTGTAAATCTGCCCCTTTGTTGTTCCCTCAAAGGTGTGTTATTTACAGAATCTCAACAGCCCAATGTCAACATTAATCTCAAAACAGGATATCACTTGGAGGGATGTTTGTATTAACCACGAGGTATAAATCTTTTTAATTCACTGGTCATATTTCAGCTATTGCATCTGATGATCTACTATGGCCTAGCTGCTCACCGAGTATACAAAATAATGGAAAGTAACTACTTAAATAACAGTCAAGTATTATAAAATAAGATGAATAGAAGGACCGGTCATTAGAATATATAAGCCAGCCACGATCGGCAGTAGGAGTTTCTGCAGGTCGGTGACGTGGGGAGGGGGAGGGGCAGGGTGAGGGGTAGTAATGTATGGATTATGGAGTTTAACAGGTAAGTAAACATATAAATAAATAAAAAACGAATTTTGTTGCGCGCACTGCATGGCATTTGGTGCCGACCGCGGCTGATATAAGCGAGTACATTGTTTGTCCCATCATGCAATATGAGTTATTCTTACAGGGCTATACTTGCCCAAATATTAATTTAATTATCTAAATGGCGTTGTAAACAATCTTTTTTTCGTTTACTTACACAAGCCAATAATGGTGTGATAGGTATATTAATCCCCAAGATGCTGTAACAAATGTCCCTAAAGGAGCCTTCTTCTGCCTTATAAATGAACTACAGTTTAAATCTCCCGTAATAGATATAGGCAGCCTAAGGTGTTGTTCTGCGAGTGTAGAAATAATTAATCATAATCTTCTGCACTAAATCTACCTCGTTTTCCTGCAGCTGAATATTGCACGGAATTAAGTCAAAATCCTGGCCCAGGGTCTTCCGTTAAGTGGATTGCTGATAAATTTGTTGTGAGGCTGCTAATGAAAATTAACGGGATAAGTCATCAACATCAGCGTGGACAAACTGCCAATTATTCTGCCTGCCTCTTCGTTCAAACATAGCAAACCCATTTAAGAACTATTTCAGTTTCTCCGGAAGTAGAAAGTAGAACCTCAGGTTCTCAATCAACCCATTTATGTTGAGTGTGGCGATTACCAGAAGACCTTGAGACAATAAACCTGTATTAATACTATCTTTGATTGTGCCAATAATTAAGAACAAGCAAATAGCAAAGGCTTCATGATATTAGTATAGCTGAAATTCGTATCTAAGCAGTGATTCATAACTAACTTTCATTTGAAAAACGTCAGAACAAATTAAATTTAGAAACGTTCCCTGTATCTATTCCATTTATGGAGAAATCGTGGTTTACATCTTGTTATAGGTTAAGTGTTGGAATATATAAATTTGTGCAATGTGCCATAGAAAACAAGTTGTATTCCCCTCCCTTAGATTTCTAGCTCACATACAAACGTGCAAATGAGCAACACCCGAAGAACAAGAGTTCTTTACTATCTCCTAAAACGTCAGAAAGTGGTCTAGAGCAAGACACTAGGGGGCAGATTTACAACTTATGGCGCATCTCTGCAAATCAGCAGGGATGCGCCAGAACAGATGCGTCACGCAATCCCCCCCTTGCGCCACCAGGGATGCGTCGCATTTACAATGCAGCGCACCATGGTGCATGGAGGGGCAGATGCGTGAGGGGTGGCGCATTGCTGGATTCGTGTTGCAAGCGTGACGCAACTCCTGCAATGCACAGGGGCCGCCCATATTCAACATGGTGTGTCACTCCTTATACCTGCTTCAAGCAGGCGTAAGGATTTGACGCAGCAGCGTCGTAAAACTGACTCAGTGAAATCTTGTAGATTTCACTGCATCAGTTTTACGGGGCTTTCCTGCGAGGGAACGCCCACCCTGCAACAGAACGCCCACATGAAACCTGACGCAGGTTTCATGTGGCGCAGTGCTTTACAACGTGACGCGTTTGCCTAGATGCGTCACGTTGTAAAAACATCGCAATGTGGTGCATGGTTTATGCCGCCGCTGCGTCACAAAAGTGACACAACGGCTGCGTAAAAGTGTTGCAATGGGCTTGTAAATCTGCCCCTAGGTCCTAAACCTGGACCTTTGACAGTGAAAAAGCAAACCTGTACTTCTGGGCATATCTGTGAAGAGAATGCATTTTCTGGTCAGCAGAGAACGGGTTCTGGTATGTGGAGTCAATAGGTGTAGTCAGACAAGAACCAGAAACACAAAGGGAATTTTGAAACTTACATTTGTGATTTCACTATAAACATGCACAGCTATCGTTCTCACAAAAAAAATGCTATCATTAAAATGGATCATTCTCACTACATTTATGATGCAATGTACCTCGATTTCTCCAATGTAGTGAAAAGAAAATTGAAAGTACACACAAGATTTAATAATAAAAAAACAAGTATGGGGCTCATATCTAAATAGTCTTCCTACAAATCAGACCGACAAAAACCGAGGCATACGTCCAGTGGTAAAGTTATATACAATAAAAGGCAATGCTGATTTGTTAAATTGATGATGCAACGTTTCCTAATCCAGGTGTTAAACACCACTCCAGGATTCAATATGTCAAGAATGTTGTTTGCATTCGAACATTCAATTTACAATTCAGCAATCAATTGAGCCACACAATGATGCAAAAAAAGAAATGTTATGCAACTGAATACCAAATAGCAATACCTTTTTAATTAGAAACAATGAGCAACATTCTGTGCCGCTTTCAAGTCAAGAGAGCTACACTACCAGTATTTATGTGTAGGATTCAGAAGGTCACCCTCAAGCACTGTCTTGTGCAAGCATAACAATAAATGTGCTTTTGTACAGATAGGAAAGAGCATCCATTTGCTCCAGAAGTGAATATATGGAATATGAATAAATTACTTTCTTGAACATGTTATACAAAACTTTGCTAACATTTAGAAAAGATATATATGAATCATAGAAAAAGAAATGTTTCTGTACACATTATTCCATTTCTGAGTCTAAAATAAAGAAATACATGACAATAGGCATGTTAAACTAACCACAAGCAACTTATCGAACAGTACAGCATTAGCAGATTTACATATTCCTGAATATTAATAATAAAGTCTAATACTTACGGGTTGGCATGTTTCCTTTTTGCCAAGGAATTATTCCCTTCGCCTTCAGCTTCATAATTTCTGAGGATCCGGCTTTGAAATTTAACATAACTGATCCTCAGTGTTTGGTACCCTGCAGTCGACTGTGGGACACACTGAGACGTGGTGGCATCCGATGCGAATATAAATGGACTGTGCCATGGAAGGTTAAGATTTGACACAAAGCAGATGCATTGTTTCATTTCAGACAGGGAGTACTTTGGAGACGTTGCTGACAGCATCACCGGCTGCACTAGTAAGGCAGGCTAAAAACAGCAACTTGATTAGGAGACACACTAAGCAAGCAGCCGAATATGGAATACGAATCTACACAATCATCTAGCTTACTTAGATTGGGCTGACGCTTTGATGTCACCTCCACAAAAGTTTTCTTAAAGCAGAATGAAAGTTCTCAGTCTGAATGTAAACCACTGAATCTTATTTTCATTGTAATTTTCAGAAAACCTAACAGGCCGTGTAGGTCGTACTGGAAGTGGATCCAACGCTTTTTTAGCTTTTGTTGCAAGTCAGTTGCATAATTCGATACTGATTTTCCGTGCAAAGTTTTAACCTTTACCTCCAAAATAATGCAATAGGTTTGCCAACTGATCAATTCATTTTCCGTTTGCATTTCATTCTTTTCAAGTCATCGTCTGCCTCTGACAAAAGCGGTTGGTGCTCCTGTTGTACACTGCATCAGAAGCTCCTATTGTAATCCTAACACAGATGGCTTAATAATTTAAGAGTCTGTTTAATTTGCTTTTTACAGTGAACACAGGTCTTGATATTGTGCATGATCTGACACAAATACACAACAACACAGCTCACACAGCATACAGGAACTCCTCAGATTTTTAGGTCTATCTTAGACTAAAACCTGCCAAGTTCTGCACTTGCCACCCAGACAAGAGAGGTCAGGAGAATTTCAACTACAGAGCGGGTACAGTTCTTTAACATCCATGCCAAGAAGCAGATGATCATCTCTTGCCCATGGTATGCTATACAGAAATTAGCAGGTACCATGTATAGGACAGGATGGGGGGAGCTTAAATGGAAGAGAAGCAAATCTAGGCACATGAAGGTACAGTGCCAACAAGGCAGAACTACCACTTGGTTTGCCTGCACTTAAAGTTTGGCCTTCGGTGGCCCTCCTCCAAACTATGGTTGGAGTAGTGAGAGAACCTTACTGAGCTATGGCAACATGTATTCTTTCTCTCTGTTGGCTAGGCACTAAACAGTAGCAGGGTCAGTAGAGATCATCATTCAAAAGTGCTCTTGTGCAACTTTTTCATTTTGTTTCTCGGAGCTCATGCCCCTCTTTTGGGATGCTCAGGTTGCAGCAAGAACTTGGGCTGAAAGTTACCCCGTGCTCATGTGACTTAGTCCATGTGGGCGGAGTTTAAAGAGAATATTGCATACAAATATTGAATAAAGAATATCGAGGACAAAAATATAATGAAGGTAAGTTTTTCCAGGCAAGCAAAGTTTTACTAAACTTGACTCCACATATATGTACCTTCATGATATATATGTATTAAAGGTATGCAGATGTGGAGTTAAGAATAGTAAATCTATACTTATCTCATGGCACTTGCCTTCTCGATATTTTGGTCATCAATATTTTTGACAAGATATTCTGTCCACTTGATATTTGTTTGATTGATATTCTGTAAGACAACCCCTGTTTGTGGTGCTTGCTGTGCACTCTGCTGCCTGCTTTCCTGGACATGGACACGTGGAGTGGGAGAGGAATACCACAATGATTCTGTAACTTAGAACCTCCCCAGGAGCTTCATGAAATGGAGTGTGCGCACTCTACAGTATCCAGGGGCACGGGTCTTCCCCTAAGGCATATGGTGGATGGAGGGAGACGATTGCTAGGTGCTTGGGATGGCTACTTCAACCCTGGGGCAATGACCCTTTCCAGGGGTATGAATCATGAGGGTAAGGAGAGTGCCACACCCCCTCCACGCAGCAGATCAGGTCCTCCCAGGAGAGACTGGCCCTAATTCATGGGATGATTAAGGAACCATAGATGTGGTTATGTTTTGTGAGCATGGTAGCATGGTGGGGTCCAAAGGGCAACTTTCCCCACTAGAGTGTGATTCCGCTAGCCTAGTTTGGCAATTTTGCACTTGGTTTTCTGGCACACTTCAGCCACCAGAAGTGTTGATTTTAGGACTACCACAGTACTTTCCACATAAGTCAGAGGTACATTGGAGGGATCGGTTCCTTTCCCTAACTTGAATTTATGGTCTGATAACTTAGTTTAAGAACTGGGCAAAATCTATTTTCTGACCTGAAGCATCAGGATAGTTGGGCTTTCTTTGATCAAAACAGTTCAAATCATTCACAGTAAAATAGGTTTCTGCTAAACCTGTCTTTATCATAACAAATCATTTAATCAGCACCGACTTCTATATTATTTTGCCCAACCGCAGCATACACTCACAGCTGCACCATCGAACAAATTTGAACAACAGTAGTAATTTTCAATCTTTCATCTTGGTCTCCTTTACTTCTTTGAGCCAGGGGTTTCATATAGTTGGGACAAAGCTCCAATCACTTTAGGACCTGGGATATAACCACCTCAGGCCAGCTGCTAGATGGTTCAATGACTATGTGTGAAAAAGTAGAAACTTCCAGTCCCTTATAAAGAGATGTACTTGATGCAAGCACCGGAGAATGGATGGCTTCCCAATAGAATATTATAACACATTCTCCTCACTACTGGTGACCCGTCTAGAAGAAATGCGTGAAGAGGTACTAGAGAAAGGCGAACTCCCGGGATCACTCAGGGAGTCCATCCTGGTGTCATTCCCTAAACTGAACTGCGACCCAAAACTCCTGACCTCCTATAGGCCCATAACATTACTGACAGCGGATTGTAAAATCCTGGGGAAGATACTAGCAGATCGATATGCACAAATCCTTCCGGCATTGATTCACCCGGATAAATGCAGGTTTGTCCGAGGTAGAAACACATCACAAAATATACATAGGCTATTCCACATCCTTAATAGAGCTAGCACCACTTCTCCCAGAGCCGCCTGCCCGGTCCTACACCTGGAGAAGGTCTGCGATACCCTCACAGGCCATATCTCTTTGCAGTTCTCCATCAGGAGGGATTAGGCCCCACCCTACTAGTGTACACACAACCATTTTACATAAAACTGACACTTCAAGAGTGCGTATGGGACGATACGTGTCGGCTCCATTCCAGGTGGAAAGGGGCCTGAGACAGGCATGTCCCCGCTCCCCCCAACTTTTTGCCCTGGCAGTTGAACCACTGGCAATCCACTTACACCAGGAGGGAGAATATTGGGGCATCCCTATAGCAGGAACCACCCAGAGCGTATCAATATATGCGGATGACCTACTATTGTATTTTCAGACGGCACTTGCAGAATTCGCAGAGGCATCAGGGCTTAGAGTAAACTGGGAAAAATCCACGATTTACCCACTAAGCCCAGGTTTCACCCCCCAGAACATTAATATGGGAGGTCAGGACATCGCCTGGAGTGAGAATGCCCCCGATATTTAGGAGTACGGTTATACCACACCCCCCACCGACTTATTCAAGGGAAACCATTGTAAGGCATTGTCAGGAATAAGGGCAGCAGTTTGCTTTTGGAAGACCCTTCCCCTGGCTCCAATAGGATGACTGGCCTTGGTCAAAATAATGATAGTACCCAGATTACGATACCACTTCACTAACCTACCGGTCATTCCCCAACCTCTTTTTCCATGAATTAGACTCACTGCTCAGTTCGCTTGTTTGGGGCTCAGGCCGACATAGGGTCGTGTTGACCAAAATACAATTACCGACCGCAGAGGATTGGGGTCCCCATCCTTCGAGGCATATTTCCTAGCTGCACAACTTCAGTGGCTCCCTCACTGGACAGCTGAGCGTAATCTAGGAGAAATCATTACCGAGATAGGACCTATACCACTGCCGGCGATTCGCTGACTACTCCTATCTGGCACCAGACCTATATGGACTTACCTATTAAAATTGTCAATAGCTTGCACGTGTATGCAGATGATACACCCAATGTCCCCAGGAAGGCCTCTCTACTCCCTACTGTTACCTCTGATTGGACTGCCCAGAAACAAGAGATATTACTCAGCCCGTATGTTGCTGCTATTGGCAGACCACTCACTACTCGAGGTGGAATCCCTATTTGAGGACGGACAGTTACGCCCGTTTAAACAATAAATGGAGGAATGCGGCCCCCCAGGACAACTCCTGCTCCAGAGGCAAATCATTGCCAGTTGCTGCCCACACTGGGACCTAACGAAGGGAAACCCGCGACACACCTGGTAATACACACTATGCTCCACATGGGTGCTGGCCGGCTTTACAAAGCCATACGAGAACTTACAGTCAAACCATTAGTCTTACTAAGACAGACGTGGGAGGAGGAACTAGGACAACAAAGAATGGGAACATGCAATAGAGTACCCCAAGAAAGTATCCCAAAATGCTGGCCGTAAAAATATACAATTCTACATCCAACATTGGGCATATTTAAAATCGGCACGTCTCCAACGATATTACGCTGGTAAGCAGTTCCTATGTCCCCGATGTCAGGCCTCCGACACGGCTTTCCAACATATGTTCTGGAGCTGTCCCACACTGCAACCCTACCGGAGCTCCATGCACAAGACATTACAGGAAGTCATGGGCCTACACAACCTTAACACATGGGAAGCTAGCGCGCTGGGAGTGTTTCATCACGGTTTGAGTCACTGGCAATGTTTCTAGCCAAGACAGGAATAGCCATGCCCTGGCGAGCCCCGGTGGGGCCCCCTTTGGAGGCATGGGTGGGTGCAGTAAATAAGTGGGGAATAGCAGAAGAGGAAGCAATTAGCAATGAAGAAGTGAGGGGGATACGTAAGTGCCAAATATCCATGGAATGGGCCCAACTCCTACACCAATTTAAACAACAGACAGTACAGCGAATCGCCCATTGCACCCGGACCCCAACGGCTGAAGCAGCCAGGAACTCACCCGCAGGATCACTCCTAAGGCCCAACCCAGTTACACATCCGCAGCACCCCATAACAACTCATACAAATATCGAGAGTCTGGATAGGCCCACGGAAACTTTTGCATCCTCCCACATACTTAAACACACAACACTGACGGCATAACGACCTGCAGGTAAAATGCTCCACAACCCCAACCCAAACACCCCCATATAACCCTAGCTATACCTAAAGTTATCAGTTAAGAAACCACACCGGTAGTTACCATCCCGGAAATTCCAGGAAGGATGCACATCTCAAAAATGCAAATAGGGCATACAATAAAGCAATCAGATGCACATGCAAGTTATATACCACATACGGCACATAATGCCTCATCAACACCATCGAAAAGATAAACAGTTTGAGAAAGAATGTAGAGAATGCATGAGGCAAATGTAATGCAAGTATGTGATTGTAAGATGTATATAAAGATACAAAATACCAATAAAAAGCATTTAATAAAAAAATTATAATAACGAGTGCATTCACTGTAAGATTAGAGAATGTACTTGCATTGCATGTTTTACCATAACTGATTGAGATATTATTTGAAGTCTGGATGAAATAATTAGTTCTTACTTAGTAGCAAATGTACCTAATATATAGATGAAATTCAACTTTCATAATGTCTGCTTTAATACCTCGAATGCCATTTATGGATTAGCAAAGTAAATAGAAACTATTCTCATATGTGTAGAATGTGGTTTCACTTAAAACGATAAAAAGTTTATATATTGTGTTAATTATTATTTCATATATTTAATACAATGTAGTGCCTAATCATACTTACACATTATTATTTTAAAGATTTACTAAATGTTAAATGTAACGTGAGCCTAATGTACTAGAAACCTATATTCATTTGTGTTTAAATATACACCCACATATTAAATGTCTACCATTGAGCTAATGCTTTAAGTTGTCTTCAGTAGGCCTGTATTTCACCATGCTGCATAAATACTGTGTTCCATGTTCTGCTAATGTGACATTTATTGCGGTTATCCACATGCATTGTTAGTTTGAGAATAAATACATTACTGTACTAATGATAGAGAAGGGAGCATGAGAAGAAGACCTTGATAAAAAAAACATGGGGAACCAGAGCATCAACTGGAAGGCCTTTTCAGTAATGTTGTGATCTACCTATGCGTGAGAAGGAGATGTCGTTCACATGTTCAGTGTGGGATATTTGGAAAACGTTGCAGTCTGCAACATGAGAAACGGATGAGAACAATAAAACCACTGCTGTGCCCGCACACCACCAAGAGTCACTGCTACCCGCCTGCCAGAATACAAGTAATTTTGTGGTCTAGTGGGCATGTGGCTTGGCGGTCATGCAGTGCTGTTTAAAGGGTCATTGTGAGCCTTAAACTGCACCACCTCGGACTGCTAGTGCATGTTACTGCACAGGAAGGAATGCACCATGTTGTGCAAAGGTACAGGGGGACACAACATGTGCCCCCTTGCATGCACCCCTGTACACATGGGCATGGCCCCCCTCTCTTTCCTCACAGCCAGCAGATACATAGAGGAAGAACTTCCATTATACCGTTGGCGGTGAGGAAAGTCGTAATATGCTTGGTCGTGATTCCCTGGGGGTTGCAGAGGTGCAATGGCAGTCCAACCGCCAAATTCCTAATCGGACCACCAGTGGGGCAGTGGCTGGACTGCCACCACCATGCCCTCGTTAGTCTGGTGGTCCTCGGATTGCCAGATTTGGAATCAGGTCCTTAGTGTTCACACCGTTGCTTTAATATTCCTTGCAGATTTTCCTTTCACTCTTGATAATTGCCCTTTAGACTTCTTTCAGATGCTCTCCTGATTCCTTCAGGTACCCTTACTGCACATTCCTTTAGACTCTGAGAGGTTATGACCTCCATGCTTATTTTGATTCTTTTCTAAGTGGGGCTTAGGCTAACACTTACTCTCTGACCCGTAGAAGACTCTTGACCAAGCTTCTGAAATTCTGACAATTTCCCTACTGATATTTACTTGGCCTGGTTCTAATTTCTTTTATGGAACTTCCTGATTTTGAGACTCTTTAGATTTTTAGAACAATCCCTTTATCTGCAACTCTACCATAGGTGATATAAATTCACCCATGAATAGACAACAAAACGGGCAACATTTTCTGAGCACCAAATATTGCTTTTGATTTTTTGTATTGCTGTGACTGAATTACTTGTTTGCCTTATATTGGTCTGCCTTAATTTATTCCACAAGCTGAAGACTGCCTGTGGCTATTGTGTACTTCTATAGCGTGAATTGAAGAGTTGTGTATCAAAACTTGATTGTGAACTTACAATGAACCTTCTTATCCCGTAGCTACTGATTCCTGGTCCTCATTGTGTAGCCAAATGGCTTGTACAGTTACATGAATTTGATTGATTGATTTCAATGTTAACTCACATCATCTCTCAGTCAGACACAAATGTTCAGTCAGAGAACTAATGGTAAGCAAGTGGGCCCAGAAAATGCTGGATCATACTCATGGACTGTGCTGTTTTGTGAGTGGGTGATGGTTCTGAATAGCCCCTGCTCTAAAACCATGGGGCATATTTACAATAAAGTGGCAAAGTGTGTCGTTAAGCCAAGAAGGCTAACAACACAATTCGTCACTTTAGAAACGCAGGGCTGCACCATATTTACTAGTATATGGTTCCGCCCTGCCTTTCCCCCTTTGCTGGCACTAACTTTAGCTGCCTAGCGCCAATGCAGATACCCTTGCACCATAGTGCAAGGCTATCTGTGTTGAGTGTAAGATTGGTTATGTGAAGGAAGGTCGCCCTTCCTGCACATAAACAATCTTGGAATGCCCTTTTGTAACTTCTAAGTGTGCTGCTTAATGTAGCACACATAGAAGTTGCAAAACTGCATTTTTTTTTAAATGATTGTTTATGCGCATGAAGGTCCCCCTTCAGGCAGATAAACAATCATAGGCATTTTGCTGTGTCTGTGTGTGCTGTACAAAGCAGAACACATGGAAACAGCAAAAGCAAGGAGAAATAAAGCATTTCACCTCGGTTTTCCCTAGTCTTAATGTTGGCTCTGCCTCTTATTTATGCTGCCCTTGTAAATAGGGGGCAGCGTCAAAATCAATGGGTGGTGGAGTGGAACGCCCACTGCAACGCCCACTGCCCACCACTTTCACGCTAACCATAGCATGAAAGGGGGCCTTATTTACAAGGCAGCGTTAAGCCAATTCAAGTGGCTTAACGCTGCCTTGTAAACAAAGCGATACAAAAGGGGATGATGGACGGAGCGTTTGAACAAATCAAACACTCACCCCCAGTCAACTGATCTGGGTTTAATCCATCACCATTCTTTAGTTCACTCAGCCACTCAAACGCTCCGTCCATCATCCCCTTTTGTATTGCTTTGTTCGCCCTAAGTGTGGCAGGGTATACTCAGACGTGAGTCCCTTGTTCACTTGGCCACTGGATTCAAGATAGCCTGGCTGATGAGGATTATGAATCCGAAACCGGTCCCAGGATGCTTGTTTCTGGTCCAGGGAAGACATTGCTTGGCAGTTCGGGCTGGACTGTTCCCATAAGGCACAGGGTCAGACTGATTTGCATATAGCCATGTCTGAACTGGGGTGGCTGAGTGAACTAAAGAATGGTGATGGATTAAACCCAGATCAGTTGACTGGGGGTGAGTGTTTGATTTGTTCAAACGCTCCGTCCATCATCCCCTTTTGTATCGCTTTGTTCGCCCTAAGTGTGGCAGGGTATACTCAGACGTGAGTCCCTTGTTCACTTGGCCACTGGATTCAAGATAGCCTGGCTGATGAGGATTATGAATCCGAAACCGGTCCCAGGATGCTTGTTTCTGGTCCAGGAAAGACATGGCTTGGCAGTTCGGGCTGGACTGTTCCCATAAGGCACAGGGTCAGACTGATTTGCATATAGCCATGTCTGAACTGGGGTGGCTGAGTGAACTAAAGAATGGTGATGGATTAAACCCAGATCAGTTGACTGGGGGTGAGTGTTTGATTTGTTCAAACGCTCCGTCCATCATCCCCTTTTGTATCGCCTTGTAAATAAGGCATGGCCCCTATTCCCATCACAATTTCATTGAAAGTTACAAGGTGGTGGTGATAGGGGCTGGTAAATCTGCCCCCATAACTCCTTTTATACCATTTCTTTTTAGGGCCATCACAAAGACAATGCAGAGTAGTGATGGTATTCAGACACCTTATTCGAAGGTAAATTTGAATAACTGCTAAGAAATCTTTGTAAAAGAGTTGAAGAATATGTAACTTATAGCAATATCACAATATAGTCTATGGAATGGCTCTCCTGATGGGAATGGTGGGTGCAAGGTTTCTGTTTCTCTGAAGATGTACAGCCAGTTGTAGCACACCCAAACAGTGCAGATTTGTGGTGCAGAGCGGGAATATCGTCGTAAAAATATCGACTAACCTTAATATCGCCGCAGAAATATCGACAAGAAGAAATATCGATGACAAAAATATAGTTTGACAAGAATATCGACAGACAGGTAAGTAATATCGTTAACATTAATATAGTTGTAATAAATATCGTTTACAAAAACATAGTTTACAAAAATATAGTTTTTTAAATAATAATATGTAATTAAGTGTTTTTAATGAGTATTGGTTGTCAAAGTAGTATTTTTTGTAGTATTTTATTAGTTAATACCGTATTTTATGTTGAATTTAGTGTTAATAGTTCCGTAGCGGGTTGTGGGTTTATAGGGGAGTAGGGTGGGAAGTAATTTAAATATAATAAAATAATTGATTAATTAATGTGTTAATTGAATATAAATAGTGTAATAAATAATAGTTAATTAATTTCAATTAGTTAATTGATTAATAATTATGTAAATTAATTATGTTAATTGTTTAATTAATTTTAGGTGTGTGTAGTTGAATTTTTAAGTGAAAAAGAAGTGAATTAATTACATTTTAATTGAATAATTATTAAATTAATTATGTTAATTGTTTAAATAATTTTAGGTGTGTGTAGTTGAATTTTTAAGTGAAAAAGTAGTGAATTAATTACATTTTAATTGAATAATTATTTAATTAATGATTAATTAAATAAAAATAAAGATTTGTTAATTTTTAAACATTGTAAATACATTTAGTAATTTTTACCCCTACACTATCCAACGCTTTCCCTACTGTTGCACCCTCTGGAGTGGGAATAGTAATTTTTACCTCTACGCTATCCAACGCTTTCCCTACTGTTGCACCCTCTGGAGTGGGAATAGTAATTTAAACCCCTACGCTATCCAATGCTTTCCCTACTGTTGCACCCTCTGGAGTGGGAATAGTAATTTAAACCCCTACGCTATCCAACGCTTTCCATACTGTTGCACCCTCTGGAGTGGGAATAGTAATTTTTACCCCTACGCTATCCAACGCTTTATCTACTGTTGCACCCTCTGGAGTGGGAATAGTAATTTTTACCCCTCGCTATCCAACGCTTTCCCTACTGTTGCACCCTCTGGAGTGGGAATAGTAATTTAAACCCCTACGCTATCCAATGCTTTCCTTACTGTTGCACCCTCTGGAGTGGGAATAGTAATTTAAACCCCTACGCTATCCAACGCTTTCCTCACTGTTGCACCCTCTGGAGTGGGAATAGTAATTTTTACCCCTACGCTATCCAACGCTTTCCATACTGTTGCACCCTCTGGAGTGGGAATAGTAATTTTTACCCCTACGCTATCCAACGCTTTCCCTACTGTTGCACCTTCTGGAGTGGGAATAGTAATTTTTACCCCTACGCTATCCAACGCTTTCCCTAATGTTGCACCCTCTGGAGTGGGAATAGTAATTTTTACCCCTACGCTATCCAACGCTTTCCCTACTGTTGCACCCTCTGGAGTGGGAATAGTAATTTTTACCCCTACGCTATCCAACGCTTTCCCTACTGTTGCACCCTCTGGAGTGGGAATAGTAATTTTTACCCCTACGCTATCCAATGCTTTCCCTACTGTTGCACCCTCTGGAGTGGGAATAGTAATTTTTACCCCTACGCTATCCAACGCTTTCCATACTGTTGCACCCTCTGGAGTGGGAATAGTAATTTTTACCCCTACGCTATCCAACGCTTTCCCTACTGTTGCACCCTCTGGAGTGGGAATAGTAATTTTTACTCCTACGCTATCCAACGCTTTCCCTACTGTTGCACCCTCTGGAGTGGGAATAGTAATTTTTACCACTACGCTATCCAACGCTTTCCCTACTGTTGCACCCTCTGGAGTGGGAATAGTAATTTTTACCCCTACGCTATCCAACGCTTTCCCTACTGTTGCACCCTCTGGAGTGGGAATAGTAATTTTTACCCCTTCGTTATCAAATGTTTTATTTAATAATATATTTTATATTTTAATTATATGTATGTATTATTGTTGTTATATAAAGTAATGTGTAACCCTGGGCGTAGTTCGCGGAGCCGCACTCCGCGGAGCTACGCGAAGACGCAGTTGCACTCCGCGACCTTCGCGTAGCTCCGCGGACATGCGTAGTAGCTTGCAAGACCCGTTCGCGCGCCGTTTTTCGTCTTCGGGGGCGCGGTGCGCGTGTTCGGGGCGCTGCCTGCATGCTCGAGATAGCTAGCGCGCTAAGTTACTCAAGAGGTTTGTCCCGCCCGCTTGCGTTCCCTTATTTCCAAAGTGCGTGATCGCGTCAAATATCGCGCGAACTTACCCCCGGCGCACGCGATAATGTTATTCAGCGCGCGAGAACTACGCTACGCACCGGATCGCGGAGTAATCGACAGCTTCGCGTTCTCCGTAGAACGCGGAGTTGCCAAAACTCCGCAAGCTCCGCGAACGGAGCGTAGTTCTTCGCCCAGGGTTAGTAATGTGTTAAATATATGTATATGTACACATTTATTAAGTTTATAATGAAAAAGTGTAGTTAATTTGTTTTCAATAGTCAAAAAATAAAAGTAATGTAATGTATTTTGTTAATAGTACTTATTAAAATTTAATATTGAATGTAATTTTAATTAATTTAAAAAGTCGATATTTTTTACATCGATATTTATTACAACGATATTTTTGAGTCGATATTTATGTACTTACCTGTTTAGGTATAGGGTGTCGATATTTTTGTAAACGATATTTTTACAACTATATTTTTGTCAACTATATTTTTGTAATCGATATTTCAACACCCTACCCAGATTTGTGTCAGAAGCTGTGCACATCCCAGGAAACACTGGAGCTGTCCACCTTTAGAAGCACTTCAGAGCTCTATGTCTCTAACAATGATCCAGGTTTGACATCCCGAAGTGGGGAAAATTGATTCACTCCCTGCTTGTTTCCATCTGTAGGGGTGCTCCTATCCCCTCTTCGTGGAAAGGGGCGGAGGTGGTCCCTATTTATAAAAAAGGCCCCAGGGGTGACCCATCAAATTATAGGCCCATCAGCCTGCTAGACATTAGCCAAAAAGTCGTTGGAAAGGTTCTACTGGTCAGAATACTAGACTGGGTAGCCGAAAATAAAATCCTCTCTGACTACCAGGCGGGTTTTAGGGTGGGCACCGGGACAATCGAACAAGCTTGTAGATTAATGATGGTGTACTGGAAAGTCGTGGTTATAGGCAAGGGCAGTCTTTATCTCGCGTTTATCGATCTAACGACTGCCTTTGACCTTGTACCTAGGGAGACCCTATGGAGTGTATTGGCTGAAATGGGGCTGCCCCACTACTTGCTATCACTACTCATTGGGCTACATGAAAATAGCTTTGCCCAGATTAGGTGGGGCCCAGGGGGGGAAAAAACAAGTAGTATCCCGGTTGAGAGAGGTGTCCGCCAGGGATGTGTGTTAGCTCCCACCCTTTTTTCTCTTTATATCAATGGGGTGGTTGAGCATCTCCGGGAACATCCTTCAGATGAACCATCCCTGGCTGGCGAACGTATACCTACCCTCCTCTTCGCGGACGATACACTTTTAATATCAAAAACCCCAGTAGGCCTCCAAAGGCTCTTAAATAACTTTCAATCTTTTTGCTCCAAACGAGGCCTGGTAATCAACACAAGCAAGACAAAATATCTTGTGTTGAATCCTCCAAAAAAAACAGTCCGCTCTCCTACCCTGAATGCTGAACCCCTGGAGAGGGTAGAAGTCTTCGACTATCTTGGTATTCGCCTTTCACATAAAATGGAATGGTCCCCACATTTGGACAAAATGTTGTTAACCCATAAGAGGATAACAGGAGCTCTTTTAAAAGAACAACGCTCCTGCAAAATAAGACCAATAGCTGTAGTTCTTGAGATCTATTCGGCTAAAGGGGTCAGCTCTGCTCTTTATGGGGCTGAACTTTGGGGCTCATCCATTACTGACGATTTACCAAGATCAGAGAAGAAATTTTGTAGAGCAATTATGTCACTCCCCCAGGGCACCCCCACGGTCCCGCTAATGTTGGACCTAGGATGTCACCCAATTGATGATCTTGCAAGACTCCGTCCACTTTTGCTATGGGCACGACTGTGGCGTGTGGAGGAACTTGGAACATACGCGCAAGGTCTAGCAGAAATTATGTCATCATCAGGGTGGCATAAAATTAAATGGTTGAAAGATATTAAGACAATGCTATCAAACCTGGGCTTAAATGATGCGTGGGCTAATAGATCCTCACCTCCGAAGTCAATCCTTAAGAAACTTTATTGGGACTGGATCTTTCTACAAAGGAACACCAGTACTACTATGGGCAGACTTACGGAGGACTTCTTGAAGTTTAAGGATCAACCCAAACGGGAAGTGTACCTTGATATTATAGAAAAACCCTTCGATAGGGCTCTGTACTTTAAGTTTAGAGTAGGAACCCTTCCTTTGTACTATTTTACTTCACGTTGGAAATCCCCCGCACAGTCTACAGAACTTTGCCCAGTATGCCTATGTAAACCAGAGACAGTGGCACATTTTTTGTTTGAGTGCAGAGAGTATGCCCTTCCTAGGAGGGTTTGGCTCAAAAACCTATGCCGGCAGCTGGGCACTAGGAGCCACATGGCGGCAATTCGGATATTGACGTCTGATAGTCGTGCTACCTATGTTTGTGCCCTAGCTACATTTTTATCATGGGCATGGTCAATTCGAATCAAAAGGCTAAAATTAATTGTTTAATGTTTTTTTAAAAAAACTGCCAAATGAACTTCTTTGAAATTTGTAAAATTTTAAACTAATTCTCCTTCACTGGGTTAAACTTCTTTTGTATGTTTGTTCTTGTTTTTTGTTCTTAAATTTGATGTACTTGTTTCATGTGCAGCTTTTATGATACATTTTATCGAAATAAAGCTTTATTGACTGACTGACTGATCCAGGTTTGTGCACCTATCTTAACAATCATGGTGTATTGATCATGTGCTCTTGTTTCCTGGCCTCTTCTTGTGAAGAATAGATAGGACTACTCTGACCCATTAGCATGAAGGAATCTTGTGAGGCTAACAGGCCCTGTGCCCTCCAAAAGACTTTCTGTACACTATGAATTCAATTACTCACCTATCTATTCATGCACCTACCAAGCCACTCATTTTTCATACAACTGACTCATGCATTCACTAATATATCCATGTACACAACCACACATACACATTCAGCAATTATTAGGTTTTCACTTATTGAAAAGCAGACCTGCTAGTTTTGCACATCTGTTCTAAACTATGGTTAAACTAATATTGTAGTTTCCACTAGGAAATTAAAATTCCAGATGTTAAGATATAACAAAAGATTATCATACTTTTTTTTAAGGAAACTAGATAACAAGAGGTTTACAAAGTTGTCATTTTTTCCCCTCACAAACTGGGACTGGTTGGTTTATACAAAAACTATGAGAAAGGTATCAACATAACAAAGTTCCACGTAATAGAGGCTTTCGTAAGACAATTAGGACTTTCTTAAATATTTCATATGCATGAGAAATTTCATCTGAGATTTGTGTGACAAATAGCTACACAAGGTATGCACTCACTTGCAAAATACAAGATTGAAGCGCAACGTAATTTTAAAGTGCTCATGATGAAAATATAAGCTAGGAACACACTCACATGCAAAATACTTGAGGGTTATTATGTGGCACAGTTCCAAAGTAGTTTTGAGAACAGATAACTTTACTGCACTCACTTACAAAATGCTTGTGAGTTACTGGTGCCTACTTATGCTTACAAACGAAAATTGTGAGACTGCATGGGCACAGGAAAAGCAGGAAAGACCATGAACTGTGATTGCAGCAAACATTGAGAAATCTACAAGACTAGGTTTGACTAATAAAAACTTTGCACACCCCTACATTGAACATTGAAAACTCACGTATACAAAGAGAACATTTTATATGTGGTCAATTGTGTACCCGCAGTAGAAATATGGAGGTGCAAACTCACCAACTACAGAGGCCCAGTATGGTATGAGTATGGTCAAAGTGAAGTATATGACAGTGAATAGCCCCTTGGTGTTGAAGTTAAGTGGTATAGTACCACAATATTTGAAGCTTATTGTTGGGCCTGGCCCTCTCTGTAGGGTCACCCACTAAACATTTTGCCATCATCTCTCCTATTTTTCTAAATTCCTTTTTGTTAACTTTAGGACTCATTGCACCTTACCACTTCTAACCAGTGCTAAAGTGCTTGTACTCTCTCCCTTAAACATGGTAAAAGTGGCTTAGACCTGATAAGCATTTTTAATTTACCTATAAGTCCCTTGTAGTTTGATTTACCACATACCCATGGCCCATAAATTAAATGCTACGTGTGGGCCTGCAGCACTTATTGTGACACCTACTTAAGTAGCCCCTTAACATGTTCCAGGGCTGTCATTAAAGCCTGAATGCAGTTGTAAATTGCCAGTTCGACTTAGCTATATAGCCCACTTGCCAAGCCTTAATCCCCACTTGTATTAAATATAAGTCACCCCTAAGGTAGGCCCTAGGTAGGCCATAGGGCATGGTGCATGTAATTAAAAGGTTGCACATGTGTTTTTAAGTTATGCATGTCCTGGTAACGGAAAGCTCCTGAATGAGTTATTCACTATTATGAGGCCTACCTCTCCCATAGGGTAACATTGAGTTAACTTATTACATTTAATAAGTGATATATTTGAATTGGGAGCAGGTGGAAATGTCAAATTTGGGTGAATTGTAATTTAAATGACTCTTTAATTGTAATGTCGGATTTAAGTCACAATTATGAAAATTCTACTTTTAAAAAGTTTCCATTTTCTTTTCATAACCATTTGGTGCCTGCAGCCTGTTCATGGGTCACACGACTAGGTGTAGTTGGCAGTTGGTCTTTGTGCATTGCTCTCAGACAGTGTGACAAAGAAAAGACAGATGTTGGCAGGATGGGCCACTCTTACTTAACAAGAGAGAGGAGCTGCTACCTACCACACTTACACATCACAGAGGCCCTGCTTGAACACACTCAGAAATTGTTTGTCACTAGTCTTTAATAGCCTGGGGCGGCTCCTCCACTAGGGTGGAGGAGCATCGCCCCACTGATTTCTCGCAGTGCAAGAAAAAGAAACACAAAATGGTAATAACTTTCAAATATTACCATTTTATGTTTGGTTGCAGGCGGGCAGGTGGTCGGAGCTGCTCTGCAAGCAGGGCAAGGGAGGAGTGGTGAGCCTGGCCACTCCAGAGTGTGTAAAGACTGTTTGGTCGGCCCCCTGGGGCCGCCCAAACCAGTCATCCGCACTCTGCTCTTCTCCATGCAGCCTGCATGGAGAACATGGCCTCCCCATAAGCCCCTTGCTGAATGGTGTCCCGACCAATCACAACACTGCTTGCAGCATTGTGATTGGCTTAGGGGAGGGAGCCTGGCTGCCTGCTTCTGCTTCCTGTTCCTTGAGATGGGAGAGCAGGAGCAGAGAAGACATGGGACCCGGACAGCAGAAAGATACATTTATTTATTTTTTATTATCAAATTAAACCCCCCTCCCCTGTGTCCCCCCTCCCACGTGACTTCCCTGCCCCCCACCCATGAGTCATGGCAGTCGTGACTGTGTGTATCCCCAGACAAGCTTGGGCCTGGGCAGGAAGGAAGGGGATGCCTGACACCTCAGGTGTTGGAAACCTCTAGAACCTTCTCCTACTTCAAAGTGGACACCAGGTATAAATAATTAACCCTCAGACCCAACTCTTCAGTACACATCTGGAACTGTGGAAGGCTTGGAAGTAGGACTGCTGTGCTGCTATTCTGAAAGATGAACTGCCACGCTTCTGCCCTGCTTGAGTGAGAATGACCGGGCCTGTATCTTCACACCAGGACCACCAGAGTGATTCCAAGGACTAATTGACTGGCCTCCTGATCAGACAGGCTCCAATAACCTTGAACCCAGCACCTGAACTTTGCCAGCTGTTAGTCTTGTCCCCAAGTGGTTCTACTCCAGTCCGAGACCCTTGGAAGTGGACCCAAAGTTGCTCTGCCAGCCCATCTGTGGTCCCAGCACAAGTGAAGCAGCACGACACATCACTTCACCAAACTTTGAATCAGAACTGCTGAATGACATATATCTGACATAGGACTGTGCAATGCAGCCCCTCAGTTCATCAGAACCACCACTGTGCAACACATCTCTCCGCAAGGACCTTGCATCTCCCAATGCAGCGCCCCTTACTGCTGCTGCATGAAACATTTCCACGCAAAAACCTTAATTTAAGGCACTCTGTTCAGCAAGTCATACTAGGTCTATGTAGCCAGCCCACTCTCCATCGCAGTCTGCCTGAACTTGTGATTTTGTCCCAGTCCAGTACGACAAGATAGCCACAGTTGGTGCTTAGAGCTTTTTGGCTCTTTTTTCACTTACATTTTTAAGATTGCATATCCCTGGTTCTACTGATTGAAATTTTGTTTGGTTTTACATTATATTACTAAAAATTACCCTATTTTTCTAAAGTGCTATGGGATTTTTCTTGTGTTGTATGTCACTTTATTTCTGTGTGAATTGCTACATGAATACAATTTACAAATTGCCTCTAAATTAAGCCTGAGTGCTCTGTGCCAAGCTAATTTAGGGCATGCTGTGATTTCACCCTGACAAAGATTGTGGTTTCTGCTTGAGTAGGGTTTCACTCACCTCAGCCAGTAACTCAGGGGCATATTACCAACCAATAGAGATAATTTTTGTCTCTAACTTATTTAGAGACAAAAATTATCGCCGCAAATCGGCGATTTTTATCGCAGATAAACCTTGCTATTAGCAAGGTTTATCGCAAATGCGATAAAAAACGGCCGCAATGCATGAATATCGCTGAAAAGTCAGCGATATTCATGCATTATCGAGCAAATGCTCTTAGCCATGTTATCCACCTCCCATTGGATAACATGGCTAAGAACTGCTCAGGGCAGGTGTTAGCTTTTGCTTTTGGCAGGTGTTAGCTTTTGGAGATATTCGCGCTTAGCGCGAATATCTCCAAAAGTTGGTAATAGGAGATAGCGATGTTAGCGACTGTTTTCAGTCTCTAACATCTTGGCACGCCCACTTTGCATGTCATTAGTGATAAATATCACTGATATGCAAAGCGGGGCCCAAGATGGTCACTATCTCCTATTAGCTGTCGCTAACTGGTGTTAGCGACAGCTTGGTAATAGGGAGATAATTTTATCTCCACTTTCTTGGCTTTTAAAGCCAAAAAAGCGGAGATAAAGCCCCTTGATAATATACCCCTCAATTTCTTACACTTATAGTTTTTGAATACCTGCTTACATTGACAATATTGTAATGATGTTGTAAATCAAAGAGCATTTTTTAAGATCATGCCCTTCCTTCTCAGACACAGATTTATTTATTTATATAGCTCATTTGAAACCATGCTTTTAACAAAGTTATCAAACATTATGCTCAGAAAACGTCTAAGCATTGCAACCTTTCTAGTCTTTTAAAGTTTAAAATTCCTTTATAAAACGAATTCCACTGTGCTGCTAACATCAGATTTTTAACTAGAAAGAGCACGTTCTGTGGCTGTTTCCATCAGCAATTCATGGTGTGGCGATAACATGAGCCTTAGTTTGACAACTGTGCTTTTCACATTCATATGCACCCTATCTGCATCCATTGTGTTTTCAGTAGACCATCTATGTCTTTGACTGGCGGTGGGGAGGAGGGGACTGGTGCGACCCCAGGTTTGCCCTTTTTTTTATCTCTCTTATCACTCTTCCCTTTTAGTTTTACTATTTTCATGTTTTTTTTTACCTGGGTACAAGGCCTCAAGGGGGCAATGCATGTTGCTATCATAAGCCTTTAAGCGATGGGCAGTCAAACTGACTAGAGACGAGGGACAGTAGTAACAGCAGGCCCCAAAGGTGAAGAGTTCCTTGCATGCAACACAAGGCGATTTCATCTGGAAAGACAGGAATATATAACTGTGAGTCCACCACTTGATCAGAACACTCATGAGCTTGTATTTGAAGCTTTTGAGAGCAGGTGCTTTCCAGAGTGACAGGGAAAGAAGTGCCATAGTTTCAGGGCTCCTACAGAGAGAGCTTGTTTCACTTTTCTTGTTTCAGTATTTGTGAAACTTCTATTCTACTGGAGTTTCTGCAAGAGGTTCTTTGGCAAAAATTGGTGTGGTCCAGAGCCTTGTATATTTACTTTCCATTCTCTTTCCATGCTCAAGCCCTTTGGCAAAAATAGGAGGACGTTTAGATGCTAAGGGGCTGATTAAGATGTTGTACGTAGTTGCCTCTGACTGACATCTCCATGGTTTCGGAACTGACTGACCTCGGGTCGGCGGTCCGAAACTGTAATTACGATGCGACAGCACATGGTGCAGTCGCAACCCCCCATTTCCCTATGGGAGTTTATGAGGGGTCGGAAACATGCCGCAGCACAAGCTCCCATAGAGAAATGGGAGTTAATGTAAATCCCTGAAGCGTGTGGCAGGCACATCATGGTGCCTGCCACACAGTGGAGGGATTTGCAGGGGGGCACCATAGATGGCCCATAACTGGAGGCAGCAGAAGTAGGGGGGCCCTGCTAGAGGCCCCCAAAGTCACTTTCCAACAGGCTTTCCATGTTGGAGCGTCAACATGGACAGCCTGACAGAAACCAACATCAAAATCCCGACATGGTAAACGCCAGATTATAATCATTTTCTGACTGACAGACAGGCTCCTTGGGCCCGTTGGAACCCAGACGTATTGACCGGTCGGTTTAAACTCTGATCACCTTCTTTGTAATAAGGTGGTTGTAGTTTACATCATGGATGTCAGTCGGAAAGCCTCTGAACAGCGGACGTAGGCTTTCCGACCGACATCCAAATTAGGCCCATAGTGTGTAACAAGAGGTCATAATTCTGCTACCCCCAAAAGATGTTACAAAATGAACATCTAAGCAGCTACCTAGAGCATCTTTTTTTTTTATCACCCGTTATTTGTTCAGTGATGTACTTGAAGGATTAAATTGCTAACAGAAATTTGGCACTGAATGCCAACGTATGTACAGCTGATTGAGAACATTATTTTCCTCTCCTCATGCTTCAATGTGATTTGCATACTAATAATCCAACTTCCAATTACAAAGGCTTTGCTCAAATTAATGAGGCGCAACACTGTATGTTGGCAATAACTGATCAATTTGACATTATTATGTGAGAAAGGTGCCAAAATTAGAAAGAAATCTTGTGAACAGCCTTTTGTTTTGTATGAGATGAGTAAATTCTTTATCACTGTAGTTCCATAATTATTTTACATATCCACACCACTGAGAACATGGTATTGTGTAGGAGGCCTGACATGCAAACTAAAACTCAACAGTTTCAATAATCCTCTAAAATAACTAAATTACTTATCAACATACTTTATTTTTAATGAATCAGAATTTCAGTCAAACAATAACAGGGCCCTAAAACTATGACTGCTATGAGGGCAACAGTGTTAATCAGCTACATGGAAGTAAGTCATATTGTGTTGTCAGAGTCTGTCTTTATTTGTAAAAAGTCTAATAAAGAAGCAGTAAGCAGAGGTGGTGATGACTATGGCCTAGATGGCATCTCTGCTGGGGCCAACAAACTCCCTGCTCAATCAGGAGGATTCATGTTACTTGGCATGGTGCTCAAAATTACGAATATGCGATGTCATATTGCATGAGCTACAACGCATCTGATTACAACGTGGTTGTTACAATGACCGCGTTGTTACCACGCAAACCATTACATCGCAAGTTGTTTCTATGACTTGCCATAGAGGTCGCGCACGATATAGGAATAGTTTAATTTACTATTTCAACTCCAGCATGTGCAACAGTAGGGAAAGTGTTGGAATAGTAAATTATACTATTCCTTAGATTAGCGTGCCCCTTACAGCAAGTCGCAGAAACAACTTGCGATATAATAGCTGGCATTGGAACAACACGGTCATTGTAACAAACGTGTTGTAATCGCATGCGTTGTAGCGCATGCGATGTAAACGCTGTTTCCTGAAAATTTGCAGTGGTATGCACTATCCAAGATAGCATGGGTATTCTCCATGTGTGGAATTACCCAGTCTAAGATGGTTGTGTTTCTTATTCTCTGCCCCTTCCTGTCAAATGACACAGACTAAAAGAGAGAAGCACGTGTTGCAAGATGTCATGACTACATTTTTCAATGAGACCAATGCCTTTTCTGCATCTTCTTTCTAGCTAGCATAGTCTCTGAGGAATATTAATCTGTACCTCTGCAATGGAGTACTGAGCCCGTAATTTTTTCCTCACACTTTAATAAAGACTAGTTCTCTTCTGCCCCTTCCTTCTGATCGTCAAATGTAGCTTTAGCAGGTTTGTATGTGATTTTGGCTTTTTGCTTCAAATTCTACCAGGGCCATTGTTGAAGGCACTCCTTGTTTACATCGACTAAGTAAGAGTTGTGTGGCTTCTGGAATGAGTCACCTTTGTCTCATTCTTTATTTTTGATGCTGATATCTTTCTTTTGTGTTTCTTCTTTGTAGAAGGAAAGGAAGGGACCCATCACCACATCACTCACAGCATGGGTTGCGGGCATTACTGCTAAGAAGGAATCAAGGCAGTCTACTAGCACCCATCTTTAAAGTGTTTCTCCCTCCCAGATAGGCATGGCCACCCCCGTGGCCTGCTGGTTTTTGGAGTACAACAATATTCCTCCCAGTGGGTCACGGGGGTGGCCACGCCTATCTGGGCGAGAGAAACACTTTAAAGACGGGTGCTAATAGACTGCCGTGATTCCTTCTTCGCAGTAATGTCCGCAGCCTTTGAGGAAGTGATTGTTATCACGAACCGCGTTGGGCAGGACATTTAATTTGTGCGAGGCACTGCCGCTGCTTGAACACTGTTTTCCTTCAATAAATAAAGGATGTCATAAACTGAACCTACCTATGTTGGGCCTCCTAATAGCAGGCAACTCGTTGTTGGATATATATATATATTTATATATATTTAATATTTATATATATTTATATATATATATATATATATATATATATATATATATATATATATACATATATATATAAATATATATATATAAATATACATATATATATATATATATATATATATATATGTATATATATATATATAGTTTCTGTATAACTGAATGTATTTCATAGTGGTATGATCGCTTGAAGCACAAAAGGAGTTAGTTAAGCCCAATTAAAAATGGGTGATTCCATAAGAGAATGGAGATGAATAAATAAGGCACCAATTAATATAAATAACCGTTGGCATCCTACAATCATTATCAGAGATCAGATCTCAACCTCCATAGATATAGGTATGCCCTTGTTCCTCTAGAAAATATGACTTTTTATGGTCTGGCTTGACAGCGCAGTTCTCACCAGACAATTACGTGAGCATCACTAGAGAGGTGTTTTAGCTCTGCTCACATGGTAAAAGCCAGGAGTACAAGTTTTGAAAATGTATGATGTTTTTCTCTGGCACCAGCACAGATGGGAGGAGGGCAGTCAGTCAAACATCTTTATTTCGATTGATTAAAACCATAAAAGCAATACAAAAAAGACATGTACATACAAGAGTAAAATTGCAATTAAACAAATATACACATGATTGCAGATCCCGTTTAAAAGAAGCAATTTAAAAACGTTATATAAAAAATGAGATGCAGAGGATAGATACTAAATACCCTAATATCACGTAAGGCGACAATTCCCAATATACTTGGCACGTTTCCCCAAGACTTGGTTAACGGAATATCAATTTTAAAGGTTATTTGACTGGGAACATTTTATTTTATTTAAGCGGGCTGCAGCGACCAAGAAACTAGCTACTCCGTATGTAACCTGCACAGAATTAAGCATTTGCAGGTGTAAAAGTGCAGGCCTCCCCTGGACAAAATTTAGTTCTTTCAAAATTGGAAACAGGAATTTTTTACGGGCCACCAAATAGTGATCACACAACATCACTAGATGAAGCGTGTCCTGTGTAGAAAAGCTATCACAGGTACAAGGTGGGGTGTTTTCTGGAATCCCCCACTTTGTATAAGCTCCAAGCACAAGATGAATAAGATTAAACCTAAACCTTAGTAAAAGGAAACGATGGTATGGTTTGGTTACAAATTTCAAATACGGTTCCATAGCTACAGAGGTTGAAAGTCGGTATATTGATCTCACCAAAGGTTTACTGAGTTCGACCTCTTCTCTCTCTACCTCCAACATATTCCGGAAATGCAATTTGACCCACCCTACATCCTCTTTCATGAGGCCCTGGGGTGAAGAATACATGTCCGGGCGCCCTAGCCTCGCGCATGCCGCTCTAACATACGCCAACCAGGGTATACTGTCCGCTTTATCCAGGGCCATGCAGTCTTTAAGTATGCGATGATTCAACGTGATCTCCTCGTTTGTCCAAGTTTTAACCCAGCATAATAGCGGGGACATTTTTAGGAGATCAGTGATGTAGCCCAAGCCCACTTCACTATGGATTGAATAAGTGGGGGATGATTTTGGAAGTGACAACAAGGCTCGTATAAAGTTGTTCTCAACAATTTGGATACCTGGAGATGGAACATAGCCCCAAATGTCTGCCCCGTAAGAAGCGATAGCTACGCATTTAGATTTATAAATGCGAATCATGGCCTCCATGGGTCTCGAACCAAGTTTTTTAGAAAAATTCATGAGGGCTGTGGTAGATCTAGTAACTCCGTTTTCTTTCAATTTTATCGGTGAGCCCCAGGTTCCTCTTTCGTCAAAAGTGACGCCTAAGTAACAAAAGAAAGGTACCCTAGAAATTAATGTTTCGTTACAGGTGAAGGTTTTGAGCTTCATTTTTTTCTTGCGTGAACCAGTTACCATGACGTGATATTTTGCAGTATTGATCTTTAAATCCAAGGCTTCCATAAAGGATCCAAAGTGATCTAGCAGCCTTTGTAGGCCCGTACCTGTACGAGCTATGAGGACAGCATCGTCGGCGTATAGGAGGACCGCAATAGGTGATCCTCCCATACGTGGCACGTCCAAGGTAGCAAGATTCAGGGATTTACCCAGGGAGTTGATGTAGAGTGTAAATAGGAGAGGGGCAAGGATACAACCTTGTCTGACCCCTCTCCCTGATCTAAATTTCTCAGTACACCTACCTTCCCTTGTTACCCTGACAGAGGCAAACAAATTCTGGTGGAGATCATGCAGAAAATTAACCAAAGTAGTGTCCAATCCCAAGTCCCGCAAAATAATCCAAAGTTTTGAACGATTAACCAAATCAAAAGCAGAGGATAAATCCATGAAACCTAAATATAAGAGCCCCTCCTTCACCACGGTGTATTTACTAATGATGAGATGGAGGTTTAAGCATTGATCCATAGTCCCCCTATGTGCTCTCAAACCATACTGCAGGTCAGAGAGGACCCCACTCTCCTCAAGCCAATCTCCAAGTCTTTGTAAAATGACTCTGCCCAGGATCTTAACAGCAGAGTCCAACAAGGAGATTGGCCTGTAGCAGGCAGGGTCCCCCCTGTTTCCCTTTTTAAAAATGGGAACAATAATAGAGGTGGACCAGGAAGATGGAAAACCAGCCGAAGGTATCGCATTAAAGACATTTGTTAATATTTTTGACCAAAATTGCGGATACTGAATATAGAGATCGGCGGGGACCCCATCAGGACCAGGGGCCTTGCGTTTGCTTGTGTTTTTAATCGCCCTTTCCACCTCAAAGATGTTAAATTCCATGTTCATATTGTATAGAGCAGGGGCACTAATTGGAGAAATAGAAGCCGTGGTCTCATAGATTTGCTTAAAATGGAGAAGCCAACTATCATCATCGATCATGCAGTCCATGTCTGTTTTCCCATCCTCGGTAAAAAAGGGCTGATTAACAATGGCCCAACATTTTTTACTGTCTCTCAGTACGTCTGTGGCTAATACACTATCCCAAGCTTCCTCCTTAATTTGCATCTTACGCTTGGCGAGTGCAGGTTTATATTCCTTTCGGAGGTTTGCCACTAATGTCCTATCTCTGGGTCTTCGTTTTAGAGCTTTCAACAGGGCACTATGCGTTTGGGAGCATTCCTTGTCAAACCATTTATGAGTATTCTTAATACCTTGCGCCCCACTCCTAGACTCCAGGTTCTTGGAGATCCTTGCACATATCTCGCCATAGGCGGCCACGACATCAGTGCCTAAGGAAGTGGGATCTAAACAGACTGCCATGCTTGACTCTGTTTCCTGTGCTAGTGTCTGGAGAAAAAGTTCGGGGACAATCTTCTCCCACTTGATCCGCCTACCCTGATCCTTAGTTGACAAATCTCTAGGGGCTACCACACCTGTCTCTCTCCCATGCAGTAAACAATCTAGGTCCACCGTTAATAGGACGGGGTTATGGTCGCTAAAGATGGAAGTCACAGCCCTATATTCCCTTGCCTTTACTAATACCCCCGCTGAGACGAAGATATAGTCAATGATGGTATTTGCGTCTCTCCCAATAAAAGTGGGCAGTCTGGTCTTATTATTTCCATGGCCTAATTCAAATAAATTTAAATTGGCAAGAAAGCTCTCGAGCCCCTCACCCTCCTTGGTATGTTCGAAGTGGGGAATGCCCTCCACTGGTAATCCCCCGTATCTATCATTGTGACAATCCCCCTCACAGGGGTGAATATTAAAATCACCCAGGATGACCATCTCTGGGACGGAAGTGCAATCGCGTCTGTAGACTGACAAAAAATCTAACAAAGAAGTCAAATGCTCATTTACAAAAGAACTCTCCCTAGAATTATAAAAGTTGATAAACAAAAAAGTATGAGAGTCCGAAATAACCCACTCAATTATTAAAGTATTCATGGGTACTGGTTCTATTTTTCTAAAAACCCCCGCCAGATTCAGAGAAAACAGAGTGAGTAGGCCGCCCTTAGCTCTCCCTCTTACACCCGCGACTGCTGGGGTAAAAAAACTATGAAAGCCGTCCAATGAGAAACTAGTTGAAGTATCCCAAGTTTCTTGGAAGGCCAAGATGTCATATTGTTTGACGAAACCCTGCCAGATAGAATCTGAAGCCTTGGCAGTTAATCCCGCCACGTTCCAAGTGAGGATTTTACAAGTTAGCTTGTTGGATTTAGGCAAGCAATGCATATTCTGTGTCCCCCTACTCTCAACGACTGCAGAACCCTTATCAGGGATTAGAGTTGGATTTAACTTCTGCAAGTCCAAAGTACTATTTTCCTTTGACAGTTCGGTGGGGGAAATAGAGTGCCTCTGTCCATTTGGTGATTCCTGTGTTTGTCAATCAACCCAGTCCGTGGATGACAGATATTCATAGCGATTGGCAGTTGGAAAGTTATAAAGGTTATCTTGACCATTCGTAGACTGGTGAAAAAAATAGGGTTGAGTGTTTAATGACCCTATAGGGAAACCTCCTTGTCGCGATCTGCCTCTTCTTCTCCTGACTAGATTCCATTCCACATCCCCCCCTCCTCCCAGCCAGTGGGTTGCGTTTCCCAAGGGGGGTTAAATCTCTGTCTTGGTTTTGGGTCTTGTGGTCCCTTTAACCAACTCCATCTATTGTCTACTTGATTTCCCGGTAGGTAGAAATAGGAGAGAGGCCTGGCAGTCACAGGACTTGCTCGATATATAGGTGCTCTGCTGCTACATATATGACCTACAACTTCGGTGTTCTCAAAAGTGACCACAACACAATCCCCTTGTAGATTTTTCCTATTTCCTCCCACCCACGGTGTTCTCTCCACCATTAGGATGTTGCTTGGAATGTTAGGCGGTAAGGGGTGGTTTTTAGACAACCAGTAGCATACTTTGTTCTTTAATGCCTGGTAAGATTCTACTTCCAGTGGTGAGATTTCAGCAACTCCAGTAAGGATGACTACGTAAGGGCAGGCGTCAGGAGGAAGATGGATGTTTCTACGAGACGCTGCCTTGGCTTTTGGAGCTACGTCGGGGTTTAAAATCGATGAAGTGTGACCATTAGATGTAACTTGAGGGGTTGGTTTAGTTTTAATTATATTCTCAGCTTGACCTAATTTAGGGGACTTAACTTGGGTGCCACCCTGGTTTGGAGTGTTACTTGGTTTCTTGGGCACATTATTGTTCGCCACAGTGACACTTTTATCAGCCAAAGATGGTTTGTTGGCTATGTTAACTGTTTTGGCGACATGGGGTGTCTTAGAATTCGCATTGAAAATAGGGGCACTTATGTCCTTATGTATATTCATTAGGATAGTTTCCAAGCAGCGAAGTCTAGCCTCTATGGGTTCGAGCAAAACTTTCAGTATGTTAACAATATTAGGGTTATCCATGCTTGGCCCATTCCCCTCCTGAGGTTGTCTGGCTAAATTAACGACTTCCCCACTCAGCTCCAGGATTTCCTCCAGACTGTGATCAATGATTGTATCGTCTGGAAGGCTCAGTGGTAAGCCATTTGTGATCGGGTGCAGTCCCCCTATATCATTAGAACAGGCGACCAAATCATTGTTTACAATGACTGGGTCGGGAATGGCATTATATTGGTTGTGGGCAGTTTGAGCTTTCTTCCCTTTGAGGGAAGCCGGTTTATCAGCCTTTTGTTTTTGTTTAGGTATTGCGCCCTCTTTCAGGCCCCTTTCGTTTATAGCAGTCACCAAGACAGAATGATTTGGCTCATTTCCATTTGCTCCAATGTCTGTCAGGAGGTTTAGATTAGGAGAGGCCTCCAGGTCCATTTGTGAGTGAGAAGCATCAAGTTCCCCAGTAACCCCAATATTATGTACTATGGCACGAGTATTTGGGCGTGAGTTGATATTAGGCGTCTTTGCCTGGGCAATGAGGCCCAGAGAAGATCTCTTGGCCCTAGCTAGATCTTGGGAAACTCTCCTGTCCATCAATGTTATTCCCTCATCGATTAGTGCATGGGTACGGACAATGAAATCATCCAGAGTCCCGGTAAGTTTTTTTGCTCCTGGTACCGCCATGCTTCTAGTTTCCCTACAGGTCATAATGACCCTGCACTAAGTGTGGGTAAGCTAAAAGCTTAAGCTATGGGAAATGGAGAGTGGGGCTGATGGAGTACGACCAGGGTTGATCGCCCAGGCCAGGCTCCTCAGGCCACAGAGGGCCCGCCCTTTGCCCGGGCTTCGCTCGGCGTCCCGCTCGCGTCCCGCTGAGCGGAGATCCGTTGTTTTTCAAAGGGCGGTTGCGGCCGGGGGGTGTGTCTTGTTGGGGGCGCGGCCGTGCACACCTGTGCAGCGCAGGGACTCCTGGTCTTGAGAGTCCCTGCAGCGCGCGCCCTCAGTTTGCTCCGGTGTTCCCTCCTCCTTTTGATGGCAGACAGCACTCCTGCAGCCTCAGCCCCACGCCTTACACCGCGCAGTGGCACCCGCGAAGCGGGTGCTGCAAGCTGTTATCGCGCGGTGGGGCGGTCAATCCCTCCCGGGATACAGGGAGGCACGCAGGATAGCCAGGGAGATTGGTGATACACGCAGCAGCCAGCCGGTGAGTTACCTCAGCGCACAGGGTCCCGCTATCAGGGAGGCAAGCAGGATGGCCAGGGGAATAAGCGTTACAAACAGCAGCCAGTCGATGAAATTTTCTCAGCACACAGGGTCCCGCTATCCGTTGGAAACTTCCCGTTTTTAACTCCTGGTCGGCCGGGGGGCGTGTCTTGCTGGGGGCGCGGCCGTGCACACCTGTGCAGCGCAGGGACTCCTGGTCTTGAGAGTCCCTGCAGCGCGCGCCCTCAGTTTGCTCCGGTGTTCCCTCCTCCTTTTGATGGCAGACAGCACTCCTGCAGCCTCAACCCCACGCCTTACACTGCGCAGCGGCACCCGCGAAGCGGGTGCTGCAAGCTGTTATCGCGCGGTGGGGCGGTCAATCCCTCCCGGGATACAGGGAGGCACGCAGGATAGCCAGGGAGATTGGTGATACACGCAGCAGCCAGCCGGTGAGTTACCTCAGCGCACAGGGTCCCGCTATCAGGGAGGCAAGCAGGATGGCCAGGGGAATAAGCGTTACAAACAGCAGCCAGTCGATGAAATTTTCTCAGCACACAGGGTCCCGCTATCCGTTGGAAACTTCCCGTTTTTAACTCCTGGTCGGCCGGGGGGCGTGTCTTGCTGGGGGCGCGGCCGTGCACACCTGTGCAGCGCAGGGACTCCTGGTCTTGAGAGTCCCTGCAGCGCGCGCCCTCAGTTTGCTCCGGTGTTCCCTCCTCCTTTTGATGGCAGACAGCACTCCTGCAGCCTCAACACCACGCCTTACACCGCGCAGCAGCACCCGCGAAGCGGGTGCTGCAAGCTGTTATCGCGCGGTGGGGCGGTCAATCCCTCCCGGGATACAGGGAGGCACGCAGGATAGCCAGGGAGATTGGTGATACACGCAGCAGCCAGCCGGTGAGTTACCTCAGCGCACAGGGTCCCGCTATCAGGGAGGCAAGCAGGATGGCCAGGGGAATAAGCGTTACAAACAGCAGCCAGTCGATGAAATTTTCTCAGCACACAGGGAGGAGGGCAGTCATTAAACAGCATGGATATTTAGGTGTGACTTTTCAGTGCGACTATCCCCTGACCTTTTCATCTAAATAAATTGTATTCTACAGTTCTTTGCTTCAACACAAATACATATACATTCCCATGCTATTTACTTGTACTGCTTCACCTTTAAAGCAAGGCCTTTCTTTCATTTGAAGACAAAATAGTGATTGTAATATGCTCCATATGTAGCATTTGAGTTCCAGAGGACGTCAATGGAAGACAACACAAACAAAGCTGTCTGAGACATGCTGCAGCCATTTCCATGCCTGCTGCTTCTATTTTAATTATGCTGGCTCTATCTTTATTTTCACACTGATTGATAGCATTTGTTTTGCCCAATAACGTCTTTGTATCTGGCTCCTTTGGGGCTTCTTTGTTTTGTTCCATAATTGTTTGGGAGGGCCCCTACAGTAAACTAGAGCACATTACTTGTTCATTATGTCATCCCCTTGCCCTGCGATCATCTTCATTCATAGCTACCTTTGCTCCGTTTAAATGTAATATAAAAACACACTGAGACAGAATTCTCCATTAATTTTCGATTGGAAAATACATGGACTAAGAGCTCCTGACTAGATTTGTGTGAAATACCGAATGTTTGCCATCTCAAATGAAGCCAAATGTTCCATTATTTTTGGTTGAATGAGACTTACTTGTCTCTCACAGATGTTTTCTCCTCTAAAAATGGCATATCCTCCTCAAACCAGACTCTTGGCAGTACCTTGTGTGTCTTTTTGTGCAAAGTATATCCAAGCAGAGAAAAGGTACTCCGCTGAGATGCATTTTTGTAGAAAATATAATTAGCAAATATCCACATATTTTGTAAAAATACAAAAAAGGAAATTTTTAGCACACCTTCTCCTGACCTGAAGAGAGTTGCCCTTTCAATGTCCATTGGCAGTTATTAATATTATTACAATGATTCTGAATTATTCCTTGTTGGAACTGGCACTTCTTGCAGGGTCATCCTCAAACTTTTTTGCTTCTTCCTCCCTTATTTTTCCTGACCTGTGGCTGTTGGCAATAGGACTCTGCGCACTTTACCACTGCTGATCAGAGCTAAAGTGCATATGCTCTCTGTGTAAATTGTATTGTAATTGGATATACATGATTGCATATTTGTATCACCATGAAGTCCCTAGTAAAGTGCACTGGGAGTGCCAGGGCTAGTGATGACAAATGCTACTAGTGGGCCTGTAGCACTGATTCTGCCACCCACATGAGTAGCCCTAAAATGGTGTCTCGGGCCTGCCACTGCAGTGCCTGTGTGCAGTCTGTGAACTGCCATGTCCTCCTGGTCAGTGTCCCCACTGACCAGGCCTAACCCTTCCCTTTTTGTGCACATTGGTCACCCCTATGGAAGGCCCAAGGTACCCCTCTGGGCAGGGTGCAGTGTATGAGAAAAGGTAGAGCATGTACTGGTGCAGGTGACATGCTCTGGTAGTGAATTACAGCCATTTTCGTTTTTCACTGCTGCAAGGCTATCTTGCTCCATAGGCTATCACGGGGGATGCTGGCTACAGGGGCAACCAGCATTTCTTCTCATAGGAACAAGATAGGACATAAGAGTCTAGTATCCCTGAACTCAGGATTTAATAACACATCTTTTAGGAAAGGTTGTTTTTAAATCCTGTGCTTGAGAACAGCACTTTTAGAAAGTTGATGTTCTCTTGTCTGACCCTTCGGTGTGCCTTGGCCTGTTTGTGTATTGACTGTCTGGTTTGAGAGTGACAGGGGCTGGGGATTCCCCAGGAGGCTGGCTGAGTCAGCCCTAGGCTGAATTACTGCATTTGCAACTTGAGTGGTGGGAGGAGTTAGAACCTGGGCCTGAATAGGACTGTGCCCGCCCCCCACAGTACTGGCTCCACCCCCTGTGGTGCGTCTGATGTCTCTGCCCTGCACTGTGAAAGGAGAGAGGGAATCATGTCAACAAAGTGCTCCAAGGCTGTGCTTTCCCTCCACAATGCTGGCTCCACCTCCTGCTGGGCGGCTGACGACCCTGCCCCTCACTCTGAAAGGAAAGGAGAAGCCAGGAAAACAAAGTGCTCAAGAAACACCCAGAACTGGTTCAGACCGGGCTCAGGGCCCACTTGCACAAAGAGAACAAAGACTTTTAGGGGTATCAGTACAGGACCCCTGACAACAGAAAATTAGATCATCCAGGAATTAAGAAGGAGCCTCTGCCGAGGAGAAAGCTGAAACTGAAGAAGGAAGACTGTCCTGCTGTTGCTCTGCTGGACTGACCTGCTGTTGCTTTGCTGCCAAGGAGAGGGGAAGGACTTTGCTGTTGTTCTGTGTCCCCTGTCTTGAAGAAATCTCCAAGGGCCTGAGAAGAGCTGGCTCCCTGTTCTGAAGTCCCAGGAACAAAAGGACTTCACCCCCAGCTTCCCTGAACTCTGCTGAGAGAGTTCTGTCCTTCCTATAGTGCTTGATCCAATTGTGGGGCCTCTGGAAGTTGTACCTGTGCTGGGAAGCTTGAAACTAAGCTTGAGAGACTTTTGCATTTGAAAAGTTTTCGCATTGCATGCTGCGGAGCGCATCCCCGACAGTGCGATGAAATTCCCACCGGTACGAAGGCCGAGATCGTTGCAGTGCCTGTTGCCGCTGCCAGAGCCGTTGCATCCTTCGTTTGCGGGAAGCACCAGACCGGTGCGGGAAAGTCTAACATCGCTGCGAGTGTCGTCGCAGAGCCTGTCGTCGCTGGGTGAGATCGCCTCACCTCTTGCTTGCGGACCGCATCACGTCGCTGCAAGTGTCGGCCCAGAAACCATCGCGTTGAGGAGCTGCGAGAGAGAAGATCACCGCTGGTCCACGCATCGTCGCCCCGGAGATCGTCGCAACTCCAAAGATTGTCGCATCGTGCCTTTGCGAGAACAAACTTCCTACGGAACCTCCGCACTGGATCCATACAAGTGGCCTTTCTCCCTATACAGACCGGATTCGTCGCAACATGCCCGCTGCTGCAGCGGGGCTGTCGCAAACACCTCCCCAGGGTCTCAGGAGCAACGCTTTGCTTGTTTTCCACCGCACCAGCTTCTTCTTTTGGAACTTTGTCGCAACTAAAGGTACTGTAAGCTAAATGTGACGCCACTGTGAACTTTTTCACGTAACTGTGGATTATTTTATCTCAACCTAAAGAATTTTATCGCAACCTTAAGAACTCTTTTGAAACCATATTCTTGAACTGTGTATGTTGGATTTTTGTCGTTTTGGTCTTGTGTAGTTTAGATTGAATACCTTTATTTTTCTAAACTGTTGTGGAGTCAGTTTGTGGTGTTTTCACTGTGTTAATGTGAGTGTTGGTACAAATACTTTACACATTGCCTCTGGTTAGCCTAGACTGCTCGTGCCAAGCTACCTAGAGGGTGAGCAGGGGTTATCTCAGAGGTTTTCCTCCTTTCCCTGACTAGAAGCAAGGGTCCCTATTTGGACAGTGGTACCTACCCCTGCCAACTAGAGACTCCCAATTCTAACGTTCCTCGAAATACAAACATTATTGTGCGGTCATGTTTGCTAAGCGAAAATACTACACAAAACATGGAATTTCTTACCGTTTCAAACCAGCTACATGGCCTCACAAACACAACACTGGCAACCCCAGAGAGAATCGTACATGTGGAGCACGTCTCATCCAAGACCAGAAACAATATGACCATATCACCCCCATCCTGATAGAACCACATTGGCACTCATCATCTTCAAACCCAGATGTTTCATTTCCAAAGCCATCATTACCAGCACCCCAGCTTATCTTGTGATACACTCACCATCTCTGGTGGTCCTCCGCACACACTTAGCATGAACACCATCAAACTCCAGACAAGTAAATAAGTAAATATAAGACAGCAGGCCTTTCCATCTATGCACCCATCATCTGGGACGGCATCCCCATATCCATTAGGACTCCCAAAATGCTGCTCCAATTTAGGAAAAGTTTGAAGACGCACCTCCTTAGAGAACACTAAATCACAGCTACCTCTCCTCTCATACGTTGACTAAATTCTTATCTTCGATCCTGTTCTGCATTCTTCTGTCTTTTGTCTAGGTTTGCGCTATAGAAATACCACATACATACACTTCATCACAATGATTACTGCTTTTACTCCATTATAAAAATAATTTTCGCAACCCAGTGTAGGTGTATCTCAAATACATTTCTATAACATATCGACAAGGCTATTATTCATCCTGAAGAGACATGAACAAATGTACTCCTTCATTCATTAGCCTCATTTATTTCATTTTTAATTTAGGGCGTTTTATTTAGTTGAAATCATTCTTTAAAGAAATAACACTGTACATAGTCAATACATACATATTTGCAAGTACACTCATACTTACAAAGTTATCCATTCTTTATAACATCCAGTCCCCTCCCCCGTATGGGATTTACTACTGCAGAGTTATCTGCCATACATGCAGCGAAGACCTCAGTAGTGACTCCATTTATGCAAGGAATCCTTTTGTGACTTCTGGCCAGGAACAAATAGAGGCATTTGCTGTGAGAAATGAATGTTTATGGTAAAAATGTGTGTTGACCTTCTTAGCTTGATATGTGTGCAAGACTTTATTTTTATAATATTGAATTTGTAGATGATTACAGAAGACTACAGAAGGGAGAGCCAAAGCGAATCTGCAAGCCTTAAAGTGATGAGTTTATGTTCTCAACAGGCAGTGATTAGCTGGCTGGCACTGTGGGGGTAACCTTCAGATGGTCAATCTGAAGTTTCATATGCCATTAATGGGGCATACTCACTGCCAATTTGAAAGAGCACAATAGCGTTTCTGTTAAACACTAAGCTATGACCAACCCACTTGTACTTCACAAGCTTGTGGGTCATTACAGTAAGGTGATAGACAATGTAAGCTCTGATGAACTCTACACAAAGCATCCAAAAGACAGGATCAAATTTGCTACCAATAGACATTCCCCCCAAGAAACAAAAACAAACAAATATTTGTATTTAATTTAATGTATATGGCAGACATCCAGGATTGTAAGAAAGAATCGAAGTGTATGAATGATATCTACTGATGATGCAATAAAGTTGAGTTGGGTATCATCAAAATATTTGTGAAGTGGGATGTCAGCAGAACACCTATGTACTTCACGAAACATCTTAATAGAATGCTTGTGATGACTTTAAAAGTGAACAAGGCCCAAAAAACTTCTGTTTGGACTATCTCATGAAGGAAGGCCTGAAAGGAAAGTGGAGACTTGAGGTCAGTGTGCTTGATGCGCCCGAGGGCAGAGGGAGTAGTCAGGAGTTCATAGCTGCTGATGCATGAAAAGCAGCTGCAGGTTCTGCAGCAAAATGAGGCAATAAAGCATTTGACAGTGATGAAAAGTAGGTTATCAGCTGGTAAGATAAACTCTATGACAAAATATCAAGAGGGGGGGGATGGGGAGCGGTTTTCAGAAAAAGCTACGGTACAGCACCAAAAAATGTGTCACCTACTCATGAGAGCCTCTAAACCTGTCCGTACTGATCAGGATCGCCAGTCAAGGCAGGGTTAGAGGCGCTCATGGGTAGGTGACACATTTTGGTCTCCTCTCTCACCCGCAGTACTCGCTGACGCGGCCATCCCTTACTGATAGAAGGGTTGGCCAAATGAAAATACGAATAAAACGTATTTCCTAGCGCCCAGATGCATGCTGACCTTAATATAGGTATGGTGGTAGTAGAGGGCATCTTTTCCTGA
This sequence comes from Lissotriton helveticus, assembly GCF_964261635.1. Classification (NCBI taxonomy): domain Eukaryota; kingdom Metazoa; phylum Chordata; class Amphibia; order Caudata; family Salamandridae; genus Lissotriton; species Lissotriton helveticus. Next base: position 1,953,575,105 of record NC_136063.1, read on the forward strand.
CTACCATAGTTTTACATCATTTCCTTTCACCTTATTTACGGTCCTGACGAAGCGCACAGAGGATCCATTAGGGACCCACCATATGCTCGAAACATGTTGACCCTACTTCATGTGCACATTACCTTCACGGACTGAGAGCAGCGGGAGCATACTTATCCCACCTACTTACTTGTTGTTAAGGAACCACTCCAGTCCTTAATGTTTTAATTTATCTTCTGGACCCCGGAATAAATTTGCTTTGGGGATCTGGCTAGATAATTTTATTACACATACACACTCACTTTCACAAGCCCCCACACCCGCATGCTTAACTGCGGCACCTCCTAAAAAAAGATCTCCAATATAGAACCCTCTCGCAAGGGCCATGGGGGACTGCAGTGCCATCCCTACGAGGAGCACAGCCCGATGATGAAGTAAGACATCCGGAAGGCTGTGTGAGGGCACCAATTCTATAAGGAGGAATCCACCTACCTTCACTTAGATCCCACCTGAGTAACACCTGGACACATTATATCTCGAATCATAATTGGTTGTAAAGAGTCGTTCTTTCCTTAGGAACAGCTACCATCCATTTGTGTTAAGATAAACTTTATCCCTGCACTGAGCGTAGAATGGATACCAGTTAGCACATGCGCGGAGACTGGCTTTGGTGAACCTGGCATAGCAGCTAAAGCGCTAACAAGTGCTACAAACAACTGCCCAAACTGCATAATGAGGTATTGGGATTATTGGAAGGTCGGTTATTGGGAGGGGTAGGTAGTCACCTACACTGGCACAAGGACACCAACACAGTACTGGGTCCTAAATAGGGTCTATATAAATTAGTCCCTTGCTCAACCCTTGGTAGCTGCCACTAGGCAATAAGGCTTCACTTAGGGGACAGGCATGTAAAGCATTACAAATCACCTATACAGTAATCAATCAATCATAGCATTTGTAAAGCGCACTACTTACCCGTGAGGGTCTCAAGACGTTGGGGGGAGGGTAACGCTGCTACTGTTCGAAGAGCCAGGTCTTGAGGAGTCTTCTGAAGGTTAGGAGGTCTTCGGTCTGCCGTAGGTTGGTGGGGAGGGTGTTCCAAATCTTGGCAGCGAGGTGGGAGAATGATCTGCCACCGGCGGTCACTCTTCAGATGCGGGGGACAGTGGCGAGGGCGCGGTCTGCAGAGTGGAGCTGTGGGATGGTGTGTAGAGGCTGAGTCAGCTGTAGCGGTATGCTGGTCCGGTGTCGTGGAGTGCCTTGTGTGCGTGGGTGAGGAGCTTGAAGGTTATCCTCTTGTTGATGGGGAGCCAGTGCAGGTCTCTCAGGTGGGGTGTGATGAGGCTGTGATGCAGGATGTCGAGGATCAGGTGTGCAGAGGCGTTCTGGATGTGTTGGAGCCATTTCAGGAGTTTGGCTGGGGCTCCTGCGTAGAGTGCGTTGCCGTAGTCCAGTTTACTGCTGATGAGGGCCTGGGTGACCGTCCTTCTAGATGTGGTGGGGATCCACATGAAGATCCTGCGAAGCATGCGGAGGGTGTTGAAGCAGGAGGAGGAGACGGCGTTGACCTGCTTTGTCAAGGAGAGTGTGGAGTCGAGGATGACCCCCCAGTTTTGTGTGTGGTCGGTGGGTGTAGGGAGTGCTCCTAGTGCCGTCGGCCACCAGGAGTCATCCCAGGCTGAGGGGGTGGGACCGAGGATGAGGACCTCCGTCATGTCTCAGTTCAGCTTCAGACGGCTGTCTGAATGTGTGAGACAACACACAATAAAAATCCTACAGCAATTTATAAACATAAAAGATATTTTGATCTTTAAAATGCCACCAAGACAATTCAATGTAGGGATCCAGAGATATGAATTTTTAAAGAATAAACACTTTCTAGTGCTTACAAACCAATAGTGCCACTTCTGGACAACTGGATGCACTTGACCATGACAAGTCAAAGTTTGAGGCTGACCATGATGGAGCCTTGCTCAGATAACCCTTGCAGTAGACTTCAGTCATAGTTTTACTTTCTGACTTAGAAACTTTTCTGGAGCTTTTTGCGCCGAGCACCCTCACTGCTCTCCACCAGCCTGGATTCAGTGATGGTTTGCCAAATTCTTGAAGTTGGATCTCCAGAGCTGTTCACAGGGATGAATTTGGATTCCGGGCAGGGTCGCTGTTTAAGGTGGATGACTTGGCTCTTGTGGCCGGGTCGGTCACCTCCTGGAGCGTTTTCCCAAAAGTTTCCCACACTCTCCCAAACTTTGGAAGGTACTTCCAGAAGGTCACCTGGTGGGTTCCAAGTTTCCAAAACACAAACAAAAGATTTTGAAATCTCTCAGTTGGTCCTTGGAAGGTCTGGACTTCACTTCCCACAATGCACTTGGCCAACCCCTTAAAACTCCACTGGACGCACTTCACGAGGGGGACTCTAGCTGGAGAAGGATCAGTTAAGCTCTGTTGACCTGTAGCTGCAAAAGTTCACTCCTAACTCCTTCTTGAAGCAAGGCAAAGTCCCCAGAGCTGCAGTCCAAGATAGTGCAGCAGGCACAGTCTTCACCAGGCAGGCCCTTAGGTGCAGTTTAGGATTCCTGCAGGCCAATCCTCCTTCTTCTTGTATTTTCAGGCACCAGAACTGAGAGGCTATGCACCTCTCACCTATTTAATCTCATCTTCTGGGCATCAAGACGGGGGCAGCCCTGACCAATGGAATGCAGTGTGCCATCTTCTTGTCCCAGAAAGCACTATTCTTCCAAAATTCATCATGGTTAAAGTTTCAGCAGAGCAGCAAGAGCTAACTAAAGCAACTATCAGTGTGGCTCATTTCCATAGCACTCCTTCCCTTAACATCTGCAAATTCCTTCCTTAAGCATGCTAACTGCCTGGGGTATAAGGGACTGAGGGTAGGTAGGCCTGGCATTCACTGCCTGTCCTATAATCCTTTGAATCCCCTTGCATTGGGACCCCTCTCCCCTCCATTGGCATTCCCATGTAGCCGCAGAGATCTCTATAGCAGATAGCCTCTCTCCTGGATGGCGACTTATCATGTAAACAAGGCAGCCGTGCTAAGCCTGTTAGCACTGACTAATCAGAGAAGACTGCAGGAAGGCTGGATTTTTGCTTACAGGTAAGAAAGTGTTATAACTTATTTTCCGTATATGTCAGGAGGAAGTGAACAAGAGCAATTTGTTTCCTGAGGCACAGCCGGGAAAAGCCAGGAGTGCGCATACTTTGTTTTAAAATTGAATGCGAATTTTAACTATTGTGTGCTTTAATTAAAAGTGATTGCTGCTTTGTCATGCACTTACCCCACGCACTTTCACTCCCTCCCGCACTGCCACCACGAACCCTGCAGCTGACTAGAAGCTGTTCAGGCATTCACGCGGGCGCCATTTTCCGACCAGTTTGGTGGTGAGGGTCTAGTTGTTTTTAGCTGCCCGCGCTCCAGGCACTCAGACGCTACTTATACCGCGCTGATTTCTCGCGCGCCAGCTAAATTGAAAGAATTGTTTCCTGAGGCACAGCCGGGAAAAGCCAGGAGTGCGCATACTTTGTTTTAAAATAAATTGAATGCGAATCTTAACTATTGTGTGCTTTAATAAAAATTGATTGCTGCTTTGTCCTGCACTTACCCCACGCACTTTCACTCCCTCCCGCACTGCCACCGCAAATCCTGCAGCTGACTAGAAGCTGTTCAGGGATTCACGCGGGCGCCATTTTGCGACCAGTTTGGTGGTGACGGTCTAGTTGGTTTTAGATGCCCGCCCCCTCTCTCCCCTACTTATGGCCACCATCAAACGTCCGCGCAGCGGTCGGGCACAGCGGGCGGCGTGCCAAAGGCAAGCCCGTCTGCGCCCGTCATCGCCAGGACATCGCCTCTCGCCCGTCCCCCTGGCCGAGTGCCGCTGGAGTCTCTTGCTTACGACAGAGAGGTACTTCTAACTCTGAACCCAGGTAGGGAGTTGTGTGGGACACTGCCAACACAACTAGTGACGTCAGGTTTCACCTGTACTGTATGTAACTTTGCTGCCCCTGTACCGGGCCGAGTGAGGCCCACTAGGGGACTAGAGACTCACGCCCAGATCACTGTACTTCAACTAAATGTTAGATCACTTGTCAAACACCACCCGGAAGTACAGATACTCATTGATGAAGAATCCCCTGATGTGTTCTTTATCTGTGAAACTTGGCTAAGAGATGAGGACATGACAGGAATAGTGAATCTTACGCTCCCCGCAGGATATCTGATCGAGACACTAAATAGAGATACCAGAGGCGGTGGTATTGCAGTGATTTATAAAGCTCAATACCCTTGCTCTTTTATTAAGGAAGAGCTATGTGGTAGTGAATGTGCCCGTTTTAAGATTGCTATCAGTGAACAGTTCACACTTTCAGGACTGTATATCTACCGACCACCGGGGCCTGCCTTGAAGTTCATGGAGGCCCTGCTAGAAGCAGCCAACCCGCTAGTGGTGGGTTCTGCCAACTTTACAATTCTGGGGATTTGAATCTCCATTTTGATCAGATCCAGGAACCAACTATCCGTACCAGACCTGGCCGCACTCCAGCTAGATCTATTGATTAATGAGGCCACGCATCTGGCCGGCCATGATCTGGACCCAGTATTCTCGAATATTCCACAAGTGAAAGTGGAGGTGCCTAAGCCAATGGGCTGGACTGACCACTTCTTGGTCAAAGTTAGTATGGAGATCCCTGAGCCTTTCCCGAGGGAGGAGGTGAGCAGGGTCCTAAAAAGGCCCTGACATAAACTCAAACTGAAGGATTTCCATGCCTTCCTAGGGATGCTCTCCCTGGAAGACTTAGTTGACCCGGAGGTGGTGTACACTGCCTTTTGTGACTGGATTGTACGAGGTTTGGATGATCTTATTCCAGTCAAATGGACTAAGGGGCGTAGGTCCATTTCAAATCCATGGTACGATGAGGCTCTGAGAGCTTTGAGGAAGAAATGTAGGAGAGCCGAGCGGACTTGGAGAAGGGATTATAAAGAGGGAGATAAAGTAATCTATCTGGAGAAGAGCTAGTCAAACTATGCAGGAAAGTAAAAGCGGGCTCTTCATCGGACCCTATGAGGCCGGCGCAATTTATGGAGTCCCTGGCGCACTTTCAACAGCCGATCGGCGCCATACTTAACCTGTCCTTCTCCACAGCTATAGTTCCTAAGGCCTGGAAACAAGCACAGGTTACCCCCATTATTAAGAAGCCCTCACTGGATCCGTCCAAACCCGAACATTTTAGTCCAATGTCCCTCCTCCCGTGGGTGGCCAAGATCGCTGAGGCCCTTGTGAATAATGTACTTTCTCAGTATATGAGTCAAAATGACATTTTGGATCCGTCGCAAAACGGGTTCAGGCCTGGCCACAGCACTTAAGGCTGATCCTCGACGCCGGTCAGAGTGCAGCGCTGATTCTGTTCGATCTCAGCGCTGCCTTTGATACGGTTTCGCACGAGATTCTTCAGCACTGATTGGAGGCGGTAGGGATCACGGGATCTGCCTTACAGTGGTTCCGATCCTTCCTAGAGGAGAGATCTTTTCGGGTTTCGGCACCGCCATATATCTCTAAGTCTCACTCAATTGGCCAGGGGGTTCCACAAGGTTCTGCACTTAGTCCATCTTTGTTCAATCTGTATGTGCAACCCCTGGCAGTTGTGGCTAAAGAGTGGGACTTAGCGCTGGTATCATATGCGGATGATACCCAGCTGGTTATCACTCTAGCTAAAGGGCCATCTGCGCCAGCTACGAGGTTTAAAGATGGCATGGCAGCGGTTGCCCAGTGGATGGCAGACAATTGTTTACAGCTCAATACTAGTAAAACAGGGGTTCTGCTGGTAGGGAAAAACACCACCCTCTGGAATGAGCACTGGTGGCCGGCATCGCTGGGCACGACACCAACGCCCAAGCCCCTAGTTAAGAACTTGGGAGTATGGATGGACTCCTCACTCAGCTTTCAGACCCACACAAAGAGAGTGGCAGCTACTTGTGTGGGCCTGCTGAGAGGCCTAAAATCAATCCTGAAGTACTTTGAGCCAACTGTGCGCCAGCTTATTGTTCAAGCCATGATCATCTCTCGCTTGGACTATGCTAGCGTGCTGCTTATGGGTGCGAATAAAGCCGAGATCTTGCGACTCCAACGGGTCCAAAATCTGGCTGCGAGAACTCTGATCGGGCTCCCTCGCAGATGCTCTGTCAGAGCTACAATTGTAAGACTACATTGGCTCCCGGTTGCTTCTCGGATTAAATTCAAAGCCCTCGTCATGGCTTTCAAAATCCTGAAAACCGGGAGACCGGTTTTACTGCGCCCACTGCTGACCTGGAACCTTCCCCGCCGGAGCTTGCGCTCGTTGGGGCAACACCTGGTGATGGTACCACGAACTAAACTATGCTGTATGGGAGGTCGCTCCTTCCGGGTGTTAGCGGCCAAATTATGGAACTCCTTGCCGGTCCACATTCGTGGAATGGGGAACCTGCTGGCTTTTCGAAAAGCCATTAAAACTATCCTTTTCTCACTTCCATAGGCTCTCGTCTCTGTCTGACTATCCTTAGTATCTGTTTTTTTTGGATCTAGCAGCGCCGGGACGCCTCTTTGCTGGGGCAGCTGTTGCGCTTTACCAAATCTCTAACATAACATAACATAACATAACATACCGTTCTGTTAAGTCTTTGAGTTATATTCTTTGATACTTTCCAACAATAGGTATGCATCCATGAAAGATTGCCATGTTAACCTAAGAGGCCAAGTATTTTCAATGGGGAAAATTAAATGTTGCATTTCTTTCTCACCAAGGTTTATAAAACATATTTTATAAAGCCCCTGCTCAAAATTACAGGTCCCCACCCCTGGGACACCTAGGGGAGACCTGGGGGGCTCCTCGTATGCAAACATGATTTGGTTATTACTTCTCAGTGCCCACTGTACCAAAGTTGACTTAGTAGTGAATTTCCTACACCGAGGAAAAATAAAATTAGCAACTTCCACTCTCCAGGGTTTTTATAAAACATATTTTAAAGGGACCCTGCTAATAGTTACATGACCCTCCTCCAACACCAAGGGAGATGTTGGAGCTACCCACAATGTAAAAGTAAGGGAGATTATCACTTTTAAAGTGCCTATACCACCAAAGTTGAGTTTCCTGTGAATTTTACTTTTACAAGCAGTGCTGAAACACAGGGCTGCTTTCAAAATGTCATCAGGCTCTCAGCAGTGTACACATGCAAGTGTAGCAAAGGCTGCTGGCTTCTAAACTACCATGCCCTATTATATACTAGGGACTTATAGGAAGTGTTTGTATCCCCTTGCCGTAATATCTACTAGGGACTTAAGGGGTAGGTCATGCCAAATATAAGTGTACCTCAATGTATGTGTTTGTGTTTAACATAGCACTGGCTCTAGGCCTGACTAGACGAGCCCAGGACACAGTCAGAGTCAGCTACCACCAGTTCCATTAAATACAACAAAATGGGAGTGAACAGGCCAACAAGTGTGACTTTCTAATAGGGATGTGTTGGACTTGGCCCTTTTTGCAGGGTCATCCCTGAACTTTTTGCTTTCCTCCTAGCCTTTTATCTGACATGGTGTTGGTGGTTTTAGGACTCGGGGCACGTTAGCACTGCTGTCCAGTGTAAAGTGTGTGTACTCTCTGTGGTAAACATGTTAAGATATATCTGTTTGGCGTATTTAATGTACCCGTCAGTCCCTTGTAAATTAAATACTACTGGTGGGCTTGCAGCGCTGATTGTGCCACCCACCAAAGTAGCCTTTCAAACCTGTCTCAGGCTTCTGCCATTGCAGGGCCTGTGCGCGCAGGGTTACTGCCTCTGTGACGTGGCACCTACAGTGTGTGAAACGTCTGTGATCCCCCTTTTACTGTATGTCAGCCACCCCTAAGTTAGGCCCTAGCTAGCCCTTTGGGCAGCGTGCATTGTAGGTAAAAGGTAAGACATGTACCTCAAGTGTGTGACATGTCCTGTTAGTGACAAACATCCATTTTGGTTTCTCACTGCTGTGTGGCTGTCCTCTCATAGGAATGCATTGGGGTTTTCCTGATAAGTGTTTCAGTGGTAAATCGTGATATGAGAGGAGCAGCGTGGTCAAGTCTGGTATGTTTGGAATAGTAATAATGATGCCGTCCAATGGTGTGTGCAGATTTATTATCACTATTTTAGAAAAGCCACTTTCAGAAGTTAGGGGGAACAAAGAAAAACTGGGTGGCAGAGTGGGCTAAAGAACGGTGATGGATCAAACCCAGATCTTTTGACTGGGTGTGAGTGTTTGATTTGTTCAGATGCTCCGTCCATCACCACCCCCTTTTGTACCACTTTTAGAAGTTGGCATTTCTGCGTGCTATGTGTCTGCCTGCCTGATGTGTATTGTATGTCTGGCTCTGGAGTGACAGGGGCTGGTGAGGTGTGTGGCTCCGGGGAGGGCAGGGTGAGTCAGCGCTAGGCTGAACGGGAGATCTGCATTTGGAGTAGTGGGAGGAGTAGTCCCCTGACCCTGAATAGGTCTGTGCCTGCCTAGGTGAATGCTGACTCCACCCCTCTTTTGTTTGTCTGAGGACCGGGCCCCATCTGTCAAAGGAGGGTGGCAGCCTGGTAAACAGAGTGCTTCAACACCCCCCCGAACCAGTTGAGACTAGCTCCCCCAAGCCCTGTGCCAGGGTGGACAAAGAGAAATGTACTATATATACTGGAGCAGTGACCCCATGAAATTTGTGCCACTTTTTGTCGCTGCTTACTTGTACTTGGCCCCAGGAGGAACCGCCATGAGGGGCTGCCTCCCTGCTGGAGGGCCCTGTGTGCCTGCCTGCCTGGGCCCAGCTTTGCCCCTCTGAAGCTCTTGTATTCCAGCGCTTCGTGAAGAGCTACATCTTTACTGTTGGAGTCCCAGAGAGGGGGAATGCAGTCCTGCCAGAAGAAGAGGAGCGCGGGTGTCCTGCAGCGCTGGGCTACAACATGCCCCAAGGGAATCCCGGGATGGGGATTCCCCTGTGCTGTCTGCAAATGGAGTGGGATCCCACCCAGCCATTTTGAAGGCCCAGGAATAGTGGAGTCATCGCTTCGGGAGTAGCCATATTACAAGCGGAGCTCCCGTATGCCAGGGAGAGCCCCGCAGGTGAGGGAAACTGAGCAGGAGCCCACCCGCGTCTTTTTTGACAAAATTGCCGCCACACCACAAGCGGTGACCTGGAAGGCAGGGAAGCTGCCTGATTGTGGGCAGGGTCGGAAGAGTAGCACCGGCCAGAAGACAGTCAGAGTGGTGCCTGAAGGAGATCAAGGCGGGAGCCGGCACCGCTTGAGTGAGAGAGAGGGACTGGAGCCTTGTGGGCTCCCCTCAGCTGCTTCCTGCTGTCCAATCGTGAGCGGAGCCGACAAGAGGTAGGAATCCTCCCGGCTCCCGTAAAAGTCAGCTCCAGTCGCCGTGAAGGCAGAAAAAGAAGCCCCGGTGAGTGAGGCTACACTTGAGCATTTTGAGTGCCGATTGAAGGCACAAAGAGGAGCACCGTGAAGGAGGGGCTCCCACGACACTCTGTTGGTGCCTAATTGTTCCACAGCGATTCAGAAAAGAGGGTGGTGATGGACAGAGCATCTGAATTAAGCAGAACACTCATACCCAGTCAAGAGATCAGGGCTTGATCCATCACCGTTTTTAGCTCACTGCACCATCCCAGTTCAGAACCTGGCTACATGCAAATTAGTCTGTCCCTGGCCCAGTGCATCATGGGAACAGGGCAGACCAAACTACCAAGCCAATTCTTTACTGGAAAGGAAACAAGCTTCCGGGGACCGGTTTCTGGCATTGCAGCCGTCTTCGGCCCGGCTTGCTTGAATCCTGATGGTGCAGTGAGCAAGGGACTCACATCTGAGCATACCCTGCCACTCCTATAGTGGCCAAAACGATTCAGAAAGGTTCTGAACTGGGATGGTGCAGTGAGCTAAAAAACGGTGATGGATCAAGCCCTGATCTGTTGACTGGGTATGAGTGTTCTGCTTAATTCAGATGCTCTGTCCATCACCACCCCCTTTTCTGAATCGTTTCCCAGTTCCTTTGCATATTTTGAATGCTAAAATAATTAGTCTCAAGATCCTTCTCACTTCAGCAACAATACTGTAACTCTTGTTACGGCAAAATCGGGCTGACAGAGGGAGTATTCACATCACTTGTCAATGTATTGTTTTTGGCTTCCCTTCCTGAGACCACAATGCCACAGATTGTGGGGCTTGGCAGAGAAATATAGCAATTGTTGTCTCACCACAAATATGATAGGATAACCAACACTATGACTTAAGGGCCATAAAGGAAAGGCCTTCATCTCAGAGGTTTCCGAAGGCGGTGCTTGCTTAAGCGCTAACATCGCACATCAGTGGTTACGCTATGTCAAAATCGGGAGAGAGAACCGCACGTTTGCAGGAATGTTTGCATCTGCGAATATGGAGTTTGCTCTATTAACCCATTTGTCTTTATGACACCATCGGTTTATGAGCAAAGGAATTTAATACATCAACCCCTTTCTTGTGTTCCACTTTTTATTTTAAAATGGTAACCATATCACATCTTGAAGGCTTTCTGTATGAAGCACAATTTGCATTTTGTTTGCAATAAAGAAATAACAAAACATCATGTTTGCGAACAAGAGAGTACATCTTTGCTCATAGAGCCAAGAGAAACATACTTCCGTTTTTAAAGAGGCTGCATTGTATTTCAGGTAAAGGAGTGAAAGAAGCAGAGCACTTGACCCTGTGTCTAGAAATAGCTCAAACACTTCAGCGGAGATAAAAGTACAACTCATCTCAGTAACAATGAGGTCCAGTGGGCAGGCTTCACATGCAGACAAAGTGAAACACTAACAAGCGCTCACATCACCTGTTTAAATGTAGCTAGTTTACTGTTAATACAAGGACACAGACTGGAGTTGAGTTTTGGAAAGTTTATTTATGTGAAATGTTTTCATCATAATGGCTTTATATCTGCGGAATGTACTCCAGGATGTTTTCCTACTGGGTATAAATGTATATGGATTTTTCGCTAAGACCATTTCATTCTGCAATGTATTGTGATGTTACTGTCCCTATCCTGACTACTGACATAATACTCAAGCCAGAAAAAAGCAATGCAACAATATTTTAAAGAGTGAGCTTACGTTCATTAAAACTAAAGGGCTTCACTACATGTAAATTACATCCAGTATTAAACTACCACCCACCAATATTATTACTCTGCTAAGATTACTGTCCAGAGATATTGAAATTAAACATTACTGACACTGGTATGTATCATGATGAAAAAATAATGTCACTAAACAAAACAATGACTAGGGAAAACATAAAGTTAAATTAAATGTAATCGTCAGAAATTGACCCTCTATTAAATTAAAATACTTTAACATCACTGCTTGAATGTTTATTGAGCACACATACCTCATCCTAAATAAAGTCCCTAGAACCCCCAAAATAACAGTATTGCATTGCTCTGGAATTATAGTATTTCTAGTCAAGATATGGAAACAATGCATAGCTGAATCTAATGAGGTCATTTGTACAGAATGGGAGAAGAGCATATCCTGGAGTCGTTGCTTCTTAACACTGATTGAAATTAAAATAGAGCGTGAAAATGGATGAGAACTGGTCAAGTCATTTTGAGAGATGGAAATCAAAAGGTAAGTGCCAACTGTACCGACACACAGAACAGAAACTTAGTTGAAAACAACTCCCTTTGTATACCTCTCAACTTCCCCTATTATCTGCTCCGACTATTCAGCGGGATGAATAAAGGCTGAGAAAGAACCTTCATGCTCAGACATTGACCTACCCCAACTGAAGAGCGCTATGAGACTGTGGCTATATATTTCCTGTTTTACCTCCTGTTTTACCTCCATTACTGCTTCCTGGAACATGGAGCATTTTCAGTATTACAATTGTTACCTGAATAATTAGTTATTGACAGTGGGGTCCGATGCACTTAATGTCACATCAGACACTGCTTATGAACAGCTACTACTGGAATAAACTAAGATTTAAAAGAGTTTTACTTAAGGAAGACAGGCACTCCTCCTCAGTAAAAAGCCACCTGAAGAGATGATTTGAGTAATTAACTTCTCTTCTTTTGGTGTCAAGACTGTATTCAAGTCAAGTAACATTTCCTTTATTCGGTTTTTAAAATGTAGAAAAACCATAAAAGTTCAATAATAAAAAAACAGTTGTATAAAAATAATGAACCATTTACATTTATGTTCTAATAAATACGTTTAAAAAACATGATTAATAATTACCAATTGCTAAGGGGACCATTTCATGCCGCAAACGTGCAAATGTACGAGACGTCCAAGGTCAAGCTTAAATCACACATAGTAATTGAATAAAGAAGATACACAGAGGATATCCTAAATTATATAACATATAATTACTTCAGTGCGTCTAGTCTAGATTTGGTCTATGTTTTATGCAGAGTTTCAAAAATCTAGCCACGCTCTTTGCAAAGCACTCTGTTTCCAAGTATTGAATTGCCAGAAAAGCTGGGCGACATTGTCGCAACCCCATGATCTTTAATATTGGTATAATATACTGCATCCTTGCTTCCTGGTAAAATTTGCAGAACATAACCACGAAAAATGTGGACTGGGGAAATACACCATTACAGGGGCAGGGAAGCAATGAATTTGACCAGTCATTGACCTTAGGGAATGTAAGCAGTCGGTGAAATGTGTTCATTCCAAAATGGACGAGGACAAACCTATCAAATCCATTCAATTTAAAGGTCAAATAGGGCTACATAGTCAAAGTAGTTTGAACCAATAGGATAAGTTGGGCTGAGCTTTTAGCGGACTCCGTAGCCAGTCGTAATTCCGCCATATGTGCCAGACATAATTTCTAAAAAATTATTTTTGGAGATCTCAGTAATCCGCAAGGGATTGCGGTAATATCGTTTTAGACCTAGATCTGACAAAAATGTTTTAATATACGCAAGCCAAGCTATTTTATGTGCATTATCAAGAGCAAGGCAATCACTCATAAGTTCCCTATTAAAAGCTAGTTTTGGCGATGACCATATTCGATGCCACAAAAGAAGCGGTTGCAATTTGGCTAAGTCTGTAACGTATGGCAAACCCAGTTCAGTGTGGCAGCTAAAGGTAGAAGTGCTGTGCGGAACCGCTAGAAGGAACCTCAAGAAACTGTTCTCCACCTTTTGGAGGGCCTCCACTCTTCCTTGGCCCCAAACTCCTGCTCCATAGATCGCCACACTAAGACATTTGGCCTGATAGATCTGTATCATTTCTACAGGTGATCATTTGCCAAGCCTATGGGCGAAATTAACTAGATCACTAGTAGGCCTGTTAAACAACAGTTTCCTTGCCTCTATTGTCTGCTTCCATGAGCCCTTGTTATCTATTAAAATTCCGAGATAGGGGTACGCAGTAGTAGTTTCTAATTTGGAATGTTCTATATAAATACTACGCGTTTTCTTCTTTCGGACCACTGCAGTCATGACAAAAGTTTTTTTGATATTAACCTTTAGATCTAGTTTGGCCATGTAGGTATAATATCTATCGGCCGTGTGTTGAAGCTCGAGGGGGGTTTGGGCTATAATAACGGCGAAGTCCGCATAGAGTAGAGCGGGTATTGGTCTTTTTCTCACGCAGGGTAGGTCCTGGGACCCCTCCAGCATTGCCTGTTCTAGCCCGTTGATATAGAGCGAAAACAGGAAGGGGGCCAGGACACAGCCCTGCCTTACCCCTCTCTCCACTCTGAACGACGCCATAATAGCACCCCCTGTTCCATACCTGACTCTGGCCGTAGCATTTGTGTACAATTCTCTCAGAAAATTAAGTAGGGGCGGATCTATTTCCAATTCGCTCAAAACCTTCCACAATTTGGAATGGCTTACGCAGCCAAAGGCTGCTGACAAATCTACATAGGCCATATAGAAACCCCCCCCTTACCATTAGTGTATTTGGCCATCAATAGGGCTAGGTTGAGGGCTTGTTCTATTGTGCCCATGCCTTCCCTGAACCCAAACTGAAGATCAGGGAGAATATTATGGTCCTCTGACCATTGGGTTAGGTGATCGAGTATGATACGTCCGACTACCTTTCCCAGAGAGTCTAAAAGAGATATTGGCCGATAGCAGGTCGGACTCTGCCGATCGCCCTTTTTAAATATTGGGATCAATATGGATTTAGACCAGGACTCAATGAGGCCAACTTAACATGAAGCTAACAGGATCTTTGTGTATATTGGAGTCCAGAGGTCCATATTATACCTAAATAGGTCCACGGAAACCCCATCGGGCCCTGGCGCCTTTCTCCACTTACTTGCCTTTAATGCAATTTCTACTTCTTGTATGGTAATATCAAGGGGAATAGGGAAGGATGTGGGGTTGAGCCTTTGAGTTATCATATCTCTTTCACCTGGCGGGTTTCCTTCCTCTGTCATTATTCTAAATATCTGAGAGAAGTGATCTATTCATGTTAATTCATCTATGGCTACTTCTATCTTGGGGATCTCACTATCTTCGTTTAAAAAAGGCATTTTAACAATTTTCCAAAAGGCCGTACTGTCCTTTTCGGAGCAACTTATATGTAATTGATCCCATGCCTCATTTTTTAGTTCGAGTTTCCTTGTTTTTATGGCCTTATTATATGCTTTTCTCAAGAGAGCTATTTCATTTTTATTTCTTCTTGGTTTATGTAGGGAATGCTTTAGGTCGGAATATGCCTTTGTACAAATGCTGTTAAACCATCCCTTGGATGTTCTCGGTTGTTTATGTTGTGCAGACACGGTGTCTTTTATTGTTCTTGCTATGGCTTCAAAGCTTGTTAAAATCTCCCTATGAGAAGAAGAGTCATTCAAACAGACCTCTATCGAATCAAGGGAATTTTTTACCACTATCGCTGTTATGTGTGATGGATTAATTTTATCCCATTTAAAGGAGTACCCTTTTAACCTATCTAGCATCAATTTTTCTTGTGTTAGTGCTTGAGACTTGACCTTCTGTTTGCATGCATTCGGATTAGTTAACTTTATGCTATTCGGAAAGTGGTCACTAATAGCATTAGAATGTGTTTTAAAATTTAGAATGCGGGACGCTGCATTTCTAGTAACAAATATAAAATCGATTATAGTACTTGTCCCTCTACCGGTAAACGTCTGTGTCAGCGGAACCTGAGGTACTATCAAGTTGTTAGCTGTTGTAAGTTCTAATAAAAAGAGAGTTTCATTTAGACAACTTCCAATTATTGTATGGGGGAAATGAGTTAAATTGTTCCCATCCTCATCAGTCAGGCCACAAGCTAGATCGTTAGTATCACCACACGGGGATAGGTTAAAGTAACCACCCCAAATTATGGACACATTTTTAGCGCTCTTACATTTAAAATCCAGCAAAGTGGACCTAATCTCTTTTAATACAGGGATCAGCTGTACATTATAGGTGTTATTATAAAAATTGACCAGGAGATAATACTCTTGTTTATTGGTTCCCAATGAAATTATTTGGTAATTTGTCTCTAATTTAAGAGGAACTATATCTTTGAAATCTAGGAGGTTAGATATGAACGTTGTCAGGCCGCCTTTAGCTCTCCCAGATGTAGTAGGGATTGCAGAAGAGAAGTAAGTTTTATATCCCTCCAGGTGCATAGGAGAGGTGATCCAGGTCTCCTGCAAACAAAGCACCGAAAATGTATTGGTAAATTTGAGCCATACATCATTGTCGATTTTGGTTCGCAGTCCTGCTACGTTCCAAAATACGACGTCGAATCCTGACCTATACCAGTGTCCCCTCTCATGCGGCCCCAAGTTATCAATGCTCCTAGAGTGTGCAATATTAGCCAGTTGGACCATGATCCCCGTATCCAACCGTTCCTGTAGAACGTTCTTACATAGCGTGGAGGTTGTACTATTTACCGGGTGGGGAAGGTGGTAGTAGAGTGTATTTATAAAAAACCTAATGATACATATATGGACAACGATTGTACATTGCAAAGATTAACATAACAATATAGAAGGCAAGCTGGTGATCCTGGCTCAATGTACCATAGACATGATATTCTAATATGAAAAAAGTGTCTCTTGTTGTTTGAAAAAAATGCCAATTAAGATAGATTTTTAAAGTCCTTCTTCACTTGGTTAAACCTTCATCCAGTAGGTGCCAAGTACACATAAATCCATTCTACCCACTGATCTAAATAAAATACGTATAAAGCAATACATATTTATTGATTCATTCTGTCATCTCATAATGCACCTCTATAACAAGAAATTATGATAGCAACGGGTAGACTAACCCAATACAATTATGAGATCATTTAGTATATTTGTTTCAATTTTCAACCCAAGATAATATTGGTTTCACCTTAGTCTAGATATTGAGCTGTTAACTCTTAGCTGTTTTACATTGTGATTGAAGCTGACAAAGATCTCTGAAAGGAGAATCACATGTACTTCAAAGAGATTTGGATCACCTCTTTGGAGATATGTGTCTCACAAGGTAACAGAAATAATATTGAAGTAGCTAATTTAAGTTAGATGTGCTGAATTTTAATATTTTGAATGATTTATTTTGATTGATTGATTTTTTTTCTTTTCAAGTGCTACATATGCTGGATCCGGGAAACATCATTTACAACGCAATTTTTACCACGCAGTGCCTTTACGACGCAACTTTTACAACGCAAACCATTACAACGCATTGCGCTGGGGGGCGCTCTAGGATAGGGAATGTGTTTAATGTACTATCCAACACCTTCACTACTATCCACGGGGACTGGAGTTGGAATAGTAAATTAAACAATTCACTATCCAGCGTCTAAAAGCACTATGCGTTGTAATGGTATGCGTTGTAAAAACAGCGTTGTAAAAGCATGCGATGTAAAAGCCTGCGTTGTAATGTCATACATCCGCTGGACCCACTTCTTTACGCTAAAGAAGAAAACTAGAAATGTGTTCACTCGGGCGTGCTGATAACTACTTGGTCCAAGAAAATACCTAGCGACTGCACTTTGGGGCAGGAGACAAAGCAGACTCATCAGCTAAAAAAAGTCATTGCATCACTCTCTGCTTCTACCAATATTTCCGATTTCAGTTTTGTTGGCATTCAGTTTTAGAAAGTTGCAAGTCATCCACAGGTAGATGGCCCACAGGCCGCCTTAGAATTGAAGCAAAGAGGTTGCATCAGAAAATCAGAGCAACCAAAAGATTGAATAAGGTTGGACGGAGGATGAGCGTACAGACTGAAAAGCATTGGCAACTGTTGCTGGTTATTCCCCAGAGTTCACCACAATTGCTAAAGCTTATCAGCATTAAAACCATGACTGTCCTTCTAAGAATGAAGGAAGCAAGAAAGGACAGTACCCTTTATCTCTGTAGCCAGTAGAATGTGGTCGACTCTATCAAAAGCACCAGAGATCCAACAAGATCACTCCATACTATCTCACCATTGCTTAGAGTAGAAGTCGGATTATCGGGAGATAATTTGCCACATTCCACATTTCTAGAATAGATTTTTTCAGCAACTGGGATGCCACTCCATTCTTCGATCTGATGACGACCATAGTTTGGATGGGCCGGACTGTACCACCATAAAGTTACACAGCTCAAAAAATTATTGATTCAATCGTTTTTTGTGTACATTCCTTGAATTTTACAGTGGAATGTTACACTTAGGTGCACAAGTTGCACCTACATTAAACCCAGGTTTAGGAGAATGTCCGTGAATAGAGCCCTAAAACGCAGCATCTGTCACACTTTTTCACAGCACCACCCAGGTCTGAAGGAACCTTGCAAGCTACAAAATTCCATATAGGGTTTCAGACATGACCGAACGATTTAAATATGGCAAGGTTTAAACGCACAATCTGGTTTGTGCACAGGAGATTTTTATTTTAGACTACCACATTTTGCAATCAAGTTAGAATTGTGATTACTTTGGTGTGTGCTGCATATAGCAACATGCAGATCTTTAAGGACAAAAGACACTGATTCTGTACAGTGTGTGGAGGTTTCATAATGAGGTGACGACCTTATTTAGAGAAGTAATATTCACGCCATATATTTCTATTTTAATAACGTGCGCAGAGGAGAAGTGCAAGGGCACTGATGCGAACCCAAAACTAATTTATGGTGTGACTCCAGACAGGCTCATAATAAAGCCTGTTGCTTTTACTGAAGGACACATGAAGAGTATTCACTTCATTATCAACCAAATAACTGCTTCACAATAGTCCTCGTTTTAATCATACAGTGTGGTAGCGGTCTAGTGTTCCGTCCCTGGAACAGGAAGTTCGGGGACGGGAAGCGGAAGGCGGCCATTTTGGATATCGGTGCCGACCGCTAGAAAGAACAGACGTAGTGCCCCGCGCTCCGTTAAAATAAAGAAGTTAACCCAAATCCTATAGCGTCTGAGTGGTGAAATTAACATATTACAATGGCGACGAGGGCTGGTCTATAGACCCCATGCACACCCAAGACGCAGGACGAAAATCGGAGCGTGGCAGAGGAGCCGAAGGGCCACCTGGAAAAAGCGCGAAAACGTGCCAGTGCTCCCAGGACTCACTGGATACGTAAGCACATCCCTCGATCCCCACCAGACCCTAGAGTGTGCCAAGGGACACCAGCCTGCGTGGAGAGGCGGAGGGCAGTAACTTTCCTGTGCAGAGTGGAGCACTGGGCTTAGGCAGAAGGCGCTGAGCCACATTGTGGTGCACCCTGTTACTGGCTGGGTAGAAAACGTGCCCGGCAACCTGGCGGAGCAGCAGTCGGGGGAAGAGGTGCCCGGCTCGTCATACAGTCCCAAAGAGAACAGCCTACAGGCGTTACCGGGTCCCTCAGAAAGTGAGAAGGGCGACAACAGCGACAGTGACCGCAGTGAAGGGGGCGCAGCAGAGCAGCATACGCCGGGTAGCCCGCCTGGTCGGACGATCCCGGTTCCTGCGAGCAGAAGAGGTACGCCCAAGATGGCAGCCCATTCTTCCTCCCTCACCCAATTGGTGCCATTCCTGACCAAGTGTGGAGAACCAGAGATGAAATGGGAAGACTGGAAGAGGTACTTCCTTAACTATCTCGAAGCCCTGGAAGAGGAAGGCGACACCCCATTCTCGAGCAAGAGGAGAAAAAAAAATACTATTGCACAACTTGGACCCGGAAGGGATCAGAGTATACGACACCATAGTCAAAGGTGAGAGGGGAGCCACAGATACAGATGTATTCAGTCACGCCATTGCGGATCTGGACGCACACTACAGGCCGGTAGTATGCGTCACGATAGACAGATACAACTTCTTTCAAAGGAAGCAGAGGAGTGGAGAAACAGTAGACGAGTACGTCGTAGCCTTACAAAAGTTGGCCCTCACGTGCAAGTTTGACACGCTACACGACGACCTAATTAGAGACCAAATTGTAATGCACACTTCCAGCTCCCACATCCAGGAGAAACTGTGGGTAAATGGAGACTCTCCTCTCAAAGAGATATGGGCAATGGTCAAGAAGGCGGAATTATCAAGGCGTTGTGCGCAAGCAGCCAAGAAGGAGGCAGGTGGGACACAAACGGTATGCAAGATAATGACGCCGTCGAGAGGAGAACGACCGAGGCAGAGAGACATGCAAAGGAATCAAGACGGTAGAAGACCCAACAACAACAACAACAACACCCACAACTCTCAGATGGACAATAGGACGATTAAAGGTGGTAAACCGAGCTGCTACAGGTGTGGCAGTACTTCACATCTGGGAAATGAAAAAGCGTGCCCTGCGTTCAGGGCAAGATGCTCACATTGCAACATATTCGGGCACTATGAGAAGGTGTGCCGCCGGAAGCCTAAAGGAGCGATGGTTAGGTATGTGGACCAAGAGCGAGGAGACGATGCAGACGAACATGAGGATGTTGAAGACCTAGAAGAGTTCCTCTATATTGATGTCCAAGTGCTGGAAATGGAAGGTGCGGGAACGGACAAGCCCAGGCTGAATATGCACATCGGTGGGATACCACTGGAAATGATAGCAGACAGCGGAGCACCCATCTCCATCATACAGAGGCAAGTGTGGGAAGAAAAGTTTGCACCCAAACTAGAGGAGACACTGTACCCGATGGATTTGAGGCCGGTCACCTATACGGGACAAAGAATTCCCATGTTGGGTTACTGCCCCCTCCGCTTCGAGTTCAGGGGCCGCCACGCAAACTGCAAATTGTACATTGCTGAGAAAGGCCCCTCAGTACTGAGCTGGAAAGACCAAGGAGCATTGGGTATACAACTCAACCCGGGGGGCATTGAGAAAATCCTGTTGATGGACATGGAAGGTAAGGACGACGTGGAGTCCTGGCAGAGAGCATACCCCAAAGTATTCAATGGACAAATTGGAGAACTGGCAAAATACAAACACCTCATAAAGCTAAAGGAAGGAGCCAAGGCCGTAGTGCACAAGGTGAGGAACATCCCGTTCCGCAGTAGGGAAGCAGTGCAAACGGAGCTGGACAGGCTGGAAAAGGACGGAGTGATCAGAGCCATAGAGAGTGCGGAATGGCTTTCGCCTCTAGTGGTAGCCCAGAAGCCGAATGGTAAGGTACGGCTGTGTGTCGATCTAAGGGAACTGAACAAAAACATTGTGATCGACAAATTTCCCCTGCCCCGAATTAATGAGATGCTAGCAAAGACCAAGGACATCAAATGGTTCTCCACGGTGGACTTGTCGTCGGCGTACCACCAAGTAAGACTACATCCATCATGCAACCATCTCACGTCTTTCATCACGCCTTTCGGCTGCTATGAGTTTGTCAGGATGCCGTTTGGCCTTGCATCTGCAGCGGCGGTCTTTCAGAAGCTGATGTACCGGTTACTGAAGAACGTGGAGAACGTACAGTTCTTTCAAGACGACATCCTGGTAATGGGGAGAACCAAACAGGACCACAACGAGAAGCTCCACGAGGTGCTACGTACACTGCAGGAAAATGGTTTAACGGCGGAATGGACAAAATGCAGGTTCGGAGTGCAATCCGTCACGTACCTGGGCCATGAGGTGAGCGAAAACGGGATAAAACCAAAAAGAGCCAACATGAAAGCAATCCTGGATGCCCCCACGCCCAACAAGAAAGAAGACGTTCGGTCATTTCTGGGAATGGCCGCGTACTACAGTAAATTCATTCCTCATTTTGCCACGAAAACGCACCTCCTACGCCAATTGTTGAAGGAAAAGAACAAATTCCTATGGAGCCAGGAGGAACAGGCGGAATTTGAAGCTCTTAAACTGGAGATGGGTGCTGCCATTCCCCTGAAAGGATTTGACCCCAGTGCGGAGTCCATTCTCACTACGGATGCTAGTGACCGCGGCCTAGGGGTGGTCCTGATGCAGAAATCGGAAAATGGAGAAACATCGACGGTCAGCTTTGCGTCAAGGTCGCTTACGTCCAACGAGGAGAAGTTTAGCGTCGTCGAGAAGGAGATGCTGGCAGTGGTGTGGGCTATGGAGAGATTTAGGCAGTACTTATGGGGAGCGAAATTCCTGGTGAGAACGGACCACAAGCCCTTGGTCCGAGTTCTGACATCAAGTGGCCACGCCCACGCGACACCTAGAATTGCCAAGATGACTCTCAGACTGTTGGAATTTGTGTACGAGGTGGAGCACATTCCCTGGGCCACAGAACAAAGTGGCTGACTTCCTGAGCAGAGCGGCGGCTATGGAAGAAGCAGAGAGCAGTGAGAAACAAAATTGGGAAGGTTATGTAGTAGCCACCATCCAGGATACGGAAGAAGTGATTAGTGCCCAAGAGTGGGAGGAAGCATACAAGGAAGACATAGACTTGGAGGCCATCAAGGGATATGTGGTCCATGGGTGGCCGGAAAAGAGACACCTCAAGGAAGAACTGAGGAGGTACTGGGAAGTAAGGGATGAACTGTCGCTGGCGGAGAACCCCACATTCCTGCTCAGAGGAGACAAGGTGATCCCTCCACAAGGCATATTGGATCATCTGATGACTTTACTGCACGAGGGACACCAGGGCATCACCAAGACCAAAGCCCTTGCCAGGCAAGCGTACTGGTGGCCAGCCATTGATGCACAGATTGAAGGACATGTGCGGAGCTGCGAGTCATGTGCCAAGGCTGACAAATCGCAGAGCATGTTGAGACCACCCCTGGGAAAATTCCCAGTACCTGATGGACCATGGGAAATGGTTTCAGTGGACATTATGGGCCCCATCCTCAACAAAGCAGGAACGCAGAAATACGCGGTAGTTCTCATCGACAAGTATTCCAAATGGCCAGAGGTGGAGATAATGGAGAACGTGGACACTGAAGCAGTGGTGCGCTTCTTACGTGCCACGTTTGTCAGAGAAGGAATCCCGAAAATCATCACATGTGACAATGGGCCGCAATTCACCTCTGCGAAGTGGACCGCTTTCGCAGCAAGGAACGGCATAGAAGTAAAACATTCGCCCATCTACCATCCTGCGGGGAACGGTCAGGTGGAACGTTTCAATCGGGTGATCATGGGCACCATTCAAGCGGCCATCAATGATGGTCTGGACTGGGAGAAGGAGTTGGAGAAGATGATCTGGGCTTATCGGATCACCCCGGGGAGCACGGGATACAGCCCATTTAAGGTGTTGAGAGGAAGAGAGGCCTTCACCAAGGACAACATGGCATGGAGGAAATTAGTGGTGCAGAGTAAATGGTCACCAGCTGTGGTCAGGAAAAATCTGGAGAAGGCACAAGAAGTATACAGGACACACTTTAACAAGAGACGTAACACAAGAGGAGTGGAACTGGAGAAGGGCGACTGGGTCAGGGTGAAACTAGCCATCCTCAAGAAAAAGGGAGAAAGCAAATTTTCACCACCATTAAAAGTAGTGGAGCCCTATGCCCGGTCTGCCCTGCTCAGTGACGGGAAAGTGTGGTCACAGGACAGGATGGCCAAATGCAGCAAAATACTGAAGTGGGGAGACGAGACTAATGAAGGAGCAGAGGATGTAGGCGAAGAAGGCGAAGGTGAATGTAGCGGAAGGTGTGTCGAGAATGTAGGAGAAGGAGTGCAGCAAGTGGAAGACGGTGAAGGAGAAGACGGTACGAGTGAGAATACGAGGAACAAGTCCAAGGAAGAAAGCATTGAGGACATGATAGACAGAGAAAGAGAATATGCAGGAAAAGAGTCGGAGAGAAGGGAACCGGAAGGGGATGGAAGTATGGAAACGGTGAGAACCAGAGTGGGAAGGAAAGTAAGGATACCCGAGAAGTTCAAGGACTATGACATGAACTGGAAGTAAGGACTATATTGTATTACTGTTTGTTTTGCATAAAGGGGGGAGATATGTGGTAGCGGTCTAGTGTTCCGTTCCCGGAACAGGAAGTTCGGGGACGGGAAGCGGAAGGCGGCCATTTTGGATATCGGCGCCGACCGCTAGAAAGAACAGACGTAGTTCCCGGCGCTCTGTTAAAATAAAGAAGTTAACCCAAATCCTATAGCGTCTGAGTGGTGAAATGAACATATTACATACAGAAAATGAATTAAAACATCTGAGATCAAATACCCTTTAATACGTCTGTGACCTTAATTTTTATGATGCCCCAACCCTTCAGATATTGATGAAGTTATACAATGCTATTTTAATGTGTACACTGTGATGTTCCAGGATAATTTACTAGATTAGGTTATCTAATTCGCGAAGTATTCGGGAATTATTAAACCAAGCGGTATTGTCGTTTAAAACAATAATGATTCATTTTGATAATTGATTTTGTCTATTCTATGGGGTTTAGTGTTCACTTAGGAATGAAAGAAGGACTTTAGAGACAGGTCTTGAGACATGGAGCAGGTTTTGTTGAAGTGGCGTCTAGGGTTTGCACATTTGTATCTATTTGTTTGTGGTACTAAACATATTTATTTATTTATTTATTTATTTGTGTCTTTTATAAAGCGCGCAGCTGCCCCAACGGGACGTCCCGGTGCTGAAGAATCTGGAGGCAGTGGGCAAGTATAGGAACGATTACAGATCAAAAAGGTGAGTTTTAAGAGCCTTTCGGAAAAGAGATTCTGATGGGCAGGCTCGGAGAGCCAGAGGAAGCCTATTCCATTGTTGAGAGGCGCAAACTTCAAAGGTTTTCCCTCCTTTCCGAGTTCTCTTAAACCTAGGAGTGGCTAGGAGAAACTGGGAGTTTGAGCGCAGTGACCTGGCATTATGATAAGGACGTAGGCAGGTTTTAAGATAGACCGGGCCTTTGCCCTGTGAAGCCCTGTACATAAAAATGTACAGCTATTACATCAGCTTTCACATAAAGACATCAGCACTTGATTAATGTCTTAACATATATAAACAGTATTTATATGGCTGAAAGTAGATTAATTCTGTTCATAAATATATTTGTGTACTTTGCTCGAAGAGACAATAATCAAGGAAATACTATTTAGTATAACAGACTCCTCTGTATCTTACCTAATTTAAATGTTTTTGACTTCACATACACATTTTATAGCTAAAACATATTTTGTTTCGGTGTAAAATTCTTGACATTAAATACAATTTAAACAAATTAGTGATATATGGCCAATGGGTCCCAGAGGAGATTTGCAAGAATAACAGTTTCAAAGATGGCAAGGTACCCACCTCCATGCTCCTTTAATTGCAAACAGAGGCAAATGTGTAAAGCGCAACCTTAAAAAGTAGCCCTAAATCTAGAACATAGAGATTCATGTACATATATTTGGGGAACAAGCCACAGTGATATCACAGTAATCTGCACAAATATGTTGTTTCATTTAGGATGCTTCAGATCAATGTCAGCACTCAACATTGCCTATTAACTTGTTGATTATTATGGTTGGACTTATCTACCATTCAGTAATTCCTATTTCATAACACCAGTACAAAATATAAGGAATCTTCAAACAGAAATACATTTTCATGCAAATGATGCTCCTTCAAATATAATAAGGAAGTATATCATTCTTAATGTAATAGCTGAATACCCCAATTTTAAATGAAAACCTGAAATATGAGTAGAGATACTCCTCTTTCATTAGAGATCTCAATGTTTTGTTTTCCATTTTAAAGATCATATGGGAAGGACAACATCCCCACACTCCAATTCCATTCAGAATAGGTGAACAATGAACACTGCTCGTTATGGTTAGAGAGAGGTCAGTGGGTTAAGTGAATACAGAAAGAACTGCTTAAGGGTGAACACACTGAGTGGAGAAGCACATAAGACAAGCCAAAAAGCAGCCCTACCTCCCAGTTCCTTCTGCTTAATTGCAGATCCTTGCCCAAACACACAGCCAAGTGTTTCATGCTCTGAATTGATTTGGGGCCAGAAGTTCTGTTCCTTACGGAGACATTGTTAAACCCAGCTTCGAACCTGACATGGCCCAAGCACTTCCCCCGGGATACTTAATCCAGAGGAAAGACAGAATGCTAGGGATGGGCGGTGGGATTGCTATAATATACAAAGATCATCTGAGTCTGTAGACTACTTGATAGTCCCCTTTCAGACTGTGAGAATGTGCATTTTGCAATCAAATTCATCCTCTCACTATCATGCTGTTGTATCCTTATTTACCGCCCTCCTGGGCCACTGGGCCAATTTGATAAATTCCTGATGGAAACTGTTGTAACCCTGGCTAGTTCCTCTGCTAATTTGACACTGCTAGGAGACTTCAATTTGCATTTTGATTATCCTTTAGCTTCATCAGCGAGAGAATTAATGTAAGACCTTGCGGCTTGTCAACTTCACCAGAAGGTCTCCCAAGTAACTCATACCAAGGGTCACCTCCTAGACCCTATCTTCTCTAACCTGTCAGACCTCAGTGCCAAAGCACTAACGCCCATACCATGGTCCGATCATTTCCTCATTTCCACAATATGGACCCCACCCACCCCTGCACCGCATTCACACCCTATGCAAATTCTGGCCCGATTTTGGGCCAAATTTCCATTGAAAGAGTGGGTTCAGGTAATGGAAAATACTGTACCAAGTCTGGAACTTAATCCCAGCACAGATTACCTGAAGAACCCCCACTGGATCGAGGATTCACTGAATACAGTACTCCCTAAGAAACTAATACTGAAGAAATTAAGTTACAACAAGACTGCGTGGTTCTCCCCTGAATTGCTGGTGCTAAAAAAAAATGTAAACGCCTAGAGAGGATCTGGAGGAAGGATTTCTCGACAGCAAAGAAAGAGGAATATAGGATTGCCATTGTCAACAATAACGCTGAAATAAAATGAGCCCAAACCTCCTACTTTGCAGAAAGGATCTCAGGGGTAGCAAATTCCTCCAGAGAGACTTTCTGGATTGCAAAAGAACTTCTCAGATGCCCAGATCTCCCGGCAGTCCCCGACCCGTCAGGTGACCACTGCAATAAACTGGCAAAATTCTTTGCCACCAAGGTTCTCAATATTCTTGAACATCTCCCCCAACAAAACACTGACACACCCAAATCAACTGCTATAGGCCAGCCTGGAAATAAAACCAATTTGGAGACCTTCACACCGCTGACTCAGGAGTCATTTTTAGTCACTTTAATGAAGGTTAAGTCAGGATCCCCACTGGCCCCTGCCCCTCTCATTGTTTTAAAGTTGGCAGCATCTACAGTGGCTCCCAGTATGACCTGTTTGATCAACTCATCCCTTTCACTAGGGGAAGAAAGCTATGGTAAAAGCTCTTCTCAAAAAGCCACTCCTGGACCAGGCAGACTTGGGCAACTATCGCCCTATCGTTGCTCATGGCAATTGGCAAAATCGCAGAGAAAATATTCAACCATACCCTATTCACATTCCTGGTATCCATTCACCTGTTCCACCCTCACAAACGGGTTTTCGCCCACGCCAGTGCACCAAACTGCCTTACTGGCGATGGTGGAGGAAGCGAGGAAGATTGTTGATTCAGGAGGAACAGCCATCATACTCCTCAACTTAAGTGCGGTCTTTGACACGGTGAACCACCAGATTCTGACTCACCGTCTAAAGAAACTAGGCGTGTCCTGCAAGGTGCTATCTAGGCTCAAATCTTTTCTGGAGGACAGGAGTTTTCATGTGTTCTCAGGTGACGCTCTGTCTAAATCAGTCCCCCTCAAATGTGGAGTCCCACAGGGCTCGTCTTTGAGCCCTACCCTTTTTAACGTTTATATGCACCCACTGGCGGAGACGGTCTCCCCCTTTAGGATCAATATAGTTACATACGCCAACGACACCCAGTTGGTGGTAGCTCTGACTCAGACCAACCACACATCCCAGAATCTCCACCACTGCCTGGAGGAAGTCACCAATTGGATGACTCTTTCCCAATTAAAACGTAATGGCAATAAGACTGAACTTATGCTACTTGGTAGCCAGTTTACTCTTAAAGACAACAGCATGTGGCCAGCCTGCATGGGTCCAGCACCCATGCCGAAATCAGAAATGAAAAGACTGGGTCTTTAGCTGGATCAAGATCTTTCTTTCAAAGTCCAAGCCAGAAAAGCTACTGCACTCTGCTTTGGCCTACTAATAATGATTCGCAAAGTTCTGCCACTGTTACCAGAGCAAGCAAAAAAACACTGGTCAAGGCACCTATCCTATCAAGGATAGATTGTAGCAATGCCCTTTACCTGGGCGCTCCCCTCTATGTAATTTCAAAACTACAGACCGTGCAGAACTCTTCTGCATGGCAGCTTACGGGAGCCCAGAAACGAAGCTCCGCAAAACCGGCACTTCACACGCTCCATGGGTTACCAGAAAAAGAAAGAATCCACTTTAAGGTCTTGTGCGTCATCCATAAGTCCCCAGCGGGTAATTGACCTCCTATTATCGAATCCTTGATCCGCCCTTACAAGGCCCCTAGAAGCCTCCGCTCGGATGGGTGCACCCCACAGTGGTACCAAGGATAAGGAAGATCAGAAGTGGAGGCCGTCGCTTCGCCTATAATGCCTCCAAGCTGTGGAACAGCCTTCCGTTGCAGCTGCGGAAACAAACCAATCATCTTGTTTTCCGTAAACAACTCAAAACCTGGCTCTTTCCTTAAAAGGCAGTTCTGACCCTAGTGATCATACAGCGCTGGGATGCTTCCGGGTAGCCATGCGCTATATAAAAATCCCTTCTATTCGTTTCTATTCTATTCATTCAGCACAGAATACTTTCGATTCATATTTCAGGAGCAATTGTTTTTAATGCTTCGTCATATTTGAGTTGTTTCTGAATTAGAGCATAATTTTTTATGATTACTAGACACTGGAAATATTATTCAGGCCACTATACTTCACTAAGGAAAGTAAGCCATTGCCTACAGATAAACAGCTTATTCTGTACCTGGAAAAGACTTCCGACTACAGTCTGACCCAGATATAGCTGACCCAGATATGGTGAATTATACTCAGTCATAAATGTTTGGTAGGTAATGTGGATGTTAACTCTTTATCTGTTCTTCGTCATCACCATCATTAAATATTGAGTGTATAAAGCAAAACAATGCGTTACCAGAAAAATGTAAATATTTTTAGTGCAGCAGCGCATGCTTTCAACAGAAATTATTACCTAGACTGAAAAGTCAAAGCCAATACATGCTATATTAAACCTTTGAAACTTTACATAAATGCTTCATTTCTGATGCTGCAAAACCACCAAGGAACAGACCAGGAAAACCGTGGATTCATTTATTAGGATGTCGCAGAAATCAGTGTGTCTTAAGTCCCACGTGTTACTCACTCTCAGCTTAACCACTGTATAATGAGAGCTCATGTAAATTTATAATATATGACACCTTAAGACAGCTGGGTGAGTAAGTGAGGTAGATTCCTTACTGTTGAAACATGCAATGAACTGCAATTGGCAAGTTCATATCTAGGCAAGACCACCTCAGTGTCCCATTCTTCCAATGGTGGTGAACTGATTTCCAATGAATGGGGTAATAACAACACTTGTTTTTAATGAGCAGGGAGAAGGCATACATAAGGAATGAAGAGCTATATACTAACATGTATTGCCATTGTGTCATGCAACACCCTCAAACCAAGTGTTTTGCTGCACTTTTTGAAGAGCAAATGAGTAGCAGGCATGTGACTTTGCAAATATCTGCTGAATACACAGTCCAGAGACTAATAGTAGGTGCCACTTATCTCCCTGTACAAGCTGCTACACGTATACATCCATTTTAGGCATACGTGTTTTCCTAATGATCCCTGGTTCAAAGCTTGGAAGATCTACTGTCATTCTTCTGATGTGTTAAATGGTCACAATAGACATTCCTTTAATGTCAACAGCACCGTGATAAGCCTCAGATTGAACATGCCTTCTACACATATGCTTGGTATGTTTTGTTATGTGATCTCTAGCTAAGAGAGTAGGCCAAAACAAAACTGAATGAAACAAGTGTTACAGTGTATAAAGAAACATTGAAGGCTAAAAAAGAGAGAGGCCACTGTCTTGTTGTGATCTCAAACTGATTCCAAAATTCCTCAAATTGGAGCATTCACAAAAGGAAGCGATTTCAATAACTGTAACATTGGCACTTGGGATCGAGATACATTGCAATCCTCCGACAAAAGGTAGGATGGCGTTTGTGTGTAATAAACCAACCCAAGTACACCACAGGTAGACCTGCAAATGTAAATGTCCACGTCAAAGATAACAGTAACAAGAAAAGCACATCGAAAATCAGGAAAGATGACTTATTCAAAAACAAATTCAAAACGATTGTGTACTGAAAACTCAATGGAAAATGAAGAAGGTTTGGTAAAGCCAATAGGCCTGGCACTGCCAGCCTTTTGGCTTAGTCAATGTTTGTTTTGTTTTTGCAAAACATTGTGGCGGAGAAGCAGCTGTCCCATCAATTGAAAAAAACACATTGGCTAAAACCTAATGTTTTAGTTGATCTAAAAAAACACACTTTACCGTAGTAGGTTCCGACGCTGAAGGGAACTACTTTGTGTATGGATAGGCTTCTTGTGAAAGGGAAGAATGCAGCCATTCACACTGAAGTCAGCCAGTGGCTGGAGTGGTCTGCCACACTGCCACATGCTGTATGCTGTAGTGGGCAGGAGAAAAAATGAATGACCAATACCGGAGAAATAGAAGAAGTAGGCTGGGTGAAAGCCCGTGTAAGGAAGAGTATTATACATATACTTTTAGTAAACTCAAAAGACCTACAAATGAGATGTATCCCTCAGAGGTTTTACCAGGACAAGTGACTGGCTGGAGTGCAAGACGTTGGATTGAAGATGGTGGTTTATCCAAGTGAAAAATGTCTGCCTTTGCGCTTTCAAATATCTAGGAGGTATAGAGAGTTAATTGTAACCACATTGGAAGCTGTATTCAACTAGGACAACAGATGGGTTACATGAATGATGCTGGTCATTATGTGAAAAAAGCACTGACATGAAAAGCTAAATATGTGAGATTGTATGTAACATTTAGTGTTGGGGGAGATGTCTACATACAACCATGCTCAGTTTTGAAACTCCAAAATCGATTGGGGAATGGAAGGAGGTCAGTGAGTGAAAGTTGAAACAATGAAGCAAGGTATGGGGCGCTGGGGTGAAAGCCTGCTGAGAAGTGAGAATTGTTGGGTAAAGAATGGGATGACATATCAAAGATGTTTGACATTATGTTACTGCTGTTTTCAGGTTGACTAACTGTTTCACAATCCAGTCTTATTAAATGGCCTTTTACACTCAATGATGGTATGGCGTGTGCCTATTTCTCTAAACTTTCTAATACCTTCTTGAGACTTGTTGTGTTCTTCATTAAATCACAAAAATACTAAATGACCAAACACATATATACATAAATAAATACATGCATTTCATGGAGAGAGCTAAACATAACAATGTATTCTTTTAAACAAGCGTGGACTTCTCGAATGTCTGGCAAAATGTTTGTTCTTTGCACTGCAGATGCATCAGTTTGCAGTTGGAGTTAGGAATGTTAAACACATTGATGTATTAATGGTCAAAATGGGAGAACAATGTTATTTTATGTTAAAGGTTTTTTCGCAGTACACATGCCTGCATAGGAGGATGAAACACTTTCAAGATGGAGTCCCTTTCCACTTGTGAACACTGGGAGGCGCTATAGGATATCAAGTTACATGAACAAGGACAAATGGTTTAGGGATTATAATGGCTTTTGCCACTTCGGTCTCTACGACACATAAACTGATGCAATTAGCACAATAATTTCAAAATAATATGATTTTGTGACTTTACCATACACTATACACCTCCGACATTATTTGTAGTAGACACCATAGAGGTGGCATAATAATATGCAGCTGGACACTGTGAAGAAGTCAAGCATGCAACAGTAAATTGCTGGGTAATCTCAAGGTCAGCTTTAGGGCAGTGGGATTGGTGCGGCCACACTGGACGCTGACCTGGGGAGAGGGCGCTGACCTCAGGTAGGGTGGGGGCACTGTGCTCAGTAATAACTTACGATTTAAAAACACCTTCAGCAGAGTTCCTTGTGCAACTAGTTTTCAGGCAGCATTGAAAATGTCAAGATAACTCTTGTGATTAATGTTCCTACTAAAGAGAGAGAGATGAGTTTTGTCTATGGGCAGTTATGACTCACCATAAATTAGCTCAGGGGTCAATATACCTTCTGCAAAGATCGCATACGTGAAGATCACAGATCTGTATTTTATGTGACCAACTGAGTGGATTACTGCTTTTGTCACAAGAATCTTTTGTTAACACAGTTCATAAGATACAACCCTAATATAGAACCTGTGACTGTTACGAACTTTCATCAAAGAGCTGCATGCAAACTGCATAAAATAGATTAGGATGTTCTGTTTTTTCCCCCCACTTTTTCTTTATATATTCCTAATGTTACTGAAAAGTATTTATTTGGGTAGATATAAATTCTTATTAGCAAAGTCGGAATTTGCCACTGCTTTACAACAATTAAAATGTATGTGAGAGAGAGGCTATGGGGAGATGAGCGGCACGTTTGTCTGGGGAAATCGAGGAGGTTGCCATGAGAGGGGGGTGGTGGTCAGGGGGAGGGAGTTTTTGTTGCACCGGGTGCCAACAGCTGTAAAGTCAGCCCTGGGTAATCCCAAGATTCCTACACACTTGCATTATAATTTATGAACAGCTTTGGAAGTCGTTGTATCGATTCACTTACCTCTGACATCCTCACATAATACACATTTAACACCTACTCCAATGCAAGAGTTATGATGGAGTTGAACAAAAGATGTTGCCAACTTCGCCAGTTATTTTCTCAAAATACATTGGACAATTAAAATCGAGCTACTGAAGCAGAACCAGCACCAACCTTGCTCCAGCACACATACAGAGCATTTCCACTTTTGCAGATTCGTCACCTCTGGGCTCTAGTGTCAAAGTTCATCACATCTCGAGACACAACCGCACTAGACTATCATCTGCTACTCCTGCATCACCGCACCACCTACAGAACCTCCAGGGCCTGGTCCGACACCTCCCATCTCAGCACCCCTACATCACATCTTGCTGCTAAAGCAAGTATATGTAATCACACGCAGTGATTTCTCAGGTCTATTCATCTCAAGCGGTCCACACAAGCTGTGCCATTAGTGCACCTCAACTCACACATAGAAAAGGCTCTCTCCACTGCTCGAGACCCCAAAATCACATTTTAACACTCAAAGCATTTCAGATAATGAGAGCATGGATCAGGGATAATTCAGAAATCATGCTGAAAACTTTCTTCCGGTTACTCGCTTCATCATGATCGACATGGCCTTGTAGTTAATGAGTGGAGGTGGAGTAGCTCCAGGTTATACTGGTCCACACAGCTCTCAGGACTGCTTTGCCCATCTTTCAGATGTCTGGGTGGCTGCTGGTCAATCAGTATGTTTGAATTTATTGGTAATCTCTTGCTTAACTGGATACAGTCTTCAATTCTTGGACCACATTGTGTAACTGACTCTCCAATTGTAAACCCCAACCAAATAAAGCATAATCATCAGTGACTTCAATACGTGGATCTGCGCAAGCAGCAAACTCCCATGAAAATAAGCAGGCAATGGGCTTCGCTAAGACACTGCATGCCCAACAAACGCATGGCCAACATACAGAGATGCCACACACTAAGCTCTGTGTCCCTCAAAGCATCAGAAAGCTCGAATCTATTAGTTAAAGTACAATCCACTTCACACTTCTCTGCTATTTCTCTCTACATAACAAGTTTGCTATACCACCCTGTTCCTCACAAAACCTGACCATCACAATACATCCTAGTAAGACATTTAAAAATACAAGTGCTGAGGAAATCGATGTAACCTAGAGCACTAACAACAAAAACATCAAATGCCTTTGATCTCAAGGACGCAAAAACCTGAAACAAAAAATAACTGTTTAATTGGAAGAACTTTCCCTGATCAAAAAGGGAATTTTCAAGTCAGACACTGAAGTGACCATCAAGTAGTATAGTAGGAAACTGTGTAAGCTTGAGCAAATCAGCTGCAAGCATGAATGCTGATGGCAGAAAGAGTTGTTAGAGGGGGATATCAAACACTACAGTGTTATACGGCAAGTGATTTAGTGAAACTGTAAACTGTGACCAAAGTTGTACTTCACAAAATGCATTAGCCGAACAATGAGGGATTCAGCAACACCAACATGAGCTAACTCAGCTAGATGCCTTGAAACATTATCCATGTGTACCTCAACACAGCAAGGAACTTTTGATGTTCTTTAAATCTATAATCACAGACCTCCATGAGTCAATTTCCATCAACACAAAACCGCTCTTACCCTACCACTTCAACTAGCAACCACCTTTTTTTCTTCAATGATGAAGTATGCCATGATGGGTCTAGCCTTAGTGGTAAAGCTTCCAACGTACTGTGAAAGCTATGTTCATCTGGTTACTTGAAGTAATTCCTGGTCACATTCACATCTCCCTAAAAGCCCATAATTTACACTTTTCCGGCCACATGCATCAAACGATTTTGGAGTCGCAAACGGTGCGAATCGGAAAATTGGGCCGTTTGCGATTCCAAAATCTCTTTTTGGTATGCATGAAACAATTGTTCTAAAACCGCAATTTTTTGCATTTCCTAAAAATGCGATTGCATTTAAGGAATCGCATTGTGCATAGGAGGTGCAAATTAACACGAGGTTGACCCTCGTGTTAATTTGCGAAATCTTTTAAAAATGCTCAAATAAGCATTTTTGAAAGTGTCATGTTACACACACACACACACATGTCCTTTGGACATGTGTGTGTGAAACTTGCACTTAAAAAAACATTTCAAGGGTGCAGGGGGGGTCCTTTGGACCCCCCTCAGCACCCTTGAAATGCATCAACAAATTGCGAATCGCAAAAAAAAATGCAAAACGGCATTGATTCCTATGGGCCTCTAGGCCCATAGGAATCAATGTAATGCCATTCCTTAATTGCGATTCGCAATTAAGGAATCGCAAATACAGAAAATTAAGAAATCCCAAAAATTTTTAGGATTTGTTGATGCATAGGATTTTGCAATTCCTAAATTGCGATTCCTTAATTTTCGCAATTTAGGAAATGCAAAATCCTACAATGATGCATGTGGCCGTTCGTATCAAAGACGTGTTTCCTGGCACAATGAAACATGCCTCTTCTGAATTAACTGATGTCCAACCAGGAGATTTCTATTTCTGCAAATGTTCCTTTCACAGCAAGGAATTTATGATCATGAGGAAGTTTCAAGGTCCCATGGAAATTAACTACATTCTACATCACCGTCAATTCATTTTCTGTCTGGATTTTGGTATATATTAACTACTCCAGGATTATAGCCTACATTTGTCCTAAAACGCTCCCATTTCTACATATACTAAATGTACATATGTGAATGGTTTTACAATGTGAGTAACTGGGGGTAGTGTGTGACAGAGTCGGCTTTTGGGGCTTAATGGTATTGACCTTTGTGCCTGGAGACCTCACACTAACCAATGAATGCACATTAGCAACACTCGGGCCAAGTTACAAAGGGACACACTAACACTGACAAAGGAACGAACGAAAGAGATGACCTCGGAAT
Organism: Lissotriton helveticus; assembly: GCF_964261635.1. Taxonomy (NCBI): domain Eukaryota; kingdom Metazoa; phylum Chordata; class Amphibia; order Caudata; family Salamandridae; genus Lissotriton; species Lissotriton helveticus. The sequence continues at coordinate 1,953,610,049 of NC_136063.1, forward strand.
ACTCCTTTCACAATTCTGGTGAATGCATGTGATCACACTTTTTTCCTTTAAGAAGGGTGCTCATGCGGATTCCCTGGATCCACTGACCGAATTAGAGCAATTCTGGAAGGTGCTCAAATGCCAATGAATTGCATGAGTCTGGTTCATAGTGTTTAGAGTAGAAGTTGAAAGAAAAGATCCTTAACTAAAAATATGTTTCAGCCACAATTGTGCAAGAAGTTGGATGCCATTAAGCACAAGAATTATGATGCTGTGAGCCACAAAAGAGAGTGGGTAGTGTAGGAACCTTTTACAGGCTGAAGTAGATCATCTGCCATTGCCATGCCATTTTCCCTTTCTATAAACACTGGAGGACAAGCTGTCACGTTTACAGAGTCTCTGCACTGAAACAATAGGCAGTGTTCTACCACTGGGGCATAGTTTCTCTCCAACTCCCATTTCACAACACTGCATTCAGAAAGCAAGTTCAGGCGCAGGTGATCAGCAAAGCCATAAATCACTGCAAGACATCCTTTACTCAGCAGTCAGTCAGCCAACTGACAGTTCCTACAGAGCTACGACTATCTCCCACCTCCTTTCTCACAATACTTCTTTCATCTCTGTCCAACCCCGAGGAATGCACTTCCTCTTTGTCCACATTCTCACTCCCATAGGCTGCCTAGTTCCTCAACTTCTATGCTGAGACAGCAGTGTTATGATTTGAAGACTCAATAGTCAGCGCTTGGTCGCACAAAGAAGTGCAGCTACTCACTATCTTTGTGAGGAACAAAGTTTAATAGGAGAATATTTGGGATTTAAAGAGCAGGCTTCAGACGCCCACGGTTTAAAGGAATGAAAGTTCTTCAATGACTCCTTTGTGTGTGCTTGTGTGGATCTGTGTGTGGCCCGTGCAAGAATGAGTCTAAATGTGGGACAATGACTAGATGAGTGGGTGAGTGATTGGGTGGATGATTGTGTAACTGAGTGAGTGGATAGATGACCTTGTGAATGAACACAAGTTTACATGAATGGACGGATGACTGCATGAATGGTTGAGAGAGTGCGTGGATGGATGAACAGTTGACAAACGAATACGCATATTGATGGGTGGATGTCTAAGATTATGACTGAGTGCACAGATAATCAAGGCCAAGCTGCAGATCATTGTCTCGTTCGAGACAGAGAATTGGGCTTTAAACCAGCTGTGCTCACTCATCAGTACACTCACCCACCATTTATCCTACTAACTTCTCACATGTTCATAAATTCATGCACTCAACTGCTTAACTATTCATTCTTCTACATACCCAGTAAACCATCTATTCAATCACCCATTCATTCATCAAACAAACAAATCATTCACCAGCCCATGGCCAGTCACAACAACTATGGCCATTATCCACCTCATCTATACAGTCAGTGATCTTACCTTTCATTCATCCATGCAATCACTCATCCATCCAACAACACGTTCACTTATACTTACATTCTTACAAACGAACTCACATGCATACAAAATCCTCAAAGAAGCGCGTTCCTTTAAAAAGAGAAAAAAAGAAAATAAAACAGACATTTTGGCTTTGCAAAGACGTGTTTATTTTTCGAATCAGAAGTTGTATAGAATTTTTGTAATTTACTCAATGTTCTGAAGAAGCAGAAAAGCTATTTGTGATGTAATTCTCTACATTTTTATAATTGCTATTTTTTATAGCTTGCCGCTTACCAGCTGTTATGGCACAGCTGTGTTAGTAATCAAGACTTTACACTGATTGTGAAGTACAATGCGATATATATGAAGGTTATGTGTGCCTCCAGGAAGTTGGAATGCTAAAAAATGAAAAAACAGAAATGTGGCAGAATGCCCAATCGCCTAATTATATGGATTATGACTGCAACTACCCAAAGGGAGATCTTTAAAATATTCTGTCATTATGCTTTATTTGTCAAAACGCAACAACAAGTCCCAAATGTATTGTGCGCAGTACACATTCTGTTTATAACTCTTTCCATCAGACAGCAGAATTATTATTCAGGACAATCCGTACAAGACAAAATGGATGAACCACTTAAAGTTAAATGAACAACGTGCTCTTATTGCTAATCCTGTATTTTCTGGTGTGTGCGGTGAAATAAATACAGCACGTGTCCCCGATTTAATCAGAATTCTTTGGACCATTAGGTGTGTATTGTATAATGTGAATAGAGTCCTTTATTCATTCAGAGGTGACACCATCAGATGTAGGAAAGCTATAAAATGGATCCCTGCTGAAACTCTTAAACCCTATTCTTTTTGATGCACAGTACCATTTCACTTGTTTTGGTTTGTTCTACAAGAGGCTTTTCCACTTTGTACCAATTTAAATGACAGCTATTACAATTTCCCGGTTTAAGGTCCTGCTGGACCTGGCCCTTTTTCAAGGTTATCCTCAAACATTTTGCCTTATTCATCATATTTTTGTTACCTTCTTTTTGTTGCCTCTATGACTGCTAACAAGTGCTAAAGTGCATGTGCTCTCTCCCTAAAATGTAATGGTGAATGGTTTCTCCATGATTGGCTTTTTTTGATTTACTAGTAAGTCCCTAGTATAGTGCACCAGGTGTGCCCAGGTCCTTTAAAGCAAATGCTACTAGTGTGTCTGCAACACTGCTTGTGCACCCACATGAGTAGTCCTGCAAACATGTCTCAGGCCTGCCATTGCAGTGTCTGTGTGCAGTTTTGAACTGTCATTTGGACATGGCAAGTGCCCCTACTTACCAAGCCCAAACGTTCCCTTTTATTAGATTTAAGGCACCCTTGAGGTGTGCCCAAAGTAGCCCCATTGCAAAGTTACAGTGTATTTAAAAGGTAAGACATATACTGTTGTGTTTTACATGTCCTGGTAATGAAACACTGCTAATTTCCCTTTTCAGTACAAGACCTATTTCTCCCACAGGTTAGCATTGAAGCTACCTTGTAACTTCTCACAAGTGTATCTTCCAATTGGGAGCTGATAGAAAATTGGAGTTTGGTGTCTCTGGAAAAGCAGGTAAAAAATACATCTTTTAGTGACGTTGTTTTTTAAATAGCAGGTCTGAAAATGGCACTTTTAGAAAGAGAGCATGTTCTTATTTTAATCATTCTGTGCCTTTGCCTGTCTCTGTATACATGTCTGGGCTGGTTGTGCATTCACTTTAGAGTGCTCTCCACATCCTGATGGCCCATTACCAGGATGATGGGCCTTCCTGAGCTAGAGTGGTGGGAGAAATTGACACTGATACCTGGATAGGGCTGTGCCTGTCCTCACAAAAACAAGTCTCCACCCTCTGTAGCTTGAATGGGGCCAGGGTAGAGAAAGCCAGGGTCTTGTGCACTACAATGACTTTCCTTTGAAGTTTGCCTACTTCAAAGGCTGAATTGGGTGCAAGTACTGGACCTCGAACATCACATTCTTAGAACAATTCTAGGTTGAGGACATTCGGCCGGGAAGAAGAGCTGCCTGCACTGGAGCATGGTTCCTGCTTGATGCAATACCGTGGCTTATAATGCAGGCTCTAGCTTTTTATCACAGCACGTATGAAGAACTGTTGCTGTGTGAGTCTTGAGCACCACATCACCGATGTCTGTGACACATCACCCAACTCAGACACCGCGCCTGCTTCATGCTGGGGAATCGACACCGCGTGACTTGACTTTAAACGCATCATCCTTGGGCACCAATTTCTTTGACACCTCACCAAAGTAAGGAACAAAGGCTGCATGCCCAAAAATTACGCATTACCTCCCCTGCAACAGTAAGGAACCAACAGATTACCTTTCCTGCCTAGCAGTAAGGAACCAATGCACCATCTCCACTGTAGTAGTAAAACACCAACGCATTGCCTGCTTTTTTGGCGCCTCACTTCCCTGACCCTCACATCATCTTTGATTTTTGACGCATCTAAGGTACTTTGGGAATTCATATCTTAACTTGCGTTTGTTGGATTTTTGTCATTTTGGTCTTGTTTCATTCAGGGAAATAGTGGCTATTTTTCTAAACTGGTGTGTAGTCCTTTTAAAGTGTTTTCACTGAGTTACTGTGTGTGTGCGTGTGTGTTTGTGCATGTGCATGGGTGTGTGTGTGTTTGTATATATAAATACTTTATACATTGCCTCTGGGATAAGCCTGACATCTCTGTGTCAAGCTACCATGGGGTTGGGCAGGGGTTATCTAAGGTGTGTAACTTACATACCCTGACCAGAGTAAGGGTCCCTACTTGGACAGTTGCAAACCACTGCCAACCAGAGACCCCATTTTAGACAGGCACTCCATTATCTCAGAAGGATGAGAGACTAAGACAGTCTAAGTGTGAGCTCCAGGTCACATTCAGATGTTAACAGAGATCATTTACTTGAGATGAGCCACCAAGTCACCAATGGCACCTTTTAGAGTTGCTGCTAGAGGTGCACTGTGGGCATTTCTGTTCCCAACACATGAAGAAAGGAGGATGCTAAATGGGAACAACTTGTCCATTAATCCAGCAGCTGGCAGTCACTTCGCCCCCGGGTGGTCTTACAGAAGTGGACTTAACTCCATGTTGATGGAGGAAAGTAGGTGGTTGCTTTGGCTCTCTGAATGCTAGCAATTGCTGCCTGAAGCCACTTGCACCACACAAAGAAGTTGGCCATAGCTACCTCCTTTGTCTGTGAGCCTGGGCAGCATAACATCATTCATAGAAAGGAGATGTGAGGTGTACACGGCTCACAATGGGTCCAAGGTGGACAAGTCAGACCCAAACATATATTTCTGACCAGGGGCTACAACAACACGACCCACTGGTATGCCTCTGAAAGCTCACGGTGGCCTCGTCTGCAGAAACTATTTGGTGCAACCACATGTTTTAAATGTGGAAAACTATCATATTTGACATGGTGGTGTCTGATTTAGTTAAGCTGGGTGGCTGAAGGAAGCATAGACTAGGGGTAAGTTAGTCTCTTATTCTTCAAATAAGCACTACTATTTGTGGCTTTTTACACTGCAAAGTCTCTGTCTGGTGATGTGTAAGGGGCCTGTCTGTATATTTCAAAGCCTGTAACAGATTGTATATGACAGTTTTGAGCACTTTTCGTAACTAGTACAGAAAAGGTTTTGTTTGCTTGCCATTTGGTTTAGTATGAGTGAACAACTCCTGATATTTAATGTTCATGAAACTGAGATGGCACATAAATATCAATTTTGTTCTTAACCAGTGCCAAATTAAAGGCCGTGGTTTCCAGTGCTCGCCATCACCACTTAATTTCAGCACCGGTACGAATGACAGTCCACCACATGGTAGCACAGTATGTCTATAAATTAAGCACTGTTCTTAACACATATTGATCATTTATATACCATATATTCAATAAGTATAAATGTTTCAATAAATATGTTGTATTTATATGTGCATAAGTTAATAATGCACTACACCCTGGTAGCAGCTGTTAACATGTGTGAGGGACGTGGTTAGCACATACAAGAACAGGGGGCTGTTCTTGTTGTGTATGATCTTTAACTAGTAGATGTGTAGAATGGAACATACAATAGTGGAAGCTGGATGGCAGGCTTTATATTACCTGTTTGAGAGGGGGCTAAGGCAATTGGTTGTTGGGTTGGAAAGTGGAGTGTTGGCTGAGGCATCTCTGCTGAGGCAATGGCTGACAGAAGGAATCTCTGAATCTGTGTGTGGGACTGGGTGAGTTCTGATAGAACTAGGCTGATAAAGTGAATTTTGTGGTTCAGATGAGAAGAGGGACAAGCTAAGGGCTGATTATGGTTAATGGGGGGCGCGGTGAGGTGAAGAGACTTAATGTCCGGGAGTTAGCAGTTTGTAAATACATTTGTTGAGACATTGTCATCATTTCAAAGGCAGAGCATAGACAAAAAGATTTAAAGTAGGTCAGTGCACATAGTTCTCTTTAAAAGCTCAATGATCTACTTCGAACAACATTTCTGCTGGGGAAGCTTGTAATTACTTTTTAGTCTTTCAATATTGGACACTCATTCAGTGATTTGTTTGTAAATGAAAAGTGTAAGCTTTCTCAAAGTCATCAATAAACAAGAAATTAGATTGAAACCGGACAAGCTTCCTGTGAATAAATGAGTTTTCTTCAGTTTCAATATGCACTGAAGCTATTTTGAGAGACTATCCTTCAAATTATAGAGAATAACAGAAATCAGTGGTCGCCCCATGCTGAGAAACACAAATCTTGACCGCATTGATTCCTCAATTTTTAAACAGTTGTGCAGCTTCATTTGCCAGCGAGGGTGACAGGACGTGCACCAAATATTCAGCTGAAAAACTTAATTGAATTATTAGTTTTAAATCCTCAGAAAATAATTGATTCTCAGGTTTTGACTTTCTGCACTTCTGCCGTAGCTCACCATGTTAAAATCATACATTATAGAACACATGGTATGAGAGGGAACACATAAGCAAAGAGGGCAATTTAACATAAAATCAACTGACAAAGTTATTTTACAAAGTGTCTATAGAGTCCAGTATTGATTGAATGTTTTATTTTTATTTTGTTTCTTTCAATATTGAGAATATAAGAAGCAGATTCAACCATCAAGTTTCACCCTAAACAAGGGCTTCTTCATGCCAGAGAAATCTTGTGCTCGTAACAATATAGTTGGTAAGCGTCAAAATCCTACTAGAGTCCCAAAAGTTTTTTAACATGCACATAGACGTGGCGGGCCGGACAAAGTACTTTTTTCGCTTTGATTACTGTTTCCTGAATTGAGCATTCTTGTGTGGGAACTGCAATACACAAGGGGGCATATTCTCAAGAACGTGTGATAATCATCTCAACAGTAACTTAACGCAACTGTGCATATCGCAGTCTATTGCGAGAAAATAACACAGTCTTAAAGTCCAATTCCCAACCAGGCGGCACCATGCGATAGTAGAATGATAATGCGCCAAATGACTGTGCAAAAAATTAACGCAACTTACAAAAAATGCAAATCACGAACGCCTAAAATGTTGCGATGCCCCAAAGCACGATACCAAAATCATCGATAACCAGCGACAGCCCTGCAATATCCATGTGTCATGCGGGAAAATGCACTAAAAAAGCCAAAACCAAAAAAACACGCCAAAACCAATTCAAACTCCGTAGCACCATGTATGCTCCCGGACCGAGTTCAGAGGAGAAGATGAACCCCACAAGCCCCATAGAGGACCAACATGGAACCCCATGTTCAGGGAAGGGCAAGGAGAAGAGGAAGACGGGGTTCAGTTCGCAGGAAGACCGGATCATCGTCACGGAGGTGATAGGACACTACCAACAACTGTTCGACACCTCCACTGTGGCACTGGCAACACAAACAGAAATATGGCTGACCATTGTCACCAATGTCGATGCAGTGGGAGTGGCGAGGAGGTCAATGTAGGAGGTCAAGAGGCGCTGGCATGAAGTGCAGAGGCAGACCAAGCAGAAACTAGCCTCCAATAGGTAGGCACCAACGGCGACTGGAGAAGGGAGTCCTGCACCACAGGATGTGCTGGATGAGCTGGAGGACATGGTGGCCACAGTCACCAGTGTGGAGACAGTGGCAGGAGTCGGGGGCCTGGACACAGCACGATACGACCTGACCCAACAGCAACAGGGTGAGTGACGACCAGGGACTGAGGGATGAGGGGAGATGGGCACAATGGCACACAGGCACAATCATGTGTAGCACACGCACAATGACAGTGGAACACATGCATGATAAAATTGGCACACTGCAGCACACATACAGACACCAAGTAGGCCCCTGTCCAACATGTGCACATATGGGCCCCCTCCAAACAACTAACAACACTACCAATCCATGCACATGTGAGGAAACCAGAAAAGCAGGGGCTGTGAGAGCCACACTGACTAAGCAAGTGACACTGCATGACCAATAGCATGGCAGCAGCCAAAATGAATGATATTGTGCACAAATCGACATGGAGGTGGCCCAGTGTGGATCACATCCGCAATGGAGCAGGTCACTCTCTGACACATCCACGTGCACTTTCACCCCATGCCGTCCAATACACGCAGCAGACAAACAATGCACAAGGCCACAAAGTCTGTGCAAGAGCACAAATGACCAACACCGCAAACAGCCTAGCCCCCGAAAAGCACACACTTCAAAGGCACACCACCTCAAAGGGACAAGGGTCCACGAAAGCAGAGCTGCAGGGTTGACTCGCCAACAATGAAGCACAAACACGTAGCAACAACAGAACATCACCAATGATGGCAATGTGGGACAAAGTGTAACATTACACCACAGGACAGAGAATACAACAGGTTTTGCTTGTGCACAGTAACTGGCCACTCATATCTGTCATTGCCTGACACTGTGTGATGACAATGTACGGGTACTACCACACATCTGTCATGTACTCGGAAACCCACTGTTTGCCATCAAATAGCCAGCTCCACCAAAACAGTCACAATGTACATTGGCATGCAGTCTGCATGAAAACATCTGCGGAGAAGTGTGGCTCACTGGTTAGAGGCGGCAGACCCTGAAGCAGAGGTCAGGCCCGGGACCAGTGTTCAAGACCCGACGCAGCAGGATCTTGGGCTCAGTGTCGGTGGACTCCATAATTCTCGCCTAGGTGCCTACTCTAATCATGGGTCCCACTTTGCAACTCTGGGCAATAGCTTGCTTAATCTCCACAACGGCCCCAACAACGCTGGGATGCTTGGCCTCACCTTGGGGGTGCCCAGGAGTGGGCACTTCACAGGGAAAGCCAGGATGGGTTCCACAGCGGTATGCGTACCAGCGCTTTGAGACCCCCCTGGGGGTGATATGTGCGCTATACAAATACAAATTATTCTTATTATAAAGCGACAACATACATGGGAACCTCTGGTAATTTTCCCCCCTGCAATGTTAAGGGGAGATGCAGGTTAACACTTACTGCAGAGCAGGCCACATATCCCATCAGTGATGATGAAGAGGACAACCTGCACATCTGTTCAGAGACCCTCCAACAGCTACTGGACAGCCTCCACACACCACCCCCAGGAGCAGGGCAGCCCAGCTTCCTCGAGGTAACCCCTCCACCTGCACAGACCACACAGCAGGAAACACACACCACCACAGCTGTCTCCCAGGACCCCCACGAACAACACATGGAATTCCAATGCTGTGTGATGGGTTGCCAGGTGGAGTTGGGTGATCAGCTGCAGTTGGGATTCAAGCTTGTGGCAGCCAAACTCAATGCCATACATGGGTGTCTGAGTCCCATCAGGGACCACTTATAGTCCCTAACGGGCACACACTGTCCCCACCATGCTCCAAGACAACTCTCGGATACAAGAACTGTCTAGTCAGACAGGCACCAGTGATGATAGCACAGAGTTGGCACAGATGCGCAGGACAATCAGACCATGGAGCAGATGCAGGCTGGAAGTATGGCTGCAACGGCTGAACACCAGCGAGATGTAGCTTGGATCTTCCATGCCTTGCAGTTCATCATCCTGCCATTGCTGCCACTGAGCCGGTTCCAGATGACTGCAGCAGGAACTGCGACACACACCTCTCCGACCCCTGATCTGTCAGTGACACACAGTGGAGCAGCCCTATCACCATCGCACCCTGATCTGTCAATGGCACACAGTGATGATGCTCTATCACCATTGCACCCTGATGTGTCAGTGGAACCCAGTGATGTAGCCATTACCCTGCCACACACACCAGGCACATCGGACACTGAGGAAGTATCAGAGGACTAAGATGTGGATGGTAAGGAAGGAGGTAGTAGCATCCATCACCGCCATACGACCTGTCCCTGTCTGGTTCTGCCCTATGCATCATGCCCTGGGACAAGACCTTCCATTGACCCCCAGAACACTCTGTGACATACACTTGGACCACAACATCGACTGGCATATCTTCACTGGTTGACAATAACAAAGCAATCCTGCAGCGGACTGCACTCTCCCTCTCACAAATCACTTACCAATCCCCAGCAGACTCTGGTTGGCCCACCACTCGGCTTCCATGCCATGTGCAGCTCCAGCTCCAGAATGTGCCAGATTGTGAATAAAACATTTGAAATCACACAGATGTGTCATTACTATGTTCACTCAAGTGTGAAAGTATGTATGTGTGGACAATGATTGCACAAGAAGGTTCACCCTTGTAAATTTCATCAATGCACATGTTGAACCCTGAGCCACATGTCAAGTTGGATGTCTGTGAAGGTGAGTACAAGCTGTGGGTACATTGCACATGAATGTCAATCTTGCAACCCCCAAGGTAGGCACGCATCCATGTATTGAATAGGGCTGTGTGTAGGAATGACCAAACCGAGAGCAGGCGAGAAATGGTGTCCTACATCACATGTGACACCAGAAGTTTACTTCCCATACCTACTCAAACACATCTGTGTGGACTCATTCTGGTGTGATTCATAGCAGTGCTCCACATGGTCAGAGGTTGGACACCATAATTGCATTGCTGGAGACATGTAAGTTCACAGGCCTGCCAGAAACTATACCAAACACAGTGTTTGGATCACAGAGGTGGAGCAGTCAAAAGGGACCCACCCCCATTGGACAGGCTTCACTCAGTCCTTCCCTGTGTAGCGACGATGCTCATTGTGGCACACGATTCGTACATCTAATCAACACTCATCACAGTTGGACAGTAGTGAAGTTGTGGAGACTTTATTGGCATGTGCGTGTCAGTAAAGACAAGGCAAGGGCCACAACATGCAGGGACATGCTTGAGACACTTACACGCAGCATGGGAACATGTTGAGGTGCAAGACATGGTTTTTGACAACAATGTCAGAAGATATACGAAGAAAGCAACTTCACAGGTAGATTCCTAGCCTGGCAAGCTAGGGAACAAGCTGCTGCTAACTTAATCAAAGTTTTAAAATGTCCGCTTACACACTTAGAGACAGATGATCCGGTTAAAATAGGAGATATAATGCTTAACCACTATGGTTCTGTTTATAGCCAGCATCAAAGTGTAGATCCTCCAATGCTAGAAACTTTCTTACATAATTATACAATGCCCTCGCTCTCTGAAGTAGAACAACTTACCATGGCTAGTTCATTCTCTATGGAGGAATTGGAGAGAGTTATCAAGGATCTCCCTAATGGTAAGGACTGTGGCCCAGATGGGTTTCCCTCAGAATTTTTAAAGGTTTTTTGTGCTTTTACTGATTTTTTCTTATTTTAATAAATTCTATGTAAGAGGGAGGCACAATACCGGATTCCTTCAGATAAGAAATGTGGTGAGCTTTTCTGAAGAAGGGAAAGGACGCTAAGGACCCAAATTCCTATTGCCCAATAACGTTATTAAATTCAGACTACAAAATAGTAACAAAACTTCTAACATTACGTTTCAATCATTGTACAGCAGAATTGATCCACCCAGATCGGAATGGTTTTATCGCGGACAGGCAGCTTGTCACAAATACTCATTATTTAATTGAAGCCTTGGATTATTTTGAGACACTGGGGATTTCTGCATTGGTTTAGTTATTGGATGCTGAGAAAGCTTTTGATTTGGTGGTTTGGGAGACACTGTTTATTATTTTGGAGCACTTTGGAATCTGCTAAACTTATATCTCTGATTCGTAATTTATACATCAATGCTAAAGCTAATGTCATCATTAATACCTGAATGGTCAGGTAACTCTCAGTTAAACGAGGCACAAGACAAGGGTGCCCTCTATCACCAGTCCTCTTTGCTTTTTTTATTGAGCCCTCTGCAGTCGCATTGAGGAACTGTGCGGAAATTCTCCCCCCGATTCCATCAGTGGCTAAAGTGAAACTGTATGCAGATGACGTCATGCTTATTATTGAACCCAAATTACTAATTCAAGCAAAAGTATTTCAGCTCTTCGAGGACTTTGAAGTCCTGGGGGATATCGTATAAATAAAAAGAAAATGGAAATTCTACTTTGCGGGGGTAAAGCTTTGGAACTTTATCCTGATATTCATTGCTGTATTAATTGGAGTCTTTTTCTGTTAGAGACATGTACGACATGAATTTTTATCCCGTTCTTCGGAGAGTTCA